>NW_028098001.1:2062317-3392838 GCF_014824575.4 Sturnira hondurensis | reverse complement strand
CCTTTTGACCCAGCAATTCCACTCTTGGGAGTATATCCTAAGAACCCTGAAACACCAATCCAAAAGAACCTATGCACCCCGATGTTCATAGCAGCACAATTTACGATAGCCAAGAGTTGGAAGCAGCCTAGATGCCCATCGGTAAATGACTGGATCAAAAAACTATGGTACATTTACACAATGGAATTCTATGCTGCAGAAAGGAAGAAGGAACTACTACCCTTTGCAACATCATGGATGGAACTGGAAAGCATTATGCTGAGCGAAATAAGCCAGGCGGTGAAAGACAAATATCATATGATCTCACCGTTAACAGGAATCTAAACAAACCAAACAAGCAATCAAAATACAACCAATGACACTCAAATATGGAACTGGCTGTCAGGGCCCAGAGGGGAGAGGGGAGAGAATCATAGAGGAAAAGGGAGTGGACTCACATGAACAAGTATAAAAGACACATGGACAACAACTAAGGGTGGGGGGTGGAAAGGGGAGGGAGGCGGGGAGCATGGGGTGGGGGGCGGGCAGGGTTGGGAATATAAGACAGAAACCTGTACTTGAACAAGAATTAAATAAAAATTATATTAAAAAATAAATAAATAAAGCCTTCGACACTGTTGGTGGGAACGGAAAATGGTGCTGACACTTTGGAAAACAGCATGGAATTTCCTTGAAAAACTTAGAATTCCCATGTGATCCAGAGATTCCACTTCTGAGTTTTTATCTAAAAGAACCGAAATCAGTGTCTCTGAGAGGTATTTGCACTTCTGTATTCATTGCAGCATTATTCCCAATAGCCAAGATGGGAAACACCTGAATGTCTATTGATGGGTTGAACAAAAGGGGCAGTGCAGCATACACATACAGTGAAACAGCGCTCGGCCTTAGAGAGCGAATCCTTCGGTGTGTGTCCACAGGAACGAACTGAGAGAGCACTATGCTAAATGAATTAAGCTACAAATACTGTGTGAATCTACATGTATATCTCAAACAGTCAAACTAATAAAAGCAGAGGGTAGATTAGTGGTTTTCAGGGAGAAAAAGAAATTGCTATTCAATGGGTACAAAGTTTCAGTTATGCAAGATGACTGTTTTAGGTATCTGTGATCCAGCAGTATGCCTATAGTTGACAATATTATTGTACACTTAAAAATTAGTTGAGTATAGGTCTCATGTTAAGTGTCCTTAAAGCAAAACAAGAAAAAAAAAGTGAACTAATCCTTACTGATTGAATAATTTTATTTCACTATTTTTCTTATTAATTCTCTATAATGGCTAATACACTATAGCTAGGTACATTTTTTATTGTAAAATTTTCCATTACCATTTATCCCTCCATACCTTCTTCCCAGGTGCAATCACCACACTGTTTTCATGAGTTCTTTTTCCTTTTTCTCTACCATTCCCCCCCTTAACCATCGCTCTTCCCCAGAGCTGTCAGCCTGCTCTCTATCTACGAGGTTGTCTCTATGTTGCTTATTAGTTCAGTTTGTTCATTAGATTCCGCATATGAGTAAAATCACATGGCATTTTTCTTTTTCTGACTGGCTTATTACATTTAGCACAATGTCCTCCAGGTCCATCCATACTCTCACAAAGGATACAAATTTCTTCCTTTTTTATGGCCAACTAGTATGACACTGGGTAAATGTCCCATAGTTGTTTTATCCACTCATCTACTGATGGACACTTGGGCTGCTTCCATATGTTGGTGATTGTAAATAAGACTGTAATGAACACAGGTGGCTTATGTTCTTTTGCATTAATGTTTCAGGTTTCTTCAGCTAAATTATAAGGCAGAATGGCTCTTAATAAATCAACAAACATCAAATGCAGATAAGAATGTGGGAAAAGATGAACCCTTTAGCCCTGTTGGTGGGAATGCATATTAGTGCAGCCACTGAGAAAAGCAGTATGTAGATACCTCAAAAACTTAAAAATGGAACTAACTGCCTTGGATATACTTTTTTAAAAAGATTTTATTTATTTATCTTTAGAGAGGAAAGGAAGGAGAGAAGGAGAGAAACATGAATGTATGGTTGCCTCTCGTGAGTCCCCCACTGGGAACTGGCCTGCAACCCAGGCATGTGACCTGACTGGGAATCGAACCATGATCATGTGGTTTGCAGGCCCGCGCTCAATCCACTGAGCTACACCAGCCAGGGCTTGCCTTGGGTATACTTTTAAAGCAACAACAGAAGTGTAATAATTGTAAGTTCAATAATAAGAAGCAATCCAATAGTTTCATAATAGACTTTTTTCTTTAGTGTTTTATCTTTAGAGATTATTATATTATCTTTTCATTCCTAGAATTGAAATTTATAATTGGCATTTATACACCATACAATAAATACATAAGTGTGATTCAAGTTTATAAGAGCAAGAGAAAAAAAATGAGCCCAACTGTTCTATAATTTAATGTCATCTAGAAATTATGGTTTAAAATTATAAAAAGACTTTTGTCTAATGGCCCAGGAAGAATATTTTTGCTGATTTTACATAATATTTAAACAATACCTACCCTGAGCCTAGCCTGCTGACAAAACAGTTGTCCTTGGGTTCATCCTATCTTTAGCTTGCCAATTCCAGAGACTATTATCAAGGGCAGCAATAAGTTTCTGTGAAAAGTTCTTAGAAAGTTAATGGACCCCTTCTTTCAAAATAAAACATATTAGACCTTGAGGGTTTAGAAACCCGTTTGAGAGAACTAAATGTGAAAAACATTTTAAGGATAGAATGAGCCACTCTTTCCCAAATAAATAACTAAATATTTATCCTAAATAAATAACTAAATAACAGCAGCTCAGGATTCCACAATGAGAAAGCAAATGGTGATTATCTCAACTCAAGGCTTCCCTAAAGCAAATGTTAGTGTAGCCCACGATTTTGTCTTTAAATGCAGAAGCAGACACAAAAGAAATGAGGTATAAACGAGGACCTACATTCAAAGTATAAATAGAGTACTTTGAAACAAATAGGAGGTTGTTTCCATGTAATTTCCAAATGCGACTATTTTTTTCTCCAGTGTTATGTTTTATTTTCCACAGACATGTCAAATTGGCTTTCACTTTTGAAGGACTAGTCTCTCCTTATCTCTCCTTGTCTCATGTAAAATACAGGCAGGTAAACCTCATTCTTTCCTGTAGGGGTCAATGTCACCAAAATAAAGTGAAGTCATCACTTCAAGACAATTTTAAATACAAAAATGTCTGTATGTGGGAAATCAGGCTAAAATGACTGGATATACTTGAAGTACTAAGTGCGAACATTAGATTTCAGGCATGAACGTGTTTGCTATGTGGTTTACAATGAGCCTGAAAGGAGTGCATTTCTCCATGCACAAGATTTGTAAATATGCTTTTCTCTCTCCCCATCGTCACACAAAACACTTCTGAAATCCTGCCAGGATTTCAAACAGACAAGAAATCTAGGGGAAGTACAGACCCATAATAGTAAAACTTAGGAATGTTAACAATTTTGTCAAGTCCTTAAGAGCATCTTATGTCATTCAAATTCACCTAATGCATTCTTTTCAGGATGTGTTTTATAACTGAATTTTTCTCTATTAATTGTAAAACATGCACAAGAAAGAAATGTAAAAAAAGTATTTATATTGCTAAATAAAATTAATGAGTGTGGCTTAAGCTGAGGTTAAGTCCTTCCACAAGAAAAAGCCCTCCTGGAAGTTAAGGGCATCGTGACCTTGTGCGGGCATGCACTGCTCAGCCGTAGGGATACTTTCTGAGAAATCTTCCTTAGACAATTCCGCCCTGTGTGAACATTATAGAGTGCACTTACACAGACCTAGATGGTATAGTTGAGTATACGCACCTAGGCTTATGGTATCCAGTTTGTTGTTCCTGTGCTATAAAAATGTACAGCATGTTACTGTACTGAATAAACTGTAGGCAATTATAAGATGGTGGTATTTGTGTACTGAAACATATCTAAAAAAAGGAAAAGATCCATAAAAATATTGTATAAAAGGTTAAAAAACAGTGCTCTTGTATCACAGTACACACCGTGAAAGGAGCTTGCAGGACCAGAAGTTGCTCTGGGTGAGTAGAGAGTGAGTGGTGAGTGAATGTAAAGACCTAGAACATTGCTTTACACTACTGTAGACCTAGAATGACTGTAGACACAAGCAGATTGGCTTGTGTCAGCATCACCACTAACATATGAGTAATGTGTTGTACCAAGATATTATGGCAGCTAACATGTCACAGCTCCATTGTAATCATATGTGACTGTGGTCTTTTATGTGGTCCCACACTGGCCAAAATACCTTCATTTTGCTCATGACTATATATGGTTAAATTTTTCATTCTGGTTTACTCTGCTTGCACACTGATTACTGGACAACTGTATCTGCTGATGTGCCATTTTCTTAATCAGAGAATAAATGTTTTTTCTTATAAGTACTGAGAACTACATTTTGTTTAGGAAGAAAAGGTAAGCCATAATTTGCCTTCTGGGTGCTTTTCTTGTTCACAGAGTCATAGATTCGTGACTTGCCAGCTTGACTTTTCATGTGTTGGTGAGACTGGAAAACAAGGCTTAACATGTTTGAAGTACTGGAGCATTTTGTCATGTGCAAAGTCTGATCTGCTTCAAACTCTGAAGGAAAGTCTCTCAAACTCTCAAACACTAAATTTAGACATACTATTTTCTATTTGGAAAATATTTGTTTCTCTAACCATGGAGTGTCTTTAGAAAATTAAACATGTTTTGGTTAATGTTAAAAAGTTTAATTATTTTTATTTTCCCCAGAGGCATTTTGAACACCTTTGAGAGCTAATTGATGTCTGCATATTTTTCTGAAATAGATGGTAACCATAACTTCAAGTAATTAATTTAAAAACACACTAACTATTTTCTGATAAAAATGCTTATAATAATAGCATGTAACTCTTTTTAATGCAACTACATATCATTTAAATTGATATAAAACTATTTTAACTCCATCAATATTTTATTCTACTAATTATTTCAAAAGGCATTATTGAGCATAAAACTCCCATAACAGCTTGGGTTCTGAATAATAACAAAACACACATAGATTGTTAAATATTTTAGAATTACATTTGACTTTGAGGTTGTCTAAAAGTAGGGTGGTTGAAACAAAGTGGAGGTTTATTTCTCACATAAAAATGCATGTAGGCTGTCTAGGGCTGAAATAACAATGCGAATGATATCAATGGTGCAGGTTCATCTTCTCCTATTGCTCTGTCGTCTTCAGGGATCTCATGATACAAGGTAATGGTTTTAATTCCAGCCATCCCATCTGCATTCTAACCACCAAGAAAGAAAAAAAAACAGGAAAAATAAGCATGCCTCTTATTTAAGGACACCTACCAAAATCCGTACACACGAGGTAGAGTTACATTCTGCTCTCAGAACCTAGTCATCTGAGTTTGACTTGCTACACATGAATCTAAGAAATGTAATCTATAGCTATCACTTCAAATCAGATTGTGTCTATTACCATAGAAGAAGAGGAATGTGGATTGGGGACAGGAATATAGGTTTCTATTACAATTACAGTACTTTGTTTTCGGCTTAGAAAAAAAAAACAAATTTACATGGTCAGGATCCCCTCTACCATGATAACCGCATATTTGTAAGGAATTTATAGCTATTACTCTGACAGAATTAATATGGAAGGCAGTGGAAGTTTTAAAAATGGTCATCGGTGACTTCCTGCTGATAATGGCTCATCAGTATTCGCTGTGTGAACAAAATTTTGACACATCTTTCTGTTGTTTGTATGTGCTGGGATAACGCACAAACAGGCATATTGAAGGTGAGTTGGTAAAGACACTTCGAATGACAGGAAGACTTGTCCACGCACGAATTAGAAAACGAGGAGGGAAATGGAGAATGAGCTCAGGGTGAAACCCGTTCCTGCCGCAGCCTTTCTGGAGAGGGTACTGAGGGGGTCTCGGTCTCCTGGGTCGAAGTCTGCTCAACATCTCCTCAATCCTACTATCCCAACGTGATCGAGCTAACCTTTGTTGTAAAATCTATTCTTATACCATTTGTTTAATTCACTGTTAATCCTTCTCTTTGTAATTTCCATTTAAGAAACTCCATGCCCTGGCTGGTGTAGCTCGGTGGATTGAGCAAGGGCCTGTGAATGGAAGGATCACAGTTCGATTCCCAGTCAGGGCACATGCCTGGGTTGCAGGCCAGTTCCCAACAGGGGATCCATGAGAGGCAACCATACATTGATATTTCTCTCCTTCTCTCCTTCCCTTCCCCTCTAAAGATAAATAAATAAGATCTTTAAAAAAATAAACTGATTGATAGTACTTTCTGAAGCTTCTTGCTTTAGTCTCCTATCTCACTGATGACTTCCATTTGAAAACATGTTTGTTTTGACTTTGGGTGTTGAACACACAGCTAAATATACAAATGATGTATTATAGAATTGTACCTATATAATTGAAACCTGTAACTGAAACCTATGTGATTATATTAACCAATGCCACCCTTATACATTTTATAAAAATTTTAAATAAAACCATTAGAATTGCAAAGAAAAAAATAAATGTATATTTTTTATTTTGAAAAAAAAGTAATATTTTGAGACATTGGTGTTTTTTGATGATTCTTACATTGTTCCCTTTTCCTTATCTTTGTTTAAGCAAGTGGTCAGTATGAAGAATGAATACAGCAGGACAGAAAGCTGAAACTCCTGTAAGATATCTTGCCTTCATTTTCAAAAAGTATAAACATATTGTCTAAAACCATGGGAAGGGGATTACAAAATTGTATATCCAGAAGCAGAAGAAAAGGAGTTTCTCTTTCCCAACTAGAAAGACACGCCCCTAGGATTACAATAGGGCGCCTCCCTCTATGTCCTGCTTTCCTGTAGTGCTGTCCTGGGTGCAGAAAGATACCAGAAATGTCTGAACTTCCTGGGAGTAGCAAGAAGATCAGGAGGTTGCCCAGAACCTACTGGGAAACGGGGTGACAGATGATGCCCTATGAGGAGCTTCCTATTCCTTAAGCCCAGTCCACAAGGGGAAGAGGTCCTAGAACAGACCTAAGGCTTCTTGGGGTGGAAAACTTCTCAGATTAATGTCTGTGAGCAGTTGCAGGAAATCCATCCCCAAGTGTCTTGGCATGCACAGTATTGCAGAATTTTGCCCTGAGTCTGGAGAGGGAGAGACTTGAATAAGAAACAGGGTATAAAGATTCTAAATCAAAATTAATGTGTAAAGAAATATTTCTTCACATGTATATTAATAGAGTATGAGCCTGTTCATTATATAATTTAAATTTTTGACAGTGATAAGTTGATTTGAAATCACCGTATTGAGATGTTTGTTATACATTTTTTTATTTTTTCTTCTGTTGTCACCTTTTATACTACCTGCAAAATCTTCCAACATATGCACATGGACAAAAATGGACCAATGTTTTTTATTTTGTTCCCTGGGTCACCTTGAAATGATCAAATCTCAGAATAAGAGATAATTTAGAGTCCATCTCAGGCAATCTCTTTTAGATCCATAAATATTTTAAAATATTTCTAGCAATTCATCATTCAAGCGCAACATGAATTAATTTAGCTATGTGGACTATACTATATTCAGTGGTGATCTAGTTAATTTTCAAATTATTCCACTTTTTTTTTAAAAAAAGGCTTTGTTTTAATCAATCATCAAATACTTTCACCTACTTGGTAATTCACACCTTGTGCCTTTCTTTCTCTGGACACCCTTTCTAGCATCTCAGGATACCTATTATTTGTCTTTCGAGTCTGCTCTTTTCGCTCATGATCATACTCTGCCTCATACGGCAAGTTTGAAAATACTCTTATCATTTTGATCATTTTTCTCAAGAGTGCCAGCTTTTCCCTATCAGCTTTAAAGTGATGCAGAAGTAGATGGAAAACACTATTTTTCCTTGCTCAAAAATGCTGCCTCTATCAAGGCAACTGAATGTCACTTTCTTCTTGTAGCTGCCAATCACACTGTTTCTTCTTATTAAGAATATTTTTATATAAATTTTATGTAATGAGGTCAGGTTCTGGCCATTAGAGTTCTTGAGATTATATAAGTAAACACTAAGCTTCCTCTTGACTCTAATGAGTATGTTCACAGGTTTCTGATTAGATTGTATCTCTGTCTGATGCAGGAAATTATTTTGTGATGGATTTTCAGAGACCTCACAGCTGGTTAGCGGGACATGTATATGCATTATGGTTACTAAAACCTCTATATAATCCATATGAATAAGTATTTTCACCTAAAATACCAGCATAATATTCTGATATGTAAAATATACATTTGTTAGAGGAAGTTCAAAAATACAAAATTACAGAAAAAAAATTACTCACAACCCAACTGATCATACTAGTAGAAGTCATCTGAATTAATATAAAGAGAATTTGATATAAATGTCCTTGGAAATATTCCATACAGATATGCATCCATATTCATTGTTTAAAAAACATTATATTTTACCAAATGTTTTTTTATCTCTTGTTAAACTTGTTGCCATGATATTCAATTATAATGAAATGGAGTAATATATTTAATCAGTTCCCAAAGGTGAGACATTTAGATTATTTTAGGTTTTGCAATCATACAAAGACAAATATTCTGCTTTAAAATTAAAATAGTGAATATTTGCTTAAGTCTCTGGAGAAAAACAAAGTAAAAGAAACTGCTATCAAGAAGGTTTTCTTTGCCTTGAGTGAAGTGGAGAAAGAGGAGAGTCCGTGAGCTGGTTTTGTGTATGTGTGTGTGTATGTGCTGGCCTGTAAGTGCCAGTAGAGTTACTAGACATTTTTAAGTTAGTTTGTGGTATTAACAGACCTCATTATTAGTAGATAATTATGATTTTGGGATCACCTTTATTTTTAACAGTCTAAAAATGGTCAATTTTATCTAGAAGGCATGTAGTAGAAACAGGTCTATGCAAAATTACATGTGTTCAGACACACATATTTTTACCTCATATGAACATTCCAAATGCATGCGCTTGAGATTTGATACTACCCTCTGGGTCTCTCCGTGCATGTGGCACTTCAAAGGCATTTAATGAGGGACATCTCTACAAACATGATTTAATTAAAACTTTTTGAAAAATAGGTTTCTTCTCAGTCCTGCAGGGTAATGTATGGAAGTAAGCCATTTATTTCAACTACGCATAGGTACAGCTCCTGCTTTGCTAAATCCTTGTAAGATTTTATCAAATGTAAGAGCACAGAAACATAACTTTTGGGGATACACAGAGGAGGGTGAATTTGCAAACAGGAAACCAAAAGAAAGTAATTTAAAGCAATTTTTATTTCTCATAAGTGTTTATTCACATTTTTGGCAAGCAAATGATAGAACTGAAAATAATTCACAGTCAGACATAGAAACTTGGTTTGTTTGTGGAGATTTCTCACAACTAAGAAAAAAACAAGCGTTGCCTTTATGTCTCAGAATAGCAAAACCGGTTCTTTATTGAGGAGAAAAAATACTGCTCCCAAAATGTAGTTTAGAGTTCAGAATTTGTTCGTGGTTGCAAAGTGCTTTTATGCATTTAACTCATTGATTACTGTGAGAATGCATAGTAGTATGGCATTCGGTGAAGGAAAGTGGCAAAAGGTCGTCGGTAAAATTCACAAGTAGAGTGCCCAACCTGAACAATCTTTACCTTATGCTTAATTTTTAACTAATACGCTAAAGTGTAAGATAAATTCATGTGGAAACAGGTTAGAGGGTATTGATATTTCATCTCTAGGCAGAATTAGCACCGTCAGGCTGAAAAATGTAATTTCTTATCTCATTACATTATTTTATGGATTTAAAGTTTTGGATGACAGCCAGTCTTGTGATGATCTCTAGGTATATACTAGCAAATACTGATTGCAAAGACATAGTTTGATATCCCATGTAAGCAAAATATACATATTAATAAAATTATAAATAAGTGAAGAACATACTCATTTTCCTGGGAATATGCATCAAACTAGAGATGATTTTCTCACTTCAAAGAGTCTCACAAAATTTGTTGGGACAGGGAAAGAACTCCCCTCGCCCCCCCCGCCCCNCATCCCCCCCCCCCCCCCCCCCCCCCCCCCGTGCCCATCAAAAGTGTTCTGAATGAGTTGACAATGTGGGAAGAGGTTTCCAGGCCGAGGAACAACAAATGTAAAGAGTGTTCTCTAAGGTGAAAGCATACGTAGCCACGGGGAGCCTTCTGGGTAATGTCAGGAACTGAGCACCAGAGGGCTTTAAGCTGAAAATCTTACAGTCCATGAGTACGTGTCCTGTGCAAATTTTAAGTAGATTTATCAGGCCACAGAACAGAGGGGAGATTGCAGAGCAGGAAGAGTGTGCACAGCGGACCTTCCTACCACACCTTCAACTACACAATCTCATGCAAAGAATCACTTCCTTAGGAAACCATCATTATGTCTTGGCTGGATATTGTCCTAAACCTGTCATTTGTTTCTCAAAAATATATTTTAATATTGCACTAGTTAGTGTATTAGTGTATGTACCTATTATTTTTGTGTTCTCTGTGGCTTTTAACTGTCATCAGTGGCAGACAGTTGCACACCTGGTGGCTAGCACTGTTGCTAAGGTTTTCATAGTTGTTGAATGAACATCAAAGAAAAGATAGATTTAATATAATTTCTTCAAGAATGTTGTCCAAGAAACAGAGATAAACTCTATCCTCAGTCTTTAATTCTCTGCTACTTTTATGTGGCTGACACTATACATTTTTGAAAATCATTTAATTAATTTAGTTAAAAAAAGAAGGGAACTAGTTAAGGAGCTGTTTTGTTAGCTGCTAAAATGCATGATAAATGGATGATTAATTGTACTCTACAGTGGCCTACGCATTAAAAGCATTAGAAGTAAGTTACTTTTCTTCCTCTGAAGTTCATTAATCAAGGCACAAATTATTTTAGGGGGAGTTAAAATATTGAGAGAAAAGAAAGTATAATAAAGTTTAACTTATGTGATTTACATATGCATCATTTTAAACATATTCATAAAATCAAGAAAGTAGGAAAAACAGAAGGGAAGTAAAAAATAGCATGAGGGAGAGACAGAAAAAAGCACATAAAACCTAGAGAGAACTAGACATAGGCAGGAGCACAGAACAATTGATAGAGGTAGAGAGGGCAACAGGTAGCTGAGGAGAGACAGTGATTAAGAAGAGTGTAGATGTTTTCTCTGTCCAGGCACACACCTCTGCTGATGCCGTCAGTATTTGGATGGTCATTTCTACTCATGACAGCCATATGACACCAAATTAGCTAAAAAACGCCACTCATCTGGGTTTTTAAATGTCCTTTTGTAATAACCTTCAGACCTTGTTCTAAATGGGATATCCATAGCCAGGTGGGAGGAAGTTATTGTTGGGTTGCTGTTTCAAAATTTTGACTTTGTAGCAGAAAAATATGAACTGCCTTTAATGATATTTGACATTATCTTATGTATCTATTATAGAACTTATAAAGAATCAGCAGATTATCCAAAGTAAGAATCAAAAAGAACATTTCTAATGATAATGGAAACTGAATGTGATTTGTCTCTTGGAAGCCATTTTGAGAATCAGAATAATACAGAGACCAAAATGTCAATGCTTTATATATAAAAAGCATGAGGATATATTTTAGTCCCAAGAATCTTCATTAATATAAATTGGTATATTAGATTTTTAAATTAGGATACAAGATATAGAATTTGACTCTGTAAATTAAAATGTTCTTGAAATTAATTGCAATGTTATATTGGCTGATAGATGGATTTTTTAAAAAGTTATTTAAAAACAAAAATGTCACAGTTTGACTTATTCATTAAAAACTTCCTGAAATCAAATTCTTCCAATGAAATTAAATGAAAACTTGAGAAATGCTAGTTTCCTAGTTTTGATAATTTCTGTAATATATTCTTAAATTTACATTATAAATATATTGATATAAAATGAATAGAGAAAACAGCTGAAAATCTATTCTAATGTTACTAAAATAATAAGCGTGGAAGAAATGGCTACACTATTCAGTAGGTATATTTACATTTTTATAAAAAACTATGTTTCAGAAGAAATAAAACGACGTTTATAATGTCAATCACTATGCTATTGCTATTGTTAAACTCAATTGTGTAGGTAGGATGTTTTTAATGAAGTAGATAATACAAGTTTCTTAAGAATCAAAACCTCTGCACACTTAGTAGTTTTTACATAATCCTTTGTTTTTTCTTAATCTGCTTTACTTTTTTTTTGCTTTGTCTCTAGTGCAGATAATTTTTTAATTAATCACACTTTTTTTTTATTAAAAGCCCTTTTGTTCCATCGAGGTCTCTTATTTATTTATTTATTTATTTATCCAGCCATCTTCATCCTCATTCTTGACAACCATACAAAACTCCCTTATCTCTAGGTTACTCCTACCATTCTAATGCTTTTGATGAGTATGTATTTTAAAATTATTTGTATTTTCACACATGATCCAGTAATATGTCTTTAATATTTGTTCTTATTGCCATGAGTGTATATAATCACCCAGCAGTACACACCTAAATTTCCCAAGTCCCATCCATCAAAACACAATCACTGTATTAAATCCTTATGCACGGTCCCTCACAGAACTGAATGCTAGTTTCTCTGGGATCTACACAGGAGTGAAGTTCTTTGGTCACGGAGTCTGCGTACCCAGCTTGAGTAGGTCCTGCCAGATGGCTCCCTAAAACGGCATTGCTCCATTACAGACCCCCTCACAGTGCATGAAAGCTTCTGTACCTCCACCTCCTAGTGACAATTATTACACAGATTTATAATATTTATAAGTATGATAAGATTAAGGTGATTTCCTCACTTTCTTTGCAGTTTTCCTAATTATTAATCAGTGTGTACATATGTTTATTACATATATTTATTACATGTTTATTTACATGTTTGAACTTTCATTTCTTTTCATTGTTTTTGCTCATCCTTTGGTATATGTATATGATAGGTGTTAATAGTTTATCAATTTTAGACATTGTAAAATAGGTTTGTACTGGGTATTTTCATCTGCTTATTTACTTTGGAAAGAAATGCATGGTATAATTTATTGAGCAGAACTGTTTAATTTTGGTGTAGTCAGATACATTAAAAAAAGTTTTATAATATGTTTTGGGGTTTGATTAAAAAGAACTCTCTTATTATCCATTGACTTTATAATTGCTTTTTTTTTCATTTAGTTTTTTGTACTTAATTGTTGTTCAAGTACAGTTTTCTGTCTTTTACTCCCATCCCAGCCCACCCTTTGCTTTTCCCATTTAGATCTTTAATCTATCTGGTGCCCAACTCACCATATAATTTTAGAAATTAATCCACTTTTATTTCTGTATGATATAGTGAGTCAATCTATCACAATGGCAGTAACTTTATAAATTTAGAGGCTCAAGTGTTTTGTAATGGATATTTTAACTTTTCTAAAAATCTTACCAGGTTATAAGACCCACCTTCCTTTGTCTCATATCTTTTTTTTAATTTAATTCTTGTTCAAGTACAGTTTTCTGTCTTATATTCCCAGCCCTGCCCCCCTCAGTGCTCCCCACTTCCCTCCCATTTCTGCCCCCCACCTTAGTTATTGTCCATGTGTCCTTTATACTTGTTCATGTGAGTCCTTCCCCTTTTCCCCTATGATTCTCTCCTCTCTCCCCTCTGGCCCCTGTCAGCCTGTTCCATATTTGAGTGTCTTTGGTCATATTTTGCTTGCTTGTTTGTTTTGTTGTTTAGATTCCTGTTAACGGTGAGATCATACGGTATTTATCTTTCACCTACCCAACACGGAAGAAAGAAATCAAGGAAGACACAAACAAATGGAAACATATACCGTGTTCATGGACTAGAAGAATAAATATAATCAAAATGTCCATACTACCCAAAGCAATTTACAGATTCAATGCAATACCTATTAAAGTACCAGTGGCATATTTCACAAACATAGAACAAATACTTCAAAAATTTATATGGAACCATAAAAGACCCCGAATAGCTGCTGCAATTTTGAGAAAGAAGAACAAAGTAGGAGGGATCACAATACCTGATATCAAACTGTATTACAAGGCCACTGTAATCAAAACAGCCTGGTACTGGCACAAAAACAGGCACATAGACCAATGGAATAGAACAGAGAGCCCAGAAATAAACCCAACTCTCTACAGTCAATTAATATTCGACAAAGGGGGCAATAACATAAAATGGAGTAAAGACAGCCTTTTCAACAAATGGTGTTGGGAGAACTGGACAGCTACATGCAAAAAAATGAAACTTGAGCACCAACTTACACCATACACCAAAATAAATTCAAGGTGGATAAAAGACTTAAATATAAGCCGTGAAACCATTAAAACCCTAGAGGAGAGCCTTGGCAAGAAAATCTCAGATATTCCACGCAGCAATATTTTTACTGATACGTCCCCTAGAGCAAGGAACATAAAGGAAAGAATAAACAAATGGGATCTCATCAAAATTAAAAGCTTCTGCATGGCTAAGGAAAACAGTATCAAGATACAAAGAGAAGCAACAGCTTGGGAAAACATATTTGCCAATGATACCTCAGATAAGGGTTTAATCTCCAAAATATACAAAGAACTCATTCGGCTCCACTCAAAGAAGACAAGCAACCCAATCAAAAAATGGGCAGAGGACTTGAACAGACATTTCTCCAAGGAGGACATACAGAGAATCCAGAGACACATGAAAAGATGCTCGATATCACTAGCTATCAGAGAGATGCAAATTAAAACCACAATGAGATACCACTTAACACCAGTCAGATTGGCTATCATAAACAAAGAAACAAACAACAAGTGCTGGAGAGGTTGTGGGGAAAAGGGGACTCTAGTTCACTGTTGGTGGGATTGCAGACTGGTACAACCACTATGGAAAACAGTATGGAATTTTCTAAGAAAACTAAAAATGGACGTGCCTTTTGACCCAGCAATTCCACTATTAGGAGTATATCCTAAGAACCCTGAAACACCAATCCAAAAGAACCTATGCACCTCGATGTTCATAGCAGCACAATTTATGATAGTCAAGAGTTGGAAGCAACCTAGATGCCCATCGGTAAATGACTGGATCAAAAAACTATGGTACATTTACACAGTGGAATTCTATGCTGCAGAAAGGAAGAAGGAACTCCTACTCTTTGCAACATCATGGATGGAACTGGAAAGCATCATATCTATTTTCTTGGTATGTCTTTCAGATATTTAATTTATACCCCAGACTTCTTTCTCCTGGTATATATTTTTTCATCTATTCATTTTCAAACCTTTTGTTGTTGTTTTTATTTTTTATTGTTTTTAATTACAGTTGTCCCCATTTTCCCCCCATTACTCTCCCTGCCCTACCCACCCCGACTTCCCACATCCGGTCCTCCCAGTCACCGTTGTCTTTGTCCATGAGTCCTTTATACATGTTTCTCAATGACCCTTCATTTTAATGTATCTCCTGTATGGCAGCATCTTATTGAATCTTAGTTTTGTTTTGTCATTATTGTTGAATTCAATATGAATCTCTTTTTTGTCTTTGACATGTTATTTTTTTCTTTTGTGGTGTATGCACAACTTGTATGTGTAATTAATTGCCCTGTGCTATCATTTGCCTTGGGTTACAGGCTGTCTCCCATGGTGGTGTGCACTGAGGCTGGTGAAAATGAGACTCCCTTCTCTGTCATTTTTTGAGAGTATGACAGGAAGTAAAGAATCACCTCCAGGACAGAGAAGTCAGGCACCCAAATTTTAGACACTCCCATTTGCTGGCATAGCACAAAGCAAATAGTGTGGTCAGAGATTTGCTGGTAACAATTTTAGAAAGAAGCAGCAAGGCAAAAACCAACCCATCAACCTTTGAAGTTTGGATGAGGACATATGGATAAACTGCATCTCTTATCACTAGATTCTCATTTCAGTAGAGCTTTGGTGCAGCCTTAAAATACCAGGACCACTAGTGGGCTTGACTGTTTCTACTGCTTTATATGATAAAGAAAGAGAAAACAGTTTTCCCCAGGGAACACTGTGAGGAGAAAACCATAGAATTTAGACTCTCTTCTCAGCCAGTTCTGCCACTGCCTTCTGCTCACCCCTGCCCTAGACTATGACCCATAATCTCAGTCCAAGACAACTTTTGATCTCGGTCAGTCTCTCAATGCTTTTATTTTATTTATATCAGTAAATATTTTCTTCTTCTATAGTTGCTCTAGAGTTGACTTTTGGAGATGAAGCCAAAAGCAAATGCAGATTTGCTATCCTGATTGATCTTTATGAGCATCTTGTCAGAAATATGCAAGTATGTTTACTATTCCCTTTCCTAACTGTCCAGGTTTTTTATTTCGTTCTACCCACCATCACACACGAATCTTTCACCCTCTAGAGAGCGATGGATGCATTCCTCTGCGAGACTGACTTTCCTATTCTCCATCCATCCCTCCAGTTTAGCCTTACCTCTTCTGGTTTGTCCTAAACTCCACTGGCCTGTTGTATCACATGCTAGAANGAAATATGCAAGTATGTTTACTATTCCCTTTCCTAACTGTCCAGGTTTTTTATTTCGTTCTACCCACCATCACACACGAATCTTTCATCCTCTAGAGAGCGATGGATGCATTCCTCTGCGAGACTGACTTTCCTATTCTCCATCCATCCCTCCAGTTTAGCCTTACCTCTTCTGGTTTGTCCTAAACTCCACTGGCTGTTGTATCACATGCTAGAACTTCCCAACTAATACCACACATGAAAGCTGCTCAGTGGAGAGGGAGGAAAAGAGCAAGTGACTGGAGCATGTTTCCTTCATTTCAACACAGATTCTACTTCCCACATCCATTTGAAACTATCAATTATTTGATGTTCTCTCCAAAGATTCTCTAGGTGTTGGCCTGTACGAAATTAATGAACACATAATTTAGAGCATAGTAATCTCAAGGTTTTCATTAAGAAAATGGTTAATTAGGGAAAAAGTAATGAAAGTATGAAAATTAATTAAATTTGCAGTATCAGCTACATGTGTCTTATATGAATAAATACAAATTTTCACGGCAAAAATTATCAAAATTTTAAGAAAAATCAAAATCTTAACAATATATAAAATAAAAATCTCAATGGTTTGATTAATGGTTTTCCCACCCCCTGAAGAGTTCTGATTAAAGGGTAATTTTAAGCATGGAAAAGGCTACTATTGGATGTAGTTGTATATTTAATCATTAATTTAAAAAATTCTGGAATGCATTTGTGATAAGCCTGCTGGTCATCAGTTATTGGACTATTATGTTATATTGTGGAGATTCTTTAAAATTATGACATCCCCTGGAGTGTGCAACTTCATGAAAATTTTAAAAAGCCAGATATAATATTTATTTCAGATATGTTAAAATTATGACTTTGTCATATAGTATCTTAAGGGAAAAATAAAATAAGCAGCAGTAAATAACTTTCCACTTAGAGACAGCTTAAAATGTGTTTTTGAAAAACAATGTAAACAAACAGTCTCTAGTAAAATGAAAATAAGTATCACATGATTTTTCTTCTGAGTGTTGTATAACATACACATACAATTTATTCATCCAGAAAAAGATCAAAGTTATTTTTACTAACAGACATTGCCAACAGGCATTCATTTTTTACTGATTATCACCAGAATTGCTTAAATAGTTCACTTTGTGAATGATTGTGCAGAGAATAAAAACTACTAAATAAAATTATTTTTAAAAACATGCATGTTCTCAATGAAAAAATTCATTTTTATATTTAACTGTGAAAATTACCAAGAAATGAAAAGCTTAGGATAAGAGCTCCACAAACACCCAATATCTCTATTTGTATGTCATATGTTTATTTATTCTCAAGAATAATAAAAATTAATGATAAAATAAGTGTCCATCAGATATGTGTCAGTATTACATAAAGACAAAATTTAGAGGGTAATGTTAAAATGTAAACTATGTTGTAAGATTACATTGCTGATAGTGGTACAGCAAAGGCTCTGTCCAACATTATGTACAGTCTATAAAGGCTTCTCCGACTTTTTTGTGACCAATGTTTCCAGAGTGCAATATGGAGTATGGAAAATCTATGAAATGTAACACTGATTTTTTTAAATGGAAGTAAATGATACAAAAATTGTACAAAGAAAAACTATGTATTGTGATTATGAACTTGTTTGTACCCCTTCAATTCATACGTTGAAGCCCTAACCACTAGTACCTCAGAGAGTGACTCTGTTTGAAGAGAGAACCCTTAAAAAGTTTGAAATGAGGCGGGGATTCTACCTAACTGTTGTTCTTAGAAGAGCAATTTGGACACACAGAGAGACCCCAGGAGCAGCCACGCACAGAAAAGAATCTGTGAGGTCCAGAAAAAAAGGTAGCCATGTGCAAGCCAAGGAGAGAAGCCTTAGAATAAACCACGTTTGCTGATCATGAATTTGGACTTCTAGCCACCAGAACAATGAGAAAATAAATTTATTTTGTTTCAACCACCCGGTCAGTGGTATTTTATTATGGAAGTCCTAGCAAACAAATGAACCTTTCTGGTTTATATTTCGTTCTTCTTGTTCTTATAAACACTAAAATATTGTGGATTGTGACTGTGTGTTCGTGTGCTGGTCCATGTTTTCATGCTGGCCTCTGAGTGTCTCATAGGCTGCAGTTTTTGTTCTCACCAATGAATCTTTTGTAGCATGAATGTAGATTCAAACCATGCATATTGCTTCATTCGTGCCAAGCACTGTCTTGTCAACAAACATCACGTCAACAAACTTCAAGCATTCATACAATATTATATTAATATAAATATCTCAATCATGTTTTGAAAGCATTATTTTTGCAGAGCAGTTTTACATTCACAACAAACGTGAAAGGATGGTGAAGAGATTTACCATATAGCCTCTGTCTCACATTTGCATAGCATCCCTCATTATCAACATCACTCACGAGGGACATTTTGATGAACTTACATTGACGTATCATAATTACCTAAACTTTATAGTTTACATAAGAGCTCATCCTTGGTATTGTACATTCTGTAGATTTGGACAAATGTATGAAAACATGTATCCACCATTATAGTTTCATTTAAATAGTTTCACTGTCTTTTAAATTTTTTTTACTTTCATTTTATTTTATTTTAAAGATTTTATTTATTTATTTATCATTAGACGGGAAGGAGAGGGAGAGAAACATCAATGTATGGTTGCCTTTCATGCATCCCCTGCTGGGAGTTGGCCTGCAGGGAACTGGCCTGCAACCCAGGCATGTGTCCTGACTGGGAATCGAACCGCGATCCTCTGGTTCGCAGGCCCACGCTCAATCCACTGAGCTACACCAGCCAGGGCTTATTTTATTTTTTTATTGTGTTCAAGTAGAGTTGTTTCCATTTTCATTTTACCATGGCCCCCCTCCCCCCATCCCCACCTCCCACCCTCAAACCTACCTCCTCTGGCTTTGTCCATGTGTCCTTTAATGTTCCTTGATGGACCTTCCCCTATTTCCCTGGATTATCCCTCTCCCCACTTTGTCCTGGTTACTGTCAGTTTGTTCTTAATTTCAATGTTTCTGGTTATATTTTACTCCCTTGCATGTTTTGTTGATTAGGTTCCACTGATAGGTGAGATTATATTGTATTTGTCTTTCACCACCTGGCTTATCTCACTTAGCACTACGCTGTCATGAAGGGTAGGAGCTCATTCCTTCTTTTTTTCTACACTAAGCTGTATAGTATTACACTGTCTTGAAAATCCTCTGTGATCTGCCTATTCATCTCTCCATCCTCCGAACCCCTAATAACTACTAATCTTCTTTTTAAAGATTCTATTTATTTAATTTTAGAGAGAGGAAAAATAAGGGAGAAAGAAAGGGAGAGAAACATAAGCGTGTGAGAGAGAGATCAATCGGTTGCCTCTCACATGGCTCCAACAGGGAATCTGGCCTGCAACCCAGGCATGTACCCTGACTGGGAATCAGACCAGCGACCCTTTGGCTTGCAGGCCAGCACTCAATCCGCTGAGCCAGACCAGCCAAGGCACCACTGGTTTTTTACTGTTTCCATGGTTTGCCTTTTTTAGAATGTAATATAATGGAATCATATAGTATGTAACCTTTTCAAATTGGCTTCTTTAAGTAAGTAATGTGCATATCAGTTTCTTTTCATATCTTGTCATGTCTTGATAACTCCTTTCTTTTTAGTGCTGAATAATATTTCATTATCTGGATTTACCACATTTTATCTATTGTTTCACCTACTGAAGGATATCTTGGTTGCTCCTAACTTTTAGCATTTTGACTAAAATCACTGTAAATGTCCATGTACATGTTTTCATGTGATGTAGGTTTCAATTCCTTTGGGTAAATACCAAGAAACACCATTGCTGAGTTGTGTGATAAGAGTATGTTTAGTGTTATAAGAAAGTACCAAACTGTCTTCCAAGAAGGCTAAACCATTTTGCTTTCCTAACATCAACAAATAAGACTTCCTACTGCTCCACGTCCTCACTTTAATTCGATGTTGTCAATCTGTCCGATTTTGGTCATCCCAGTAGATGTGTCATGGTATTTCCTTGTTTTAATTTCTCATCTATCCATCTTCTTTGGCAAGATGTCTGTTCAAGGCTTTAGACCAGCTGGGTTATTGTTTTATTTTTTGTTGCATTTTAAGAATTCTTTGTATATTTTGGATAATAGTCCTTTAACAGGTAAGTCTTTGCAAAACTTTTCTCCCAGTCTGTGTCTTCTCATTCTCTTTCATTTACTTTCCTAGAGCATGTGTGGTTAATTTCAATGAAGTCCAGATTATCAGTTATTTCTTTTGTAAGTCATATCTTTAGTGTTGTAGTTACAAAATTATTGCCATACCCAAGGTTACCCAGCTCTTCCTCTATATCACCTTCTAGACATTTTATAGTTTTGTGTTTTATATTTAGGTCTATGATGAATTTTGAATTAATATTTTCAAAAGATTTAAAGTCTGTGCACATTACTTTTTTGAAAATGAATGCCTGATAGTTCCAGCATCATCTTTTATAGAAAGAGCTAGCTTTGGGCCATTGTGTTGCTTTTAGTTCTTAGTCAAAGACCAGTTGACTGTATCTATGTAAGCCTATTTTGGGACTCTCTATTCTGTTGTATTGATCAATTTTTCTTTTCCTTCACCAACACCTCATTGTCTTGACCACTGTAGCTTTACAGTAAGTCTTGAAGCTGGATAGTGTCAAACCTCTAACTTTGTTCTTCTCTTTCAGTATTGTGTTGGCTATTCTGTGTCTAGCTGATCAACATAAACTTAAGAATTAATTTGCTGATATCTACTGAATGATTTGCTGAGAATTTGGTTAGGATTGCATTGACTCTTCAAATCTTATTGGGAAACACTGACACCTTGACAATACTGTCATCCTGTCCATGAACTTCAAATATCTATTTATTTGTTTAGTTTTTCTGTTTTAAACAATGCTTTTTTTAAAGTTTTTTAAGTAAATCCTGCGCTTATTTTTTCAGATTTATATAAGTATTTCATTTTTAGAAATAGATGTATAAATTCCATTGTGTTTTGATTACAGATCCCACTTTTTTACTGCTGGTATATAGGAAAGTGTTTGACTTTTGTGTATTAACCTTGTGTCCATCACCCTTGCTGTAACTGCTTATTATTTCAAGAGTTGCTTTACTGATTCTTTTGAATATTCTACACAGATGATTCTATCATCTGTGAAAAAAGGTAGATGTATTTCTTCCTTTTGAGATATATATTATTTAATTTTCTTGTCTTACTGTATTAACAATAACTCCCAAAGAAATGATAACAATCTATGATGAGAAGGAAAGTGCGCATTGATAAAATATGCTTTTCTTTTTTTCCTCTTTTTCTTTATAATTTAACTAAATTTATCATGCAACTTAGGAGTTCTCATCTTTAATTTTTATTTTTATATATATTTTAAATCTTCACCTGACAGTATGTTTATTGATTTTAAAGAGAGAAAAATCTCAATGCAAGAGAGAAACTCCTGTATGCACCTTGACAGAGCATTGAATCTAAAACTGTTTGGTGCATGGGATGATACTCTGAACAACTGAGCCACCTGGCTGGAGCTCGGAACAATTTTTTCAGGTAAAGAATTGCACATGGTTCTGTCTAAATACACTTGTCATTTCATGTACTTTTAAACAGTCCAATTTCCTAGTTATCGTTAAAAGATTCTGTTCTAATACATTTACATTGTCAAATATGAGGAGTTTGTCATAAGAAGAAATGATAACTGTCATCATACCTGGAAACCCACAGTCTATGAGATTCAGAAGTCTATACTGTAATGGAGAGAATAAAAATTTTTAACAATAACTTCAAAGGCAAATCTTCTTACTCATTGAGCTATATTAGCCCAATATTAAGAGATGCCTGATGACTCAGTGTCCATTTCAGAGAAAGCTGAATGACTCTCTTGAGAGGAGTGCAAGGTTTTCACTAAAATCACTAGATGCTAAGTAGGTAAGAGACTTCCAGTTAATACACTTTTCCGAGTGCTTATAAAAGGTGTTTCTGTCAAGCCATACAGACAATCCTGTCTTCAGTTAACCTCAATGGTTCTTTCCAGAAAAAGATTAATTGTTATACTCCAAAATGCTTAACTTTAGCTACTTCTACCATAAGAGGAAAAAAATAGGTCATGTGGAAGGATATCCATTTTTTCTTGTATTTTAACCTAAGATTCATAGCATGTTAGAGTTTGATCCCCTCATTTTCATAAAAAATCCATTTTCTGCAGAACAAGAAAAGATCCTAAAGACTGTTGCATGACTAATTTTTTAATTACATGGGGCAATTATATTCTTTTCTTAGGAAATTATTAGAACCCCAGACACACTTTATTTTCATAAAAATAGCTTTCCAAATAAACAGTGATAATCCCCAATATGCTATGGAGATCATTATCATTTTATTTTGTTATACAGTTAATATACTTATAAAAATAAATGATTTTTTTTTCATTTTATGAAGTTTTTGAAGTTTGGGAACTAAAATTTTTTTCTCTGCAGGGCAGCAGAAATCCATTCACAAAATACAGTTCAGCATGTATCTGGAGTTTTTGTTTCTTTTAGCTTTACAACATCCAGTTAAGATATCATTTTCCAAAGTTAGTTAAGTTAGTACTAACATTTCTCTATCCATTTTAGTTCATTTTTACTAGTCATTTTTAAATTCAATTAGATTCATTTGTTAGTTTTTCTTAAGTTGCTTACAGAGTGTATTATTTATTTTTACATTTTATATTTGTTAATGGTTTTATTTCACTATGAGTCCTCTACCATTGCCACATTCTGTTTGGCTGTAATTGTTTGTTTATATTGGGAGTATGTGAAATCTATTATGGTTCTATGAGTCAGTGACTTTGCTTCATTAAAAATATTTCTATTTTAAAGTAGAACAGGATTTTTACCATGTATTATATATGCTTTGAAAAAGTTTCAGCACTTTTATGAAATGTATTTTTGCAATAAAATAAACTAATAAAGCACTGGTAACATTGCTAGTGATTGTACTGTCATTATGCACAGCTTTGCTTTTTAAGCACTTTCATGTATGCAATTTTATAACGAACCTCAAAAGTAAGGAAGAAGTCAGTTGGAGAGAATAATGTGTGTCACTGACATTCTAAACACATCTGGGATATTTCATCTTTTTCTCACAATTTTAAAAGTGAGGAGGAAAACATATATTAAAAGTACTTCAAAGCTACAAGGGAGTTAAAAGTAAACCTTGAAAAATGCACTTGTCTTAAGATCTCAGTAGTCACTGTTGGTACCTTTTGTGTAATAAATACTAGTTTTTCAACACCGATGCACCTTTAATATGTTTGCCTTTAACTAAATTAAAAATCTAAGTAGTTTATGCAAGTGGAAGCAAATTTTGGGGGGGACATAAAAAACAGTTTGAAAAAACATTAGTAAAACTTAAGAAAAGTCCATTTATGATGTCAACATACAACTTCAGTTCTAAGGTCTACATTTATTACAAAAATAAATATGCTCTTAAGTCATACTCTTGCCATTAATGTTGAGCACACAAAGACTAGTTACACATTCTATATTTAATTAAAATACAAAAGTATGTCTTCCATCTGCACATAGCAGAATGAATGGATTTAGTTGCACACAAAATTACATCTGGTAATCAAATATTAGCAACTATATTTTTTTAACCAAACTGGGTGTCAAGCAATTCCTCAATGTAAACTCAGTAGTGTATTTATTAACATTTAAAATAATTTTTAATATTTGCAGTTTCTCACATCCTTGTTTAAGTTCTGAGTAATAAGTCTTATGTGTCACAAATGCTTTTTCTAATTTTTAAAGTGCAACTCTGAATTTTTCTAGTGGAAAATAACAGCTTGTATGATAGTGGAAAGTACAGCTTTTATTGGGCACTTTAGTCTTAGACCTAGTGTTTGTGCAAGCACCTTTTAACAATTTTAAGAATAATATTTTCTAAATCTCTTCTAGCATCACATGATGTTTGGAAAAGTTGCAATGGGCTTGCCAAATAGTTAAGGACAATAACTCCGTGTTCTCTTATTTGGCTTTTATTTTCTTAATGTAATGATACAGTGTTCAAATTAGTTGAAAGTGGTCACATTATTTAAGTACTTGTAGTTTGCGAAGATTATATGCAAAATTAAGTTACCTCAGTCACCTTATAAATTTAGGGATACCTGACGGACTGACTGAAGAAGCACAGAAAACCAGCACAGAAGTTACAATTTTAAGCTTCTCAGAGAATACAACCATATCCCAACTATATATAAAATGGAATAGCTAGTCTAGTGATACAGCAGAGGCCATGGTGCCTGGCCTCTTTTGCCTTTAGTAAGGTTTCCCAATTGCTCCAACATGTAATTCTCAGTATTGGCTGCACATCGCAATCCCCTGGGGAACTTTAAAAATACTGATGACAGAAAAACACCCCAGACATCCTGATTTAATTGATACAGGGTACATCCTGGGAAGTGAAATTTTTAAAGTTCCCTACAAAGGGATTCTAAGGCACAGGCAAGATTGATGACCATGGCCTTAGTGACTTCATTTTGCCTTTGCCTCTGGTTTTCCTATCACTATTCCTCACTGCATCTCAACCTCTATCAACTCTTTAGCTTGTATTTCTCTGCTACGACTTCTTTAGATTAATTTTGTTTTGTGTGTTTCACAATCAAAGCTTTCAGTGAGAAGAAAAAAAAGATCTGATCAGATCCAATCAGCCATAGGTAAGGTTTCAAGGGACAAAACCAAAAGCACAGCCACTTATGCTCAAGGAATAGTTAAGGTTGTTTTTCTCAGAAGATGGCTGTGGATGTGGAGGTCTTCCACTGTGGCCAATATTTACTTACTTTATCTTGCAAAACGTCTTTATAGTTATAATAATATGCAGAACAAGTTTTGGACATTGCATATGAATTAAAATGAATTTTTAAATAAACTAACAAAAAAGAAATTAACAGTTAAATTATAAGAGTACTTTCTTATTTGAATTCAGATTCAGATAGTTATAAAATAAATTTTTGTTGCTTATGTTAGGATTTAAGAAAGAAAATATTGCTATTTGTATAAAATCGGCATGTATTATTAATATTAACAAAGGAAAAAACACGGTTTTATTGTTTTAATAGAATTATCATTAAACCTCAGGGGGAATTACTATTATTATCCAAGGATTCACTAAGATCCCTTATTTATTTATTCCAAGGATTTTACTTTGGAAACCTGTTTAATTTGGAGATGATTCCAGAAAGTTCTATCTAATGTTGATTCTACTATTCTACTATGATTTGGCCTACAAAGAAATTAATCAAAGGAAATCTTCTAAGCTTCTCATATTGCAGGTTAAATGGATAAATTTGAATTCCATGTTTAAAAAAATTTCTACTGCTCTTTTATAGTCCAGGATGCTGGTTCTGAGAAGGCCTACAAACCATTTGTATCACCATATGGTGATTATTTCTTTCTTCTGTGTAGTCTCACAAAGATAAATAACAGAAGAAAAAATGTTTTACTATATTGAATCATCTTCTCTGACTCTTTAAAGAATGAAAACCAAATGTATTATAGACCTTTTAAAAATTCTATAAACTATATGTGTAAATACATGCTGAAGAAGTTAAATGTTGTTTCTAAAGTTTTGTGACTGCGTTTATTACATCTCTCCTAAAATTGTCATTTTTGTGATGTGAAAATTATTTAATATGATTCAGGAGTAGCTATTTCCGATCAATATTATAGACCGGTCTTTTATTTACCTGTATATTTGATTCTATTTCAGAATGTTTGTTTAAGAGTTAGTCAATAGAGCTCAATGGCTATGGTATAAAGCAAATGAAAATGCGTTGATAACGCAGTCCTAACAAAAAACACAGTGCCACGCTGCAGCTAAGGTCATTAGTGTGACCTAATACCAGGTTAGTAAGCCTTGCTATGGTAAGCAGGCTGCCGATATCTTAGATGAGGTAAGTAATATACTTGACCTCAACGTTTTACATTTTCACTTAGATTTATAACAAGACAAGGAAGATGGCAGATACTTATTTCACAACATAACATTTAAAATAATACTGTGTTATATATGCATATGCACACTATGAGTTAACAATTATGTATTTGTTTGCTAATTCCAAAAAATAGTTCTTAAGTATTTTCTGTATTTCAGTAACTATAACATTCTGGAGCTGGTTTATATCAGAACCAAAATAAGTGAGATCTGTGTTCTTCCAGAACTAGTAATCTAGGAGGCGAATCAGGTAGTAAGCACATAAAAAGCAATTAGAGAATAATCAATAGTATAAGTGCTATGAAGTAACTTTTAAAATGGAGGAGACATGTGGAGAAACCAGGTAGAGTCATGAAAGTATCTCTGAAGAAGTGATAGTGAAGTTACATTCCTAAGGACAAGGAGGAACCAATTATACACATAATTATGAGAGGAACATTCTTTAATGAAAGAGTAACCAGAGCAAAGAAACAGAAATGGAAGGCTGGGCTGTTCACAAAAGGAAAAGTGGGTGTTGGCAGTTGGAAAATAGGGAATCAGAAGGAGACCATATGAAGTGTTGGAGCTGTAGGCAAGACAGAGCCTGCAAGGCCTCTGATCTTCGGATTTGTAGAAAATGAAGTAAAGAGTACCACTGAATATTTTTAAGCAGAAGACAAAGTGGTATGATTTTTGAAAAAGCTTCCTTGTTATTTAATGAGGAACTATTTTATTGTTAAATTAGTAACAAACAGCCTTGGCTGGTGTGGCTCAGTGAATTGAGTGCCAGCCTGTGAGACAAAGAGTCCTCAGTTTGATTCCCAGTTGGGGCATATGCCGGGGTTGTGGACCAGGTCCCAGTAGGGAGTGTGTGAGAGACAACCAGACTGATGTTTCTCTCCCTTCCCCTCTGTAAAAAAATAATTGTAAGAAAATTAATAAACCTCTAACTGACCAGTATCCGTTGTCCCCTTCTTCTTTTGCATTACAGAATGCTGTTTTCCCAGACTCAATTGCAAGTAAGTGTGGGAAACTGCGTGTGCGTACTAGATCACCTTTTTCAAAAAGGAATCGTGCTCCATCTACTCATTTATCTTTCAATGTAGGAACACAAGAATTCATGTGGCCAGCTTCCATTGCAAAGGCAAGGAGAACTTCCTCTGAAATGGCGGAGAGAAATAAATATTCCTGTGTGATCGCTAGAGTCAGAATTGCCTGCCTGACCCGTAACTCTTGCTAACCCATGGATTGTCACAGGCAAGACACATAAGTCTATTGTTTTCCTCAAAGTACTGTTATTTTTGGTTTGTTCATGACAAATTAGTCTGTGCAGTAGCCGTCCCTTATCCACAGTTTCCCTTGCTAAAATTTTAGCAACCTATAGATAACTGAGACCCAAAAATATTAAATGAAAAATCCCAGAAAGAAATGATTAACAAGTTTTGCATCGCATGCTGTTTTGAGTAGCATGATGAAATCTCACGCCCTCTTGCTTTGTCATGCCTGGAGCATGAATCATTCATTCCTTTGTCCGGGTGCTCTTGCTGTTTATGGTCCTCACCCGTTGGTCCCTTAGCAGCCATCGTGGTTATCAGATTGAGGGTTGAAGTATTACAGTGCTGTGTTCCAGTCACTGTATTTTACTTAATAATGGCTGCAAAGTACAAAGGTAGTGATGCTGGCAATTCAGTCAGATACGCCAAGAGAACTTGAGAAGTGCTCCTTCAAATGGAAAGGTGTGCATGTTTAGAAAAAAAAATAGTGTGCATAAAATTCAGTATTATCCAGGGCTTGGGAACTATCCCCATAGATAAAGGGGGACTAGTATTCTTATGACAGTAACCTAAAAAATTTTTCTAAAAAAATAAAAATAGAAATAATTTTTAACATTGGCCTTTGATTAAGTTTCACTTTAATATTAACACTGACAATAATAAAGCTTACAATTTCAATGCTTATTTTCTTAAGTTGTTGAATTATTATCTGATAACATTATACCTTCAATTTAGGCTATGTCTGTTCCAGGACACCCAAACTTTCAGGTGGACATGAGGGTAAATGTACAGACAGTGGCAGACTGTCTCCAGGATATCTATTTTTGAGACATACACGTCTCATCTGAATGTGTTAAACTGAGTTTTCCTAAATTCTGTCTCCCAATTCAGACATTTCACAATATTTTACTTGAATTGTCACTCTCCAGTAGCTTCTTCTAAATGCAAAACAGCATATCTGCCTTAGGCTTTATTTCTGTACTATTTGGCCTAAAAAATTCTAGTTTGGTTTTATTTTTACCATTCAGAAAAATGCTATAAGGCAAAAGAACAAAATATTGGGGTCAGATACAATCACTGAGAACAACTGAAGAACACGCAGAGCACACAGAGGTCAGTGCACGATAGGACTGTGGTTAGTTCTATATATTTAAAGTATGTTTGGGAAACTATCTTATATTTGAGTTTCAGTGAGAAATAGAGTAGAGAAGGATGACATTATTACTAAAAATGAATTTGTTATTAGGCAACTTATCTATTTTAAGCCTGGAAGAATATCACTTTAAATTCATATAACCACTTAGGGAATACAAATGTACAGCATTTATAGAAATTCCTAAGTTCTCATATTGATATTTACTCTTTCCATTCCTTTGTCAGTGTATGCTTAAATCAGATTTCAGCAAAGCTATAGAAGATTCAAATCTTCACACCTATCTAAGGCTCGGCAAAACTTGTATAAAATGCATGTAAGAGATAATTGGGAGGGAAGAGAGCCAGAAGCTTGGGTGTCTTTGCCTTCCATGAGGAGCAGATGGGCTCCCCACCTGGGGAGTTGTAATATGCACTTAATTGAAATGAAGTCAGAGTCACGCAGCACAGGCTACATTTAGAGTAAACCATATTTATGATTCCAGAGTCTTTATGGTTTTACTTCTACTTTTTATTATATTTCTTAGTTTTAACTTTATAAATAAGGCATAAGATTGGATTTTTAATATTTTTATTTCTAGAGGATTCTATAAAAATTATAACAATTGCAAAATTATTTTAAAAATAAAATATTCAAAGTGTGAAGAGGCCTTGAACTGTACACAACAGACACATATAGAATGCTTATGAGGAAGTGAAATGTTCTGATTAATTGGTTTTCTGATGGACTGAATGATTATTAATCATATCCTCATGGGAAAGTCGCTGTGCCTTAATAATGCTTAGCATTATTAACCATAAAGCAGAGCTTAAAGAGCATAACATATAGTTAGCATAAATTAAAAGTCATTTTTGTTTCAGTTCTCAGTGTCAAACATACTTTTCCAAAATGCTTGAGAATGCTGTCTTGCCTAAGTGGAGACATTAGTTATCTGCCCCATTATTAAGACTTTTTAAGGGTCTCTTGGTGAACATTGTGAGGAGTAAGCCACATTTGTACTGTTGAAATTCAATTCAGCAAACACTCCGAGCCATTCTGAGTCAGGCAGGACAGCCAGCACTGAAGCTTCAAAGATGGGAAGACAGTGTCTGTCTTACAGGAGTTCACGGGTGTTGAACCACGACCAGGGTCTCCTGGAAGACATTTTACACAAACCCTCAGCTGCACCATTACCATCCAATCTCAAAATTCTGTGAGAGTGCCTCTTGTCCCAGTAAAAGACAAACACTTTCGAATAGCATTCAAGATATTTCATATTTGGTCTCCATTAAAAAAAACACTAGTCTATGGATGATAAAAGCAAGTTAACATGAATAAAAGTCAAAGACGTGAAAAGTTCTTAAAATAGGTCCAAAGAAGGCATTGTTAGTTATCCTCCCCAGAGAAATAGAAGATACTCTTGGGAATAGGAGACGATTTATACAGTTGGTTCTTTTATCATGACAAATACATGTTCCAAATATCATCACTTTGTGCAAAATAATGCAACAAAAACCACAGATGCTCAATGCTTAGAAAACTTTATCAATGACACCTTAAAAAATAGGAACTTAAAAAATGGTGCTACATTTTTATACATATAAACTACTTTAGAAATGCATAAATATTAAAATACATGCTGGGCTTTACTTTAAAAAGCGGGGTTTGCTTGGGGAAGTGAGCAATGAAAGAATAATAGCTTGTCAGCTATTGTTAGATGGTAGTAGGAGGGTTTTCGGAAATGGAATGAGATTTATAATGCCAGATGCGGAAGGATGTAGCTCATAGCGCACACAGTGAACTGAGGTAGCTGGCAGATGTTCGAGGTACATGTGTCTTAATTGTGTGTATCCCTATGCAGCTCGTTCATTGGGGGCAGTTTCCTGAGTTCACCTGGTATTTCTGGAAAAAAATTGCACACCAACAAATGTGCAATTTTTATTATGCTTAAACTGTTCCTTATTATATCAATTACATTGGAAAAAATCTGTTTTCAAAACAATTATTGCCAAAGCACTGACTGCATATTGTGATTGGGGTATTTTTAACAAGTCCGTGAGCCAGCTGTTCATAAATTTGTAACATTTATTTCACAATTAGGGGTAACATACTGAAGATTCTAAGGCTGGATTAGGAGCACACTTGAAATACTTTCATGTATAGAGTAATAAGTTAACTCAAAAGTCTCCTAGTAGGCATCAAACCTGTGAAATAAAAGCAGAAAATTGAGGGCACTGGATTCTTAAAGCAGGGGGTGGCCAATCACAGCCACCAGAAGGGTATGAGAAGAGGAGAGGAACCCGAACTAAGGAGCATAGCACGTCCCCTCACCCTAACTGTGCCTAGACCTACTGTCCACTAAATAAAAACAGATATAAGCTCTTATCAGAGCCATTTTTGACATCAACAGCCACTAATAAATGTAGCAGTGGTGAGGATTTATAAAAAGTTTATTTCTGGATTTTAAGACAAACATCATTATAAAAGTGGTGACTATCTCCACACCAAGAAAATAGAGTAATTGAGGTGTACAAGACTGGGTCTCCAAAACTACTTGAAAACGGTCTTCACAGCTGCATTCAGGAATTCATGACCTTGGTTATCAAGAAAGAGAGGACATTCCAGGATCTGTAACAATGTATTTTAAGCCACTTAACCCCTTCACATTATCATCATAGTATCTGGCTCATTGTGATATGTGTCCTTTAAATGTCTGTCAAATTTATAATTTCTAAAGTTTCTTTTTAAGCATGCTTTACTGATTATGCTATTATAATAGTCCCAATTTCCCTCCTTTGCCCCCCTCCACCAGGTACTCACATTTCCTCTAGGAGTCCCTTCTTTCATGTCCATGAAAGCAGCTCATGTCCATGAGTCACGTTTGTGAGTCCTTTGGCTTCTCCATCTCATATATTGTTCTTAACTCCCCCACATCTATTTTATACCCACCGATTATGCTTCTTGTTCCCTGAACCTTTTCTCTTATCCTCTCCCTTTCCCCTCCCAACTGATAAGCCTCACGTGATCCCTGTTTCTGTAATTCTGCTCCTGTTCTAGTTGTTTCCTTAGTTTGTTTTTGTTTTTGTTTTTGTTTTTTTAGATTCAGTTGTTGATAGTTTGAGTTTGTTGTCATTTTACTGTTCATAGTTTTGATCTCCTTCTTTTTCTTAGATAAGTCCCTTTAACATTTCATATAACAAGGGCTTGGCGATGATGAACTCCTTAAGCTTTACTTTGTCTGGGAAGCACTTTATCTGCCCTTCCATTCCAAATGATAGCTGTGTTGGATACAGTGATATAGGTTGTAGGTCATTGCTTTTCATCACTTTGAATAATTCTTTGCTAGTCCCTTCTTTCCTATAAGGTTTCTTTTGAGAAATGAGCTGATAGTCTTACGGAACTCCTTTGTAGGTTACTCTCTGCTTTTCTCTTGCTGATTTTAAGATTCTCTCTTTATCTTTAATCTTTGGCAATTTAATTATGATGTGCCTTGATGTGGTCCTCTTTTGGTCCAACTTGTTTGGGACTCCCTGTGCTTCCTGGACTTGTATGTCTATTTCCTTTGCCAAGTTAGATAAGTTTTCTTTCATTATTTTTTCAAGTAAGTTTTCAATTTCTTGCTTTTCTTCTTCTCCTTCTGGCACCCCTATGATTTGAATGTTGGCCCATCTGGAGGTGTTCCAGATTCTTCTTATTCTCTCCTCATTTTTTTGAATTAGTGTTTCTTCACTCTGTTCTTGTTGACTGTTTATTTCTTCCTTTTGTTCCAATGCATTGATTTGAACCCCAGCTTCCTCCCCCTCACTGTTGGTTCCTTGTGGAATTTTCTCTATTCCGCTTGGTATAGCCATCGTTTCTTCCCTTATGCTTTTGCTATACTCAGTGAAATCTCTAATCATACTCATCACCAGCATTTTAAACTCTGCATCTGATAGATTGGCTATCTCCATTTCACTCTGTTCTTTTACTGTGTGTGTTTTTTTTTCCTATTCTTTCTTTTGAGCCGTATTTCCTTGTGTTCTCCATTTGGCAACCTCCGTGCCTTTGTTTCTGTGCATTAGGTAGAGCTGCTTTCACTCCTCATCTTGAGGCGACTGTTGCTTACATAGTGAGGAGCCCTAGACAATCACCAGAGTGGGGGCAGCCCTCTTCATTGCTTTGTGACTTTCTATGGGGTGGGGGGTCCAGAGAGGAGGCAATGTCACACTACCTGACTGCCGGAGGCTTGTTCAGCACTTGCCCTGCTTCAGGTCTCTTATGTGACTGGCACCCCTCTAGCTGTTGCTGTGGTGGTGATTCCCAGGGTGGGTGGGTTTTTGTATACTATAGGACCTTGTGGACCCTTTAAATAAACTCTTTTGAGAGACTGGCAGTTTATTCCATGACCCCACCCTTCACTGGTTTTTATAACCAGGAATTATGAGGCTTTATATCCCAGGTGCTAGACCTCTAGGCTGCACAATCTGGCTGGGGCTCACTCCCCGGGTATGCCTAAGGTGGGACCAGCCATTCCACTGCTGCCACAGCACTGTAGCCACCCTGCTGCTGCCGTACCACATCCTCTCTGCACCAGGTCCCTGTCTCCACCCCTCCCACCCATCTGGACGAATAGTCTTCTTTAAGTCCTTGGTTGTTGGACTTCCATACAGTTCTATTTTTCTGGCAGTTCTGGGTGTTTTCTGTTTCGAGGTCAGTTGTAGTCCTTTTTGTGATTGTGTGAGGATGTGAAATATGTCTGCCTATGCCTCTATCTTGACCAAAGTCCCCTAAAATATCTCTAAAATGTGAATAGAAACTGAGAAAATTAATATATATCAAAGATGAGATTGAGTTTAAGATTTTAAAAAAATATTTGTCTTTTATCCACCTTGAATTTATTTTGGTGTATGGTGTAAGTTGGTGCTCGAGTTTCATTTTTTGCAGGTAGCTGTCCTGTTGGAGAGGGTGTGGGGAAAAGGGGACTCTGGTCCACTGTTGGTGGGATTGCAGACTGGTACAACCATTATGGAAAACAGTATGGAATTTTCTCAGAAACTAAAATTAGACCTTCCTTTTGACCCAGCAATTCCACTGCTAGGATTGTATCCTAAGAACCCTAAAACACCAATCCCAAAGAACGTATGCACCCCAATGTTCATAGCAGCCCAATTTACAATAGCTGAGAGTTGGAAGCAATCTGGGTGCCCATCAGTAAATGAATGGATAAAAAACTGTGGTACATATACACAATGGAATTCTATACAGCAGAAAGAAAGAAGGAGCTCCTACCTTTTGCAACAGCATGGATGGAAGTGGAAAGCATTATGCTGAGTGAAATAAGCCAGGTGTTGAAGGACAAATACCATATGATCTCACCTCTAACAGGAAGCTAAACAACAAAACAAACAAGCATGCAAAATATAACCAAAGACACTGAAATAGAGAACAGGCTGACAGTGACCACAGGGGAGGGGGGAGGGAATTTCAGGGGAACTAGGGGAGGGATTTAGAGGAACAAATATAAAGGATACATGGACAACAACCGAGAAGGGTGGAAATGGGAGGGAGGGGGAGCACAGGGGGTGAGATGGGATGGGAGTAATAGACAGAAAACTGTACTTGAAAAATAATTAAATTTAAAAAATGATTTAAAAAATAAATAATATGGATAAGTGTCCTAAAATTAATAAACTAGGTTTTACCCTAGTAGTAATGAGATTGTTATGTTATATGAACATGAGTATAGAATATACAGAAATGTCCTCATATAAGACCATTCACATTTTAATCTTACTTATAAAGATTTTTCTTTGGAAGGTGCACTACAAACTTTTTTACAAGGCCAGCATATCCTGATACCAACCCCAGCAAAAATACTATTAAAAATAGAAAATTACAATATCCCTGATGAACATAGATGCAAAAAGTTTTTATTCACTATTTTTTTTATTTAAAGGAGTTGATTCTTAATATCCTAAAATATAAATGGGGTGTCACATACATATTCAGTGTGATGGAAGGTAACAGCAAAAAAAAAAAATGAAGTAATAGCCCTGGCTGGTGTCTCAGTGGATTGAGCACAATCCTGAAAACCAAAGTGTCGCTGGTTCGATTCCCAGTCAGGTCACAAGTCAGGGTTGCGGACCAGGTCCCCAGAAGGGGACGCATGAGAGGCAACCACACATTAATGCTCCTCTCCCTCTTTCTCTCCCTTCCTTTCCCTCCCTAAAAATAATTTTTTAAAAAACTTTTAAATGAAGTAATAAAACTAAAATTAAAGTATGATTCCTTAAAAAATGAATATACATATTTCCCTGACCCCTTTTTTAAAATTAGTACTGGTTATCATTGTTTATTTCCAAATATATTTTCTTTTTCCAGATTCTGCTCTTCCTAAGGGCTGAGTTTTGTTTTTTTTTAATGAACTTGTATTTTACTAGGAAGATATGCTGTGCATAGTTCCTATAGAAATACACCTTACATTATTCTAAACCTTAAATGTAGCTGCATAGGCCACCAGGGAAGCCAGAGCAGTGAGGGGGTGTCCAGAGGGAATGAATATTTGCTCTTGTGTGGTCTAAGTGTCATGCAGCCTTCCTGGAATCACAGCAGGACCCAGAAGCACAAGATTCCTTCCATCCAGGAAATAAAACAGTTTTTTGTCATAGTTAGTATCACCCATCCTTTCATGCACACACACACACACACACAAAGGTGTGTCATGGACAGGGATTTTTAAACACTTCCTAAGATCTATAAAAGTAACAAAAAGTAGTGTTAATGTGAAATGACTGCCCCCCGCCCCCCGTTTTAGTCGTGCTCATACTCCTGACAGTGACTGTGAACAAACGGAGTCTGCACTGACTGATTGCAAAGCAGCCCCTAGTTGATTGAAATAATCAAAGCCTGAGAAATTTAGAAAGATAATTACAACAGACCCACGCACACACACCTGCATTAACTCTTAGGTAAAGTAATAAATTCTTTAAATTCATCTTTCTAACCATAATGGGTGGGGGCTGATTAATAGCTACAGAGACCAAGAAGGAATTAGAAAGATTGCCAAATCAGAAAAAATATTTAAAATAAAAAGACAAGAGTAAAAACTCAAAAACTGACGTAATTACTGGTGACCATTGGAAACTTTTTTTTTTTTACTTTTTGGAATCAAGGAATAGTGAATCTCAAGGTCAAGCTCCTTGTTGAGTAGATGTAGACATTAAGAAAAAAGTTTAAATGCCCTGTTTTAAGACACACAATGATTAAGCATAACTGGGATTTGAACCCAGAAGCAATAAAATTCCCTACTTTTGAAACACATTAAGCTCAGTTTTACCAGTGTCATCAGAGCAGTTGTGATGGTGAACATGGCAGTGAATACCAACCAGGAGATGCTTTAAAACCCTGCAGCGGGCAGTGATCAGCTTATCAAAACGTACTAGTTTTCTCTGCATTTCTGCCTCACATACTCAAAACAAGAAAGGGGAAAATATTCATGTTGTGAAATAGTTGCAATTACAATAATAGGAAGAAAAACATTGAAATATGTACGTCAGATTGCACATGCTGAGGCCAGACTCCATTCCTGGCTCTCTCCTCCCGGCAGAGGAAGCGGGATTCAGTCGGATAGATCATCTAGCAGCAGGGTCCAGCCGCATGCACAACGCAGCTGCTAAAATGAAGACAGTCAAAATCCAGCTCCAACTTCATTGGCCTCCTGTCCTATTAGACTGTGAAACATTTAAATGAAAGAAGCCTGGGTCTTTCCTGGATCTAGAAGGCTCCTTTAATGTGCATGTTGGGTGCCAGTGATTCCAGTGTCTCTACAACATGCTACAGAGGGTTGGCTCCTGAGCAGTGAGGTAGGGAGCCCAGGATGCACAGTGGTATGGAAGCCTGCTAACACATGTCACCCTTTTTAGAGGCATGACTGCACCATGTGTTTTCACATGTTGCATCCACATCTTTAAATGTGCATCTCTCTACACGCCACCTACCACCACCATACTGCCCACTACCCCCAAATTTCCCAAACTGCCTGACTTGGGTCCCTTTTTTGTGAAACCTCCCTTAACCACTTTGGGCAAAAGTGATCAATCCTCCATTTGTGACACAATAGGATGTTGCTCTCATTCCTAGTACAGAATCTATTGTGCTCTGTGGTCTACCTTTTTCCCACTCCAGATGTCTGGGGCCATGTCCTCTCTGTCCTTGGAACTCCAGTGCCTACAACAGGAATCAGCATAGGTGTGTTGATTATATAATCAATTAAAACATTACAAGTTCACACTAGTTTATACATAATATTCCCTTGATCTTAGTCTTATTTCCTCCATTTTGAAATATTTTTATTCTCAAAAATCATTTTTGCATAAGTATAATGCAGTCATTCTCTCAACCTACAAATGCTAATTAAGCACTTAGTGTATGGCAGGAACTCCTCCAGGTAATGGGAGTACCAGCAATTAAAAACAAAGAACCAGGCAAACAACACCCATGCTCTCATGAAACACATACAAACAGTCAAATAAATGTATTTCAACCAATGATAGGTGCTTTCAAGAATAAACACATAAAGCAACTTCTAGGAATAGAGTAAGGAGATATCACATATAAAAGGTCAGAGAAGAACTTACTACAAAGACAACAGTTGAGCAGAAACTTAAAGTGAGAGCTATAGTCAGGTGGATCTATTGAGAGAGAACAAACTGAAAAGTAGAAAGAGCAGTTGTAAATGCCACAAATAGGAAGTGCTCGATGCCTGGAAAGTAAAGCAAGGACACAAGTCTGACTGGAGAAAGCTGTTTTTGGAGGACAGTGGAAACAGATGGCATCACAGAAAAAATAGTGGTGAGAGAACGTTATTGTAGACTAAGAATGTGTGAAGAGATATGGGAGGGTTCTTAATGAAAAAGCAATACGATTTCGCTGATATTTTAGAAAAGACTTGGTTCTAGCTGCCATATGGGAGAACAGACCCCAGCAGAGGCTGGAAAGCAGGAAAACCACTTAGTGCCTGCACTGGTTTCCTAGGGCTGCTGTAGCAAGTACCACACAGTCTGAGTGGCTTGAATGATAGATAGATTATTATCTCAAAGTCCAGGAGGCTAGAAGTCTATGATCAAGGCTTCTGCAGTATAGTTTCTCTCTGAGGGTTATGCAGGAGAAAGTTTGCCTTTCTCCCAGTTTGTGGTGATTTTTTTTTTTTTTTTTTTTGCAGTCTTTGGTGTCTCTGGCTTGTAGATGTGTCATCGAGGTCTTTACCTTTGTCTTCACTTGACATTCTCCCTCTGTGCTGTTGGACTCTGTATCTAAATTTCCACTTTTACAGGGACAGCAGTCATGCCCGATTAGGGCCCTTCTTAATGGCCTCCTCGTAATTTAACTACGTTCTCCAAGAATCTCATTTTCAAAATAAGGTCATATTCTGAGGTCCTGGGGGTTAGGACTTTGACATATCTTTCCAGGGAAACAATTCAACTTATACCAGTGGAGATGGTTCAGTCTAGAAATGATGGTGGTTTATACCAGAGCATCAACACTGGAGGCAGGGAAAGTGGTCAGTGTAAATATTATTCTGAAGACAGAACCAACAGGTTTTTCTGGTGAATTGTGTGTGTGGTATGAAGAACAGAAGGCAGAAAGGAAGACTTGGGGCTTTCTGACCTAATTTCTTTGTTCTGAGAGTAAGAAGATTTAGTGAGATGCAGATGTGTGGGCACCATTGAAAAGTTTGTTTTCTGACATGTTAGCATGGTATCATTGAGGTCTGGTTAGACTTCTGAGCAAAGACATTGACAAATGCTTTGGCTTACAAAAATTTAGAGCAGCAAAATATTTAATAATCTTTGTCCAATCACTAAATAGTACAGATGAGAAGGTCAGTGTTTTACAAATGCTTTATTTAAAATATAAAATAAAATGCTTTGCTTTCAAGGACACTGAAACAGGTAGTGACAGCAACAGAATAAAACACCAAAAATACCAAGCTCAGTTCTTTGGATTCCCATTCCTGTACTTTTCCCATTATAGTACCAGGCATTCTTCAGGCTTTTTTTTTTTTTTAGCTCCACACTCACTTAGGCAACAGCAGTTGGTAGCCTAATATAACAACAACACAAATAATTACAATTCTGGGTCCAGCAGTAAGAGAGAATGACTTCAGCTTGAGGTATTTGCAGTTCATTACTTTATCACAGAATTCATAAACATGACAAGCTGGTCAAAAATATTGCTGTCTAGCATAATTTTGGAGGTTGAGTAGGTCGCCCTCCGAACAGGGCTTGAGAGCCAGGGCTCCACTGTGGCATCTGATTTTGAGACGTGGCCGCCTGGAAGTGCGGAAGCTGAGTCAGGCACTCCACTCCTCCCGCTCACGTGCCACCTGGCAGCTGACACAATCCCAAAAGAACATTGTGTCCATTTGAAGATTTGGTTGATGTCAGCTTTCTATATTTGGCACTCTGACTAAATTTACACTTCAGGAGGTTTTGAAAAATATAATCAGTGTGATGGTTTTCCACTAGCCTTGGGGGGAAAATGATTTTTTTTAAGTTAAAAGTTTCTGTACTTTTTTCTCTGTACTTTCTTTATTGTTTCAATAGAATATTCATCAAATATGACTACCGAGAACAAAGCAAAGCAATATTATTTATAACATACATGTTTATTTTACATATACACACATATGACCACAGAAGTATGGAGCCATCCTTGTTGGCCTCTTTAAAACAATTTTTAAATACTGTGGGTGGATATTTTATTGCAACTGCTGTGGCATTTTTTTCTTCATCATTGTAACTGTTGATTAACTGCAACCTATACAGAATAATAAGTTCTGGCTGTTGTGCCTCAGTAGGTTGAGTGCTGGCCTGAGAACCATAGGGTCACTGGTTTGATTCCCAGTCAGGGCACATACTTGGGTTGTGGGCCAGGACCCCAATAGGGGGCGCACAAGAGACCACCACACATTGATGTTTCTCTCCCTCTCTTTTCCCCTTCCTTCCCTTCTCCCTAAAAGATAAATTAATAGATAAAATCTTTTTAAAAAGAAATAATAGAATAACTTCAGAAAACCAAAGAGGTTATATCCATTAGGAAGTTTATGCTTCTGGGGATTGCAGTTATTTACCTACTGGAAGGTTGTGGGGGAGTGGTGATTTCATTCTTTGACCAAAGTCAGGAGACCACCAAGCAGCCTGAGAAATTTTTTGAAAGAGAAGAGACAGAATATATGTGCCACACATTGTTATATTTTAAAGATTCATATGCACTTAAATGTCCAGGGAGTCAAAACTCAACCAAAACCAGCTCTCAAATTTACCAAATATCATTCCTTTTAGTGCTTCCAATGAACGAAGTCTATTACTAACAAAAGTAGGGGAAGAAGAGTAGCGGGGGAGGGGGGGCTGTAGTTTCCCATAAGACAAGATATTTGATTCATCTGCAGATCAGACACACACACCGAAGCATAATAAAGGCTGCATTTTGGAAGAGTGCTGAATATTGATAGTTAGCAAATTCTGGCCTAATAAAGATAGGTTGTCCTTCACATTAAAAATGTAGCAAAATGAATTTCTTTAGAGGGCAACATGGGCTATTTATTAGTGAGAGTATTCTCCTCTAGATGTTTCTACAAAAGGACGTTTTAAAAAAACAAAAACAATGTCACTTCCACTGTGCACATATGTACCCATTTCCATGGCTGAAAAAGAAACGATGACGATGAACAACACACTTGTGATTATGTGGCATTGATAAATTCCATTGGCCCCAATAGAAGTTGCATCTTTTGTCTTTAGAGATAAAATACAGTGTCGTACATCACAGTGCCCTGAAGGCCCTTCGGGCAGTTACAGTAATTTAGGTCATCCAAAAGGCCCACTAAAGCAATCTCGGTATGAGGCCGGGTGGGTAAAAAAAAAAAAACAAGCAAAGTCGGTTTGAACTACTTTGCCTTTCCAATAGTCTCGAAAAGCAGAAGAGCTTTTCATTTCTCAGGTGGCTTGGATAGGAATGATCCCAATAAAATGCAGAGATGGAAGTTTTAAATTCCTCTTAGCCCTGCCCTTTGGGTCTATGGTTCACAAACAGAATCAGGCTAATGAGAAGTATAGATACACACACTCATCAGCCTCAGTGACCAGTAGAGGGCACTGGACAGGCAGAGCTGGGATGTGGGGCCTGACTGTGATCTACAAGGGAGGAGGGGCAGATCTCTAGGAAAATAAAAAAAAAGCATGCAATAATACTTTTTTTTCAAAGCTCAAATTAATCTGCAAGGCTTGACATTTATTCTCTAAATGCAATGTGAAACTGGCATTACTGTTATGTTCAAATTTAACTTTTAAAAGTAAGATTGCTAATCACAATGTGTCTCAACTACGGTCAGTAAAAATGACTAAGTTGTTACAAGGTAACTACAACCTTCAGTTGCTGTTGTTTCCATTGAGAGGGGAGCAGAAATTGTATAATTCCTGGCCTTCAATGTTTTCTTTTCGATTTAAACACTAAAACTGGAAATCCAAATTTGGAGAGCTTTTATTTTCAAAGTGATAAATAATTATTGAACATTCTCAAGTTCCGAGCTTTATTTAAATATCCTTGCCAAGAGTCCTGTTTGTGTCTTAAGATAGCATGACTTCTATATTATAAATAAACGTACCCCCCAAAATATTGTCATAGAAGAAAAATTTCCTTTTGTGCCCTCTAATTTATTTTAATTATTTTATTGTTGTTCAAGTACAGTTGTCTGCATTTATCCCCTACCACTCCCCCATCAGCCATGCCCCACCTCCTCCCCTGATTCCACTTCCCCTTGTTTTTGTCCGTGGGTGCGTTATAGTTGTGCTTTATAGTTGAACCCTCCTTTCTCCCCCCTATTATCCCCTCCCACCTCCCCTCTGATTACTGTCAGATTGTTCTTAATTTCTATGTCTCTGGTTATATTTTGCTTGCTTGTTTGTTTATAAACTTTATAAACATATGTGGGAAAAAATAGGGTAGCAGGGTTGAGAAAATGCCCTGAATGCAATTGAATTTCAGAACATTACAAAAGAAATGAAAAAGGTGGCCATACTAATAGTGGTAGGGTATTTTACATAAATGATAGATAAACGCAGTCCAAAAAGGGCACGTTCTCTGACATCGAACGCTGCTAAAGCTCTCCTGGGGCAAGGCTTCCACGCTAATGGCAGCCAGCATTTACCTGGTGCTGCNTTGCTTGCTTGTTTGTTTATAAACTTTATAAACATATGTGGGAAAAAATAGGGTAGCAGGGTTGAGAAAATGCCCTGAATGCAATTGAATTTCAGAACATTACAAAGGAAATGAAAAAGGTGGCCATACTAATAGTGGTAGGGTATTTTACATAAATGATAGATAAACACAGTCCAAAAAGGGCACGGTCTCTGACATTGAACGCTGCTAAAGCTCTCCTGGGGCAAGGCTTCCACGCTAATGGCAGCCAGCATTTACCTGGTGCTGCACTTTCCCTTCCAATGAATGAGAGGATAAAACACATCGCTGCACACCTTTTGTACAGCCACTTGGACTTGGACTTACATAAAAGAACACCCTAAAGACAAAAAAGAATGAAAAAAACAACCATATGTGAATGATATTATAATGCTGGATATTCTGAAATTCAACATTCCTGCAGTTGAGTTAAAGACCACTGAGGTTTTGGTGGACAGAACTCACAACATCTGCTACTCCTTGGAAGGGTAGTAAACAAAAACCAGGAAGGCTTTTTGGCTTCTACACACATTTCATTGAAGAAGAGCTCAGTCTTTGAATTTTTGTTTTTATTCCATCCAATTCCACATCCTTGTGGCAGGCACACAGCACAGCGGCAGAGCTGCATATGGTGACCAGTTGCAGCTGGTCATCTGTCCCCTTGATGAGGTGGCGCTGTTGCTCAGAGGGAAAACCGAGAACCATAGAATCATACCTTTCCTTCCCTCTCACTGCTCTGCAAAATGATTAGTCATCGTCACAGTGGTTGCTTGGTTTCACTCAGTTTTATTTGGAAGCTGCCAAGATGTAGTTAGATGCAAACACCATGATACAGGAGCATTTAAACACTGGAGGCAGACAGCATGACAGCAGCACCGGAGCCCTTTTATCCCAAGTCCTAGCTAGCAAGGCAGCAGAACAGACAGTTTAACACAGGGGGACAGCGACGGAAAGTGTGGCAGCACAAGAGAGCACATGCTGTAACAGGCTGACAGACACCGTTTGGCTTGTATCAGCACATGGGCTCAAAAGCAATGGAAAGACAGAAAATAAACTTTTAATTTCCTTCCTAGAAATTAGGTCCAGCTTCTGACTACTGTTCTATGTTGGTCAGGGTTTTGAATACATAAAATCAGACAGGCTTTAATTCATAGCTGGTAATAAGTTTTCCTTTGTTTGTCCTTCCTCCCTCCCTCCCTCCTTTCCTCCCTCCCTTCCTTCCTTCCTTCCTTCCTTCCTTCCTTCCTTCCTTCTTCCTTCATTGTGTCTCTTTCCATCTGGTGTAAAAAATATTCTGTTTCTTAAATGGCCAGTGTCATCATTCACATACACACCTTCATTCATTCATTGACACATTCATTTCTTCAAAAACACCTTCGATGGATCAGGCCCTCTTTAGTTGATAGGAACCTCAGTGAGCAAAAGAGGCAGACATCCCTGCCACCCTGAAGCTTACACACCAAAGTGCAGTGACTGAAAATAAACACGCAAAAATATATAATAGACCAGATGGCATGCGGGTCACATAGCAAAGTAAAGCAGGGAGTGGAATAGGAAATGCTAATTTGGGTCTAGGGGAAAGTTGTACTTTGAAATGATATGATTTAAAAAAACCTGTAGAGGTGAGAAAACAAGACCAAGCAGGGGTGTAAAGGGGGGACATGCCTCAGATAAAGGGAAGGACAACGTCAAAGATGTTCAGCTGAAGATATTTGCTATGTCACTTGATTACTTCTAACCAATGACGACCTGGTAACCAACCTGTTCCCCATTTATCTTTCTCCCTCTTTTTATATATTCATTCATTTTACAGACATTTATTAACTACCCATTATGTATCCTGTACATACATTTTTGCCACTCACTGAAATGCTGAAAATGAATTAAATTCCCCTTAATAGATTCACAGTCTAGAGGAGTATATAGGTAAATATATTTATCAGTTCATTCTTGCTTAAAGCTTCACTGTAATTTGTTTCCTGGATTATTTTGAGGAGGTCATATATTATCTGTCTGTCACCGAGCAATCCTAAAACTATATGAACTGGAAAGTAATTATGATGATATAGTTATTACACATGTTTAATTATTTTAAAGCCCCCTGTTTCTAAGAAGGAGGCTAGGTCACTTTGAGCTCATTTGATGATGTATGTGAAGTCCAAAGGTTTGTTCAAGGCTGTAGCTCCCACTTCTGCTAAGCTGGCTGACCCAAGGGCCATTTCCCACCACTAACATGCTGTCTCCATTCTGCATCTCTTATGCTGAGACTTCCTTTGCACCTTTAGAATATTCAGTTCTGGTTCTTCCTCTGCTCTCTTCACCCTTGCATGGCCTCCAGGAACTCAGATTTCTCTCACTGCACTTAGCACTGCTCAGCTACTTCTGATTGCTATTCCCCCACCCTGCTATAAGGCCTTGTTTTGCATATCCAAGACCTAGGTAGGTTCTCGGCTAAAACAAATTGAACAGTGACTATTTTAGCAGCATAGAAATTTCCTTTGTGAGGCTGCCCTAAATGAAACTGGTAATTTTAAATTAAACATTTTTATGCTAAAAAATAATATTCACTCAGAGGTTGACATATGAAATTAGTAAACCTCCTTTTTCTATTTCTGATCATTTATTAGCAAGTTCCCAAGCCATAAGCAACAGGGGCAGGCCTTTCCAGTCAGCCTTATTCTATCCTTCGGCACCTTCCTAGCCCCATGCTGCAGCCCTGGGATGGTTCTATGTCCTGAAGTGCTCAGACCATCACTGCTCACCTACATCAGGTATGACCCACTTTGAGTCCTTTGAAATAAGCAGCTTCATGTATTGCTGAGCCGCACAGCAATAAGAAATAGGGAAGCACTCAGCTATGGTTTACTTACCACAGGCTTCACATCTTTGGGCTCAATGGCTTTTACAGCCAGCCAGAGTATTAGCTGAGCCTTTATTCTCCAAGATTTCTTCTCCTGTCACCGGAGTTGTGTCCCCCTGTGTAATCTACAATGCACAGGCTTTTAGCTGTCAGTCCACAATTGACTGACCTGCTGTATCGTTTCTCCATTGTGACTTCAAATTATAAATCCAGCTCTAGAGAAAAGAATAAAACATTGAGAAACTTAAATAGGATCTTAGTACTTCATTAAAATGAAAGTGTAATAGAACAGAATGTAAAAATGGAAGGTGGAGGAAATGAAGCAAATTTTCCTACCTCTTACTACCCTGGATCCAGTGGAGACTGAAAACTACCTTCCATCCAAGGGCAACAGGCCAAGGTCAAGGGTTGGGTGACACTTCTGTGAATGTACTAAAGAGAACAAAGAGAGATTTCCTCTCAAGGATTTTCCCTGGATCAGGTATGAACAATAGTCTAGTTAAACCAACTCACTTTCCTTTATGAACACCAGTTGAGGAGGAAATACATTATCTGTACTTCTACAAGTTCTAGCCCCCTCTCAAAAGTTTCAGATAAATATTTCTTTAATCAACTCTATAAGCTTCCAATGTAGAGCTCAGTATTATGGTCTCATCATTGTTATATGGTTCAAATCTCACTCTGAGTTTCCCCACACCCACCTCTCATCACCACCACCATCACAGCTGCGGTTCCAGGTGGTTCACACAGGTAGGCTCAGAGGGAAGACAAGAAAGGGTGTCGGTTTTGAGGCCTGGTCTGGTTCTCAACTGCTGATCACTGTTCTCCATTCTGAACCTGTGTCCCCTGGAAAATAACCAAAAGAAAGAAGGACATGCACATGAGAGAGGATAAAGGAAGGAGAAAGTGCTCAGGTTCCACCAACATCTGAGGATGCCTAAGGGAATCTAGGTGGTTGTCAGTTCAATCCTTGATGAACCCTATGTTCAGTTTTAAGACTCAGAGGACTTTTTCCCCTTCTTCCTTGCCCTTCAAGAACCGTTTATTTATATAGGATAGGAGCATTCTCTTTTTCTTTTTTCTTTTTTCAACACTAGCATGCCATTCTTTTGTTCCTTGTGTCATGCCGGCATAGGGGTACTTCGCTGATCTTTCAGCCTTCAGATTATTTCCCAAATCACCCTTATACCTCACAGTGTATTCTCTTTGGGATCCTCCCAGCTTTATACAAGTGCCCAATACTGAGCAGAACGTTTTCTGGCATCCCAGAACTGACATCTGAGGTCCATAGCTTAGGTTATTAAAAAAAGACATCACAAAGTGGTGGCTAGATAACTCCCTTTGGAGTTCATTAAGAATTGAAAAATATAGACTTGCTCCCTGCAAACATCACTCAAGTTGTTTGTCCCCAAATCAGACTATAAAATCTATAAGCAAACAATCAGAGCTGAGAGGGAAGGAGAGAATACAAAATCTGGAAGTTGTCAGTCTGATGGAGAATGCTAGGGCTTTCCAATTTGTCTCCTGAAGAAAGAAGAAGAGAGAATTTCTTTTCTCCCCACCCCAAGTGAATTGAGAGGTCTTCTAAGAGAATCACTCATGTGGATGGAGGGGGCCAGAAAAGGGAGAAACCGACATTTCACTATCTGGTTTAAAATGTACTTGAGCAACAGAAAAATGAGTCTTTCCCATACTTTAAACAGGAAGATGAAGAATTGAAGAGAGGAGAGGGAAAGGATAGCAGTGGACAAATACATACTCTTTCATTTGGTATGACAAAACTGGTTGAGTTGACTATAAGTCAAGTGGGCAGCGCAAATCCATCTAACCAAGATCCCTCCCAGTAGGAGGGGCTTTGAGAACGGAGACACAATGGCAAGAGGCCATGAGGATGACTAGTGCTGTGGAAGCTGAAGAAGGGTTCTGAGAGAACAGTCAGAGTGGAGCTTCTGAACCACGTCCCTGGTAAGCAGCACGTGGCAGTGAGGATGAGCATAGGGCTGACGCAGTAGCAAAGCAGAGATGCCTGCTTTGTTTCTCCATTTGGCAGGGGATGTCAGGTGGACCTCTCACTTTTTTTTTTTCACTTTTTAAAAATATATTAATTCTGTGGTTTTTTGAATAATTTGCAACAGGGAAGATCTTTAAGAGTGTGATAATAAACACCCTAAGAATTTGATTAGGGAAAAATAACCAGTCTAATTACATTTAGAGAAGTAAAGGAATTTGATATAACTATACCCCATAATATGTGAAACCCTTTCTCGATAACTCTGAGAATACATTCTAAAGTAGATGACTCCAGACTTCTGGTCAAGATGGAGACATAGGTAAACATGGCTCAGCTCCTTGCACAACCACATCAGAGTTACAACTAAATTACAGAACACCCATCATTTAGAACCACCAGGAAGCAAGCAAATGTAAGTCCTATAACTACAGAATTGAAGAAGAAACTACAACCTGACTGGTAGGAGGGGTACAGCTGTGGAACAGGCAGGTTCCACACCTATGTGTGGCAGGTAAAAATGGGGGGGGGAATGTCTCAGGAGCACAGGGTCCCAGTCCCACATCCAGCTCCCCAGTCCAGGCTTCTAGTCCAGGAAGCAAAGTTTCCATAACTTCTGGCTGTAAAAAGCAATGAGGATTGAGGCTTTGGAAGGAGAAACTTCTGGAGTCCCTGGCAGATTCTCTTAAAAGGACCACACATGGACTTACTCAAATTTACTCACTCTGAACTTCAGTGCAGGGACAAGATGGTAAAAGACAACAAAGACATATGGGGAGCAACCGATTTTTTCAGCACCTGGGCTAAAGCTGAGGCTGTGGGGCAGCTTTCTCCCAGAGAGAAGGGCTGGCAGAGGCCACTGTTCTTTTTCTGAATCCTCCCTGCACAGAGTCACAGAGTCAGCAGGTGGGTGCCAGCTGAGTCTCCATCAACCTGGCTCACACTGTTTACCTCGACCCTGGTGATTCTCTGAGGTCCTGCCCCACCCAACCTTTGGGCCCAACCAAGCTGTACCCAGTTACTTTTCCATATGAATGGCTTGTCATTGGCTCAGTTTTCATATTTTTTTGAAATGTCAAATGGCTCAGTCTTCATATTTTTTTCTAAATTATCTCAAACTAGTAGCATCTGGCTTTATCAAGCCCCATACTTCTTGCTAAGTTGTCCCAGGCCCGGTACTAACAGCAGCTGGCCTTGCTTCACACCTTGACCATTCCTGGTCATCTCTAAGCCCAGCACAAGTAGCAGCCATCTACAGAATACTTTGTATTTTATGTTGTGTGACCCAGGAAAGAACACATACAGTGGCTGGCCTTGGATGTGCCAATAGCAGTCAAGGCTTGATTATAACAGAAGGGTACACATGACCCACACAGTTGGCACACCTTGAGTATCCAGTTTGTGTAATAAGGGAGGCTGTGCCATTGGACCCTACAGGAAATCTGCTACATTAGGCCACTCCACTAATCCTGGGAGACATGTTCATATAGCTACATGCAGCAATTAAAAAACATCTCCATTACCAAAGAAAATTTCCTCATATCCTTCTCCAGTCAAACAAATCTTCCCTCTAGCAGAGCCAGTGAACATTCTGTGATTAGCAATTGCCTACATCCTCATTCTCACCTCTGAAGGTGACCTTTACCTCCCTAAGTACATCAAGATAAATGTCCCACTTTCTTACGTCTGTAAAAGAATTCTCCATCATTTTCACTGTAACAACTTTGGACATAGGCACCATCTGATTTCTCACCTGGATTTGTTTAGCAGTATCCTAAGAGGTCTTCCTGCTCCTCCTCATGTCTTTAGAGTCTACATTTTTAGCAAATAGATCATGTCCTTCCCTGGCATGAAACTCTATTTTTTATCATTAAAATCAGAATACAGTGCAAACTCCTTAGTGTGATCTCTAAGACCATGCCTAAATGACTCCTGCCAATGTTTTTTATTTCATTCTCATCACTCTCTGGCCTGAGTACTTTCTACTCAAAATCAAATTTCTGTGCCTCTGTGACAACTTCTTTTTTCTCTAAATGTGAATAAATACCACCACCTCTGATACCAATTTTAAAATCTTTGAAGATTTGTTTACATTGACAGTGCATAGATTTAAAATAAGACACAATTTACCAGATTATCTCTACCACCTTATTCACCCACATCACACTTAGAGAAGCCCCTGAAGCTTGAATAAAAGCAGAGACAAAATGAGGGAAAGGAAGAGGGCAGACTGGTAAAAAAAAACTAAAACAAAAACCAAATCAGCTCCACCAGGAGAGTCTGAAAAAAGAAGGGCCAGCAATGACTAACCTATGTCCCCTTTGACACTGTGCACTGGATAAGAGGAAATGAAGGCATACTTCTCTTCTGTCATCTAGATTTCCAAGAGTTGACAGCCAGGTTAAAATAACAGCATGGCACTTCTACACATGCAGGAGCACAGGATGACAAGACATTTAGAAATATGAGAAAAATGAAAAAGTTTTATATTAGAAAGAGAAAGGACAGAAAAAAATCAAGCCATTAAAATTCAAGTGTGCATTCCAGGTTCTATCATATTTTGAGTGGGCAGTATTGATTAGAAAAGTAAATCAAAGACAAAATTAGAAAGGCACCAAAATATAGGGAAAAGAAAGTAAGTTGAAGATTCAGAAGAAATTGTATGAGTCGGGAAAACATTATAAAAAAGAAAACAATCAAAATGCAGAAGCTGTAAAACTAGTGTGGCCTTGCAGCCAACAGCACACAGCGGGTAAGCCGAGTAGCCTCTTGCCTTTAGAGAAAGGACTACAGTGAAGAAACAGCTCCAGCGCGGCCTGCAGAAAGGACCTCTCCCTCCCTCTGATCCTGTTGGAATGAGAACTCCACAGGAAAATGAGCAGCTGTAATCAGGAAAATAATTTCTTGGGGTCTGCTTTGGTTCTTTCACTTTGGAAAAATGTTTGGGAGGAATTTGTACAACAAAAGGTGAGGCCAGGAAAAAAATAAAAGAATTAGTAATAGTGCTAACATGAGCCTGTGAATTTAAATTAACTTATGTACTTGGCCTATCTGTCTTATCTTTCCCTTCAACTTTGTTTAGCATTACTGAAGGTAATTACCTGGTCATTGCATTTATATTTTCTTCTTTTCTACTCCTTTCATTGACATCACTGATTGGAATGTTCTTTTGATTGTGATATGAATGATCCTTATTATTTGGCTGTGAATTAGAGAAATTGTAATAGTGATTCTCTACTCCTTGATCAGATATAGGACACATGGGCTTGTTCAGATTGAGTGGTGTGATAGTAACAACTAATGAACATTATCGATAATAAAGGCCTAAAGTTAACTATTGAACACGAATTTTCCATCACATACACCATTTTCAGTGCATGACCTTTCAGATCTCTTGCTGTGACAGTCTGAAAATGGCAGGAAGAATAGGAAAACCAACTTCATTTTGTTTGTTTGTTTGCTTTCCTGTTTGTGGCTTGAATGTGTGGTCACAACCCATAACCTGTTAAGGTAAGTGTATAGATGAGGATTGTCATTTGGCTTGAATGCTGAGGAATTCCTTGTCATCATCACAGCTGGCATTTACTGAGCTAGGAGATAGCCACCGTTCTATCCACATTCTGTGCTTTAAAGAATTCAATCATTACAATGATCTGGTACTGTAGGTTGCTACTGCTACGCCACAGAGTTAAATAATTCACCTTGGTTCACACAGTTAACAAATGGCATAGCCAGATTAAACTGAGATAGTCGGGCTCCAGAATCCAAGATCTAAACCACTATACAGAAGAACACTTAACTCCCAAGTTGTTGGGAGTTACGATTACATACTTATATAGGACATAAGAAGTAGGTTTCAGGGTCACTGTGCCTGTGGCTAGAGTTCTCACATTGCAAGGGCCAGTGTCCCGAACTGTGAGGCCTCCTCAGCTCAGTTTGTCTGCTACTTTGGGATGAAATATTGGAAGTCTCCTCAGGGACACTCCATCCTTTCTGGGTACTGCGCTAGCTTGCATCTCCTGTCTTAGGTTTCACTTATTCTGATTTCTGAAATTCTTTTTTTTTAAAAGATTTTATTTATTTATCTTTAGAGGGGAAGGGAAGGAGAGAGGGAGAGAAACATCAATGTATGGTTGCCTTTCTTGCGTCCCCTGCTGGGAGTTGGCCTGCAGGGAACTGGCCTGCAACCCAGGCATGTGCCCTGACTGAGAATCGAACCACGATTGTCTGAGTCACAGGCCCGCGCTCAATCCACTGAGCTACACCAGCCAGGGCTGATTTCTGAAATTCTTTAGCTGACTCTTACCCAAGGACTAATTTAACTCAATCTAAGAATATGTAAGAACAATTGAATTTTTTTTAAATATCATGGGGAAATAAATTTTAGTTAAAGGTTTCAAATTTTCTACCTATTGGTTTTGAAATATAGCAATGATAAATTTCATGTATTTTTATTTGTATTCTTGACACACTTTTACATTTATTATCTCATCTTATTCCTATCACCATCCTGAGATGAAGCAGGTCAGGAATAGTTAATCTTTTTTTGGTGATGGGTAAATAGTCTGGAAAATAAAATATTAGGAAGACATGAGAGCTGTTTTCGGCTATGTCAAAGGTTGTCATAGAGAAGAAGGATTAGATCATTTTGTATAGATCCAGAGGTAGAGCTGGGACTAGTGGGGAAAAGTTGTAGGAAAGCAAATTTAGCTCAATAAATAAAAATAGTTGAGGCAATTTCAGATATAGAATGAGCTGCCTTGGTAGGTAGTGCATTTCTCATAACCAAACAGTTTCCAACAGAAATCTGACTATGTCTTGGGAGGTCATTCAATCAGGTGCAACTGACATTATGTGAGTTGTTCCCAAATGTATGTCTGTGATCTCTGAACTGGGAGCATATATCTACTTAATGACATTTTTCTAATAGTCAGACACAAAGCATATGTAGCCCAGTACTAATTCCATTGGTAATCTGTAATATGTTAAATCCAAGACTTCTTTTAATAATAATGAAAAAGTAGGCCTGTGTCCAGATGCTGATATAGTCCTCCCCATTGAGAAGCATCTGGATCTCAGAACATAACATTTTTCTTCCTTTTTATTGCTACCATGCCAGAAAATTTAACTGGCCTTTACCTTCCATAAATTGTGTTATGGAACAATCACCCCCTTATGCTACAATATTATATGCATTGAAATATTATGATCTGAATGAGCCTTTTCGTAGTACACAGCCCAACCATCTCAGGTTCTTCTTCATCTTCTCTCCTTTTTTATTCTCATTGGCTGAAAAGTTAGTTACGTAGAATGCATTGCTTCCCAGATAGAAGACTAAAAGAAATTTGGTTCACCATACGGATTTATTACTGAAAACCTTACACTGTCCCAATCAAGGGCCAAACTAACTGGTGTCAGAGTGACACAAGAAAAGGAGATCTGTGGAGCTGCCATAGGCCAGAATGCACCCAGTGCCCTGCTAGCATCGCCAGGAGTTGAGATTCAGTCACAGCAATGATGTATGAGACTTATTCTATGGCCTTAGAGATTCATGGGATGTATGTCAGTTATTAAAGCAGAATAAGTTTTACAAAGCATAAAGGTTATGTTTCTAGCAGGCATGTTAAGAAAGAATACATGCAGGTATAGGGCCAACAATTCCTATGAGAGATTACAGAAATGAGTGAAGAAATGGCCCCGAGTGCTAAAATCCTGCTCCCTATAATACTGTGATGTATAAAGAAGTTCTATCACAAAGCAATAATTTTGAAATTAGAGTTAGGAAAAAAAATGAACTACTGCTAATTATACTAAAGAAGTTTTACAGGAAGTTCACATATTAAGTTTTTATATGAACTCACAAAAATGAAAATGCTTAGAAATATAAATACATTATGATTGTTATCTTGAAAAATTGAGGGTCTCTTGGGTCCACATTTCTTAGACTAGCTATGTTTTAATATTAGACTCTTTTATCTCTTATTGATTGGAATGTAAAAAAAATTTCTTTGTGAAAGCATATTCCAGCCCTGGTCAGGTGACTCATTTGGTTGGAGCACCCTCCCATACATCAAAAAGTTGTGAGTTCGATTGGCACATACATAGGTTGTGGGTTTGATTGTCGATGGGAGATAGCCAATCCATGTTTCTCTCTTAATGTGATCTCTCTCCCTATCCTTCTCTCCCTTCCTTCCTCTCTCTCTGAAATCAATAAGCATATCCTCAGGTGAGTATTAAAAAAACATATTAAAAATACATAAAGGCAACTAGCACTTCAAAAAAAAGTTTGAAGACACACAATCTTACATACACAAGGATTGTGAATGTCCATTTCCACAGGTCCTACATAGACCTCTAAAGTTTTCGTTCTGACTAAAAAGAGATTAAGTTAATTTTTACCAGGTAGTAACTCTGAAACTATGGATATTAGCCGTAGAAATTATGATTTTTTCCATATTTTCTCATAAAACATGATAAAGTCTGAACTCTACCATATCATAATTTTAATCTGTTTTTAATTCAATTAGAATTTCTTCTTAAATTTAGTATTTTATTTAGAGCATAAATTTTGAAGTGTGAGTTTCTTTTTTTTCTCTGTAGCACTTAGTACTAAGTTATTTTCCATGCAAGATTCTTCATATGATTCCTGCTTGTTAGAAGTATTCAAAATTATATTAATCATCAAGAATTATAGCATCAAAAGAATGACATTGATTACACTTTAGAAATTATTTGCAATTGAATTTGTAATTAAGTGGGTCATTTTTAATTTAAAATGGCAAGTTATCTTTTGATTTCTAAGAGAAATAATTAAAATCTCATTTAGATAAGCTTTTGATTTGGTTCTTCTAAACTGATTATTCTTTCCCCACTCTACATTAAGCTTAAGCTGGATAAGTGGATGCTTATTGTGTAAATGCAGTTGAGTTTACTTCTGCAGATAATGTCCTTTTCTTTAGCTCCAGGAGGTGAAGTTATTTAAATGTTTATAATTTAATTTTAGATTCTTGTAGAAATGTATTACACAGAAGAAAACTGAAAACTATGATTACTCTTAGTTGACCTTTGTATGATGTCTAGCTAAAGTATACTACTATAACTTTTTAATTCCTTTGCCAATATCTGACATATTGTTAAATGAGACACCTTAAGAAAGAATGCTTTCTCACTGCAACATTGAGATACAAATAAGCCTACTTAATATGTAGTGTAAAAAAGGAGCAAAAAAGTCTTATGGTCCTTCATTCACTGTTACTATCGCATACATACTCTTTGTATGGCCATCGTCATCATCATCACCATCATCATCACCATCATCATTAAGAAGTACTTGTTAAGTATCTATTTATCTAATCCAATCTGGTGTAATTGCTGGATTCTATGGCTTTCATCTGATATAAATTGCTGGTGGACACCTTCCTCTTGAGGTGGTACACAAATTTCTTGCAAGGCAGCTACAGAAAATAAACAAATGAAACATAAACCTATATCGTATTAGTTATTTTTTTACCATTACAGCTAAATATTTCCCAGCTCTTTCTCTCCAGGACAACAGAAAAACATGAGAGTTTGTTACTCCTTCAATGAGCTCAAAATGAACTTGGTGAAATCACATTTTTACTTTCCCAATTAAAAATGGCAAGCCCTGGCTGGCGTAGCTCAGTGGATTGAGCGCAGGCCTGCGAACCAGGCGATCACGGTTCGATTTCCAGTCAGGGCACATGCCTGGGTTGCAGGCCGGTTCCTTGCAGGCTAACTACCAGCAGGGGGTGCACAAAAGGCAACCATACATTGATGTTTCTCTCCCTCTCTCCTTCCCCTCTAAAGATAAATAAATAAATAAATAAATGGCAGACATACTTAAAATAGATATGTAACAAATGGCTCTATTTTTCAGTAGTGGTGGACCACAATTTATTATCCCTAGCAAAGAATTTATGCATATAATATATGTTTAGACCAATGACCGGAGGAGAATAGGTAGTCCAGTTAAAAATGGTAACCATTGTATCACATTTGATTTAAAATGAAATAACTTCTTAAGTTCATCAACAGATCCCAGATAGATCCCCATATTTTGCAATGTAGACCTTCTTGGAATTCTCTAAATTTTATTTAATTATTAGGAATATCTTTAAAAACATACTTCATTTGTATTTTGCATCTTTTTATAACAGTCTCACAAATTATAAAAAATTAACATTTCCCTAATACACATTAATACGTATATGATTATACTAATGATTTTATACTTTTGTTATTTTGAATAGGCCTTTACAATGATAATTTTTACATAGCTGCTGTATGCTGTGGTATGATCACAAAAAGCACACTCACTAAATAATACATTCAACTACTTAAAGGATTGAGAGATGTCATGCTATTTTATTTTCCTTCTATCTGGATATCTTAGTGTCATCAGTAAAACAGTCTAATTTTTGGTTGGTTGACAGTAGAAGTCTTAAAAATGTGTACTATGTATAATTCTCTAATGACACATAATGTTACGATAGAAGATAGTCATTATGTCCCAACACTTTTGAAAAATACCCTAAAAATGCTCCTCACAGACACTTTTGGTCCCATTTATATTATTCTTTACAGATAGCCAGAGTGATTGTTTTAAGGTTAGACTAAAATACCAGTTATTTTTCATGGCCTGTGATGTTTTATGTAATCTGGTTCCCAGTTGCCACTCCAAATTTATTTTCTACTACTCAGCCTCCTCTTCATTCCACTCCAGCTGTTCTGGCATCCTTGAACTGAGGTGAACATGACAAGTAGGTTCCTATCTCCAAGTGTTACCACCTGATATATACTGTACCTTGTCCGCTTTTTCCATACCTGCATAGCTCTTTCTCCCTCTTTAGTCAAGTACAAGTACAAAGGAAGTAGCCTTTGACCTGAGGACAGCCTCTCTAAAGCAGCAGATACTATTATTCCCTACCAGTAACCATTAACTCTTCATCCTTGCACTCATCATTGCTCTCTCTCTCTCTCTCTCTCTCTCTCACACACACACACACACACACACACACACTTGGGGATCTATCAGTTCATTGCTTGTTGAGGCTTTACTAGTGAATCATATTAAACATTTGAGCAAAATAATTTTTAAAAGTGTCACATTTTTTTTCAGGAAATAGAGGAAGAGGATCATTTCCTAATTTGTTTTCTCAGGAACATAACTGTCCTAACTCATAAAAGCAGGAAGGGATACAATAAGAAAATAAAAATAAGAAAACATAGACATAAAAATTGATAACAGAAAATTAGGTAATTGAATCCAGAAATAACCAAATAAATACACATGGCCAAGTATTTTCTCCCAGAAAAGTAAGGTTAGTTTAACATTAAAAAACCAATTAACCTAATATATCTTATTAACAGAGTAAAGGATAAAAAAATTGTATAATCTCAATAGATGCAGAGAAGCATTGCACAAAATTCAACACATATTTATTATGATGATAAAAACCTCTGTCTGATAAAAGTTATCTATAAAAACAATAGCTAAGGCCATGATTACCTGGGGAAAGATAGAATTCTAAGAGTAGAAACAAAGTGAATATATAATTTTAAAATTTTTATTTGGTGATGTACTAGAGGCCCTAGCTATCCCGAGAAGGCTAGAAAAAAGCTTTAAATAAAGATTGGCAAAGAAGACAAGTTTCTTTATTCAAGGAAGGTTATATGAGTTTTTCATTAGAATGACTTAAGACATATATGGGAAAATTTTAGAACCAATGAGTAAATTTAAAAGTAAATCAATCAACTTCTTGAATTTTTATATACCAGCAGTAAGAAAATTTTTAAAAAATATGAAAAACATTTATAATAGCATCAAAACATGTAAAACTGGGACAGTTAAATATAGTCCATCAGAACTTTACTCTAAAAACTACTGAGAAAGTTTGGGAAAAAATTAGAGACGTAAATAAATGGAGAGTTATGCCCATTCTATTTTGGAAGATGCACTATTGACATTTGTTTGTTTTTCTCGAAGTGATATACAGATTAATATAACCCCAATGAAAATTCCAGCAAATTATTTTTGTCCTTTTTTTTTCTAAAATTTATTTAGAAATGCAAATAAATTAGGAATAATCTAAATAATTTTAAAGTAAAGAAATAAATTAGAGGACTTAAGATGCCAGCTTAAAAATTTATTATAAAGCTATTGTAATAAAAATAGTGTATTTTTGATAAAAAGATGAACAAATATATCTTTGGAACATAATGGAGATTCTAGAAATAGACTGACATATTTAAGCAGATAATTTTCGAGAAAGATACTTAATCAGTTCAGTGGGGAAAGGAAAAAGCAATCCAAGATAGTTGTACTGAAATATCTGATAGTTACATGGGAAAATAATTTTGTGTCTGCCTCACATTATACATAAGTATTAAGTTTATAAAGGTTATAGACCCAAATTTTAAAACTAAAAGTATAAGTTAAAAATATCAGAGAATATCTTTACAAACATGGGGTATGTAAAGATTCCCAAATAAAATAAAGAACTAAAAGTAATAAAATAATAATTTGAAATTCACTAAAATGTTTGGTCATTGAGAGACTGTGAAGTAAATAAATAGAAATGTATCAAATGGAAAAGGCATTCACAACAACTATATGTGACTAAAATACATAATATATAAAGAAATATTACAACTCAATAGTGAAAAGGCAAATGTCATTACCTTTCCCAAAATATTTGACAAAGAACTTGGAGAAACATTTTACAAATATTATTGGCATATGAATGGCCAATAAGTATACTTAGAGAGTGCTCATTATCACTAGTAATTAGGGAAATGCAAATTACAATTACAGTGAGATATACTAACCTGCTAAAAAAGCTGCTTAAAGATGATAAAAACACCAAATGGTGGTGACAATATGAAACAACTAGAAGTCTCATAAATTGTTAATGGAGTGGAAAATGTTAGAACCAAACTTGATACCCCAAGAATTCCATTCATACTTACTGTTGAGAAATGAACACACATATTCTCAATATGACATGCATCTGTCTGTGCATAGCAGCTTTTTTTAAAAGATTTTATTTATTTATCTTTAGAGGGGAAGGGAAGGAGAGAGAGAGAGAAACATCAATGTATGGTTGCCTCTCATGCATCCCCTGCGGAGAATTGGCCTGCAACCCAGAGATGTGCCCTGACTGGGAATCGAACCACAATCGTCTGGTTCGCAGGCTTGTGCTCAATCCACTGAGCTACACCAGCCAGGGCTGCATAGCAGCTTTATTAGTAAGAGCCACAACTGAGAAACAATATAAATGTCTATTAACATGAAAGCAAAAAACCTGTGTCATATTCAAACAAAAGATTGAGGATGCACTACATAGACATGAGTGAATCTCAGAAACATTATTTTGAGATAAAGTAGCCAGGCACAAACATGTGGATTTTGTGTAATTCATTTACATAAAACTCTAAAATGGCCAAAACTAATCTGTGGTGATCAAAATGAAAACAGTGATGTGGGAGTTGGGCTAGATTGATGAAAAGAAAAAAAGAATGGGAGATGTGGTTATACACATTTGTCATAACATTCATTATACTGAGCATTTAATATCTTTACACAGTATTCAAACTGTTTTTGTTTTAAAAGTTATTATAAAAAAGCATATACTTAAAAGAATTGAGATTTCACAAAGAAAAACATATGAAGGGCCAATAGACAAATGAAAATAAGATGCTCATAGTCATTAAACACCAAGGAGAAACAAATTAAAACCATAATAAAATACCTACACATTTACAAAAATAGTTAAATATGTCTGTGTTTATACAGAGAGACACACATACACAGACATAACTATGCAAGTACATGCACACTCACATACATATTTAGGAATTACTTGTAGACATCCTTAACCTCCCCCTTATGAAAAATATATTTAAAAATTATGTCAAAAGTATGTAGTCAAGATCAAAGTTGAGTGACCAATTATTCTCAAAAAGATTGGTATCAATCTATATGCCTATTAGAAGTAAAGTACCATTTTTCCTCAACCTTGTAACACTTACATGTTTGACAATTTGATGTTTAATAGGGCAAAGGGTGTATCTTCTTTATTTTTAATTTAATGTATGAGTGACTCAAACACGCTTCCATGTGTTTATTCACAATTAATATTTATGTTATGGTAAATTTGTTTATGTTCTTAATCACCTTCTCTAAAGATTCTCTTCTTTCTTTTTTATTCATTATTTTTAAAAATGTTAACCCATGATCTCCCATCAATACTATGCCTAGTTTCCTAGTTTTTTGTTTTGCATTTGGACTTTTTGGTGTTATTCCAATGTATTTCTCTTCTGTTTACGGTTTCTCACTTGGTATAAAGTTTAAAAAGGGCTTTCTGACTCCCAAAATATATAAATACCACTCTGGTGTTTTGGCTCATTATTATTGTTTTTGTTGTGGTTCACATTTTAAATATAACCCGAGTTTTGCTTTAGTCATTTTATAATGCATAGGCATTGTGAAAGAAAAATTGCACCTTACCCATTACACAGCCAAGAAAAACTTTACTCGAGACTTACGGCAGTAGAAGAGAGAGACCGCTACTGCAGTTAAGTCGAGAGGCACTGCACTGAGCTAGTGGGAAAGGACCAGATGGCGTTGGAGGACAGATGTCAATGGGCTTCAGCCATTAGTGTTTGCTGAATGGTTCTTACCATAGTTTGCACTCACTTACCCACCCTGGGAATTAAGGTTCTTGTTTTTCTTGATGATTATACTTCAAAAACCAAATTGCTCCTAGGTCCTTGAGAAGACATTCCTGGGTAGTAGAAGATTTACATCTCAGAAGAGCAGAGAAAGAACTTACTAGTGTAGATATGGCAAAGTAAGTGCGCAGAGAAAAAGGGAGGCCAGGGGCCAATAGTCAAGAAGAAACCTGTCTAAGCTTCAGTCAGGTTAAGGGGTACTTGAGGGCTGACTTGGTCAGCATTCTGGTCTTGCCCTTTTCTGCCAACAGCAGCCACGGCCTTATTTCTACTTTTGCCACTGATTTGAAAGACTACCTTCTTCAATATTAATTTATTTGATATAATTCTATTTCCTCCAGAATAAACTTTCAACTTAGTATAGCTTTTTATTATTTATTTTCAAATACTTTTCGACTATTCCCAGACTGGAGATGAATTTTGGGGTTCATTTTGTAACCCCCCCTTAAATACCGGTTTGGATTTTTTATTGGAATTTTATGAGAATAAATATATAGATATACCTGGGAATATAAACCAGTATTATAGGCAGGAGATCTTTTCTTACTGTATTTTGGCCACATTACTAACAAAACAAGCAGTTACAAAGCCTACGGTCTTTGTAGTAGAATAAGTAAGATATAAGTATTTTACTTCACAGAGTCATTATTACTTTTATAACACTGACTGCCCAAATATATCCATTTTAGTATTTACTGAAAAATGAAAAAATAAACTTATAACCCAACCTTCCTGTGATTTTGGAATGATCAAAGTATGTGTATTAACTTTCTTTCTGCTTAAAAAAAAGAAAAAATAATTTTAGCTAATATTCTCAAGATTTTTAATATCTTTATCCACTTCTTTTTTATATAGTCAGACAGTATACTCACTCAGATCAGATAAATATCTATCCAAAGATTGTGTTGAATTTGTTGGATTACATTGTTCACATGTGACTCTTTACTTCAAGCAAATCCGCTCTTCCGTCCTTCTCCACATGGCCTGTGACTTAGAATAGCTCAAACTTTGTAAACACTTAGACATATATATTTATATGTATTTCACTATGTATTACTTCTCTATATGGGGGAAAAAGAATGTTTCCTGCTGTTCTATCTAATTAATAAACCTGTTTAAACTTTATAAGAAGACAAAGTTTAACCACTTTTTAAACTTTAAATAATTCAACAAGTAATAATTCAACATGCCTATTTTTTCTTTTCATAGCATGCTTCAAATTGAAACAATGCCTATTAGCAAGAAGAATTTGCACTTTGTGCTTTACTAATCAGAATCCCTAACAGTATATCATTTCCCTCTGTATTATTTTTTGTCTCATGGGATTAAATGAATTAGTACATTTTCAACACTCAATTATCTTTATTGTGCAAAAATATTATGCTGCTAATGAAAACATTTAGTTGGTTTTGTTACATAATCAAGTCATCATGTTCTGCATTACATTTTTCAGTGCATTTTGCATAATGAGGGTTAGAATCAACTAGGGAGCACACACTCTAATGCCATTTTAGGAAATGTTTGATTATGTGTTGTGTTAAAGTGTTTTCCCTGACCCAATAGGCTAATTTCCAGATTCATTTAACCTTAGAATCTACAAAAAGCTTCCTGCAGGCACACCATTGAATATCAAAAGCAGGGTCATTTTTTGCCTTGTGCACATGAATACTTCTTGACAAGAAAAAAATGGAGAATGTCATGTTCTTCATTTCCTATTTCCAGTGAAGTGTTTTTATATGTTAAATTTGTCTCCACCACTTTGATTTGAGCTGATGATCTTGGTGTTTATGTTTTTATAACCCCATTAATTACTAATTACTGATTCTTTGAGTTTTAATCTGCCATTTAAATATTCAGTTTAATAGCTCCAGGTAGTAAAATTGAAAGTGTTTCTTACTGATTTCAATGAGAAAGGCTTACTCTGGAGATTGCTTCCTGTTGTAGGATTTGTAGCCAATCAATCTAAAAGAAACGCTTTTCATGAAGATGATTAAAGAGTTTCAGTTGCTTGTTAGGCAAAGCAATTTACAGGAGAGTTAGCAGTTTTTATAATCATTTAAGCTTTATACTATTAACATTCTACTTAGAATTAATAGCCGAAGTTCCTATGATGACCTTTCCCCTTTGCACTGAACTTCCAGGCCTAGTATGACCTTAATCCTTATATGCATGACTTCACTTCCTACAGCTCACCTTCATTCTCTCCCAGTCACACTAACTGCCTGGCTGTTCTTGGAACAAAGGAGAACTTTTCCCACTCACATCCTTTGCACATGCTGTTCCTCTTCTCTTAAATATTCTTCCCCAGAAATCTTCTTACTCAGTCCTTCATTTTCCTCAGGCCTCTACTCAAATATCATTTACTGTAAAATAATATTTTATAAAATCATATCACTTCCAACATGTAGGGTCGTGCTGGACATAGCTCCTTCAAATCCCATACTGGAAGGCTAGCCAGAGGACCCCTGGCCAGAAGGAATGTATATTGCTTTGAAAATGGATTGTACTTCCCTCCTTATTTCCTTTTGGGAGCAACTTCTTGTCCTGAGTGATTGCTTCTTGGCCCTTTCTCTTCCCGTGTCTCCATTGAGGTAATACAGTTTAGAGTCACATGCAACACACGTGCCCCCATTATCTGGGACACCTCAAACCAAGTCTGGGACTCAGGGATGTGTGGTCCTGCTTCACCTATCTCCTGCCCCCAGTGCTCCCTGTCATGAGAGTAATATAGGTTAAGCCTGCTCCATCCGGTTCTCCCTGTGGTTTCCTAGGCTTGTCCCAAGGAGCAGTTAAGATCCCCGCGCTTGACCTCCTCTCTTCCACCACTTAATTATCAGTACTTAGACTATGCCTTTTCTCTTCATAGAAGAAAATCATCGAATATTACCATAACATATATTAATATATTTTAAATTTTTTATTAGAAAGCTGTTCTATGAAGGGAGGCATAAGGGAAAGAATATATTTTTTGTTCACTGAAGTATTTTCAATCCCTAAAATAACATGTTTGTGTGTAATAGGAATTCAATATTTGTTAAGCAAATGAATGAAAAATTAGTCAAAATCAAGTACCCAAAGGAAGAAATGTGTATTTCTGTGTATTTCTTTCTCCTTCTTTCTTTCTCTCTTTTTTATCATCAGATGGAGGGCACATGAGTAATAGAAGTAGGTGGTAAAATAAATGAAAGAAAATTCTACTCATAAATACAATATGTTTGGTGCTTTTCATGCTGTCTTGAATTTATAAAATAGAGGACATATGTAAGACAGGTCTTGATTATGTTACCTCTCAGCTCCACTAAAGCCTAACACCTCTTCAAAACCTTCCAGCATTCAATAATGTTATTCTATAATAATTTATTTATGTGCTGAACTCTCTCATCATTCCATATACTCATGGAAAGATTAATGATTTACTTGTCCTTAAGGAAGTGGTTATGCAAGGGCTTGTATGGGAGTCTTATGAGGTTATTCTCCAGACCCCTTATTTCTTCTCTAAGGTTGTTTACTGTGTGACTAGCTAAATGCTGAGAGAAAAGGCCAGAGGAGGGGCCAAATGGCATAACCAGTGATATGAGAGGTCAAAGGGTCTGCATGACCTGCTATAAACTCAGGGAGGAAATGTTACCCTGGGGGCAGGTCCCACCCTACCATGGTCTGTTGCTAGGTGCCTGGGGCTTTCCTCCCAGGGTGTATTTCTGTACCAGGTCTATCAGTCCTACTGTGATCAGATCTGTCCTAACTGCCTACCACAGATAAACTGAGCACTTGCAATCTTCAGCTCCTTAGCTTTTGTAAATGTTGCTGCTGCTGCCGGAGCCTATCCCTCTGACAAAAGCTGGTTCTGCTCTTGCCACCTCATACTGACAACAAAATCTTTTTTTTTTCCTTCTAAACAAATAAATGTAGAGAAGCTGCCTCTCCATCACCAGTCTGCTCTAGCTCCATATCACCATCAGTCTCCCACCCAGATACACCTACTGTGGTCTCACTACCCATCATTTGTCTCCCACCCAAGTACGCTTACAAACTAATAACGGGTTTGTAAAGGTCAATTGGTATTTTTTTCTTTTTCTGTCAAAGAAAGAGAAAAATCCTTTGTAAGATTTTTTTCTGTTGAGATACCCACTCAGGATTGTCCAATAACACTTTCAGTCTTTGGGTTTCCCGTGTAGAAGCTAAAACTTAGCAGCTTTCACCATTTTGAATTAAGAAACTTCTGTTCATAGAGGCTGAGTGAGAAAAACTCTTCAGTCCTTTTCATATTTCCCATTTCATTACTATGGATCTCTCGAGTCTCTTAGTTTGAGGATTGGCAAACCCACAAACAAGCCTAATTTAATCTCAGCTACTTTGTCTTTTATACCCCCCTTAGTTAGGAAGTAGGGGAACACTTTCACCTTTCATAACATTGAAAGGTGGATCTTGATTCTTCAGTCGTCCCAAATTACCTAATTCACCTTTAGGGACAACTGGGTAGGCAGCAGAACCTTCTGGCTAAGAGTGAACTTTAATATAACTGAAAAAGTAGAACAAGTCTGATGTAGAAATAGTTAGAAATTCTGAACTGTTTATTTATTTCCTGAACAATTTGTATTAGTTACATAATCACCTTTGAACTAGATTTTACAGTTTGATCGCTCATGAACAATGTACCTGCCTAGCAACCTAGAGTAGATATACTTGAAGGCATTTGTTCTCTGGTTTGAGATAAATTCTTGCCAATGGAAGACGCCAGTTATGTGTGGCAATAGGCCAATTAGAGACATAACATAACAGGTTGCAGTAGAACAAATATTTGTGTACCCCAAGGTTCCTATGTTAAGACCTAATCCCTAATTTAATGGGATTTGGAGATAGGGCCTTTGGGAAGTGATTAGATCCTGATAATGAAGCTCTCATGGATGGAACTAGTGCCTAATAAAAGAGACCCTACCAAGCTTCCTCACCTCTTCGGCCATGTGCAAACAAAGCAAAAAGACAACTGCCTATGAACCGGCAAGTGGGCTCTCACTAGACATCAGATTTGTCAGTGCCTTGATCTTGCACATCTGAGCCTCCAGAATTATGTGAAATAAATATTTGTTTTTAAGTCACCCAAACTATGTATGCTGTTTTAGCAGTCTAGATGAACTAAGACCAAAATCTAGCTACAGAACTGCCTCCTCTGAAACAATGCTTTTCTTGTTGAGTATACTTAACCATCTAGTCCTGAAATTGCTGCTGCATGGTTGGAAACTAAAAGAATGGTGAGGCTTCTATGTTTTCCATACAAAGGTCATTCCTGTTCTATGCAGTATGAAGTAACATTTGCTTTGAATATCTCCATATTCACCATTAACACTTCTCTTGGAAGTGCATTGTATTATTTGAGGTTCTGCAGACAAACTAGTAAAGTCTGTGTATGTATACACACATACTTTCATATCTGTATTCATATATATGTGTAATAGGATGCTTATATATACCTATATATCATAGTATATGTATGTTCATATGCATAAATACCAATGGCTTCCTTCCACTCCAAAGGCTAACAAGCTTAAGAACAAGAAAGCCAATGTTTCAATTTGAGTCCAAAGCTAAGAAAAAGCCAGTTTTCCAGTTTGAAATGCATGAGGCAAGAAGACATCTTGGGGGCATGATCAGCCTTTTTGCTTTATTCAGGCCTTCAACTGATTGAATAACCCCTCTATACATACTATGAAGGGTAATCTGCTTTATTTAGTCTACAAATATAGCTGTTAATCTAATTGGAAAACAACTCCACAAGCACACCCAGAATGATCTTATCAAATATCTAAGCAAACTATGACCAAAATAAGTTGACACATGAAATTAACCATCAGAACATAAACACAGAGAAGGATTTAAGAAACTGACTCATGCAGTTTTATGGAGGCTTAACAAGTCCATGGCCTGATTGAGTAAACAAGCAGGCTGGAGACCCAGAGAAAAGTGGCACTTCAATTTTATAGGAAATCTGTTTGAGCAATTCTTTTCTTGCTCAGAGGTGGTAACTCTCTGTTTTATCAACTGGTTAGATGAGGTTCTCCCACATAGCGGAGGGCAATCTGCTTTATTCAATTTCCAATTATTTAAATGTTAATCTCATCCAAAGTCATCTTTACAGAAACTTCCAAAATAATATTGGACCAAATACTTTATTTGGATATTATAGCCCAACCAAGATGATACATAAAATTATCCATCACAGATGTCTTTATTCATTGAGATATTTTTGTCTGCAAGAGATACATATACGATTCAAACTAATATAAGAAGTATGTATGTCTCTCTCTCTTTTTGTGTGTGTAGCTCTAACTGTGTGTAACATAACCCATGGATAGTGTAGCCTAAGAATTCCAGAGCTAACTGATGACTGTGATCTCCTTGTATCCTCTCTCTTTCTCTGAATTAGCTCACTATCTCCTCCTGTACATGGCTTCCTTTGAGTATTAGTAAGGAAGAGCATGGCTGCAGCTTTATCCATGCTTGTATCATCCTGAAGTTTAGTAATCCTGTATAAGAAAGAAAGAGTTTAGTAATTATTACACTGAGTTGCTACATAGAATCATTAAAGCACTTAGCTTATTTATGGGGAATTGTTCATACTAGTAAGTCCTACCTTTCTGAGATTGAAGCTGAAGACTCACTTTCCCAGTGTCCCTTCCAGCTAGGTTTTATCATGAATATATACTCCTACAAAAAACACACAGTAATAAAAATGGCTTCAGAAGAGAGTGATGTAAAGAAATGGGCCTTAGACAGATTCTGTTTTGGGTTATACTGGGAGCCATAGATTCTGGCTTACTTGGGGGCAATAGAGTAGATTATGGCATCCATTAGGTCATGGCCACTTAGTGATTATGTACTGAGTGCCAACTCTTTTTCAAGTCTGCTCTAAGGGATTGAAAAGGAGGTATCTGCAGGCATAGTCTTGTGACAAGTTTCGGGCATTATTCTTGGCAGTGTGTCCTCCAAAACAAACTCTCTGGCCTGAAAGATATACTCTAAAAGATTTATTTTCCCCTTAAAGAAATCACAGTGTTTCCATTTAGGCTCTGAATGATGCAGAGAGCTTTTCTATTTCATTATCTTCCTATTAGATTTTGATTCAACTGGCATAAGTTGTATGTACAGCCAGAGCCAAAATAGGTGGTCAGGATAATGAGTAGTATGATGGGCTAGATTTTGGTCACTCCGTTGCCCTTGTGGTTGGGAAGGTTGAATATTGTAATTGGCAGCTACACAAGAATCACACAGAGTGAAGACAGGCAATTATACAAATGAGAGAAGAATGTTTTTCTAGAAGAAGTGGGAAGGGAATTCTGAACAACAATAAACACCCGACATAGTGCCTGATGATGAAAGTGGCTAATTAATCATCTAACATTTTTCTTTACTCTTAAGAATCAAGTGGGAGAGGGAATTTGGGGACAGTGGCAAAGGTGGAATATGCAGGGCTGGCTGACCTTGTGCTTTCTTCTGAATATCTCAGAGCTTGGATATTCGGTGGATATACACTTTTTCCAGTGCTGTGCTATGGAAGTACAATGCTGAATAAAATAGGTATCAAAGATCTTAGGACCTCATGCAAGGACACAAATAATTACATTAGTTATCACAGTACAAAATGAGAAGTGCAATGTTAATAGAATTATGGGATAAACAAAAACAAGGCAGACAATACCAATTTTGAAGTCTAATAAAAGAACTTTCTCAAGAAAGTGATATTGTTCTGAATTTGGAGTCAGGCAAGAACTAATTTCAAATTCCCGTTCAGGCCCTGGCCAGGTGGTTCAGTTGATTTAGAGATTCATTTTAATATGACAAGATTGTGATTTTGCTCCATAGTCAGGGCACATACAAGAATCAACCAATGAATGCATAAATAAATAGAATAACAAAATTGATGTTTCTCTTTCTCTCCCTTCCTCTCATTCTAAGATCAATAAATAAAAATTTAAAAATTCTGTTTGAGTACTAGCCAGCTGTACTTAGACATGGTATTCATTGCAGCCCCAGTCCCCATGGGTGACATAATAGCTCCTTTCATAGCTGTCATGGCGACGTGATATAACCTATGTAGAGTCCCTAGCCTGATAGAGTGGGAACTTAATGAACTTTTCTAAAAATGACTTTTCTTTAATTTTTCTGGGTGAATGTAATAAGACAACTCATGCTTACATGAAAAGGATTCATAAGGACATTTGCAAAGATGATATGTGATCTTCAAGGAACTAAATGAATAAGCTGGAGAGAAGATTGAACAACAACAAAGTCAAGTTTAATACCTGTACTTTAGCCTCAAATCCACAAAAAATAATAAAATTACTTCAGGGTGGTAAATTACATTACCAGTTTTGTGTTTAGACAGATCACTTTGGCTCCATGTGTTCACTGGACCAGAGGAAGACATAGTTATCATGCTGGTCAGCAAACTTGGACAGGAGGTGATTCGTTGGTGAGCTCGATTGGGGTAGTGGAATGGACAAAAGAGCTTACAAATAGGAGAAGATATCTGGAAGGTTTAACTTGCAGAGTGTATGGAATATATTTGTTATGGGAGAACATTGTGGTGAAGAAATTGTCATGCCTCCTGGATTGAGAAACTAACTGGATTGTGGAGGCATTCATTAACATGGAAAATCTTGGAGGACACTGTTGGGAAAAGGATGTCTATAAACTAAGTAAATAGTTTGATACACTGAGTATGAACGTGCCTATATGTCCAGTAGGGTTTAGATGATTCTGATGCTCTAGAGAAACATCTCATCTGGGCAGATGGAGTTCATCAGTACTTGGATGGCATTCGCTGAGAATTTGTGAAATAGTTCTGGGAAAATGTTACTGTGATGAGCATTGGAGGACCACTGATATAATTAACTTTAAGAATAATGCAGCTCTTTCTCCTGTAACAAGAGAAAAAATAGAAAGGATATATTGCATGCAGGAAATCATTACTAATACATAAGAGATGCTGGTGTACTTTGAAAGCCATAGAAATTATTGTTTCAGAACTATATCTGTTTTGTGCATTCAAATGTCTGATTTAAATGTGTGTCAAGGGCAAAGTGATTTTTTTAGATTGCTCTTTATTGACATTGTTTTGATAATACCTCTGTTTTTATGTGAAATATTAAGTTTTTATATCCCCCAAATCAATTACATCTTTGCTGCCACTATTACTTTAAAATTATTTTAACTTGAGCCTGAGGCATTCCAACATACTGTAAACCACCATCAGTCCAAACATTTTCCTGTAGTACTAATCATAGTTGTCTCTTTATGTGTGTGTTTGGGGGGCTGTAAGTGATGAAAAGAGGAGGCCATTCATGTATTGGCACAAGAGGTTCAAATCATGAACCCCGAATATTGAGGAATACAGCAATGAAAAAAGAACAATAGTTATCTGTTAAACTTGGAAACAAAATCTGAAAAGCTTATCATTGCTTAAACTTAACTAAGTTTACTATGATAATATTGGCATCAGTGTTATGTTAATATTATATGAAAGAAACTAAATTTTTAGCCACAGGCTATTAGGAGAAAAAGAGCTGATTTCCACATTTGAGTGTACAGTACCTTACTTTAAATGAGAATAAAAACTTAGATTTGAATTGAAATGACATTGACATGGATAGACCCTATCAACTTGGGCTTATATCTGCACTCCCATACTCTTTTACAATTTGCAAAGGGGATGTTATTGTAAATGTTATTTTTTTCCCAATAAAGAGACAGCTCATTAGATCTCATTACTAGTCAGCAGCTGTCACAGAATATAGATTTTCAACTTGGAGCAATACATCTTTTCACAAATGCTTTCACTGAAAATGTGGAAAAGATCTATTTCATCGCTAACCCACAGCAACATTATACATGGCTGCACTTACACCTTTGGCTTTTCTGCAGAATATTTCATAGCTTAGTAACTTGAAGTTGAATAATTCAAGTTTCTTTTAAATGTAACGACCGATGCTTATAAATTTTTAAGGGGACATTAAAAATATTTTTGCACCCCTACCAGTAAGATGTTATTCTCAAATCTGGATAAATTCAATACATTGACAAGTATGTGCTCTGTTTATTCTTTGTACACAGACATGGGAGATACAAAAAATAAAATATTATCTAATTTTAGTCAGTAGAAAAATATTCGCTAACATGAGACTTAAGGATTGCAGTTGGAAAGATAATGGGAGGTGAGGCCTGCGTGATTTTAAATGCCAGGCCAGGGTATAGGACGTTTGCCTGTGAGGAACGGAGATGCGCTTCCTCAGAGGGAACGCTGGTTTCAGACAAGAGTGGTTGGAAAATGAAAACGTTGGCAATGGCTGAGGGAACAGAAAAAGTTAAGTTTTGAAAATAAAAGAAAATGGGTATGTGAAAGTTGCAACTATGTATTTCTATAGGGACGTGACATTTTACATATAAAGCAAGAGTATGATAGGGATTTACCATAAATAACTCCAAAGAAACTTTCCAATATCTATAAAAGTGCTATGTCTATAAACTACCAGATGCTGCAGCCAATGCTCTTCATCCAAGCTCCAAACCATGAAACGATTTATTACAAAATTTCGTGTACACAAATCCAATATTTCCTACCTTTGACTTTTTTCTCCTGACACTTTAAAGGCCTATCCAATTACGTATTAAGAAATGACCTATAATTTCCTTCACTTAACCAAAAATAGCTGCTTAATATCATTTTCGGATGACTGTACCACATTTCATTTCTTCTTTTTTACTAACATTTTGATTCATTAAAAATTAATCTCTGGACAATAGTGTAATGATTGCAGGGGGAGAGGTATAAGGGGGTAAATGGTAATGGAAAAATACAATAAAATAAAAATACATTAAAAGTAATAATAGGTCCTCCCAAAAAATTAACCTCTGGAATGAAAATCTACTTTCTCTTTTAAAAAAAGCATTTATTGTGGTAGGTTATTAAGATAATATGTAAACAAAAAAGATTAAACCTTCCTTGTTCCATAAAAACTGAAATTGATTGACATCCTATCATATTTCAGTTCAGGAGGAAAAGGTAATACATATAAAGTAATTAGGATTAGATTGGAAAGAGTTCAGCCAACTGTGTTCATTAGTGACTTGGCTCTCCACCTGAAATATAGGCTTTAAGAAAAAGAAAAGTAAAAGGAGTGATATTTCTTGCTTTATTCACTACATGTTGCTATCTAGAATGTCTTACAAGTTAGTTTAGGGTGGGTGTTGCTTTTTCAGGTGTCCATGGCACCAATCTTTCACAGGTTTTTAATCATTCCATCTTTCTAAAACCCATTTAGAGATAGCAAAATCCATGAAACAATGTAAATACAAGGGGGGACCAGCCAAAAATAAGGCAGAATTATCATCTGGAGGGTGGGCCCCTTGTAGTACAAGCTTCCCCCGCAGTGTTCTGGGAACTCATCTGTATCAGTAAACAAGCTGGCACTGTTGTGAGAGGCTGCATTCAGCTTCAGTGAATGTTTTTCAAGACTCAGTGTGTTTGCCCATGTCGTATGGGTGACTGACAAGTGCACCTGCCCCCACCACACAGTGTGTTCAGCAGTTTTTCACCAAAAACCACATGACTCTTGCAACCCACCCTTGCTATTCACCAGATCTCATGGAGGGACATTTTTTTGTTTCTCTGGATGAAAAAAGTCCTCAAAGAAAAACATTTTGCCAATGTGGAAGAGGTAAAACAAAATATCTAAAATTTGGGAGCAAAGTCTCAAAGAGTTAAAGGCAGAGTCTTAGTGTAAGGTGAGCTTAAGTGTATATATATATATATATACATACATACATATATATACACACACACACACACATACCCTGATTTATCAATTACTGACTTATTTTTGCACAATAGATTACAAGTTTTAATGTGTTTTTCTTCCTGACTCTTATCATTTTTTCTATGTGCATATATTATTTGTTCATTTTTCTCCTAGAAATTGGAAAAATCTATTACTCTACTAATTGTTACTTTTAATGTAAACTTTTCAAAGTTACTATTTTAAATTAACTAGTCAATATCTATTAACTTCCACATGAAACATGTAAAAGAGCAAAATTTACCTTTTTCAACTAGATATTTTGTTGTCATGAAATATATTTTAGATCCTGATAATATAATTATATTAACTTTACTTTTATGTTCTCTCTTTTAAAATGTATTAACAAATTCATTAAACATAAAGCCATATTACAAATTGTAAAGCTTTTATATGCTGGTTTAGTGTTAAATATTAATCCTTTTAGGATGCTATTTTTTAACATTTTGATGCATTTTCCAGTCTCTGATTGGTCTTATAATTCATTTATGTTTATTCACATCATGAAAAACTGTATCAAGGTTATATTATCAATAAGCCTCCTGCTCAGCTGTAGGCTATAAATCGTTAAGTTTGGAGGAGTGAAAAGGCAAATGTGCATTTTCCACTGCACCAGGGCCAATGCCCCTGACTCCCTTGTTGCTCAGAATTAACTACATATCAACATTCTTCCAGGTGCAATTATTAATTTATAGTAAGTTATTACCAGATTTAAAGTTAATTAACATAATCTTTCCTCATGTCAATTAATTTTCCTTTTATATTATGTTCTTGTTATTTTCACATCTTTAAATTTTTCACACAGTTTATATTTTGTTTCATTTTTTATAAATATTTTTTTGAGATTTTATTTATTTATCTTTAGAGGGGAAGGAGGAGAGAGGGAGAGAAATATCAATGTATGGTTGCCTCTCATGCATCCCCTCCTGGGAACTGGCCTGCAACCCAGGCATGTGCCCTGACTGGGAATCGAACAGTGGCTGTTTGGTTCACAGGCTCACACTCAATCCAATGAGCCACATCAGCCAGGACCACAGTATATATTTTTTTTACAGTTTTCACCCTGTATCTTCTTCTTCTTTCTAATTTACTAATTCTTTCATGTTTGTACAAATAAAGTTTCTCTTTGATTTGGTATTAATCCCAAAACAGAGTGTAGAGATCCTTTCAGGGGTCTTTGTTTTCTGGAATATTGTTAAAATTGTACTCTTCCATGATGTCAATAGTGAGGATGTGTGATACAGTTTACAGTTTCTGTTAAGTGATTCAACCAATTTACATAATACTTAGCTGCTTGTCAGTAAAGGCAGCTATTTTCCAGACCTCATTTAGCTCCTTTAATCTGGTCACATTTGATATGTATTTAAAATAAAATATATTTTTAAATATTACCTTTATTTTTACTTTTTTAAAATTTAATTCTTGTTCAAGTATAGTTTTCTGTCTTATATTCCCAGCCCTGCCCCCCGCCCAGTGCTCCCCACCTCCCTCCCATCTCCGCCCCCCACCTTAGTTATTGTCCATGTGTCCTTTATACTTGTTCATGTGAGTCCATCCCCTTTTCCCCTGTGATTCTCTCCCCTCTCCCCTCTGAAAATCACCAGCTGATAGAGTTTGTATATCATTATTTTTCGGGTTCTAACACTGATGAGAGATCAGATCTGAGAAATCTGGAGAAAGCCTCTCAGTCTCTCATCTCACCTAGCAATGGTTTTGGTTTACTGCGCTTTTACTTTTCAAGTGTTTATTTATGCCTTCTTTTTTTAATTTTTATTTTTACTTATTCTGTTAGTGATATAGCTAACAATAAATTTTGAGAAGTTACGATTAAGGGTTGGCCCTAGGTGATTTATGCAGATTATTCAAGGCCAGATGATAAGCTATATATAGAAATAAAAAGAAATAAGCTTAGTGAGAAGACTGGATGGGAAGAATTTCTGTGTATGGGCAGAATGGGCATTTTTTCAGGTCTAGTGATGGTGTTAACTGAAGTGCAATGTTTTTTATTCTTAGTACCCTGACAGCCACTCATAAAACAGCTACCGGGTGATCCAAAAACCCTTTGAAATTCTTACACAATGTTCCCATAGAGCATCACCCAGGAATCTGAAAGTCCACATCTTTTAGTAGGTAAGTTAAATAAATTACTTTAATTTAATTTTAATGAATTGTAATATGGTTACCTCCCTTCTTCAATGTTGAGCTTGTGTACAGTCAGTGTGATCTTTTAAAAATGTAAGGTGAAGATTCTCATGGCGTTTAGGATGAGACTCTAATTTCCTCCAGGCCCTCCAGGATCTGGCCCTCTCTCTCCAAATTCACCTTGGTACCACCCTGTCCCTGGGTCACTACTCTTCAGCCAAAACTGGCTGTTGTGGTATTCTTGCAACAACCAAACGCACTCACTTCATTTGCTGTTGTTCCTGTCTGGAACTTGCTGCCCCAGGCACTTCTCTGGTTTGTCGCCCTTGAGTTTTTTTAAAGATTTTATTTATTTATCTTTAGAGGGGAAGGGAAGGAGAGAGGGAGAGAAATATCAATGTATGGTTGCCTCTCATGCGTCTCCTGCTGGGAACTGGCCTGCAACCCAGGCATGTGCCTAGATTGGGAACTGAACCGCGATCCTTTGGTTTGCAGGCCCACGCTCAATCCACTGAGCTACACCAGCCAGGGCTTGAATTTTTTTTTTATTGTTGTTCAAGTATGGTTGTCTGCCTTTTGCCCCCACCACTCCATACCACTACTACCCCCCAACTCCAGCCATCATCCTTAAATTCTTAACTCAAATATCATCTCCTGAGAGAGGCCTTCTTAATACATGCCTTAGCCAGTACTCTTTCTTATGTGGTCACCTTCCCCACAGTATGTTCCTCATTTGTGATTGTCTTGTTTATTACCTGGTGTGGCCCTTCCACACCAGAGGTAAGAATCTTGAGAGCAGGAGCTTGCCTTCCTTCTTCATGGCTGTGAGAAGTAAAGATTTACTGAGTGAGTGACTAAGTAAATGGACAAAATGATGAATAAAGCACAGACACAGATGCACAGATGAGGGATGAAGAGCCATCGAGGACTGAGTTGTTGAAGACTCCGGGGTCCCAAGGACCTTTTCCATTTTACTGAAACACTTTTCCAACATGGCAAACATATGCATGTAACATATCTCAAAATGTTAAAGTAGCATTAACTTTAAAATTTTTAGAGCTGACAGTAATGCCCATCATGCCTTCTACCACTGGTTCAATTTCAAAACAAAAGGGTTCAAATCTAAATGTCAGCCAACCTAATCATTACTGAAACTTTTAACACAGCCTAGTTATTACACAAAATACAGCAGCAGCCAGAATTTTAGAAAAAAATTTCCCAGAAAGCCGTGTGGATCTAGATTATTGAGTTCCAGATGTAATTTATTCAAGTAGATGCAGATTCTTGACAATAAACTGTGGTTTAACATCTGCTGAGTTGTTCTTTATTTAATGCAGATATGGCAAATGCTTTTACAGGCCAAGCAATTATTTATCTATTCTGAAGGATTCAGTGTGATGTATTTTGAAATCTTGGAGAATCACTAGTACCTAATTCACCCTAATTAATTCGGGGGTCCTAAATATATTTCATTATATATTTCAATTGGGTTGGTTTTAATCTGGAAGTTTTTAAAATACAGTTGTGTTAAGTTTACAATGTTATAATTTTGCAAAGCAATGTAGATTCATTGGGATATATTTCATCAATATGGAGGATATCATTCGATATATAAAAATTATTTAACACATTGACATTAAAATGCCAAATAATACAACTGGAAGAATGTTCAAATATTAACATCAATATTTAAAAATCATCTAAGTCCAAGAAATCATTTAAGAACTAATGAATAAATGAAACTAGCACTATAAAAGTAGCATTTAAGTTCACACACACACAAAGAGGTCAATACATTTGTTGCATTTCTCTTTGCTTTGAAAAAAGATTATTAGCCTACTTAGTGTTGTTATAATTTTCTGTCATTGTCTTCATGAATAAATGAGATCAATTAGATAATTATAGGTGCATTTGTTATAATAATTTTCTTTGAGTTTAAGGTTGCCATTTAGCTCACTGAATCACCCACCTTAGTATAATTAGAAGCAGATAGAGCAGCATGGTATATAACAACTTGCACTTTTGATATTTGATACCTGAAAGATTTTTTTTTCATTTATTTTTATTTGAATGATTTTGACCAATAAATAATGGATATTTTATTTCTAAGGCAAAGTTTTTCACCTGTTGGAAATTATATAAAGGTCCACCCCTTCTTATTTACAGCCTGATGAGAAATTATTTAATGAATTTTTACTAGTGGTTAGCCAAACTGAGAAAATTATATCTAATTTGTTCTTCCCTGTTGTTTTAGGTGTTTTGTATAACAGGAAAATACCACTAAGAATATAAATATCATGGTTATTGATGAATTTCACTATCTGTTTCACGCCTAGCTACAGAACTAATTTAAAGAAGATGGCTCTAGCCATTCATTCCTTATCCTGCCCTGTCCTTTCCTCTCCTCTCCTTTTTTTCTCATTTCCTTTCCTTTTCTCATCTCAAATTTAGGGCATATTAGCATTTAGTGCATGAGCACTTTTGTCTGTCACAGTTGTCACAGTTAAGAAAACCAATTTTAGACCCAAATATTAATCTAAATACCGTGTCTACATCTGCATTCAGACCTTATACCTGTACTGTTTTGACTGGATGTTTCTTCTGATTGTTAAATCATGGTAACACGTGCTTAGCTCAGTAAGGACACAGGCTCCGAAAGGCAAGCTCAAAGTTGTGTCAAGTATGCAATTTATCAGTTGATGAACTACAGTGTGCTCCACCCTTTATATTTGCAATATGACTACTAATATCCTAAATAAGACCTTAGAGCTCTTATTTGAAAAATCAGTTTCTTTTTTCCCAAGTCATTTAAGAAATAGGATTGAAATAAAGGTATATACTCAGATGCTGTTTAGATCACATTGTTCAAAATTGCCTTTGAGGAGTTGACAACCCTAATTCTCTTCAGCTCTTATTTTTGTCAAAACATCTCCTTGGCTCAGGATCATTCATTATTACACACAGTGCAGACTGTTAGTAACAATCAATTAAGAGTCCCTTGGCCTTTTATGGACAACATTCTAATCAAGAATGGCCAAAATGATGCTGGCCGCGGGCTCTGCCAAATAGACCATTAGCCACTGATAATTTGTTTCATTTAAAACCTCTACTTGCGATAAATGACTGGTTCCAACAAGACACAGTAATAATGTGTTATTTAGGTGCTTTGGTACCTGTGCTTATGAAGACTAATTCTTTTACTTCAACCATGTCTGTTCTTACACAGATATTGACTACATTTCAAGGTTAAATAACAAGAAGTCGTGCAATAAACAATAACCTCATTATTCAAAGTCGGAAATCCTTGGCAGTAAGTACATATTAAGAGAATGATTTATAAGGGGAAACTAGTAAAAGCTACAAATAGTCATTTTATCATTTACTCTAAGGGAATACTATCATTTAAAAAAATGCCAGATACATCCTCAAAAAGAGCCTGTCTCACTCACATCAACTAAAAACAAACAAAGAATAAAATGTAAGAAGTTATGTTTCCAAATAAAAGGAAGACCCTTGTGAGTTAAAACCATGTATGCATAAACTAGGGAGGATCTCAAGACTACCAAGATTTTTAATTTGTTTAAAAAGAAAAAGCTACCCTGCCCATTGTGGCTCAGTGGATTGGACACCCCACCACATGCGCAAAGGAACCTGCCAACTTAATTCTGGGTTGTGGGCTCTGCCCCTGGTCCCGGCACTTGCAGAAGGCAACCAACTGATATTTCATTGTTGCAAAATATTTCTCTCCCTCTCTGTCTGCCTCTTTTTCCTTCTCTCTAAAATAAAATAAAACCCATTTCATGAATGAATGAATGAATAAATGAATGAATAAATAAGTAAAATGTGACTAAAATGCAAGCTTATAGTACTTGATTACACTTTAACAGGCCAATCTTAATCAGTAGACTGTGAATTTCTGGAGGTCAGGAACTCCGCAATATGTCTTACAGCATTTATTGTTTAAAGGCAGCGTGGTGTGCAATTTACACTTTCGAGAGCAGAATCCCCCATATTTCCTACAGTCTGTGAGCAATTTGGGAAGAACCATTGGAACAGGTCAATGTCATTCTCCTTGGGACTCACCTTTTGTGATACTTAACTTGTTCTCCAAAATTGTTTTTGAGAAAATGTGGATTTTACTTCCCTTTAGGTTTAAAAATAGTTTAGCAATTACAGTTGATAATATAACATTAATCATATCCGCTATAAATCTTCTGAATTGAAATCTTAAATTTCATTGGTAAATATAAAATTGCCCATTTATTAAAGGCAAAGTGAAGTAATACTACTGCTTTGTTCAGAAGTATTTAAAACGTAAGAGCTGTAATAATAGTGACTTAATTTATGTTTGTAGAAAATACTTTTTAAATATACCCTTGTACATAATTCTGTCTTTTAAAAAGACAGTTGGTTATGTTTATTTGAAATACACCTTCTACCCTATGAGTAAATGGTTAACACCCGTAAGCAAACAACTGGGGTCACTGAGACCTTCACCTTGCCCATTCCCTCACTGTCTAGTATCTATTTCACCTTCAATGTCTCACAATTACTTCAACTTCAACATCTTAATTTCATTATTTGCTCAATAAATACAGTTTTCCATACATACATCTATCGATAGCATTATTATTCTTTTAGAGATCCGAGGCCTAAACTTGAGTTTTCTTTTATCGTCTCTAATTCCTTGCAAAGACACTTAAAAAACTCTCTTTGCCTTGGATTTTCTCTATTTAGCCTTAAAAGCAGGTCAAAATTTACCTACTGTGTCACTTTTTTTCATAGTCAAAACTTCATTTTATAATTATAATTTCTTTTTTTAAAATTTTACATCTAACTATGCCTTTTATTTTCAATTTTTAGAATTGTTTTAGAATTATAAAAATATTGCAAACTTTGTACAAAGGGTTCCCATATTGCCCACACTCAGTTTCCCTTGTTACTAATATCTAACATTAGCATGGTACCTTTGTCACAATTAATGAACCAATATTGATACATTATTAATAATTATAATTTCTTAGAATTCTAAAAATTTTGCAGAAAAAATGATTAATTTCCTCCAGAAAAATATAGGGGAAAAATTAGATGATAAAAAATTGTTTGGATTTGGAATTAATAGTTAAATTAGGAAATAAAATGTGTCTTACATTATAAAATATCCCTTTAAAAGTAATTTTAAAAATTAGTATTTTTTAAATTTTAGGAATGGAAAGAATTGTCAATAACATATGTATCTCTTCGATCTTTAAGGACATGTGCTTCCCAGGAGATATTCCAGTTTCATGGTTTTACTGTACTGTCAGGATTTTAAAGAATTGGCATTGTTACTAGTGGTGCTTGACTTAATTTCCAAAACAAGATAGATGTCATGAGAAAATCTCGATTTCTATGTCTCTTTCTCAGATTAAAAAGTTTTTTTGAATTATGGCTTGTTTGATTACCTACAGTTAGAATTTGGAGTTATTTTAAAGTAGGTTTTCAAATTACATTAGTGACAACTCACCAAAATCTCAATTTTTATGATCTTATGACTATAGAGCATTTATATTACTCCTTCCTCCCAAATATAATAATTAAATAATTCATAGGTGTCATTTCAAGAGTAAGTTAGAAAATCTGGGATTAAAACTGAAATATTAAAACTATAACACCTTAGGTCTAAAGCTTGTACATAATAATTAAAAACTTTCATTTATCAAACATTATAATACATGAGCTCTTATTTGGAAACTAAAGTAGTTTAGGATATTATTAAAATTCTTTAAAATATTTTGTCATGTCATGGGCCTCCCAGAGCCATCCAACTTGTATACTAATTATTTTTTCTTGGCTACATGCTGTTTTAATTACATTCATTATTTCTGTCATTCTGCAAAATCTTATGCATGGGAGTGCTGGTGGCCTGGTGCATAACCATTCTTTTTTCCTGCTGTGCTAATGGCTTAAGTCCAAGCTGAGGTGCAAATGAAATGAGTTTAGAAGGCTAAATTTGGCTCCTAGTTAATTCACTTCACAAACCTGCTACCTATTTTTTGTCATAAGTTGGCTCAATTACAACTCTATATTAATAAAGAACCCAAAAGTTAGACTGAAACTAGTAAACTTTTGTCCTTAGTGATTGTCAATGATGTCGTCAACAGGAAGCTCAGGGAGGAGAGATTTCTGGGGGAAAAACATTTAGAATGTAATTGTTCTTGAAAATTAAATATGTTTTGGCAAGAAGAAATAGATTAGGAGAAAAAATAGTAAAATTAAAGAAAGAACCACCGTGTCAGAAACTTTTTTGTAAACTTGTCTATGAGGAATTTGCATTTATATTTGGTTCAAAGTGTCCTCCTGAGACTTAAAATTTTTTTTTTTTAATTTAGAATGCTCTGTCCTTGCTATGCACCATGGTCCCTTCTTCTCCGTTCTGACCAGAATGGCAATGCAGCCTGAAAATTCCCCAAATCACAATAGCTCATAATAATAACCTGTCTCGGTGACATAAAGTATCTCAGTAAAAAATAATAAATGTAACTACAATTAATACTTTAAATAAGCGGTTTTTGGTTAAAGTGTTTATTCATATATTTTGTATCACTTCTAAACACTCTGGAAGAATTAATAACACATATCTATATATATCAAATTTTAAAATGGCAACTTTTTTAGGAATCTAATAATAATTGGCATATATAAAATATGCTCTGTTTTTCTATTGAGTAATTAAAAACTAAGCCAGTAATCCCTCTTATTTTGTCTCTAAAATATACTTTATTCAATACATAATATCTGAAGAGTTTTTACTACTTGTTTCATTTGTTTATAAATAAAGTATTCAATGCACATTCTTTATTTTCATGAAAGAAAGATGTAAATTATGACCTCTGCTATCTGGAAGATAATTTCTAGAGTTTCAGAACAGGTAAGCACATATATCTAAATATGCAAGATTTCTGATTTTATGTTACAGTTATTTTTTGTTTGTTGCTGTTGATAGCAAGTAACAATCTCATGCATGCAAACAAAAATTAAAACTGGTTCTAAGAAACTATTATAAATCAATTTCAGATAGTGTTAGTTGTCCTAACAAAATGGGCAATGAAATTTAAAAAGCAAAGTTGGCAAAAAAGCAAATATATCAAAGAAAGTCTCCAAAGGGGACTTTGGAATTCTATTATTAAACTTACAAACTAGTTTATACCCACTATTTTTAAAACTCCATGTGATTAGCCTTCAAGACTCAACACATTTGCCCATTTCATGATGGGTGATTTATGAGTGCACCTCGCACACTGCACTGAGTGTTCAGCAGTTTTTGACCCAAAATGACATGACCCCTGGGCCATTGCCTCTACCTTCTGGGGCTTCCCTTTGCACAGTGAGAATGATTACAGCACACTAGACAGGCAGCCAGCAGACAGGCTTGATTCACCTCTGTAGCCTTAGAATAAAAACTGGAATAGGAGGAGGGACCCCAGAACACAAATGTATTTGTTAAAAATTGTGTATTTATCCTTGCATGTTTAAACTTCACTCACCTTCAAAGCACTCTCCATTTGATGAAATACATCTTTGGAGACAATTTTGTCGACTGCTCGAGATAGTTTTTGAACTTGATGATTTTGATGTCTTTTAGTGCTCCTCCTGTCTTTTCTTTCACCTGTTCTACATTGACAAAGCATTTCCCTCTGAGGACGCTTTTCATCCATGGAAACAAAACAAAACAAAAAAACAGTCCCTTAGGGCAAGATTGGGTGAATGGGGGGGCAGGGCATGGAGGTAATGCCTTTTTTTGATCAAAAACTGCTGAACACTCAGTTCAGTGTAGACCGGTGTGCTGATAAATCACCCACCGTGAAATGGGCAAACTCCTTGAAATAGTCTTCAGTAAAAAATTCTCTGAGGCCAAACTCTGCCTCTCACAACGTACTCAGCTTGAACACTGACTGATACAGATGGGTTCCCTAGAACACTCACCTAGGGGGTGAAGCCTGAACTAGAAGGGGGCTAGCCCTACTGATGATAATTTAGGAGTTTTGGGGGTCCTCCTTCATAATTTCTCTAGGTATATTTAATCAAATATTGAAGAATGATTGTCCCATCCCCATGCTTATTTAATGAAGGGTGAGCTCTTAAGACGACAGCTGAAAATAAAAAATGAATAACATCATACTTCAATTCTATAGTACTTGGCTTTACATTGTACATCTTATATATCTACATATAATTGTGTTTCCATTTTACATCTTTAATTGCTATCATTTACTGGTAACTTAATCCTAATTTTTCCCTAGGCAATGGCAGATTTAACTCATCCTAAATTTCATTAAGTGAGCTTCTATCATAAATCTAGTATTCTTTGGTATATCCAGTTAAATTGACCTTAAAAATCCTTGTTATATGCTTCAATTCAACCTTTGATCTCAGTTTAGAAAAGGAGACCATTAACTGTTCACAGTCTCTTTGGAAAAGGTCACATTTACTCTTGGAATTACTTTGCTTTTCTCTGGCTTCTGTTTTACTATGTAGAAAAAGAAAAAAAAAGAAATGAAGTGAAACCAGATTTTAGTGTGGCCCTATTTTTTTTTATTTGATGCTTCTCTTCTCCCAGTGAATATTTCCTAAGAATAGATCTTGGGAGTCGAGTTTTCTGTTTCAGGAGTAAAAAGTCAGCCCCATTTGCATGTGGCACAGTTTGCTGAGCAGGCCTGTGCCCTTGTTAAACATGATCCCCATTTTACTCTTCTGAGCTTAGGTCCCAGGACCAGAAGTTACTGGAAGCAAGAAGGGAACTAACGGCTCCCTACAACCACAGGCGGAAGATAAAACTGGAACAAACTGCAGCCTGGTGTTACAAGGCCTCCACAGCCCAGGGGCCACACAACAGCACATCCCACCCTTTTTAATCCAATTATAATCCTATAAAAACTCAAAGCCCCCACCCCTCAAAGCTAGTGTGTCTCTCCACACCATGCCCCTCTCCTTTCTTGGAGAGTGAATAAAAACTTTACTCTCCACACTTTCTCCTCTTTGTGAATTCTTTCATAGTCTGCATCACTGACCACCCTAACAAAAAGCTTTTTTTGGTCAGATTTCTCCCTTGTCTTTCTTTCTCTGTTAGAGAGAATAGCTCCATAATGGTTTTCTCCTCTTAAAGTTTCTCCCTCTGTAAGTCACAAAAACTTCTAGTCTGATCTATGGATGAGATTATATTCTACTACAAAAATGTAAAGTTATGAAAATTTCACTTTAAGGTATAACTTATAAAGCTCATATATATTATGTATTAAACATATTTTAATAGATATAGGAAATGTTTTTTCTCATACTCTCAAATCAACATTGTTTTGATCCTTAAATGCAATTAGTCACACCCCCCAAAAACCTGCTTTTAAATCTTTTATACACTCTTCATTTTGGGTTACTCATAATGAATGATCACGCTTTATTACAACCCATTTACTCCTCTTGGGCTTTCCACTCTACTATCTAATCTTATAGAAAGCACTCCTGATAGAGAGGTATAGAAAGGTCATTTAATCCCTACTTTATAAATGAAGAAAGAAAAAGAGTCTAGAGAAGCTAAATGATTTGCCCAAGGCCACGCATATCTCTGCTGTAATTCTGTAGAAGAAGGATTTTGGAAGAACCAAGCACCAGTGCAGACGATGGTTAATCTAATCCCCCAGCAGTTAAGATTGATAGCACACTAAAAATAAGCTATAACTAAATATTTTATAGAAACATCAACCCTATAAATTCTTAATTTAATAAAAATGACTGGAGAAGTGCCTAAGTACTATCTCTAATTTGAACACAAATGACTTAAGGAGAAACAACAAAAATCTGTGGTGACAACAGGTACAGAAACAGCACAAAAAGATGACTAACAATGCAAAAACGGAGCTGATGTACACAAATCTACTCAACCAATCTTTCAGATTAATACTGAAACAATAATAATTCGTACTGATTGAGTACTTTGTACTTGGCACCATTAGAAGTACCTTATTTGTTTTGCTCCTCGTGACAATGCTATTACAGAGTATTATGATCTTCATTTGATAGATAGGTACAACGAGGCAGAGAACACAAGGATACTAAATGGTGGAGTAAAACACTGAATCCAGTGGTCTGGCCTGAGCTCACGCTCTCCACCAGTGGAAAAAAAATTGCCTCTTTGGGGAAGGTTCAAAGGGCATCTGAGAAAAAATAAGGAAACAAAATGGGGCACAAAGAGGGATAAACTATCACAGATTTTAAACAGTTTTTGGTGGTGGATTGGAAGAGCAATGAATAAAAACATGAGCTCAATGAAACAATAATCTGTTAAGAGTCAGGGTTCTCCAGACAAACAGAATCAGGAAATGTATAATAGAAACTGACTCACATGGTTATGGAGGCTGAGAAGTGCCACAATCTGCCTTCTGCAAGCCAGAGAACCCCAAAAGCCTGGATGTAACTCAGTCCAAGGATGAAAGTCTGAGAACCATGGGTCCACTAACATAAATGCCCTATTTGGAAAGCCTGAGACCCACTGACTCTGATGTCCTGAAGTCTGAGCAAGGACAGAAAGAAGATAACATCCCAGCTGGAAGAGAGGAGAGGAATTTGCCCTTCTCCCACTTTGCCTTCTATTCAGGCTCACAAAAGACTGAATGGTGTGCACCATATTGGTAAGGGCAGATCTCTTTACTTACCTAATTCAAAGGTTAATTTCTCCCTCAAACACCCTCCCAGAAATAATGTTTTACCAGTTGTCCTTTAGCCCAATCAATGTGACATATAAAATTAACTATCATTGAGTCAGTCCAAAGATAAACACACAAAGATCTTATTGAAAGCTAAAGTGTAAGCTGACTGAAACAGTGAGAGCTTTTAAACAGAGTTTAAAATATAAAAAAAAAAAAACAACTATCATATCAGTCTGCTAAGGAGGTTTCTAAAAGGCTCTTTTAGAAGGTAGAAGAAGAGGGAAATAGTTGATAATGTTGAAAGACAAGATGCTGGCTTTGGAAGGATATAATTGAGGTTGGATATTCTAATATTTTTATTATGATGAGGTAACAGAAAAAATGAAATGGTATAGAAACAATATTCAGAGAAAAATAAAAAAAGGTTTGCTGAATTGAAGAAACATCTAAAGATGTAAACCTCAAGGACTCATCATCATATATGAGGTAAACTTCACATAAATGAAGATGTATCTTACTTACATTAGGTTACATATGTATATATGATGTATATACATGTTGAAAGTTTTACATTTCCAGGAAACAAAACATAAGCACTCAGACATGAAGAAAAAGGAACAGATTACTCAACTAGGACAAAAAATAAAATTGTAAAATTAAGTTTGAATGTTCAAGTTGTATAGAGCCAATATTTGAGGAACTACCTTAGACACCAAAATAACTGAGCCTTTATCCAAGAGACACATCATCAGAAAAATCCACAGAATTTTGGGATGGACAGGGCATGACATCTCATAAATCTGGACAGAAGACACATATTCTTTAAGTCTATTGGAGAAGATTTTTTTTCAGCTAGCAGTCTAGTTAGATTGCCTTCTTATTTACAGGACATGCTATTCAGGCTAAATTCTAACATTCAACATTTGCAGAAGTCCCCAGGGGAGATAAGAAGTTGCTTTCTATTTGTAACTAGAGCAGAGATTGTCAGAATGCTTTGTGTAATGAGTTTGTAAACACTACATACAAAGAAAGAAAGGAGTGTACTTCCGAAACGTGCAGTTGCCTACTTTGAACTGAACATCAGACAACTATTGTTCCCATCCTATTAAAGTCGGTAGCACCTAATAAAATTGCTTACTTTATAAAATGTTTACAAATGCTTAATACACAAAAGCTCACTCAAAAAAACCCCTCTATCTAAGCAAATGTTAAATGAATCAATATGTGTTTAAATGTATGAAGAAAATAGGAAAATGCAACAATCAAAAAATGTATTTTCCGCTCCATTTTCTTGGGCTACGAATTTGATTCCATTTTTTACTTTCCTTTTTTTTCCATCCCAAACTCAAGTGGGTATTCTTTAAAATCCCATTGTTGTTCCTCCTAAATTATCTTTTGCACATATCTTTACAGCTTGCACCATTGCAATTATAGCCACATGCACACATGCTCACTCCCTCTGATCTAAATAACCATTGGAAATATGCATGAGTTTTTCACTATCAAAATCACTTGTACATTGCCACTGCTCACTTCACTTCTTTGCTTCCTTTGTCTTCCCCACCCTGCTCATAGTCAACTGTCAACCATACATAAGCCATTAGAAACATACCTGTTTCAATGTTTTAAAAATGATTATACTTTGGAAAAATTTCGTTTTCTTATCCTTCTTTCCTAAAGTGAATCAGATTAAACAAGCAAACTATTTAACTTTTTTAAATTTTATTTTATGGTGTTCTGTCTCTTCCCCTCACCACCATTTTGCATTAACCTGCCATGAGATCTCTTTGGTTATAAAAATAATTTTATGACTTTCAGTTCTTAGATATTCCAATGGATCTCAAAAAGATGGACTAACCCTCTAAACTGCCACATTTATTTTCCTGAACATAAAGCTAAATAGAGTCTATCTGTTCACCAGGTCCAGATCTGCCAGCCCCATTTTTCTCTTCAATCCATATTCTTTCATTTTTCCTTAGCAAGTAGTTTCCTCTTTGTCCCCAAAATTCTTGCCCCGTTTTGATGTTGTAAGTTCTATGAGATAACAGAAGCAACCTGCTTGGCAATGAAATTGTCACGTGGTAAGCATTTCATTAAGGCTAGTTTCTATCTTTCCTTAGAGTAATGCAGAAAGGTGTTTGGGTGTTATAGGCTTGTTTCCCCACTGATTTGTTGCCTGAGGTCATATCTTAGATTTTACCACAATGGTTTCTTACTGAGCACATAATAAAAGTTCATTTGTTTTCAATTTCTTATCTTTATAAAGATATTTAATTAGCTAAATTTAAATGTGATTCATTTTTGACCCCCTAGAATATAAAATTTAAAGTCCTAAGGGAGATAATTTTTAATATCCCAAGTATATAAAATTAAGTATTTGTTATTACATTAGTATACAAATACATACATATAGAGATGCATACATGTTATAGAATATATATATATATCATTATTTAATTATATATTTTCATTAAAATTTTTTCTATTCAATCTCTTTTTATTACTATTTTCACATTAATATATATATATATATATCTCATCTAAAATGTATCACTGCAATACAGTAAAAAATAGGATTTATCTTTTCTAGAGATTATAAATCACCTTCATGTCCACACTAAAATATTTTGATTTATAACTGAATTCAAAGAAATAGATTACAAATGTACAGCAAGTAATGAGAACAAATCTAAGTAGATATCATAAAACACTAAATCTTTAAAAGACTAATGACTGTACAGGCATTTCAAAATAGATAAATATAATCATACAATTACATCCATGGGCCTTTAAAGCACAGCTCTTTGTGGATCATAAATATTGAGAATGAAAGAAAAACAGCAAAAGGATCGCATCAATAATGAATAATGAGAACCAAAAGGCACTGGAGGATAGCATTCACAGTATCATTAGTATGCAAGTCAGCTTTCGAATCTAAGAAATGGAATAAAATAAGAACCATAGGCAAAGTCTTTGTGAGTGCTACAAAATATAAATAATTTTCCTGTGTTTATTTCATTTCAGGTATGTTAAGCAATTTCATTTCTCTGACTACAGTTATGAAATAAGACCATCAGCAAGTTATAAGCAATATGTATTTGTATAGCTTTTTATCAAACTATATTTGCCATCACATTTTATGCATTGTGTTGGTATCATATTTCACATTACTAAATTGAAGAGTAAAATAAGCAGGTTTTTTATGTGCATAGATTTGTATAGTTTAAAAAAGTGGTTTTATGCAATGATAATTAGCCCTAACTGAGAAAAATAGTGAACAAATGAGCTGTTAGTGACACATTGCACTTTCCGTACCTGATTTAGTTCTGAGGCAGTCTACTAGTGTGTAAGAAAAATGCAAGTGGATTCAGGGGAGAATTATCTCCCAATTTAATCTCTGCTCTTTACTGTGTGATCTTGGGATGGTCATTTTCCCTCTTTTGGGACTCAGTTTCTTTACCCACAAGGTAAATCCATTACAATGATAATCTTAAGAGTCTCTTCTACACAGAAAGTCTTGTTTCGAAGTAGATAGTGTAGGATAGAAATTTTGAAAGATAGAAGGTTCTTCATGAAAAACAATTTTGAGTTTCAAAAATTTGAGAGCTTAAGGCAAGACTAGAGAGCTTTTATATATATATATATACATATATATATATGTATATATATATATGTATATATATATACATAAACGCTAAGATCAGAATATTTTATATTAGAGAAACGCAGATTTCATAATTCCATTGAATAACTAGACCTGAAAATGTTGAACACATAGTTCATCATCTCAGCTCTCAGCTTCAGTTGATGGGAGAGAGACTTTCTCTGTAAAATGAAGGCAGTAAATTCCACCTAGCAAAGTCACTGTGTAAAAAGAAATAAGCATCTAAATCACTTAGCACAGTGTACAGCATTTATGAGTTCAACAAGTACTTATTATTACTGTTTCATAACTTTATAACAAGAAAAAGTTGAAATAGTTGGAGTTCAAGTCTTCCATTTATTTTGTGCAATTATTAGAGTTCTGGTTATAGAATCAATGTTTACAAAACACAGATGTGATTTGCTATAGATGTGTTTTATCACGATTAATCAGTAATATTAAAGTAAAAACCTAATTATCAGGATAAGTCTGATAACTGATCCCAACCTTTGAATAAACATTAGAGGAAAATGTGGTACTATGACTGATCTTATGACAATATACTTTTCAGATGAAGATCACAATGTATTATATCCTAGGCAGTGACTCCACTGGGGAGTCTGTTCCAAAGTCTTGTAGATTTCCTTTTAGTTTCTTATGTATACTATTTTCATAGGATTCCATTAGAAAATAAAAGGAGGAATTCTCCAGAATTTGAGTATAGGAGAAAAAAATTCATAGTTACTCAACTCCTTCAAAAGAACACAAACCATGAAACACCTTTCATACTTCATAAAGAAAAAATGTGCAGCGGTAAAAGGTAATGGGTCAAAAGAAACTCTTCAAGAGTTTCTGATGTCTGAGGACTTTCATTCATTGATTTATACATTGTTTCTTACTCTTGTCTAATTTGCATTGTGTGGTAAAGGTTCTGTGTACCTAATTCTTGCTCCTCACCCTTTATCTCAGTACTGCTGCATTTTAGGATACTTTTCTCCAGCTATGCCATTCTTTCCCTTGGACCCCCTCCATTGTACCAAATTCTGATAAGTTGAAGGAATTTAGGTGCTCCTGTTACATTGGCCAAATGAATAGCTTGAAGGAAACCACACGCCACTAATTGCCATATGCTGTGTTTTTGTTCACTCAGTTATGGCCTAACAGTTCATACCATGAAACCTCTTGAGTCTCAATTGCCTGAGGTTGCTTGGCATGAACAAAAAGGAAAGAAAATATTAAAATATCCCCTGAAAAACTCTCAAATCAACATTTTTTCTAATAACCCCATATCCTTACACTTAGTCACACCATTAAATACTTATTTTAATCTATTCTAGTTTTTAATTATCACCTGCTTCTTTTTATTCTTTCCCCCCTTATTTGGGTTTCTGAATACTTAGTAATTTATAAGAAAATGATGGAATAAATAAACCAAGCTCTCACACATGGACCACTATGAGAAGCAGAGGTCCAGGATAGGTTAATTAGACCTTCTGAAGTCCTTTATAAATGAGAAAGCAGTCACATGGTATTACTATATCAGCTTATGAAGGATTTTCTTTTCTACATACTAATGATATCTGTCAAAAGACTTTTAAAACAATATTATTTTATAATTCAAATGTGCTATTATGAAAAAATTCTGTTTAGTAATAACTTCTAGAATAAAAATTCCACAAGATTAGGGACTTTATATGCTTTTTATTGCTTGAAGAATGACTTTATATATTCTCCAAACTTATTGAATGAATAGGTACAAATATGATTCTTTCTGGTGGTCCATAATATGTGGAAGTTGATGCTCTGTAATATGGTAAATACTCTAGTAATAACTGTGAAAGACTGTTTTTTTTTGCTTTTGTATTCACTTGCCGTTGTAGTGGTGAATAGATATTATTCTTGTAACCTCTGTTCAATTCACTTATAAAAATAAATTTAACCACCTATATTAGTTTCCTTTGATGCTATAACAAACTGAATGTTTACAATGAACTTATTCTCTCACAATTCTGCAGGTCAGAGGTCTGAACTCAGGGTATCATAGGGCTCTAATCTGTCCCTCCAAATATTCCAGAGAGGATCCTTCCCAGGCCTCTTCCACCTTCTAGTGGGCGTGAGTGTTCCTCGGCTTGTGGCTGCTCACAGGAAACTCTAATTCCTGACTCCAACTCCATCTGTGTTTCTCCTTTTTCCCCTGTATGTCTCTCCTCTGTGTGTCTCTTATAACAAAACTTATCGAGGGACTTAACGTTTTTGTATTATCTAGGATGATCTCATTTTGAGATTCCTAATTTAATTACTTCTTCTAAAGAATCTTCTTCCAAATAAGTTCACATTCACAGGCCCCATAGGTTAGGATGTGAAAATATTTTGAAGAACTATCATTTAATACACTAATGTATTACACCACCTTAATATCAAGAATAATAAAGCAGCTTTGACAGGTATGGCTCAGTTGCTTGGGCACCATCCTGCAAGTGAAAAGATTGTTAGTTCTATACCAGGTCAGGGCACATGCTTAGGTTTCGGGTTCTGTCCTTGGTCAGGGCACATATGATAGGCAGCCAATCGAAGTTCCTCTCTCATGTTGATATTTTTCTCCCTCTTTTCCCTTCTCTCTAAAAATAAATAAATAAAACTCTTAAAAATGAATAATAATGTTGTGCTTCAGCTGAATGGACAATGGGCTTTAAATACAACTCTAATGGAGTTGTAAGACGCTATTGATTTTCCTGGGGCTTACCTGGGAATGGAAGGAGGAGAGAGTCCCGAAGCTGAGTTTCTGGGATCCCACCTTGTCTTTATGTTCATATCAAACATGTATCATCTGTCTCTTAGCTTTTCATATGTCAGGCCTGCTTTTCAGATTTTGTTTGGAATGTTCCAATCTGCAAGTACTTTGAAATTAACTGGGAAAAACAACCTTATGGAGACAGTGTTGGTATTTCTCCTTTCGTTGTCCCAGGAAGTGACTCATCAACACAAAATATTCAGGACCTGCTTTTAGTAATCTTTTTTGCTTGAAGTGAAACAAATAAGAAAATTTAAGGACATTGACATACCCTAAGGTTGATGAAGATCCCCCCGGGGGTTTGTAGGTATTCCTACAGAGATGTTAGAAAATGCTTTTGCAGCTCTATTTCATTAAGTTTCTACAGTGGTATAAAAGACCTATGAAAAAATACACTATGATGAAAGTCTTATCCTCCATTTTCAAAAGCTTATGGAAGTGACAGGACTTTCGAATTGCCATTTGGAATCCTTCATTATTAATCCCTGGGAGCAAAGGTATTGATTTTCCATATGGCACATATATCCTGTCTACAATGCCTGAGGAAGCCAGGAAACTTACCACAAGGTCTTAGCCAAATTAAGGAGGGTCTTTATTAATAACGATTTTCCTCTATTTTCTAGTCACCTAAGAAAATAACTTACTCCCCAAATCTCACTTGTTTTAGAAGTCTCAGGACTCTGATGGGCCTACTTAAACCATACTCATCCATTTAAATGGCCAGGTTACACATAAATAGTGTATCCCTATAAAGATATCCTTAATTTACAATGACCTGGGGGTTTCACACTGAGGAAGCTTAGGACATTAGTTTACTCTCTTTCCCTGGTATGTTTTCATGGCTAACAACAGTTACCACTTTTCTCTTCACTGGTATAGACTAAATATTTAAGGTCCTTGAGGTCCCTGTCTTTTGTGTCTAAAGAAATAAATCTCTCCTTTCAACCTTTATATATTCAGCTCCTATTTGAGATGTCCAAAACTAAAAGTTTTGCATTTTGACTAATATTTTATTTTATAAAGAGATGATGTGTACTATGCTTTCAAAGCTAGAATTGTGAACATATTTAATTTTGGTATAAATACAAAAATGTGAACACTCTCTCTGTTCTTCTAGGAGCTCAGAACTAGAAAAAAAAAACTAAAACATGTGCATGTAAGTGACTGAAAATAGACTGAAAATAAATAAATGTAATGCATTACTTCAAACTCAGAGGAAGAACAGAAGTATTTGATTCTTTCAGTTAAAGATGGGGATGGAAAGAAAACCATTTCTCTCTGTATTCTCTGAAACAGTAAAAGAATGAGCCAATGGCAACTTCACATCCAGAGTAACTAGGAAGCTGCTCACTGACTAAACCACAAACTGTGAGGCAAGATCATCTTGGGCCGTGAACTTTAGACCAGATCAAGACTGAATTTGGGTGAGGGGGGAGATCTAATTTTACTGAGTGAAGCTTTTCCAAAGCCGGGGTTCCTGAAGACAAAAAACACCACCTCACCCCTTACTGCTCAAGGATAACAAAGAGTTGCTGACACTGTTTAGTTGAAGCGGGAAATGCTTGACATGACAGCTTTTCAAGAAACAGCATATCCGTGTGGTAAGGGAATGGAGAAATCGTCGGTGGCAATCAGATTTGCAGCTGGTGTGCATGGTCAGCTAGAGAGATGAGATTGCTAAATCAACACACACACACACAGACTCACACACAGATAGGCACACACACAAACTGACACCCACGGTGACCTACTGAGCTCGGTCATGCCCTTCAGCTCTCTGTACAGGCGCAGAGCAGAACACAGAAACTTGGAAAACAAGTAACTTGGACTCAAAGTTAATAACTTAAACAACGTAATCAAATTGCAGGAGAAGTAGACAAAAATCTCAACAGTAGTAACCGTATATTAGGCCACGGGAAAACCACCAAGTCAAAGTCCAACACAGAGACAAGATTTCTGATAAAAATTTGATGACACAAAATGAGTAACAGGAAATACAGAAATAAATAAACAAAGTAAATCATATAGTTTACGATGGACATAATCTCTACCATTTCAGCTATACTTGGATTAAAGAAGAATACCAAAACTTAACTTTTTATGTGCATAAAAACTATATTAAACTCATTATAAATAGAAATATTTTTGTTTGTTTTATAAAAGCTTTTCGAAGTAAGAACAAAAATCCAGAAAGTTAAGAGGAAAAAAATTGGCTACATGGGATCTAAAAGTTATTACATAGAAATATTGATATAATACATTCATGTATAAAGTCAAGTCAAGACACAAATGACAAAGTAGGGACAATTAATATGATACACAAATGGCTGGTTTCCTTGTTGTATAAAGACCTTTTATATAAGTATTGAGAAAAATCAATGCATGAATTAAATAATGAGAAAATAATATGAACAAAAAATAGGAATAGCTCATAAACACATAAAAATAAACCTAATTATAATCATAATTTTAAAATGCAAAATAAAATCACAAGACTAGTAAATTTTACTTGTCTGATTGACAAAGATTATATTGCCTAATAAGATTGTTAGTAAAGAATATTGGTATTCCCTAGGTGGTACAAAAAATAATCTAAAGCCTCTGGTAAGTGTCTATAGCAGCCAAACTTTTGATGTAACAATTCAAATTATTGGAATTTATCTTGAAAATACACATATGCAAACATACACATTTGTACATCAATCTATGAAAATGTAATTTTCTATGGCATCAATGAGAATTGGTTTGAGGTAAAAAATGTGATTCTGGCGCATTCTTTGTTACCAGGTGAAATGTGTTTTACCAAGTGCCTGCTGAATTATCATGACATAAATACACAGTGAAATGAAGTATGTAGAGATTTCAGAAAAAAGAATAAATGGTAACTGCATTTTTTCATGTGTGAGAAGCGATAAAAGATCATAGATACAGTGGATTTCAGGGAAGGGGTCAGGCAATGCAGACTCTGACTCGCCAAGGCAGCGGGAAGTGGTCTCATGTACTGGAATTGCTGAATGGAAAGGGTGGGCTTTCACAAGCTATTTAATAATATGAGAAAATGTGAACATTCTTTCCCCAACCAAAGCACATGTACACACACACTTATGTCTTCAGTACAGAAAATAAATTTAATCCAAATGAATGTATAAGTGTCTATAACAATCATATTTTGTGAGGTGCTATAAAGCTGTCGTTAAAATAAAAGAGAAATGTGATTGGATTACTGAAGATTCTCTCCTTCCCTCTGCCCATGTCTGACACATGAACAAGAAGGACTGAACTTGACTAATCCTGGCCATAGAGGATTTTCCATGCTAAACAAGCCTTTGACAAATGATGTGTCTTTCGAGGTAGATAAATCTAGTTCTGATGTTAGAGGGCATCTTTATCTTTGATGGTTCCTGTATTCAGCAGGATAATGTTGGTTTTCAGTTGAATGCATTTAAATGATAAATACATAGCTGTGAACTGAATCCTAGAAGGATAAAAACAAAAACCAATCATCCTTGATGTTTTGATGTAACATGAAGATCTTCTTGGTCTTCGAAATAATATACGCTGTATATCTTATACAATGTAACTATGGAGACCAAGTCCTTAGTAAATAAAAATGAAAAATAAAATATAAAATAAAATAATGGAAATAAGATGACTTCTAACACTGAAATTTTTCATTGGAATAGCTCAGCGTTGAGAGGTACGTTAAAGATTATCTCATTGCCAGATGTTTGAATTTCTGTCTTGAAAATCCTCATTAACAGTTAATTGTCTAGCATGATGGAATCCCTAGTGATGACCTACAATCTGGACCCTACACATAATATAGTAGAACTACAGCTAGCCCATATTTTATAGACTACATTTGTTTCTAGATTCCAGCAAATATAAAAATTCTGAAAACATTCATAAGGTTTAACATGAGAAATAATATAAAATTGAGGTCTTAGAATCTGTCATTTAGTTGTTCGTTGATTTTATGTACCTAGCCCATATCAATATATTAATTACACATTTAAATATTATGGTAGTTTATTATAATTTCAGTACATAAAATCCCTGTTGTTAATGATAGATCAATTGTGTCATTTGTATAATTACACAGGCAGCCCAAGTGGAACCGGGAAAAGAGAATATGGACACGCATTTAGTAAAAAGAGAGAACAAGAAAGACGACGGGTGGCATTGGGCAAGGGAAGGGCAGAAAAGAAAGCAAAACTAACAGTCAAATAATTATGTAACTTTATCAACTACTAATTTTAGAGCTGGTGGAGCATCTCTTCAACATCACTACTTAGAGTCTGTGCTCCCAATCTCCATATTTATAAAATGAGAATAACCAGTCTTTGTTAATGTTTTTTGTTAACAATCAAATGGCACATTTCTAAAAATAATTTTTTGTCTTACAAATGTGAACACTTCATACTAATAAATTTGTCATCATCATTATCACTACTGAAAATCTCTGAATATTCCTCCACATTTAAAGAAAAACATAAATCCTGAGAACCACTGAAAGCTTAACTTGTTCAGCTGAGCTGACCCCAACTTTTTCCAAGATCCCCAACGTGAAATAACCATCTAAATGAAACTAGTGGATTAACTTCTAAAACTTAAAAACATACCCACAATTCCATTTTTTTCTGATTCTGCTTTAAATCCTTCCTAGTCTCCAGCCAAATCTCCTAAAGTCTGCTTTTCTACTTGCTTTTCATTGATTCTAATCAAAATGGATGTACCGGTTTGTTCTTTATTTCAAGAATCTATTAAAAATCCCAGCACTTCATAAGTTTATGAAAAAAATTTACTGATGAGGTGGAGCAGTTCCTTTTAAATTTTTTCATAAGGATGTATAGGAAAAAGTTGATCCTTCCTACAGGCCAGTTGACCTGGCCTTGCTTATTACATAGGAAGTGTAAGAGCCGCATACCCTCCATTTATTCTTTCATGACACTCCCAGGAGACAGGCAGTAATTACAGACATCACGTTTTAGTGCATTTCACACATTAAAACAAAACAAAACAAAAAGATCTGATTTATATTTTCTGTACCCCCTCCAAGATATGTAAACATAAGCTCATAGTTTGCTGACAAATGTTCAGTCTTTTCTTTCAGATGACAAAATAGTAGAGCTGGCCAAGCGTGTGCAGCATTTTGAGTCCTCTTCTTCCAGTTAACCTCTGGTAACCTCTGCCCGAGGTCTTGGCTCAGAATCGCAGACAGGGTTTTCAATAGCAGAACGAGCAAGTACGGCTTTCCTGCTCCCCACCTTACCTGTCAGGAACAATTAAACAAAAACTAAAATGTATACTCATGTGGAAGAGCCCCTTGGACAGGCTGCCTGCCCGTGCCCCTCAGAACTGGTGGCCCCCCAGGAGAAGCATGTTCCAGGGAGCTTCAGGAAGGGCCAGTTCTGCTGGTATTTTTTTCCAGAGGAATACTCTTGCAGTTTTCTCTGAGTTCTCCCTTTTAATAGCTCTTTGAAGACTTCAGTTTACATAAGAGAGAAAAGTCAGTTAGGTAACAATGATCTTCAACACACACTAATCCAAATTTCTATCAAGGTGTGTGTGCCCAGGCTCAAGTGTAGGTTTCATCATTTCATCATTCAAGTGTTGAAACCCCCTGACTAAGAAATAAAGTGATAAATTAGTTGAAGCATTGAGTAGATTCAGACTTTCATTTTGTCATTTTCTGGAGAGCCTGTCTTGAATTATCCCATCCCTGTCTGTCTCTCTGTTTCCTGGGGGCGGATCTTTGACCTGATGCCCGAGGTTAGGAAATGATGAAGGCGAAGGAGTATTCTTGGCTTTCTGACCCCCCCTCCCAAACGGGAAATGGGCTTCTTTAAGCAGATTTTGTGAATTAAGGAATATTAACAGTTTAACCACAGAGTCTTCTTCCAGATATTCTGTAAATGGTATGAAACACATTTGAAACTTAAATTTATTGAAAACACAAAAGCATGAAGCAAAATTATTTAGTTTGAAAATGTACTTTGTCTATTTATTTGAGTAACTGTGGACCACATTGTTTCCTTAAGCTCTGAAGAGAAAAAACTACATATTTGGAAGTACAATGAAGGAATCTGTGCTTGAATTTCATTGAATCATACTTTGATTAGAAATCTTAAATAATAATTTACTAAAAATAAAAAACCAAAGAGAAGAAATGAACTCAGAAAGCAGCATAGCATCAGATGTCCCAAATGCCCATGGTTTTTACTGCCTGTAAAAGAAAACACTGCCACTGATACTGTGTATCCATCCGTCTTGTACGAATGCGAAGCTTGTTAGATTTCATTCTAATTTCATCGGACTGTTGCATGGTTAAGCACATGCTGCAAATTATCTGGGGAAAAGAATGTGCTGGAGGCTACAAAATTTATAGCCAGTGCTCGGTTGAACAGGAGAAAGGACTTTTGCCTCTCTCTGGGCCCTCCCTGTGTTTTAATGTATGAAGGAAGGAAGATGGGAAAAGGCAGGATCATAGTCAGAGATAACAACAGAGAGAAAGAGAGAGAAGTTATTCTGGACTCTGCTACTCAGAATTGTGGTTCATAATGTAATAATATCTTCCTTTTATAAATGCAGAATTTCAGGCCCTAAGCCCTAATGATTCAGAATCTTCGTATCACAAGAAACACAAGTGATTTGTATGTGAATTAAAATTGGAGGAGCATCACAAGATGAAGACAAGGTGGTTATACTTTATTGTGAAATTAACTAGTTGTGTGTTTCTCTCTGGATCCACTTTTTTTTTGAATTCTTGAGACTTTTAAAAAAAGTCTTATTTAAATTACATAGCATCATCTCAAATCTTCCATAGTACAGACAATGAAAGAAAAGGTCTCTGTTCAGAAAAAGCAGCTCCTTAAGGTTGTAGCCGTAAAGTTATAGCAGTTCAAGAGCACAGTGGGTCTCTGAAAACTCAAGATCAAGCTCTGGGGTTTGCTTACTTCTCTCCTAATGGAAATTCTGTCCAATATTAAAGCAAAACATATTTAAGTTTGATTTTATTAAAGATCACCCGCTGGGGGTTCCTTAATGTCCAGGAGAGCTGAGGTTTTGTGTGATCAAAACACACATAAGATGAAGACAGAAAACCGAATGCCACTTTACTTATCCTTCAACAGTGAGAAGTAAAGTTGCCGTCTTCATGTGGGCAAGGTCAGCCCAGCTGAATATAAAGTCCATTTACAATTTCTAAAAATGTTTGTAAATAGCCCTGGCTGGTATAGCTCAGTGGATTGAGCGTGGGCCTGTGAAGCAAAGGATTGCAGTTCAATTCCCAGTCAGGGCACATGCCTGGGTTGCAGGCCAGGCCAGGTCCCCAGTAGGGGCCCATGAGAAGCAACCACACATTGATGTTTCTCTCCCACTCTTTCTCCTTCCCATCCCCTCTCTCTAAAAATAAATAAATAAAATATTTAAAAAATAAAAATAAAAATGTTTGTAAATACCAGATTCCCCCCACCCCCAAAGGAAGTAGACAGTGTGGCAAATAGCTATTGAAGGAAATGTATTTCATTTGGACACCTTTTGACAATGGGGCCAGTGACACTCAAGACCAGTTTGGTTTAACTCCTTTGGACTCCTGTTACTCCATAGGACAATCATATAGGCACAGCTGTTTTTGTATAGTTTTCCATTTACTACTGGGCTGTGCTATCTTTTACTCATGTTTTAATTTACCTCCTCTGTAGATATGCTAACATAGTTTTCCTAAGTCACAGTTTTATCTAAAAAAAACAACAAATTTGTTTAGATCGGTGTTTCTCAAAGTGATATTATAAGAACCTGCATCAAAATCACCAGGGGTTGTCTATTTTTTAAGATTTTATTCACTTATTTTTAGACAGAGGAGGAAGGAGGGGGAAAGAGAAAGAAACGTAAGTATGTGGTTGCCTTTGCATGCCCCCTCCTGGGGACCTGGCCCACAACCCAGGCATGTGCCTTAACTGGGAATCAAACTGGCGACCCTTTGGTTTGCAGGCTGGTACTCGATTCACTGAGCCACACCAACCAAGGCACCAGGGATTTTAAATAAATCTGCTTCTTGTCCTCAGAACCGCTTGAAAAGATGCCCGGGAATCTGTATTTTAAAAATTCCTAAAATAATATTTATTTATCAAACTAATTTTTTAAGTTATTAACTTGTGTCTCTACTGTGATTGCTGAATTAAAGAATATCTATACTTACAATTTCAAAGTTGTTGTTCGAGGCAGGTGTTTTTAGTATAAGCCTACTTTTCCAACTAAAATTAATAGTTCAGTTTAGCTCTCAGAGGACTAATTTATTTGAGGTTCTTAGTTATTTGAGGTTCTTAGAAGATTCTTCATTCTACAGATCTCAAGTAGTAATAACACATATATGATCACATTATATCATCAGAAAATTTCAAACCTGAATCTATCTCCACCATTGTTTCAAATGTTCATGTATTATACTTATATAATGAAATGTAATCTACCTACATATTCCCTTACCAACTATACAACTACTGTATGTTAGACATTTTCAGATGTAATCTTTCAAGATTTTTACTGAAGTTAATATATTTATTTATTTTTTTGAATTTCATTAACCAAATATTTCCAAGGGTCTGTCATATATTACTAACTACCCTATACATCAAAAATCACTGATGATTATAACAGGGTGCTGACAATACAAATGTAATGCATGACCTGGTTTCTATTTGTGGCATATAGAAATGGAACGAAAATTCTCCAAAACACAGCTCTGTAAGGCCTTTATTTTCATTTAATTCTAGTCAGCTAACCTTACAAATAACAAGTGAAGTTCAACTGTAGTTGGTTTCAATATCTATATTTAGCATTACCTGAAGAGCTATTTTTAAAATGTTTAAAAGTTACAATTTAAAATTGTATTAGAAATGATGTGCTAGCTACCTATAAAATACGTACATTCAGTTTACTGTGCACATTATAAACAATCAGAAATTAAACACATATGATTCTAATACCAATAAGTGACCCTTTAACACTGAGAAACTAGCGATAATCCTTGACCGACCAAACCAGTGGTAAGTTCTGCTGCAGTCTGGGACCTCATCTCTGTCTCCTCTTTCCAACCTACGGAAATCCCTGCTCACTTCCATTTTTTGTAAATGGGAAAGGTAAGTCTGGGAGAAAATGTGAGGGCCAGGTTGTGATATAAAGAGCCGTTTGCACTGTGCTTTGGATCTCAGTTCAAGTGGTTTGCTACGTTGGGGAGAGCTTGTTTTCCATTGTGTGTCCTAATCAATCCTACTGATACATTTTCTCCACTCTCTCTGTGGCTTCTCTCTGGAAGGCATTTAGGACAATCTCAGGTAATTACATCAGGTCTAATATTCCCAGGGCAATCCAGTGTGATATAGAAGACATACAATAGAAATCCAATTACAGTTTAACATTCCATTTGATTTACTTATTTTTAAATTCTGGCAGATGTTAAACAAGTTCAATAAACTCAACAATATTTTAAATTCACTATATTGTATCTAATGTAGTTCTGAGGAACTAAGTAAAATGTCAATTTCCCCTTGATTTGTTACTACATTGCATATTGTTTTTTATGAGGCTATTCATTTTCCTGCCCCACAGCCGCTGTCCTCATCAGTCCCCATTTATGTCCCCTAATTCCTTCAGATGCAGCTCCGAATGGGCTGAATCTCCCTCTGACATGCCCAAAGGCATCAAGAGAGCCAGATCCTGACAGGAAGCCGAGAAGATGGACCAGCCATCCATTTGTTAATGTGTCACACTCGAATTACACATGGCTGGCTGCAAAATTAAATTGCTCTATCAGGATATCAGCGGAGACATGGATACAACAGTATAGCTCTGTGTTCCCTATTGTTTTCGGATCAGAAAATGCTCTGCTTGTGTACCCTTGCTAAATTGTGTTCACTGACAGTACTGACTGAAAAGGGTATTGATTGCAGTTTTCCCTAGGTCTGGAGTGGTTCTGTGATTTCAGAATTGAACGTTTAGAAGGAAAAAGAGTGTGGTTTCAGCTCTGACATCTGGGAAATTCTGGAAACCTTTATAGACAAGGACGGATAATGAGATGACACTCCTGGTGGTCACCTGTACTACTGTGTCCACTCTTCCCAATCAAAAGTGTTGCATTAAGGCTTAATAGTTTTTCCATATATATACTTAGGGTCCGTGAATACAGCTGCATCCATAGTAATGACTGTTCTACATATAGCATGGCCAACAGATGGAAAGCAGAGGCCTAATAGACTGCACATGGCATTGGCAACAGAGAAACACTGATAACTTCAATTATGTAAAGGTTCCCTGAATGAGTTAAATGCAGATGAAGTCCTGTCACTTGCAAAGGATTTCAATTATGCTTGAGTGAAGGTCAAAAACAAATTATTTAAGAGAATAGAAATAAATAGAGACCATTTGAAGGAGAAAAACAGAGGCCATTTATTCAGAACTTGCTGTAGCAAAGGAGTTGGTCACTATGATTTGTGTTCGGCAGAGTCTACCAGACAGCCAAAGGAATGCAAATGCTTTAGAATGAGGAGGGACGGAGAGGCTTCGAGTGTGCCCCCTTTGGTGGACACTGGCATGTGGAAGCTAAAGGTCAGCTAACACGAAATAGGATGGGCTATGGGACGCAAGGAGCATATTTGGCTTTCTCTGGTTTGTCCTGAGTCAGAAGCAGGAGCAAAACCCAGGGAAGCTGGCAGTCAGTGAACTATTCTGGGCCACTTGTTGCAGGGACTGTGGTTTGGCTCCTTGGGCTGGTTCGGCAGAGGCTGTGGATCAGAGTTCTCTTGTCATATATGATACCTGACAATTATCCGATTGTATATTCAGTCTCAAAAGTGCTTTCTTACAACACAGCATGGTGAGGGGGGGGGGGGAGAGTGGGTGAAGGGGGTAAAGGAAAGTAAAATAGCGGGTAAATGGTGACGGAAGGATACTTGACTTGCAGTGGTGAACACATGTTACAGTGTACAGAGGATGTGCTGTGGAATTGTGCACCCAAAACTTGCACCATTTTGTAAACCAGTGTCACTCTAATAAATTCAATAAAAAAGAAGGAAAAAAGTGTTTTCTTAGAATAGTCATTTGGAAACAAAATGCAAGCAGGGTAGTTACTGTAGTGAAAGTAGCATTCTTAACACTTCTCGTAACAAAATGGTAGGTAAATGTAGTATCGAATGCATCTTTTTAAAGATTAGAATTACTTACTGGAGAGGTTAATGTTATAAACATATTGGGGATGGCTGGGGTCAGGGATAGAGGTGCAGGGAAAATGGAGACAATTGTACTTGAACAATGAGAGAGAGATGGAGAGAGAGAGAGAGAGAAATGAGCTAGGTACTTATAGTCTCCTTGGTTCATCCTAAAGAGGAAGACAGTCAAAACATCTCTGAAAATAAATGAAATAAACATGGATTGTGAGAAATTTCACCCATACGATCCAGTGGCTGTCGAAGCCAGATGATGTTTTGTCTTTGTGGTAGGTCACAAAGGACATATCTATTGTAGAAAGGATGGCCAGAGTTGACAGGAGAAAGTTGACAGGGATCAGTGTGAATGAACTACTCTGGTCAGAAAGGCCTTCCTGGGGGACCTGTAGGTGAAGCGAGGCTGTCCAAGATGAGACTTAGGCCGGGAGACAGCAGGTGGGGAGGGAGTGTATGTAGTATGGAGACAACAGGTAAAGTTTATGGAAATGAAATGGTGCATTTGATTACAGATTATGCCATGGCAGAGTGATGGCAGAAATAAGGAAATGAAAGAAAGGCATAGAAGATGTCACAAAGACTATGAGATGAAATGCTATTGACAGAAAAAAATGAAGTTGTTTTAAGAGAATGCTCCGCTCAAACTTGGATGCGTTTTTTGGAGGTGAGAGAAGCAGTACACTCTAAGGGACTTGCCTGGAGGCAGCTGGATGTCTCCGACTGCATTTTAAAATGGGAAATCATGGTGAGGGAATATGTGAAATACTCTCCAGGGAAGTGATATTTTGAAGCTGTAAATACATTCCCCTTAAGGGAAAGATTTTCAATAGTCTGAAATGTTCTTTCATTAGTTGATGAACTAAAAAGACTATCTTTAAGCACAAAATAAATTTTAAGAGTGCCAGTGTAAAGTTTACAGCTTTGGCTTGTATGAAAATTGAATACACAGAAAAGGAGGACTGGCCATGTCTGTTGGAAAGCCTGTAAGCTAAATTATTCATCCATAATTAAAATGAACAAATCAACTGAAGAAGTTAGCATTCACACATGCCTAATGAATAGATAGCCAGTTGTGTGAGAATGAAGAAAAAGATATCATAAGTAGAAATGATTTCAAACCAGTTGCAATTGACCTCAATCGTTTTTAATGCATAAATTGCTGATATCCAAGGCAGTTCGTGTAAATTTAATTGCAACACACTGAGTCAGGAAGGATTATGGAATGTGCAAGCGCGGTACAGTTAGAATACACTGCTGAGAGGACTGGAGCACAATTTTTCTAAGAATGGACCTTCACACCTTTTAAAAGGGACAGTCTTAAGCATCCATACTCTGACAATTATTTTATTAGGGCCAAGTTGTTTGATTTTTGTTTTATCTCTCCTACCAAAGTCTATGTAATAAGCAGTTAAGAAAGGGTGAAAACAAGTGCTCCCTCCAGCCTATTCAATGTTTCTTAGAGCCTTCAATATATTTTGCTTCTACTAAGTTCACAAATTTCACTCATAATAAATGCAATAACTACCCATGAAAGGATACACTCTAATTCTGTTGGTGGGAATGAAAACTGGTGGACAATAAGCAAGAGGCATTACAATTTGAAATACATACATTTATGACCTAGTATTACACTAAGGATGTAACTGTGCAGATGCAATTGTATTTTCCACCTGTCTGAGGCAGTGCCAGTCCCACTATCTTGCTGATATGTATTCGGGTTGTTTCCAGAATTTGACTACTGAGTAAAACTGCATTGAACAGTCTTGCACAAGGCATTTTGGGACATATGTTTTAATTTCTCCTAAGTAAGTACTTTGGGCATATTTCTTGTTGGGAAGATATTTTTTTCTCCCTTAGTGGTATTGCTGAATCATAGAGTAGATGTTTAATATTAGAAATAACTGATAATAATTAAGGTGATAATAAGCAGCACTCCAAGGTGGTTTTAAGATTTTATACTTCCAAACTATGATATTTTAGAGGGTTGTAGTTGTTCATATATTTGTGAATGTTTGGTATCATCAAATTTTTATAGAATTAGCCATTCCAGTAGTCTTAGTTTGTATTTTGATTATGGTTGTGATGTTCTGTATTTTTTACTGTGCTTATGGGCCATTCAAGTCTTCCTTGTGAAATATTTCTTTCTGTTAGTTTTAGTAATTATTTGTGTATTTTGGATGTAAATACTTTGTTACATATGTTTGCAGGTACTTTCTCACAGTGTGTGGCTTACCCATTTATACTTCTTAGCTGTGGATTCTGATAAAAAAACATTTTTCGTGAATTTTGTTTTCACTTTAAGAAATTTTTATTGCTTTCTGAAAACTAAAAAAAATATTTGTTTATTACCATGTCACAAGTATTTCTAGCATGTTTTCATCTAGAAGCATTAACAGTTTTAGTGTTTTTATTAGGGGATGATACATCTTTAGTTAATTTTTCTGTGTGATATAAGGTGAATGTCAATTCTTTTTTAAATTTAACTGATATCTGTCTGCATCACCCTTTTCCCCTCTGAGTTCCACATATCCCTGCCTTTGCTTTCATTTTGTTTATCAATTTATTTTGTTCATTAGATTTCAGTTTTATGTTTCTACTGTAAGTCAGATACTACTTATCTCCCAATTTATTAGCTATTAGAGGATCTTTGCAATTCCATTTATATTTTACAAATGGCTTGTAAATTGCTATTTAGAAATATACTAGGAAAGTATAATTTCCCCTTTTCTCCATATCCTCTCCAACACTTGTTGTTTGTTGATTTGTTTATGACGGCCATTCTCACCAGTGTGATGTGGTATCTCACTGTGGTTTTAATTTGAGTCTCTGATGGCTAGTGATGCTGAGCATCTTTTCATATGACTCTGGATCCTTTGTATGTGCTCCTTGGAGAAGTGTCTGTTCAAGTTCTTTGCCCATTTAAAAAATATTTAATTTATTTATTTTTAGAGAGAGAGGAAGGGAAGGAGAAAGAGCGGGAGAGAAGCATCAATGTGTGGTTGCCTCTCCCACGTCCCCTCCTAGGGACCTGGCCCACACCCCAGGCATGTGCCCTGACTAGGAATCTAACTGGCCATCATTTGGCTTACAGGCTGGTGTTCAGTCTCTTGAGCCACACCAGCCAGGGCTGTGTCCATTTTTAAATTGGATTATTTGTCTTTCTGGAGTGGAGTTATGTGAGTTCTTTATGTATTTTGGTGATCAAACCCATGTCAGAGGTATCATTGGCAAATATGTTTTCCCATACGGTTGGTTCTTGTTTCATTTCAATTCTGTTTTCTTTAGCTGTGCAGAAGCTTTTTATTTTGATTTCATCCCATTTGTTTATTCTTCCCTTTATATGTCCCTTGCTCTAGGAGACATATTGTTGAAAAATTTGCTGTGTAGAATATCTGAGATTTTCCTGTCTGTGTTCTCCTCTAGGACTTTTATTGTGTCATGATTTATTTTTGTCTTTTATTCACCTGGAATTTATTTTTGTGTATGGTGTGAGTTGGTGATCAAGTTTCATTTTTTTGCATGTAGCTGTCCAGATCTCCCACACCATTTGTTGAAGAGGCAATTTTTATTCCATTTTATGCTTCTGTTTCCTTTGTTGAATATTAACTAATCGTAGAGACGATTGGGTTTATTTTGGGCCTCTCCATTCTGTTCCATTGGTCTATCTGTCTGTTCTTATGCCAGTACTAGGCTGTGCACTGTTAGTGGGAATGCAGACTGGTGCAACCACTGTGGAAAACAGTATGGGATTTCCTCAGAAAACTGACAATTCCACTGCTGAGATTATACCCTAAGAATCCTGAAAAACCAATTCAAAAGAGCCTATTCACTCCAGTGTTCATAGCAGCACAATTTACAACAGCTAAGTGCTGGAAGCAACCTAAGTGTCCTCACTAAATGAGTGGATCAAAAAAACAATGGTACATTTACACAATGGAGCAACACAATACTATGCAGCAGAAAGAAAGAAGGAGCTCCTGCCCTTTATGATAGCATGGATAGATCTGGAGAGTATTATGTTAAGTGAAATAAGCCAGGCTATGAAAGACAAATACCATATGATCTCACCTATAAGTGGAACATAATCAAGAAAACAAACAAACAAGCAAAATATAGACAGAGACAGTAAAATTAAGAACAAACTGAAAATAACCAGAGAGGTGGTAGGAGGGATAAAAGGAGGAGGGGTTTCCAACAACATGTGTAAAGGACACATGGACAACACCAAAGCAAGGTAGTAAGACTGAGGGTGGGAGTTGGGGATGGCTGGGGTGGGGGGAGTTGTGGGGAGAAAATGGAGACAATTATACTTGAAAAACAGTAATATAAAAATATATTAGGATTATGATGGGAGATAGTTGACAACTTAAGAATATTGAATATTGAGTATTCTACTCTATGAATGTTGATATTCAACTTATCTAATTTTTATTAATTTATTTTAATAGAGTATCATTTTCTGTATGAGGCTATTAAACAACTTTGCTTAAAATATTTTAAAATATTGTATGATTTTTGAGGCTATTATGAATTTAAAAAGATTTTTTTTCTGAATTTTCTTTGTACTTGTTTGCTTATATAGTATATGGAGATATATATAATTGACTTTGTAATCACTTATCCAAATATTCAGTATTATAGTCCAAGCACATGCCTAGCAGCTACAGCTTGTGGATTTTTGTTTTTTATAGCACTAGAAGTTTCATATATATATATATATATATATATATATATATATATATATTTATGTAACTTATGACACATACAGTTCTGATTAAAAACTTAATTGAGATGGGTGAGAGAATATCAGTGCTATGCTATTCCAGTCCAGGTAAAGCTGTCCTAGTTTTAATAATTTGATTAATTATGTTTCAATCCTTGTAGGTTCAGACTATGTACACACACAGCATTATCTAAATATATACATATATTCATATATATATAGTCATATATAAATATATAGATATACAAGGTATGTTCTAAACAAGTGCAGCCATTGTTAATATAATGAGAACAGTTTGGCAACCTCATGTAACTTGACAGCCAAGGAGAGTGGACTGGATGCACGTGTGTGCACAATGATGACTTCACTGTACAGTCAGTTGGGCAGCAGACCCATTGAGTGAGCATGTGTACTGTATGACCATTATATTCAAGATTACTGAGCAAGTAGAGCAATAAATCTGCATCAAATTTTGTGCCAAACTTGAACATTCTTCCACAGAAACTATTCAGATGATTCAGAAAGCTGTAGCTTTGGGCAACTGGTGATTGGCAGCTTTATCACGACAATGCACCTGCTCATGTATCATGACTCATGCAGAGATTTTCAGAGAAATATCAAATCACCCAGGTGACTCAGCCTCCCTACAGCCAAGATTTGGTTCTCTGTTACTTCTGCCTTTTCCTAAAAGTAAAATCACCTTTGAAAGGGAAGAGATTTCAGACCATCAGTGAGATTCAGAATAATACAATGGGGCAGCTGATGGCAATTGGGAGAACTGTGTGAGATCCCAAGCTGCCTACTTTGAAAGGGACCGAGGCATAACTACCTTATGCACAATTTTTCTTATATCTTGTATCTTTTTCAGTAAATGCCTTTATGTTTCATATTGCATGGCTGTATACTTTTCGGACAGACCTCTTCATATGCATACAATATAGTTATTATATAAAGTTCATTTTATATGCATGAATATTTATATACATATAGATAATGCTTAGCTTCTCTGTATTAAATAAAAATAACTCTAATCCATACTGGAAAGGTTAATCAGATCAATAAAGCCATTTAAATTTCTGAGGAAGAAGCTGAGCTAAATTTTTATGTACATATCATATCAGTTGACATCTAAATATAATTTCTTACTATATCCCTGAAGTATGGCATTATCTACTATTCATTTTTTCTAAATTAGTGCAGTGGGAAGTATATGCATGACCTTTATTAAGATTTATTTCTAAAGCCAGGAAGATTAGAATTGCATATTGTGTTGGCCTAGAATAGAACTTTTGTATTTTCTATTGCTATTATTTTATGTAAATAAAATAGCAGAAATTCCCTTTATAGTAAGAATCTTATAGTAGGTTTTGATATGATTAAGTTCAAGGTTGTTTTCATAATGAAACAAAAAGGTAAAGTCAAGGGTTAAAATCCTGGCTATAAGGTGTATCTCATTTTTTAAAATATTTTTTAAATTTTATTAAAAGGACTTGTGTTTGTTCAAATACTATTGCTTTCTAAGTCTTTCAATTGCCTTTCATAAGAGTATAAAACCACACAATTGTAAATAGGAGAAGTTGTCATCTGAATGCTTTCCATCATCAGTTTGTTTACTGTATGGGCAGTCATTCTGAATAATGGAATGGATACTCTATTTCCTACTCCACTCTTTCTTTCTTTCATGCTGTGCTGATCCCAAAAGTAAGCAAAAAATGCGCTGCTGTAATTATAGTTCAGGGTAATATCTACAGGAGTTTAATATAGTTTCTTATGCTTCTTAGGATATAAGCCTCTGAATTAATTACAGTTTGAATTACTCAACTAGTTATTTTAATCTCTTCTTGTGCATTGGAGGTTTATTCCTCCTTTGTTAGTCTTGGAAATAGAAACTATACTCAATGGACATCACACCTCTTAGCTTTGAAAGTATACCTCATTTTTACCCTGGTGTAAATTTCAGGCTACTTTTTTTAAAAAATGAGCATTTTTTAATATGAGGCTCAGCAATAAGTACTGAACTATAGACCTACATCTTTACAGGTCACAATTTAATTAAAAAATTGTAATGCCATCATTGATATTAAACACTTTGGGACCAAAGTAATGTTATGTGAAAGCGCTGCCCTCAACTTTCAGCTTTGTAGATTCAGAAAAATTTTTGAGGCAGATGTTTTAAAGTGACCTTTTATCTTTAAAAAATTCTAACACTTAAAAAGTACAAAACACTAAAAGTAAATGATAAAACATCATATACCTATGTTTTAGTACCCCATGATTTCCCAATAGAAAAATGCCAGGATTTTGGTTCGTTGGAGGAGTCAGGTGAAAAACTGTGTACCCATAGCCTACAGAAAACTGAATCTGAACTTGGGTCTGCAACAAATGCTCTGAGTATTGGGTGTCTCAGGAAACACGGTGTGAACTGTGGGTCACAGAGAGCCACAGAAACAATAAGGAGCACCCAAACATGCATACCACTTTGTGTCTGCAAAACAAAATTGTGATGGAAGTACCGTAAGTGACTGAGACCATGGGCCTTTCTAAAAATGCTGATTGATACCACAGCTTTGTTTCTGGTTTGGTAATGCTTTGCATTTCTGACTCTTATTTAAAATGTCTTCCAAGTTGGATTGTTAGAAGAAGTACATGAAGTAATTTGTTCATGTTATATTTCATATCATATCAGTCACTATTGCTTCAGTAAATGGTAGCTTTGTGAATTATCGTTGTCATCCTCATCATCATCATTATCATAGTCATCATAAAATAACAAATAGATTAATTCAATACTATACATTCAACTCTTAATATCTTTACCACTGTGTTGAACACTGGAATACATTCTTCTAGTTAAACTCAATCATAAAATATGAAGCTTAATATCTATAAACATACCCATACAGTTCAGCCAGACTATTTTGCTTGAAATGGCAAAACAACTTGTTTGAAAATTTTAGTAAGAGATGTCATATATCAATGAAAAACTTTTAACCAAAATTAGATTCAAGAATTTTGTCTGTGAGTATTATCTTCCCAAGCAAAGAAACTTTATTTAAAGTCCATAGTACAGGTTTCGGCGCTCTGAAAAGGGAGTAATGTGTCGTGTCATTCCTCCTTCCTGAGTGGTATGTGGGAAGAAAAATGCCTATGAAGGTGGCAGATCTGTTGAGAAGGGCTTTCAGGCTGAGTGACTTGAACTCCTCTTTCTGAGCCCAAAAGAACAATGAATCAATCATATGATTAATAAGGTTCATTTTTGAATTAGCATTTTTGTTAAGTGTTTAGTAGTTCACAATTACTTCTTGCCTAGTGATGGAAGAACACATTCTTTTGCCCATAATATTCCCCCCAATTCTCTGCCAAGAACTTCTGGGACCCCTATCATATTCATAGCTATCATTTTATCTCACCCTTTTCTTGCTTTTTCTCTCTCCATGATACATAGCCTGGGGAAGAGTTGAACTTCAGATGAGCTTAAACTTTATTCACTGGTGACAAAATTATTAACATCACACTAACCATTGCAAAAAGTTGAATTAGATACCAAGATTGATTATCCTTCTGCCTTCTGCTCGATTACAGATCTTAAGATCTTGCAAGGTGTTGGTGTTGATAATACAATTCACTGCCTGTCTACTGCAAAATTCTCAAATACGATCCCATCTGGCCAGATTCCTTCAAATACCTATTTTCTGTCTGCAGAGTGATTTGAATACTCTTTCATAGACTGATTCTCTATATGGGAATAACTCTCTAGGTCCTATGAGTGGCGATTTCCTTGTTGAGTTAGAGCAAAGGAAAGCCACCTAAGTACCATTTACTTCCTTGGCTCACCTTTTATTCTTTTCTGTCCTTCAGAACCCGCAACTGATTTGCCCCTTCTGTATTACTTCCTAACACCATCCTTGTAGGCCCCCTATTTTATACTTACTCCATAAGGTGTACTGCTACTGGAAAAACTATTGACCATAAGAAAGAAAGAGGAAACTCTCAGACAAGCTTTCTTCAAAATTATAACTGCCATTAGTGTATAAAACTAAGGATTCCCCTTAAACTTATTCACTAAGTCCAAATATCTTCCCATTCTGATTTTCTTTCACCAAATACCTGATGCATATTGAGCTCTAGTTTCATATTTTGGGTTCTAACCCTTTGCCCCTGAAATTAGCTTAGAGTTCCAAGTTGTTTATATACTTTTAACAAATATAAATTGTAATGAACTGCCATTAGAAAACAGCTTGTACTTCCTCAGAACTTGGGGGACTACTAGTCACTAGTACGTGCATGATCAAGGCCAGACTTATATAGGAAGCCATGAAAACATTTGTATAGTAATGAAATCTATCCTCGCAAATTTTTAAAGAAAATAAGAATACATAAAATATAACAGAAAAATGTGTTTAAAAATATGCAGGTCCTGAGTAAAGATGATTTGAGAGGGCAGCAAACCTTACCATACTCCTGGACACCCAAATCTAAGTATCACTGGCCCTGCTACATACTTATCAATATCTGAATTTAATTTGCTTATTTGTTTATTTACATAGTTTGTGCTTTTGACCACTAAAATATAAGATAGGTGAAAGTAGATACCTTACCTATTTTGTTTTCCCAGCACCTAGCACATCAACCAGGTTCTCAATTTAAGTGTTTCTCAGTGTGTTGAGAACTGAATTGTTAATATTTAAGTGTTCTTATAATCTGTTAAATTAAAAAATGCTGCAGAAAAATAAAGTCATAAAATGGCACCCCCAAAAGAATTAAATACAACTAGCTAATAACTAGTGAAGGAGAGCAGAGTTTGCCACCCCAAAATATGTCTTTTGGAATACTAATTATTTTACATTGATTATTTTTAAGAAATAAAAGACTCAAGAAGAAGCTTTGACCTGCCCCTCTACTACCTAAAAGATTTTAAATAGTGGGCCCATTCCAGGAAATAGAACTATCACCAGTGATATCCCCTAAATACATGGGCTGGGTGTGATGAGGGAGACTTGGCAGAGCATGGAAAGCAGAGCACACTCTGTTTTCTGTTGTCTCCACGTGGCTTATCGAAGTTTTTTAAATCAAACATCTGTTCTTCCATCACCATACGAATGGCCTCTTTCCCCTTTGAGATTCCAAACCACCACCCCCTGCTCCTTACTTTGAGTTGGTATATAATCCTTAATTGCCCACAAATCCTCAGGTCCCGTATTCTTACGGAGCCCCCAAATGTACACAGATAATTAGATTTGGTTATTTTCTCCTGGTAATTGGTTTTATGTCCATTTAACTCTTATACCAGCCAGAGGAACCTAGAAAGATGGAGAAACATTTCTTTCTCGCCAGCACTAGTGTAACTGCAGTAACTACTTAGAAATACAAGTTAAAAATTGTAAGACACAATATTGTCCTCTATTTTGGGGGTAAATAATTTAATGATATGTATCAAAAGAGCTTAAATACTTTTAATCTAAACTATATTTATAATGAAGAAATAAAAGATGTAAGAAAATATGTACATAAATATTGTACAATATTCTCCTAGAGAAGTTGAGGAAACAACCTAAATATCTAGCACTAGCATATTTATTAAATAAACTATGCTATTTTCATAATATTTTTTAAAAATATTTTATTTATTTATTCTTTTAGAGACAGGGGATGGGAAGGAGAAACAGTGGGAGAGAAACATCAATGTGTGGTTGTCTCTCATGTGTCCCCTCACTGGGGACCTGGTCTGCAACCCAGGCATGTGCCCTTACTGGGAATTGAACCGGCAACCCTTTGCTTCACAGACCCATGCTCAATCCACTGAGCTACACTAGCCAGGGTGCTATCTTCATAGTATTAATTCATTGCAGACTATTAAAAATCATGTTATCAGAGAATGCGAAAGGAATTTGAAAATCCCACAGCACTGAGAAATGCAGAGTGCAAAACTGTCCAGGCAGAATTAATTTTGCCTTATACATGAGGATTTGCAAATATGCACATATACATATGGAAAAACAGTTGAAACAAAATATAAAAAATTAATAGCAACCATCTTTGAGTGTTGTAAACTGTGTTTACCTTATTCTTTTTGGTATTTTCTATACATTCTACACAGAGAGATATACTACTATTATAATATAAAAAGTCAATAATATTAGTGTGCTAATATTTAGAGACAACATTTGGTGATTTGAAAATGTTAAACATGGATGTTAGATATACTAGTTCAAATAGAGAACCACTTACCTTTTATTCTAAACAACATTTTTAATGAATAGAAAAATAAGCCTAAGACCATGTTTGGAGAGAAGAGAAACTTTCAAACTATGGGAGCAAATGCTCTACATATTTTTAAAACTTTACAATTCTCCTGTTAAAAGAATATTGTTATTAGTTTTCTGAAAACAAAGATAACACCCTTGGAGAAAGAATTTCAAAAGAATTACATGTCTATATAATTGCAATCTTCTCAATCATACTGTATTATTCTGAGGTTAGCCAGCACTCACAGAGTTGAAGAAAACAACCACAAAAGCAAATATACCAAAAAAAAAAAAAACCTAGCCTATCAACATGCAAGAAATCAAAGACACCCTCTTCTGTGCAGGCAGGAAAAAATGGCACAATTAGAGAAAATTCCCCATGTAAAATCATGTGTACTATAAATTCTCCATAAATAATGAAGGCACCTTTCACAAACTGAAGCTATAGTCATAACAACCTCAAGACTCAAGCGAAATATAAGCACAAAAGCAGTATACTTGTAAATACAGTAATCAAGCAGTTGCAGCAGAAATTATGCTTAAGAACCACTTCAATCAAGTGAGGCAGAAGGTGACAATCACCAACCCTGATCATCTTTAGACCTAAGAGACAGCCAGTTAAAAGTAGATAGAAACAAAGTGGCAGGACTATTTGGAAAATCAATTATTAGTAGATAAGGCAAATAATCTTATATGAATATTTATCAAATGAATAGCTTTCCTAGGAGTAAGGTCATCATCACTAGTGGTGGCATTACCATAGTCTACTCTCTGCCCACGCAGTAGGATGGCATGTGAATTCTTTACATAAATACCAATGCCGTAGTGGTGGTAGAGTTATCAGATTTAACTGCCACTAATAGGTACATGGAAACACTAGGTGGAAGGGAAGAGGGAAGTAATAATGAGAGTTGGAGAAATGCAACAGAAGATGGTTACAGATGTGACTGCTTTTATAAAGACCCAAATCCTTGGTTGTAGTATTCCTCTAAATGGAAGTTGCTCTCTGGAATGGCAGACCTTCTGTCTACTACTCTTGCTGTTATGATGGCTGCTTTTTCAAGCCTCAATTGCACAGTTTCTCATATCCCTCAAATTCATTTTCAGCTGTCATTGAAAACCACTGAAAATTCAGGGATGGAAATTTGGGATGGGGAAGGGAAGAATCAAAGTTCAGGAACAGGCCCAGAGCTAGTGTGCCCTGCCTCCAGCATTTACTGTGAATACTCAAGGGTGAGCCATGGTGCTGATAAGAAGCTTTCAATTTGGACGTGAGAAGCAAAGGTAGAGGGAAAACAGTTTGAAGACCAGAAGACACCTGGTTCCCATCATTTATGTCATTGGGATTTTCTGTCAAGTAGATCACACATTGCTCTGTACCTTCTGCCCATTCTCAAATATATTTTAATTCTCTCAGGTTTTTACCCATCACCTCTTCTTCCAAAAATAACCTTTAATAACTAATAACTAAGTTAATGAGGGAAAAGGAATTCAAGGCATCCTAACATTTATGGCATTAAGCACCCATCATCATCTTACTGCTGAATACATGTTTGGAATCTCATTTAGTAATCACTCGTGTATTCCTACTGTCTTCAAATCCCACACTCTCTTTACTAATTTGATGAGAACATTTTCTACTGCACCATGAAAAATTAAAGTAGCCATATTCCTCGTAAGCCAATGAGGATGAGAAAATCATCATATTAGGAAGAAAATCAGAGTTTGTGAAGCTGTAGCAAGCATTTTTTTTAAAATTAGGGAACTCAAATCTTAATAAAAACAATAAGAAAAATAGTCAGAGCAACAAAATAACAATAATCATTCAACCAACACTTAGTATTATGTTATAGATGCTGGGGGGGAAAAAGAATAAAAAACATAAGACCCAATCACTGCCCTGATGGACCTTCCAGTCAAGTGGGGAGACGAACTTGTAAAAGTTCATCATGGTGTGAGCTATTAAAAGAACAAGAAAGAGATGAGTGATACTGAATTCCAATAAGTGTGTCAAGGAGGGCTTAAAAAAATTTACTGACAGAGAACAGAGGGAAAGCCTTCCCCAAGGCAAAGGGAACAGTGTTAAAAATATTTATGTTGGAATTAAAACCATTATTTATTTCTTAAATTTCATCTTCCCTATTTTGACTTTTTTCCCTTTCTTACTGGGCACTAAATCATCACTCATTTATATCCTTGTATAAAGTGATCTTTAGATAGCTTCTAAAATTTACAATAGAGTTCTTACTGAAAGGACACTAAATTTTATTACTTAGAAGTAGAAGTTGAAGAAGAGAATAGTGAGTTGGAGACATAATGGTGAAGAAATGTAATTTATCCAATATTCTCTGTGAAATTCATCTGTGGCTAAGACTCAACTGCCCAACGGCTGTCGTGTCTTAATTGAGCACTTTTCACTTTTTGTCACTCCAAACCCAGCTAAATAAAATCCAAGTGATTTAAAGTTTGTTTGTTTTTTTTTCTGCTAGGTAAGTTTCTCATTTCAAGTTTCTTATTCTCTTAAGCCAAGCCCACATCCCCATGTTTTCTGATTGACTCTTCCTAGATCAGCACAAAATATGAAGACACATTTATATTCCCATATCTTTTCCTTTTTCAATATGACAACTCTTAGGTCTTTCTGATAATCTTTACTTCTTAGGTTTAAGGCATGTGCTTCCTTTCTATAGAGTCTTTCTATTATTATAAGGGTTCTCTTTGATAATGGAATGGAAGTTTATAGTTCCAGCTAACTGCATCTTTTGTACAGAGAACGGGAAAGGCCAGACAATTTTGATATAGTAAATCTTCTAATACTTCATCAACTTACACCATGTGCTTGAGCAAATCATGTGAGACCCCAGCTCTGAGCTTCAGCTTTTGTTTTGCCTGTCATTCAGGGAGATCATTAGATGTCAGTCAGTAAACCCTATTCTCCAGCACACCTATACAGGAAAACATGTGAAATAGAAGAAAAAGAGGGGGCATACATTTCAGGTGGTAAAGAATGGGTACCACTGGATGCTTTTCCTCTTGATGACACAATTGCTTATCCTATAATATTCTAATGAAATACAGGGAGATAAAGTGTAGACCTTGTTTGTGTTTGTAGAGAATAAAATGTATAGAACGTAAGAATAACAAGAGGATTTTAAAAACCCACTTGGATCATAATGTGTTTCCTAATTTTACAAAATTATACCTTTTGTTATGTACTGATAATAAACTCTGCAAAGTTAAAAGAAAGAAACTGTAGCAAAAAATGCTCCTTTTCTATTTTAATGGTAAAGTTGGAAAAAAGTTGATAAAGGGTGGTGACTTTATTAGAGATGCTGAATTAAATGTATTGAAATGATAGAGCCAACACATTTATAAAACTATAAACAGTTTATATAATTTCCATTAGTAGTTTAGTCAAAATGTGTTCATAAATATGTAGTTTTTCCGCACTTCGTTTAAACCCTAAAGGCCAAATGAAAATAAAAATGGGATTACAAGATAGAAAAGTGTCCCAGTGCTTCAAATTGATAAGAAAAAAACCCCACACTATCTCTGAGTATAATGAGATAAAAGGCATATTTTCAATAAATAGATTTAAGATTTTGTTTTTATTTTTTACCAACCTAGCATGACGGGTAGCAGATACACGACTACTAAACTCTGAAATGCCAAAGCGGCTTCTTGGTTATTTAAAATAGCTGGGTAGTGTTCCCCTGCAGAAATATGCCCAAAGCATTTAACCAATTATAAAAACAATTTAACATGAACATTTTTATGCTCATACATTTGTTTACACGTGTGAACATTTTAGGAGGGTTTCTCAGAAGTGCAATTACTGGATCTTAAAGACTACACTTTACATTTTTTCCAAACCCAATAATGAACATTTCACTCTATTCTATGTACCCCTGCAACTGCTGGTTTGATGAGGTGATATTAAGGAAGAAGTTGAAAAGAGAAGGTAATAATAAACAGAAAAAGCTCTGTCAGGTATGGCTTTGTTGTATAGGAACCATCCCACAAAGTAGAAGTTCCCTGGTCTGATTTTTGGTCAGGGCTCGTGCCTGAGTTGCAGTTTCCATTCCCCATTGAGGCATGTGCAAGAAACAACCCATCAATGTTTCTCTCTTACATTCAGGTTTCTCTCTCTCTCTTTCTCTCTCCCTTCTCCCCTTCCTTCCACCCCCACCCTCCCTTCCACTCTCTCTAAAAAGTAAATAAATTAAATCTTAAGAAAAATAGAACAAGCAGGAAAAGTTAGGAAAATATGGAAGTAAATGGTAGATAAGAACAGGACAGAAAACAAAATTAAGGGGGTTAGTAGGATTAAGAAATGTATGAATTTAGATCCCAAATCCACAAATCAAACCTCTATGTTTCATGAATTTCAGACATGCTATTCTGTATATTTAATGCATGCAATTTATGTGAACATCTCATTGACAGTGAAAGCAGAATGTGCAAAACAAAATGAAAATCACCAGCTTTCTCTTCAAATTGTTTGTTTCATTTTAACAAATGGCACCACCATTACAGCTCTTAGATGTATGATCCACTTTGTTTTTCCTTGGCTTACACTTCTGTACTTATCATTGGGGGTTACCTGTCCTTCCTCTGAGCCTCGAAGTTTATTAAAAGTCCTTGAAGTGGACGCTGAGTCTCTGATCAAGTTTCTTAACTTTTCTTTTTGTTTGCAGTTATGTCTCCCTTCTGTCGTTTTTTTATATTACAGCCAGATTTGTCCATTTACTAAAGATGTCACCTCCCTCAGTTTAATATTGCTTTCCAAATAAAATTGTAAGTTCTTCATGTTTACCATAACCTGAATAATTTGGTTTCCAAGAATATTTCTAAGCTCATATCTTGCCACTCCCTCTACCTTGACCTCTATTCCAACATGCATAGATTCTTTCAAGTTTTTAAATGTGTTATGTCGATTCCCACTTCGAGGGACATTTTTCTCTCTTCTGCAATTTGCCTGGATATTAGATCTACAACGTCTATTTAAATATGCAGTCCATGATTTCACTTTCTATATAAAATATTTATTTGAAAATATAACAACTACAATCTAAAAACTTTAGTTTTATTTTATTTATTTTCATTTTATTTGAATTAAATTTATTAGGGTAACATTAGCCAATAAGATCATATTGGTTTCAGGTGTAGAGTTCTATAGTACATGATCTGTAAATATTTTTATTTTAAAATTGTATTTTCTTATTTAATTTATTTGCTTTGTGTAATGTTCTTAACAGTCTGCCATATTAACAGATAATAAATATATAGAGAGATAGACGGATAGATAGAAAATATACACTATATATATATACTTTTTTCTATCTATTTACACATACACTTACATAAGCAAAGTGAATATTTGGACTACGGCATAATATATTTTTTCTTTGGGGTTATTCTTTTGCAGTGATATGAGTTGCTGTGTCAGTTGTTGTCAGTATCAATTGTTAAATGGTTGAAGTGATTGATCAGTATGTACAAAAGAAAATTGACATCTCTAATATGTCTGATTCTGAGACCTGTGGGAACTTAACAAAAGGAAATTTTCAAAACCTATTTAATTAAAGGGGTAAACATACACTATGTCTCTGTGTTCATATACAACCATTGATATCCCCTTGGGCTAATCCTATTAAGGCTTTCATCAGAATGGTGATAAGTTTGGACCTTAAATGGACCTTAAGAGCTTGCCTGGAGAATAACAGGGGGAAGAAAAGCTCTTTGCTGAGGGTCTATGTGGTAGCTCTTTGTTCTCTTGCAGCTGGTGGATTTCACCTGCAGCTGGACAATTGACCTCCTATGAAGAAGTGGTGCTGTTTTTATTTTCTAGTCTCATTTCCTCTGTCCTTACCTGCCTTATTTCCACCTGACATTCAAGCAATAAAAAATACCAGGTCACCAGCAATGCAGCAGAAAAGGAAAACAAAGGCTAATGTTACTCTACAGCACTATTGCAAACACAAAGAAAGCATAATTCTGTGCCATGAGTATAACCTGAAATGACACACTGGCATGAATTACCTTTTTGAGTTTTTGACAGAAGAGAACAAAAAGTGCTAATGAAGTCACAAGAGGCTTTGGGAGTTCAACTTATGAACCTTTAGTGTTATGACAGTGTCAGGACAGGTCATTTTTACTCCTTCACTCACAAAATGGAACATGCTTGTGACTCAAAGTAAAATTAGACATTTGAACAATTGTAGACTCAGGTGAACTCTGAAAACCTTACCACAACTTCCCTATCTGAGTATGTATTTGGTTTTCCTTTAATTTTAGAATCATCATATTTTAGTATCATACTACTTAGTCAATAATTAGTGTTAAATTATTTTTATTTTTTTAGTATACACAATTTATGCATCTTTCTTCTAAATACAATAAAACAAATATTTCTTGGTTGAAGTAGAAAACTAAAATTGAATTTCCAAGATACCATGTAAATTCTACACATCTATGTTATTGTCCCATAAATTCAGAGCACAGACCTTGATATGATACAAGTACTAATTGACCTAGGCTCTCAGATTTTCTGGACTCTTCAACAATGGGACCAAAGTCAGTTTCTGCTCCTAGTGCTAACTTTGAAAAATGAAAGATGGTTTAGTCCCTTATATTGTGACAATTAGAGGAAAAACAGAAAGGCAGTGTTTCTAAAATACATTCCTCATCATAATCAATATCTGAACTCCAACATAGGATTAACACAGAATAGAAATTTAAAATAATATTTCTAATGAAATTTGGAGTCTTAAAATTGATTTCACAAACTATTTTAAATCTGATAATGTAAACATGTGGACATGTGTTATTGTCATCTTTTTTTTTTCCCTCAGAGAGGCAAGTCAATTTTCAAGAAGATAGAGCTAGTATGTGAAAAGCTGGTCTCAAATAGCAGGACATCTGACTCCAGAGCATCTTTGTATTATACAAGAAAGTTATGAAATTTTGTGTTTAATTCATTTCTCTGTGTTAAAATACAAATCAACCTTAAAATAATAAATTAATTAAATACCTTAGTAGCAAAAATTACCTAAATATTTTTTAAATTAAGAAAAAAGAAACACAAAGGAAGGAAGGAAGGAAGGAAGGAAGGAAGGAAGGAAGGAAAATATGACAAATAATGATGATAGAACATTAGAAGGGAGAAAATCGGAGCACTGGCATGTTCACCCGGAGTTTTGGCTGCAAGTATCTAAGAGTTAACACAAACTAGCTTAAGGTTATAGGGAAGCTCCTACAATATACAGAAAAAGTGAAAAAGCAAGTGTCTTAAATGGCAGGAACCAGGAGAGCTCTAGGACCACAGCAACTGAAACCAGGGACGAAACATATAAGATCCTCTCTCTCTGTTAGATTTCCGCTTCTCTTTTCAGATAAGCTTCATTCTCTCTTCTGCTGATAAAATTCTTTATACTTTATAGCCCATAGCCATGCATAGCTATAATTTTCATTCTTAGAGTTTATTTACTAGAAGATAAAGACAATCTATTCACCAGTTATGGTTGAAAAACTGTAGGCACATCTGGTCAAGATGGCAGCATTGGTAAACAACACCCATCTCTTGCACAACCACATCAAAACTGCAGCTAAGCTATAGAACAACCATCATTCAGAATTGTCAGCTATTGAACTGAATGGAAGTCATACAACTATAAATTAAAGAAGAGACCACATTAAGATTGGTAGGAGGGGTGGAGATGCAGAACAGGCTGGTCCCACATCCATGTGTGGCAGATAAGAATCAGGAAGAATATGTCAGGAACTAGGGGTCCCAGTGCATACGAGGCCCCCCAGCCCAGCATTCCAGTGCTAGGGAGATAAGTCTCCATAACTTCTGAATATAAAAAACCATGGGGGATTGACAATGTGGAAGATAGAGACCATTGGAATTCCAGATCATCTTGAAGTGCCTGAACAGAGACTTACTTGGACTCACTTTCTCGGAGTTCAACAGCAAGTCAGCAGATGAAAGGCATCAGAGACATACAGGGAGAAAACTAATTGTCCAGCATCAGGTCAAGAACTGGGTGATAGCTTTCTCCCAAACAGAAGTACTGGCTGAGGTCTTTATTCCTTTTTTGAGCCCTCCCTGCACAGAGCCACAAGAATTGGCAGGCAGGTGATATATCTGAGACTCTATCAACCTGGCCTATATTGTTTTCCCCACCCCGGTGATACCCTGATGTCCTGCCACACCCAACTTTCAGGCTCACCAAATCTGTTTTCAGTGCCTTTTCCATATGAATGGTTTGTCTTGGCCCATGCTTCAAATTTTCCTAAATCTCAAACAAGCAGCATCTGGCTTCATCAAGCTCCATACCACTCACTAAGTTACTAAGGCCTGGCACTAGCAACAGCCAATCTTGGTTCACAGCTTGGTCTCTCTGAGGCATCTCCAAGCCCAGCACAAGTAGCAGCAATCTGCAGATTACTTTGTAGCTTATGTTGTATGACCAAGGACAGAACACAGGCAGTGGCCGACTTTGGACTAGCTAGCAATCAGAGTTCAACTACAACAGGAAGATGTACTGAGCCCACACAGTGGGTACACCTTGAGTATCCAGCTTGAGAAGTAAAGGAGGATGTGGCCCTGGCTGGTGTAGCTCAGTGGATTGAGTGTGGGCCTGTGAACCAGAGGATTTCGGTTCGATTCCCAGTCGGGGCACGTGCCTGGGTTGTGGGCCAGTTTCCAGCAGGGGACACACAAGAGGCAACCATACATTGATATTTCTTTCCCTCTCTCCTTGCGTTCCCCTCTAAAGATAAATAAGTAAAATCTTAAAAAAATGAATAAAGGAGGCTGTGCTACCTGACCCTACAGGACACTTACTACATTAGGTCACTCTACCAAGCCTGAGAGAGTTAGCACCTCTACTTAACATGTAGAAACAAACACAGGGAGGGTACCAAAGTGAGGAGAGAAAGAAACATGGCCCAAATGACAGAACAGAACAAAACTGCAGAATAAGAACTAAACAAAATGAAGATAAGCAAGCTACTAGGTGCAGAGTTCAAAATCCTGGTCATCAGTCTGCTCAAGAAACTTATTGAGGACCTCAACAGCTTTAAAAAGACCCAGTCAGAAATGAAGGATATACTACTTGAAACAAAGGACAATTTACAGGGAATGAAGGAATGGACAGTAGAGTAGATGATGCTAAGAATCAAATCAGTGCCTGGCTGGTATGGCTCAGTAGATTGAGCGCGGGCCTGCAAACCAGACAATCGCGGTTCAATTCCCAGTCAGGGGACATGCCTGGGTTGCAGGCCAGTTCCCAGCAGGGGACTCACAAGAGGCAGCCATACATTGATATTTCTCTCCCTCTCTCCTTCCCTTCCCCTCTAAAGATAAATAAAAATGTAAAAAAAAATCAAATCAGCGATTTGGAACATTAGAAAGAAAAAACACTCGATCAGAATAGCAAAAGAGACTCCAAAAAAATGAAGATAGTGTAAAGAGCCTCTGGGACAACTTTAAGTGTGCCAACATTTGTATCATAAGGGTGCAGGCAGGAGAAGAGAAAGAGCAAGAAATTGGAAACCTATTAAAAAATAAAACAAAACAATGCTATAAAACTTCTCTAACCTGTTGAAGGAAATCAACATACAAGTCCAAGAAGCACACAGAATCCCAAAGAAGAAGAACTCAAAAAGTCCCACCCCAAGACACACCATAATTAAAATGCCAAAGGTTAAAGACAACGAGAGAATCTTAAAAGTAGCAAGCAGTTAGTTGCCTCCAAATGAGCCCCCATGACTGTCAGCTGATTTCTCAAAAGTAACTGCAGGCTAGAAGAGATTGACTAGAAATACTCAAAGCGATGAAAAGCAAGGGTCTACAGCCAAGATTGCTCTACCCAACAAAGCCATCATTTAGAATTGAAGGACAAATAAAGAGCTTCCCATATAAGAAAAGCCTAAAGGAGTTCATCACCACCAAAATAGTATTATATAAAGTTTAAAGAGTCTACTTTAAGAAGAAGAAATCAAAAATATAAACTATAAAATGTCAATAAATAGCTTTCCACCTACAATTGAATCTAAAAACCAATATAAACAAATAAGCAGAATAGAAACAGAATCATAGATACTGAGAATGTTTTGATGGTTGCCAGAAAGGAGGGAATGGGTGGAAAAGTTGAAGGCATTAAGAAGTACAAATTGGTAGTTCTAGAATAGTCGTGGGAATATAAAATACAGCATGGGGAATAGAAGTGCCAAAAAACATACGCCTGGCCCATGGACATGGACAGTGGTGTGGGGATTGCCTGAGAGAGTGGGGAGCTGGGTGGAGGCAGACAAAGGGGGAAATTGGGGACAACTGTAATAGCAAAAACAATAAAATATAATTTAAAAATGAAAATAAAAGTTAAAAAACCTTCTATGCAAAGCCACAGACTTGATTAGGCATTAGGCACATTCCTTGGTCTAATCATAACATTTCGTGGTAATGGCAAACATTTGGCTCAGTGCTTACCATTAGAGCATACAATTTGAAAATAGAGTAACTTAGTTATTTTTCCACCTAAGGAGCATGGATCATAGAGGCAGTACAAAACTGGCCTCAGAGGAGCATTTTTGTGTCGAGGCAACTACTCTAGTAAAACTAGATGAACTGCACAGGAGAGCAAGCCTTGCTATGTGATGTGCATTGTCTTAGACAGTTAGGAATAGATAAATGGGCCCACTGGGGTGTCTATGAGATTAGAGAGAATAGAGGTAATGGAAGAGAATAGTAGAAAGCAATTGAATATAAATTCATTACTTACATAGTAATTATCTCAAGTGTCATACTGACTTTAAGGAATTAGCTCACAAGTACAACAAACAAGAGTAGTTTTAAAGAAAAGTGAAACCAAGGGTTCTATGACTTTGATTAAATTTAGTTTAAAATCCTGGCTCTAGTAATTACATAACTCTATATGTGTACCTCTCAGAGGCTTAGCCTGGATAATCAGCAGCCCCCAACAGAGCAGAAGACAAATGCCCAGACCTGACTAATGGTCACAGGGTTGGGACCTCATGCAGGCTAAAGGTCACATCTCAACTCACGTTATTCTTCAGTTCCTGAGCCCTAAGGTAGAACCACCCCTGGCTACTTTCTCATTAGACTTCTACAGGGTGAAGCCCAAAATGACCTCAGGGGTAGGTTGAAGACCCAAAGAAATGATTCATTACCTTTAACTTACCACTGAGCAATGAGCTTCAGGCACAACCCTGAACCTCTAACCCACAGTTCCTTGTGATTTTGCCCTGCATAATCTGTAACCCACATGGCATCGAGGAGTCCTGGCTTTTGAGCTTTTTATTCTTCTGGATGGTGCCATTCACAATAAAATAGCCAATATTTCTTCACTGTGACTCACAGCGATTAGTTTTTGGCTGTGGCAGAGCCAGGTGGATGAACACTTTCTGCTTTGTAACAGAACTTGAAAAAGTCAGGGCACTGTGGAAGTTTCTATGTAGAAAAAAGTTTTCTCAAATTAAAGGGTTATTACAAGTAGATATTAAGACCAAGAAAGTCAAATGAGAAAAAATAAAAACTAATGAATACATTATAACTAAATACAGGAAAGAACAAGAACCTAGAAGGAGATAGTTTGGAGAAATCTTTTTTTTTTAATTTAACTCTTGTTCAAGTACAGTATTCTTTCTTGTATTCCCAGCCCTACCCCGCCCCAGTGCTCCCCACCTCCCTTCCATCTCTGCCCCCCACCTTAGTTATTGTCCATGTGTCCTTTATACTTGTTCATGTGAGTCCTTCCCTTTTCCCCTGTGATTCTCTCCCCTCTCAGTTGGGAGAAATCTTGCCCTAAAATGGAGATTTCTCACCTCTCATGAGTGTTGTAGTAAGAACTTGGTTTTTGGAATCAGAGAGACCTGGATTTGAATATTGACTGTCATTTATGAGTTGTTTGGCCCTAGAAAGATGCTTACTTGATGAATCTGTTTCTTCATTTCTACTACAGAGTAATAATAGCTCATAGTTTTAGAGTTTTTTTGTAAGATCGCTAATTAAAGAACCAGGCTTCAGTTTTGATATGTGACAGATGTAGCAATGCAGGTCAGTAGGGAAACAATTGAGTGTCTAAAAATAGAAAAAAAACAGGAAGTTGGAAACTTTATACTACAAACAAAACACAATTACAGATAAATTACAGACTTCTAGTGAAAGGCAAAACTCAAACACTATAGATATACTATTGATTAACATTTTCATAATTTGGGGGGTAAAGAAAAATTTCTCAAACTGGCACAAGAAGAATTAAACATAATATAATGCATTGAGAATTTTTTAACATTAAGTTTAGGAGCTTATGTTTATTAAAAGATGAGGTATCTGGATTGAGTGCCAGCCTGCGAACCACAGGATCGCAGTTTGGTTTCTAGTCAGGCCACATGCCTGGGTTGCAGGCCAGTTCCCAGCAGGGGACTCACGAGAGGCAACCATACATTGATATTCTCTCCTTCTCTCCTTCCCTTCCTCTCTAAAGACAAATAAAATCTTAAAAAAAAAAGATGAGGTATCCACCAACTTGAACAATAGAACAATAATAAAATAATATTTGCAGATATGAAATAATAGGGAACTTGCATGGATTCCTGGTAGGAAAATGTATTTCCACCTAATTTAGAAAATAATTTGCATCAACTGAAAAAGACAAAGGATGAACCTGGGGTTTATTTCCTGGGTATTTCTCTGGGATACTTATGCAAATATTCATTAACGTATATGTGCAAAAAAGGTTAAGAGTGGTATTTCTCATGATAGCTTAAAGCTAGAAATAACTCAAATGTTTATAAACATAGATTATAGAATACTGAATAATTTACAAAAAATAAAAATGACTAAATTATAACTACATGCAATAACATGGTTGAGTCTTACAAATAAAATGTTGAGCACAAAAAGGTAGACGTGAATACAAATGCCATAATTCACTTCATAAACTTTTTCAGAACAAACAAGGCTAAACTGCCTTATTTGAGGATACATACATAAATAGTAAAAATTTAAAGAATAATGGAGAAATTATTTTAAAAAGCAGGTTTAGGGTTTATGGCCAGGATCAGGAAGGTTACAGAGAACTTCTAGGATTCTGGCCATATATTTTTTCTTTTTCCATGGTAAATAGTCTGAATCCTGTTTTGTTTATGATAAAATACTCAAGGTGACATTTTATATGATTTCAGATTGGGAGGTCTCCTAGTCTAATGGTGCATAATCCACATTTGTATCTGTACCGAATATTCTCTTTTCTCCTCTATATCCACTTCTCACCTTTGTCCATCCCGAGATGCCAACCTTTGTGGATCAAAAAATATCTGCCTTGTTCAATAGAAAAAAAAATCTGCCTTGTTCTTTTCTGTGGATTTGACCAATAAAAGGTTCCAGCAAGAAGGAGGGTGATGCTACTGCTCCTCCTGTTTTTGTATGACCCTACGCTCCTAATATATAGTTATTTCCTATGATTGTTTGCACTTGTCCTATTACTAATTAACTGTTGTTCCCATTCCTTGACTTTGGGAGTGATAATGCCACCTTCTATTTCTAGCTCTTGAGTGTTCTATTGCTCCTCATTTTCCTTAATCCTGCTCACATCTTTAAAATAGCCTCTCCATTGAACTCTACTCAAATACTATATTTGGGCATGGTAATTAGTATTATTCCAATCAGTTTTCTGACTGACATCATACCTTTTTCTTTCTGTTAGAATAAATGGAAAAAATGTTTCTTAAGACTTTACCTGAAATTCCAGATTCCAAAAATACCCACTGTTAATGCTTTATGATTTGGCAATCAAATAATTCTTTTGATTTCTATGTTATTCATAAGATCATACAGACCTTGAGAGCTGCACCATCTCATGGATTTATCTCACACAGAAAGCATTTCACAGAGCACTAAACAGTACATGTTATAAGAGTACACCATATACTTGCCAACTGATTAACCTATTTTGTTTTATCTAATCTAATTTGATTCAACAATTAGGGCATAGGTTTTGCACAAATAAAAGAAAATTTTCCCAAGTCTGTCACTTAATCAATGACTCCTAAAATGTTCCTTTATGATCCTCTCTCATTTGTGTGATTTTGTTGATGTTCACATGTTGTGACAGAATGCTATTAAACATTGTTAACATGCTATCATAGGAAGAAAATTATTTTTGTTTATGCTTTCAGAAATTAGAGGAATGTAACTTTCTGTAACTTATTCATTGTGTAAAGAAGATGATATTTCTATATTTTATCAATATCAACCAACATTTAATCACATAATCTTACACGGTATCTAATGCTGTACTGAGTAGAAATAAATTTTATTTCTACTATATAGGGTATTGAATAAATTGCATGTTGAGACTCTTAAATTGACTTTTAAAGTTGCATTAATAAGGCAGAATTGTTGCTGATCCAATCCTCAAGGAAATATTATTTAGCAGGTCTTTGTGCTTTAATTTTCTATTTGCAGAAATGCTCTACTACTTTTGGGACTTATTAAATGCAGCCTATTTTTTCCAGTAGAACTATGTTTTTTATTCAGGCAGTCTTAACAGGGACAAAAGAAAGAAGTCTTCAAGTGAGAAACTCTACCAGCCAGATACAAATATTGCTATGATTTGTGATTTGATGTATTTTTATTTTGTTCTTATTTTTCAGTCAGGTCATATGTTTATTGATGGTAATATCTGTCTTCTTTGTTTTAACTCTCCTTTAACTTGTTGCAAAAATAATGATTTAGGGAAGCTAATATCGATTTTTGATTTCTGCTATGGTGATTACCTTCTTTCCATCTCCTTCTATCTCCACTGAATATACTATGATGCAATTTTTTAAAAAAATTCCTCATAAAAACATAACACTTATACATCTAGTTAGAGAAAAATAAAGGATTTCGATGTGTTCATATGAATTCAAAAGTGAATTAAAAATAATAAAGAGCAATTTGAGGGGAAAAACTTAAGAGGGATATGCTATTGCCTATCTTAAGAAATGTGTACACTAAAGAAATATTAACCTTTCATTATGATTTATTAAGAAATTTTATGCATTAAATATTCAATTGGAATTTCATTTTGAAGATAATCAACTTCTGCCCCCCTTCCAGAAAAAGTCACAGGAAGGAAGAAATGCTATGCGTCTCCAGTCAAGGGACATTAGGTTTCCCCGAGCAGTGAGTGGCCTCGAGGGAGTCATGGCACACCACAGAGGCACATGCATTTCCAGTTGGTGGTCAGATGTGGGACTTCTAAGTTGGCTTGCGTGTCCTGGAATCTGGACCAGAGTGAAAGACGGGAGAACAAAGAGGGAGGCTTCCAAAGTCAGGTAGCTTTTAAGCCTGTCGAAATCTGTCATTGTCTTTCAGAATTTTTTCAATGTAAAGGCACAGGTACAATGTTAATAGTATTCCAAAGAAGCTAGTAACGGACACTTCCAAGTGGGTGTTTAAGGGGAAAATGGACAAAATCGAGCCTCCAGGTAAGTATAAATCCTAACACACTTAACTGGGAAACAGGAGCTCCAATTGTTTGATGACTTGTTCTTTTTTAATTAATGTTGCTTTAAGCAGCTTACTTTTCAATGCCTTTTTGTTTTAAAAGATTGAAAGAAGGCAAAATATTTGTCATATATTTAACAAACATGTACAGAATAATGAAGAATGAAAATAATAAATGAATTATTTTCTTTGAAGAACAGAGCTGTACTGGTGCAAAGATTTTTTTCCTTGATTGGTTGGCTATACCTAGCAAGATTGTGAAGGGAAAATTAATTAGGTTTAAAATAAGAATCAACTTCATTCACTTTAAAATGAATTAAATATTTATTCTTGTATCCTTATAAATAAGCATTTTGCATTTTTCTGAATGTTTCAACAAAACAACTTCATAAGCATGTTTGTGTGTGAGTTCATATTCATATTTCAGTATTTATGTACAGTAGTTATCCATGCTGTTTAAGACACAATCTCCAAATTATCTGCTCAGCTAGTGATTTTGCCAGTTGGTCAACAATTTAGACTGGTCTCAAATGGGATGTTTTCCTGGTGTTTTCTGGATTTCTTCATGCATCTGCTGCCATCTGTTAAGTTAGTTAGGAAGCTCTGCTTCTGAAGGTTTGCAGGTTATTGACTAGTGCACTTGGTTCTACTCTACAAGTTCTCCCATCACCCAGCAGGCGAAAAAAGCTTGCTTTCATAGTGACTTGGCAAGTTTCTGAAAGGAAAAGCAGACAGGCCAGACATTTTGAAGAACAGGCTCAAAACTGCCACTTTGTCACTTCTACCACATTTGGTAGGCCAATAAAGACTTATGAGTTGGGGCATATATTCACATGTTAATGAAAAAACTACACAATTGCATTGCAAGGCATAAATAAGAGTGAAATAATTGACCTCAATTATTTCTTTTTTTGCTTCAATTAATTATTTCTTTATTTAAATTGCAAACATGAGAATACTTGAATCCCCTCCTTCTTGGATAAACAAGTAGATTAAATATTTCAGACTTCCTTGAAGTTTGGTATGATCATGTGACTGCATCCTAGCTAATGCAATTTGAATAAATATGATGTGTACCATGCTTAGGCCTGGGCCATATAACTTTTCTACATGTCATGATAAATTTTTATTTTTCCTATGCAGTTTAATGGAAGGCCTCTGAATCCTCACTTAAAAGACTGTGGAGCCAGGGACTCTAAATGACTGCAAAAATTCTGTCTACCAACCAGGAAGCAAGATTGTACTTTATGTCTATGAGAAATAAACTTCTAAGAGATAGTCCACTGAGACTTGGTAGTTGATCTGTTACAGCTTCTAACATTACTTACCCTAATTCATATAATTTTATTATACCTGAATATGAGTAAACAGGATTCATTCTTTATTGGTCTCAGTTTTAAATTGTTTTATCATTACATATTGGACTATTTACTTAAATAATTAGTATTGAAAGAATAGCTGCATTTGCAAATCCTACAAAGATTAGTGTTAGAAATAATTAGCAATGCACTTTACTAATCAATATATTTGCTTCTATATGCTAGAACCAATGAGAGATTTTGTTTTTATTTGTAATGTTGATTTATTTTATCTTAAATTAATTGCCTTCTTTTCTGCTGTGTTTTCCAGTTATATACTGGTCATAAATCAAATGTTAATATGCTCTACATGATTGGTTCTCCTTTTTTTCTTCTGTGCAATCACATTGGGGGAATAAAAACCCCCAAAGAATGTCTACTCCACATGTTCCTGCTTCTCCTAGGGAAAAAGTCCTCAATAGATTGATGGAAGCCATTGATAAAATACCAATTAAGTGCTGCAGTTTTATTGAATATCAAAATTAAAGTACTTATTCCCTTAAAAAAGCACAGACATAACCATTTTAAATATTTATGCTGTTTAGTTAACAGGCCCCTGAGAAATCTAGAGACAATATGAGTGATCCTTGATATTAAAAACTTCCTCTCTCAATCATAATCTTCATGTAAAGAACAATAAAAATAATGACAATGATTAATACCTTGGTAATTTTACAGATTACAAAGGAATTCACAGAATATATTTAATTTTCTTTGTTCCTGTTATTATTTAACCTATGTACTGGAGGTTTACGTAGGGAAAATCTTTTTATTTTAATATTGTATTTTTAAAAGAATCTAATAATCAAATACTTTAAGTTAAAGTGTTAACAGAGTTAATACCTATTGAAGATTAAGTATGAAATCTCCCATTTAGAAAATTTAGTTGTCATAAACAAATCAACAAACGACTGTTGGGGAGGATGCACAGAAAAGCGAACCCTAGTGCACTGTTGGTGGGAATGCAGGCTGATACAGCCACTGCAGAAAACAGTATGGAATTTCCTCAGAAACTAAAAATGGAACTGCCTTTTGACCCGGCAATTCCACTGCTAGGATTATATCCTAAGAACCCTGAAACACCAATCCCAAAGAACCTATGCACCCCAGTGTTCATAGCAGCACAATTCACAGTACGCAAGTGCTGGGAGCAACCTAAGTGTACATCGGCAAATGAGTGGATCAAAAAAACTATGGTACATTTACACAATGGAATTCTATGCAGCAGAGAGAAAGGAGCTTACAACCTTTGCCACAGCATGGAAGGAACTGGAGAGCATTTTGCTAAGTGAAATAAGCCAGGAGTTAAGGGACAAACATCATATGATCTCACCTTTAGCTGGAACTTAATCAAAAGGAAAAAAGCAAACAAAATATAACCAGAAATATTGAAATTAAGAGCAATCTAACAATAGCCAGAGGGAAGGGGGGGAGTGAATAGTAGGGAGAAGGATTTTAAGGAATGACTATAAAGGACACATGAACAAAACCAAGGGGGAGGGTGGAAGCAAAAGAGGGAAGTGGGTTTGGCTGGGGTGGTGGGGAGAGGTGGAGAGAAAATGTAGACAACTGTAATTGAACAACAATAAAATAATTAAAAAATTTAGTTATCTTTCACATCTTGCCTGTAGTGTCATATGTTTATTAGGCATAAAAAAGACCAGCTATCAGAACTATTGTCTGAAAAGGTCAATCAATCAGTCAGTGGAGCACTATTACAAATATCGCATGTGATTCCTTCTATAGAAAGTACAACATCCACAGGGTGTTTCTAATAGATGACCTATAGATTTGACTAAACTAAATTTAGTACATATATTTTAGCTTTATTTGAATTTTTATATTCTCTGGATACCATTACCATTATTTAGAAACTATCTTTCAGAATATTATCATTTTAAATCTAAATTTTATGTTAAAACCTTTGGACCTTGATTTCACACATATTCTGACTAAAAATAATGTGTAAGTTTTTGCAACAATGCACATAGGCACTTTGGTGAGTTTTCTCTGAACTCGAAACAAATGGTTTCTCTGTCTTCCATAACTCTTAGTCATGTTTTTAAAAACAATTTATAAAAAATTATAGTAGTTTTAAATTTATAAAAAATTTATAAAGATAATGCCCTGGTTGGTGTAGCTCAGTGGATTCAGCTCCTGCCTGCGAACCACACGATTGCAGTTCGATTCCCAGTCAGGGCACATGCCTGGGTTGCAGGCCAGTTCCCAGCAGGGAATGCACAAGAGGCAACCATACACTGATATTTCTCTCCCTCTCTCCTTCCCTTCCCCTCTAAGGGTAAATAAATAAAATCTTTTAAAATTTTATAAAGATTGCAACACAGTTTTCCCATACACCCCACATTCAGTTTTTCCTGTTTATTACCATCTCACTTTAGTACAGTCACTCGTTACCATACCCATTAATGAACCAATGCATTTTTACTAACTAAAATCTATACTGAATTGGTATTTTCACAGTTTCTATCTAATGTCTTTTTTTATGTTCCACTCTTTTATCTATGATTCCAGGTTAGTCACTACGTCTCCACTTTGACATTTTCTTGATTTCTTTCTTGTTTTGATGGCCTTGACCGTTCAGAGGAGTGCTGGTTAGGTATTTTGTAGGATAGCCCTCAATTGGGAAATATCTGGTGTTTTTCTAATGAGTAGACCATAGTTATGAGTTGTTGTTTTTTTGGAAACTCACAAAGGAAAATAGGCATCCTCATAACATCCTATCAAAGGTGTACACATGGGTCATGTTATCAATGTCCCTTAGTGATGATGCTATAACCCTGGCCACCTGGCTGGCTTAGTGACTGGTAGGTTTCTGTTATTCTTTTCTTCTCTTTCTATAGGCTTCGTTATGCATAGTCCATTAAACATGCTTTTCAAAATTAATTTTTTTCATGTGGATCTCTTTGAACACCAGTTTAAGTAGCAAAACTATAATATTTTCTATTCTAACTTTATTTAGGTTTTTGTTTCGTAAGATTACTTATATTTCTGAACACCTATGATAGAATATAGGCACATGTTGTACCAACATTATTTTAGGATAGTGCATATATGTAAATCATCTGTGTGCTTCAAAATACTCAGATGTGAGGTGACCCAGAATTGTGTATTGAAGTGTATTTATACACAATTTTAATTACACATTATACACAATTATACACAATTTTAATGTGTATTTATACTGGGTTAGAAGTGTAGTTTTGACCAAGGGTGTGTCAGAGGGTCAGTAGATGGAGCAGGATTTATTGATTGTTTACTGGGTGGTGTGGTTTTATGGTTAGGGTTTTAAATAGGACACAGTGACAGAGAAAGTACAAAAATAAGTCCATCTAGTTTTTGAGATGTGTAGCATGTGTAAAAAAAATAATAAAGTTTTTGAAAGCTTCTCAAATGTTAGTGACTTAGTGAACTATAATAATAACCTAACCAAAGACAAAGGACAATGCCATGAGAACTGAAGGACCATCAGAAAACATGGAGAGATTCCAAACATCTCATTGATCTTGAGGTGCTTAATGCAGACAACAGACTGCCTTTAAATTCTCCTCATTTTTACTTTGTGGTTGTATGAAAGTATGTGTGTGAATGTTAATTGTACCTTAAAAACAAGCCATTATGTTAGACTGGAGGTTCAGCAGCAGTGAATGATTTCCAGTGGAAAATACAGAACTGACAAGTGCAAGGCTTGACCTCTGGTCCCCCCTAGACCAGAAATATGCTGGGTTAAGAAGTCAGAGCTTCAGTCACCAGAAAACAATGGAGTTTTCCCATTACTAAACAAACATACAATTTTGAATATTAAGAAAAAATTAATTGTAGAAATTTGGACTAGAGAATACCTGGAATTTCATAAACACACACACATACAAAGCCCTAACTTTTGTTAATCATGCATTAAGTATGTCAATAATATTGTGAAATAGCTGGTAGAATTAGTGCAAGTAAAGTGCTAGAGTTTTGACAACATCAGTAGAAGAGCAATGCTGTTCTTCCTCAACTCCACTAGTCAAACCACATCAGAGAAACTGTTTTTTCAAGATGTCATATTATTAATAGTAATAATAATAACATTTTATTATACTTGTCAGGGTCTAGTGTATCAATTTCACACACATTGTCCCATTTTAGCACAGATGCTAACAAAATTGTGTGTCTAGGATGGCATGATAAAACAAGCGATATGGAAAACAAACAGAAAAGATTAGGCAGCAGTTTCAAAGCAGTTTCGTTTGAAAAGTGTAGTGTTTGGACCAGTTAGGGTTTCCAAGATTCATTCAGGGGATCAAAGGTAAGGAACTTTCACGATAATGTTAAGATATTTTTTTCCTTTTTCACTGTATTTACATTTTCAGGCACGGTGCAAAAGCAATAGTGAATAAAATTTCTGTTTTTGTCTGAATCAGAGCAGAGATATAAAACTATACTAATTGTCATTGCATTCTTCACTGCCACGCACTCATGGAAAAAAAAGAGCAAGTTTCTTTTAAGAATATTTTGTTTCTGAAGCAAAAATATTAGTATTCATATTAAATATCAACCCTTGAGTCCACGCCTCCTTTCTCTGAAATGAGGTGTAGTGGAATGCATTTCTGCCGCATGCTGAAGTGAAGCAATATTTTACCAATGGACAATTTATGATTTTCAAACTTTCAAAATTATGCATGAGGAAAAGGTCGGTTTGAAATAAAGATCTGTAGATTTTACTGAAACAAAATTAAAAAGTTAATTGGTGCAGTTTTAGATTCCAAGTTTTGACATTTAAGAAAAATGGTCAATTTTGTGTGTAATATCAAATATTAATATAATCGATGACCTGAAAAAGTTGTTAAATACACTTTCTCTTTTCAGCTGTATTTTGTTGGTAATGTGGATTTTCATGAAAACACAGATTTAAGGATGAAATAACATAACTATCCAGCCATCACATTAAAGAAATTTGAAAACAGTATCATAATTCTCTTGAATTTAATTTCTGGAACATCTAGTTATTTTTAATTAAAAGTACACTACTTATATAATAGGTGATAGGTTTATTCTTATTATTTTACAGAAATTAATAAAGTTTTTAGGGGCTGATTTAATTTTCAATATGGTAAATATCAATAAATATAACTTACATACACAATTATTATTGAAGGGTCTCAGCAATTTTAGAAGTTCATAGGCGTCCTGAGACTAAAACACTCAGGAAGTACTTGCTTAAGTAAGTCTAATAGCAGCATCATGGCACAGCACGGTAGCTGATATCGTGCTTGAGAGAGTACATGGCTCACCTTTTGTGTCACCTGCTCAGCATCCAGATCCTGTTTTCTGGTAAAAATATACCATTTTTTTTCCTTTCAGTGTTCACACTGCTCCTTCATTTTAATGGGGTTGATTCTACCTCCTAGCTGCAAGGGAACGTGTTCTACCTAGGGATAGCCAGTAAGTATGTTTTTAATAAGCATATCCCCCATCTCACAGCCAAAATGCTTAATCAAAAATGGGTACAAGCCTATGAGACTCAATTCCAAGACTTGTGCAGAGAGATTTGGAGAAGGCGTGGTATTTTTTGGTTGGCATTGATAAACCACTAAACACTTTTTGGGGGCTACTGCTTGACATCATTATCATCATTTGGAAACATTTTTCTCAAAACAAAGCAAAACAGAAAAAATAAAGTAGATGGAGAGAGAGATAACTAATTATATTACTTGAGTACCTGGCTTGAGCCATGTTAGTTTTGCGAGGCAGTATATTCCCTCATTGCTAAAATTAGTTTGACATGAATTTCTCTCACTTATGTCTGAAAAATATGCTATGGAGTACTACCTCAGAAAGAATAAGAATCGTGATTGACCAACTTTATTCTTAATATAAGCAAGACATTTCTGACAATTAGTGCTATTTCAGTCATGGCCCAAACTGCCCCATAGAATTACTTAACTTTTAAGTTAGAAGGAAACTTAGAAATGAAAGAGATAAATAGTTTAATTTTAGGAGTAAAGTTACTAATGAAAGTTTTTTATGTTAACTTGCAGTAGTACATTAAGAAATGACCTCACTGTCACATCAGTATTTATAAACATGTAATGACCATTTTTCAGTGATGGTACAGATATATAGTATTACAAACAAACAAACAAACAAACAAAAACAAACCAATCAAAAAAGAAACACAGCAATGGAGATAGAGAGAGTGGTCTTAGCAAGATTTATTACTGTTTCATAATTGAAAATTAAAATACAATGATAATTTTCAGCAGCCATTTTTTCTTAGTTATTGAAAAGTCTACTGTAGAAATTTTTGCGAAAACTGAGTTTTATACACACGCACATGCATGTATGCATCATGAGTGGTACAGTAAGTACTCTGGTGGGCGTTTACCTAATTTAGTAGCTTTCTTGAGTTTGTTGTCTATATCAAACCAGATTTGTCGGTACATAAGCTTTTTACTTATTGTACCTGAGATAGAAATTGAGGAAATGTTAATTATTTTAATATGCTAGTGTAGGCACACTGCATTAAATGAACGCCAGTTCAGCTTGAGTGGTGTTGTGCATCCGTGTACGAGTGGCTTATTACTAGACTAACATGTGAGGTGGTTTTGAAGATTTTGTCCATTTCTGCACTAGGGAATTGTGTTCCAACACCCGTTATTTTATTACTATTCTATTGCCTTGTACTTTTTCTGTTATGGCCCTCTGACTTGAATATAGTTTTATTTAAAATATGAAATGAGTTTATTTTTGAACAAATATATTTATCTTTCCAGATATTGGCTAGTTTAGACATCTCAATTAAATTCTCACTAAATTATAAGCATTCTCTAAGAAAGAAAGGCCTTAAACTCTTCAAAGGACAGTATAGAGATTTTTTTAGTCACTAAGATATGATATCCTATAAGTAAAACTATGCTAATCTATAAAAAAGACAAATTAATGTCCTATTTAGAAAAATAAACCTAATACATTTATTAAAATAAGAAAAGTGAGGCTTAATACCGTAACGTAAAAATTTACTTTAGATTTACACAGCAGTGTTGTAACTCTGTTGATGAAAGGAGAAGCTCGACTCCGAAGCTATAGTAATAGCAAATCAAGTTCACAAGGAAACAAAAAAGCCAAAAAAGAAAGAGAAAAAGTTAAAAATTATCAGTAATTCTATGTATTCTGCTATTTGTTTATTTACAACAATGACTCTCAAAATTCACAGTTACTTGAAGGCCTTGTTAAATATTTTTTCACTTTGTCATTAGATTTTAATTATTACAATCATAGATTCATTATTTTTATTTTTCCAATTCTTCTAAAAATTTTATTGTTATTCTGTTACAGTTGTCCCAATTTTTCCCCCTTTGCCCTCTTCCACCCATTCCAACCCCTGCTCCCACAGTTGATTCCCACACTGTTGTCCATGTCCATGGGTCATTCATACATATTCTTTGACTAGCCCCCATTTTTAGATAGATCTTGCCTTATATTTAAGTCTTTTATCCATTTTGAGTTTATTCTTGTGTATGGTGTAAGTTGGTGGCCTAGTTAAAATGTTTTGCTTGTACCAGTTTCATTTCCTTAACACCATTTATTGAAGAGATTTGCCTCCTTTGTCAAATATTAATTGTCCATGAAGGTATTGGTTTATTTCTGGTCTCTCTGTTTAGTTCCATTAATCTATGTGCCTGTTCTTAGGCCAGTACGAGGCTGTTTTGATTGCAATGGACTTTTTTTATTAAAAGGAAAACATTCCTTTTGTGACAGCATGGATGGACCTGGAGATTATCATGCTGAGTGAAATAAGTCAGTCAGAGAAAGACAAACATCATATGATCTTACTTATGAGGTCTGTCTGGAAAAAGTCCTGCCTTTGCTAATATAATGAAGATGGTTGGCATGACAATAGACATTTCTGTAAACTGGCAACCAAGGAGAGTGGACTGGAATGTGCATGCTTGTATAATGACAACTTCATTGCACTGGTCATTGGGGCAACAGACATCACTAAGTGAGCAAGTGCATTATGTGGCTGTCACATTCAAAATGACTGAGCAAGTAGAACAATGAATTGGCATCAAATTTTACCTTAAGCTTGAACATTCCTCCATGGAAACTATTTAGATAATCCAGAAACCTGCAGCTTTGAGCAACTGGTATTTGGCAGCTTCATCACGACAACACACCCAACTCATGCATCATGTCTTCTGCAGAGTTTTTTGAGAAACATCAAATCACCCAGGTGACCCAGCCCCCCTATAGCCCATATTTGACATCCTGAGACTTCTGGCTTTTCCCCAAACTAAAATCACCTTTGAAAGGGAAGCGATTTCAGACCATGGATGAAATTTAGGAAAATACGACAAGGCAACTGATAGTGATTAGAACTGTGTGAAGTCCCAAGGTGCCTACTTTGAAAGCGACTGAGGCATCATTGTTCTACGTGCAATGTTTCTTGTATCTTGTATCCTCTTCAGTAAAAGTCTTTATTTTTCATAGGTCATGGCTGGATACTTTCTGGACAAACTTCATATATGTAGAATCTAAAGAACCAAATAAACCAATGAATAGAATAGAAACAGAGGCATGGATACATGGAACAGACTGACAGCTTTTTAAGGGATGAGGGTTTGGGTACTAGATGAAAGAAGGTAAAGGGGTTAGTTTAAAAAAATACGTGACAGACACAGACACAGACAACAGTGTGGTGATAGCCAGAAAGGCAGATGGGAGTAGATGGAGGTGGTCAAAGGCGGGAAATGAAGATGGAAAGAAAACTTGCTTAGGCCATTGAATGCACGATACAGTGTGCAGAAGATGTTTTATTGAGCTGTATACTTGAAACTGGTGTGGTATAGTGAACCAATGTCACTCCCAATTACTTCAATTAAAAAGAAAGGCAAAAACAAATTCAGGTACATGTGATGAACCTTCTTATTGAGTGAATTTTAGTTAGAGCCTAGGAGTCTGTATTTTTTATAAATATCCCGGAGGATTCTGATAGAGATGATTCAAATATTATATCAGGCAAAATGAATCTATTTAATTCATATATGAACTCCAGTTAAATTGTGTAAATTATGTAAAGGCTCATTTTTAAGTTTCCAAATGAGGGAGTAAAAAACACTCAGGAAATAATTCCTTACCTGAATTTCAATTCAATGTGCTTGATTTCCCAAGAATACCTCAATGAAAATACAAGGAAAAAATCCCAGAGAGAGAGACAGGCAGACAGAGAGATAGAGAGAGAGACAGAGACAGAAAGAGAGACAGGGAGAGACGGGGAGAGAGGAGAGAGAGTCTTTTGCTTGAACAGACTGGGATCACTTTCTCATCTTACTAGGTCTAAATCCCTTATAAATTGCAGTTGTACTATAATTGATTTCATTCTTAACAAAACATCAAATCATCTTGGGGAAAGACAAAAGGAAGTAGATTAGCTAAGGAAACTGAAAAAATTCTATTTCAATGATTAAAATTTATGCCTCAGGAATTAAGCTGGCTTGATGCTTTTCCTGGATTTACAGCATTTCATTTGTTACTGCCATTAGCTTTAACTGCTTTGGGAAAATTTAACAACAGAGCTATAGCGTGGCTTACAACCATCATGAGCTTCAAAGATTCAAGAGCACGCTAAACGTTTCTTTGCAAGCTCTGCTTTAATAGGATTACATGGATAATGTCTTTGAATACTTATTCTCTCTACCAATCAGGTAAGATGCATTTTAATGACATTTAAAATGTTGTCATCTTATGGTTGAAGATAATGACACCTAGGAACTTGGTAGAATTTGAAAATAAATGAATCAAGGGTCTCAAAAATTTTCTTGAAAGCGGGAAGCTAATTCCAGCATGCATAGCACCATCTTCATTGCACAAATTGAAAATTAGTATTTATAAAATAGTAGTATTTCATATCACTTTAGCAGTGAATGCAGAAAAATGAACTCTAGCTGGTGTACCTCAGCAGATTGAATATGGGCCTGCAAATCAAGGGATTGTTGGTTCAATTCCCAGTCAGGGCACATGCCTGGGTTGTAGGCCAGGTCCCCAGTTGGGGACACGCGAGGGGCACCTACACATTGATGTTTCTCTTCCTCTCTTTCTCCTTCCCTTCCCTTCTCTCTAAAAATAAATAAATAAAATGTTTTTAAAACAATGAAACACACTCAATTTCATAAGCATAAATCTAATGCCCACCCACTAATCTTTCACAATACTTTCGGTGGAATTTTTTTATTCCTAAAGGATGACTATGGTACACAGGTGAATTGGTATCTCTTTCTCAGTTCTCATGAATAAAAAAATAAACTGCCAATACATAATTAATGCAAATAATAAACCTGGAAGTAAAGTCTGAGTTCCTTTTAGATTAATGCAAAATTGTACATGTTCTTATGATTTATATTGAATTTTGATTAGATTTCCTTAATATCTTCTTATTTAAACATTTTTATCTAAAAATTGTGACATAATCTGAACTTAGGCATTCTGTATTTGAGTTTATAATTTTAAATTCAGAAAACTTGCTTGAAGTTTCTACAGTCAGCCTGGAGGTGACTTGAATAAAGTTGTTAACTAATGAACAATCATTGTTAATATTAATCTGCACATGCTCATCACTCTCCTAAAGGACATTTATTCAAGTTTGAGTTTCAAAGCTAATTGGAAGTCATGTAGTTGATAAATATTGAAAATAAGGCTAATATTATTCTAGCATTTATTCCTCTTTCATTAATTTTGTAATGAGAAACATCTGAATGATTTCTCTCTGTAAATAGTACATCTTTTATTACTCTTCATGACTGAACCACAGTATCTGTGGGGAATTAACTACTATTGAAATAGCATTCTTATTTCCTTATCATTGAAAAGCTGTTCACAATTATAACTGGAATAACCACTATTCTGGATTTATGTAAAGAAGGAAATATTAGGACTAAATAAAATAATTTAAAAAACAAAATAATAGTTATTGTGTATATTTATGTTTTATATCACTAAATTATACTTTTGAAGGAGATATCTATTCATTTAATTAATGAGTATTTAAATTTCTACCTGTATCTGTCAGCTCTGCTGCTGAAGACACAGCCCACACTCAAGGTTTTACCTTCACAGGCATTTATTCTTTATTTCTGTTAAGTGTTGGTGATACCCAGTTTTCAGTAGGGGCTATGACTCTGGTTCCTTCAACTTGGCTCTGCTCGACAAATCTTATATTGTAAAACCCAAGTCTGAAAAAGAGCGTGCTCTTTTGGACATGCCAGTTCTTTTGGCAGTGAGACCTACAGTCACCCTTAAAGCTTCTGCTCGCCTGAAGTGTATGTCAAAATCACTTACATCCCATTGATCAAAATGTGTCATTAATTAAGCTCAATATCATTGAGATAGAAAGTGTACTCCAAGCATGAGGGGGAAAACCATCTGTAAGTGAATATTTACAAATACTAATAAATGTACCACATTACTACGGTGTCTTTCAAATGCCCATTGTCCTCAAGGACATTGCGGGACAGAATAGGTGGTTTGCAATTAAAGCAGATATGTGTACAATATTATTCAAAGAAGGCTTCATTTATATTTATACTATCATACTATTTGTATTCTGAACATGTTTGATCTAGAAAAAAATAAGTCTTATTTCTATCTGGGATTTAATTTAAGCTACATATTTTTTCCAATTCCCCAGTGCAAACACTTTCTGTTACAGATTCAGATTGTACTTTTATAAATTGTTCTAATTCTATACTTGGGAGACCACCCAAATTTAGAAACCTAAGCAGAGAAAAATCAAAGCTGATTGATAAGAACACAGACTTCGGTTCTGTCACAACATTAGGGGAAGTCTAAGAGACATTAGGTCACTCTCCTTTAATTCTAATTGAGTCTCTATTTTGCTTCTCCAGGATGAGAGACGTCCAAGCTACATACAATCTTCTACCTCATCCAGATGAGCCACTTTGAATAGTTCAACTTGCACCTTCCCAGGTTCCTTCCTAGGAATGGAAATGACTAATAATCAATTGGTCTGTGTGTTGGCAGCTAGGAGGAACTCTAAATCACAATACTTTATCTAGGACCATTTTTTTGGTAAGACTGACTGATGGCTTTATAATGCAATAATGGTTCTTTAGTCCTTAGAGATTGCTACTGATATTTTTTCACTAGGAAATAAGAAACCAGGACTTCACAAAAGTTTCTGTCTTCAATATGGGCCAAAATCAATCTAATCAGCTTTATTTGATCTGCCTTGTTTTGATCTTCCTTAATATCAACCCCACTTCTTATTTTATTTATTCCATTCAAATTGTCAAGGTCACACTCATGTTTCCTGCTTTATTTATTTCAATTGACATACTTGTAGATATACTGGAAGAAATATTATATACATTTAGTTTTATCCAGAGAAAATCCCCTTTATGTCAATAATATTTTAAAAGATTAACACTCTTACTCATATTAAAGGTAAACTTAAAATGATCATTTTATAGATTACAATATTATGATAACTCAAAAGGAGAAAACTTAGAGCAAAAAATGTTTCAAAATATATAGAATTTGAGATTATTTTTATAACTACATAAAGCTAATAATTGAGATAACAATAAGTTAATATTTAAATATATAAAAATCATAAACTGGATGCTATGTATGTTCAATATTTGTTTAAAGTATTATTTTCACTTTTTTCCTTCTGTTAGGGAACAGTTTTTAAAAACACAGAAAGAACTAACAGTAAAAGGCAAATTACTGTTTCATTGAATTCACTAAATGAGTTACACCAATCTTGTGCTAATGTGTCATATTTATTTTAGTAAAAGTAGAGTGTTTATTGATGGAAAAACAGATAATCAAAAAATAGATCTCTACTCCAAAGTAGACACATCATCAAATCCCTGAAGTAGAAGCTTAGCTATTTGTAATCGTTTGTAAATTAAGAAGAGATAAATTTCAGAAAGTGATAAGATCAAATATTTCTCCCTGAAGGGTAAACAGAACCGTGACTGGCATACCCAGTATTTTTTCCAGGAATGGATGTATAATCAGTCATTATATTTAAAGCACTCTAGACTCCAAAACTTGATAAGATCTATAAACAGGAAGTTGGGGAAAAGTGGATAAATAAGTGTCCAAAAATGAATAATGAGAATGTGAGCTCAGGAAGGACCAAAGAAGGAACTGCTTAAGGGATCTAAGAGGCAAGAAAGAGATGTCTTATTTCAAGTAACTGTTGGCTTAGTCAAACCCTTCATAATTCATGGGAGAAATGGTATTATTGAGTTACATTAATATTTACTGAAATCATATACAAATTCCTCAAGTTTAAAAAAGGGACTTAAAGGGCTCTACCACTGAGGCTTTGGTGGTAGCCAGGATCAGGTAACTTCTGCAGCAATGGCCCCCACCTCTTCCTAAGGAACCAAACTGAAGGGACTGTCTGGGGAGCCCCACAGGTGGATGGGGCTCCTCCGTGGCCCTGCCTGATCTCAGGAGGGATAAGAGCAGACTGAAGGGCCTGCTGTTGCAGTTGGAATACCCAAGAGAGTGGCTGGAGGAGGCACTGGGATCCTCTGGGGAGGGTAGAGAGCCCCCAGCATGGCCCGTGCACAGAGGATACTGTTTGGAGGTGGCACCTTTGAGCAGCCTCCTTATAGTAGCAGTGTTCAGGAGGCACAGTATGGGGGAGGAGACCTGTGGGGGCCTTGTCACTGGATAAGGGGCCCTTTTTAGACCCAGGCCAGGCCTCAGTATCTAGATGTCCCTGCTCCTAGCAATGACATCATTGTAATTTGATTCTTAGTTCCATTCATGCAGCAATTTTCTGGGACACCTGGCAGGATTGTTCTATGGTGCCAGACACTTTTGGCTTGCTTTTGGCAGAGCAGACCAGGTCAATCCTATGACCGGAAGCATGGCCTCGGCTTGGTGGCCTTGGGTTAGGTCCTTCCCTGGGGCAAGTGGGAGGCAGTATGGCTTCTTTTACAGACCATACCTCTAACTTGAAGGGATCCAGAAGGGAAGAAGAGTCACCTGACTCTAAGAGAAAAGAGGTTGAAGTCACTCAAGTGACCTTATTATTAGAGAACGAGATACTTAAAACTGTTTGCCATGATGTAGACCAGAAGTATGGAACATCAGAGATTCAAATAAAACAGCAAACTGCTGCTAACCAGCACCAACTACAACAGGGAGACTTAGAATTTAAATTTCTGAAAGGAAAACAGAAGTAAAGAATAAGATGCTGAAGCTGTAGTCAGCCTCTCAGTCAGTAAATTCTGGGGCTGGCCTTGTACCATTAACCCCTGCAGCGCCTTTATTCATGATGACATCAACCATCATACTTCAGCTTGCAATGGAGATGACATGGACTTTGCTGACAAGATTTCATCACAACTGAAAATAAACAGATTGGCCAAGTTCTAAGACTGAAGGCCAAAGAGGTGTTTTGAGCAAAACAGAGGTGTTTTGCTCAAACTTCCACAGCAAAACAGCACTGATCATAATGAAATCTACAAACAGCAAAATACCATCAAGAATTTCAACAGCAGAAAAATAAGGAAATTGGTGACCATCGACTTGAAATGACAACATTGCAGAATGCTAATGAAGAGAAATAGGCAGAAATAAGTCCCAAGGGTCAAGATAAAATAAATGACTATGAAGAAAGAATTGAAGAACTGGAAAATCTCTTACAGCCAGTGGCTCAGGAATGAGAGTAACTGATGTTTCAAGCATTTATGATATGCAAAAATCTATTCAAATTCTACAAACTGGAAAAGAAGAGCCTACCAGGAAGGTTGAAGAACTTAAGGTTAGAATTAAATACATCAATAAAAACATTATCTTCTGCAGAGAATGAGAGAGATGCTTTGAGGAAAGAGCAAGACCAAATAGATGAAGAAAAGAAAGAAGCAATTGAAGAATGTGCACTGAAGCCTGATGTTAGGAAGCCATGTAACCCTGTGTCAGAGATGGGCAGAGTTCTCCCACAGAACACATTCACAGGGGCAGTGATCAGAGAGCAATAAGCACTGTCTGCTACTGAAAATGAAATAAGACTGAGTAACTTAAACCAGGATAACAATCTCATTGATGGTAACCTGAAACTTAAAAAACGAGTTTGTATTTTAGAAAAAGAAAATTCATTATTAAGTCCAGAAGAGGAAAAACTTTATCACTTTTAAAATTGAACAATGAGTATGAAGGAATTAAAATATAGCTGTAAGAGACATGAATCAAATTGAGAGGTAAATTATTTAAGATGTGACTTGAAGACCAAGGACCAAAACAAAAACTCAATCATATAGCTGCTAAGTTAGGAGAGTTGACTCAACAGAAATGAGAATCTGCAAAGCACATGGTTTTTATGAAAGATCAGCAATCAAAACAGCAAAATGAAAAAAACAGCATCATCAGTAAACTAAAACAAGCTTGAGATGATGAAAAAGAGTTTGTCAACTTGAAGATGATAAGATGATAAAATGAACATCACTGAAGAGTCAGACATACAGAAAGAAAAGTTAATTCTATGTGAATTGACTGTTAATGATTTGCATTTAACCAAACAGAAACTTGAGGATAAAATAAAAGATTTAGTAGTAGATCAGCTAAATCAGTCATAAAAATCTAATTTAAACACCCAGAAGGAGAACATTGAGCTTAAAGAGCATGTTAAAATGAAAAGGAGATTTCAAGGAATTAGGACAAATTCAGCTCAACATAAGGCAGCTTTGCAATACTAAGTATGATTTTTTTTAGGTAAGTTTAACCCTTTTTCACCACAGCCCTTTAGGGGATCAATTACTTCAGAAGATACAGACTCTTTTAAGGTAATTTAGTCTTATGAACTGAGTGAGTCTTCTAAATTATTCCAAAGGCTGAGAAAATCAACACAGGAGGAAGAAGCAACAATTAACCCTCCAGAAAGATAATCAGAGACTATCTGACTCTATTGCTGCCATGTTTGAACTAGAAGAAAACAATGCTAAATGATCCAGAAATTAAGCAGCTAAAGGAGAAACAAGATGTTTTACAAAACATATTTTTTTTAAAAAAAGAGCTCTTAATCAAAGCAAAAAGTGATAAATTACTCTCTTTAAGTAAAAATTTCACTAATGAAATTAGCAAAAATAAACTTATGAGTCAGACAGTACCCAACCTGAAGGAGAGAATATTGAATTTTGAAGTGGACATATGTAAACTACAAGAGGAAAATGAAAAAAAATAGTAGAAACATCTAGGGAAAAGGAAGCAGAAAAATCAAGTACTAACAGAGAGAAATATGGTACTTTCTAAGATGAGGAAAAAGAAAAAATTGAATATGTCTCAATGACAAAGAAAGTTCTTGCTTTTGAGCAACTATTAAAAACAAAAGAACAGGGCAAAATGGGGGAATTAAAGTCAGCTTTTAAAGACCATTATATCAATGCAGGAAAAGACAGTTACGTTTCACCAAGAGAGAACTGACGCCATGTTGGCATTGAAACAAAAGCAGTGGAAAGCTGTACCTTAGACAAAGAGGTTCAACATTCACGTGACAAAGAATCACACTTAAAGCAGAAGCTGGAGAGATGGCTTAAACATGCTTTAGGATCAGAAGATTCTCTTTAGCCAGAAGCTTGGACTCCAGAAGATAGAGCAGCTACACTAAGAAGAGGAGTCACAGAACTGGAGAATAAGCTAGATTCCTCTTTCAGTGCAATGAGAAAGGCAAGCTATCCAGCCAGCTTGCGAGTGGAGTCACTGCAGGAACATTTGAGCGCGTCACCCAGGAGAAAGATGAAAGTGCATTACAGCTTTCTGTCTCTCGGGAACATGTACTAGCCAACCCGAAGTTGGTACTAGCTGAATGGGTGGAGAAGGCAAGATTCTAGTCTAAAGGAAAATGGGTGTTACAGGGATAGCTGGATAAAGTGAATGTTGGCTTGGATCTGAAGGAAAAACAAATTGAAAAATTGTAAAGACAAAATGAGTTCCAATAGGAAGTGCTGGGCGAAGTACAAAAGAAATTGATGAGCTTACTAAGCTCGGAAGGAAAACTCAAGAAAATCCAAATGAGAAACCTCTTTATGGGATATTCTCTAACACCAAAATATGAATGACATGAAGTGTTACAATTAATACTGGGAATAAAAGCAAGGAAATGGAGCAATTGTTCAATGAAGATCAAGTTTTTCCTCTTCTGGACTTAATAATGAATTTTCTTTTTCTAAAATACAAACTCGTTCATTAAGTTTCAGGTTACCATCAATGAGATTGCTATCCTGGTTTAAGTTACTCAGTCTTATTTCATTTTCAGTAGCAGACAGTGCTTATTGCTCTCTGATCACTGCCCCTGTGAATGTGTTCTGTGGGAGAACTCTGCCCATCTCTGACACAGGGTTACATGGCTTCCTAACATCAGGCTTCAATGCACATTCTTCAATTGCTTCTTTCTTTTCTTCGTCTTTTAACCAGATGGCTTGGTTAAAAAAATTCCCCAAACACCTCTGAGACCAATGCAGCATTCTATGATTAAGAGTTCTGATTCAGAACTTTCTGATCAGAACTTTAAACATCTAGAAGCAGAATCTCATTCAGCTTTTCCAGCAACAAAACTTCTGCTTGTGATATGAAGTCTCAAGATTCATCAGGAAAAGCAAAATGAGCTAAAAAATGTATCACTAAGTCTTAAAACTACCCTAGGATCCACACCACCAAAATGACATGAATCTCTGTTCTATGGCCATGTCTTTTATTAACTCATCTGGACCTGGAACTGCTGGATCTGAGCATCTTCATTTAAATACTATTATTATGTTACGCTCACATATACACCTTCATTACTGTCACCAGAGAAGAGTGCCCACGTTGTGCTGGGAATCTTCAAAATCAAAATGAACAGTTCTCAAGCCAGAGGTAAGACAGCGCTTTGAAGCAGTGGCCTTTGGTAAAAGTCACATATTTGTTTGCAGCTTTATTTTTATTTTTATTTAATCTTTATTGTACTTCTTTTTATTACCACTTATTCCCCTTATATCCCCTTCCCTCCAGCAATCACCACACTCTTGTCTATTCTTTTTTAAATATATTTTATTGATTATGCCATTACAGTTGTCCCATCCCCCCCCTTCATTTCCCTCCACCCTGCACACCCCTCCCCCATTTCTCCCTTTAGTCCACGTCCATGTGTCACAAGTTCTTTATCTTCTACATTTCCCATATTATTCTTGCCTTCCCCCTGTCTATTTGTCTATTCTTATACTTAAAAAAACAGACTTGGACAGTTCTTCCAATAAAGTCTTTCTCACATAATTAAAGTTATTGGTGCTGTGATATAGCTGTGGTTGCTTGAAATTGGAAAGACATTTTTGTCAATACCATGGACTGACAGCCATTCAGGCAAAAGTATATCAAAAAATAATTAAAGTTATGAAGACTATTTAGTGGCATTAATTAAAGGTGTCTCTGGGTTTTCTTTACCTTGAATTTCCTGTCCAATTCCCTGAATTTTACAAATTGCAATCACTTCAGCATTTCCCTGTTGTAAATCTCCCCGCTCCCACAACACCACTCTGTTATAAGAAATTGAAATACACGTTCTAGGGCTTCAGCTCATTGGTTCAGTTTCATTGCTGTTTACTTTTAGACCATGTATTATGTGTCTTATTAGGCCAAACTTATATTTTGTTTAATGGAGTTCAGCCATGTGCTCTAAGGCAGAACCACTATTTTCGTACCAGGGTAGGACTCTTGCCCTTGAAAGCTGGAACCTATTGTTGTGTTTTCTTCTCCTAGAACCCCTGACTGCTGTGCTCTGCATGCTTTCTGTGAAGGAAACTAAATACTTATCGTAGGAGCTCTGTATGCATACTGTTCATCTAATTGCACCTTTGATACTATTCATTTTTGAGCTGCCCCTTCTCTTGCTTCTGCAGGTTTACCTGGCCTTCATGAGTCACCTCTTCTTTGTCTGGCATAAAATGTTCTCAATCAAGCATGGAGGTAGTAGCATATAACACGTTTACCTATTCAGTTCCCCTCATGAATTCTACAAATTATTTTAGATGCAGGATACTGATAGTGGTAGGGGTATGCTTACATTTACTCTTCACAACAAATTCAAATAAGCAGATTTACTAGAGAATATTTTTGAACAAACTCCTTTTAATGTAAGCACATGTCTCAGAGGCAAAAATTGGCATGAAGGTTTTAAATAATCTCAGGATAACAGGTAAAATAGGTAGATTTTTATGGCATGGAAAAGCAAAGTATCTTTCTTGAATTCTAATAATATAATCCCAATAGTTCTAACATTGAGAGTAATCCTGAAGTTGACAAAATTATATATGGCTTGTTCATACTGCTCTTTCACAGGGGCTCACTCTCCATACCTACTGCTCATGAAATATCCATCTATTCTAGATCCCATTGCTCTAACATAAGGCTCTTAAGTGCAGAGAATATGAATCCCAGTTGAGTAGTATTCTTTTATGGATTTGTGAGGGGCACTGAAATGAAAGACATAGAAATCTTCTACCTTAAGAGATAGGCTGACATCTGGTACCTCTGCTATCATTCATTCTACAGATTCTATCGGTTGCATCCCTGATTGATAATCTCTGAGAGGAGAATCTGTGTCGATCTTGTTCACTACTTAATCACCAGTTTTTTGTACAGTATATCACCTACTATCTGGTATACAATGGAATGTCAAGTCTGAAAAGTTATTTAGCCATAGTCCAAGAAATTTTGAGATTTCTTTGTGCCATTGGTAATAAAAATAAAATTAACTCCTGTTTAACTAATCTGAAATTAATAGAACAAACATAGTGGGAAACTAAGGCAGGATCTTGTATGGCAATAGAGGCAAAGAAATCAGGGTGAGATTTTGCTTAGAGAACATAAAGTCATGTTATTGAGGCCTGCTAGGAAGTTTATGGGCTGAAGAGATAATATCATTGGATGGATTTTAAACTGTTTGACTCAAGAGACAAATAAAGGCCTTAAATTGTTTGTTGTGCTTGGTACTGCCTACGGCTTTGGGAAAGAGAGATCAATACAAGAAGCAAACAACCAGGGAAAGGATCTGTGGGGCTGTTAAGGAATCTAAGTAGAAAGTTAGTGACCGATACTGTTGATAATGCTACGTAAAAGCTAAGAAAAAAAATTGGCTTCCACGTCAACTAAATTCACCAATGTGGATGTCTTTAAAATAATGTAATCTATTTTGTGTGCAACATATCCAATGTCTTTTAAAAAGACAATTGAATATAAATTGTACAGTAGTAAAAATGTCTTGGCTATGATTACTGTAAATCTCAGAAGAAATAATATGAGCGTAATGGCTGGTTCGCTACCATGAACATCCCTAAAAGAATAATGAGCTCAAGACCTCTTCTCCAGCTGGCTTCAGCTACGCAAGTAAAACATGTCCGGTTACCACTGGCAGGGTCCGCAAGTTGCTGATTGCTGAAGTTTCCCACAGGGAAACTGGTGCCCAACGCCTGGGTGGATTTCTACAACCATGTATGCCAAAAGCATTTTGATTCTACAGAGGAAAGGAAATTAGAAATGAATTGTAAATTATTCTGCTCTTGATGAACAAAGTCAAATGGCTCACAAAATATTCTCATGAACTGCGGAGTCAAAGCACCCACTGAGCCAGCAGCTCGGTAAGGATACGACTATTCTCAGAAGCACGCTTGACAAATACTAAGAAGTGAACTTTTTAAGTTCAAGGAAATTTCAGTTATCACGATCTTTCCTTTTATTGAAATGGAAAATTAGCTTTCTGGTGTCTATGCTCACTATTTCCATGCTTCTAGTCATATACTTTCAATGCTCCACATGAACAATTCTTGTCCAGGTTTATTCATTTTTATTCCAGGGATAATTTGAAGTCCTTATCTTGTTTTTGCATAATGTCCTCATTTGACACAATTGATCACTCTTTTCCCGAGCACCTTCTTAGTAAGCCCTTGAGACTAAACACTGCCCTTTTTTTGGTTATCTTCCATTCTCAACTTCCTTTGCTGTCGTCTTCTCAATTCTCTGTCTCTCTTTGTGAACATTGCGGGGGGGGGGGGGGGAGGGGGGGGAGGGGAGGGGCGGTAGGCACAGGGCTTAGTCCTTAAAATATTCTGCTTATTTTGCCTATTCTGCCTACACACACACATGAGATTATTTTATCCAGTCTCCTGGCTGTAAAAACAATTTATTGTCTCATGATTCACAAAATGTTTTCTCTAGACATCTTCCCTGAACCCCAGGTTTATATATCTAATTGTTTAATCCACATTATGTTATAATTTTAATACACCTAAATCTGAACCTGAATTCTGCTTTCTGTGGACTGAATGTTTGTGCCCATGAAAATTCAAATGTTGAATCCTAATTACGATGTACTAATATTTGGAGGTGGGGCCTTTGAGAGTTAATTACCTTGTGAATGGGATTGTTGCCCTTATAAAAGAGGCCTGAGAGGTCTCCTTTCCCATTTACCATGTAAAGATGCAATAAAAAGAAGGTCATTTATGAACCTGGACGATGTCTTTCACCAGAAGCTGTTGGCACTTGATCTCAAACTTTCAGTTGCCAGAATTGTGAGGAATAAATTTCTGCCTTTTATTAGTCGTTCAGTTGACAGTATTTTGTTGTAGCAGCTGAAATATCCTAAGACACAATTCTACTCTCACTTTTCTCTATCTCAGTAAATAGCTCTAACTTTCTGTTGCTCATATGATGTCATGGATGACATAAGGATTGTGTCATCCATGACTCCTCTTTCTCTAACAACCCACATCCAAATCCATTAGGTAAAAATAAAAAAAAAATCCCCAGGATGTGACCACATCTCACCACTTGTACTGTGATATGCTGGTCCATTCCCCTCTCTTTTTTGGCATGGATACTGTGATAGTCTTCTAACAGGTCTCCCTAATTTTGTCCTTACCTTCTTATAGTTGACTATTAACACAGCAGCCAGGAGGGTTCCATTTTTAAGTGTTCCAATTATAGTACTTGATTGATCAAAACCTCTAGGGTGTTCCCCTCTAATTCAAATATAAAGCACTTACATTACAGTTTTGTCTCATATTCTATAGCTCTGCCCTTTGGCCTCTTGGCTCCATGGTCACCTAGGCTGCCTTTCTATTCTCCAAATACTCTCAGTTCAGGATATGCACACCAGCTTTTCTATCTGCCTAAAATAATGTTTCCAAAATCTCTGTATGATATGTATTTCCTGTTCTTCAGATTTCAGCTCAGTGGAGCCTTTCCTGATTTTCATATATAAAATGCCACCTCCATTATATGCTTGAATGTCTAGCGGACTGCATAGCCATGTGCTTATTTCATTATTATCTACCTCCTGGATGTTATCTTACTTATCAAGTCACCAGGTTAGGCATGCCCAGGTTATGTAAATGAGTCATAAAGAAGAAGCCTAAGGAGTTAAAATATTTGTTTCTTACATTGACAATGTACATAAGGAGACAATCAATGGTCAGGTGTAAAAGTACTTACTCTGTTGGTATCATTCTTTTTTACTTTCAGTTTGAACTTGTTCATTGGGATTTTAAAGGAAGGAGCCAAAGAGATGTTTTTAATGATCTTTTTAAACAAGTAACCTCCAGTCCCCCAGATTTCAATCAAGTCCTCCATCCTCACCTCACATTTGATCTGGCTACTGTCATTGCTGAATGTCCTGTTTTCCAGGAACAGAGAACAGTGGTCACTTGATGATAAGTCAATTACATTAGACTGCTTCTACCTGACAGCAGAGAGAATTCATCCTCAGTAAAATAGATACCTATACTGGATATGGCTTTGGTTTCCCTTCTTACTTCTGCAAAAAAACAACTCATGAGAAATTAGGAAGCTTTATTATTTCAGTGTTATATATAATATTTCTTCAAACTAGGGAACTCAACATATAGCAAGAGAAGAAAGGCAGTAAGCTCATTCTGTGGTTTTCAATGATCTTTCCCTGCTATGTACCTCATCATCCCTAAGTGACTGACCAAAGGGATGGTGAAATGGAACAATAAAACCTCAGTTATGACTCACAATACCTCATGATGTTAGGCTAATGTACAAGAGGGTGCAGACTCCACTACATGATGGTTTTACATCCGCAGCTATAATAAAAAAAACTGGGAAAAATAGGGAATGGTATATCTGACTATTTCACATAATGACAGACCAGGGTGCTGAACAGGTTCCTGTGGGGTATACTCCTCTTTTTTGTTTTTATCCTGTTGATAAAACTTATTTCCTTTAAACTGATAAGGTGTAGTTTTTAAATTTTATACTTTTTAAAGAATAATCAAACATTCACTTCTCTGTTACATGTTTTGCTAATGTGTCATTATTTCACTAATATAATTATACAGGATTTTACTATCTTAAGAAATTTTATATATGTCCCTAAGTAAGGTTGGTCATTTTTTTTCTAATCCTCTTGACTGAGTCTTTACTGTTAACACTAGTCTCATAAAATCTTTTGAGGAGGGTTCCTTCATTTTTTATTCTGAAAGAATGAGGTTCAAGTTGAAATTACTAATTTTTATGCCAAATATCCCTATAAACCCATATGAGAATGTTTTATTTGCTTGGGGTATTTTAAAAGACTTACTTAATAAAATTAATAATTATGTTGTTCGAGTTTTTTATGACATTGGATCAGCCTAGGAATTTCTCATGTATGTTAACATTTCTCTAACCTGTGGGCATATAGTTGCTTATAGTAACCTTTTCCTTTTTTAACCTGTGCTGTATAGTTTATCCTCTTCAGTCCCACTAATGCTCACTCATATCTTGTTATGGTCTGTCCTATCTGCCAAATGTGTCCCAGAATTCACATTTTTACAACATTCCATACACAAATACATACCTATTGATTCAACCAATCAAACTAAAACCTTAATTCTTACCTTTTGCAGACAGATACCTTTAAAAGGTAGGGCACAATCGTGAGAAGTAATGTATTTATCAGTTATACAATCTACATTTTAAAAGATGCTCCAAACCGACCAGTCTAAAACAATGATTGTTGCTTACGATTCTGTGGTTTGGCTGGGAGGTTGATTTGTCGGTTTCTCCCAGTCCACTAATGCAGCTACATTTAACAAGAGGGTTGGCTAGGCTGGGTAGTCTAAGATTTTCTCATACCCAAGGCAGTTGACTGGGACACCTGGGTTAGCTTCCACGTGGCTTCTCCTCCTATAGTAAGCTAAATCGGCTTCTTCACTGAGGGAGGGGTGGGTATCAGGGTTACAGTCTAAGGGGGAAATGTGGAACTTGAAAGCCCTCTGTGGCTTAGGCTGTAGAACTTGTCACTTCTAGTACATTATATTGATCAATTCCATTAGAAGGGCTTAGATTCAAGGAATGGGTAAACGACCCTTGATGGGATGAGCTGCAAGATCTTTGTGGCACCTTTTAGTCTGTCTTCTGTACACAATTATTTACACAATTTTTATACCCCAAATTCATTCTCCCTTTCCTGCCCCAGCACCCAAGTTGCATCAGGTCATAACATCGGGATTGGAGATTTTGATTTCACTACCTTTATCAGGTCTAGGTGAGGCTTCTGAGGTGTGAGTTCTCTTAATCCAGAGATCTGTGGAACAAAGAGATGATTTATGTACCACTCCCCACCCCCTGCAACATGTAATAATGAAATGGTACTGGGTAACTAAAATAGACATTTCCATTTTCAAAAGCAAGGCTAAAGAGGAACATAGCAGTCAGTGATCTATGGAAGCACGTGAGTCTGAGTTCCATGTGGGCCCATGTCACCACTTCCCACCACTCCTAGAACAGGAAATAATACGTGATGACCCATTTCCTGGAAGTGGTTTCCTGAACTATCTTTCTCCTCAGTCCTTAGCTCTGCTTTCTGGGCTCCAGATTTTAGGGTTCTTGGTCTGCCCTCAGAGGCCGACTAACTTTCTTTCTTCTCCTCCCTCCCTCTCTCTCTGTTATTAAGAAATGACACCTGTTTACAGCTGTGCAATTTTTCCTGAGGCCTCTATCCATTTTAATGCCACTCCCCCTTTTGTTCAAGCCAGTAGTGATTTTGTTGATAACTTTCTCTTAAAATTTTCTGGTTGCCTATGCTCTGATTGATGTTTCTTCCATAATCTGAAAGATATATCTACAATTTATTTTGAGAAAGACATCTACGTAAGGAATACATGAAACTTTTAAAGTGTAATGCATGCATGGTTTTCAGAAGAGCTTCTTTCCACCTGCTAAGAGTCTACTGGAAGCAACTTAATCTGATATCTTAACACCCTATATTTCATGTTTACCATGAGACCAATTTTTATTAATAATAATTTTGTAGGAAGATGTTAGAGAAGAGAAACAAGTTGATTTTGTAACCCATAATATATACCGTCATAGAATTTCTGGAAATTTTTCTTGCTCCTTGAACTTCAGTTTATCTCTACCTTCTCTTACCTTAACATATGAAGCTATAAGAAACCAATTGACAGCTTTGATATTCTGTCTGGAAATTTTCTTGACCAGATTCACAGGTTCATTAGGTATATATTTTTTAACTTCCAACTTATTCAGATGATCTCCTTACCAATCATTTTTCCACTATATAATACAGGTCACCCTTTCTCAAGTTTTCAATAGCAGTCTCTTCATTGTTCTCTCAGAATCCATGAATGCTCTCCTACTGATTATATAGTTCCTCTCTACTACCTAGTCCAAAAACTAATGCCACATGTTTTAACTTTTTGTTATGGCAACAATTCAATTTCAGGTTCAAATTACTGCATTAATAATTTATTGTTGCATGGCAAACAACCCCAACATTTAGTGACTTAAAACAGCAATTGTCTGTCAATTACTTAATGAATTGTCTGGGTGTTTCCTCTGCTGATTTCTTCTGCCTTCAGTCATCTGCCTCTTTAATTGCGTTAGCATATTCACACGCCTGGAATTTGTGCTGACTTTTCACTGGGGCACTTCAATTCTGTTCCAGGTGGTGGGTAGGGTAGACTAGCATCCTTACTGGTATCTCAGAACCGTATATTTAGAAGGGTAAAAATAGAAGCTGCAAGGACCATTGAGGCCTAGGCTCTAAAACTCAAGCAACATTGCCTCTGCCATATCCTATTGATTAAAGCAAATCACAAGACCAGAATAAATTTATGATTATGACAGAATTGACTTCACCTATGTAAACATAATGCAACTGAATATAGACACTGATAAGTAATTTGTGGTTGTTAAGAACAAGATTTTGAATTAACTACCCAAGTTCAAATCCTGGTTTCATTATTCTTGGCTTTGTTTCTTTGGACAAACTGCTTGATTTCCTTTGTTGAGAATTAAATGTGTGAAAGTGTGTGAACTGTTTAAAGCAGGGTCTGATAAATGGTAAACTCACTCTAAATGCTTGCTCATAGTATTTCATTTGCTGCTTCTACTTTATTATTTCCCATTTACCCTCCACTCTTCTGTAGTATGAACTGTTGCTCCTGCTACTATATTGGCTGGTTTTGTGAAGATCAATAGTGCTTTGCAAAAGTACTTTATTGTTTTATTATAGGTTGCTATTAATTCTCCTTTTCGTCTAAAACACATTAGTCATTTTTCTGATATTCTTTAATAGGACCCTTTAGAATCTCCTTATTTTACTTCCTTCACCTTTATTTTAAGTGTTCACATATAGTCTTTCATTTTGTCAGCTTTCCTCCTTTCTCAGTTCTCTACTTCTGGACAATCCCTTCCAACCCCATTGTTTCAACTATAAACACAGATTGAGGCCAAGCAAATATGCATCTTTATTTCTCCACTCTATTTTCTATCTGCTTATTTGATAGCTCCACTGACATGAATTGCAAGTTTTTTAAATCCAAATTGCCTACGACAAAACTTGGCTGTTAATCTTTATTGAATTTTATTGTAAATTTCAGTCATGGGAAATTGTATGATCCTCAAACCTTACCACCCAAGCTTGAACCATCTTCTAACCCCTTTTCCTGTTGCTTATTCTGTATAGCTACCTATTTCACATCTAAAACTCTAGCCATGAGACCGTGTCTTTACTGGACTGTATATAACACATTGGTATTTTTATAGACAATATCATTGTTCTTCCTGTCTGCACTGGTGACTCCTCCTATTCTCCGTCACTTTGGTTATTTTTGTACAAACAGTTCTGGCAATACCTCTACTCAAAAAAAATTTATGACAACTAACTGATTATCTATAACTAATCACAATAAAAATCCTCAGGGGTAAATTTCACTTTCTTCATGACCTGTTTTCATCCTGTTTTGCAACATAATTTTCTACTCCTATACTTTCATTTGTAAGGTATACACATACCTGGTTCGGAGTACTCCTAATCACTTCATAAGCCCAGGGTTTTCTCCTGTTCTTTATTATGCTTGAAACATGTTTCTCTGTCTCTTCCACTTTCTTTTTTTATTTTTTGAATGTGCACAGATTAAATATTGCTCGCTGGAATGGAGCAGAAATTTGTTTTACTCATTTCTAGTGTGTCTGTTTTGTACCATCATTGAACACCTTATTTCACATGAATGGAACAGTTGGTGAATATTCTTCCCATTCTCAATTGGCATTTGTTTTCTTTCTCTATTCAAAAACCTTTATCTTCTTTCTCAGTTTTCATTGTAACATGCCTGAATTATGGTTAGTCATCTATGTTCTGCTTTTTCTGCTAGCTTTTGATTTTGTCTGACATCTGCAGCATTTAGTACTATACAACACTGCACGCAGTGTTCAGTGAATGACTCCCCACCCACCTGTCCTGTGGTTCATTTGTCATTTCTTCGGTCAGGAGTTACTGGTCAGCTCATATGGCCAGTTACAATCCTCATGGTGACTTTCCTTTTGAAACACTGACAATACATTAAAAATTTCAATAAATATTTCAAAGTATTATTCAAATGGCAAAATTTCACATAACTCATCTTTGAGCATATGCTAGAATCATTACTAATAGGTTAATTAGTATAAAGTCAATGTCAACATTAAATGTAATGATAAAAATGTCTGAAAATGTTAAATATATCTAGGAATATCCAACTTGTAGTATTATTTACAGTGCCTAAAGAAAATAATTGTAAAACCAAAATCAAAATAATGTATTTGGCATTATAAGCTAAAGAAGATTTTCTTACACATGTTGATTAGGTAGAATTTTAAAATATTAGGAATTGAAATTATATATTGAGAATTGTATGTGCAATTCCATTAACACTTCTCTTAATGTAGTCATCAATTAAAAAATTGAAACATGTTAAATAAAAGAATTTAGACTGAATAGTTTTAATTTCAGAGAAAATGTCTTCTAATAATGTTCTCATTGGGAACACAATAACTGTATTTATATAATCATGAAAGGAAAGAATTGGGTTGATGGCCACAAAACTCCCTTGATAGTTGGGTATTGTTAATTTAAAAATAGGAAGGCAGGGATTAAAGTTAATGTTGGGTTGAGCCTCTTGCAATTTAGTTAAACTGTTTAACACAAAAGCTGGTAGAAATATGGAAAGAGAGCTCCAGAAGGAGTAATAGAAGAAAGGTTGTAAATCAGTCCATGCAAAAGAAAAAAGAAAAACAGAACACCCTTTTAGAGGAAATGAGAATCACATAGTTCCATCATTCGATAGATTAGAACAATCAAAGGCATGAGAAATGCCAAATGCAGTCACTTGATAGATTAGAGAAATCACAATAAAGGCAGAAGGTAAATTTGTATTTCTCATGAGGACAATCAAAGTGGATTATTAGATTCTCCCAAGGTCGTTAAATATTTTGTTGACTTTAATTCTTCCCTAGGTGCCTGAGAGTGTGTCTGTTCAGATCATAGAAAGAGTAAAGTTACCTTTCTTTCCAGTCTGCCTGGAAGTCAAAATTCTATTACTCTCTGAGAGAGAATAGCTAGTTTCAGATTTAGAACTTGCTGAAGCGTTGTCCACTCGGGGTAAATTGAGTGGATGTTGGATAAGATCCACAGGCAACAGCAGTGAAATGATCTGCAAAAGATTTCTTTTACTTTATTTCTTCTTTCACCTATTTATTCATTTATTTAATAACTATCACAAGCCTACTATGAAATTATTTTAGCCTGTTATTATCCAACAGCTAAATGTTAAAACTGACTATAGTCAGAGCATGAGTAACCAGTGATTTTCAGAATTCTGTGCCTGGATGTTTTGTAAGTTTTTAATATCAGAAATATGTTAAAGCTCTCCTTTTATATCACATGTAAGATGTATTTATGTAGTAGCACAGTGCCTTTTTCAGTCATTTCTAACTACATTTAATTTTAAATTAGCTAGTCCTGTATTAATGAGCAGGAAAAATAGGTAGGAGGCAGTTAGCCAAGGCAATGCTCGCAGTTAGAACTCAGAAAAGCTTTTAGAATCGATGACTTTGTACTGTAACATGATTTTTATGAGATTATATTCAATCAGAAAGCAGTTTTTCTCTCCACAAATGGGATAGACTATAAAACTTCTCTCAATCCTTTTTGTTAAAGTTTAAATCTTTAAAACAAATAAGTGTATTGATTCAGATACATATCTTGACAAAGTTAAATTGAACTGGCAAGTGTAATTGGGATTTTGCTGCCCAGTCTTATCAATGTGGGTAAGCAGCACTTGTGCAAACTGATATCTTCCTAAGGTGTGTGGTTTCAAGTGAAATATCTTAGATAAAAGATGTGGGGGTAGGGGTTCTTTCTCTACATGCTGTTTCATATTCATAAAAACCAATGCACAGCATGTATGTTGTTATTCTTGACATGGGTCGTCCATGTAACAACTGGATTTTGTTTGTATCTACATGGCTAATAGGAAGAGCTTGTTCATACTATAGATCAAATCAACTTCACATAAAAATGATGGTAATATTAAAATAATATGCCTAATATAAAATATTTTCAAAAATATGAATTAATAATTTAACATCCCAAGTGAAACCTCTGTATTTATACTTTCTTGTTCAGAAGTAACCACTAATCATATGTTCATGTATAACTTTCCAGATTTTATCACTTATTAAAAATATATTTATATCTATTTTACCAGTGAGGAAATGGAACCAAAAAGAGGTTAAGTAACTGTTCCAAAGTCATACAGTCAGGAGGTGGTGGAACTGAGAATTAAACACAGACAGTGTTATATTATCCCGTGCTTCTTCTTTTACTTATATTAAACATTAAAATGTATTATAACATAAGGATATTATACTATCCTTAATGTTTGGCAACATGATCTTTATACTTAACATATTTTGAAAACAAGTAAAATAACCTATATTTCTTTGTTTCCAATAATTGCATAGTATTCCAAAGTACTTACTGTAATTAATTTCAGTATATAAAAATAAAAGGAATATAGGTATTTAAATTTTTTACTGTTGTTTAAAAAGCACAATAAATATCTTCGTGCGTGCATCTTTAAGTATGTGAGTGTGATTATCTTTGCAGGAGAAATTTTTAAGAGGGACATTGCCATGTCAAAGTATACATGCATTTTATGCCCTGGCTGGTGTGGCTCAGTGGATTGAGTGCCAGACTATGAATCAAAGGGTCACAAGTTCAATTCCAAGACAGCACAGACCACTGGGTTTCTGGCCAGGTTCCTAGTAGGGGGCATGTGAGAGGCAACCACACATTGATGTTTCTCTTCCTCTCTTTTTCCCTCCCTCTCCCTTTATAAAAATAAATAAAATCTTTAAAAAATTCCAGTAGTCTTTTTAAAAAAAGGTATGCATGTATTTTTATTGATCCTTATAAAGGATTAGTGTATCAGAGGTTTTTTCCTGTTTTCCCAAATTTTCAACCACAGTAGATATTATCAATCATTTCAAACTTTCTTGCAAAAATGATGTATAAAAACAGTGTTGGAGTTTTTCTTTTATTTGTGATTTCTTGATACAGAGCATTAACCATGAACTCATGACCATGTTAATTATTTGAATTCATCTTTTCTGAATTACTGGTATGTATGTTTCTCCTACCCAGTATAAGTTAAATTAATGCACTTGTATTATTTTAAGGAACTATATATTTTGTATATTAATCCTCATCTGCTGTAGTCATATGTATAAAGATAGATAGATAGATAAAACTAATATTTTCCCCATTTAGTCTCTGTTTATGATAGTTATGTTTGCTCATGATGTTTTTACAGTTAAAATGCATCCATCATTCCTTTATCTTTGAGGTCTGTATCCCTGTCAATATGGGGGAGATACAAAAAATTCTTCTTGGAGGTGGTCATAGCATAGTTGAGTTTATTGACATAAATAAACTTTATTCACAACACGTGGTGTTGGAGGAGATTCTAAGTAGAACCCACTACAATGAGCAAAGGAACTGTGATGAAGAGTCACGTGGTGTGTTCAGGGAAATCACCAAATATTTCTTGTGCTAGAACTTTAAATAGGAGATAAACAGTGGCAGCATATACGATTGAAAAAAGTTTCTAAATAATGGAGAAATTGTGTGTTGTGATAAGAAACTTGGAAATTTACTGTAGAGCAAAGAGGAATCATAGATAGGAATATGAAATAGTCATGTTTGCATTTTGTTAGAAAAGTCTGTTAACTGTAGAAATGGTGGATTTGACAAGTTCAAGGTAAATTGGTGACCTAGAGGGCTATAGTGATAGACCAAATAATACTCACCTAAAACTGAGGTGCTGGTTATTGACAGAGAAAAAATGATAATCTTAGTAGTCAGCATTAAAAGGTGACATATTTTTAAAAGCGACAAATTTAAAATCCAATGTATGTGATTTTTCAGTCTTTTTAAAGGTGTTATAGGTCTTATTGATTTTGATGGTGATATATTCAAGAATATTAAAGAAAAATTTTCCATGTTAAACCATATGCCACAGAAAGCTCAAATCACTATTGAAATATTTCCTGTTGACAATGTTTGGAAAGTTTGAATTACCTCTATTTGTATTATTTTGCATAATTATATACATAATACGTATTGTGAGGTATGAACTAAAACACAAATTCATGATTAAATTTTACTTGTGTAATCATTAATATAAGGGAAAGTAGTAGTTTATGAATCCCTAACATGTACATCTGCTCTTACTTTCTATGTTATTTTTAATATAAAAACAACACTATGGTATAGGTGTTATAACTATTTGACACAGAGGAAACTAAGTATCAGGAAAGTAAGTAAGTTTCTCATGGGAAGCAATGGGTCCTGGACTTTAATTTAGATGTTCAATTTTAAAATACATTCTTTGGCCTAATCATTGATACCCATTACCTAGAATTTGAAGGTTAAGCTTGACCATCACAAAATAAAACTTTGAGTAACTTAAACTATTTATGTTTAGGTTCAGAAGCCCTAAAATAAGAAAAATTTACTTTCAAAGAGATATTTTTAACTTTTTTAGAATTATGGTCTGTGAGCATTTAAATAATTTTAGAAGAAACTTTTGAATTTGTGCAAGTAGAAAATAAGTTAAGTCAAATCCTCATCATCTTATAATTTATCTCCAAGGCAAAAACAAAAGAAGTAAACACAAATTTTAAATTAAAATTAAAAAATTGAGTGGTGTCATGGATTATATTAAAGCATTTGAGTTGGAAATTAATTATATTTGAGTATAAAGAGCATAAATAATGACTTCTCTAATTTATCCTTAGATTAAACTTTGTATGATTATTCATGTCCTCTGGAACATACACATAAACAAAACATAAACAGATTATTAAGTGGTTGTTTTAATAAGTTAATTTATCTTAAAATAAATTAACCCCATCTTGGAGTTAATGTTGGGGTTCAAAATGTTAAGTTATATACTTAGGTTTCAGGATTTGCAGCAGTAACGAGCCACGTAGATAAGTGCTTAATATCACGGCCGACGTTTATTTTTCTCCCAATGAGTCTTCTCTTCTATATTTGGCCGTCTATGTCAGATCCTCGTTTGACTGGTAGAGCATCAGTTTGCAACTTGTCATGAAAATTCTCTACTTTAATCAGCCTTTAAATTAAATGGATTTTATTGCACCTGGAAAAAAACAACAGCATGTAGTACTTTTGCCTTAAAATAGATCAGACCAAAGTTATGATCAGTGGCTTGTTTTAGAGCTTAACATCTTCTGCTTTGATTCGTGAAACCTAAATTTCTGAAATTACGTGAAATATATATGTATATATATATGTGTGTGTATATATATATATCCCAATTTAATGAATACTTTTCAAATTAGTTTTTAGTTCTGTTTGAATAGTATTAATAGATTGTTATATGTATAGGGGTTTACTTTTACTTACATGAAACTTCTTTTTTTCATGTTCATAGCACTAAGGACATTATATTTTGTATGTAAGATGTCAAACAATTTATACACTATAATAGCCTCTCAGATTCTCCCTCTCTTTTGAAACAGTTTTATTTAGATATAATGATTCAACCTTTTAACATTCACAGTTTAGTGGGTTTTGGTGTATTTATAAAGCTGTACCGCTGTGACCACTCATTATCCAATTCTGAACATGTTGTCTTTCCAAAAGACACCCTGTGCCCTTCAGCTATCACCCCGTGTCTCTCTCCTCCACCATTGCCCCAACCCTGACAACCTCTTATCTACTTTCTGTTTTCACGGCTTTCCAAAATTCACATAAATGGAAGTGTATAATACGTGGCTGTTTTTTCTATTACATTTGACACACAATATTAGTTTCAGATGTATAACATAATGATTAGACATTTATATACCTTACAAAGTGATCACCACATAAATATATTCATGTTTGTTTTTATCTTGAAGCATTTTGAATAGCTAGTGAACATCTTATGAGAATATGGATTGGGTAAAGAAGAAATGAAAAGAAAAATGAATTTAAAAACTAATATTAATTTTTAAGTGCTGCCACCAGTCCCTGTAATGTATTGATTTCCTTCTGTCCTACATATTTTACATTTTAAATGTTTAAATTATATAATGTTTGGTAAGTATTTAATAATACAAATATTATGTGAATATAAAATGCAGTCACATGCTTTAATCCTTTTCCATATTCACTGCTATGCCACAGAATTCATCATATAGGAGAAAACTGAGAAGGACTGATTAATCATCTTCCTTATCATCCAGCTCCTAAATGGGTGGTTGATTAGCTTGTTGAAAACAGCTTTGAACATTCTAGCATTTCAGATGAAAAGGGGTCAGGGCATCCACTAAAATCTGGTATTTGCAGTCAGTGAACAGAACTTTTAATGACCTTGGCAAAGCAACTTCAGATATGTTACCAGACTGCACCCAGTAAAGGGAAATTTAGGGAAATAAGGTAGGGGAGAAAACAAGAGAATAGCAATACTTAGAAGTGGCCTCAAAGGGGTGGCAAGGAATTAAGTTTTATGTTTATCTAGAGAGGGGTGTAGAAACAAGACAGAACTATTTTTAATATACAAAATATTGTGCACATTTATAAGCAGAAGCTAAACTATTGGTGAAAAATGCTTTCAATAATGCTTTCAAAAAGAAAGACTGTGAGCAAGAACAAAGTTTCTGAGTGTGTAAAGCAGAGTGGGAGCCAGAGGACTGGAAGATGGATTAGCCTTCAGTGCGAGGCAGGCAACGTCTCTGTCTGTGTGTTAGAGCAAGAATGTCGAAGTCATTTGTTTCCAACTCTCTGAATCTGGAGACAAGAACAGTTGAAGTGGAAAGTCAATATGGTAGAACTCTCCACTGGACAGATGAGAATTTCTTAAAATAAATATTTTCATTCCTTAAGAGGAGATTAATTATGTCAAACCTAAACTATGCAACTAGAACTTAAAAGAATAAAATATCCAAATATTTTATGGTTTAAGTTTATGACCTCTTTACACTTTCAATGAACACTTTATATTTTCTTTTGACACAGTGTAAATGTTATCAAATCATAATGGAAAAATGAGTTATTCACTGATATGTGAAATGGAAATAAATTTATATTTTTCAAAAGTATTTTCCTAATATATATGTCATAAAATTTTGCTTCTTGATGCCTTCCTTTTAAAAAATTAATTAAAATTCCTTGAGATGAATAGCCCTTTTTTCTTTTAGAAATTTGTTCTCACTGCTCACTGAGAATGCACTGCAGTCTTCTCTAGACTATTTATAGTTTTTATTAGTAGAATTTCAGCATACGTGTGCTGTATCTTTGGGTCTTATTTATTTATTTGTGTGTTTGTTTTTTTAATATCTTCAAGTTTTAAACACGTTTATTTACCTATAATTTATTTGTTACATATTTTCAGATATTATTTGAAGTGTATAAACTTGTTTAGTCTACCACTTGCTTGAAAGAAATGTAGCAAAAACAGCAATTTTATAACCAATTTAGTGCCTGGTTCATGATTTGAAGGAATGTCTAGCTCACACCAATCCCTTTCATTTATTTTGGAGGAAACAAGAGAAAAAGAGAAGTCATAAAATTTTTCCAAGCAGATATTTTATCCATTTAAGTTACTTCTATAAAAATGATGTCAGAATGAGAATAATAATAAGGAATTCAAAATAAATTCTTCATGCAGTCAAATTAGAATTCGTTTTTGAAGCCACATAAATGCATACTTGCTTCCTCTCTTCGGGAAAAACAGCCACAGGATAGTGTGCAGTGTTGACCACACAATGATAATACAACTTGTCACACTAGTCCAGTCCATCAGAAAGCCAGTGACCTAGGTTGTTTAAATTAAACACAAAGCATTCAGGTTATTCGAATTCTTAAATAAAGTAAACTTACCCAGAAAAACTAGTTTTTCATCTTAAAGTCATTCAGAACAAAATACAGGTGGGAGTGAGTGATTATCAACTTGAATTTTATGATTAAATATAAATTACTTTTATATTTAGAGCAAGATGTATGTTCTTTTTTTAACATTAAGGAAAAATGAGATAATTGAGAGTAATGATAACACAAAATGTTTTTAAGTACAATATAATATGAATGCCAATATTTGCATATTCCTTAGTAAAGTTGAAAGCCCAAGTCAAATTACAGAGATGTATTTTACTTCAATTAAAACGATTTCAGAATTAATAGAAAGCAAATGCTGAAAAAACAGTAACATCATCACCATCACAACCAATAGCAATGGCACAGGGAACAAATAAGTACTTGGTCCGTGAGAGTGTCAGCTGCTAAGAATTGAGATTGGAGTCAGGTACACTTCAGATTGAAGCTCTTGTATCAATGATACTTTAGATATGTAGCAATCTTTTTGAGCCACTTTTAAAAAAATGAGGATAATGTACTATAGCTGGAGCTTTTGTGAAAGATTAAATAAAAATGTGTAAAAGCATTTATTACAAAACAACATATGGAACATACATCCCAATACGTGGCTATTTTTATTCCCTCTACTCTTTTCTAAATGTCTTTATGTTGATTCTCCTTACTAACCCCATCATCCAAGAAATAAAAGTCTTGTATGAGGAAGCATGATCACCCTGTGTTAGGCTTTTGGAGAGACAAATGCCCATCACCAGATCTAGGAGCACAACCTCTGGAAACTACAGGCCAAAAGTATACTGAGTTTTAGCCCAAGGCCCTATTTCCATGTATCACTTATCAATTAAAAAGAACTAAAAATAATTTTAGTTATTTTCATAGGTTGATCCCCCAAATTTTTATGGCTTAATATTGAAGACTCAGCACAAATGTCAATCTTGCTGGTCCACCAAATATATATTGTAACCTCTAACCTTGATACATTATAAATAATAATTTCTTATTTTATTTGATTAACACCAACTGTCACCATCTGAACTTGTCTTATTTATTCATTCATTTATTATCTTAGTTTCCATCTTCCCCATTTTTAATTTGTCTTTTAATAGATTTTTGAACACCTATTATGTGGCAACTAATAATGGCTAAATAAATTAACAACTGATAAACTATTAATAATGAGGTTTCAGAAACAGAAAATCCATGTTAATATTTTTATGTCCTTATTACGTGCCAAGAACCATTTTAAGCATCCTACACTAACTTCTCTTTGCCTCACATTTTCACTCCTGAAGTAGATACTGCTATCACCCACATTTTACAGATGACTAAACACATGTAAAAAGATAATGAGTAACTTGCCAAGTGCCCCACAACTAGTAAGTGTGGAGCAAAATTTGAACTCAGCTGACTTTAGGGCTCCTAGATTTAAATGTAGTGCCATTCTGTGATATTTTGTTTTTTCTACTGCAGGAATGTTTTTTATGTTGCTCTAAATATCTTCTTATAAAGTGATATTAATCTAAAATTGTTATATATTTATTATAATCAATAACATCTTATTTATTAAAGCTTTCACTATTAAAACGGTGGGAACACCATCTTTCAGTAGTTTTACTTGCTGAAGATAATATTTAATGAAGCAAATCATGGGTTACTTTACTAAAATTTCCTTAAATTTAATAGATTCTAAAATCTCTGAGATCAGTTTCTATTGTTATAACACCAAAATGAAATAAGATATCATTCAAAGAAACTTTTAGAATATTACTGGAAAAAGACAGATTATGAGGACAAATATGGATTTTAATTCCAGCTCTGACATTTATAAGCCTTATTAGATTTATAGGAGTCATTTAATCTTTTTTAGTATCTCTGAGACTCATTTTCTAGATCTTTAAAATAGTTATGATGATGTTTTACTGTGAAGATAAAATGAGAAACACGAAAATGCTAGCACAATGCCTGGAGCAAAGCAGAACCCCAATCAAGGTTAGGTGCTGTGGCTTCCCTCAGATATATATATATATATATATATATATATATATATATATATATATATATANTTATCTAAATATAAAAGATATAAAAGATATCTATATATAAAAGATATATATATATATCTTTATATATATATATATATATTTATCTAAATATATCTATATATTTATATGCACTTTATATATTGCATATAAAGTGTAAATGGGCTGCCACACTTCAGTATGTACAGCTTATCACACAATTATTTTCTGAATTTTTTGGTGTAGTCATTCAACCAAATATTGATCTGTACTATAAGTCAGACAGAAATATGTACCAAGAAATTGTGTTGGCAGTATGAAACAAAACAGACATGGCCTTTCTTCTCATGGAGGTTACCTCATGGTAGAAAAGACATTTAACAACTAATCATTATAGGTTGTGATGAAATTTGAAAAAAATACTGCATAAATTGGCAAAGAATAAGCTGAAGAATATAATACTATTCTTAAGCTATAGCATGAGGATAATGATTTAATTAATTTGAAGAAGACTGGTGTGTATTTCATAGAGACAATGGCCCAACAAGTGGGGCCATATTTGCGCTGGAGATCTGAGCCAGAGCTGAAGCACACAGGTCTGGACTTATGGTCAGAGTAAAGATTTGAGCTTTCCTTGAAAGGAAATATGAAGCCAATAAAGTTTTACTACAGAGTGGTATAAAACTTATTTTTTGAACAATATTTTGTCTATAGAAAATGGATCAGAAGACTTCCAGTCAAAATGACAGTACAGTGAATACTGTACCCTCATCTTCCCACAACCATATCAAAATTACAACCAAACTAGAAAACAAATGTCATTCAGAATCATCTGAAATCTAGTTGAAGGCAAGTTCTACGAGCAGGGATTTAAAGAAGAAGCCACATTGCTTTGAAGCCCATGCTGGGTGTCCTTAAGAAGAACGCAGGCTGACTTTGACCCAACTTCCCAAGAGGCCCCAGAGCCAGCACACACAGCTGATACCTTCAGCCCATGTCAAAGTACCACCCACATAAGTGATACACTGAAGGGACAGACTCAGCAGACACCAAACTCTGTGGAAGTAAGTTGTATTCTGTGGGATAGGCCCCTGCACAGCTGATCCTCCACAGTGGTTGGAGGTTGGAGCCAGTATTTGCAGCTGATTGGCCTGGGGATAAATACCCCCCATTGACATACCAACGACAATCAAGACTCAAATATAAGAAGCTGTACACAGCCTGCATGAGAGCGAGGACTCACCTGGTGTGCCCAGTGGTTAAATGGGAAGGATGAGCTATTGGAACCTACAGAATATCTACTTCATAAGGGCCACTCTACCAAACCCAGGAGATGCAGCAGCTCTACCTAATACATAGAAATGGACACAGGGTGTCCACCAGAATGTGGACACAAAGAAATTTGTTCCAAATGAAAGGACAGAAGAAAACTTCAGGAAAAGAACCAAACAAAGTAGAGACAAGCAATCTACTAGGTGCAAAGTTAAAAACACTGGTTATAAGGTTACTCAGTGAATTAGTGACAACTTCAACATCATAAAAAAGACATGGAAACCATTTAAAAAACAGTAAGAAACAAAGGATATCCTAACTGAAATGAAGAATAATTTACTGGGAGTCAAACAGTAGAGTGGATGAAGCTGAGAATCAAATCAGTGATTTGGAATATAAGGAAGCAAAAAACACCAAATCAGAACAGCAAAACACAAACAAAAAAAAAGAAGTCAAAAAAACCCTATGAAGGAAATAAACACATAGTTCCAGGAAGTGCAAAGAAATCCTAAACAGGATGAACCTAAACAGTCTCACAAAAAATACATCATAATTAAAATGAAAAAGGTTAAAGACAAAGAGAGAACCTTGAATGCAGCCAGTGAAATGTTAGTTACCTACAAGGGAGGTTTTAAAAGGCTGTCAGATGATTTATCAACAGAAAATTTTCAGGCCAGAACGTATTGGCACAAAATACTCAAAGTGATGAAAAGCAAATACATATATTCTGTTAATGATTTATTTTGCTGGGCAAAAACTTTTTAGTTTGATGTAGTCTCACCTGTTTTATTTTTTCTTTTGTTTATTTTGCTTGAGAAGAGATATCAGAAAAATATCCCACTTCTGAGTTTTATCAGAAGAAGCTCAAAATACTAATTCAAAAGAATATATGCACCCATATGTTCACTGTAGTGCTATTTACCCTAGGCAAGATTTCAAGAATCTATCAGTACATGAATGGATAAAAAAGCTGTTATGCATTTATACCATGGAAATCTTACCATTTTCGACAGCATGGATGGTCCTGAAAAGACTTATGCTGAGTTAAATAAACCAGTCATGGAAAGACAAGTACCATACGCCTTCACTCATATCTGGAATATAATGAATAAAATAAATTAATCAGCAAAATAGTGACAGAGAGGCTGACAGTTGTCAGAGGTAAAGTCTGAATGAGGGGTAGAGAGATTGGGAAAAATTTTTAAAAAGAGATAGTGAAAAACTCATGGACATGGGCAACAGGGAGATGATGGCCACCAGGCAGAGATGGGGAAAAAGAGCAAGAGGAGAGGATAAGAAGAATAATTGGTGCCAGACAGAGACTTGATTTGGGGTGGTGGACACACAACACAATGTAGATACAATATTTTGTGGAACTGTGCACCTGAAACCCATAAAATTTGGTTAAGTAGTGTCACCCAATAAATTCAATAAAAATAAAAAATAAGTAAAAGGGAAAACAGAAAATGAAGCACCTACATCCAAGACTACTCTAGTCAGCAAAGCTACCATTTAGAGTTAAAGGACAAAGAACTTTCCAGATGAGAAAAAGCTAAAGCAGTTCATCACCAAACTAGTATTACATAAAATATTAACTGGCCTTCTTTAAGAAGAAGAAAAAGATATAAAATATGAACAATGAAATGGCAATGAATATAGATGTATCAATAATTGAATCCAAAAAACAAAATAAATAAACAAGCAGAATAGAAACAGACTCGTAGATACAGATAACATCACTATGGTTGCCAGATGAGAGAGCACAGTAGTGGGGATGGGTGAAAAGATGAAGGGGTTAAGTACAAGTTTGTTGTTACAGAATAGTCATGGGGATGTAAAGTACAGCATAGGGAATATAGGGAATAATATTCTAATAACTACATGTGGTGTCACCTGGATATGAGGTTTATTGTGATGATCTAATCACTGGAGTGTACACCTGAAACTAATATAATATTCTATATCAACTCCAACTGAAAATTTTTTAAAATAATTTAACTTTAAAAAACTTTAACAAAAGAAAATTGATTAGAAGAGGTTGGGAACAGAAGAGAGAAGACTGCTTGGAAGATACTGCAATTTAGAAAAGTAAGAGATCATTGGGATGTGGGCTGGGGTGACAGGAGTGAAGAGGGCGTGATGGGACTGTAAAACATACACTTTGGTGACACTTTAAGGGGCTTGAGAACAGATTAGTTGCACAGGTGATATAAAGGCAAGGGTTTAGAATGTCCCTTTTTAGACTCCTGCATAAATAACTGTGTAGTCAGAGAAACCATTGATTGAGTATGCAAAGATTTAAAGGAGAACACAAATAAATAACTGAAAAAAATGAGCATGTTAATTTTGAGATATTTTAGAGCAATCCAGATGGACGTCAAGCACTACTGGTTTTGTAAGCTTGACAGAAGGAATGGTCTGATCTGAAGATAAAATTTTGGAAAGTACTAACTCTTTTAGAGAAGTCAGTAAAGTCATGGAAGTGAAGAGATCATCAAGAAAAGACTATAGACTGAAAACTGAAAAAGGCAAAGACTTGAACTTTGTCTTTGGTTTCTTCCAGAAAATGACTAACTAACTCTCAGACAAGGATTCAAGTGTTAGTAGTTTAATAGGGAAGAGATGGGAACTCTGGCAGAGGAGTGGGGGAATGAACACAAGGAAAAGAAAGCCAACACAGGAGGCATTATTTAAGCCAGCCACCACTGTAGAGCTTAATCCTGTTGTGCAACTCTGGGACATTAAGTATTACAAATTGCACACTTCAGAATTAATCTGTGGAAGGGTCATAGAACTGTGATTTAAAAAAATATTATCCTCAACGGAGGGTATTTTTTTCTCATTGCTTTTAGGGAGAACAGGAGGGAGAATGAGAGAGAATGGAAGGAGGAAATGAGGGAGGGAGGGAGAGAGAGAGAGAGAGATGTGAGAGAGAAACATAGATTTGTTGCCTTATCATAAGCATGTAGATTGGTGATCAAGCCCATAATCTGGGTATATGCCCTGACTGATAATCAAAACCATGCCCCTTCATTCAATGGGGTGATGCTCCAACCAACTGAACAATATCAGCCAGGACTGGGACTATTTTTACAGCAAAACCCATCTATTATTGAGGATGGCTATTCCCAGAATGTGTTAGTTACCTGGCATTCTCAGTCTGTTCCAGATGAGTAAAGAGATTTTCTCTGTATGTAGGAATGTTGGATTGCAACAAAGGTATTTCTGACCAAACCTAGAAGAGTTTTGGCTTATGATGGATAAGGGGTGTTTGGAAAATTGAGTTTGCTAGATTAAAATATATATAATATTTGGAACATATTCATACTGAAAATTATTTATCTGAATATTTAAGTTAAAATCTACTTACTTTTTAAATTTTGTTTTGTTGCTAAATATTGTAGTCCTAATTAAAATGAACTGCAGCTGAATGGGAAATTAAAAATTAATGACATGTAAAGAGCTGATATTATCTGTGTATAAAGACAGACCAAAAGAAGGAGATTGGACTCAAGTATTTTGTATTGCAAGTAGGACATATGATAACATATGAATGCTCATATGAAAGGAAAGATGCTGTTAGGAATAAGTAGAAGAAAGAGAACGGAGATTATGATAGATTGAGGTAGTATATAGAAAAAAAACTAGTTTTTTTCCTTTTCCTTTCCCCTTGTGTCTCCTTTACTATTCACACAGAAAACCACTTCTGACAGCTAACGTGTGTACATTTTTTTCCCCACAACAAGCAATTTTCAGCAACACTAGCTGGGTGTCCTCCAATGTAACTCAGTTCTGATACTGTCTACCTAAAGATAATTTCAAACCCCATAGGCTAGGGGTTCAGTCCCACAAGATCACCCTCCCCTCCAAATGCACTTCAGATGCTAGTGAAAATCCCAGGCTATTATTACCTGTGCTTCTGACCAACTAGCTATATAGATCAGAGGATCCAATGAACTCTTCCTTGGGTTTGATTAATTTATAAGAGCAGCTCACAAAACTCAGAGAAGCACTTACTTACATTTACCAGTATATTAAAGAATGTGATAAAGGATACAGATGATTAGCCAGGTGAAAAGATACAGAGGAGGGTCCCAAGTGCAGAAGCTTCTGTCCCTGTGGAGTTGAGGTGTGTCAATTTCCCTGTGTGAGTGTGTCCAACCTCTAAGTTCTTCAAACCTTGAGTTATGAGGATAGTGTGACAGTTACCTCACATAGGCATAATCAATTATTAACTCCATTTCTCAAATCCCTCTTCTACCTGGAGGATGAAGAGTGGAACAAAAGATTCTATGCTTCTAATCATGGGTTGGTCTTTCTGGTAATAACCCCTCGACCCTCACCTCAGGAGCATTCTGGGAATCTCCTCAATGGAACAAAAATGCTCCTAATACTCTTATCACTTAAGAAATTACAAGGGTTTTAGGAGCTCTATGCCAGGAACTGGGGACAGGAACCAATTACATCTTTTTTTTTTATTATCTCACAGGTAAGAAAGTTGGGAGGATGCTTGAGTCAGTGGATGAGGATAGATTGACTTTTGACTGAAAGGAGAAAATTCTTAAAGAAATGAGGAAAAAATCAAGAATTTTGATAAATAAGATTTTTAGAATGCACAGTGGAAGTGCTTTGGAGACAGGTAAGAGGAATGCGTGGGGCAAAAGGATGCGTGACAGTGCGGAAACGTCTGATCATCAGAATGACTTGCACTATTAGCGGGAAATAGTGTAAAGAGGAATGGGAGACAGGATAGACTCAGACGAGAGGGAGAATGCAGANTAGGAGCTCTATGCCAGGAACTGGGGACAGGAACCAATTACATCTTTTTTTTTTATTATCTCACAGGTAAGAAAGTTGGGAGGATGCTTGAGTCAGTGGATGAGGATAGATTGACTTTTGACTGAAAGGAGAAAATTCTTAAAGAAACGAGGAAAAAATCAAGAATTTTGATAAATAAGATTTTTAGAATGCACAGTGGAAGTGCTTTGGAGACAGGTAAGAGGAATGCGTGGGACAAAAGGATGCGTGACAGTGCAGAAACGTCTGATCATCAGAATGACTTGCACTATTAGAGGGAAATAGTGTAAAGAGGAATGGGAGACAGGATAGACTCAGACGAGAGGGAGAATGCAGAATTTAGCCAATATAGGAAATATGTTTACTAGAATAAAAATCTTTGAAAATATAATTAATTGCTTTTTATAATATATCAAATGTATACACACAGATACTTATATATTCAAGGATGAATTATTATTAATTAAAATACTTTAGGTTATTCAGAGGTTAATTGTGGGGGTGACTTTTCCTGCAAGTCCCCCCCATCCACCGTGGATGAAAGTAAACACTACCAAGACATGATCTGCTTGGGGAGGAGAGGTGGCCAGTTTCTCCAAGGAAACAAAGGCCTTGCATGGTGGCCAGTTTCTCAGAGGAAAAAGGCCTTTAGCCCCTCCTCCAGGGGCTTTTATTGGGTTGTAATAGACAGGAATACAGGGTGGCAAGGATCAAACAGTAGACAACATTTCAAAGAAATCTGAGGGCTTACTCTGAGTCAGAGTCTGTCAGGAAGGGGCTTTTGCAGAAACTTTAGGGTTTCCTGCTTGGACCCTTAACATATGAATGAAAACACTCTTATCAGAGCAGGTTTCACAGGTTTTTGAGGAATTCTTTGTGACGCCAGATTTTTCCCTGGGATCCACTCTGGCAAGGCAAGGAGCTATGCACCCCCCCCATCAGGTTTTCGTCTTAAGTGAATTAGAGCCAGGAAGCACTTCTCCCAGAGGACATGGGGACTCGGGCTATGTCACATAGCCAGGGGGCATGGGTCTATTGCTCGATCTTTGTTGTGGCCCCCTGAGTCCTTCCATGATGGCCTCCCAAGTGATCATGTCTGGCTTAGGTTGCTCCTCACTCTGAGGAGACTTACCCATCATGGACTTCCAACCAGGCTTTGGGGCCAGGGAGGAAACTGAGGCAGCGTTTGCTACCAGAGACAAGCTTTGTCTACTGCTGCTTGCATTCTGGAGGTCACTCGCTCATCCCTAGCCATGGGAGGTAGTTATAATTCCTGAAACCAGGTAGAGTGGTCCCCAACAGTTAACCACTTCTTTCTTCAAGTTTAATATTTTAAAAACTGGTAAATGAATTTTTTTAAATATCTTGAAAATAAACTGACATCTTTATAAAAGTTTTTAGGCTATTGGATATTTTAGCCACTTTATTTCTAGGTACTCTTATAATGCACATATAACTGCAATAGAATTAACTATTGATTTTGAAATGCAGAGTGATAATTAACACAGGGTAAGTTAGTGGGGATAGTTGTATAATGACCAGTTAAGTAAATTTCTTTAGACATAAAAGATAACATCCTACTTACTACCTTGAAGTTACAGAGGTTTAACTATAGTTCTGAGCTTTGTGGTATGATTAATGAGCTCTGTCTCTGGTTGCATGAAGAATTGGGTGAGAGTTTAACTACCAAAGAACCCATACATCACTCCAAAAGGAGCTATATTGTGTACAATTCCCTGAGAGATAGTAGAGATTCTTAAGAAAAATAAGCACTGAAAAGTCAATAGTTGGATATCTTTTAGGTAAGGCAGTCAAGTACCTGTGTAATGAATCACTGTGAACTGAAAACTAGAAGCAAATTATAGATTTTTGAGTTGTAGGCATAAAAATAATTTATTAAATACTCCACCCTAATCTGAATGCATAAATGATAAAAAATGAGTTCAATAAAAACCCACCAGAAGTTATTCAGGATTTATATTACTAAATCTATCTCTTTCATAAGTTAATTTAAAAAAATAGAAAATTGAAAAAAGGAAATATACCAAAAGGCTATAGCATTTTATATTTTGAAATAAAATTGCACATTAACATGTATGACCTTGTACTAATCTATTTTAATCCAAATAGAATACCAGTAATTAAAAAGTAAAAAAGATATAGAAAAATATTTAAAAAGTACACTTTCCCTAATATCCAGTCAGACTATTTTTTCTCCAGTGAAGAGACTATTTCTGTTTTGAATGATTGATTTTTACTGAGTCCTTCACCAGATATAACAACAATAAACCAATTCAACTGTAATTTTAGTGAACCAGTTCTCTGAAACCATTCTAACTCACAAAATATATAGTCATATCCATTTTTTAAAATCTCTATTGTCTATATTATGCCGTAAAGTTGTCAGGACTCTGGAAGTGTTACTGACAGCCTCTTATGATGCTTTCATAGGAAGGTGGCGCCTAAATTTATCTTTGGAGACTATTGTACCTTAAACATGCCTTTATTCCTCAAACACAAATAGAAATTAGAAATAAAATAGGTAATCAAAACACCATATATATGACAAATGCCATTTAATTATATGGCATTTAAGCAAAGGCAAATCATTGATTCATTAAATGCGTATAACACTAATCCAGTTATTGATTCAACAGGGTGGCCTTGACTAAGTTTTCAGTAGCAATGACCATTTAAATTTATATTTCCAAATAAGGGGAAAAGCACATGCCTGCTCAACCTATTTAGGACAGGAGTATACAATCATGAAATCAGAATTAGAATACTTACCATGACTCATTTGCTTTTCTAACTCTTCTGTCAGTGACTATTTCTTTGGAGTAACTCTATGTATTTTTTACTTCATCTTAACTGTTGCGGTAATGTCAATTTGGAAATCCAGAGATTAAGAATACCAATAGACAGTATTAATCGGTGACAGACAGCTTATTTACTCACTTCTATCATTTAATTTATAATACATTTTCCTCTACCTTATATTGTTTTCTGCTCTCTAGTCAACTTACTGAATAAATTTTTAAAGTGCTTACTTAAAAATTTTTATTTGAATGATGATTATATTTGTTTGAAAAATAAAAATATTGAAATGACCTAGTTTGACATTATTTATTATTAACCCAATGTAAAACCTATTATATAATATGTGTATGGGGAAAGGCAGGTTGGAACCAATAAGGAGATTGTAGAAAAATAAAAAGAGCAAGAGAAAAAAGGCTTTAGCTTAAAATCTCAAATGGATACTTAGGTTATCTGTGAAGGTCTGAGAGCAGGAGACTTTTCTGGCTTAGGGGAGTCCCAGTTACAGCTGGGGGACTTTCAGTACTGCTGTGTGCGGGCCGTGATGTGCACCCTGCTCTGAAGGCACACAAGCTCTTTCTGGGCAGTGAGCTCACCTTAAGCTCTCTCCTTGGCTCAGCTTCTTTTTCGCCGTGCAGTCCGTTCCTGTCCTATAACCTGGGAACTGTTGTTCCAGATTTCCTCACATAATACTTTTTATCATCTTTATCTTTCCTTAAGATGTAATTCAGAAGGTGATTAATTTCACAGTTGTACACTCCCACTCAAGAAATATTTTTTTTAAAATATTTTATTTATTTATTTATCTTTAGAGGGGAAGGAGAGAGGGAGAGAAACTTCAATGTATGGTTGCCTTTTGTGCGTCCCCTGCTGGGAGTTGGCCTGCAGGGGACCAGCCTGCAACCCAGGCATGTGCCCTGACTGGGAATCGAACCGCGATCCTGTGGTTCGCAGGCCCGCGCTCAGTCCACTGAGCTACACCAGCCAGGGCTTCAAGAAATATTTTATAACAGGCATTTAGACTCTAGTGCCACGAATAAATTTAAAACTTTCAAGCCTATCAGTAAGATTCCAAACATAGCTTCCAGAATCCAGTTTTGTATAGATACCCTTAAATAAGAATGAAATACATCACAGAAGTCAAACAGTTCTGTCTCAGGAATGTTTTCGTGTTTAGAGTGGGCACAAGGCACGCTGCTGAACAAAGGCCTGCGCAGTGAGATGGACGGCAGGGAAGGATTTTCTGGACTGTCTGAGAGTTCTGTTGGTCATGAGGAGAGATTTTGGTGCTGGGACTCTTGACTAAGTCTTCCAAAAACTTCATCAAAAGGTAAACCATTTGTGCTGGCTCAGGAGGTCTCATACTGGTGGTCTCTAGGCTATTGGTAGTCCAAAGCCAGTGTAGATCTGTTTCACAACGTTGGCTAGCACAATGTTGTAAATGTAACTTTGTTTCCAACATTTGAAGAATCGGATTTCTCATAACCATCAATGTTCTTATCTTCCCTTGAGGAAGGAGAAGCACAGCAACACCAAGATCACCTTATTAATTAAAAATGTCAACTGGAGCTGCGTAGGATAGATTGTGTGGAAGGAATATTTATTCTCCGGTTCAGCACAACCTCTAGCGTGACCTGCATCTTCCACTCTCGGGAGGCCGTCAGTCTCCATACTGAAGTCTGCCCTACCTCACTCATTTACATCACTCCTGGCTACTACTGGCAACCAGTTTGACCCTTTCTTTGATCAAGGAGTCTACTATGACTGTCTGCAGTTCTTTGGGCTGCTGTAAGGGTGTTATTTCAAGGCTCTTTTCATTCTCCAAACCCAAAAAGTCTTGTTTGTTTGCTTTGTCCTTAGGGAATTGTATATGCCATTGTATATGCCATTGTATATGCCTTCTTCTCCACTGGAACCATTTCTTGTCAAAAATTTTGGTTTTTACCTTAATATCTTTCATATAGAAAAAAGACAACTGAAACAGAGAGGTTTAAGCCAAGTTTTAAAGAAATAGAAAGCTGAAGAGAGACAAATTTTCTTGCCAGGGGTAGAGATTAACATATCGTCTGAGATTCTGAGCAGTAGCACCATATCCATGTGTGTTGATGCGTGATCTTTACTTCTGTCAAGTTCTTATTTTAGTGCCGTATCTCACAGTGGGTTGGGAAGCATATATGACGTGATCCACCTGTGTACCCATTAATTTAGTATTTCTCTTGCAAATCTCCTCTCTTTCTGCCTTAAAGAATGAAATAGAATAAAAAATATTCACACAAGACGTGATGCAATAGGCATTAAGTAATAAATATCCAGACATACAAAATAATAAAATTTAGTCAGTTTTGCTTTATATTGGACAATCATTTGATCATACTTCAGGCTATTTCCCACCTTCTTTCTGAGGCATCATCATTATCATTAATTTGATGTAACTTTCTAGTGTTATTTTTCATATTTTTATTATAGAAAAATGTATCATACTCTTGATATATGGATTTAAATGAATATAAATATAACATATGTATAAATAAACAAAACATTTTATTATTCAAATTCATGATATTTTAAAATTATCCATACTAATACACAGATTGATTTTGTATATAGTCAATATTTGTATATTTTATTGCTTCTACATAATATATTTACATCTCTCTATATATACACACATATATGTATACCCTACTCATACACTTAATTTTTTTTTAAAGTTTGGCCATAGTAATTCTCTATGGAATATATTTTTCCCCTTTCTTTATTTCCAATAAATTTGGATCATTTTGTTTTAAGTCTAAGTCTTGCAAAAAGCATGAAACTAAGTTTAATTTTTAAATTCATTGGATAAACTTTTCTTAATAGGTTATTTAAATATTTGTATTTATTTTAATTCATTTCTAACATAGTAATTTCAAACTTCTATTTAGCTTTTATTTTGTTATCTTACCTTCTGTTTGATTGACCAATTATTTTTTATTCTCTCATTCAACTTATCAGTTTAGATACTTTAATATTACTTAGTTACCATTAACATTCTAAAGGTTCATACTAGACAATGAGTTAATCAGTACCTTTATTCTTTCAAATGTTATGAATATCTTAGAATGCTTCAGTGCTGAGCTCCCTAATTCCATCCTCATAATATAATAAACAAATATATTATTGTTTCCAAAATTTTATATTTTTAGTTCTCCAAATTGGTATTTGTATAATTTACCCTTATTTAGATATAAAAACATATCAATATTTGCTGTTTGGATTAATTTCTTTGTTTACCATTGCCTTTCACATGTAAAGAAAATATTAACATTAAAATCTTTCCTAAAAAACTATTAAAAGAAACTAATACTATTTGGAAAAAAATATGAAGAAATGAGGAGTTCCAAAAAGGGATGTTGAGCAAAGAGATTGTTTAAGGTGGGTACATTTCTAATTATAAAATGTTGTTATTAAAGTTTCAGATTTTATTTTATTGATGTCAGAGTGAATGGGTACTGAGTCTTTCCTGGTGTTTGTGATTTTTAAAATTTTTTTAATGGCTTCTTTGCCAGATATCTCCTATTTGTCTTTTCAGATTTATTCTTAACCCCTCCCTTCTGCTTTCTGCCATGAATGCCTGATCTATATGGAATTACTTCCATGGATTTCTCTGTGTTCTTTTTCCTTCTTGGTTTTTTCCCTTTGGAAAGAGCAGCAGGGGAATGGTGGGAAAGAGAACAAAGGTAGGGTGTTTATTACTCTGCAGTTCTTCTTAAGGGGTAGATTGTGCCTGACTCAGTCTGCCAATGCTCCTCTCTGTGCAACTATCTCCGTGAAATTACAGCATGTGTTTATATCATCATTCTACTTTTCTTTTGTGCCAGCTGCCTCTGACCATGGCATTCCTTATGGTTTCATGCACCCCACTGGCACCTTTTTAAATGGTCACTTTGTAAATTAACCCCTTTTGAACATTGTAATTTGAATGTGATATTTACTTTCTTATTTTTATTTTTTAAATTTATTTAATTATTTTTCAAGTACAGTTTTCTGTCTATTACTCCCACCCCATTCCACCCCCTGTGCTCCCCCCTCCCTCCCAGTTCCACTTTTGTCAGTTGTTGTCCATGTATTCTTTATATACGTTCCTCTAAATCCCTCCCCTATTTCCCCTGAAATTCCCTCCCCTCTCCCCTCTGGTCACTGTCAGCCTGTTCTCTATTTCAGTGTCTTTGGTTATATTTTGCTTGCTTGTTTGTTTTGTTGTTTAGCTTCCTGTTAAAGGTGAGATCATATGGTATTTGTCCTTCAACACCTGGCTTATTTCACTCAGCATAATGCTTTCCAGTTCCATCCATGATGTTGCAAAAGGTAGGAGCTCCTTCTTTCTTTCTGCAGCATAAAATTCCATTGTGTATATGTACCATAGTTTTTTGATCCATTCATTTACTGACGGGCACCTAGGTTGCTTCCAACTCTTGGCTATTGTAAATTGTGCTGCTATGAACATTGGGGTGCATAGGTTCTTTGGGATTGGTGTTTTAGGGTTCTTAGGATACAATCCTAGCAGTGGAATTGCTGGGTCAAAAGGCAGGTCCAATTTTAGTTTTCTGAGAAAATTCCATACTGTTTTCCATAATGGTTGTACCAGTCTGCAATCCCACCAACAGTGGACCAGAGTCCCACTGTTTTCTCTCCAACATTTCCCATCTCCAACATTTGCTGTTTATTGCTTTGTTTATGATAGCCATTCTCACTGGTGTAAAGTGGTATCTCATTGTGGTCTTAATTCACATTGCTCTGATAGCTAAGGATACTGAACATCTTTTCATGTGTCTCTGGATCCTCTGTATGTCCTCCTTGGAGAAGTGTCTGTTCAAGTCCTTTCCCCATTTTTTAATTGGGTTAGTTGTCTTCTTAGAGTGAAGTCGTGCGAGTTCTTTGTATATTTTGGAGATTAAACCTTTGTGTGAGGTATCATTGGCAAATATGTTTTCCCATACAGTTGTTTGTCTTTTAATTTTAATGCTGTTTTCTTTAGCCACACAGAAGCTTTTTATTTTGATGAGATCCCATTTGTTTATTCTTTCCTTTATATTCCTTGGACAAACAATAGTCTTAGTTAAGAAACATATCTGTAAAAATGTTGCTGCATGAAATATCTGATATTTTCCTGCCAATGTTCTCCTCTAGGACTTTAATGGTGTCAAAGCTTATATTTAAATCTTTTATCCACCTTGATTTAATTTTGGTGTATGGTGTAAGTTGGTGCTCAAGTTTCATTTTTTTTTTTTTTTTGCATGTAGCTGTCCAGTTCTCCCAACACCATTTGTTGAAGAGGCTATCTTTACCCCATTTTATGTTACTGCCCCCTTTGTCGAATATTAATTGACTAAAGAGAGTTGGGTTTATTTCTGGGTTCTCTGTTCTGTTCCATTTTTTTCTAGTATTGTTGAACTTCTACTTTCCTCCTTCTGTGGGTCATCTTAGCTAGGATTTTGTTACTTCTTTTGTTTAAATTTAAATACTATTAAAATGTGAATGCTTGATTTTTTTTCTTTGTGAACAAACCTTCCCCAATAGACACATGCAGAAGATATTGTTCTTCCATTATTTACTAGCAACTATACCCTCTTGTGTTAAAACCGTAATACATTTTCCTGTTTCCCTGGTCTTACAACTGTCCTTTCAGCCTGATGAGTTCTTCCTGTTGTCTTTGTTTCACTATATAATTCTGAAGTGAATTCCACATTCTCTGACAGGAAAGATTGCTGACTTCAAATTTAAAAATGCATTTTATCCATTGTGCTAATCATGACACATTTTGTGTTGCCCCTTTTAATATTCCTTTGGCAGTAGTAGCTCAGAGATAATGCCATTTAATTACTTCATCTGTTCTATCCTGAGGATTAGACTTGCTCTAATCCTCTTGAATGATTTTACTGTTTCCTCCAAGCAAAACCAAAAATTATACTAGATTATTTTGGTACAACAAGATCTCATCAAGTTACTGAAATTATTATTTTCTGTATCATTGCTTTCTATAACATTGATGCTTTTTATGATTTCAATTTGGGACAGCTGTCAGGCAACATTATATTTGATAAAACTAAGATTGTTAAAGGAAAAACAATTAAGAAATGTTCTGAATAAAAATGAAATTATAGGTTTATTCCTGGTAAAGAAGTTAACTGGAATGAAAATGTAGCTCACAAAAGTATTCTTTCAAAAAATAAATCTGATTAGGTCACTTCACTGATTAAAAAAATAGTGCAATTATTTAATTGTTCCCTATTGACTAGAGAGTTGTCTATACAGATCTTTTTTTTTCTTACACCCACTAGTAAAACAATATTGAGAGAGCACTTGTAATATATATATATATATATATATATATGANTTATAGGTTTATTCCTGGTAAAGAAGTTAACTGGAATGAAAATGTAGCTCACAAAAGTATTCTTTCAAAAAATAAATCTGATTAGGTCACTTCACTGATTAAAAAAATAGTGCAATTATTTAATTGTTCCCTATTGACTAGAGAGTTGTCTATACAGATCTTTTTTTGCCTTACACCCACTAGTAAAACAATATTGAGAGAGCACTTGTAATATATATATATATGAATTTATAATTAAATTATAATGATATACTAGCCTGCAAATACATTCTATATTTATATATACATAGTATATATATATACTATATTTATATATAAATATTGTATATATATATATATATATAAATTTGTAAAGCTAAGAAGGTGTACAAGCAAATGAAAGTCTTTTCTCCCACATTCTAGGGGTTCATCTTGCATAAGATGTTCTAATTATGTTCTTTTCTTTGGCTACTATGCACCTAGAGCAAAGGTCAGCAAACTTAGTCTGCAGTCTGCAGATAAAATCAAATGTGGCACAGTTTTTATAAATAATGTTCTGTTTAAACTCAGCCACGCTCATTTGTTGACGTGTCGTCTATGACTGCTGTCACACTGCAATTGCACTTCTAACAGGCACTAGTTAGCCCAGAAAACCCTGACCCATCTTCTAGATAGAATTCTATCTTATGTATTACTGTTTGATTTCTAAATATCTGTAGTTCTTGCCTAAAAATATCCCTCATTGCTTTGAGAGTACATCGTTTTCACACAACTACAGCTTTGAGCCTAGAATGCCTTCATGGAAGTCTTTTATTTAGGTCTTCATAACATTTCATATTTTTTTCAAATGCTTCTTCCCTGTGACTTCTTGGAGCTATTGATTGTGGACAACAAACTGTTGTCTGCCTGGTTGAATATAAGAGTTAAGCTAGGTAAATATAACTCTGTCTCAGGGGTTTTAATTTCAAGTGGAAATTCAAAGAAAATGCAATCGGAATAGTTATTCAATAGCAGTGTGTGATGGAAAGTTCACAAAATTCCACTGCTGAGGTCCTGGGATTGTCTTTGTTTCTATTGTCCACAAGGTCTGCTCATTTAGTTCTTCCTTTGATTTTGAAAAATATGTGTACTATCCTTTTAATTCCTTTATGTTTTACTTAAGCTAATACTGATCTAACATTATTTTTAAATGTGATCCAGTCTATCATAATCCTATTGGCTCATCAAAAATTACCCAAATTCTTGCAAGAAAATTATTAAAAATTATTAATAACCAAAAAGAATATTTAACACATGTAGCTTATAATGTAAATAAATTGCTATCTTAAAATTTAGGACCAATTATAAGATATAGAAGACTGTAAAGAACTTTCTTTTCTGACTGATTTCTCTGGACTTCAGAAAGGGTACTGGAATGGCCAACAATAGTGTAATTGTTAAACCCACTTCCTGTGGGTTGAGAGACACTGCTAACTGTCAGAGAAAAAATCTAATATAAGTTATTGAAAGATATTCTAGCACATGAAGGTTTCTATAATCTTTAAAAAACTACGCTTGAAAAATACAGCACAGGGCAGAAGTCAACATAGTTTTTCTTCAAAGGGAGAGTCTGGGGGTCTCTACCCACAGGGCCCCTCCAGCCACCATGGATGAGAATAAGTCTACCAAGGCATGATCTGCTTGGGGCAGAAAGGTGGCCAATCTCTCAAAGGAGAAGGGCCAAGAACCTTTTCCTCAATGGGCTTTTACTGGGTTCATTTTGCACAGGAATACAGGTAAAACTCATTAATCATTGTCAGGCAGTAATGATCAAACAGTAGATACCTATCTATTCCTAAGAATAGATAACTTCTTCATACAAAGAACTATGAAGTCTTATTCTGAGTCAGGGTCTGTTAGCTAAAGGGCTACAAAACGTTGGGGAACAAAAGCACTTCCTGCTTGGGCGCTCATTATTTAATTGAGAACATTCTTAGCAAAACAGATTTCACGGGATTTTACATATTCTTTCTTAAGTCTGACCACCCTAAGGAATCTGCCCTTTCCACCACAGCACAATACTCGCCACCAGCATTGTATCAGGCTTAAGGCATTCTTTCAGGCTTAAATCAGGCAGGGGAAGTAAGGCAGCCAAGAGATTAGAAGACTTCCTGCAGACAGAATGAGGACTCAGGCTATGTCAAAATCGAGAACCGAGGGTCCATCACCCCCTTTTGCTGTAGCCCCCCAAGTCCTTCCCTGGGGCCTCCAGGTGATCATGCCTGTCTTAGGTCATTCCCTCCTTAGGGAATCTTATCTGTCTTTGGCTAACTGATCAAACATTGAGGACCAATTATGGATGAAGGAGCAGAAGCAGTGCTTCTGCCAGAGAGATAAGCTTTGTCTCCTTAGTGGCTTATGGTCCAAATATCACTCACTCAGCCTTAGCCGGTGGGAGTTAGGGAGGGGTGGGGGTAGGATTACAGCTCTGGAAACCAAGCAGGGCAGTTCCCAGCAGCAGAGATAGTTAATTGGTTTAGCTTTGCAAGTCAAAGAGTCTGTCACAGTTACTCAACACTGCTGTCATAGCACGAAAGCAGACACAGACAGTACATAAGTACACATGCATAGCTGTGTTTCAACAAAACTTTATTTTTAATATATTTTATTGATTATGCTATTGTAGTTGTGCCATTTTTCTCCCCTTTATCCCCCTTCCTCTATCCCCCTCCCACCACTATTCCACTCCCCCTCAATTCATGTCCATGGGTCGTACCTGTAAGTTCTTTGGCTTCTCCATTTCCTATACTAATCTTAGCCTATATTGTCTATTTTCTACCTACCACTTATGCTTCTTATTCTCTGTACCTTCCCCCCCTACCCACCTTCCCCTCCCTGATCAAAACCCTCCATGTGATCTCCATTTCTGTGATTCTGTTCCTGTTGTAGTTGTTTGCTTAGTTTGTTTCATTTTGTTTTTAAATTCAATTGTTGATAGTTGTGTTTGTTGCCCTTTCACTGTTCATATTTTTAATCTTCTTTTTCTTAGATAAGTCCCTTTAACATTTCATATTATAAGGGCTTGATGATGATAAAGTCCTTTAACTTGACGCTATCTGAGAAGCACTTTATCTGCTCTTCCACTCTAAATGAAAGCTTTGCTGGATAGAGTAATCTTGGATGTAAGTCCTTGCCTTTCATGACTTTACATACTTCTTTCCAGCCCCTTCTTGCCTGCAAGGTTTCTTTTGAGAAATCAACTCAAAGAGTCTTATAAGAAATTAAAAACTTACTTGAAAGAGTAATGAAGGAAAACTTCCCCAATCTGTCAAAGGAAATAGACTCCCAGGAATCTCAGGGAGTTCCAGAGAAGTTGGACCAAAGGAAGCACTCACTGAGGCACATCATAATTACATTACCCAAGATTAAAGAGAAGCAGAGAATCTTAAAAACAGCAAAAGGAGAGGAGACAGTTACCTACAAAGGAGTTTTCATAAGACTATCAATATAACTTATTTTACAAAATGTATAACTTTCCAGAGTTAGCTGACCACTTGTATAAATGAAAGTTTATGCACATTCACAGGCTTCAATATCTGTGGTGTGCATAACCATACATCATTTTAAAAGGTATAGAATTCATAGATGCATTAAACAATTAAACATATAGTCTTGAGCTCTCATTCTGCATCTGAAAATGTGTCCAAATTCAAACATCCTTTAAATAGTTATAGAGGCAAAAGCCTATGCTTTGAAGCATTATCCTGCTTAAAGTTATGCCTCAGATGAGTTTCTGAAATAGTAGCTTTTATATCCTAAATATACATAACAGATATCCTGATGGCAATAGAAGTCTGTATTTTGATAGCCACATGTACATAAGCTGTGTTCTAACTTCTTTTCTGAAAGTTTGAGTGTACATGTCCCAGAATCTATGTTCAGATCCAGTCTAACAACTAAGCTATGCTGTCTTCTCCTATACTCTATCAGACTTTTAACTTGCTTGTGCTGTGGTTTGCTGGCTTTTATATCTTAACTGAAATATGAAAATATACTCATATTTAATCTTAATAAAATTTCTGTGTGGTACCTTATTGAAATACATTATTGTGTAGTGCATGAACTTTTCCTAGTTGGCAGTCTTTGTTGAGAAAAGAAGAAATTATTTGCAATTGAAATTTGATTAAAATTTGAGCTGTGCTGTTATGCTTTGAGAATGCTCCTTCTATAACAGTTGCCTTTATGTGCTAATCTTGACATTCAAATTGTAAATGTAAACAGAATCAGAGAAAGCTGTATTAAGTGTCAGAATGAAGAAAGGAATATTTTGGTTTTTTTAATCTTAAAGAAGAACCTTCAATATTTCATGTAATACTGATTTGGTGTGATTAACTCCTTTAGCATTCTCTTATCTGGGAAGCTCTTTAGCTGTCTGATTCTAAATGATAGCCTTGCTGGGTATAGTACTCTTGGTCATAGATCCTTGTTTTTTATCACTTTGAATATTACTAACCAATCCTATCGGGTCTACAAAGTTTCTGTTGAAATGAGCTGACAGTCTTATAAGAGCCCATTTGTACTAACTGCTTTCTCTTGCTGCTTTTAAAATTCTCTGTCTTTAAGTTTTGCCATTTTAATTATGATGTGTTTTGGTGTGGGCCTTTTTGAATTCATCTTGTATGGAACTCTTTATGCTTCTTGGATTTGTGTATCTATTTCCTTCACCAGGTGAGGAAAGCTTTTTGTAATTATTTTTTTGAATTAAGTTCTCGATTTCTTGATCTTTTCCTCTCTCTTTATCTGGTACCCTATGTTAAGAATATTGGTTTGCTTGACGTTATCCCAGAGGCTTCTTAAACTATCCTCATTTCCTGGACTCTTTTTTACTTTTTTGCTATACTTATTGGGTGTTTTCTGCTTCCTTGCCATCCAAAGTTCTGATTTGATCCTCTGCTTTATCCATCTTACTGTTGATTTCCTATAATGTGTTATTTCAGTTATTGCATTCTTCATTTCTGACTGGCTACTTTTTATGCTTTCAATCCCCCTTTTTATGTTTCTATCCCTTTTTTGAAATTCTCTCTAAGTTCATCTACTTTAACCCTAAGTTTATAGAGTATCCTTATAACCAGTGTTTTGGACTATGCATCTGATAAATTGCTTGTCTTCCTTTTTTATTAGTTCTTTTACCGGAGTTTCATTCTGTTCTCTTACTTGGGACTTTTTTTTCTTTTTCTTTTTTTTGGTCTCTTCAATTTGGCTCCCTCTATATGCAAGCTGTGTGTACCCTTCTGAGCCTTGATCACTGTTGACACATCAATGGAAGTGATTCATCCCAAGGCCAATCTACTGTGAAGAATGGTTATGACCATTGTGGAAGATCAGCTGTGCAGGGGCAACCCCACAAGGCAGCACTCACTTCTGTGTGGTTCCATTTTCTGCTGAGTCTCCCTCTGGAGTGCATTGCTTATGAAGGTGGTTGGGTGAAGCCTTGGCATTGTCTGAGGCTGTCTACCAGGTGCACTGGTTTTGAGGCCTTCTGGAAGGTGCAAATTAAGGTCAGCTACCACCTGTCCTTGCCTGGGGCCACCAACATGAGCTACAAAGTGATCTGCAGATGGCTGCAATTAGTGCTTTAAGGTACCTGGAAGAATCCAAACATGAACCCAGTCTGAGCATGGGACCACTTAGCAAGAGGTATAGGGCACACCAAGATAAGATGCTGCTTGTTTGAGAGATTTTAGGAAAGTTCACAGTGTGAGCCAAGAGAGGCCATTTGTATTGAAAACCCCTGGAAATAGCTTCACTGTTCCCAAAGTTGGATGGGGCCAGATCTCAGGGAATCACCAGGGCAGGATGAACAGTGTTTTAGCCAGGTTGGTGGAGATTCATTTGTGGTGCCCCACTGCTGGCTCTGTAGCAGGAGGGCTCAGCAAATGAACTATATTCTGCCAGCATATCTGTCTGGGAGACAGCTCTCCCTTTGGTCCTCACCTTGCTGACAGATCATTCAGTTCTTCCCTGTCTGTCCCTGATGCCTTTCACAAGGCTGCCCCGGGATGGAACTCAAAAAGAGTGAGTCTGAATAAGTTTATGCATGGGCCTTTTAAGAGGAACAGCCTGGCACTCCAGGGACACCCTGTCTTCCTCAGCCACAATCTCTACTGATTTTTACAACCAGATATTATGAAAACTTCTCTTCTCAGCACTGGAATTCTGGTATAGGGACTTTGGAATTCTGGTATGTGGGGCTTGTACCTTTTGCTCCTCAGGAGGGAGCTCCACAGCCAAGATATGTCTCCTGATTTTTAACTGCCACACATGGGTGTGGGACCAACTGGTTCTGTGTCTGTTAATGCAGGGGAGAGGTAGTGGTGATTTTACCAATTTTACCGATATGAGTTGGCAAATAAAGATGGTGAGCAGCAGTTGACTTCCTGGATATATTTTAAAGTTCAACACAACAGGATGTGTTGTTGAAACAGATGTAAGACAGAAAGGGGAAAAAGCAAAGCTAATAGCATGTGCCTGAATGGGAGAATGAAGCTGTCAGTGAGGGAGATGAAGAAAAGTTGAGATAGAGCTCTTGTAGGGAGAAGTCAGGAGTTCACTCTTAGGCAAGTTCATTTTGAGATGTCTATTATATGTCCAGGTGCTGCGGCTAGTTAGGCTGTTACACGTGTGAGTCTAGAATGGAGGGGAGAGGTCTGGACTGTAAATACACATTCAGGAGTTATCAGCCTGTATGTTAAATGCAGCAAGGGGAAGACCACTGTTTATAATATGCTACCTATTGTGTAAAATATCTATGCGCAGCGAGGAGGGTATATAGTACTTGCATATAGATAACAATCTTTGTAAATATATTTAAAAATACATAAAAATCTACAGAAGGTGAGATGAGGAATCTCTATAAAATCCTGCTATTTTGTTTGATGGGATAGAACTGGGCAAGTTGGAAGGCAGGTCTGGAGGAAGGTATTCATTGCATTTCTTTTTACACCTAGAAAATGTAAACATTTGATAGAAGATACTATTAATTTAAAACAAATAATACAAAATAAAGTATAAATCAATAAGCTAAAGTATATAGGATTACAACCAAATACAAATAAATGAAACATTTGTTGAGTGGATACTTCTTTTATAATTTTATTTTTAGGATTATATTGACTTGAAATTGCTTCACATACAGTAATTCAAGTATCATTTATTATAAATTTATTTTATTTAAAGCCACTTCAACAGCTTCTTGAATGATTTATAATACCTTTAATAGACTTGCCCTAGCAGATGTTTAATAGCAGTATTATTAAACGGCTATTCAGAGTCTTAGAGTTGTAAATCACAAAACCTCGGAACTTTTTTGTTCTTTGCTTGCTTTCAAACAGTTTCAACTCAGGTGAATGGTTTCGGAAACAACTGAGTCCTGTTGCTCAAAATGTCATCAGAAACCTTTTTCTTCTTCCGGGTCTTTTTCCTGCTTCGAGTGCGCTCTCCCTTTTGCTTGGGGACCGGTGGAGACGGCCTCTGGTGTGTCCAGGCTTCAGAACTTCTTGGTGTCTGTGAGCTCAGAAGGCAAATGTCTTTTTCTGTATGTTTCTGGCAAATTTTCCAAACAGGAACCAGGGCCGCTGTACCTAATCCTGAGCCCACGTTTGTGCTCAGGTATATACTGTACTGATTCAGAACAAAAATTCTGTGCAAGGATTGAAAGTAAGGGAACAATTGCTCCCCAAGGAAGGAAAGCACAAGAGAGAAACAAGAAAGCTAACGATCACTACTCTGTTTTCCTATGAGCCCAACTCCACAAGCACCCACTCTGATAAAGCGATGTTCTGGGTAGCGTATGATGATGGTAGGCTAAATGTTCAATTTGCACTTCCTCGCATTTGTTTTAAACTTTCATGCCTGAAATGGAGAAAGTGAAGATTTTTTCCCCAAGGCAGTATATGTTAATCAATCAAATGCCAAGTTAATACTCACACATTTATAATTTATTTGCTAACCTACTAGATGTGAAAGGAGGTTTGTGAACAAGGTAAATATGACCACTTTAAAGTTTGAAAGTGATCATTCTGGTAAATCTGAATAGTAGGTATGAATGAGGTGCAGAGGACACCAATGAAGTTTTGGACTACAAATGTGCGGTAGACAATCCAGATTTAAGATTATTACAGTAGAAATGGAGATGAGTAACTTCTCTTTTCTCCCTGCAAGAAAGATTTAACTACACATGGATACAAATGCTACAATTTCAATGTGTTCACATAACCTTCTGAAGTGAAATGAAGCTGCTTTCATTTCAAAGAGCCAGAGGCAATATGCTTGTATTTGTAACAATTACCATAACAAAACATTTCTCCAATTGAGTCATACTTTAAAGAATGACTCACATATTTTTTCCATAATAGATAAGTAGGGAAAAACAGCTTTGGAGGATAATAGTTGTTATTTTGATTGTCAATCTATCCCAGATCTGCTATTCTGTATTTTGTTACTTATCGTCATAAATAGGACTTTCATCTTGAGAATTCTGTTTATCTCCAGCCAGAGTATCAAATCCCTGATGGATAAGACAAAGATGCTATCTGAGAACCATAGAAGTAAAGATAGATATGCACAGATAGAAGATGAGATAGAGAGTGAGAAAGAGACAGTGGAGAGAATGGGAAAGAAGAAAATTACAGTATAGGACCCTTCAATCAAATTAATAGTATCTATCTTAAGTTACTTTCCTAAAAATCAGTTAACTGACAGCTTTATTTTATGGTTTCCTTAGAAAAGATGTGGAACCAATATGCAGAGAATACACTGTATCACAGCAAGTACTGTAACATATGTAAAATATTTTATTTCTATGATTAATAATAACTTTGATAATATGTTGCTGACTGTAGAGAAGGGATTAGACATCATTTTATTTGATCTGAAACTATAACTTCATGCTTAAGTGTGTATTTTAACTAATCTGTCATTTGCAAAAAGACACAAAAGCCTTTGGATTTGTTTTTTCCCCTCTACAGTTCATACCTAGTTTTGACCCCAAGCATTCACCTGATTTATTTTTGTTGGTTAATTCATTGGTGAAATGAGTCTCTCCATACTATCAAAGTAAAATTTGAGGATGTCCTGTTAACAAAATGCCATAAAGTATCACATAAAGTACTAAATGTTTCAGAAGTACAAACATTTCCATAAGGAAGAAGTCAGCTTATTTTACTTAAGCATGAGTCACTGGGTCATCTCAGTACAATTGCTGCCTGTCAGTGGCTTCTCACGGAATGATGAAGACAAGTTCTCTGGATTTCTGGTTTAATTCCCACACATCAGGGGTGTCAAACTCGTTTTCACTGGGGTCACATCAGCCTCACGGTTGTCTTCAAAGGGCCAAATGTAATTTAGGACTGTATAAATGTAACTCCTCCTTAACAGTTAAGCGAAAGCTCAGCTCTGCAGCCAAGTAGAAAGGAAAGTGCTGGACCAGATAAAACAAGGTGGAGGGCCGATTCGGCCCCTGTGTTTGCCACCTGTGCCACACATTATCTGCAATGAGATATTAAGAACTAAGTATCAACATAGGATTGCTATGCAAGATGTTATTTCAAGAAATAAAGAACGGTAAAATTTGAGCACCTTTTCTAATGAAGGTATATCTATGCCACTGGGAAGTAGAAAGAACAAAATATTCCTCAGGAAATAAATTATATAAATGCTTGAACTATATATTACCTTTTTCTTTTTTTTATTGTTGTTCAAGTACAGTTGTCTCCATTTTCACCCACCATGCCCCCCACATCTCCATCCATCTCCACCTCCCACCCTCTAACCTACTCGCTTTGGCTTTATCCACACGTCCTTTATACATGTTCCTTGATGGCCCTTTGTAAACCAATAAAAGATTTGGTGAATGGAAGAAATTATCATAACTCAAAGAAATTAGTGTTTAGGAAATAGAAAACTAAGGCTAGTAATTTGAGTCTCCGCCTCCACAAGTGGGAAATAAAATAAGAGGTAGTTAGTGACTCCTTTAAGAATGAATAATCATGGAAGAAAAGGTACAGGGAATCAGAAGCATCATTGATAGGTACAAAATAGACAGGGGGAGGTTAAAAATAGTGTAGGAAATGAGAAGCTGTAGGACTTACATGTACAACCCATGGACATGAACTAGGGGGACGGGAATGCTGGAGGGAAGGCGGGGTTGCGTGATGGAGAGGGATGAAGGGGATAAACAATGGGACAACTGTAATAGCATAATCAATAAAATATATTTAATTAATAGTGATAATAAGCATAAGCACAAATCCTGAAACATTTGAGCAGTTTAATAATATTTATTTTGTCCCCCTACAGAAAAGAAATAATAAAATAACATGGATATTTCAACAAATAAAAAGGCTTTTAAGTTTTGGCATATGTTTTTTAAAAAGCTATAATGGAGGAATTATAAGGCTTGGAGTCTAATTTCAAATAATGGTACTTGTCTGCTGGTTGGCCTGAGCAACAATTTAAACTGCCTTCAATTTTCACAACTTTAAAATGAGAATGCTGGCTAATTATACACTCAGATACTTTTCATTTCTCATATGAATGGTTAAGTGATTATTGGTGAATGTATTGACTTTATTGATATTGATGATTAGAAATTTTGTTAATGTTGGCAAAAAATTTAATAACTTAGAAAATAGCAATTTGGTTAAAATTAATGTATTAACTAATTTAGTATCTGTTGGATAACCTAACTGGTTTTGGTAAAATAATCATAGAAAATATGAAATAAAATTCTAGTACTTAAATAACATACAAAAATGAGAATAAAATAGAATTGATTGACTTTTGGAGCACTCTATGAAATGATGCAACTAATAAGAGCAAAAAACAATAGAAACAAAAGTTTAAAATATTTGACACTAGTTCTAGTTTGAATGGATTATTATAAATATATATTTTGACTTTATTCATAAAGGTAGTTCACAATTAGATTCACAATGCTTTATTATTATTATTATTATTATTATTATCACTTTAAAGTTATCCCCAATTTTGGGAAATTATAGATAGAGCCTTATCCTGGGAAACTGAAGATTTGAATTCTAGTATAATTTTTTCAACAATTAGTGTATGATTTATTTTCTCTGTTCATTGTTTTCTAATTTACAGAATGAAAAAAAAACTCAGTTCTAAACTTAATTTTGCTATGAACAAGTGTTAAAGCTGATTTTTTAAATTAATTTTAATAACTATTTTCAGAGGGTTTATAATTTTGTATGCTATTAAATAATCTATCACTATTGCTTATAAATACTAATTTACAAAGACTGAGACCCAAAGATTTAGTATAAATGGTATCAAGTGAAACTTTTCTTCAGAATTGTGAATCTTTTTACATGTGTCCATGGTAGGATTATGTGTAGAAGATACACTACAGAGATAAATGTTTCAACTCTGTTTGACCCTGAAGCAAAATAAATGGGAGTAATAAAGTTCACCCCTTGAGTTTTGCCTTGTTATCAAATACTCCCCAAATCATGAAGCCAATAAAAGTGAAATAGTCTGTCAGGAAAAACAACAACAACAACAAAAATACTTCCTGGTTTCCCCCCTCAGGCATTTTAAGACAACTTCAATTCTAGATATATGAATGAAATCACTTCTAAAAATTAGAAAATTCTATCAGCTCAGAAGTATGTGACTATCTTTAGTCGACAGGTCTCTACCCCCAAGAAAAACAGTGCTTGTCTATTAGATGTTTTCCCCCTTACAAACTGGGGAGAAATAACCTGACCTAGTCACTCATATTTTAGTTTCTTTTAATCAAGTAGGTACACATAATAATAATAATAAATAAAAAGGTTGAAGTAGTTCTTTGGTGGGGAGGGGACCCAATGCTTCACTTTACCAGGTGGGAGAAGACCATTGTTTAAGAGTCTTCATTTCACTATTCAGTGTTTTATAGATGATCCAAAAGCTAACACTTAGTGAACGAATAAATGAAAAAATGAAGGTCATGATCCAGGACCTTCTCCAATGCTAGACTGTTACTGTGGCCTTTGGTGTGGATCAGTGTGCTTTATACCTCCGACAGCAATTTTGCTGTCTGTTTTACCTAGATTTTGATTCCCTTGTACTTCTAACCTCCCAGTACAGTTGTCTCACCTTTATTAGACCTGCCCCCAGTATCATGCAACAAATTCATGAACCTATGCACATTCTTTCCACAATCACATGCCCTTCAACTTCATTTAGAAGTTCCCTATCACCTTCCATTTACTACTGTTTATATTTTCACATCGCCTTTCCAAACCTTTTCTATTTTTCTGTTTTTCTTTTCTATTTTTTCAGTCTTCATATAAATTTTTTAAAAAGAGTACCTTCAAGTTTTCTTTCCACCACGCATTTTCTCCCAATCTTTATAGTCTGCACGTGCCACACCCATGATCAGAGTAAATGGTCTACTCATACCCTGGCCTATTCCCTTCATGTCTCCTTCGGCACATGGCTTCCTGAATGACACTCTCATTAGTCTGTCTTCTGTCCCTCTCATCCTCTTGATCCATTCCTTCCTTCACACTTTTACGGATCGTCCATTCCATTTGTTCAATAATTCCTTTCAGTTGTATCTTCCATTGGCTTCTCTTGGTTTTTCCTCAATTATTATTGTTATCTACTTATATATCTTTTCTACTGCCTTTTTTACTTATATTTGTCCCTCCTCTAGCTTTCAATGCCCTAAATGTAGGTCTTCTGAAACATATAACTTAAGATCTTTTTTATCTTTCTTTTAAAATCTCCCCCTTAGAAAATTTATCAAAAAATTATAGCTCTTCTTTCCTCTGTGGATGATTTCTTTGAAAATGTATGTATTTAGCTCTTGTTTCTATTCTGAGACTTATTGCCACATTCTCAAGTGCTACCTCATTAACTAAAAATTGACACCATTTTCTCTAACCTTTATTTTTATACTAGATGCCTTCGTACCACACGTACTCACACATGCATGTGTCAACGTAAACAAAAAGATCACAGCTGTCATTCAACCCCTCTTCCCTTTGCTCCCTCCATTCAACAAATTACATTGTCTCATCAGTTGTATCACATTACAACTTTCCCAGTCTTTGAGAGACCATGGTGTGCATAAGAGAAAAAAGTAGAAGAATTCTTTAATTTAATTTGTAATTTTTTCCTGTTCAGTAACATACTTCTCATGCCTCTCCAAAGTACAAATAGGGAGGGATACTTGATGTGCCTTTCCTTCTTTCATCGAGGGCCAGATGCCTCTTCCTAAATGACTTTAAGAGATATTTATATTGCTCTTTCACTTATAATTGAAACATAGACCCTTATTTTCTGAAAGTGTTTATTACTTGGCCAAGTAGAAACTATATCTTTTAATTCTATTTTTAGAAATGTCATGTGACAATTTGTTGACTTTTTATTTTCTCACCTTGATTACATCAAACTGAAAACTCCACCGTTTTCTGAGTTCTTCATAAATTACATATAATAGGTAGCATTACAATTAACTGCAGTAAGATCATCTATAAGGGAATAACCACCAACAAATGGGGATCTTTGTTTTGGATTCAGCTTTCTAAAATGTAGAGGTTTTACTACAAGATTTCAGTACTTTGAATGATGCTAAGTATTATCAAAATAAAAATCATGCCTTGAAGCAATGCAGAAAGTAAACACAGTTGAAAAATTTCCAACATATTCACTAGTTTTATTGTTGTGTAACAATGTTTTACAGCTAACATTCTCAGTGTTTTAATAGACTATACATATTTTATTTAAACTGAACTTGAAAATCCTTTTTAGTATCACAGTGCTCCAACACTGAATGCTCTTGAAATACATTCTTTTGAGGATTCACCTTTGATCCTAGCCTAGAATTTACTTACTGCCTCAAAGTGGAAATTATATGTAATTGAGCTGAATGAGAGAATCACAAAACAAAGAGCTCTGCTTTACTCAATTCCCAGATATTTCTGTGAGGGAATGATTAATAAAGGATAATTGTTTGTGGATGGTACATTTGACACTGTTTTAATCATAAAAGCATTTTTATCTTCATGCTAATCAAAAATATTTTCAGAGTACCTAAAATCATGCAGCAGTTTTAAACTAGTGGTAGAGATGTTGGGTAGAGAAGAGTTCACATATTTTAAGACTATAGTGTATTTTAATACACTATAGTGTATTAAACAAACAGGATGAGAAGTCCCTCCCAGGTAGGTCTAATTATTTTGCATTTTGTTCTCATCTATGATGCTAAGAGCGATAATAGAAAATATGGCTTTCTTATAAAAATTATTATTGTTATATTATTTCTTCTTTTATTCATTCATTTAAAAATGGTCCCAGTGTTCCAGGCTCTAAGCTATTCCCTGGGAATGCAAGGATCTCATAGCCTATTGGCATTCTTAATATTTATAGCTTATTTTGTGTATAAAATCTTCCTGGACCCATGCAAGCAAAATTGAATCCCCTTATGTTACATCCCATAAGTTACTGCTCCCAATTCCGTATCTAATTTTTGTGATAAATCTATGTGGTGATTTAAATTCACACTCTCTGGTACTCCTACAGCCATTGATTCTTTGCATTTCAGTCTCTATGAAGAAATTTCTTCTCAGCACGATGGATGAAAACAACTTAAATAAGTTGTATTAGATTTCTTACCTAATCATGGGTCCTGCTAACAACAAGAAAATGGTATCTCTCAGAAGCACCTCCCCCAATTATATGGTGCAAGCTTCTATAAAGTACATACCCTTGTTTCAAGAGCCTCTAGCCAGCACAACACAGCAGCACTTGTGAATGAATCGCTCAATGCTAAAGCACCAACCTACAGGACTGTTGCGTGGACAACTACGTGTCTTAGAAAAGAATCTGTTCAGAATCATTAGAACTCACTCCCCTGACCTGATTTGAACCTCAGAAAAACCACTTGAATAGTTATTCAAAATAACTATTAACTGAATACTGTTTTCCCCTTTGGGTTGATATGTGAATTCTAAGCTTTAACTAGTTAGTTGTTTTTATGTTTGGGGTGTACCATTTAGACTGGACAAAATCAGCAAGACTCTTTTCTTTGCCATGGCTGTTACAGTTATCTAGAATTCAATGTATTCTAGCATCACTTTTGTTGTCCAGTGAATGTGCAATTAGTTCTCTGTATCAAAGTGTAATCAGATTTCAAGCACTTCCTGTTTATGTATATATGAATTCAGCATTTCCCACTTAAAATTATGTTATAATTTCCATGTAAATACACATGCGATTTTATGTTATTTTTGACATACTACTCTCAGTAAAAAATGCAAAAATTGACCTATAACATTTCCATATCACTTGCTATATTATATATAGAGAAAAATGATTAAGGCAAGTATTTTTAGGAGTTTTATTTTTTATTATCTGATGTAAAGCAGCTATGACTCCAGATTTTGTCCATATTTCTTGGAAATTTATGTCTGTCAAGCCCAACATTTGACCTTTAATTTCTTGGAGCTACATAATACTGCCACATGTGCTAACTGTCTTCAGTTCTTCAGAGTTTGGTTTCATCCATTCCATCAAGTATGTTAAGAAGCTTGAAATGCTCCCAGGATTGTTTGTACAAAGAGATTTAAAGAAAGATAATACTAATAGGATTTTATTATGTACCATTTGAAAGGAAAATTAATTTTTGTCTCAGGTCTCAAATGCAAGTGAAAACTATCACATAAAGAAGGTTTGCCTGAAAAACTTAATTTAATTAAGGTATGAGAAATATTTGGATATTTTATACCCAAATATGTACTTTTGTTTAAATGATTAAAATTTAACATTTACATTTTCTCTAATTTAATAATCTAACGATTTTCACTCTTTGTTTGTATATGCATGATATATTTCCTTTAACATTCTAATGAAAATGATAAAATGACCCATATTATGCCAAGATTTGACAGAGTACATAGATTTAAATGAAGAATTATAAAGGATCACTTAGAGATGTGAGGCAAACTAAATCACAGATGACTGGAAATCATATAGCTTTTTGCATTTTTATAATAATTCTTATAAAGAGCCTATTTTGTGAGATAATCTACTCTTCCCACTTAATAATTTGATTCTATTGTACTATAAATAAAATATCAAAATATCCCTTAGAGTAATAGCTGGCAGAAAACTTGGACTAAGAATGAAGCATATTTTCTTTCCATCATTTTTATGCACAAATACCCAACATCTGGCCAACATCAAAATATGTAGGTTCTGGCAGCTAGTGTACCAAATGCCATCAAAATTTTTCTGAGCAGGTTCACTACATATGATCTGAGACACATGTTTGATATTATCTGGGAAAACAAAAACAATGAGTCAATGGCTTAAGTTCTACTTGACAATGAAAAGAAGTTTGGCTCCATAAATTGTTTCTGAGAAGAATATTTCACTTTGAGCATAGCAGCTAAAGGTTCCATTATTAATGTAAATAAATGAGAGGAAAGAGGGAAGCCTTGATGATTGCCATGGTAAAAAATTAAACAGCCCTGGAATTGTCGATCAGAGTTGGCTTCAGTAACTGGCGGAGAATGCAGACATTCGGTCCAGAGCACTATTACCAGAAGTCATACTGACCAACGCTCTCCCCTATAAAGTATTTGTTCTCTGGGGTATTACAGTTTGCCAGTGACATTTCTGAAACCTCATAACATTTTGGAAAGTGTTTTTAGAGTAAATGCTGCCTGGATTTTAGAGTAAATGTAAGACAGTATCATTGTCAAAAGCATACATTTCTTTTTCTTTAGCTGATAACATAGATTTAAGTAATTTAGAGAACTTCTAATGACACTCGACTACACAGGCCCCAACCTGTTAATGTTCCTGGTCCCTGGATAAATGTGATTGATCTTTCTGATCATTCATTTTACTTATTAGTAACAGCACATTAATTTGATTCCCCGAATAATTTCCACAAGTGATTGGAAATCACATTTACCTGCTAAAAATTGCAGATAAATGAATAAAATTGTTTCTCTAATTTCTTTCCGATTATTCTGATGCCAGCTTTCAGTTGTAATTCATATGCAAGAAGTCCCAAGAGGAAGATATAAATCATCTTTGCAAATTCCTATTTCGACTGTTTATGGATATGTTGCCTATAACTGTCAGTTACTTACAGCATGTGTCAAGTGACACATGGGTGTGGTATTAATGTCGATTTTGTTACTCCTGTGTATACATATGAGCACAGACACAGATACAAAACACATGCACACACATACACAAATTAATCATTCCCAGTTCAGAGTCAGATGTTTCCTCCTAAGTGTCATGTTTATTATGACTGTGGTATCCCTCCCATTTGCTCATGGACCAAATTGTTAAGTAAAACCCTTGCCCCTAGTAGTTCCCAAGAGTAAAAAGAAAAAATTAAATGGAGTGAAAACATAATCATTATCAATTTCTGTTTCGTACTTTCTGAAATATACTTTTAATAGTTTACTATAGTGAAAATGGCTTATCACAACAAAGTAACTTGAAAGATTATTTAACTCTTCTTTATAATTTTCAGTGAAATAACTTATTCTGCATAAGAAAATTGAATTCTGGCCTATCCAATTTGTAAAGAAAGGAATTAGTAGATAATAAAAATCTGGTGATTCAAACCCATTCTTGGGTTGATGAAGGAAAAATGAAGATGACCTTAAAATATTATTTTGGGAAACAAAAACCTGAAAACAATAAAAAATGCCTGAAAGTATGTGAATCCATAGGATCTATTAATTTGGGTATGTATCAAACATATAACTGCACGTAATTTTAGAAAAATGAGGGTCATTAACATAGCATTCACTCAGTAAGGTGACAATGGGTAAGGAATGCAGAGGATATTTGCAAGATTTTAGTTTTTATTTTCAATGGAGGTTTCACAAGTGTTTGATCTGTTACTAAAACAAACCAAAAAAAAAAACCTAGTTAAATTTTAAAAGGAGATTCATGAATAAATGAGTCTTGTCATCAAATCAAAAACTACATTTAAGCTAATTCTAGATATCTGATGTAAAACAAGTATGTAAATAAATCAAGTTGTAGCGGAGAGAAAACTTATACCATATTCATTAGAAACAGCGCATAAATATATTGTATGTCTTGTGTCTGAATTTTATTTGGTTTGCTCTTGCTTTGCTTTAAACTTTCAGTTACAATGGAGGACAGAGTAAACTAAGAGTAAAATTCAGGAGATTTGTTCTAGTCTCTATCTTTACAAAATAGTTATCTTGTACTTCATTCCTCTAGGCTTCTATTTCATTATTTGGAAAATTAAATGAATGTACTTATTTATGAGTTTATTAAAGAAATATTTGTTAAATATTTTTATGTGCCAATACCATTTTAAGTGGCAGAAATATGGGGGTGTCTAAATTATATACCAAACTTTTACACTTACCACATTTACAATCTAGTGGAAGAAAATAAGTATTCCTCCAAAAATCAAATTGAATGTAATATTGCCACTGTGATCAGTGCTATGAAGGAGAGACATATGGTGCTGGTGTTTATGGTGCTGTAGGATCAGAGCGTATTAATTACTTGATGTGATCACAAAGATAAAGAAAGGTTTACTAAGAAATTATGACCAAACTGAGATCTCAAGGGTAATTACAGGCATTATCTAGGGAAAGAGACAGCAAAGATGACTCCACGAAAAAGAACTAGACTAACACAGGCATGGCAGACGGGAAGGGCACGGCTATCCCGCTGGACGCGGTCAGCTGATGCGGCTCTAACAGAGAGGGTGAGGGGCAATGCGATACAAATGAGGCTGAAGCGCAGCATAGGGAGCTGTACTGTATATCTGAAAGTAATACAAAACAGTATTGAATGTAAACTGTGTTCAAAAAATAAAATAAAAAATAATTTACAGAGTACCTTAGACTATTTTGTTTTCATTCCAAAAGCAGTGGGATTCCACTCATCGTTGTCAGCAGGAAGGGCTGGTGCTCGCACGTGTGCTTTAACAAGGGTCTCTGACCCAGGTGTGGAGACTAGACTGGAGTTGGTCAGGAGGTGTCAAGTGACAGAACGTTTCTTAGAGTTCTACTAAGCAGCAGAGATGACAGAACTGGAATAACGGTGCTAAAATGAATACAAATTGACGAATTATGTAAACATGTTGAAAGAAGTATCTAGGATTCAGTGAAGCAAAAGATAACGCAGCATCAAGGATCACGCTTCCATTCATTGATAGAGCCCTTTGGAAAACAATTGAGCATTATTTTGTGATTTGGTGCCACTCACTGAGACAAGAGCGGGAGAGGTGATGATTTGGTAGGAAGTGCATACATTTCATTGGGCACCTGTTGAGTATGATGTATTAAAATTCTCCAAAAATGACTGGTTTTGAGGTGTGACAAAAAAGAGCACTCTAACATATAATTCTCGTGGAGGTTTTATTTTCCTCATTTCTATAAAAGTTACATTTCCAGCAAAGCGTAGTAAACGACATTAGGATGGAAGACATTAGACAACAAACTTCCAGAGTCTTCTAATTTCCTCTCAGGTTATGTGTTCCTCTTGATAATGATGGTTTTATACTCACTTTAGGTGAAGTCCTGCTAAGTCTTAGGATCCATTAACTAAGGTTTTAACGAGGTTCTTATATCACCAGTTACATCTGTCAGACCAATGATCAAGTTTTACGTCCACTTTCTAACTGTACTAATGCCAACGTATGCATTACAATTATATACTTACGAGCAGTATGTGGGCTTATAAGAGCAAAGAGCCCAGCACAGACCGAGCACAACAGGCCCAGCTAAGGCCTGGCGTAGGTACCATCAGCACATTCACGAGAAGGCTTTCAATAGGCAGCTTGAAGAATTCAGGAGGTAGGTATTTTAATCTTTTGAGCAATAGGCATAAAGTTTATTTTAGAAGAGCATACACAGTGTGAGAAGTAAGCCAAATTTGCTTTTAACCCAAAGTATAAAATAAATATCATGAGTTCATATAGCTACAAATAACTGATTTAAGAAATGAATTAAAGGACAACAGACAAGTGTTGGATGCAGAAGGATTCCAAATAAATTATGTACATACTCTCCCCTCAGGAAGGAGGAGAATAGTTTCCATTCTATCTTTACAGTAGAGAAAATAAAACTACCTCAGACAGGTAATTAAGGTTAGCATCATCAGTGAAAACTCATACTGATAGTATGCACCCTTGATAGGATGTGATGAGAATAGCACTTTATTTCTGTGTGTGTTTTTCCCCTACAAAACCCATAATCATATTCTATTAATAAGAAAATTCTCTGAAAAATACCGATTTGTGCATGTTCGACAAACTACATAGCTAGCACATCTCAAAAATGTCAAAATCATTAAAAACAAGGGAATGGAATGCGGTAGTCTCATATTATCTCTAAGGTCATCTCGTACTTTTTTGTTTTATTTGGTTATTGTTTGGTACATCTATTCCACTTCTCTTAATCAACTTCTTTAGCTTTAGTGTATCTAAATGAAATATGGTAAGAATGCTATCTAGCTTCTAAGTCTGACACACTTTGTAGCTCCTGAATCCAGAGTTAACCAGCAGAGTCCTTCTGTATCTCTAAGTTAAATCCCTGAAGCAGATGATGTACTCAACCAGCTTGTCTTTTATACTGCTTTTCAGATGTGTTAAATTATGGACTTATCTGTAAATGTGTTCCTTCTTCAGTTAGATTTTCACCCAAGCTCTAATCAGCAGTGATCAATGGAGATGGCACACGTTGTTTGAGAAGGGGTAGCTTAAGATGGACAGCCCCCAAAATGCTTTCACTGAAGCTGTGGTTAAAAGAACACAATACCTTAGAGTGGTGTGGTAAGCAGTATAATGACCCCCCAAATGTCTTTCCTCGGATCTCCAGAACCCATTAATAACCTATGTTACATGGTAAAACAGTCCCAAAGTTGCAGCTGCAATGAAGTTTGTTAACTAGCTGACCTTAAAAGAGGATTATCCTGGCTAGTCTACCTGGGCCCAAACACAAGAGTCCTCAAAGCTGTGAGAGGGAGGCAGAAGAGACAATGTTAGTGTGACTTGATGGAATGAAGACTCTACAGGCCATCCTGGATTTGAAGATAGAAAGGGCCCAGAAGCCAGTGGCTGTGGGCAGCCTTTGGAAGTTAGAAAACTCAAGAAGAAAAATTCTCCAGATCCTCCAGAAGGAAGCGTAACCCTGCTAACACCTTCATTTTAGCTCAGTGAGAGCCACTTTGGACACTTGTCCTACAGATTGTAAGAAAATAAATTCATGCTGTTTGAAGCCACTAAGTTTGTGGTGTTTTATTACTGCAACATTGGAAAATAAATGCAGTTGTTTGGCAGGTGATTATATATATATATATATATATATATTTATTATATATATANATATATATATATATATATATATATATATATCACCTGTATCTGTAGAGTACTTCAGCAGAATCAATATATTTTTGGTAATTGTGTATATTCCTGTACAGATAATTGAATTGCTGATTTGTTTCTCATAAATACATGAAGGTTATTCATAAATAGAAATAAATAACCAGGAGGATTAATAATATAAGTGTAACCATCAACATCAAAGTCAGAAATCACCCCTTCACATGATAAAATTCACATGAAAGGTTCCCATAAAACACTTTGCTTTGATAGGATGCAGTCCAAATATTGAGGTAATGAGATCCATGCTTGTTTATATCTTGCCAAGTCTATTGTCAGACATGGTGTAATTGTATTTGCCATAGTCAAATGCCTATTCCTTTACACAGTAGGGAATGCTTTATAAAGAAGTTGAAGAAAGATATAAGAGCATCATTTGCTAATGTGTACAAGTTCAATGAATACACTAAAGCCCATAATTAAATTATTTATTTGTTTATTTTTAAAAAGAGGGGAGGGGGAGGGAGAAAAAGGGGGGAGAAACATTGACGTGTGAGAGAAGCACATCCATCGGTTGCCTCTCACATGACCACAGCTGGGAACCTGGCCTGCAACCCAGGCATGTGCCTTGACCGGAAATCGAACCAGAGACCTTTTGGTCCTCAGACCAGCACTCAGTCCACTGAGTCACACCAGCCAGGGTAAGGCCCATAATTTAATAAGTGAACAAACAAACAAATAAAAAACTAAATGATACTTGAAAACTATTTGCTTTAATAAAGCCTGAACATATTCAAAAGAATTCAGAGTCCACACAGTTTATATATATTTTAAAAAGCTTTCAAATACTTTCTTTTCCTGATAAATGTTGTAAAAGAAAGAAATAAATGGATAATGGTGGAATTTTGCTGTGCTTAAAACAACAGGTCTAACTATGAGGATGGCTTCATTTCTACAGCTGAATGACAATGAGAATTTCCCAGCACGGAACTGTTCTGCTTTTTTCCCCTCTATCTCATCTCTTCCTTCCAGGCCTCAGGAAGCTTTTTCTGAGCATCAGATATACTGAATTCCATTCTTTTAACCACTTTATTTTACAGGTCTAAAGGGTAATCTTAGCCAGCAGCTAAAGTCGGGGGAGAAATGAAGTGATTTGGGGTTGGCGGCCAGCACCAATCAGGACTCAGGTAAGTAACCTCTGTCCCAATCACAGCTCTCTCTGCCAAACTTCCACTTTCCCCCATCATTTTTAAATGACTGGGATGTGACAAATGCACATGCTCTTGAGCCCAGACTTCGTCTTGGAAAAGAGAACGTGGCCTTCTGGAAAGCAAAGGACAGGGGCATTGGCTGCTGACACTAACTAGGAGTACAAGAGCAGAAAGAGTATATTGCAGCCAATGTATAAAAATAGACATATGTACTTCTAAGCATTTGACAACCATTTCTGATATCTAGCTCCAGAAATGGCCCATCAAGAACAACATTATGGAAAGGGTAAAATATGGGCCACCTGCCTGTCTATATTATAATCTCTGGGTAGCAGAATTGTTCTCAAGGAGCCAGCATTAACCTCTTCAGTTCTCAGAACCAGAAGCAAGTGGTTCCATAGAAGGCGAAGTACCTGATATGTCACATGGAAAGGGGCCACTGGACTTTTTGTTTAAAACTGGGCAGAATTCCTTAGAAAACCAAAAGTGATTTCTGTTCTCTTTGTAAATAAGTTATACTTAATGATGATTTTTAGTTCAATACTTAGTTTTATGTAATTAGCTTTGTATTTATCTATTTTAATAACTCAAGTTAACATAAAAATATGGAAAGGATACAGAATTTGAAGATATAATTTAAAAATGCCAAGTGTCTGTGTTAATGAATAAATACAGGGTAGGGCAAAAGTAGGCTTACAGAGTACACAAAATGCAGATTTTTATTCTTGTGTTATTAATTATGCAGGTGACACTCTATCTAAAGCTGAGAGCCAGGAAACTTGACTTGGAAGAAAACAATTTCCCCAGCGCAGCCACTCTTCAGGGCCAGGAGAGAAACGTCCATGTTGGAGTCTTCCTGCACCTCCCTGGGACTACCACCCACCCCGGGCAGGGCTCAAGCAACAGCCACACAGTGCACTGAGGGTTCTGACTCTCACTGTACCCAGCCGGCTTCCAGGACCATCATCCAGAACAGGCTTAGGATACATAAAATGAAAGTACATGCAGATTTTACACTTTCTTGTTCTGTTCTGTCTTTTTATTATCTCCTCAGTTCAAACATTTATTTTAATCAATTAGGAATTCAATTTGAATTTACTGTAATGAACATTCACTCACTGCTTTCTCTACAGTGAAAAAATGTAAGTTATATACTAGCATATAAGTCTAGACTTGGTGGCAAGTACAGGAGAATTTTGGCTAAAATTTTCTTTCTATTTGCATAGAAAAATATAACTATGTAAGCAGGCACTTAAATTAAAAAATGTATATTTTTGACAGCAAGTACACAGAGTACATCCTAGCCTCTTATTTCAATTTGTTTTGATCAAACATAAAGGCAATGTCATAAATCTCCTACAACAAATCTCAAGTGACAAACTATTTATTCACGGTAATATAAGGCTGCATGCTTACCATCCCCTGGAGGCTTCCTCTATAAATGTCTCAAACACAGAACTTGTATTTAAGGGACCTCATCATATTCTTTTCCTAACCTTATTCTACTCTGTATTCGCCAACTTAATCACTATACATCTACTCACCCATCCTGGAACCTAGATCATCTCTATTTTTCTCTTGCCGCTTGATTTTTATACATAGAATTGCTCAATTCGTCTTATTAAACAGATTTTTGAGATGACTCGAAATCTTACCCCTTTTTTCATTCTTTTTTTTCCTTTTATTTTCATTATTGATACTATTACAAATGTCCAATTTTTCCATCCTTTCCCAGTCCCACCTACCGCACCCCCCACCCCCACTCTGGCTGTCACCACTCTATTGGCTGTTACTGATCACAACCTCTCCATTCTTACGGCCCTGGATCATTTTCAGCCTAGACTGCTATAGCGTATAGCACACTTTCTCATTCTCAGCCAAGGAAAGCAGCTCAAATTATCTTTTTAAATGCAGATTTGGCCATGCCACACTTGTGATGAAAGCTATTAAATGATTATTCACTACCTGTAAGATAAAGTGCCATTTGGAGAGTAAAAGTTCATTCTCAGCCTATGCTCTTTTAATTTTTCATTTCCATATTCCTATATACCAGCCATGCTAAATTACTTTCTATACCTTCAAAATCCATGTCAGGATTTTCAGATTGTTCATGCAGCTATCCTTGATCTTGTCTCTTTTATTATTGTCCCATATGAAAAAAATTAAATGCCCAAGCCAGGTAAAAGTGGAATCGCTATGTGTTTGGGTTAGCACTCTCCCCTGGTGAGTTCTGGTCCATGGCCACTGTTTCAGCCCAATCATTAATCGCACTTCCTTCCCCTTTCGATCCGGGTTGCCTGGATGATTCATTTAACCAAAAGTCACCTTCATTCTAAAACTTTTCTTTAGTTATCTGGGAGCAAGTGATTGTACTTGGAACACTAAATATTTCTACATTGTATATATATATATATATATATATATATATATATATCACATAGTAGTATAATAAATTATGTATCTAAATATCCTGATTATGCATTCTAGCACAGTAGGAATAACAGCTAACCTTTCATGTGTGCTCAGTATATATTAGACATATTTCCAAACTCCTTATGAGTAAAATTTCATTTATGCTTTACAAGAATCCTAAAAACTATCACACTCTGATTACTCCCATTTTGCAAATGGAGAAACCGAGGCAAAGTAAGTTTAACTAACTTGGTCAGAGTCACATACCTGATAAGGTCTAAAGGTAGTGATGTCAGGTAAACCAAGGAAAGGGCTTCAACATTTACATTCTTATGATGTGCAATATATATAGACTCATTTTGTGCCGAATGCTTTTGTAAGTGAATGATTTTTTAAAAGATTTTCTTTATTTATCTTTAGAGAGGAAAGGAAGGAGAGGAGGAGAGAAACATCAATGTATGGTTGCCTCTCGTGAGTCCTCTGCTGGGAACTGGCCCGCAACCCAGGCATGTGACCTAACTGGGAATCGAACTGCGATCATGTGGTTCGCAGGCCCACGCTCAATCCACTGAGCTACACTAGCCAGGGCGATTTTTAAAGAATAAAGAAATGTCATCTCAAATGTCCCACTGAAGTAAATTATACAGATTTAAATGGTTGATTGTGTCAAAATACAACCCACCTCTGGTTTTTTTATTTTATAGCATTTCTGTAATTTTTTATGCTAATTCTCTTCTTACTTCTGCTTCAACAGCAAGAACAGTAAACAACTACCACTGAAATTATTTGAATTGTATAAAATAGTCTTTGAAAGTTACAACTAGTTTTTCTACCCTTTCTAAACATGGAAACTTTTAAATTTGTTTTTATTTTCACTTATTTGCTTATTTTATTAATATGATAGATTAGGGATTGGTATGGTAGAGAAAAATATTGAAATAATAAATGAAGAATTTAAATTTTTAGATTGTATATTTGTTAGGAAGTGAAGGGATCCTTACATCTTTGACATCAGTAGTGGAAAGTAAGTGACTCTAATTCCCTAAGAGACTATTTGACCTTCTACCTGGGAAAGAAACTGCCTCATTAACTGGTGAATTCTTGAAGAGTTAAACAGGAAAAACATGGGAATTCCTTATTTTTCAATACAATTAAATTTGTATATTAAGCTTAAAGAAAATGTTGGAGACCGTTCTGCATGGCATGGGCCCAGTTCCCACTCAGAGATGCACTGGACTCACGCCCATGGGTAGGTTCTCCTGTAGGGAATAAGGCCTGCAATATGCCTAGGCTGCTTTGAGTCTTGCTTTTTGCTAAAAAACTCCCTAACCCAGATTTGTGGCAAACATTTACTGCGAAATCACTTCCTAAAATCCATGCTAAACCTTCCAAGGACAAGTGTAACCGGTTCAACCACTTTTGCCTTTTCATTTGCAAATATCCCTTTTTTGTGATGTGATTACCTTCACCCTTCTCCTCTCTGTTTTCTGTAAAAGGTAATCACTTAAAGCAACCTGTGCATAGTAAATGAGGACCATCACTCACGTAATGTGCCAAGAAACCCAAGAAAGGCTGGTCAGGGCAAGGGCCAAGGCTTTTGCTCCCCTTGAGAGAAAAGCCATGCTGTCCCTTTTCCTCCACCAGACTCAGTAGTCCATGTGAATGTCTCATTTCATGCATAATAACTTGAACACTGCAAGCCGGTGTCCTCATCAAGAAAAAGATATAAAAATGTGCTTATGAACACTAGAATTAAATGTAGTTATTGGTAATAGAAGAGATGTACGATGCTGAGCTAAATTACATGCATTTAAGACCGTTATAAAACCTACCAATCCTCAATCCTCCCTCTCAAACTGGAGTCTGATACTCTTATGATCTGTGTGTCTATATATACACATGCACACACACCTCACCCACTCACATACCCAACCCACTTACACATGCATGCACACACACGTATCTGTATAAAGTTTTCTTTGGATCACACAGCAGGAAAAGAAACTGCTATACTATGAGTAATAAGCAAGTCTGTCTTTAAGCAGACAGGACCTCAGACCAATTAAACAAAATGAGCTTTATGAGAAAAACATTAGGCGGACTCCTTCCTAGATTATTTTTCTAAAAGAAAATTTCTCTTCTAATTGATGCCTTGAAGCTTGTGCTGCAAATTGAAGTTTATGTCAAATATTTGGCAGTGCTTCAAGGGAAATGATTTGGTTCACCTTGATTCTCTAATTGAGACATTTAAGGGTGCTTCGCTTCTTTTTTTAACCTGGAAGTGTTGTGATGGCATTGTCTACATGGGATGTTTCAACTTAGGTTCTCACTCCTTTTCTTGCTGAGTGATAAATTGTTTTTTAGTCTATCTTGCAATCTGTTATTTTTTTTTCCTCCCCACACACTGTTCAGTATTTGTCCTTGAAGAGTTGTCAACTGTGGAATGGGAAGAAAATGGTATATTCAATTAAAGTGAGGCAAAACACAACAGTCAAATAAAGGCCATTAACCCCCTGAGTGCCATAATTTTTGCTATACCTGAAAGGTCTCTTCTCAGTTCTTTCAACCCCAGTCATTCCTAATCCCCTTTCTTTCTTTTAAAGATACTCCTTATGGGACAGTTTCCTAGTTTGCAATAGCGATGTCTATAAAGTCTTGTCAACTCACAATGTAAATGAAAATAGCGTACTTACAGACATGCTTTCAGAATTAACAACAACAATTAATTCTTCTTTATTTGGAAGAATTATAGTTATTCTGTATATTTTAAACTTTGACTGTATTTTCACCCATTCTTTCATTCACAGAACACATATACTTATTTCTAATCACTTTCCAGGACTGTGCTCATCCACTGGACAGATAACATTGAACAAGACAGGAAAAGTTACTGTCCTTATGAGTTTACCACCTAGTGAGGTGTACAACCAAGCATGACTTGGTTAGACATGACTTTAACTAAAACTGTTATAAATCGAAAGAAAACTAAAGGGGCAGAGTTGTGTGAGAACAAGTGATCTTAAAAGAGCATTTGGCCTCACTCTGAAGAATGGAGGTAAAGGGAGGGAAAGCTCGAAAAAGTCTTGAGGCAGCTGCCTTCCCTGTGGAGGACACAGCTGGGGTGAGGCCGTATGTGGGAAACAAGATTATCGATGGTGATGCTGCTGAGGGCAAACAGGATGATGATAATGAGGATGAGAAAAAAGATAGCTAAAATTTATTGAAGGTTTCCAGTGTATCTGTTCTGGGGGCTTCCAGCTATGTGTCAAAGGAAACAATCATTGAACTAGTTTTAAAAATGAGGAAATATATTACCTGTTACGTGGTCCAAAAGCAGGGAACTCTACGTAGGTTAGGATCATCGACACCCCAGGCTTTTTTGACTCTCTGCCACTCCATGTCAGTGTGACGAGTTTGCCTTTAGTGTGGCTCCGCTCACAGTAGCAAAACGGCAGCAGCAGCTCCAGGCATTATAACTAAACACGGAAATATTGTGAACATGACACTGTCTCCTCTAGTCTCGTCTTTCAAGATGCCCCAAGCTGTCTTTCTCTCCTGTTTTACTAGCCAGAATTGGGGCATAGTGTCTATTTGCAAGTGAGACATTAAGAAAGAATGGAATTCACCAATAATCATGAGATTAGGGATGGAAATTGGCAAGTCAAACCCCATGATAGTATTTTCACACCACTTCAATGTAGATATTAAAAACTCAAGGTAAATGTCTTCTTAATGGAGGCTTAGTAGCCAAATATATTTGCAATTTAAAAATTAAAATTTTAACACCACTTCAATGTAGATATTAAAAACTCAAGGTAAATGTCTTCTTAATGGAGGCTTAGTAGCCAAATATATTTGCAATTTAAAAATAAAAATTTTAATCATTATTAATGATTAATCACTAATCATTTTAATCATTTAATCACTATTAATCATTTAATAGTGATCATTATTAATATATGTTACTTAAGTTAGTAAAGATAAGATTTAAGAAAATTATAGTAGTTCATGTATTGTTGTTTAAGTTTATTCATGCGAAATACTCAAACCTGAAGAAAAAATGGGCAAATGCTATTGGAATGATACATTCTATCTTCCTTGCCATTCACTGCAACAATAAACAATGTATTGCATTGTCTCTAGCACCAGCAGAAATTAAACATAAAATAAATTTAAAAAAGAGAAAATTTAAACTATAAAAAGGGAAATCTTTATACTGACTATACTCAATTACATTTATATTATAGTAATGGTAGTATAATTATAGTAATAGTTACTTTTATTGAGATATAAATATTTGGTGGATGTTAGATATTCAGCATCTTAATTTTCTCAGTGTTATGTGTGTGGTGTGTTCCAATGATCCTGGGTACAGAAACTTATGTACAGCTAGTCAGTGCGGGAGTCTAACCATATCCACATCTATCTGTCCTACACTGAAACCACTACTCTTATTACACAAATATTCTCCCTGGTATTATATTTTGACACTGGGAATTACACAAGAAATCAGAATATGGCTTTAATAGTCAATGGACTTTTGGAAATCCTATGAAGAATTTCCACCCAAAATTTGTCTGTCAATAAAAAACTTTAAATGTTTACATTCCTGCCTTTCATCAATAGCACCCTAATTAAAGTGATTGGCTATCATTATACTTTCATGGCATTTCCCCTCTAAAACCTTGCCACTTTAATTGTCACAGGCTGGACTCTCTAAAGCTTGAAAAAGACACGAAAATATATTTGTTCTCCACAGGTTTTCTTGCCTTATGTTTTGGCATCAGAAGAGTAAACTTTTCCCAAAGGAAGTTTAAAAATCTTTCTGACTTTGGGTACATCACACTTGTCTTCCTATTTTATTGTTTTGAATTTTTTCCACAAACTTTTACATGCTTACTTACCAATGCATTATTGTATGAGATATCTTTCATTTTACTCTTTTTAATAGAACTAATGACAAAATTCTAAAAGTACTTAAATTGCTAATAAGTAGATGCCTTCCTAGCTTATTTTCTGTTAAGTTATTGCTTTTTCTGTGATGTACCTCTTTCTGGCATGGATTTATTGAAAATGTGACTGTGCTGGCTGATCTCACTGCTATTTCCTTAGGAAGGTAAGGATAGTTTAAGATATAGAGAAGAGTCCTGGCTGATGTGGCTCAGTGGGTTGAGCACTGGCCTGTGAAGCAAAGGGTGGTCAGTTCAATTCCCAGTCAGGGTTATGCCTGGCTTGCAGGCCAGGTCCCTAATAGGGGGCTTGTGAGAGGCAACTACACATTGATGTTTCTCTTCCTCTCTTTCTCCCTCCCTTCCTCTCAGTCTAAAAATGTTATAAAAAAGATACAGAGAAGAGAGGCTGAACCCTAGTGCTTTAGGGATAGATATATAAAATATAGGGCTGTATTGTTCTTGACCAGAGCTAGCATAATCCTGAGACTGAATTATGCTTCAAAGAAGCCAAACTATAGCCCCTCGTTCTCACATTGACTCACAGCTAGGATGATTTAGCAAATAAAAATATAAGATACCAGTTAAATTTGAAGTTCACATATAAAATGAATAATCTTTTAGTATAAATATGTCTCATACAATAGTTGAGGTATGCAGAACAATAACTGTCCAATACAAATGCCATAGAGGCGCTTACCACAACCCATCTAAAGAAAAGACTGTGAGCTTTTCATTCACACAGCTTACCAGAGTTCCCGGTATGTAGGGGAGACTCAAATACTGGGTGGCATCAGTAACAGAAGAAGTAGAAACTGTGATAAGAGAAGAAAATAATGAGGGAAAAAAGTATTTGTTTGATGAAAGTCAGTTAAACTGATGAACTGCCTCAGGTTTTGTGTATGGGCTTGAGGAGAACATTATTTATTTATGCTACCAAAAAAAAAAAGCAACTAACAACAGACACCTGAGAATCTAAAAACCGTGGGCTATGATACTGCATCAGAAATTTTCAACGCTGTCAAATGTCTGACCAACCATGTAGTGTTAGCACAAAAAGACTAATAGAATTACCAAGGACTGTTCAAAAAGTGGGTTTAATTATATGACTTGAAACACCCTCTATTATAGACTACCTTAGTGTTTTTAATGAATATCAGAAAAGCTATCACTTAATAACCAAAAACAATTCACTTGACTAAGTCCCTGACTAACTAGCAGAAACTAACTCAAGGAGAATCAAGTATACGTTTAACAAAAGCAGACCTTTCTTTCTTTTTCTTCTTTAGTTTTCTTTGGAAATCTTAGAGAAATATATACTGACAATATCATTAAATATTGTGACAGTTTATTTTTTTCTGTGTGGAATTCAGAATCTGGGCTGAATAGTTCATGCATTTTTCTTATGTGATATATTTTGATTTGTATCTCTTAAGATGTAGAACCAAAATCAGACTGACTCATGATGTTGCCTAGTCATCCATAGCGCCTGTCGCTATCTCTGTTAAAACATGTGACATTTCATAGATGGTTAGTTCATAAGTCTATACAAAAAATACCCTAGGTATATCAGTAACAGCAGAGACAGCTGCAGGTTATGGCTGACTAAAACTCACACATTCTTTTCATAACAGTCGGTGATGTTTGTCTGAACTAATAACCACATGCTATTTGAACTCTGAATCTTGGAAAACTGTTAGAGCTTAAAAAATAAACAAATGACTGATGATGTCTGAATATTTGTAGAGGAAAAATGTTCACAATTTACAAGTTCTAAACATTTTCTCAACAGTTATAATGTCTAATGACAGCATTTGCCTTTAATTAAGAAAAAAATAAATAATTTAAAATACTTCCCCAAACTTTTCTTTTTGACATTTCAATATGTTGCTCATAGTAGGCAATATGAATATGGTGTTAGAATACTCAAAATACCAGTTAAGGGAGAGTCAGTTTGAATTATGATGTTAGGTATAAGATAAGTTAAATAAACAATAGGGCAAGGTCAGAGAACCCTGAGTCCAGACGCCTGACTCTATTTTTCTAGGCCTCCATTTCCTCAACTATGTACTAGGAGAACTGGTTTATTTATTTGCTGTTGAAAACCAGTCCCCAAGCAGTGAACAGTGAAGATGCCCAACTGCCAGTTCCATGGAAATGCTCTAGAGACAACATCAAATTGCAGTCACAAGACTGAGTCATTTTATAAGTAGATCTTCTAGCCCAGAGGAATTCCATCAGCTGACACCAGGTTGAATAGAGATTAGCTGACTCTACCAAATGTTGTCAAAATTACACATCTGTAAGCAAAACAAATGATCGCTTTTGTGTAATAGCCTTGTCATTTTGAGGTAAGTTGTTACACAGCTGTGGATACCTGGAACAGTTCTATGCTCGGTGGTTCTGGAGTTCTGTACTCACTGTGGAAATTTTCATTGTACGCTAGAGGTTCTCACCAAAACAAACACAGAAGCACCTTAAATCCTCGAGTTACTGTAAAGTCCATGTTAAAATCAGCAGCATGCTATTATCTCATTTAGAAACAAATCAACGACTTTACGGTACAGATGAAAAACTGGAGACTTCCGAGTAATCTGTTCCAAATCGCATAGTTAATATAACTAANCTGGAGTTCTGTACTCACTGTGGAAATTTTCATTGTACGCTAGAGGTTCTCACCAAAACAAACACAGAAGCACCTTAAATCCTCGAGTTACTGTAAAGTCCATGTTAAAATCAGCAGCATGCTATTATCTCATTTAGAAACAAATCAACGACTTTACGGTACAGATGAAAAACTGGAGACTTCCGAGTAATCTGTTCCAAATTGCATATAACTAAACTGGGTTCATTGGTCATGATTTTATATATAGTTCCCTTTTTATTCCCTAAAGTTCGTCTTTCTTACAGTTCCAAGTGGTCTCATGATCAATTTGTAGGGCATCTTTGAATTATCTGAAGTTATAAAAAAGTGCTGGATTTACTATCATTCTTTTTCTGGAGAGTTCCAAAGTTTCACGTTTCTCGGAGGAGTCTGGAGCCCCTCAGCCTCTGCAACCCCAGACCCTTTGACTTGCTTGCCTGGAAGATAGGCACCTAGTTCATCCTCATGGAGGGATCACCGTCCCCTTACAGAAAAGGGGACTACAGGCTTGTCTATACTACATTGAAAAAAACAATCCTAGTAGTTTCTTGTGAGCCATTGTTGTTCACCAGGAAGCTTAATCAGCTTTTGTGGAAAACAATTTTTAGTAATAGAGTTATCTTTGGCTGAGTAATTTTCTATGTGTCTATCAATAACAAGCCAACCAACATTCCTGATTATAGAAAAATTCTGACTTTTCTTGTCTTCTCTCTGTTTTAGGTCTGTTTTTTCAACTTTTTCTTCAATCTTGTGTGTTCCCCCATGTCTTTCCAGTTAATTTATTTTACATTAGAAAGAAGAAATCACTGCTCATTACTCATTACCAAAAAAACCCACGCAAATACTAAACAAAAATATTTCATGCAAAACTAGAATCAGAAAGGAAGATAACAACTAAAACACTCAGAGAAATGTAGGGTACTGGGAATTGGTTACCTGGTCAATTGTCCCATGTGCCACAAAGGAAATCTAGGTGTCCGTAGCACGCAATGGGGAAATGTCTAATTAAATCATTACCGAAGGTAACTATTGCAGCAGTCCCATTGACAGGACTACATGGGCTCATGAGAACACTAGGGTAAGAAACAGAAGGATGGGAACTATAAACTGAAGAGATTTCTCCTATATTCTCAGACAATTTAAAGAATTCCTATTTTCTTGTCCTAATGCACAAGTAAAGCTGAGAGTTCTCTGTGGAAATATCTCATTTTTTTAAAGATTTTATTTATTTATTTATCTCTAGAGGGGAAGGAGAGAGGGGGAGAAACATCAATGTATGGTTGCCTTTTGTGCATCCCCTGCTGGGAGTTGGCCTGCAGGGAACCCACCTGCAACCCAGGCATGTGCCCTGACTGGGAATCGAACTGCGATCCTCTGGTTCGCAGAATATCTCATTTTTTTAATGTGCTGGGCTGCAAGGTAATTACAAATACAAGTGAATTCACAGTTTTGGTATAGATCTTATGTAAATGTAAGGCATTATTCAAAAGAATAGACCAAAAATCAGGATATTTGAAGCAAATCAAAAAACAGAGAGGACCTCCAAATTCTCCTGTGCATTCCCAACAAATAATCCTGGAGAAGATTGCTTGTGTCCATTACCTACAGACGCTGTTGGCTGTTCCTCCCTTGCTTAGACATGCCAGTATCTGCTTACCTGGGAGATCACACTTGCAAGGAGGGACCAGCCCTCTTGCTTCCCTTCTCATTACTGCTAAATCATATCACTGAACTGGAAACTAGCTTCATGAACACGTTGAAACTTTTTATATGAAGAACCTAACTGTAGAACTGAACTACGAATTATTATGTGAATTGACAATTCAAGTATTGAGTTAGTAAGACTGACTGGGGTAAATAGCCTTCTACAATGGATGCTTTCTAATTTCCTGGTTTGAATAGTGCAAACCTGAACACCGTAGCAGGCAAAAAAGTTAGAGTGGCAGAAATCATCTGGTGAGAAAACAGAGGAAGAATTCAACAACAGCAAGAATTTAAAAGTCGGACATTTTTTTCCTGTGTGAACAGTTATTCCAACCCCTGCCTGCATATGTTTCACAGGAGAATCCAGAAAACAATTGTGTTAGTTTCTTACAACAGTAATAATAAAATATTGCAATCTGAGCAGCTGAAACAGCATACATTTTTGTCTTACAGTTCTAGAGGTTAAAAGTCTGATTTCAAAGTGTCAGCAAAGTTGGTTCCTGCTAAGCCCTATAGGGAAGATATTCTATGCCTCTTTGTTAGTGTGTGTATGTGTTTTTTTTCTTTCAGTCTTTGGCGTTCTTTTGACTATAGATGCCTTTATCATCACATGGTGTTATCTCCATGTACCCCCTATTCCTTCTCTTTATAAGGACCAGTTGTATCAGATTAGGGCCCACACTAATGACCTCATCTTGATCATCTGCAAAAACCTCTTTTTTTTTTTTTTTACAAATAGGTTCACATTAAAAGGTACTTGGATTTGAACTTTAACATTTTTGGAGGGGGAAAAATTCAACCTATAACAAAAACCAAACATCTGAAAAACATTTTGGCAAGTAAAACACTAGTATTTTTTTTACACTATATTGCTGGCTAACATCTTTGTGCCTGGTTATTTATGTCATAGAGTTGAATATGCAAGGACAAAAGAGACTTTCAGTTTCCTTTCAGAGAAGATTTGGTTTAGATACCCTTTCAATGGCTAGTTCTACCAACTCTCTCCAGTTAGCTAGAGTTGAGTTTTGTTTCTTAAAAAAAAAAAAAAAGCACAATGTAGTGCATACTGATTTCCCATCCAAAACTAGAGATCAGTTGATAATTCTTGATTCTGGATATGGAAGAGGAAATGAATTTTGGTAAGAAAATATATGGTGGAGAGAGGTGAAAATCAGAAACGGAATAATGACTGCATACACATGTCTAAAAAATGTGCCCTGGCTGGTGTGGCTCAGTGGATTGAGCGCGGGCCTGCAAACCAAAGGGTAGGTGGTTTGATTCCTAGTCAGGGCACATGCCTGGGTTGCTAATCAGGTCCCCGGTTGGGGACAAGTGAGGGGCAACCACACATCTATGCTCTCTCCCTCCCTTTCCCTTTCTCTGTGGCTGTTGCACCAAACTCACTAAGTAGAACAATGAATCTGCATCAAATTTTGCCTTAAGCTTGAACATTCCTCCAAGGAAACTATTCAGTTGATTCAGAAGGCCACGGCTATGGGCAATTGGTGAATTTCAGCTTCATCATGACAATGTACCAGTCACACATCACATCTCATGCAGAGTTTTTTGTTGAAACATTGAATAACATAGGTGATTCAGCCCCATTACAGTCCAGATTTGGCATCATGTGACTTCTGGCCTTCCCAATACTAAAATCACCTTTGAAAAGGAAAATATTTCACACCATTGGTGAGATTCAGAAAAATATGATGGGCCAGCTGATGGCTATTGGGAGAACTGTGTGAATTCCCAAGGTGCCTACTTTGAAGGGGACTGAGTTGTCACTGTATTACGTACAATGTTTCTTGTATCTTCTTTGATAAATGCCTCTATTTTTCATATTACATGTCTGAACACCTTCTGGACAGAACTTGTATACACTGTACATGTAAATGGAATGATATATAACTGATAATTATACTTGAGAAATAGTTATTCATGCTCCAGATATACTTCAATCACAATCATATTTAGATAATTACTAATAATTATAATAAACTTCAAGATAAAAAGAGGATATTAAAGAATATAATCTTTATTTCAATGATTGACAAACTTAAATGTGAAAGATTGTAATATCTATTTTGTATACATTCCTTCTTCCCTTTTTATTTATTCAACTGTATGTAGTAAACATTTTTTATATGTAGAACTATAAAATTATTGAGAATTATTTGATATTGGTCCTAAAGAAAATGCATTTCGCCCTTACTTTGACACAGCAAGCTAGTACACTGATCCATTGGAGTCTATGTTCAGTACTTGGGATATTATATGATAGTATTATTTTAAAATACAGATAGCTTAAAATAAAAAAGAATAGTTCATTTTACTAGGAAAACATATAGATAACCAAACCACAACAGGAAGGTGGAGAAAAATATACTGATCCAAATGTTATTTTTAAAAAATGTTACCTTCCATTTAGACATAATCATCTAAAGATTTAACATGCAAGTTAGATACTGAGAATTCAGTTGACCGAATAAATTTGCTGATAAATATTAAATTAAACTCAATATAAACAGTTTCAAAGAGATGTCAGTAGTGAGACTTCACTTTTTATTTCTTTCTTTTCGCTAAAGGTGCAAAAATTTATTGAGTAGTGGTACCCATGCAAGGAAAGGGAAGAGGAGGCTAGACAGGAAAGGGGTCAGCCTGTGCTGCAAACCTCCAAGCCCAGGGGGAGTGTAGCTCAAATAGTGGTTTTCTGGGAGAACCTGTAACAGTAGAAATGATCGGGTTCTTCCGGCCTCACCTTGCTCAGTTTTTGACGAAGGACCACCTCAAGAGGAGTGTGGCCTTGGCTCAAAAGCTGAGGCCTATATCATAGTTACCAACTAGAGGCGGTCGGCTGTAACCACACTGCTTTCAGTTGAGTAACAAGTCATTTCCTACAAGGAATCCAAGCATTTTATTTCCAGGTATGTATAGATCTTGTTTTTTGAATCCATCTTTCTCATTCTTGTTTTACTCCCTCATTTTGGTGGAGCATATCCTCAGCAGTTTCATAGACAGAGCACATGAAATATAAAGTTCTTGAGACCTAGAATATTTGAAAAATGTTACTTTTATATATATTATAAATGTTATATGTATATATATATACACACACACACAGAGTCTATTTTGACTTGGTATTTTTATATCTTACAATAATGAAAACACTCACAAAGTATTATTCTTTAAATTCCTGCAAGACAAAAAATTGCTGTTGTCAACCTAAAGCCCTTTAGCTCCCTACTATTTTTTCTAATGAAATTTATGTATACAATACATTTTTGAAAATTTTACAAGGCATTTAAAACAAAATTATTCAGATACAGCAATATATACCTTACACTGTTCTAAAGCTTCTTGCCAACAGAATAAGACAAGAAAAGAGAAATTATCAGTATGTATACTGAAAAAGCAGAATTGAAGTTATTATTTGGAAATGACAGAAAAATCTACCTCAAAAACCTATGAAAATCAACTTAAAAACTTAAGATTAATGTGAAAAGTTTAATAATGTCACCAAACACAAATAAAGTATTAAAAGATTATACAATCACAGCCATTTATTCAGCCATGAATTTGCACATTGGCAATAGAGGCTTGTGTCAGCTGTGCAGTTCTGCTGTCAGCTGGGCTTCCTCCAGCATCTGCCATCAGCTTCCAGGGCAGTTTGGGGCCTGCAGTTCCTTTTTCTTTTGTTTTTGATTAATTAATTATTTTAAATTTTTCAATTACAGTTGACATTCAATATTATGTTATTTTTATAGTTTCATGATGTGGACACTGGCCTGCAGTGTCTGCACCATTATGCATGAAATGAGACATTCACACAGACTACTGAGTCTGGTGGAGGAAAAGAGATAGGATGGTTTTTCTATCAAGGGGAGCAAAAGCCTTGACCTTTGCCCTGATCAGCCTTTATTGGGTTTCACAGCACATTACATGACAGTTGGTCCTCATTTATTATGCATAGGTTGCTTTAGGTGATTACCTTTTACAGAAAACAAAGGACACAATGCCACTAATCACATCACAGAAGAGGGATATTTGTAAATAAAAAGGTGAAAGTAGTTGCACTGTTTACACTGGTCCTTGGAAGGTTTAGCATGGATTTTAGGAAGTTTGCAGTGTATGTTTGCCACTGGGGGGCTGGACCCATGCCACGCAGATTGGTCTCCTACAGTTTCAGGCATGCAGTATATTGGTTATGTATTTATAATTTACAGAGTAGGAGGGTCTGGATAAAAGAAGATGAAGAGATTAGCCAAAGAACGTATGTGCATAACCAATGGACACAGACAACAGTGTGGTGAAGGCCAGGAGAAAGGGGGCTGAGTGTTCTGTGGAGGAGGGTAAAGTGGAGAAAATAAGAATATCTATATTAGTGTTAACAGAAAAAACTGTAAAAAAGTAGTCATGGCTTGTGGGTATGTAAATTATAGAATAGGGAAATAGTCAATAAGATTGTAATAACTATGTATGGTGTCAGATGGGTTTTAGATTTACCAACAAATTGCTTTATAAGTTTTATGAATTATCCTTTTATAGTTAGGATAAAATTCACTGCTTATGGCAGTAACCTTAAATAAGTTGACTCTATTGAAGATACTTAGAATTTGTAGGACTTAAATAATACATGAGTTTATAAAATTAATATATTTGAACTAATAAAATTAAGTAAAATAATTTGGAATTTGGGGAGTAGCCTAATTTTGTAGAATATTTTAATATAGAGTTACATCTGTAGTAAAAAAACAACAAGTAGTTAAAGATATTACCAATATCACCACTTCTATCATGTATACAAAAATCTATACAGTTAAAACAGGTTAAAGAGGAGAAATTATCAGAAGCGGTGATCTTTGAAAGGTCAAGAAAGAAAAAACTAAATAAGAATATAGATAAGGATAAAATAACTAGACAGATTGCTTAAAAAGGCATCGAATTTTATGCATCATTAAGTGAATATGTTCATGGCGCAGTCAAAGCATTAACTATGTATTAGACAACAAAGAAGGTGTCTTTAATTATCAAAAACCGTAATTCTACAGACTACTGTTTTTTATCATATCCAGTTAAAATATGATATCCAAAAATAAATATCAATATTCTAAATTAAATTACCCAAACTTATACACAGGGTCTGGCAGAAGTAACACCACTGAGCATTATTGGTAGGGTGTATGAATGTCTCTCATAAGATGGACAACAATTTGAATATTTCACCTGAAATGTCATATGGTGTGCTTGAGTGTGATATTGTTATGTTACAGAATTACATGCTTGTGATTTTGTAATAAAAGATTTTTATGTAATAAAAAGGGGTGGTATTTGTCTTGGACCCTTTATAGATACATACACATAAACACATATATACAAATACATGTTTAATCTATAAAAGTCCTAAATTATAAAAATCTCTTTTAACAATGAGACTAATACATTGCTTTCATGTCATCATAGCTGCATTTAGAAGAAAGTTTTCATTATTATAGAAGCATTAAAGCAAATTTTTTATAGATCTTGAAAATTGAGAGAATACATAAATAAATCTAAGAACAAATGAATAAACACAGGAAAATGGATAATTATTAGATAAATACTAGAAAGTGTTTACTAGTAAACACTATTAAGGAAGCTTTACATAACACTAGAAACACTAGTAAGGAAGCCTTTACACAAGTAAAGAAAATGCTGACTCAATTGTCATGATTAGTCACATATGTATGGCTTACAGAACTTATGTTATACTTAGGGATCCAATGATGGTCTTCACCCAATACTTTTCTGTATGTTAGAGTTCACCACAGGCCAGTTCCACTTATGTGCATGAAGGCCACATCTTCTTACATGGGCATATGTTCCTAGGGGTCCTTTCCAGACATAATGACATCTAACTATGTATTCTTCATGTCTCTTTTGGAGCATAGGAATACTGATTTCAGAAACTTCCTAATGAAGTTTTCCTTATATCTTTTGAGCATATCCCCTCCTTCTTACTAAACCAATCAACTGAAAAAAAAAGAATGGAATAAAGATCAGTGGCTTAGACCAATCAGGATTCAAAAGTCTCTGCACTAAGACAGAAATGCCTTTCCTAAAACATATGGCTATTCAGAGGAGGCTGATCTTTAAACCACATAGAGACAGTATCTGCCAAAAGAAGAAAAAATGATGACTATAATTAAATTCTACTTATTTGAAAAAACTGAATATACATAATTATAAGCATAATCAAGTTTAATCAAGTAAAATACTCAAATGAATAGTATGGATGAGTGTATAACACACGAGAGATAAGATATTAGAGCGGCATATAACCTGAATAAAATGGATGGAGTGGATGATTTTAAGAAAATTCTACTGTTAATTAGCACAAAGAAAAGGAGTATATTTAAACAAAGAGAAAACTTTCCAAAAGTATTTCTAAAACTGTGCTTGACTATTGCAGATAAATGCTTTACCTGTTTAAGATTAAAGGAAAAAAATGAAAGCATCCTGATTACTTTCCAAAATCAGCATATCTTACATGAAAACATTACATAGGTCTTTAAAAAGTGGAAAATTGCAAACCAATCTCATTTATGACTATGGATGAACCTACTCTACCAGGATTAGGTTCAGGTGAAACAACAGAAAATGCAAAATTAGAGTCACTTAAGATAGAAGTTTATTTCTCATCTAAATGAAGTCCAAGTATAGGCAGGTTGGGACTGGTATGCCAGTGGCAGACACATCCCAGTCTCCTAGTCCTTTCCCTTCCACTCTCCTAGCAGGAGGCTCTTTTCACGTCATAGTCAAAGATGGCTGCTGGACCTCCAATCATAACAAAAAAGCTTCAGGAGGAAGGAGGAAAGTAAAAAAGTTCCAGATAGCCTAGTGAGACCCCTTAAGAAGATTCCCTAGAAGTCACACGTAATACTTCCTCTAATGAATAAGCAGGATTTAGTTACTTGGTTAACATCTGGGTTCAAGAAAAGCTGAGCAGTGTAGTTATTTAGCTGAGCACACCACTTCTCAAAGACAACAAGACTCTTTAAGGAAGAAAGAATGGGAGTTTCTGCCATGTATGCAAAAATCCTTAGTAGGAAACTATCAAATCTAATCCACAAATATATTAAAATAAAATTAAAATGTGATCGAGTTGATTTTATTACCGAATGCAAAGGCAGTTTAATATTCTGAAGTCTTTTTGTAGAACTCATCACATCACAAAATCAAAGGAGGAAGATTATTATCTCAATAGTTTGCAAAAGATGATTCAGCAAAATGGACTCCTGAAGAAAAAAAAGTTCTAAATAAAACTACTACTTAACATGATAAATCAAAGCTCTAAAAATAAATAAAGAAGTGGTATATTTTAAGGAAAAAATTTAGAGTAATTTATGTTATATAAAACGATTCAAAAATGTCTAATTTCACTTGTATTATGCATTTTTGTGTCACTCTCCTGATTGTGCTTTTTGATACTCCTGAATTTTCTTCTTACCACCAACATAAATAAAGGAATTATATGGGGGGCTTGTGTGACTAAGAAAAAAAGCCCTTCATGGGATGCTTTCATATTCCTATCCAAACTCTGTAAGGGATTTCCTCTGCAATTAAGTTCGATCACTGCTCAAGATAATATTTTTAAAGGGGTGGAGGTAGGGGGGCCCAATTATCATTACTAGCATGACAAAATTATTTCCCTCTGCAAAATTCCAAAGACAAACAACAAGAAAAGGAAACAAGAACTAGTATTGATGTATAAAGCAGATTGGTACCAAAAATTACAGAAAATAGCATTGTTTTATATATTCACAATAAAAATAAAATGAAAAATAATTCCATGCACACTAACGATATGACAAGTAAAATAAGAATAAACATAAAGTATACAGAAATTATAAGGAGAAAACTATAATTTTTTAAATATATTTGATTGATTATACCATTACAGTTGTTCTATTCCCCCTTCATTCCCAGCCACCCGCACACTCCCTCCCCCACTATTCTCCCCCCTTTAGTTTATAACTACGTGTTATAAACGCGTAGTTATACGCGTAGTCTCAAGTTCTTTAGATTCTATATTTCCCCTACTATTCTTGCCCTCCCCCTATCTATTTTCTACCTACTGTCTATGCTATTTTCTGTGCCTTCTCCCCCACTTCTCCTCCTCCCACTCCCCTGTTGCTAACCCTCCATGTGTTCTTCATTTCTATGGTTCCACTCCTAGCTGTCCTCTTGGTTTGCTTTTGTTTTAGGTGTGGTTGTTAATAACTGTGAGTTTGCTGTCCTTTCACTGTTAATAGTTTTCATCTTCTTTTTCTTATATAAGTCCCTTTAGCATTTCATATAATAAGGGCTTGGTGATGATGAACTCCTTGAACTTGACCTTATCTGAGAAGCACTTTATCTGTCCTTCCATTCTAAATGAAAGTTTTGCTGGATAAAGCAATCTTGGCTGTAGGTCTTTGGATTTCATGACTTGGAATACTTCTTTCCAGCCCCTTCTTGCCCGGAAGGTCTCTTTTGAGAAATCTGCCAACAGTCTGATGGGTACTCCTTTGTAGGTGACTGTCCCCTTATCTCTTGCTGCTTCTAGGATTCTCTCCTTCATTTTAGTCTTGGCTAATGTAATTATGATGTGCCTTGGTGTGTTCCTTCTTGGGTCCAACTTCTTTGGGACTCTCTGAGCTTCCTGGATTTCCTGGAAGTCTATTTCCTTTGCCAGACTGGGGAAGTTCTCCTTTATTATTTGTTCAAATATGTTTTCCATTCGTGGCTGTTTCTTTCCCCCTTCTGGTACCCCTATAATCCAGATGTTGGAACGTTTAAAGATGTCCTGGAGGTTCCTAAGCCTCTCCTCATTTTTTTGAATTCTCATTTCTTCATTCCTTTCTGGTCGGATGTTTCGTTCTTCCTTCTGGTCCATTCCATTGATTTGAGTCCCAGTTTCCTTTCCATCACTATTGGTTTCCTGTGAAAACTATAAATTTTAATGAGACATTAAATAATACTTAATATAAGGTAAAGGGTATTATTTTCTTTCTTGAAAAACATCACTGTGGTCTGAATTCTTTTGTACCCTCAAAACCCATATGCTGAAGACCCATGTCCAAGGTGATAGTTTTAGGGCCTGGGGCTTTGGTTAAGTGATTAGCTCAAAAAGCAGAGATCTTCATGAATGGGATTAGTGACTATATAGAAGAGGCCACAGAAAGCTATCTCACCTCTTCTGTGGTATGAGGATACAGCCAGAAGACTGAAACCCAGAATAGGGCCTTCGCCTGACCATGCTGGCTCTCTGATCTCAGAACTTCCACCCTACAGAACTGTGATAATAAATTTTTGCTCTTTATAAGCTACCCAATTTGTGGCATTTTGTTATGTAAACCCAGAGGAAGATAACTTTTTTATGTGTTCTTAGAACCATACTATTAAGGAACAATAATTAAATTTTTCAGGTAATAAGATAACAAACTCTATGTGAAAGAGTACCCAGTGGACAACTTGAATTTGTGTTGTCAGAAAAATTCTTTCTGAGGAGACGTTCCAGCTGAGACCTGGCCGACGCGGCTGCAGATATTCCAATATCTAGTTTATGAACATTCCTGCTGAAGAAATATCAAGTAAAATTTTTAAAAATTCTCAGGTCAAAATATGTTGAATTCAAAGAAATAAAAAAGATTAAGTTTTTATAGGAGTGTGTACAAGAGGGAAAGTTGTAAGAATTATGAAAACTAAAAAGCGAGAAAATAAAAATGTCAAAAGAATAAAGAATGGAAAAAATCAGATTTTGATATGAAGAAGATATTGAGGTTATACACAAACTTTAAAATGGCTATGATCAATATGCTGAAAGATCCAGTGGGAAAAGTGGAAAACACTTACAAACAAGTGTGAAAATTCATCAGGTAGAAACATTAAGAAAAAAATCAAATGGAAAAGCTAAAAACTAAATAAAAAGCAACAGACAATTAAAGATGAGTAATTCCTTTAATTTGCTTATCAGTGAATTCAATACAGATGAAGGATAATCAATTACAACAAAAAAAACAAGCAGGATTTTGTATAGAAATTTATAAGTGATTCTAAAACTATGGGGAATTTTTAAGAAAATAAAACAGTAAAACAATTTTGATAAAATAGGGACAAAGAAACCCTAAAGTACATGATGGGAAGGTATAGAATAAAGCCATCATAATGAAAACAGTGTTGTATTCATAAAATGATAGTCATATCAAATAGAACAGAATAGGGAGCCCATGAATAGGCATATGTATAGGCAGTGCATTTCGGACAAAGTGCATTTGAAAAGTAAACTGTTCATTCAGTGAGAATAGTCTTGTCAAAAAATGGAGCTGGAAACTTTGCACATATACATGCAAAAATGAAATTTAATTTGTACCTCAAAAAAACATATAGAATTAACTGAAATGTATCATAGAACTTCTGCAGAAATCATAAGGGAAAATGTTCATTACCTAATGTGTTAGACAAATATTTTTTGCCTCAGATACCATTCATATGACTGACTAACCAAAGAAAATGTCTAAATTGGAATTTATCAATATTAACAAGTTCTGATCTTCAAGTGATATTATAAAGAAAATAACAGTCCACTATCTGGGAGAAAATATTTTTAATTATGTATATTATAAAGGACTTTTAACCACAATACGTAAAGAACTCTTAAAATTTAGTAATAAAAAACACATGACATAATTTTTTTAAAAGGAGGAAGTGGAAGTTTAAAAAATACTTCACCAAGAAACAATATATGAATACCAAATAAATACATTAAAAAGATGCTCAGTATCATTAGATTTCAGTTAATGCAAACTAAAGCCACAGTACAATTTCCAAAATTAGAAAGAAAAATTGACAATACCAAGTGTCGGTGATAACCTGGAACAACTGGATTACTCATATATTTCAGATAGGAATGAAAAATTGTGCAGCCACTTTAAAAATCAACATGATAGTTTCTCACATGAAGCTATATACTTATCATACATATACTGCATGATATATAATCTCAGTCCTAGGTGTATAACTAAGAGAAATGAAATTTATGTTCACACAAAGACCTGTGTGATATTGGTAATGGTAGCTTTATTTGTCAGGACCAACAACTGTGAAGAACTCAGATACCTATCAGAGTTAAATGGATAAACTATTATGGCACATTCCTACAGTGAAATCCTCAGCACTGGACATGTCTAAAAATACTATGCTAAAACTAGAAGCCTGGAATGAAACACCAGAGTATGACTGCACTTATATGATTATCTAAACAGTCAAAGCTATAGGACTGGAAACAGATCAGTGGTTTTCAGGATTTGGGGGCTGGAGGAGAATAATAATCAAGAAGCACAAAGAAAATTTTGAGCAATGGAATTCTGTATCTTCACTGAAATGCTACACAGCTGTATATAGCCATCAAAATTCACAGAACTGCACTCCAAAAAGCAAATTTTACTATGTGTATTTTATACCTTATACACTCCACCTAAAAGAAACCTCAAAAACAAAAAGCTGCCTTCTGCTTATTCTAAAATGACATATGTCCTCTGAGCGACTGTGGCCCCAAAGTCTAGGCTCACCTTCTGGAGGTTCACATACTTGATTTTTCCCTACTAGTTTCTACATCATTTATGCTCTTAGAAAATTGTATGCATATTTCGTCCTGTTTTTAACTATCTGTGACTACCACTATCGGAAGGTCAAGTTAGAATGTGTGTTCTACATTCTCACAATAAGCTAAAAAGCTATTTTAGGCACATCTGAAACAATGCCTTTAGCCAAACCAAAATACATAAAAAGAAAATAAGGAAGAGACTTAGGGAGTTATCAGTAGAAATGAGGGTTTTTCACACTCATATTTTTGGCTTGTTGTATTGAATATATGATTAAAATAAAACCAAGTTATTGCTACCTCAGAAGTCTGATCAGATCTACCTGCTCATGTGCACAGAATATTAAGACTCCAAAAATAAGCACACCTGCAAATCAATTAGCAGTGGCAGTCATTATCAGAAGATGATTCCACGAGTGACAAAAATGCACATGTTCTTTGAGCTGTTGATTTTGCTGCTTAGAATGTTTTATGTAATTTTTGTTATGAAAGCCAAGGATATATAAGAAAAATCCTGTAATCAAGTATTATATTTGTATTACATTTTCTTTCATAAATATCTAATTGCCACCTTCTTTGTATTCATAAATAAAACAAATGTTCATTGAAGACCTCTCTATGTCATACAGTTTGGACGTAGAGAGAAAAAGATTTTACAAAAAAGGAAAATGTTCCTCCCCTCAGGAGCTTAAAGAATCCTGTGAAAAAACATCTAAGCACAAAAATAATTCGAACATACTATGAAAAGCAATGTGGTAGAGTTGAGAACAATATACTGTAAGAGCTTGACTTGAAATGCTGACATAAAATACAAGTGTTTTGTGAAACCTTCAACAGGAATACTTTTTTTCCTGGCAGAGAATTATCTCTGTCAGTTATCCCCTGAAGCACTTACATGGAAGAGACCCCGCCCCCAAGGGATCACCTAGGACTACACAGAAGAAAGTGCTGCTGGGACAGTGAAGTCCTTCCTACCCCTTCAAGAAAACTGGTGTTAAATGCTTCTGGTTCCACCAAACCCAATGCTTACATGCTATGCTTAAACATAATTTCTAATGTAGCTGTTGACCATCCAAGGCTAGTTACTCTTTTGGCTGTGGTCTGCAGAGAGATTGTAAGTAGTAACTTGCAGTCAAGGTGGAAACACTGTGGAATTAAACGTCCTTACTAGCTTCTGCTGCTGTATTTTTTTGTCCATGGGCATAAACACTGATTCAGGCCAGTGGTGTGTTGGAGCGGCCACATACAAGCACATGCAGCTTGACTGCATTTTTCACCCTGGACATTTCAGGAAGACAAAAGTTTTAAAAAGTTAAGAAGAAGTGGGGGTGACTTTGCCTGCAATCTCCCCATCCACCATGGATGAAAGTAACACTACCAAGACATGATCTGCTTGGGGAGGAGAGGTGGCCAATCTCTCAGAGGAGAAAGGCCAGGAGCCCCTTCCTCAATGGCTTTTATTGGGTTTTAATACACAGAAATACAGGAGTCAAGGATCAAACCGTAGATGACATTTCAAAGAAATCTGAGGGCTTAGTCCGAGTCAGTCTGTCAGGTAAGGGGGTTGCAGAAACTTTGGGAGACATACTCATTTCCTGCTCGGATCCTTATCATATGAATGAAAGCACTCTCAGATCCTTATCATATGAATGAAAGCACTCTCAGCAAAGCAGGCTTCACAGGACTTTTAGCAACTCTTTCTTGTGCCCAATCACCCCAGATCCTTCTCTAACTGGCAAGAGTCTGCACTGCCTCCCCCATCACAGGTTTTCAGGCATAAGTGGATTAAAGCCAGGAAGTGCTTCTCCCAGAGGACTTGGGGACTCAGGCTATGTCAGATTAGCCTGGGGGGCGAGGGTCCATCACTCCCTCTTTGTTGTAGCACCCCCCGCACCGAGTCCTCCCATGATGGCCTCCCAAGTGATCGTGTCTGGCTTAGGTTGTCCCTCCTCTAAGGAGTCTTACTCATCATCAACTATCTGACCAATCATTGGAGACAGGGGAGTAAGCAGAGGCCACGTTTGCCCCCAGAGACAAGCTTTGTCTCCTTGTGGCTTGCATTCCAGAGGTCGTTCACTCACCCTCAGCCAGGGGAGGCAGTTACAATTAATTCCTGAAACCAGGCGGAGCAATTCTCAACAAGAAGAGAACATTAGGGATGTCAAAACTCTGAAATTTCTTCAGCAACATATATTCTGCTTTAAAGAGAGTGCTCATCATCAACATATATCCTAAATGAACTTAAATGCACTAAAATAGTTCTTCCAAATTATTTTTTTCTGGAAAACCTTTACATATCACTTACACTGGCTATATGTAAGAAAAATGGGCAGATTATTTCATGACATTCAAAGTACTTCCAACTTTGAAATAAGGTGAGTAAGCTCTATAAAAATAACTGGATTTCAAAGTCAGTTTTAAATAACTATAGATGTGTGTATTTACATAGTTTTATAAATATTAAACTTTACAGAGTGAACTTCGAATGATCATTATTATCTTGCAACAACTTTGGGGGGCACAAGGAGGCACACAGAACCCTGTATGGGAGGGGCTTGGCCTAAAAAACAGGCTGTTGGCCAAACCGTGCCTGGGCCCGTTTCTATATCGCTCCCAATTAAAAATTGTAGAAATATTTTAAGGGATTATTTTAAAAAGCCAAAAGAAAACATGGGACAGAGACTACATGCGACTTGACAAACCTAAAGTATTTACCCTCTGGTCCGTTGTAGCAAAAACTTGTCACTCTGCTTTAGGGTACGTGAAGTGTAAAAGGCAGGTAATTATTACCAGGCAAGACAAGTTTCTCTAGTAATATTGAGGACTTCAGGGTGTAATTGAGCCATTGCAGATGTTTGGTGAAGAGATCTATTTACTTAAACCAAGCCTTTTTCTTTTAATAACATGTTTGCAATTTTATTAAATCAATTAGCTTTAGGTCAGTTACTAAGTCTTTGCTTGTCTCATAATATCTAAAAGTTGAATAATCAATTTGACTTATACCAATCAATTTAAAGGAAAGCTTGTCTATTCATTCACAGACCTGAAAATAAATAGCTGTATATTGAGGTCTGTCTGGAAAAAGTCCAGCATTATTAATATAATAAGCACAATTTATGTGACCTTGATGTAGCCAGAGAGAGTGACTCCTGGCAACCAAAGAGAGAGGACTGGAGTGCACACATGTGAACAGTGATGACTTCACTGTACTAGTCTGTGGGGGCAGTAGACACCACTGAGTGAGCATGTGTACTGTGTGGCCATCACATTCAAAATGACTGAGCAAGTAGACCAACAAACCTGCATCAGATTTTACATTAAGCTTGAACATTCCTCAGAGGAAACTTTGGATGATTCAGAAAGCTGTAGCTATGGGCAACCAGTGATTGGCAGCTTATCACAGCAACGCTCTCATTTATTCCTCACCTCTGGTGCAGAGTTCTTTGGCAAAACATCAAATCATGCAGGTGACTCAGGTCTCCTATTGCCCAGATTTGGCACCCTGTGACTTCTGGCTTCTCCCCAAACCAAATCACCTTCAAAAGGGAAGAGATTTCAGACCTTTGATGAGATTCAGGAAAATACCATGGAACAGCTGATAGTGACTAGGAGAACTATGTGAGGTCCCAATATGCCTACTTTGAAGGGGACTGAGGCATCGTTGTCCTATGTTTCTTGTTGCTTATATCTTCTTCTTCATAAAGAAGAAGATATAAGAGAAATAGAGACAAATAGAGACTAATATGTCTCTATTTTTCATCTTACATGGTTGGATACCTTCTGGAAAGACATTGTATTTTCAGGAAGCATCTTCAATAAATTTGCTCTTCAAGGAGTAAAGTAAGCTAACTAAAACAGCTAGGGTTTGAGTTTTGTTTTGCCATCTACTGTTTGTATGACCTTGGGCAGTATACTAGGCAGTTTTTGTCCTTTAGTTATTTTCCTCATTTTTATAAAATGGAACAAAATAAAATCTATAGTAATTGGTTTGTAACCCAAATTAAGTAGTATTATGACAACAAAATACAGTCAGAGATGAAGTGCTCAGTAACTGAAATTATAGTAAATAAAGGTATCCCTAGACTAGTTTTCATTTTTAGTTATTAATACCTTGAAGTCTGTCTCATTTGGTTGATAGAGCTAGCTAGCTATATGTACAAGTGTTCCTGGATATGAAATATTTTTCCTTGTCTATTTGCAATTTAATATTTGTTAAAATTTCAGATATGACTACTTTTGATTCTCAGTGAAATAATACACATAACTTTCAGAACTAGCACTGGAATTTGATAAGTTATACATTTGAGGAGTCAACCATTAAAGCAATACCTCTCTTTGAAGAATTAAGACATGACTAACGCTTTTGGGCTTCATTCCATAATGCCAGACAATGTGAAATTTGCCATGACTTAATATATTTTTCCTCCCTATGATGTTTGGATATCCGTGGTTTCCTTTTGTGATATAACTAAAATGCTTAAATCGTTTGACTTAAATGATCTCTAAAGCCTCTGACAATACATGAATACCAGAGACTAAGACACTATTATCAACCTTTCAGAGCTTTCCAAATAACTTAATGTCTAAGAAAATTAGATTGGAAAAGTAAGTCAGTCTGAAGAAGTCCACTTATCTCAGATACTGTTCCCCAGTATGACTCATTCAGGAGAGAATTAATAAATCCTAAGTACTACAGGCAATGTCACCTTGTAACAAATGACCATAATTGAACCTTAGGGAAAGCTTCAGAAAGAAGCATGTCCTTGCTTGGCCCGAGTCTGCAACTGAGGGGAAACAAGAGCACAGGTTCCTTTGTGCATACAAGCAGAGTAAACATCAGTCCAGAATAAAGGGGCTATAGGTTCCTGAATGCCTTTGGAGTTTTGAGCATTTGAAATGAGAAACCTGTCAGGTGATGTAGAGTATTCTGAATTTTAAACGCTATTAGATTTAGGGGAGCACAGTAATAAGAAGTTTTCGGTTCAGTGGCGCAAGGCAGCACCACGTGTCTTGGATTCTGTTAACAAAAGAGTGATCTAGTTAGCTGGAATGTTCCCTGGGATAAAGTTCTAGTTTTCCCTTTTGGAGTTAAAAATAAAAATAATGTCATTTTCTCTCTCACCGAGGTGTTCTTTTGTAGGCTTTTCTGGTGAAGTTACAATAAACCCAGATGGATGAAATAAACAAGTTTCTCATTCAGATCCCCTGTGTATAATCCACATCAACCTAATGTTTCCAACTGACTTAAAATAAAAGTCAGATGCTTGAAATCTATTACCATGGGAAGAAGAAAAATGGGAAAAGCTTACAGAATGCAGAGAAGACACAAGAAAGCATATAAAATCGCATACTGCATTTTCACACTTTTTGACAACTTGTGGTCAAATAATATCTTAATTCTGTGTGTTGAAATCTAGTGGTTAAAGCAATATGACTTATACTGCATGTATACCCCTTGGGAAAATAAACACAATTTGATTATACATCCAACCTTGGTTTTCTCAGATACAATAACAATTTAAAGATAGTATCATAAGAAATAGTTTGAGAACAGAAAGGGACATAGAGATGATTTATTCCAATTCCAGCTCATTACAATAAAGAAATCAGGGACAAAGCCCTAAGTGATTCTGGTTTGCCCAAAGTTTATTTTAAAGTTCTTTTTTTCTTTTAAACAAATGTAATGGTTATAAAATTTTAATGAAGTATAGGCATTTGGTTTTGGTTCAAAAGTATTTTATAATTTTACCTTAACTTTGAAATGTGGTACATGAAGTTTGCATTATTTTGTATTTATTTAATAAATGCAGTTATTTGTAGTGTTTGAGTAAAAATAATTAATATTAATAACTCAATTAAAATTTATATTTTATCACTTTATATACTATACAGATTGGGGAGACTTTTTTGTTTGTTCTGAGTATGCAAATTCCAGAAACATATATTAGATAGGCCAAAAAATTATTTTTTTCTTTAGGATTGCTCTAGTAGTGCTTAGTTGTCTTTAATTTTATTTGAAACAATTTTGTTAGATTATATTGTGAGAGCTGTCATATCAGCATGCACTTTAAAAAAACTTATCAAAATTGGTGAATTTTTATGTAACCATTTTAGTATTGAAGACAGAGGAAAATACACAACATTTTCAGCATATATGCTTTTTTGTTTCCAGGAAGTTTAAAAATGCAACTGAAACACAATAAAAGATTAGTGCACTGTATGGAGAAGGGCCTGTGACTGACTGAAAGTGTCGAAAGTGGATTGCGAAGTTTTGTGCTGGAGATTTCTCTCTGGACCACACTCAGGATCACACGCTAAAGTTGATAGCAAACAAATTGAGACATTAATTGAGAATAATCAACATTTTACCACGCAGGAGGTAGCTGACATAGTAAAAATATCTAGCTCAATAAAGACATTGCTAAACATAAAAATGTGTTTTATTTTACAAAAACATAAAAATAAAAACATATAGACTTTTTAGCTAACTCAATAAATTATTTTTATATAAAATAAGTTATTAGCTTTGTTATTTGTAGGTGCCCATCAGTAAATGAATGGATCAAAAAAAACTTTGTACATTTACACAATGGAATTCTATGCAGCAGAAAGAAAGAAGGACCTCCTACCATTTGCAACAGCATAGATGGAACTGGAAAGCATTATGCTACGCGAAATAAGCCAGGGGGTGAAAGACAAATACCATATGATCTCACCTTTAACAGGAGCCTAATCAGCAAAACAAACAAGCAAGCAAAATATAACCAAAGACACTGAAATATTCTATTGAATCTTTAGAATACACATGTATATTGAAGACATATACTCTGGGTTACATTAGAATATTCTTATTTAACCACTGCTGTTGGAAAGTATTTATCAACTATAAAGAGTCTCAGATAATTGATAAGCTAGATTTTATTAAAATTAAAACCATCTGAACCGAGAAAGATAGTGGCACAAGAATGAGAAGAGAAGCCACACACCAGTAGAAAATATTCACAAAAGCAAGTTCTGATTAAAAACTGCCATCCAAGATATACAACGAACACTTAAAACTTATTAAGAAAACAAACAACCTGATTAAAAAAATAGATTAAATGCTTTATTAGACACCTAGCCAAAGAAGATACGCAGATAGAGAATAAGTGCATGAAAGACTTCCTGTGTTGTGTGTCATGAGAGAAATGCAAATTAAAGCAATTAATTAACACTATTAGAATGGCTAAAATTCAAAACACTGAAAATGTTAAATGAAGGCAAGGACTTGGATTAATAAGAAATGTCATTTATTGCTTTTAGAAGTGCAAAATATTAGATACTTGAAAAGCACTGTGGCTGTTTCTTACAAAACTAACATGCATTTACCACACAATTCAGCACACCCAGGGGTGCTGGAAATTATGTCTACCCCAAATCTTCACACACACGTTCACAGTCGCTTTATTCACCATAGTCATAGTTGCCAAAACTTGGAAGCAACCAAGGTGTCCTTCAGTTGGATGGACACCTTGGATAGGTGTCCATTTATCTGTCCAAATTAATGGATAAATCAACTTTGGTACATCTAGATAATGGAATATTGTCTAACACTAAAAAGTAATGAGCAATGATGTTATGAAAAGAAGAACCTTAAATATATGTTAATAAGTGAAAGAACTTGATAAAAAGGCTGCATACAGGCTGTATGATTCCAACTACATGACTTTCTGAAAAAAGCAACTGGGAACACAGTAAAAAGGTCATTTGTTGCTAGGGGTTGGGTAGGGGGCTGAGGGATGAATAACTAGAGTACAAAGATTTTTAGGGCAGTGAAGCCCTATGATGGATACATTTTAATATATATATTTTCCCAAATCCATAAAATGAACACCACCAGGAATGAACCCTAAGATAAACTAAGGAGCCTGAGTAATTGTGATGGGTCAGTGCAGGCCCATTGATCGTAACTGATATACCTACCACACCGGTGGGGATGTCGGTCATGCATGTGTGGGACAGGAAGTGAATGAGACATCTCCAAAAATGGAGAGACTTGTCCCTCCACTTTATTATGAACCGAAAACTGCTTTAAAAAACCAAAGTCTTAACTCAAAAAGTCTCCTCTCAATGTTCTAGATTTTAAGAAATAATATTTTTGTTCTAGATAATGAAGAATAACCAGAATCTTTTCCAAGTTGTCACTATAAACTATTACTTACATTGTTAGTGATTGAAATGCTTGAGTCACAAAAATGACTTCTCAGGTTTATTTTCCAACATCAGTTATCCACAATATAAAACGAGAGACTATTTTATCCACAATATTATTTTATTCACATATCATCCACATCATGCTTGGGAGAGTGTCATGCAGTACATGCTCTAGAATTTAGATTACTCTTTCTCACAGATCTATAAAGTAATATGTGGAACTCAAGTTTATAGGCCTGTGTGATAGGGAAACTTTAGTGTTCACAGAAATTTGAAATTAAATAAAATAGGAATACCAATAATCTTTCTGTTTTTCATAGAAATTTTATAATATTTTTCTTAGTTCAAGGTATAAAAGAGAATGTGTATTCCACTGGGTGGATATATCAGCACATGAAGGAAAAATGGTTAATGCATTTTGTGTTTTGTATTAGGAATCTAAGGTTTTATTTTATATTGTGTTTTTGTCTATTTATTTGTGTATGTATTTTTCAGATAACATAACATAGTGATGTTTATTCAAAAGAATGTTATCAATTTTTGGTCCAGCAGTTATCAGTCTAATAGTCCTAATAGCTGGGTTTTTTTCATTATCCTTTTAAATAGTTCTCTGGGAAACAATATTGCTTTAGTTCCAGCCCAAAGCTTATTTTGCCCTTTTAACTAATATTCCAAAGGTTCAGGCATACAGGCAAGGAACTTAAAATTTTAGAACTATAGAATCAAGGATTTATATACTATATCACTTGTATATATTATGGAAACTGTGATAATTTCATTTAATTATTCATTTGTTTTCTCTTAAAGTTTTCAAAAAAACCCCACTCATATCCTCTTAGCATAATTTTCTACATTATTTGATTTCTTAATATTGAATATTTTCTGTCGAATTTTGTGTCAGCATTATTCACATAGCCAAAAAAGTGGAAACAACCAAAATGTTTAACTGATTAATGGGTAAACAAAACATGATCTATCCACACAATGGAATATTATTTGGCCACAAAAAAGCATGAGTTATTGATCCATGCTACCTCATGATGAAACCTGAAAAAGTTACACTATTTAAAAGAAACCAGTCACCAAAAAAGACTTTTATACTTGATTCTTTTTATATGAAATAGTCAGAGTAAACAAAAAATAGATTAGTAGTAGCCTGGGGTGGAGGTGGGCTGAGGACCTACTGCTAAAGGATATATGGGTTTCAGGGAGTAATGATAATGCTCTGGAATTATATAGTAGTTGTAGTTACACAGCTCTGTGATTATACTACTACAATCCCTTGAATAATTTTACTGGTTGAATTGTATGGCATGTGAAGCACATCTTAAATAAGATGTTTAAAAAATGAAGCCTGAGAATCTTAAAATATAACAAACAATTTGATGTCTAATTGGTTATAAGCAACAGAATAAAAACCAAGCTTTGCAAAAAGGCTATCTCTGCAAATTTTAAAATATCTGTTGAAAAATAAAAATTGAGGTCAACTATCCAAATTCTTTACATTCTAGATAAACATGATTTATAAAACTCAGTATTTTTTTTATTTTCACAGAAAATAAAAATACAATTCAAAAAGATAAATGTTGAGTCCCTAAATATGCTAAGCATAGTGATGTTTTTTTAATTGTAGTAGCTTTGATTAGCTGAAATTGCTATTCTAAATATAAATATCGGTATGCGAGTTTATAATATTTTTTAAATTTTATTTTAGAGACTTGTCAGACTAGTTCAATAACCTTGTAAATTGCAACTTGCACACCTTTCTATGAAAGTAGTTGACTAGGTCTGCTCTTAAATGAAAACTAGGTCAGTTTTATTAAGAATTATGGCATATACAAGAGAGGAGCAAAAAGTAGTAAAGTACCCTTCTTAGGTGCTTTGAATACTTTTAGCATTTGTCAGGAAATATATAATATAATAGTATCTATATGATAAAGAAAAAAATTAAATATATTTTATTGATTATGCTACTACAATTGTCCTATTCCCCCCTTTATTCCCATCTGCCCTGCACCCCCACCTCACCCACATTTGCCCTCCTTTAGTTCACATCCATGGGTTGTACATATGAGTTCTTTGGCTTCTCTGTTTCCTATATTATTCTTAACCTCCCCCTGTCTATTTTGTACTAACTATTTTTGCTTCTCATTCCCTGTACCTTTCCCCCCATCCTCCACCTTCTCCTTCCTCACTGCTAACCCTCCATGTGATCTCTGTTTCTGTGATTCTGTTCCTGTTCTAGTTGTTTGCTTAGTTTGCTTTGTTTTATGTTTGTTTGTTTGTTTTTTAGGTTCAGTTGTTGATAGTTGTGAGTTTGTTGTCACTACTGTTCACACTTTTGATCATCTTGTTTTTCTTAGATAAGTCCCTTTAACATTTCATATAATAAGAGCTTGTTGATGACGAACTCCTTGAACTTGACCTTATCTGGGAAGCTCTTTATGTGTCCCTCCATTCTAAACAATAGCTTTGCTGGATAGAGTCATCTTGGATATAAGTCTTGCCTTTCATGACTGAATATTTCTTTCCAGCCTCTTCTTGCCCATTAGGTTTTTTTTTGTTGAGAAATCAGCTGCTAGTCTCTGGGAACTCCTTTGTAGGTAACTGCCTTCTTTTCTCTTGCTGCTTTTAAGATTCTCTCCTTGAGTTTAATCTTGGGTAATGTAATTATGATGTGCCTTGGTGTGCGCTTCCTTGGGTCCAACTTCTTTGGGACTCTCTGAGCTTCCTGGCTTCCTGGAAGTCTATTTCCTTTGCCAGATTTGGGGAAGTTCTCCTTCATTATTTGTTCAAATAAGTTTTCAATTTCTTGCTTTTCTTCTTCTCCTTCTGGCACCCTGATGATTCAGATGTTGGAACATTTAAAGTTATCTCAGAGGTTCCTAAGCCTCTCCTCATGTTTCTGAATTCTTGTTTCTTCATTCTGTTCTGGTTGAACATTTATTTCTTCCTTCTGTTCCAAACTGTTGATTTAAGTCCCAGTTTCCTTCCCTTTACTGTTGGTTACCTGTACATTTTTCTTCATTTCAATCTGCATAGGCTTCACTTCTTCCTCTATTTTGCAACCAGACTCAACCATTTCTGTTAGCATCCAGATTACCAATATTTTGAGCTTTGTATCTGATAGGTTGGCTATCTTTTCATCCCTTAGTTATATTTGGGGGGCTTTGATCTGTTCTTTCATTAGGGCCATATTTTTTTTTGTCTCACTGCAGTTGTTAAGTTATAAGGGGTGGAACCTTAGGTATTTGCCAGGATGGGGCAACCCTCTTTGCTGCATTGTGGTGCTGTATTGTGAGGGAGGGGTCGGAGAGGGAACAATGCCATTTTCTTCACTCTCACACTGCTTTCAGTCACTTCCTTGGCTACTCTCAAGCAAATGGGGCCCTTCTGGTACTAATTCCTTGGTAGATAGGATGGTGTATCTTCTGGGATCCTGTGGATCTCCCCAAGGAAGTCTCCTGTGAGACTGGAAATTTCTTGGCCACTGCAACCTTCACAGATTTTTACTGCTAGTGGTTTTGAGGCTTTATTTCCCTGTGCCAGAATCATGGGTTGTGTGATCTGTCTCCCTCCCCAGTTGTTCCTTCCTATTTATTTCACATGCAGATGTGGGACCACCTGGTCCACCAGCTGCTGCCTTGCTGTGCATCCTCTCCACCCTTGCTGCCAGTCTCCTATCTGTCTGAATGAATCTTTCTTCTTTAACTCCTGGGTTGTCAGACTTCTATATAGTTTGATTCTCTCGCTGTTCTGGTTATTTTTTGTGTTGAAATTTGTTGTTGTCCTTCTTTTGTTCATGCGAAGAGGCAAAACCTATCTACCCGTGCCTCCATCTTGGCCAGAAGTGTGTGTGTGTGCGTGTGTGTGCGTATGTGTGCATGTGTGTGTGTATGTATTTACACAACAATTTTGACAAAGAATTCATACTCTCACGTTCTGTTCTGCCATTAGACTGTTCTGCTTACCAAAAGGAAGAGCACTTTTTTAATAATCTGAGCTGAAACTTTTTTGTCGTTTTTTTCACTGACTAAATCATTTAGAGACATATTTAGCATGTTGAATTATTTTTTTCCAATTGATGGGTTTTCAAAGAAATTTTAAAAGCTTCCTAAGTATTTCCATTTTTAAGACTATTTACAGTTAATTATCAATTTATTGTTTAATATGAACATCTAACCCAGTCATTTTTAAAGTGCTTTTCCTAGACCTGAAATATTATCATCACTTGGAAACTTATTAGAAAAGCAAATTCTTAGGACCCAGTCTCAGACCTACTGAATGGGAGGCTGGTGGGTGCACACAGCAATATTTTTTAACAAGACCTCCACTGAACTCTGATACTTGCTAAAGTTTGAGAGCCATTTACTTCATCTATCCTTCAATACTAGCTTTATTATAACTAAGTTCTGAAATAATCAGAATTATTATTTTTCTGGGTAAAAGTAGATATTATTCAAGGTCCTATGTCATGTTTGTGTGGATTCATTTTTTAAAAATGTAACAGTCTTACAATGACATCACCAAAATCCTGTGTTACTCATTTTCATTAAACTTCAATTGGCTTTCAGTGTGTAATTTTGGAGTATATTTAAATGCATGCAATATTCTGTCCAGGAAAACATCACCGTCTGTTCATAAAGGTAATGATCAAGTCAATTAACAACACAGAAAGGGGTACTTCACAAATTTTAGTGTGGGTAGCAGGTGTACCAATATTATCACATCCATATTAACTTAGACACTTAGTGGGTTAATGAACTGACAGCTGTGAAATTTGTAGTGATAATCTGATCATACTCAAGTCAGAAGAGGAACGAGTTACCTAGAGGAAAAGTGAGCCCAGCCAACTCATTCAGAGTCAATATGGTTTTAGTGTGTGTGTATGTGAGTGAGATATAATCATATTCTACTGTTAAATTTCATTAATAAGTATTTCCAACTCACTTCCAGACTTGTTGGCACCAGGAATAGAGCAGAAAATAAAATGAGCATAAATCTCTGCCCTTATAAAATAGTAGAAGAGATATCGATACTTACATTTATTAAGCACATACTATGTATCAGACATAGTTCTATGCACCTTACAACCTATGGGTAGAGTACCGTTATTACCTCCTTTAGCAGATCAGGTAACAGGTGCAAAGAGATGAACTCATTTCTCAGCTAGTAACTGGTGAAGCTATGGATAAAACTCACCAGGAGTATAATCATATTCTTAGCCAAAGTATTTTATTGCTTTACAATTTAGACCTTTAAGAAAACCTTGGTTTCAAAAATGAAAATATAATGGCTACAGAATTATAAAAAGTTGAAAATGAAAATTAATGATGAAATTTGTCATTATATAATGAAGTCTCAAGTTAAAAAACTTTTATCTTAGTTTTCTTAACAACCATCTAGTATGGATCACTTCCAGGTAGAAAATCTTAAAACGGTGACCTACCCAGCCAAGTTCGTAAATGCTCTGATTCAACGTTTGGCAGACTGCCTTTCAATTGGGTGTAGGAGGCACAAGAACAAGGGATTCTCTACAAAACACTTGCTGGTTGAATGATGCCAAAATCTATCTTAGCATATATTCTGTTGATTAGTCTCTGTTATGTATTGAAATTACAGCTTTCACTTTAGAGAAACACTAGTGTGTTCAAAATACATTGTAGTTTATTTAAAGTTTTTGTTTTATTTGTAATAAGGGATCTAGTAAGAAATCCTATGGATAGCTTTTTTTTAAGAACTTCATACTTAGAAGGGGAATGCCCTAAAAGACTAAGTCATAAAAGCAGATATTCCCAAAGCAAAGTACCTAGATGCTTCTTGAACCTAATTTATGACTGAGTAAACCCTAGGTTTTAGCAACAAAGAATGTTTAAGATAATGATTAATGGCTAATGATTCTCAGAGGAAATGTGAACAATTAAGAGAGCAGAGATAAGGAAGAAACTACAGTCTGCAAAATTAATCCTGTACACCCTTCTGGGGGACCTCTGATGCTGACGCCAATTCTCTTGTACATCCGCATTTGACTCAACACTGTCAGTGTTCAGTTTCAAGATTAAAAGAGATATTTTGTCCTATTGGCACACAGACAAAGAAAGAAAAAACTAGAAAAGAGACACATGAAAACTTCTCAGATGTACCTGAGGCTGATTTAGTGAGGTGGATGGATAAGAATGAGTTCTTAAATGTTAAATTAAAAAATTCAGTTTAATGGGGAGAAAAATGAAGACACTAAGCTCCTTACTCCACCCCCTCAGCAGTTGTTGCTGGTCTGTAGATAACACCAAAGATACACAGAGGTGCCCTGGCCATGTAGCTCAGTTGGTTGGAGCATCATTCTGTGAACTGAAAGGTTGCCATTTCAATTCCTGGTCAGGGCACAGGCCTAGGTTGTGGGTTCAATCCGTGGTTGGGGCATGTACAAGGAGCAACCAGTGGATCATTCTCTCTCACATCAATGTTTTCCTATTTCTCTAAAATCAATACATTTTTTTAAAGTATGCACAAACTCAAGCCACGTGTATCTGTAAACATCCTTATTTATTTTTGGCCCCCAGGTTGGTAACATTGGTATCTTGAGCTCTCTATTTTAAAGTAAATGTTGACTAAATTTAAACTTTGCTCATTCCATTTTAAACATTTGATTCACCCTGCCTCTAGGAGCCTCCCTAATATCACCACTCTAAGCAACAACCCCTCTTGTCTACTTCTTATACAACTTATCTCTTTGAGACAGTCCATCATACCTAAGCAGCTTATCTCTTAGGCGCATGTCATACAGACCCGTCTCCTCATTTATTCTCTGTTTCTGACCTTATCCCTCTTTCCTCACTATGTTGTGTACCAGCCCAGCACATCTTATCTTCCACAGACAACTCCTGTGATTTTCTGTTTGTGGGTGCTCCTTCCTTCACGTAATCCTTCCAGGGCAGCCTCATAGGTCAGTTTTGTGTTCCCATTGCATTTCCTTAGTAGTGCCTTGCAATTATTTCGCACACAATAAATAGTGAACAAATGAACACGCTCATTTACCTATAGCTGCTGAGGGAAACTAGAGAGCCTTCAGAGACAAATAAAGCAAATGTGGGTGAGGATCCTCACTGCTCCCGCCCCTCGGACGGGGAAGGCTGAGCAACCTGATCACTGCAGTCATTTATTGCTCCATGTGCATCCATTTTAGGTCCTTCTCCTCCAGCAGTTTTCTGTCTCGTATGAGTAGAAATGTCATAACAACACTGAGCCCCTAAGGGGGTAGGAAGCCAAAGGCAATTTTTTCCTATTTCACATTGTTATGAGAGCCTGACCTGTGTGGAAGTTAAAGTTTTTAGTTCATAGCATCCATGGCAAAGGAGGAGAAGGAGAAACTGTTTTTAGAGAAAACACTAAAAATCTTCAGTAAGCCTCAAATGCCCCTAAATACAAAAACCCCCTAAAATTGTAGAATAGTTTCTTAAAACCTATATTTTAGTACCAGTATTTATATAAGCTTTAATCCTCCTCTCAGAGAGTTTTCACAAAGTCTAAAGTCTAAAAGTTGTGACTACTTTGGACCAGGAACCTGACTAAGTAAGTTCAATGGGTCAGACATGAATAAACACCATTGTCTCTTAAAACACATGGAGCTCCTATCTATTTTCAAAGCATTTTACGGTTGCAGTGCAAACATAGGCAACAAAACAAATAATAGCAAATTGTTTCTTAGGAAACTCTCAAGTTATAATTCATTTATAATCTCATTTTGAAAGCAAATTAAAATAATAAAATGTCAGTCTCAAATCATTGGACTTATGTTTAGAGCATTTCAGATTTGGCTCTTTAGATGCATTGAGCTGGATAATTCTTTGTTGTGGACAGCAATCTCATGCAGATTGAGATTCACTAGCCTCTAGATTCTAGTATCATCCCTCCAGTTGTGAGGATTAGAAATGTCTCAAGTCATTGTCTAATTCACCTAAGGGAGACCTAGTAGACTCTGGGTTTTATTTTTTAATTTTGTATTTACTGATTGATTTTGAGGGAGGGAGGTAGAGAGACAAAGAGAAAGAGAGAGAGAGAGAAACATCAGTTTGTTGTTCTACTTACTTATGAATTCATTGGTTGATTCTTATATGTGCCCCGACTGGGGATTTAACCCACAACCTTAACATATGGGAATGACACTCTACCCAACTGAACTGCCAGACCAGGGCTAGACTTTCTGTAACATAGAGAAAGTATTGGCTGTCGTATAGCCCTAAGAAGCTGAATGGAGATAGGGAAGACCAGAGCCTATATATGTCTGCGAGCCTAAAAATATCTAAGTCCAGGGGAAAGTTGATTTTCCATGACTCAGAAACATTCTGCACTTAGTTTTTTCCACATATTCCTCTTTAGATAACACTGTGCCTGATAGAGAAACCATCCCCTCACAATAGAATTTTATTGACCAGAGAATATATTAAAACTACAAATTGATTTGAAATTAAAAAAATTGAAGAAAAATTAGCATAGCTTGATTTATTATTGAGTGTCATACTTTATTACTTGTATAAAATTTCTGCTTGGATCAGATTAAATGGCATTGATTTGAAGGTTCTGATTGAGTTTGACCATTGTTTGGAGTAGAATACTCTTTAAATTACCTTACGTAAAATGAGAAATGCAAAGAATATGTACTTAAACATTTAGCATTTAACTGAAAGAGTATGACTTACTCATCACTTTTATAAATTCTCTCAGTAATATTAAATAGGAATTTGAGACAGGATTGACGAATAACTATAAATAAATGAATCAGGCAAGTAGAAGAACCATAGCAGATAATGCAGGGAAATCTAGAAATGCATTAAACATTAAAAAATACTTGATAAAACTTTATTTGGAAAAAAAGTAGGCAGGAAGCACTAGGGTCTTGGAGTTTTGTTGCATGACATATATGGTCAGGTATCCCTGTTCTTATATTCCATGAGAGGGGTTGGTATCATTTCTAGTTTCCAGCATTTTCTCTGCAGATCTAGTTTTTATTGTGAAGGTCGAGTTATGTGACCAGAATTGTGTAACAGGAGATGCGAGGCAATGGCTAAGGGCTGTATGGCAGGATGCCCTCTTATGCCAATGGCCTGAGCCACTCTGCTCTAGCTTGTATGTGTTCACTTTTAACAGAATTGGTGCACTATTTCAAAGGAAGTAGGAAGGGCGTGGGAGGAGGAAGGGCTTTGCCCTTGTAGTACCCAGGGCTCTCTAGGAAATTTGAACATTGTTCACCTCTGGCATTGTTCCACCTCCCATGGATTGTGCTTTGAGGACTTAGTTTCAGACTCCTTAGACATCTTGAAAATAATTATAAGTGATTAGTGGAAAGGATGGTACATGAAAAGAGAAGATCCTGCCACAATCATGGGAGGAATTACTGTTCAGATACTTCATATTAGCTCATAGTCTATGTAGCACACTTGGCAAAATTTTTGTAGAGTCAGAATAATAACTGATTACAGAAAACCAAATACTCTTTACTTTATACAAGAATGAAGATATGAGAGGGAAAAAACTGGAATAATCTTCTAGAGGGTAGGCCCCTTGTAGTACAGGCTTCCCCCACTTGGTGAGTGTTCTAGGAGCCCATCTCTGTCAGTGTACCAGCTGGCGTTGCTGTGAGAGGTGTGTTCATATTCAGTGGAGGTTTTCTGAAGAATCTTCAACACATCTGCCCGTTTCATGATGGGTGATTTACAAGCACACCTGCCCACACTGCACTGTGTTCTTCAGCTTTTGTCCAAAAAATAGCATGACCCCCCCAATCCCCACCAGCCCCATAGAGTTGATGTTGCCTGACTGACTTCTCTTTTTGTTTCCTCCCACCCCTGCCCATAGAAAATGTTTCCAGAGGAAAACGTGCCTTTGTGGGAGAGGTGAACCAAAAAAATAGCAGAAGCACTGAGACATCAGAATCAAGTTCGAAAATGGTTTTGAGCAGAGGAAAAATGTTCTCAACAGGTTTCTTGCTTCAAATGGCGAGTACTTTGAATGTGACTGAAGTTTAAACACGGAAGAATAAATACACATTTTTTTATAAATTGTGAGTCCTCTCTCTTACATGTTCATAGGCTTATATAAATTCTACAATGTCTATTTAGTCATATTCTGACTTTCATTGCCCAAGAGAACCTCCATTATCTTCAACAAGATGAGCATACAAGTATTTAAGGGCAGAATGTGTTTCTAAATGAATAAACTGTGAGTCACTTTAAGAATTACATGTTTTTATTTTATTGAGGTTTTCTGGTTCGCACAGACTCCAACAAATAGCTCAGATGGTCTGCACATGGCATCGGAGCCCCAGACAAACTTATTGGAATCAGTGCACTTTACTCTTATTTATTATTCAAGTAAATGGGCCCTGAAAACCATGAGATAAGTAATAAAACTAATAATGCATTCATCAGTTAGAGCTAACTGAACTATTCCTAAGTGCACAAACATTTAACCTCTAATGTGACATATGTCTATTGTACTATAAAAGCAGACTTATTGTTTTAAAGATATTTTACTATTGTCAGTTACTACTAAAATAATTCTGTTTCCGCATATTTTCTGTTTTCTTTATATCCATGCTTTATAGAAAAGCCCCAAGTAACCTCAGTGTTTAGGACTTTAGAAAAACCAGATGCTTGTTGGGTAATGCTAACATAGTACAAAAACTTTCGTTTGCCTCACTAGTCATTCTTCCAATCCCGCTGCCTCCTCTAGACATGCACATTTCATCGGCGAGAATAAAGTAAGGTATCACAAGCCACCGAGGAGCTATTTGAAACTGTAATACCAGCAGTTCCTTTATACTTATCTTGGTTCCATGAAAACAGGTAAATTTTATTCCTGGAGACCAAAGACATTAAGTCCTACTACTGTTTGTTTCATGAAGATGTTTACTTAATCTAGTGTAGAGAAGCCATACATGTTGATATACATCAGTTATTTGACTTATTTAGAGTAAAACTCCCCACAGAGTCAGCACGGATTCTATATGAGAACATCAAACGTACCTGCTGGATTACACAAAAGCCTGATCAGAGCAGAGAGGGTGTTTCACATCTCAGATTGGTCCTGCATTATTTCACGTCTCAGTGCATGCATGTGTGTGTGTACCAGAACACTGTGAAGCCCAGGAAGGTGTGCGGTTCAGTTGGAGCCATTGTCTCTAACACCAAAAGGATGGGGATTCTGTTCCCAATCCCAGCACATACATAGGTTATGGATTCAATCCTTAGTCAGGGCACATATAGGAGGCAGTCGATCATGTTTCTTTCTCACATCAATGTTTCTTTTTCTGTATCTCCCTTCCTCTCTCTAAAATCAATAAATATATTTTAAATTATTAACAACAAGACTATGCACACTTTTTAAAGATATTCGAGGCTATTGATCTGTTTTATAAGATCAAAAGTGTCAACCTCATCGTGTTGAACTAAGGGAATGTTATTTTTGTCTGGACCATGGTTTGGAGATCCAATTTTTAAACAGGCTCTTACATTCTCTGAATCTTTGTAGTCAGTATTGTAGAGTCTGTAGTTGGGATTAGCTTGTGGCATTTTCCCTAAATAAGGATACTTATTTAAAATATGATGACCTGAGAGCAAAAAAAAATTAGATACTCTCTTTTTGTTTTTTAATATAAGGAATACACAGCAATTAAAAATTCACACAGTGAGGTAGTTGTGCTTCCTAAAATTGAATGACCTTATATTCTCCCAAACCCCCCTTTCCCTAGTTCTTACTTAGTGCAAACCCATGGCTCTGCCTCTTCTTCCCCCAATCACCAGCATTTGTAAAAGACCATTTCCTAACTCTACTTTCTCTTTTATTGAATAAAATAGGTTTTCCAGATCTTGAGCTTTCTAGAACTCCTCTGACAATGAGGAAAGAACATGTCGATGATGAGATCCAATAATTTTTTTAGCATTTAGACCACTTGATCTTTCTTCATTTATGTGTAACTTTTGATCATCTACTCCTATTTGTAAACCCCCTGCTTCTCTTGCTTTTAAATACTGTTCTCCTCTAATTCTCTTGTACTTTTTTTTCTTGAGTAGTTTCATTTTTTGTTTGTTTTTCTCAAATCTTTCTTTGGCCTTTCTACACACTCTACCTGAGCTACCTGGATAATCAAAATGACTCTCTTGTCCCCAACTACACTATGTTCCATACTTCTGATCGAGGGTCCAGGTTCAGACTCTCCTGAAATGCAGGTCTGTGCTTGTAAACCTACATTGTTCCAACTAAATGCCTCACTACATTGTTCAGGACCTTGGCAGGAAGCAGAAGAAACAATGAACTATAATTCTGGAGAAAGATGGACGACGTGCAGGCAAAGTCAGGGAAAGAGAGAGATGTTAAGCCACTGGGGGATGAGCTAGAGCTGGAGGATGTTACCAGTAGTCGTGAGGAGCCAGAGAGGAAAGAGTGTTCAACCAGAGCTGGAGCCTTGGACTAGAGGATCATGAGCTGAGCAGCTGGTGAGGCAAGGAGGAGGGACAGATATACCTGAAGAGAGTCAATAGTGTTTTTTGAGTGACATAATAATTGCTGACTCTCCATATAAGGTTTGTTTTGCAGATACAGCCCTAGTCTAATAATCAGAAAAATTAATCTGGGCCTATCACCTTTCTTTCTGCCAGATAAACTCAAACTGTGCATAGTAAGAAATATTAAATTCTGTATTTATCTCAAAGCAATTTATCTGGTGGTTGATATTTGGCTTTCTAAAGATAATAGCAGATAAACTATGATAATCATTTTTTCTATTAAGTATGACTGTTACCTTAATAGATAACATCAGTGCTATCATCTAATTTTCTTAGTCAAAAAATATGTTCTCTGAAAGAAATATCATATTTGAATATTCCGAAAGTATACTTTAACCATTTAAATAAATGTAGAAACATTTGTATACCAAGAAAATGTCTCTGAATATTTTATAATTGCTATATTCTTCTATAAAGCAAAATGGAAGGAAACTTTTAGTTTTAATATTGTAAAATTATTGTAAATTCAATGAAAATAATTAATACCTTGCTTAAGCTCATTAAAGGTAGTTTTAAGGTATGTGAGATAAAATATTTGATTGGTAACTTGACTCATCTTTAGTTTCAGTCCATCTGGAATATTTAGAAAATATTCTACATCTGTATTGAATTTGAATATTAATGGCATAATGATTTGTGTTTAAAATAAATCAAGTCATTCTTTTTCGCACGGATTCTTAGCAAATGAATTTTTGTTATGGGCTTGCGCTTGCTAAACAACCACAAAGACGTTTATTATCATTACATCTCATGCCACATTTCTATTTACAGAATCTTTCTTCATTTTTTATTATTTATGCATTTTTAAAACATAGCCTGTGATGCATTTACAGATAATTGATTGTGAGGATAATTTTTCCTCAGACTTTAACATATTTAGAAAGCAGACAAGAAAATCTTTCTGGAGCACAATATAAATGGGGTCCTTGTTTTATAAAAGAGTAAATAAAAAGAATGTTTTTATTCAAATTTATTCTGAATCATAAGAGTGAACAAAGAGGTAATGATTGTCCAAATAACTTGTTTGGTACAGCTGGTTTTTTTTCCTCCTTTGGGTTTCACTCTCTGAGGTTTTCACCCTGCAAAACGTGGTAATAGCGCTTCAAATGTCTTGCTCGAGAAAGCAAACACCAGCCTTGCACTCCTGCAGAATGAGTACCCTCGGTACCTCTCTGTTGAGCTGGTGGGTTCCATTGGCGTTGGCTCTCTGCTCTCAGAGGCTGGGGCATTGCATGTTTCTCATTAAAACGGATCTATGAAGACTTAAAAGTCAAACACAGGACACAATTTATTTTCTTATGTTATATTACAATGTTTAGTCAGGAGAACTTTTACTCATAACACTATATGGTGAGTAATACCCACAGATTAGCCAAATGGGTGGCCCAGGGCACATGAGAAAAAAAAACCTATTTATTTAAGTCCCATAGAATTTTCAACCTCCTGTGTTTTTACAGATGGAGAGGCTAATCACAAAGAATTGAACTAACTTTTACATAGTGTCACATAGTTGTTTAGTGGGAACAGCGGGGACTAGAGAGCAGGCCTGGGAACACCTCCTTGCACGCCTTTCCCAGTCTGCCAGGGTTGCCCTCCTGTGCTTGGGAAGCAGCAAGCACGTGGAATGGTGTCAGAACTTCCAAAGACATACTGTCTCATCTTTCTTTGGTTACAAAAACCTGTTAATTATAGTTCCCCATGCTGCTCAGCTGCTGAACATGTGTTTCTTTCTGAGATAGAAATATTCATTTGCAAGTAATCCTCAAGTCTCAAAATTCGCTGATGATAATACAAGGAGGCAACTTTTGATTCGAGCAGTGCTTCGTTGTTCACCAGGGTGACCTATTGCAATGCACAAAAAATGTGAATGTAACAGTTGTATGTTCCTGTGGAACTACAAACTGTAAACAGTTGTACATACATTTCTAATTTAATCATTACAATGGTACAAATTTTCTTAAACTTTCACGTTATCGTATGTCAACATTTTGTCATTGATGATAGATCCTCTATTAAATATCTAAGTATGTCTGAAATTCACCACCTGTGGTTTTGGAACCTCTACCTAATTGTTTATGAACTTGCTGAGTTGTTGAGATCAGGGTGTTGTTACCTTTACTTTTTAATTTTGTAGTGTGTGTGTATATATATATATATGAATTTTATATAATTGCATAGGCTTTTTTCATTAAACCTCAGAAAGACACAGAGCATTTCCATCTTCAGAGGGTTTACAGGATCTCTAACCTCACCACCTACCCAACTTCCTACCAACAGGCAACCGCTTACCAAATTTTTATCATTAGACATCAGTATTGCCTGTTCTAGCTAGAACTTCAAATAGTGATATAATATATACACTCTGCCTCCAACTCCTTTTACTTAGCATGTTTTTGAGATTAATTCCTATTATTGCATATATCAATAGTTAATAACTTTTTGTTTCTGAGTAACATTTGTTTTAGAGTAAAACAGTATATCCATAATACAATTTGTTTATTCATTTTCATTTGATAGATATTTACATAGTTGCTAGTTCTGAGCTTCTTAGGTGTTATGGAAATTCACATATGTCTATTTATGGACATATATATTCATTTCTCTTGAGTAAATACCTAGAATTGGACGTGTTTGATCATAGATATGCTTTACTTTATAGTATATTGTCCATAAAATTGAAAGTGGTGCCCTGGCTGGTGTAGCTCAGTGGATTGAGCACGGGCCTGCCAACCAGACGATCGCTGTTCGATTCCCAGTCGAGGCACATGCCTGGGTTGCAGGCCGGTTCCCAGCAGGGGACTCACAAGAAGCAACCATACATTGATATTTCTCTCCTACCCTTCCTCTCTAAAGATAAATAAAATCTTTAAAAAAAAGTAAATGATTATACTACTTTATACTTATACCAGTGATGTATGAGAGTCTCACTTGCTAAAACGTCTTTCCAACATTTATATATTCCTGCTGGTTTCATGTTAGCAATTTCAGTGGTTAAGAAGTATTATCTCATTTGAGTTTTAATTTGTATACTCTTGATCACTGATGTTGAGCATCTTTTCTTATACTTAACAGCTGTTTGTATATCTTTTGTCATGTGCCTGTTCAAGTGATTAGCCCCAGCCTCTTTTTCAGTTGTTTACCTTTGTTATTACTGATTTTTTGAGTTCAATATGTTTTTAACTCATTTTCTGTCCCTCAGATTTGTTCATTCCTGATAGAGGGGAGTTGAAATTTCTAATTATGATAGTGTATTTATCTGTTTCTCTTTGCAATTCTGTTAGTTTTTGCCTAACATAGTTTGATGCTCTATTGTTGGGCTTATATATATTAAGTGGTGGTGGTTTTTTTGAAAATTGACTTTATTATTATGGGATGCTATTCTTTTGCCATAATTTATGCCTGATAACTTTTCTTGCCTTGAAGTCTGTTCTGTCTGAAATTAATATAGCTATTCCTATTTTCTTTTTTTAAAAAGATTTTGTTTATTTATCTTTAGAGGGAAAGGGAAAGAGAGAAATATCAAGGCCTCTCGTGAGTCCCCTGCTGGGAATTGGCCTGCAACCCAGGCATTCACCCTGACTGGGAATCGAACCGCGATTGTGTCGTTGGCAGGCCGGTGCTCAATCCACTGAGCTACGCCAGCCGGGGCTTTCCTACTTTCTTTTAATTAGTGTTAACATGGACTATTTCTCTATTCATTTTCTTGTATTTTATAAGTGTCATTATATTTAAAATGGTTTTCATATAGACAACATATAAATTGGGTGTTATTTTTTGATCCACTCAGATAATGTCTTGTGAGGGTAGAGAGAGAAACATCAATGTGAGAAATAAACATCAAATTGTCTCCTGCAGGAACCCTGACCAGGGACTGAACCTCAAACAAACTAGTGTCACCAATTAAAGACAGATTATCTGCCCTGGCCACCGTAGCTCAGTAGGTTGGAGTGTGTCCTGTAACCAAAAGGTCACAGATTCAATACCAGGTGGGTACTGTGACCTTTCGGTTACAGGACACACCACAACCTACTGAGCTATGGTGGCCAGGGCAGATAATCTGTCTTTAATTGGTGACACTAGATTGTTGATGCCCAAAGTGATTACTGCTGTATTTAGATGAACACACACCATTTTTGTTACTGTTTTCTACTTGTCCTTTTTCTTTGTCTCTAATTTTGTCTTCCACTCTTTTTCTGCCTTTAGTAGTTTTAATTGAGCTCTTTTCTCCTATCTCAGCATGTCATGTGAGTATATATATTTGTATACACACACACACACACACACACATATATATATATGTATATATAATTTTACTATTTTTAGTGGTTGCCCTAGAGTTATAATACTCCAAGTCCACTTTCAAATAATACCATACCACTTCACAAATAGTGTGAGTACCTTACAGATTTTTGGTATTTATCCTGCTTGGTCTTCTCTAGATTTGTGTTTGGTACCTGACATTAATTTGAGAGAAATTCTTTGCCATTTCTATTTCAAATATTTTGTTCCTTCTTAATCTTTTAATATCCCTATACTGCATATGCGACCGTTTATAGTTGTTTCAAAGCCCTTGCACATTTTCTTCTGGTATTTTTGTTTCAGACTGTACTTTCTCTGTGCTTTGTGTTTCAGACCTTGTGCTTTTCAATTGTGAGGATTCTATTGACACATCCTCTATGTGGGAGATTCTTTCCTCAGTTCTGTCCAGTCTTCTAATAAGCCCATTAAAGGTAGTCTTTATTTCTCTTAAGAGTATTTTTGATCTGTATCATTTCTTTTGGTTCTTTCTTAGGATCTCCATGTCTCTCCTAACATTACACATCTGTTCTTGTGTGCTGTCTACTTTATCCATTAGAGCCCTTACTGTATTAATCATAGTTGTTTAAAAATTCTGGGCTGATGATTCCAGCATCCCTGTCTTGTCTGCTTCTGATGCTTTGCTCAAGCTCATCACACTGTGGGTTTTGCTTTTTGGTATGGCTTGTAATTAACTGTTTGTTCATAGCCAGATGCAATGATGTCCTGGGTACAAAGAGCTGCTAGAAATAGGCCTTGAGGAAGGTGATGGTGAGATGGGAGCAGAAAGGACGTGCTCCATAGTCCTAAAATGAAGTCTTGCTCTTCTAGTAAGCCTGTACCTCTGGACTGCCAAAGTAGTCAGTGTTTTTCCATTTGTTTTCTCTCCCACCATAGGTGGGACAGAATGGCTAGAATGGTTAGAGTTGGGTGTTTTCCTTCACCCAGGACAGTTAGGCGCATGGTTAACATGAAGGCAGGTCCTGTCCATAATTATTATTGATATGAAAATGGTCTTTTTAGATTCTGGTTAAGAGTCTATTTTTTAAAAAATAATTTGTTAAATAACTTTAACAAATTATTTTTGTTTTGATATATGTCTTACAGACCATTTCTCCTAATCTTCAGCTTGACTGTTCATTTTTGTAATAGTGTGTTTTGATGAGCACAGGTTTTCAATTTCCATGAAATCAAATTTTACAATTTGGATATATTTGAGTGTATTAGATTCATGCAGACATTCTCTTATATTTTTATATTTTCTACTAAAAGTTTTGCTGCTTTTAAATTTACGTCTATAATTTACCTTGATTTGTTCTTCTCTGTGTGAAGCAAGGTAGGTTAAGGAAAGAGGTGATCCTAAATTTTTGTCTGTACAAATATCCAGTTGTTCCACCTTCAGAACTTTTCTTTTCCCATTGGTACCTTGGGAGAAAATCCAATAACACTTAAACGTGAGTCTGTTTCTGGAGTTTTATTCTGCTCCAGCAATCTGTTTTTCTGTCATTACACCAATATAACATTATATTGATTACTTTAGCTTTATAGAAAGTCTAGAAATAAGGTTGTGTAAATCACCCATCCCTGTTTTTTTAAGATTATATTTGTGATCTTTCACACTTTATATTTCATGAAAATTTTAAGATCAGTTTGACTCTTGACAAGGACCACTCAGATTTTTATAGAGGTTACTTTGAATCTTTTGATTATTTTAGGGAGGTTTATTAAGAGTATTCTTCTCCCATCCATTTATATAATGTATCTTTACAATTTGTGTCTTTTTATATTTATCTCAGCAGTATTTTGTGTATTCCAGTATAGTTATTGCACACCTTTGTTAGCCTTATACTAAGTATTTGAGTGTTTTTATTTATTTATTTATCTATTTTTTAGAGAGGGGAAAGGAGGGAGAAAGAGAGGGAAATATCAATGCATGGTTGCCTCTCACGTGCCTCTTACTGGAGACCTGGCCTGAAACCCAGGTATGTGCCCTAAACTGGGAATCAAACCAGTGACCCTTTGGTTTGCAGGCCAGCACTCAATCTACTGAGCCACACCAGCCAGGGCATAAGTATTTGTGTTCTTAATACTACTATAGTGTTGTTTAATTATTTTCTATGTATTTTTATGGAAATATAATTGAGTTTGGTGTGATGACCTTGTATAATTGTAATCTTGCTAAATTTGTTTCTGTCAGAGGTTTTCTTTCTGTAGATACCATAGGGTTTTGTATAGAATCATGTCATTGCTTAAAAAAATATAAAGGACACATGGACAAGACTAAAGGCGGGTAGAATCAAGGGGGGAGGTGGGGATGTTGGGATCAAGGGGAAATGAAGACAGCTGTACTCGAACAACAATAAAAAAGTTAAAAAATAGTGAAAACACAGCATACCTTGTGCTTTATGATCTCTGTGTTTCTCATCTTACCTGTTGTCCTACTTAGGTCCTCCATTGCAATGTTGAATAGAGATTGTGGAAGATGATATCAATGCCTTGTTCCTAATCCTAAGGGGAAAATGTTTAATGTTTTATGATTCGCTATCATGTTATCAGTAGGTTTATCATAGATATGCTTTATTAGTGTAAGGAAATTCCATTCTACTTGTAGCGTTCTGAAAATATTACAAATGAGGGTTAAATTGGGTAAATTATTTTCAGTGTCTGATATATTTCTCTCTTTTATTTTGTTAATGTGATGAATTATTTTCAAATGTTAAAGCAATCTTACCCACTTATGATGATTTATTTTTTAACATTTTGCTAATATTTTACATTCATAGTCATTAGGGATAAAAACATACATCTCTTGTTCTCACAGTGTTGTTTTCAGGTTTATAATGGCCTTCAACAATAGTTGAGAAGATTATCCTTCTCTTTTACATTCTGGAAGAGTTTGTAAAGATTTGGTGCACTTGTTGCTTTATTTTTTAAAGATTTTTTATTTATTTATTTTTTGAGAGGGGAAGGGAAAGAGAGAGAGAGACAGAAACATCAATGTGTGGTTGCCTCTCCAGTGGCCCACACTGGAGACCCAGCCTGCAACCCAGGCATGTGCCCTGACTGGGAATCAAACCTGAGACCCTTTAGTTCACAGCCTGCACTCAATCCATTGAGCTATGCCAGCCAGGGCCCCTTGTTACTTTAAATGTGTTAAATAATTCACTGGAAGACCAACTGGACCTGGAGATTTCTTCAAAGGAATACTTACAGTTACAAATTAAATATCTTACAGGCTATGTGTATATTTAAATTTTCTAGTTTATGTCCATTTTGCTAAGCTGATTTTTCAAAGAATTAGTCCATTTTATATAAACTGTCAATATGTATTCACACAAAGTTGCTTGTAATATGCCACTTTAAAGAAAATGTGTAGGCTGTGTACTATTAGGCCCCCTTTCGTTATTGATGTTGGTAATCTATGTTTTCTATTTTTTAATTTCTTTGAAAAAGTCTTGCTAATGATTGATTAATTTGAAGTAGTTTTAAACAGCTTTTATTTTTGTTGATTTTCTCTATTATTTTTCCTTTTGGATTTCTTTAATTTATGCCCTCATTTTATTTTTATTCCATTAGTTTAGTTACAATTTTCTCTTATTTTTCTATCTTTTTAATATAATAACAGATAATTCATTTTAAACATTTACTTTTTATTTTAGGATTCTAAAGCTACAGGTCACTCTTTAAACCTGGTTTTAACTACATTACCTAAGTTTTGCTGTGCTTTTGCTATTATTCACTCCAAATAAAATTTTATTTTTCCTGTGATTTTTTGGTCAGTGAGTTATAAATGATACATTGATTAATTTCAAGAAATTTGCTTATTTCTCAAATATGTTACTAGTTTAAAATTTAAAACCATTAACCACACAAATATGCTTGACTGGTTTGAATCTATAGTGTTTATTGAGAGTTGTTTTACCGCTCAAAATGTGTTCTCATGAATGTTTTATTTTTTCTGCAACTGTTGTAGTATTTTATTACTGTAAATAATTCAAAATTAGTTGATGATGCTAATTACATTTTCTGTATCCTTAGTACTTTGTTTTGTGTTTTCCTACTTGTTTTATCAATTAACAAGAAAGTAGTACAAAAATCTCTAGCGTGAGTATTGGGATCTAACATATTCTGCTTCATGTTTTTTGAAACTCTGTTATTGGATGCATACACATTTAAGATTTTCTTTTAGGAATAAAGTTTTCAGTCAAAATTTATTACATATATCAAAGTAGTAAAAAATCTGTGGTCAGTGGAGGTCTTTGGAGTAAAAAAGAATAACAGGTATATCTAAGCTTTGCCTAAAATCATATGCTTTCTTTTCCTTTAATTTGCATTTCTTGATTTTTAGAGAGAGAGAGAGATCTACCATCATTCCACTTACTTATACATTCATTGGTTGATTTCTTTAAAGATTTTATTTAGTTTTAGAGATGAGGAAGGGAGGGAGAATGAGAGAGAGATACATGGATAAGTGAGAGAAACATCTACCTGTTGCTTCTAGCATCCCGCCCAGGGACCAGGCTTCAACTCAGGCATATGACCCATTGCAACGTTTCACTTTGTGGGAAGATGCTCCACCAACTAAGCCACACTAGCCAGGGCTCATTGGTTGATTCTTGTGTGTGTTCAGACCAGGGATGGAACCTGCAACCTTGGCATTTTGGGGTGATGCTTTAACCAGCTGACCTACCCAGCCAGGGCCTGAACTAAGCTTTTAAGACAAAGGACAGCCATGTCAGGTATTTCTCTGTTGTTTTCCATTCTATTGGCCTCTGCTACATCCAAATAAAATCATCAAGAGGGGTTTGTCTTCTTAGTGTTACAAGGTTTTCACCACTAATTTTTGAAAAGATTTTATATACTAATATTTAGAGAGAGGAGAAGGGAAAGAGAAAGAGAGAGAGAGAAATGTTAATATGCGGTTGTGTTTTGCTCATCCTTCACCGCCTGCAACCCAGGCATGTGCTCTGACTGGTAATCGAACCGGTGACCCTTTGGTTTACAGGCCAGTGCTCAATCCACTGAGTTACACCAGCTGGGGCTCAACTGATTTTTTTGTAGCTGTTGAAGCAATATTTCAGAGGGAATATATGCAGAATCTTGCAGGGCAACCGGGGCAGATCTTGTGAAGCACTATTGGGAGGAGCAGTGAAGCAGGTCTCACAGAACTAGAACAAGCATACAAATAAAGTCACACAGAGTAAAGTATTAAAACCCGTAGGAATAAACTGAAATAATCCTTGACTTCTATTGTTATCCAGCAACGTGTGGGCCTCATATTGATTATAACCTAAATCGTCTTAAGATGAAGATAACTATTTTTACTTTGGAATAAAATATTCCTATCTTCAAAATAGTTTAACTCTGCTAGTGAGCTAGACATACCCTTTCTTTGTTGAGAGAGAAGTCTTATGTGTGTTTATTGTGTATTTTCAACTCCATCCGGAATCAAAAGTAGATATTTCACTACATACTTGCAGTTGTGCTCTTACTTATAAGTATAAGAGGAACAGAAATATCCATAGCCACTGTGACTCTCTCCAAATTTAGAGAAAGTTTGTAGAGTATTCTGGCAAAATTATCATGTCAGAATAAATTTCTTCCTTAAAAAATGCATCTATTCCTTGCAAGACAGTGCCTTTTGGGGGTCCTCTTCCATGGAGCCAAATAGAATGTGTTTATAAATCAATACTTTAGGAATCAGAATGAGAAAAAACAATATTCTAAAACATTTTATGTTAAATGGTTACATATTTGTATATGTCCAAATTTGTATCTTTTAATCAGATATCTAAACTTCTCTGGAACAAAACATAAACCCTAAATATAGCTATTTCACAAATATAAATTTTTATTACTCATACCATTGGTTGCATATATAAAAATACTTATTTTACTACTATGTTGTTATCTGTGTCTATGAATTTGTATGTTATGGTCATTTATTGCTTTCACTTTTATATCCCACGTATGAGTGAAATTGTATAGTTGTTTTCCTTTTGGCCTGACTTATTTTGCTTACTCTCAAGATCCATCCATGTTGTTGCAAATGGCAGTATTTCATCCTTTCTTATGGCTGAGTAGACATCCATGTACAGATGCATCACATCTTTCTTATCCGATCATCCACTAAAGGGCACTTAGGTTGTTTCCAGGTCTTGACCACTATGAGTAACACTGCACTGAACACAGAGGTACATACATCATTACAAATAAACATTGTCAAATGTTTTGGGTGGATACCCAGAAGACCAATTGCTAGGTCATACAGTAGCTCTATGCTTAATTATTTGGAGAACCACCATACTGTTTTCCATAGTGACTACACCAATTTAAATTCCCGCCAGCAATGTTCAAGGGTTTCTTTTTCTCCACTTCCTCTCCAAAACTTGTTATTTCCTGTCTTATTGATCATAGCCATTCTAACAGGTACAAGATGATATCTGATTGTAGTTTTGATTTGCATTTCCTTTATCATTAGGGAAATTGAGCATATTGGTTGGCCATTTTGTATGTTTTCTTGGGAAAACTGCTCAGGCTCTCTGCCTTTTTAAATTGGATTGCTTGTTGTTTGTATATTTAGGTACTACTCACTTTTTGAAGGTATTGTTTGAAGGGAGAGATATCATCTCCCATTTGGTTGGTTGCCTTTTTGTTTTGTTGGACAGACTCTTTTGCTGAAGATTAGTTTTTTAGTTTGATGCAATCTCATTTATTTATTTTTGCTTTTACTTCCCTTTTATTCTGGGTCAAATTCAAAAAATTCTCTTTGAGACCAAAGTTCATGAGTTTAGTACCTATGTTTTCTTCTATATATGCTACGGTTTCTGATCTTATATTTCAGTCTTTAATTCATTTTGAGTTAATTTTTGTGTATGGTGGCAAATTTTTATTCGTTGTATATGGCTTTCAATTTTTTCTAATATCATTCACTGAAGAGCCTTTCTTTTCTCCATTGTATTTTTTGGCTCCTTTATTGATAATTAGTTACCCATATATAAGTGGGTTCAGTTTGGGGGTCTCAATTCTGTTTCCTTGGTCTGTGTGTCTGTTTTTTCTACCAATATCATACTGTTTTGATTATTGTATCTTTGTAGTATAATTTGAAGTCAGGGAATGTGATCCTTAAGCTTTCTTCTTTTTTGTTTGAGAATGCTTTGGCTATATGGGGTAACTCTATACAAATTTAATAGGCTTTGGTTCCAGTTCCTTAAAAACAAATGACATTGGGCCTTGACAGGGATTGCATCAGATTTGTATATTATATTATATTTGTATATGGTCATTTTAACTATGTTGATTTTTTTCAATCCAAGAATATGGAAATTTTCCCATTTCTTTTTGTTTTTTTCCAATTTCTTTCAACAATGCTGTGTAGTTTCCAGTGTATAGATTTTTTACTTCTTTGTTAAGTTTATCATAGGTACTTTTTTGTTGTACTTCCAAATGTAATTGTTTTATTCATTTTTTCCTATATTGTTAGTATATAGAAATTTTGCATATTTTAACTTTGATATTATACCCTTCTACTTTAATATATTTGTTTATTTTTTTCTAATAAATTTTGGTGGAATTTTTAGGATCATTTACACATAGAATCATGTCATCAACAAAAAGTAATAATTATATTTTTTCATTCCCGATTTAGATGCCTTTTGTTTATGTATCTTGCCTGACTGCTCTAGCTAGGACTTTCAGTACTGTCTGGAATAACCATGGTGAAAATGGGCATCCTTGCCCTGTTCCTAATCTTACAGGAACAACTCTCTGTTTTTCACCATTGAGTATGATACTAGGTGAGAGTTTGTCATATATGGCCTTTGTTATGTTGAGGTAATTTGCTTCTATACACATTTTACTAAGTATTTTAATTATAACCTTATGTTGAATCTTTTCAAATGTGTTTTTCTGCATGGAGTGATATCATGATATGATTTTTATTTATTTTTTTAGTGTGGCACACTACCTTGATCAATTTGCCTAGGTGGAACCTTCCATGTACCCCTGGAATGAACTCCACTTGATCTGATATATCATCTTTTTAATGTATTATCTATTTGATTTGTTTGGGAATTTCTATCTACATTCATCAGATATATTATTCTACAATTTCCATTTTTGTGTTTTGTCTTTGCCAGGGTTTGGTATCAGGGTATGAGTTGGCCTCATAATATGAGTTAGGCAGTATTTAGGCTTCCTAATCTCTAAAGAAATATATTCATTAGATTCTCTCTCTTCTGAGTTTTAGACTATCATTTATCTCCAGATATATATTTGTTCAATTCTTTTGTAAAACATGTCTGGGACAATGAGACATAAGAATCTAAATGTGGTTTCTAAGAACTATGAAAGGTGAGGTTTCATCCTAATTGCAAACTAACAAGTTAGCCTTTGATAGTTTCCTGGACGCTGACAGAAGACGTGAGATCCCTCCATCAGAGATAATAGACTATATCATTCGCTGCATCGCAGAGAGAATGAACTTTTATGTTTTCATCAATCAACCTTGTTACCAAAGTCATACAAGGTTGAAAAGTAGCAGCCCAGGTGGATGCTGAGAAGGCAGTGGGGATTTGTTACAGCTGAACACCAAACCAAGAAAACCCCAATCTTTATATTGGGCTGTAAACAAATTTTACACCGGGGTAGACATTACTCTTATTATACTGAACAGAGAACAAACTTGTTTTGTACTCCAGGTGAGAACACAATTGTTTATCTGCCAAGACTGTTTGCTATCATCCTTGAAAAGATAGTTCAGAAAAAAGAGGTCAGTTACTTGCTCTCAAGATATGCAAGTGTGGGAATTAGCTTTGAACAACAGTGGGTTCCTCATATTTAGAGTGCAATGAAATTATAGATATCTTTTTAAATATTTTATTTATTTTTAGAGAGAGGGGACAGGAAGGAGAAAGAAAGGGAGAGAAACATCAATGTGTGGTTGCCTTTCATGTGTCCCCCACTGGGGACCTGGCCTGCAACCCAGGCATGTGCCCAGACTGGGAATCGAACTAGCAACCCTTTGCTTCACAGGCCCATGCTCAATCCACTGAGCTACACCAGCCAGGGAAAATTATAGATATCTTTTAAAATGAAAATTAAGTGATGATAATTCTCAGAAAGGAAATGTGCTCTTACATATTTGTATAATATAGTACTCAATTCTGACTCTTTTTTGACCTCTCCGGCTCTTCCATACACACAGCAGTGTGACCTGCCATACAAACATAACATTTTTGCCTTAACCTTGATTGCCAAAACAGAAATTCCCTAGTGAATTGCATATAGATCCAAAAAGGAAGATTTCCCATCATACAGCATTGTCACCCAGGCTCAGTTTTGCAAGAACTCTGTCCTAGCTAGAGCAGAGGTGAGTAGAATTTGTGTTTCAGCATTTATCGTTTCAATAAAGTGTTGACCAAAAATCTGACTGACCCTGTAGCACTGAGGAAAAGGATGTGTGCCACCTGACCAGGAAGACTCCATGGTACCACAGTAGGGAATTTGATATATGAAAATAATTGTATTTTTTGATTTTTTTTACAATACTCATTCATCCTGTTTGTTTATTTGTATGCTTTTGCATTGTCTTGACACTTTCAGAACCATGACAGCACAAAGAATATTTTAACAGTTAAAAATAGCTAAATCATATGTATGATATTTTCTACTTAAGCTCTTAAACCAACATATAGTTGGTTAATAGAAGGCTCTGGGAATAGAAGGTGCCTCTAGGAAGTTAAACAGCCTGTTTCAAAGCAAGGATATTTTGTGTCTGTATTATGTAAAACAATGTTTTGACTTTCAAAATCCTTCACAACATGCCTTAGACTTGATTGCTTTGTAAAAGTCTCAAATCTTTTGAAAATATTCCCTGATATCTAATTAACTGAAGCCTTCCTCTTTTCAGATGTAACTTTAATTGTAATTAGAAATGAATGTGTCAACACTTCTAATCAGTGGTGTAATTAATATTTATTGAAGGTGCATAGGGCAGGTGGTGATGTGGTGTCCCACTTTTTGGCGTCTCTGGCCCACACTGGAATAAGAATTGTCTTGGGTTGTACTTTAAATACATTGTAACACACAATCACACAAAAAATCTCATAATGTTTTAAGTAAATTTACAATTTTGTCTTGGCCCTCATTCATAGCCATCCTGAGACTCACTCAATCCATGGGCCACAGGTCGGACACCCCTGTTAGTCCCTTGGTAACAGGAGCAGAATTGCCCAGAAAAAACATTACAGTTGTGTGTCCATAGTAAAGCATGCTCAAGGGGTGGGGAAAGGAAGGATGAGGAGTCACTTTAGTGACTGCCATGTCACTCCAGCATGTCGATATTGACAACGGAGGAACAGGCCAGGATAAAAATGGTTTGTCCAGTTCCCCAACCCTCAAAGCTACACTTTACTTCTCTGAATTTGATTATCTAAAGGCTGGAACTAATTGAGATTTATAACAAACTCATTTAGGCAGCTTTTTGGACACGAAAAGATAACTTTGGAAAAACAACAAATAAAAATAAGATTATTTGTTTTTCATAAAATCAATAAAAACATAATGGATACAGAAAATCTTAAAAAGTTATAATGGCAAACTACAGGTTCAACATGGTACATTTATACTGAACTTTAATTTCTTATGATCATTACCTGACATTACACCCTGGAGATGTCTACACATGAAGTCCTTTGAGCTTTCTTGCATAAAGAAATATTCTGATACTATACAGTTTTAATGAAATTTGAATAGAAAACATAACAAAACAGAGCCAAGAGCAGTGATTATTAATATAAACAACAGAACCAATATTTATAATAAAATCATATTATAATATATTATTAAATCAAACAAGATAATTCTAATGTAACACAGTCTATATACTATGTCCAAATAAAAAACATACAATATTGTATATCAAAACAATTTGAGTTTAATCATTTAAGTATGTATTTTAATAACATAAAAATAATAAAAATATAAGAAAATTGCTAACATAATCTATAAATAAAAGAAATAGAAATATAAGGGATGACTTTAAATATTTTTAAAATCAGTAAACTAAGGAAAATATGACAATCTTTAAATGTGGCAGTTTAAATAATGTGTATTCTGTAGGCATATGTAAAATTATTGTATATTTAATAAAGAACTATATAAGTGATATATAGGAAAATATTTGCAGAGTTTATGAAAATATATAGGTCATACCTAAAATACAAAATACTATTATTAATTGAAAAAAAAATAACACTGAAATGGGGAAAATGAACAAATAGCACTTATTCATAATCACAAAAGTAAAATATGTAAATGAAGAATAAGCATAGAAAAATGCACTTGAGTCATTTAAAGTTGAAGAAATACAAAATCCAAACTAAAATAGCTGTATTCTTCTTTTCTTTAGTCTATTAGATTAGTAAAGGTGAAAATGTTTGAAAAGTCAGTGTCAGGTGTTGAAATCCTGACAGTTCATATGCTGTTTGCGAGGGGGTGAAACTGGAACCCGTGCCCTGGATGTGCATTTGAGTCTATGTATCAATGCCACTTCTAAACCTTTGTCTGAGAAGATGATAAGCAGCTGGCCATAAATGAAGCGACAGAGGCAGGAATAGGGTTTCTAGCAGCAAAAAAAAAATAAAAAAAAGCAATCAAAATGTTAGTAAAATATTTGACAAATGAATTATCAAGTGTCCATTCACTGAATAATTTGCAACCATATTAAATGTTGAGGAAATAATGCATTGTATGAAAATGATATCAATGATATTTTATCTGAAAAGCAGATTAGAGAATAATATGTAATATTGTCTAAGCAGTGCTTTTCAAAGTATACTAATGGATATTATTTCTACAAAAAGATGTAATTTATATAAATCAAACTGTTTGAAAATGTGGGGTATTTTATCTATCTTTATTTGTGATTTACAAGGAACATTATTATATTATAGGCTCCAAAAATCAGTCTGCAGAATAATTTTATTTTATCCAAATTATGTGCTAAAATTATTTTAAAGTTTTGCATAATTCCTTGGATGGAATATATCCAGTCTAACACTGTATTTTACTTTGGAAAATGCTATGCATGCATAGAAAATAAAAATTGTCAAGAGAGAGAGCAAATTGACAATAGCTATACCTGGAGAATGAAAAATTTGATAATTTTAATGGTCTACTTTGTACAATTTATACATTATTTCATACTCATTTTTTAAAATGAATAGTTAAAAAATAAAACTTTTATGGAGAATGAGAAAGTGAGAAAGTAAGCACAAGTACAGACTTCTGGTGTAAATAACACTTTTTGTTTTTTAAAGATTTTATTTATTTATCTTCAGAGGGGAAGAGAAGGAGAGAGGGAGAGAAACATCAATGTGTGGTTGCCTCTCATGGGTCCCCTGCTGGGAACCAGCCCACAACCCAGTCATGTGCCCTGACTGGGAATTGAACGTGCGATTGTCTGGTTTGTAGGCCCGCGCTCAATCCACTGAGCTACACCAGCCAGGGCTAAATAACACTTTTAACACTGCCTTTTAGACTTTGTACTTGAATAGCTAATAGACTTTAAATTTGTTTTAAATGCCAATTTACAGAACAGCAGAAACTATACCTTATACAAATTTTAAGCAGAAAATTTGGAGTACTCATTCAAACCATGAAGTCAGTAGGACTGAAAAAATATAACTGTATTTCATTTTAAACACAATGGTTCTGTCAGCCTCTAAAAGGTATACAGTTTGTTTCTTTCTTTCTGCATACACTCTCTCCTGAAGTCCCAGCGCTGATACTGAGGCAAACTTGCCATTTCCCACGGAGCGCTTTTCCAGTGGCCAGAGCCGTGATCTTGTACTGCACTCACCTCTCACATGTTTTAAAACCATCTGCGCACTGAAAACTCCTGGAAACAAAGGTCTAGGGTGAAGTTGGCCATTAGTGTTTGCATACTGTCTAGGGTGGTGTTTCCTAAAGTAAAATGTGGAGGTTCAAAAGGAGACAAGGGCATTGTGGAAAATGAAAATTACCATAAATGGCGTTAGTCCAGAGTATTGAAGAACCAGTAGTGGAAATAATCGATAAGACCACCTCTGTTTAGCAGAATCACAAATGAAAGTGCACACTGAGTTTGTTGCTGTGTACATCTGCCCTGACCCAGTGTTCCCACTAGAGGTGAGAGATGTTACATAAGGTAAAAGGCGAGCCATGCCCTTTTAATTTACCAAACACAGAGTCTATGAGAGGGAAAACAAACTAACATGGATCTTTGACAAGGGAGAGGAGACTATGATCCTTGTGTTCTCTCCTGTTTATTATTTAGGATGGTGTGGGAAACAGAAGAAAAGTTGACAAGTATTTGGCATCATGAGATGAAGAAAGCCAGGCACACTGAGGGAAAAAGGATGAGATGAATATGTGAATGTCAGCCCCGACTATAGAGAGGTACATTGAAATGGGTGAAAATAAAGATACTTAAGATGAGGCAAAAACAGCCAGGAAGTGATAATTACAGATCATACTGGATGTGGCAATGGGCACACATAATGCTGCATATGTGCTTTCATTGAACTTAATGTGCCCTGACTCTGATACACACAAGGACCTGTTCTCAGGGCTGTCAACACAAGCCCAGCAAGATGGAACCTGTCTAAATCTACGATGTTAAGAATATGAATATATTCTAAAATGCCCATGAAAATCACAGAAGTAAAAACTCACAGGCAAATGACATATAGGTCGGCAAGAAAGGGACCAACAAAATAAGAATTATAGGACTCAGCATGGGGAGCGACATTGTCCCTGGTTCCTGGAAACCAAGTCAGTTGCCCAAGAAGCAGTCAAGGCACAGTGTCTCTGGATTAAAATTAATAATCTAACAAGATACCAACAAACACTAACAAAAACTTCAATTCACTAAAAGAAAATAATGAAATAATACATTATTATAAAATAGAAAACGCAAGGGTACAAAATGTAAATATGTATATATTGACTTACTGCCACTATTTCCTCAAACTGTGGAGTAGATCAAGGAAGAATTCTCTCATTACTTTGTCTCTTAAAGTATGATTAGTGCAATATAATATGGAGTAGAAATAAGAGCTATAGCAATTAAAGGGAGTTTACAAAATATTATTATTTATAAATTTGTAATTTTTTATCTCTAGGTAAAGAAGAGTTTACTAGGAAAAAACAATTTATAAGAACACTAAAGTGTCTAGTTATAAAATAAATATATGCTATCAAAAGTGCTCTTGGTTTTCTTACAATCCAGCAATAATCTGTATTTTTTTAGTAAATATGTATATCCACAATAATAATATCACACTTATAGTAAATCCAGTTCCTTTGACTTACTAGTATTTGTCATAAGTATCTAACATTAGTTAAAATTTTGAGTTAATGCATAAAAAACATTGTTGAACCGCAAAAGTACATTATATATATATATATATATATATACATACACACAATATCACAACATGAAGGAAAACTATAAATCTAGCATATTTTTGTTTTACTGTATAAATGTTATAAATACATGAAGATGTTCATAGAAAAATATAACATTTTTTGTCTTGGTGGATAGGATTACTGACCATTTATATATTTCTTAATATCAATTACATTCTATTTTGGAATAAAATGTGTTATTTTTTATAAAATTTTAGTTTTTTAAACCTGTCTTGAAAAAATCTGCACAATTACCACAAGTCACTGAAGAGTATTTATTCCTTCTGTTGTCCAATCTTCAACTCATTCTTTGCAGTCCCCGACCTCCTTCGTTCTGTTTTTATTTCCCTTCTTCTGTTCTCTGGTGGTCATCTTCTCAACAGGGCGTGTCTTGGAAGTCTATGTTTAGGTTCGTTTTTCTTTGCGTGATCCAAGGACTCATAAATCATGCCAAAGCCAGTTGTGTAGCCACCACCAGACCAGGTTCTGAATCCCAGCACAAAGATGACATCTGGTGTGGTGTTACACATTTCAGCTACTTTTTCCGAATTTCTGTCTTAGGTGCTGCTGCCTTCCCAGCATGGACGTCAGTGACCATTTGTTTTCCCTGAAGTAGCATGTTGGTCAGGAACCTCCTACCGTGTTTTGGAACATGATGGTGGCTAATCTTCAAGTAGTCAGGGAGAAAAAGAGCTGAAATGTGTTCTCTTTAAGGATAAAACATGTAAACCTAAAGTTGGAAGACACGTGACTTCAAGTGAAGTAACTAACAGTATCCAACAACTAGCCAATAGCTGTCCTACCTGGTGTTGCCCAGTGGGTTAAGTGCAGGCCTGCAACCAAAGGTTCACCTGTTCCATTCTCAGTCAAGCCACACACCTGGCCAGGTCCCCAGTTGAGGGTGTGTGAGAGGCAACCACACATCGATGTTTCTCCCTCTTTTTTCTCCCTTTCCCCTCTTTCTAAAAATACATAAATAAAATAGTTTTGAAAAACTAGCTAATAGTCTGTTGTGGCCTTTTAAAAATTAGCATAATTTAAGAACCCATTAATAAAGATATAATTCTCCTTGCTGGTGTAGCTCAGTGGACTGAGTGCGGGCCTGCAAACCAGACGATCGCTGTTCAATTCCTAGTCAGGGCACATGCCTGGGTTGCAGGCCAGTTCCCAGAAGGGGACACATGAGATGCAATCATACATTGATGTTTCTCTCCCTCCCTTCCCCTCTAAAGATAAATAAAGAAATAACAATCTTAAAAAAATACAGATACAATTGTGGTGATCACAAAAAGGCTTAACTTCACCAGGGACTTTGCTCTGGTTGCAAAATGATGGAAAGCAATAGTCCAGAAATCACAAGATGAGATTCAGTTTGACTAATGAATGCATTTTCACTAAAAGATTAGATGGATAATAAGCATAGGAAACTATGTTCTTGAAGAAAAAACTGATGAAATTGAGCACAGAATTATATTCCTTTTTCTCCCAAAAAATAAATTTTAGGAAATATCAAAGAAACTAATAGGAAAAACTAATAAGAGTATTAAAAAAATCAGAGAATGGGGAATTAATTTAGCTTTGTGTGTGTGTGTGTGTGTGTGTGTGTGTGTGTATTTACCTTTATTCTGAATACCAGTACTTAAACCAAGTTGTAGAGCCATAGAATTAGAAAGACAGATAGCAATCTGTATTCCAGCACAGTTTGCCTTAAGACATAGTGAAAAACTAAAGTAAAAAATCATCCTCTTTTTGATCTATTAAATGGTGATGTATATATTGTTATTTAATATATTAGATGGTAAATTATTTCAAACTTAGGCATGAATCCCTTCAAGTTTAATTCAGCTACCTGAGTATATTTACACAAATTGAAATCTCTTATCTAAATGTCACACTAAGAAGCACTATTATATCTAGGTTGTGTTAGCAGAGGATGGTTTTATGACATTTTAGATTAATAATATATGTACCATTAAATATATATTCAACTCTTTATTCATTTCTCTACTTCTTTCTGAAGTATCTTAATATCAGTTCTTCTTGTATGGCATTAAAGGTAGATCAGAATTTTTTCTTCTATGAAGCAGGCAATAAAAGCTAATCCACCTTTGGTTTTTCCCAGTCTACAGTAATGAAGAGATTAAATTTGTTAAAATTTTAAGAGCTCTTTATTATTAAAATATTCAATTTATTTAGTGGAACACTCTCTAAATATATAATTGCCCTTTGAACCTACAAAACAATTTATGAATTAAGAACATATAAATTCCTTCCCAATAAAAAGTAACTATAGGCTGTGACAAAAAAGACAATAAACTTACCATATGTGCAAATTTCATTAATTATGAAATATAACATTGCATTTTATTTTACTTTATTAATCCTACATATTAGGAAAATTTCTATAAATTTTCTAATAGCTAGGAATTATTTGCCCCATGTTAAAATAACTGACATTTAAAATTAATGTAAAAAAATATTCCCTATTAGGAAAAATAAAGAACTTTCAATTTAGCTGTATATTTCCTTTAGGATTTAGGGAAATTGACCTGAAAAATTCTCTCCATGAGGTCAATGGTGTATTATGATAGAAAAATATTTAGTAAATCTGGTTTACCTTTAAATATTTCAACCGATTTGGCTTTTAAAAATTTTGTAAAATATTCTATATAGACTAAATTTAAATAAGAATTTAATACATATTTCAGTAACTACTTGTTGATGTAAAAGAGAACATGAATGGTATGAGCCATTTAAACTTAGAGGTTTCTCATTTTGGGGATGACAGGAGAATATACAAAATATTTAGCATGTACTGACATCAAAATGTCTTGTAATTTTGATACAGTTGAATTTCTCCCATTATTTTTTTCTTTCATCAGTTTCTGCCTATTGTTTATTTGGTCTGCCTTTTCAATAAAAAATATAGAATTATTTTTCTTTATTATGCTCTCTGTTGTTTCTACAAAGATGTAACAAGCCCTCGATAATGCTGAAGAAAATATTTTCAGCAAAGCCATTGTTAAATCTGAAATAAATGGTTCAATAAACTTCACATGTGAATAGTTTTCTTGGGTCATATTGTATTACATCTATGGAAAAAATAAGAACCTAAATGAAAATGAACAAGTCATTTCTTCTAATTTAGGTGTAAATATCATTAATGAATGAGAACAAATTATGAAATATCTTAGCCAATTATTAACAAGTTGCAATGACCAGTTGTCTTGGCAGTAAAGCAATAAAATAAATGCACATTTTTTGCACTCATTTTTAATTAATTAAAAAATATAAATAAAAACATTTGAATTGTTATCATCCCTCCATCACTGTTCCTACAATGTAGTTAGAAATAACTATACCAGGCAAAAACCAGCCTTACTTTGCTTTGTCTTCTAGAACCTTGCTACTCAAAATATCATCTGTAGATGAACTAATTAGAAATGTAGGTTCCCAGGGCCCAGGGATCTGTTGAACAGAACAGATTCTGAATTTCAAGAGGGTCTACAAGTATTCATATGCACATAAAATTGAGAAGAGTTCAATTTAGAGTGTTCAACAACATTAATTATGTTTTCATAAGAAAGTCTAAAACACCTAAACAATGTCATTTTTTCATGTGTTACATTTAAAAATTGTTTTCAGAATAAACTAGTATCTTTATATAGTAGAAAGCAATTTAATTATGAAAACATCCATCTTAACATTTCAGTAGCCTTGCATTCTCTTTCTACACCTAGCTCCACTCTGCTCCATGGGGGTTCTTTATGTATGCCTAAGGACTCATCAGTTTGAATGTCTAAGCTCTGTGCACCCACTCCTGCAAGTAAGCACCTAATGGCCATTGTCAGACCTCTGGGGGCATACTCCAAGAGCAGGAGCAAGTTCAGACCTGGAAAATGGCTCAGGTTGCTCTTTCTAGGCTTGGAACATGGTTCAGTCAGGTGAGAGATCGTTGAGAACATGCTCTTAGCTTCAAAGACTGAAGCAAAGCACAGTTAAAGGTGGACCGGAAGAGGCCTTGGAAAATATGGGGTCCAGGTGAGAGGCTCCAGTTTTCTGGGTCTCTGGACAACACTCTATGTAAAAATTGTACAATATTCATACCAATACTTTAGGATTTACTTAAACATTCTCTTTTTTAATCCAGAAGTGATTTGAAGAAGAAAACTTACTTTTCCAATACATATAAATTAGTGTTATAATTAATTTTATAAAGTCTTAGTATATAATTTCTCTGAGAAAAAAAGAAAATTCACTTTAATATAGAGCAGCTAGTCTGTAAGGTACACTTTTAATTTCAATATAAATTGGAATCCTCCCATCCTTTGTTAGATTAGGTAATTTAGACAAAAACTCTTAAACTCAAGATTCTTTCAGTCTGTTTCCTTTTCCATAAACACTCTGTTCTGTAATATATTTCACATTTATATCACAAGATACCCCTTTTACTTTACCATGGTGTGCATGAATACACTTTTAATCTAAAGTTTGTAGTTAAGCACTGAGATACAAAAAGCAGAGAAGAAATCAGTGGGGAAAACAAATCATGTTTCACAAAAGAACAATAACAGCAACACCAAATACCTCTTCTCTCCTGAATGGACTATTTTAATTCTGTGCTCAACATACATCATTTCTTTTCTAGGCCTTTTGGGAAACACACACACTCAGACCTAGATCTGAATATTAACATTCAGTAAATATGTAAATTAGTACTGAAGAAAAGGTATTCTGCAAGCCCCACAGATTGCATTCACTCATTCATAACTTCTTTCAGGTCTTTGTGTCTTATATCTGAACACTGATTTCTATAACTCAATATATGTACAGTAAATGAAAAAAACTGGTTAAATAATTTTCCCTTTCTACAAGACTGAATTAATTGTATTTTACCTCAAAGAATGTGAAAGTGTTGAGAACATTTTTTGAAAAAGCATCTAAAGTGTAATACTAATCACAATTTTAGCTGAATCAAAATACAAAACAGCTACATTTACAATGAATTCAATCCCTAATTGGCATCCAACATAATTACAAAAATTAAAAATCTTAGATGCCATAATTGCTTAATCTTTTGGCATTATATATTACATATTTGACTGCACTGAACTGTTCAGTGTTAAGTCTCTAAGATACATTTCAGAAAACAGCTTAATAAACCAAAGAAGACAATGTGGCAGCAGGAAAAAATATTAGAAGTTTTGCAGAAATTTTCATCAATCCACCTCAAAAAATCCACAACTCAAACACTTTGTTTGGTGCTTTAAATTATTTCTACCTGTTCCCTTCAAGAATTGAACTTTTGTCCCAAGCCTCTCTATGTACTGGAAGCCTTTGATCAAAAAACTATTCACCACTGAGTCACTTATTCTGTTGAGAAAAATAGATTCCGAGTTTTAAGAAGGTCTACAAGTGGTTCACGTGAACATTAACTTGAGAAGAGTTCAATTTAGAGTGTTTAACAACATTATTGCATTTTCACAAGCAAGTCTAAATGCCTAAACAATGTCATTTTTGCATGTGTTACATACAAAATGGGCTTTTTTGCACACATAAACACAAAATGTTTATGTGTGTTTCTTTGCATGTGTCCTTTCTGCCTGTATGATTTATGCACTAAATTGGTGATGTTCAACCATTTTCATTTCATGACACACATAAACAAATTACTAAAATTCTGCAGCACACACAAATAATAAATATTTTTGCCAATCTGACCCCCAAAATAGGATTAATTGCAGCTCATTCACCCTGAACAGCTGTTGTTTCTTTGGCTGTTGTCATTTTTTTAATTTGGCAATATAAGGGAAAAGAGGTCAATGCCCTAACCAAATAATCAGGTATTACATGTTTTAAAAATTCTTACAACACAGCAGTGTGCCTGCCTTGACACACTCTTTGGAAATTGCTGCTCTGAATGTGTGCACCTTGCAGCCTTTGGAACTAGGTCATGGGCTTGAGTTCTCAAAGGTTAAGTTCATGGCTGATAGTAATTCCTTATAAGTGTATTAGCCATACTGGTTTGGGATTATGAGCTTCATTTGGCAGTGTTATGTTACACATTCATTCTGGGCATATTGTTTTTAATAAATTATTTATTTTAGAATAGTTTTAGATTTACAGGCAAATTACAAAATTATTACAGAGAGTTTCCATATACCTAGTACACAATTTCTTCTACTTTCATGATCTTACATTAATACAGTCCATTTATTTTAATTAGTGGAACAATACAATGCACTATCAAAATCAACACTTAGTTCAAATTTTCTAAGTTTTTACCCTTTCCTGTTCCAGGATTTCATCCAGAATACCAAATTATATTGTGTAGCCATGTCTTTTTAGGCTCCTTTGAGCTGAGAAAATTTTCAGACTTTACTTGTTTTGTATGCCCTCTGCTATTTTGAGAAGTAATGGCTACTTATTCTGTAGAATGCCTCAGTTGGGATTTGTATTGTGGTTTTCTCATGATTAGACTGGGATTATGTCTTTTGGGAGAGGAAGACTATAGAGGTAAAGCACTATTTTCATCACATTATATCAAGGGTACATTCTATCAAAAAGACTTATCACTGTTTATGTTGACCTTGATCATCTGTTTAAGATAGTGTTTGTCAGATTCTTCCACTGCAAAGTCATTCTTTTTTTTTCCTGTATCATATTGTGTTCTCTGGAAGGAAACCACTATGCATACCTACATTAAGAAGTGGAGATTTATCCTCCACCATCTCAGAGCCAGAATATGCATATAAATTACTTGCAGCTCTTCTGCAGAGGAGATCTGCCTTCTCCACCCGTCAGTCATATATTTAGGTCAGTATTGACTCATGGGCATCTAATTCAAATTTTGTCTTACATTCTAATACTTTCTTATTTTATTGTTCAAATTGTTCTAGCTTCACTCTAGGGAACTCTTTCCGTTGGATCCTGTGTCATTCTCACATATTCCTATCAGTATGTTATTTGTTGTTTGAACACTTTCTCACTTTCCGGCACTACCCCTTGCTCGGGTCTTTTGTATATGTATATTCTGCTCCACCTTTTTATCTGCTGTTTCTCCCCAGGTCCCTGGGTCCCTTTATTGGAAAATGGTATTATAACCAAAAATCTAGAAGCTAGGTATGCTCATTGCCAGTGAAGTATATATCATTGCCTCTAGGCCTTCAGAGCAAAGAAATATATGTGTGTATATTAACTCATGTATACACACATCTATAAATATTGCTTCAAGTACCATTCCAATTTGTCTTAAACTAAACACGATCTTACAGTGGGGGCTCCAGCTCCAGTCCATTATCACATGATGGATCGTTATAGCCCCATTCTTTGGCTTATCTGTAAACTCTCATTCCAGCAGTGGGAAAAACCTGGGTCCAACCATCTGCCATGAATGTATTCGATTGTTCAATTCCTGTGTATATGGTAATTAGTATCAACATTTTTAATCTCTACCCCTATGGAAAAAATATTTACTGTTTCCCCAGACTAAAGTACAGTGTTTTTATTCAGTTTCTTTTGCCTTAGGCTCTATGACCTCAGTTCTTTGATCTGTCCAAGAAAAGTCATTGATTTTTAGTTTGTTTAGTTTTTAATTGTTCTAAGGAAGAGAATATATTACATTCTCAAAATTTAATATATTGAAGCTGAACATGCCAGTTATGTTTTTTTGTATTTATTTAATTTCATACCATTGCGTATGGTATAAAGAACTAAAGATTTTAAGTGAAAGTCCCACTCATGGAGTATGTGCTTTTAACTAACATTTGTTGCACAATAAAAAAGAATGATGTGCTACAGTTTGCAATTTGAGTTGCACATAAGTTGCCAGCAACAATTTTTCAGTAGTCTGCAGCACACCTGGAAACCATTCTCAAAACTTCTGTTTAGAGAATAGAGAAACATTTTTTAACATATCAATTCTTTATTTATTAATCAATTATTCCTTTATATATTAAATGCTTAGTTACTGTCCCAAACTATTGAACTGAGGTATACACTTCTCTTGTGAACTTGTCACTTCTTTAGTTCTCTGTATTCACTGAGCTTATTTGGAAAGACACTCTTGTTTGCTGATCAGTGGGTGCAGTTTTCATAGAGGTGGTCCTCTTCAAATATGTATCACTTGTCCAGAAGGTATCCAGCCATGTAATACAAAAAAATAGGCATTTAATGTAGAAAATAGAAGATGCAAGAAACATAGTACATAGGAAAATGATGCCTCAGTCCCTTTCAAAGTAGGTACCTTGGGACCTCAAACAGTTCTTTCAGTCACTGTCAGCAGCCCTGTCATATTTCCCTGATACTCATCAATGGTCTGAAATCTCTTATTTTTCAAGGGTGATTTTAGTTTTGGGAAAAGCCAGACTTTTCCCAAAAACCAAATCTGGGCTGTAGCAGGCCTGAGTCACCTCGATGATTTAATGTTTTGCCAAAAAACTTTGTACAGCACGTGATGTATGAGCAGCCACGTTGTTGTGATGAAGCTGACAATTATCAGTTGCCACTAATGCTACCTTCCGAATCATCTGAATAGTTTCCATGGAGGAATGTTCAAAATTAACACAAAATTTGAGGCAGATTTATTGTTCTACTCACTCAGTCATTTTGATGTGATAGCCATGCAGTACAAATGCTCACTCAACAGCATCTACCACTCTCACTGACTAATACAATAAAGTCATCATTGTTCACACATGCACATTCCAGTCCACTCTCCTTGGCTGCCAAGTTACATGGATGTTGCACAAACCATTCTCATTGTATCAACAATGGCTGGAATTTTTCCAGGCAGACCTCATCTCATATATATATGAGGGCCCCCCCCAAAAGTTATTTATAAAAATTGTGTATTTGTTCATTCATGTTCGAATTTCAGTCACCTTCAAAGCACTCTCCATTTGATGCAGTGCACCTATCGAGACTTCCTTCCTACTGTTCAAAATAGTTTTTATATCCATTGATTCTGATGTTTTTTAGTGTTTCTGTCATTTTTTTGTTTCACCTCTTCCCTTTGAGGACATTTTTTTGTCCAGGGAAAAAAGGAAAAAGTCACTCAGTGTGAGAGCAGGTAAATAGGGAGAGTGAGGCATGGAGGTCATGCCAGTTTTGGTGAAAACTGCTGAACACTCAGTGTGGTATGGGCTGGTGCACTTGTGAATCACCCATCATGATGAAAGCACACTGCAGGGCACTTTAAAAATATTCTCTGAAGCCCAATGTAACCTGTAACAAAAATGCCAGCTGGTACTCTGATACAGACGAGTTCCTAGAACACTCACTTAGTGAAGGAAGCCTACACTATAAAGGACCTACCCTCCAGAAGATAAGTCCTGTTTCTGGGGGGGGGGGATTCCCCTTCATGGATATATCTATATCCATATATCTCTCTTTCTATATATATCTCTCTATATATAGAAAGAGAGATATATGGATATATCTATTTATCTACACATCTATCTATATCTCTATCTATCTATCTATCTATCTGTCATCGATCTATCTTTATCTATCTATCTATCTGTAATCACATGATGGTCTAGAACTAAAGGTACAATAACTAAGGTGTCCAGGTCTTCTAAGAAGAAAGGATAAACCTTATTTCAAGCAATTAATGCTTAAATTATTCAAACTATTTAGCCATAGAAAATATAAAGGATAAAACGAAGTGAGGCAAAAATAGATTTAAGTTGTGAGTATGCAGAACACAACTTATTCTTGTATTATTGTAAATAATTATTCATTAATTATTGTATTATTTTCCAGATAAAAAACTCTCAATGTACTTTTGCCCCAACCTGTATGCTTCAGGTAGAACCACCCTGTAAAATAGGAAAATTATCTCTGGAAATAAGACTTTTAGAATATTTCTTATTACCTTTTCAGTGCTTTCCATAGGCATATATGTGTGTATGCATGTTTAATGTATTAAATCCTGTGCCCCAAACTGAAAGATAACTTAGAATGACTTTAAGTCAGGATCATGTCCATATGATGCCAGTAGTGCTGGCCTATAGGGGCAAACATTTGAGCACTGTGTGGTTGTCAGATAGGTGGTAACTAAGATCTGACAAGTAAAATAGAAAGCATGGTATCTAAAATATTCCATAGTGCAATCCACAAATATTAGTAAACTCCATACTCTGTTTCTTGTATTGCAAGTGTTTCAGAATGCAAACAGTCTGGATGTGAGGAATATTTCAGTCAAATTGATTCTACCATGGTCAGGTACACAAACCAATCAATGTGAAACACTCTAAAAGGACTTGGAAGGAATGTAATGACCTATTTTCTCATACTTCTGTGGTTTTCGTTTTTTATTCTCCTTCACTTACACTCAATTTATAAACACTAGTCTTTCAAGTCGTCGTAATGAGAACACCAGGCATTTTATTACTGTTGCCAGAGTATTTGAGGCAGAGTGTAACAGAATTGAATGTTTTAAAATATCTAATGAAATTAAATGTCTTTGAAAAGATTATAAAAGGTCTAGCTAAGTTCAGAGGTTGCACTTTGATGATAGAATATATTGCTTCAAAGTGAAAGTAATAGGCTTTTCATTTTTAGAGATATTAGAGGTTTTAGTCCTTTAACATATTTCTGTTTAATTTAGAAAAGTAGGAAACAGAGAGTCAGAGATACAAGTGAAATTTTCCTCATAGTATAACAAGAATTTTTGTCTTTAGTGTAGTTTATGAAAAAGTTGAGAGATTTTTGTCTTTTTTATAACTTCAGGGAATTTAGCTTTAAGTTAAAAGCCCTTTTCACTGGTGAAATTGATTCTTTTTCTTAATCTGGGGGAAATGGAATACGTGAAGCCCAGCAGAGGAGGGAGAGGAGGTCACGGGGTAAACAGTTTGATGCGGCACATCTTGAGCTCGTCCTGGGCATGTGATCTCTTCGCACTCTGTCCTCCCAACAGGGAGAATCCAACGGTGGTTTAGGCTTAAAGTGCTTGAGAAAAACTTCAAATAAATGTCTGAGAGAGTCCCTAGAACATTTAGGCTTTTCTGTCACAGTCTTTGCTGTTCAATTATTTTTCTTTTTAACAGTAAAGAAGGATACCGACACCACAGCCACAATTTCCTTTAAGGTAGTTTTTTTTTTCCTTTTAATGGAGCAAACGGCCTTAAATAAATTAAACTATGTTATCAAGTCACACTTTTTGCATTTAAGAGGACTCCAAATGCCAATTGGGGAAAACTTTTTAAAATTAAAAGATTAAAATAAGCACATTTTTGCAAGTCTTAATAGTCCTTCATAGTTAAAAGTTAATATTTTAAACTGGTTTGAGATTTGAGTCCTTCTCTACAATTTCCATATTGAGAAATGAATTACGAGCAGCATCTCTGGGATTTAGAATTTTAGGTGAAGGGATTAGTCAAAGAACATGTATGAGGGATCCACAGACATAGACAATGGTGAGGTGATTGTGGAAGTGGGGGGCAGGTTGGGATGGGGCAAAAGGGGAAACAGTGGGACAACTGTAACAAAATAAAAATTAATTTTAAAATACCCTGAAGACTTATACTGTTTGTTTTTCTCCAATATATAGCTATCCTAGTATTACATTCTAATTCTGGAGGCAACTGAAATTGGGCATTATTCTGAAATCAAGGAAATATTGATTATAATTGAAATGCTCTAATATTCATAGCAGCGCAATTCACAATAGCCAAGTGTTGGAAGCAACCTAAATGCCCATCTGTAAATGCCCATTTACACAGTGGAATACTATGCAGCAGGAAGAAAGAAGGAGCTCCTACCCTTTGTAACAATATGGATGGAACTGGAGAACATTAAGTAAGTGAAATAAGCCAGGCAGTGAGGGACAAATAGCATATTATCTCACCTATAAGTGGGACCTAATCAACAAATCAAACAAGCAAGGAAAATATAACCAGAGACATTGAAATAAAAAACAGACTGACAGTATCTAGAGAGGAGGGGAAAGGGAATAATGAGGGGAAGGGGAAAGGATCATTGAGGAATGTGTATAAAGGATACATGAACAAAGTCAAAAGGGGTTAGGAATGAGGGTAGGAGTCAGGGGTAGGTGGGATAGGGAGAATGGTGGGGGGAAATGGAGACAACTGTATTTTAAAAACAATAAAACATTGTAAAGGTTAAAAATGCTATTGCATTTTATTAAAATGCTTATGTTTATCAATTAGGAAATGCATATTTTTTCACTGTTATTGTTGTCTTTCACTTCAGTCCATCGAAGTTAACATTTGCCAGAAAAGACAGAGCTCTTCTGTCTACAATCTGACTACAAACAAACAAAGAAACATATCAGGCAGTAACAATTTTATTGGGTGATGGCCATCCTCTGGATTTTCTAATATACTTCATTGTCAGAAAAAAATTCTAATTTTCACACAAATGTTTTGCACTCTTTTGCCCATAGTTGAATTACTTAGAAGCAAGATCTACTGGTATTGATCACCTATTACATATCACAGAAACTTAAAGCAGGAAACTGACATAAACATTTTAATCAACAAGCCCCTTGCAGTAAAATACTAAATTAAAATAAACTTGCTGGGCAATAAAGATCTTGGACTTGTCTTTATAAATTATTATAAGTCAACATAGATTAAAGCACAGTTTTTCATTCTCATTTTTTATTTTTTAGTTCATGAATTAATGTATTAATTGTAAAACTATGACTGAAGATTATCTTGTTTTTTTCCTCCTCAAAACACTATTTTTCCTAATGTCCTTTTTGGTTCTTCTCATCTCCTTTCAGCTTTTTAAATAATAAGTGTTTCTTCTCAATTAAATAATATTTATGTACTCCATCATCTAGTGTTCTACAGTTTTATAGACTCAAAGTTTAATTTATAGAAATCATATAATGGAGAGGTGTCAGTAAGAATTTGTATAGCCAGTAAGCTTCCGTTTGTATTGATTGTGCCTCCACATGGCTCACAATCTCACTGGTGTTTTCCTATCACTAAACCAAGGAGTTATAACACAGTTCTTTTTACCCCTTTTACTAATTTAGTATTTTTGGGTTTAGAAATGCAGATGTAAAATGAATGTAAAAGGATTCCATAAAACATAAATATTCATTATTGTTCCCAAAATGCTGCTTATTTTTCAGATCCTGCTGGGTCCTGCCAGAAAAACAGAGGGTGTTCAATGAAGCACACTTAGTGGAAAATGCATTGCATTTTTCCTAATGTTTAAACTGGCTGTTTGTGTATCATATGCTGAACACACAAAAATTCACGTACATGCACGGGGTAGCATAATCTGGGAAATGCTCATAAACTTAATTTTCATATGTATTTAATATCTGATAGAAGAGAACAAAGGGAATACATCTTTTTTATAAATAATTAGATCCAGCATGATTAATGGTGTGTGCATGGTACATATTTATATGTACACACATACATATGTATTCATGTATTACATGAATATATATATACACACACATATATATATCACCTGTTTATCAAAACTTATTGACTTAAAATCTAAAACTAGGTAAAGCAGAACTTAGTAACTAAAGACATCTTAAAGATTTCTATTCAACACATAATTAGATTTTAAATAGACTAATAAGTATGTTTGATCAACCTTCTATTGTCATAGCACAGCTTTGACTGTTGTTCTCTTTTAACAATAACTATCAGGAACATTTTACTTCCCTTTTGTAATTGGCCTCAATTATGCTAAGCTGTAAGTTCAAACTATCTTACAAAACCAAAAGATGAATCATTTATAAAAAAGTAATAATTCTTTCTGAGAAAATTAGTGTTATTACTATAGAATTAAAGAACTAAAATAATGTTACTAAGACTATGAGTTGAGCTTTATTAGACATCATTACTAATATGATACTTCAGTTCTTCCATTATGTTTCAAAAATACATCTCACATTACTACATTGTTCCACTCATGAAAGACAGAAAAGAGAAAAATAAACTGCTCCTTCATACTGAATATCTCATTTTTTCATAGCATTGATTAGGCAGTAATCAAGTGTGTATGAAATTCTCAATTCAGTTTCTTAATTCTCATCTTAGACAATTATGTGTAAAATATAAAAATACAGAACAACACAGAATAAATATTTTAAATACAAAAGAAAATATAGCACTTAAAAAAGAGAGGACAAATGAATATCAAAAGAAAACTAGTAGGTTCTTTTTTAATATTAAGGTCTGGTAATAATTTATGGTTAAATCAATGATTATCAACATGGCAGATGCCTTGGCTGGTTGGCTCAGTGAATTGAGTGCCAATCTGCAAACCAAAGGGTTGACAGTTCAATTTCCAGTCAGGGCACATGGCTGGGTTTCAGGCCAGGGCCCCATTTGGGAAGCACATGAGAAGCAACCACACATTCATGTTTCTCTCCCTTTCTCTCTCCCTCCCTCCCTCTCTTAATAAAAATAAATAAAGAAATAATTTTAAAAATGGGACATTTTCCACCCAGGGAGCATTGGGTAATGTCTGGAACTACATTTTCTTGTGAAACTATGCAGGAGAAGAGTGCTTTTGACATCTAATGGGAAGAGGTCAGGGGCCTGGTTACGTATTCTAAAATGGAGAGCACAACAAGGATTTCTCCAGACCAAACTGACAATGGTACAGAGATGGGGAACACCTCCATATCATGTCATAATGACATAACTATGGATATGACATTTGACACTGACATTGGGGTGGAGCTATTGTTAAATCGAAGGGAGTGATATAACTGAGTGAGACTATGCAGTTTGAATTGGTTTGATAGATATAATACATGTAGATTGCAAATCCTTAAATATGGCAACAAACATGTTAAAATAGCTGCTAAGAAAAAGCTCCTTTAGTCTTTTAGTAGTAAGTGTCAGTTGGTTTGCAGCAGCAAAAATCAGTGAAGAAAGCAAAAATAACATTGATGCACAAAACAGGTGCAGAGGAATAGATATCTTCTGGTTTGAAACATCTGAAAAAAGTAAATATAGTTTTCAAGGAATGGAAGACATTGATAGGCTGAATAATTAACAACGAAGACCTACTAAATAAATACAAAATTTTGGAATTTTTGTTTTCATTTAGCTCTTTATTTATACTGGAATTTTAACCCAGATTACATATTTCACTTAGTAATTCAAGCTGAGAAGAAAATACTGAGTTCATAGGCTACCTTCTACAAAGGGAGGTGCAAATACAGAGGCTCTTAATCATTCTCGGGAGGTCATCCTTTCTGTTCCTAAACAAATGAGCCATAAGTAGAAGCTGAAGAATGAGTAGGAGGAGAGAGTTTTAGAAAGGGAGCTACAGGTGCAGGGCAGTAAGGGAGATTTCGGGTGTTGATGCAAAGGAAAAAAACAACTGGTCCCACCATCTGGCTACTGCAACAGGTCGATAGACTCTAGAAAGGATGGCACATGGGTAGGAGGCATGCAGATGTGATCATGCAAGTGTTATCATGAAGGACACAGTAAATGACTTTTTGTTAAAGGGTTCAGATCCATTGGGGTGTTGAGTTTGATTCTGGACTGCCATAGTAGGCATTTGAAAAACAAACAAGTAAACAAAACCCTTTAGACCTTGATTTTCTCATCTATAAAATAAGCATTAAAGGATACCTACCTCATTATTTTGATAAGTAAATTATGTATGTAAAGTGAGTAGTATACATCTCTCACATATTAAATACTTTATAGGTAACAACTATTATTATAATCTCTTCTATTTCAGGCTATTGTTGAGATTAGGTTTATTTTGATGCTGGGTTATATATAGTGTATCTTCACTTTCCTACTTCACAGAGCAATGTTAATGGGATAATCGTGTTTAGCAATATCCACAAAACTAGGTGTTCTGAATCAATCTCAGCTCATTGAACAAGGCAGAAACAAATGAAACAAAATGCCTATGATTGCTAAAATGATCTAAGGATCCATTTTTTCCTCTAATTTTTACAATAGGTCAATAAAAACAGCCAAAAGAACAATTCAAGACATGTTGCTAAAATTAAACAGAGAATTTACTACAAATCAAGGTTTGCAGAATTCTTCTGTTAATTGTGGTGTAATGCTATACAAACATTGTTCTCCTTAACTATATCCTATACAAAATGGCTAATTTTCCTCCTACATAAACTATTCAATTTTAGGAACTAAAAGAAGCAAGACAGAAAAGTTCATCACTTTAAATGAGAGAAAATTGCAGAGAATAATATAAATTGTTTCTATTTATTTTTTTAAAGATTTTACTTATTTATTTTTAGAGAAAGGGGAAGGGAGGGAGAAAAAAAAGGGAGAGAAAAATCAACGTGTGGTTGCCTCTCACCCATCTTCCACGAGGGATCTAGCCAGCAACCCAGACATGTACCTTGACTGGGAATTGAACTGGCAACCATTAGGTTCACAGGCTTGCAGTCAATCTACTCAGGTCTACCAACCAGGGTTTAAAAGCTTATATTTCTTGCCCTGGCTGGTGTAGCTCAGTGGATTGAGCGTGGGCCTATGAACAAAACAACTGCAGTTCAATTCCCAGTTGGGGCACATGCTTGGGTTGCAGGCCAATTCCCAGCAGGGGACACATAAGAGGCAAACATACATTGATATTTCTCTCCCTCTCTCCTTCCCTTCCTTTCCCCTCTAAAGATAAATAAATAAAATATTTTTTAATAAAATAAATAAATAAAAATTTTATATTTCTTGATTGTTCATATGTACCAGTATCTTGGAGAGCAAGCCTTGACAGGGTAAACTAGTTCCTTCCCTATGGTGAGCTTCAATAGCCAAGACAGAATTAATACAATGTTTGTGCTTGAAACAGTGGCCAAGTAATATAAGACCAAAAATCCTTTATTAAAGTTAGATAGTCATTGGTGATGTTTGCTAGAGAAGCTATGTTGAAATATTCTTAAACTATAATGGAATGACATGGTTCACAAGGAGAATTACTATCCATCTCCCTCTTTGGTAGGAGTATAGTCAGCAGACATCCTCTACCTGTCAGTCCTTTCAAGATGGCATTAACTTGTGAGAGCTACCTCATCCCTGGCTGCACCCTTCCAGGGGCAGTGTGCACCAAGCTGCCGAGCACAGTGCATGCATTTTCAGCCCTATGTGGGGTATTCTGATGGGCACGCAATACAGCTTCCAAGTTTCTTGCCTGCTTGGCTGAGATGTTGACCAGCTAGCATCAAGTTCAATGTATCCTTCTTTCCAATCCTCCACCTACCCCCTTCTTTCATGGGTGTTGGTCCTTAATTATTAATATCTTGCATCTTAAACTCCATTTCAGCCTCTGCTCTGGAGATCCCAAACTGGAAAATGAGTTGAAGAATGAAGACACATTTAGAATTCTATTTCATTTAAAAATTACTTTTAATAGGAAAAATAGAGAAGATAGTTACAAGAAGAGGAAATATGATTGAGGAAGAGTTGTTTTATGTTTATATTTTTAATTTTTTTGTATTTTGGTTAGTAGGGTGAGGAAAGAACTTGAGAGAGTATTAATGTTGAAGGAAAGGACCTACTACACAGAGATAGCTCTTGGGAATGTCCCAGTAGTTCAAACCACACTGTAATAGTTTGACCCCATAAGAAAAAAAGATGTTTTCACTTCATTTTCTAAAACCAGAGGTAAATGTACTTATTTAAATGAGCTCTCTCTCCTTTAATTTTTTAATCAAATGCAAACAGATTTTTGAATAAAAGAGTGTTTATTTGATGAATCAGTAGTGAGGTCAATATATTTCTTTATACCCTTTAAATTGACTTTTATATGTTCTATGATTAATGCAAAGTTAAAAAGTTTTGCTCAAAACTTCAGGAAGTTATTGGAAATTTAAATAATCAAATCTATGAACAAAACCAGACATTTTACTTAAATTTTCTAGAACTTTTTTGGCAATTTTCCCCCAGAAAGTAAAATTTAATTGGAAAAATGAATTTTCAAAATGTTAATTATGACTTTTTGCTAGTTTTTTTTTAAGAAAAGATAATTCACAGACATCCTAAAGTATCATTCATAAATGATGAAGTAGATCTAGCAAAATATATCATTACTAATTGTTGTTTGTCCCTTGAGAACAATTTATTGATAAAAATATTAATACCTTTAGGCACTATAAGACCTGGAAACAGCTCAAGTGCCCATCAGTAGATAAGTGAATAAAAAAGCGGTGGTACATTTACACAGTGGAATACTACATGGCTGTAAAAAGGAAGGAATCTTACCTTTGTGAAAGAATAGATAGACCTAGAGGGTATTTATGCTAAGTGAAATAAGCCAGTCAGAGAAAGACAAATACCACATGACCTCAGTTGTATATAGAATATAATGAACAAAATAAACCAATGAACAAAACATAATCAATGATATGGACACATGGAACTGGCTGTTCAGATGAGATGGGGCGAGGGGTGACTGTTTGAAAGAAAGTGATGGGATTGGGCAAAGAACTTAAACCATAACCCATAGACACAGAACTCGGGGTGGTAATGGCCTAAGGGGAGCAGGGGCAGGAGCTGGAGGGAGGTAAGCAAAAGTGGGGAGAATGGGGACATTTATGATAGTTTCAATAATTAAATGAATGATTTAATTAATTGGTTAATTAACTCTTCACCTAGAAGTTAAAAAGGGACTCCTTTGGCAAGAGATGAAATAGATAATAAAGTGCTTTTCTCCAATCAGGAAAATAAACTACATAATGAAAAATACATGTGAAGTTAATAAAGAAGTGAGTACTAACACAATATATAGCATAAGCAATAAGAAATTAGCATTTTATTAATAAAATTCTTATTTATAGTACTATTGTGAAAGTTAATAGATGCCTTGCTTCTATAGAAAACTTTGCCTAGGAAATTGCCTAGGAGATCAAAAAACTGGACATTTTCTATTTCTTGAAACTGGAGGCATTAACTCACATCAAAGTCATTAATGAGAATAATCTACACAATACCTCTCTTCCAGTGATCAGATTATTTTAATTGAGGTTCAACTTAAAACTACTGGTCCTTCTTTAGCATTGAAAAGTACACACATAAACCAGCCATTTCACTGAAGTAACCACAGATTCTTACCTTTGCTCTTGCAACCAGCTAGATCATCTTGTCATCACCTGCTGAACACATGACTGCTAACAGAGGCAGACTGCAATTCAGAGTTCTGCAAGAGAAATATCTACTTTGAGACCGTATGCATACAATGCTTCCCTGTTGCATAAAACCCCAAAAGACATTAATAAGCTGATCATCTTTTAAAATTTCACTAATTTGGAAATATTGAAAGCATATTGTCATTTCTTAAACACCTAATTGCAGTTGACAATTTTGTGAAATAGCATAGAAAAGTGGTTAAAAATCACAAGCCCCGGGTACTTTATATAGCCCTTTCCATTTATCAAGTTTTTATTTATGTAGCATGATAAGAGTAAAATAATCAATATCATTGCCATATTAAAGTGCTTTGTGTTATATTCACTGTTGGCAACACAGACAAATTCCTTATTTAGTAATGTATGGACCAAGATGTTTTCATAGTGCACATTTTAGTAGTAGCAGATAAGTAGAATACCAAATATTCTGGAACAAGTAACCTATAAACAGTTAACTAAGCAAATATGTATATGTATGTATATATAGTAGGTGAGTACATATACCATACCCATGTATATATACATATATGTGGATATTTACTTTTATGTCTTTCTGCATATGTAGATTACACATAATTTCTTATTAAATGTGGCCATGTGGTAATATTTACACTGTGTCTTTCAGAAATATTTTTCCCAGATTTTTGAAGGCAGATGCTATTTACCTATTCCACCTGTGTTTACAATTAGTCTCAGAGGGTACACCAGCTATGCAATTTAAGATGGTTGTCATAATTTCTTTCTACTTAAATGCCCACCCTCTTCACATTGATTAGATTGATTGTGGAACCAATCTAAAGAAATTTTTAAGGTGTCAGCAACAACTCTATGTTTTAAGTTGGTGTTTAATTTAGATTTGATGTTTTTTGATCATGTAAAATCAAGGCTACATACTTTGCTCAGTTTACTTAAAAAGAGCTATATTTTTATGACTATTAGAAGGGCGAATTTTGGCTCACTTTTTCATATTCACAAAAGTCACAAAATATTTAAAGTTTTGCACTTTTATTTAAACATATTCACATTTCTTATATTAGATCATGAATATTCATGGAAATTAAATTTCTTGATATCCCCCACTTTTTATTTGCCTACTTTGGCACATGGCTGCAATATATTTTTCTATATTTCCTTTTATTAATATGTATATTTTTAAACAGTGGTAAACAAAACCACTATAACCCTGGGGTCTAACACATTGATTTTGCATAATATGTCTTCAGTAAATATTTGTTGATTAATAGTTATATTGTCAATTTAAAGTCTTAAATAGCTTACCTACTCATTATCAACATCCTAAGTAAATTTCATGATTGATTTCAAGATAATGAATTGGGTTCATTTTGTGGTCATAAGTCTCCACTCTTCCATTCCTAAACTATACTTCTCATTTCAAAAATCACAACCTTTCTTGTGAACAGGCAGAAAGTATGAAGTAGAAGAAGTAATGGATAATATATCATAAACACATTTTATAAACTCAGAATTTGTAAACCCAGAGATAGAAGATTCTTGGAAATCTAACCAGTTACCTTTATATGACTCAGTGATTTTGTGTTACATGGAATTGGACTTAGTCTAAGTAAATTCATGTATTTATTTTTAAATTAAATATATTGGGGTGACCCTGGTTAACAAAAGTATACAGGTTTCAGGGGCACAATTCCACAACACATGGTCTGTACACCATATTGTGTTTTCACCACTGCAAGTCAAGTCTCTGTCCTCCACCATTCATTCCCTCTAGACCCTCCTGCATGCCCTCAGCCTGGCAATCACCACACTGTTGTCCATATCCATGAGTCTACACAGATTAAAGGGGAGAAATCAAACCAAAACTAATAGATAGATAGATAGATAGATAGATAGATAGATAGAAATATTCTGTTTATCATATAAAATAATATTTCAATCTTTAAAAAATTTAATCAGTAGATAATATGTTTCTCACCATAGTAGAAGTTGGTAAGAATATTTTTGTGACAAAAATATTAATTATCTATTGAACAAGAAGACAACCTCAGAAATACCCCTAAAAACAATTTGTAAATTCTCCTAAACTTAATCATGTTACTTTGCTTCTCCCCCAAAACAATAAATAATATATCTCCCTTCAAAATGTTATTACTCCTTGTGTTTAATGGCATTGATAACTTCAGATCACTTTAAATACATGCTCTTATACAGTCCTTTTCAAAGATAAGGTGATAGCATTTATTTTCCCAAGTAGATTGGTTTCATAGTTTCTTTTGCCATCCAAAAATTTCTCAAAGTACTCAGAAGAAATCTCATCAAGAATGTACTAACTGCAAGGGAATAATCAATAAGCCAGCAAAAATAAAATAAAGTAAAATAAGAAGAATGTACTAACTTGTACCCTTAAACCTCCTCCCCAGCCTGCCCTCCTGGGCCACCCTCTACCAGCTGTCTGCAGTTGTATCCTACTCATTCTCTGGTTAACATTTTTAAACACTGATTTTGCATGGACACAAATTCTATTATCTCTATATTCCAGACCACTCTATTTCTATGGACCGGTTTCTCTAATTTTTATTAATTTTTGGTCCCTATAAGTATCCGAATAACAACAAATATTTAGGGAAATCAGTTCATACCTTGGCAGGAGTTAAAGAGCAAAGTAGTACGGTGCTTCCCTTCTTGTCCCATTTTTAGCTTTTCAATTTTGATTTAGAGGGATTTTTAAGTTGTTATGGCTATGAGGATATTGTTGACATTTTATTGAATATTTCATTTGTATGGTAGAAAGAAAGAAATTTAGGACTCAGCATACTTTATTGTTAGCCCCCCACTTTGCTATGAAAAGCCAAATAAACATTTTATGGAAGCTCAATTTTCACAATGAATAAATTACAATAGCACTTTATGTATTTTTCTCTAAATTAATATTGAGTTTATACCAGAGCATGTTGTAATAGTGCTAATTGGTAATTAGCTGTCATTACTATTGGCATTAGCTATGCTAACAGCTTATAAATGCTGCCTTCTAGTTTTTAATTTTTTAAAAAATTTTATTTATTTATTTTTAGAAAGAGGGGAAAGGAGAGAAGAAAGAGGAGAGAAACATCAATGTGTGGTTGCCTCTTACATGGTCCCCACTGAGGACCCAGCCCACAACCCAAACATGTGCTCTGACTGGGAACCAAACCACCAAACCTTTAGTTCACAGGCAGCACTCAATTCACTGAGCCACAGCAGCTGAAGCTAAATGCTGCCTTCCTCTTGTAGTCTCTGATCCTAGTTATTTATATTATTGTTTATTTTATGTAGACCTAGTCAGACCTTTTGATTAACTTCTTCACATTAGGAGCTAACCATAGTTCTGGGTATCCAAAAACCTATTCTATAGCCCTTTTAAGGATAGATAAAAATGATGGCCCATTTACATACTTGAGGAATTCACTGGCGAAAGAAGGAGCTTTGTGTCAACATTTATAAAAATGTTTTGGCATATTTAAAATAATATTGAGGAGATAACAAAACATTAATAGCACAGAGAATTGAACTAAACTGATTAGAGAATGAGATACTAATCATGAACTATTTTAAGTAAAGGCTACTAATTTCATTTAGAAAAAACTAAAATATTGACAACATTTTACTATTGAAATAGAAACATTATTACCCTATGTCCTTGTTTGCAAAGTTATAAATTCTTTAAAATATATTCAATTTCATTTGCAAAATTAGGGTATTGTAAATGTTATTACAGAGGGATCTTTATGATTATTGCTATTACCTAGATAAGTTAGATGACTATTAGGAACAAGGTACTTCTTAGAAATATTTCTCTGTCAATTCTTTTAGCCCAATAAAGACAGCTTTATTGTTCTTTATGCAACAGACTTAAATTGTCAAAGACAGGGAGTTTACTACTTATTTTAATAAATAGTCAACATATTCATAAAAATCTAATTTGGCCTCCATGCATATTCCTAATTCATATGATGTGGGTTTTATGCAGAAATCATTTGAAAGAAGGCAGAGTAGAATCCTCAACAATTAATAATGATTTTATGAGCATAAAAATAAAGTGATTAAATCAAAGATGGATTCACTCATAATAGAAAATGGTTTTGTATAGAAATAGTAAGTTAAACAATGACAGGTAGAGGTAGATCTCCATGACAAAGGGTAAGAAGTGTGTCTAATATTATAGCTTCTAATATTTTAGCTTCTTCAATAAATGATGCTGGGAGAACTGGACTAGTACATACAAAAAAAATGAAACTGGATCAGCAACTAACACCATAAACCAGAATAAACTCAAAATGGAAAAAAATACTTAAATATAAGTCATGACACCACAAATCTACAGGAAAAGACAGAGAGGAAAATTTCAGATATCTCACATAGCGATATATTTGCCCATGTATTTCCTAGGGCAAGGGAAATAAAGGGCAAAATAAACAAATGGGACTATACCAAATTAAAAAGGTTCTGCACGGCTAAGGAAACCATCATCATAATGAAAAGGAAACTGACCATATGGGAGAACATATTTGCCAATGATACATCGGACAAGGGTTTGATTTCCAAAATATATATAGAACTCATATGACTCCACACCAGGGAGATAAACAATCCAATTAAAAAATGAGCAAAGGATCTGAATAGACACTTATCCAAGGAGAACATGCAGATGGTCCACAGACATATGAAAAGATGTTCAATATCATTAGCCATCAGAGGGATGCAAATTAAAACCACAATGAGATACCACCTCACACCTGTCAGAGTGGCCATGATTAATAAATCAAGAAACAAGCGCCAGTGAGGTTGTGGAGAAAAAGGAACCCTAGTGCACTATTGGTGGGAATGCAGACTGGTGTAGCCACTATAGAAAACAGTATGGAAATTCCTCAGAAAAACTAAAAATAGAACTGCCTTAAGACCCAGTGATTCTTCTGCTGGATATATACCCTAATAATCCAGGATCACCAATTCAAAAGAACCTATGCACCCCTATGTTCATAGCAATGCTATATGCAATAACCAAGTGCTGAAAACAGCCTAAGTACCCATCAGTAAATGAGTGGATTAAAAAACTACATTATATTTACACAACTGAATATCATGCCACAGAAAGAAAGAAGGAACTCCTACCTTTCATAACAGTATGGATGGAACTGGAGAGTATTATGCTAAGTGAAATAAGCCATTGATGAAAGACAAATAGCATATGATCTTACTTATAAAAGGAACTGAATGAACAAAATTAACAGACAAAATAAACCATAAGCATGGAGCCATGGAACAAACTGACAGTTACCAGAGGAGTGGAGGGAGGGGGATAATGGTATAAAGAAAGGTAAGGGACTAGTCAAAGGACATGTATTAATGATCCAGGGACATGGACAAAAGTGTGGGAATTGACTAGGGGAGCAGTAGGTGGGATGGGTGGAAGGAGCCAAAGGGGGAAGATTGGGTCAGCTATGATAGAATAACAATGAAAAATTATAAAAAATATAGGATGATTTTACTGCTTTGGATAAAGTTATATTAGATGTTTTCAGCTAGAGAAGTTACATAAATCTTTGAGTGTTTTAAAAATGAAACCACCAGCTATTATTTAGAATTGTTTAAAAATTTAAAAACATATTATTTTAATAGAAATGTTTATATGATAGTAAACCTTCTATCAAAAAATGCAAATGAAACACAAAACTCTCCAATAAGAACAATCTAGATAAAATACAAAATTTTAAAAAAGAAGACTTAAAATCATCAGCATTAGAGAACTTTTGAGGCAGCCAGTTTTGGAGAAAAGATCCACCCCACAAAAGAACACACATTGAGATGAGTGCAGATTTCCATATGCTGTTTTCCTTTTCAGTGTTTAATTGTATTGCTTCTGGTATTGCTTCTGAGCAATGACTGAGAAGCCAGGCAAAGGACAGATGTTAGCAGGCAGAACAACCAGCCAGCAGACTTTGCAGATATCTGTGGGAGGAGTGAGATAAAAAATGAAGTTCTGGACTATCTAGAGAGCCAGGACATGAGAGCCAAAATCATATGTGGAATTCCCCCTGAAACAGAACAGAGTTTTTTCTGTAGTGTTGCCATGTTGGGAGTACAAAAACTGTAGTTTAAGACCTTCAAAAGAAGTAAACCAGATCCTAGTAATCCAAGATCCTCAGCTGGGTACCTTAGAAGCTATGTTTTAATACTAGGGCTGATTTGTTGGCAACTCAGGTTTACAATAGACTATAATCTAGCCTTCCGTCACTTAAGTTCCAAATTGCAGTGAGGTGAATTGTGGAATCTTGGAACTGCCAGAGGTTAGACTATGGATGCTTTTTCTGCAGGGAGATGCTGTTCACAAACTCCACTTTTTCTAGCAACATATAGAGCATTCAATAAAAAAACATCTGCCTGGTGCAGGAAGAAATGGAATGAAGAGAAATGTGGAAAACTGAAACAGACCCATTGGTGATTATGTTACCAGAGTCATCACACACACACACACACACACGTCATTTATATTATTAGGAAACACTGATAACAAAACAGATAATTTCATCAGAAAACTTGTATTTACAAAAACATTAAAGTAGAAATTTTAGGAATAAAAATACAATAATGGAACATAGAAGTACATGAGTTTAAAAGCAAACTGGATATAGAAGACAGATTTTATAATGGATGAAAATATCCTGATAAAAGCACAGAAAGAGGATAAATATCTAAAGGGAGAGAATAAAGACACAATTTGTGTAATTGTAGAATCTCAATGTAAGGGGAAAATGGGAAAAAAACTAAATATGAAGATAATGGCTGGAAATTTTTCAGAACTGCCAAAATACATCAGACCAGAGGTTTAAGAAGCCCAAATAAAAACTAACATGAAAACACAACTAGATACACTAAAATTGTTTTTAAAAAGAGACAATGTTAAATACATCAAGAAGAGAAGACATTATTTCTAAAAAAAAACAATTTAATGTTTCAGGTTGACTTTTCAGTAGAGACAATGGAATATGAAAAAGAATGGAATGGCACCTTTAAAATACTAAAAAAAAAAGTTAATATTGAATTTGAAACTCAGTGAAAACATTTTTCAACAATGATGGTGAAAATGAAAACATTTTCAAATCACTAAACTGAGAGAATTTTGCTTTAACAAACCCCAGTTGAAACAAACATTAACTTACAGAAGAAATATGATACAAGAAGGAAATTGGCAAATGCAAGAAGACATTAAAAGCAACAGAATTTGGAAATATGTGGGTAAATGCATTTTAATATTGATTACACAAAATAATATAATAGTATCTTGCATGGAATAACAATAATACAAAAGGCAAGAGGAAGTAAATAATGCTTAATTTTTCTTAAAGTTCCTTGAACTGCTTAAGTAATAACAAGTAGTAATTTATAATACAAATATCTATTTTATATTATATTAAATCAAAGATTCATGTTTTAGGAACTGCTGAGGCATAATAAAAGCATGTATAACCAGAAATGGAGACAAAAGCATCATAATAAAAGTACTGCTTAATACAGAAGAGGTCAAAAGAGGGAACATGAAAAACATGAAAGAGTCAGAAAAAAATGAAACAAATGTTTCTATAGTAGATATGAATCCATATGTATTGATTAATCTATTAAATATAAATAAGTTAAATATCCAGAAAAACATTTTAGACTTCACACAGGGAAAAACAAACAAACCAAAAATCAGTGTTTTGCTTACAAAAGACACACTTTGAGTTTAGGGCCACAGACAGACAGAAAGTAAAAGAAGGAAAATAACTTTCTATGCAAATAATTACCACAAATAGTATAGTTAGCATTTATGTCCTTAATCTTAAAACATGCATTTAAGGTAATAAATATTGCTAGAGATAATGACTATACAAGATTAATCTATGATAAAGATATTGGAATAACTGAAATGCAATATAGGAATGAGAATGAGTGAACTATTACATACACATACACATGTACACTCAAATATGTCTACATAGAGTCTGTTTATTGATCTTCTATATCTATAGCTATATCTATATCTGAGTCTACTTAGACCTTTAAGCAGTGTGGGGTTTAGACTAGAACTCCTGTGCAGTTAAGAATCCACACGTACCTTTTGGCGCACCAAAAACTTTCTCATCCTTCAGTTCCCCAGGAACTGGTTTTAATACCCTAGTGGATAACATTTGTGGATGCTTGAGTCTCCAACATAAAATGACATAGACCAAAGTATACTCTTGGCCCTCAAAATCAACATACTACCAACTGTGGAACAAAAACAGTACAGATTTTCATTGAAAGAAATATCTGTGTATAAGTAGACCCATACAGTTCAAATTCATGCTATGCTGTTCAAAGTCAACAGTAAATGTTTATATACACAATTATATATAGATATATGCAAACATGTTCTTATATATATTTATATATTCATATCTATAGATGCATATATCTTTTAAATTCATCCCAGAGGTTACCTTGTAACACCATAGAATTGGTAAGAATTATGTAATTTTTCAACAACAAATTTACGTACATGGTTGATAATATTTATTTTTGTCTGTGTTGGATCTCCCACCACCCTTTTTTCTTGTCCTTTGTCTTGGTGTTCTTTTTCTAGTTCTTCTGAAGTTTAGAAAATGGGAATGGTCATTACACAGTGACCAATGGTCTTCTAACTGTTAGAAGGCTCAATGACTATCATGGAGAGCACAAGGATTAACTGCAACATATTGAATAAATACTTTTTCTCAGTGTAATTTATGTTTAAGTTCCTGAATATTTATATAAGAAAAATGGATAAACTTACTTTCTGCAAAAGAATAAAAGGTTAATTTTTACCATTCTATTTTTTTCTAGTATCACATTATAATTTTTCATTATTAATAGCAAAGCTAAATTTTATTTTTAAATATAAAATCCAGAGTTTTTTGCCACAAATTAGAAATGCACATTGTCAATTGTTTGCTTTTTTTTTAAGTAAACCATTCTCTGCAAATATAGCTCTAAGTAGCTAATTAGATTTCCTAATAGCACTAGAAACCATCATGGGGATAATGTACAAGAATTGTTTTATCAGCAAAATTAAAGGGAAAAACCACCTAACACTATTTTTTTATTTTGCTTTGCAATTTAAGCTTCAATGGATTTTTTCATATTTTTTAATATGGCAAATCATTGCTCTCTCTCTGGAGCATACATTAATGGGCAGAGGACCAAATTATAAGAGTAAGCTAATTTGCACCCTTTTCATTTCATATTAGTGAAATAGATTTTTTAAATACCAAGGAATATATATCCTCCTTCAAGTCATTCTCTGTGAATTCCTAGTATAATAAGAAGTTTCATTGACTGAATTTTTTTTCTCAAAACTTCTCATTAGATACAAGGAAATTATGAACATTCTCATGGGGAAGGTGGTGCCAGTGGCTTCTGTGAGTATTTGTAGAGAGGTTCTTGACAATAGAAAGAAAAAGGAAAAAGAAAGAAATATAAATAAAAGATAGCAAGAGAAATTGCAAGACTTATCTAAAGGATATCTTTGCAATATTTCCACATGAAAGTGAAGAAAACTTCATTATGTGCAAATTGCTTAAGTTTATTTAAAAACAAAAATGTGTTTTCATGTAATGGTTGACAAATCATATAAACCATGTTGTACATCTCTGTTTTCTTCATTATCAGCCACCAGACAGGCATTGTTCATATACACAATCTCCTTAATGAGAAGCAGGCAAAGATGGGTAGCCTGTAGAAAAAAATACAGAAAAGGTGGATGGGCCTTCTTGTGAATTCCTTGTTGCTATGCACAGAATATTCTCTCTGCAGCATATTAAGACAAAATGTTTCTTTTAAGATATGCATAGTCACATATTTTTCTAAATAATTTTAAAGTGTGTAGACCAGAAAGATCTTATCAATGATTGGTCCCATGCTTAAATGAACTACAAAATAAGCCTATTTCTCCCTAGTATTGATTAATGTTTTAGTTCAAGGACAATATAAAATTAAGCATTATAGTCTTGCTTGTTAATGCTTTGAACAGTAGCTCTTCATAATTGTAGGCCTATGTGAAGGAGCAATGGACTGGGCACCAGGAGACACAGGTTTGAGTGTCGCTTACGGCACACCCTTCTCCCCATAGAAAGAGGTGGTGACTAATGCAAGAGTTGTCAGATGATGTGTAAAATTTTGCAGAGTGTGCAATATCGATATAAATTGCACATTTATCAACAGACTCAAAGATTTAGTGTAAAACTCCTGTAACATAAATTGCAACTCATTTTGTTGATAACCAAAGGCACTTGATTTTGTTAATTCTTCTAATTTACCACTGAGCTATTAAATTGCTAAATGAGTATAAGTGTCATCAACTGCAATACACATGTACACACACTCATACACATAAACTTACATCTTTCAAGTTCAAGAATTGGTATTACATATAGTTAATACACTAGTTTCTTGTCTCTCATGATAGATTTTTGCTTCCTCTCTTTTTGTCAGGGACTAAATGGAATTTCTGCTATGCGAATTTCTCTTTCCTTGTCTCTGTGTTTCTACCTCTCTTGTTCTTCTTCTTCCCTTCTTCTTTATTAATAATTTATCTATTAATAGTGTCTATATGTCTGAACAATTATGATAAAACAGGACATACGCTAAGTGGATAGTAACCCTAAGTAGGTCTTCATTGCTGCAATAATCTTTTTGCTACCATCAACCAGAAAATGGAGTGTAGGGAGGAGGTTTCCTCCTAGAAACAATGGCCCTAAGAGTATAACCTCTGAATACTTCCTTGTCTCATTCATTAACCATTACACTCTTGGCCAAGATATGCTAGTCCCACAGATAACACAGGAAGACAAACCACTGTGATTCCAGAAAAATGGGGTGCTGAGGAACATGAACTATGTAAGGATGCAGTACCTTACTAAGTGGATTACATTTGTAGCACTTAGTGAACATGATTTTATGTACTTCTGTAGCATAAGGTCCTACTTTTAACATGCAGTTTTGCTTATCTTTATATTGAGTAAATGAATTCAAACAAATATTTTATGGCCTTTACATATTTTTCTCTACATTTCTTTTCAATCAGACTTTCTGAAGTCTTCATAATCTCCAGAAAGTAGTGCAAACTGCATACAAGAAAATAAAAGCATTTTGATAATACCATATTACATATTTGAGACGGAAATATAGACAACACCAAAGAAGACAACTGCAGTTTCCTGGAAAGAATAGGAAAAGATTTGACCTTCCTGCCCCAAAATGGATTGATATTTATTTCATATCTTTTAACTGTAAGAAGAACAAAGTGCATCACAGTAAGGAAACAAAGCTGGGACGTGGCCAAAGTTGCTGTGCGACCTAGCCCGGGGATAATGCAAAGTCGTTATGTCATGGAATATAACTAGTACATGGGCCTATCAGAACACGAGAAGCTCAGTGATGTCATGTTCTGATAAAGAAACTAAGTGGAAAATTGATAAGGAGAAATAATCACTGACAAAGTCCATTCTTCTGGTGACAAAATATTCCACTACCCCCATTATCTCAGGAGCGGTTACCTCAGGGAGACATGCAAAGTGCCCAGATTTGCTCACAGGATCAAGGTCAAAATTCAGAATCTCTGGATGATACATGATGTTTTCTGCATCAGACTTAAATGTGGTTCATTTTAATATGAAATCTATGAACTCAAAAAGTTAATTTTATATTGGGACTTTATGAACTAAAACTACAATACATAACGGTGAAATAGGGTCAGGGTTATCACATATTTTTCACTGGTGACAAGGAAGCGTCACCATACCATACTAATTCTGAAATTCTGCAGATGGAGGTACACTATTCTGCAGGTAGGACCTTAGGTCACTTTTCGGTCCCTGGGAAGGCAGCCCATTCATTGTTCTCCTTTGCTTTCAGTTCTTCCCTCTGAAAAGCACTTTCTTTTTCACTAACTTCTATGGCTCCATATGAAGTGGGCATTGGAGAACATGCTCCCTGGAAGGACTGGGCAGCTTTCTCAGAAAGCTTTCAGCAAATCAATCTCTTCTCTCTGAGTTATTTTTCCAACTGAAAAGATTTACTAGGTGCCACATTAATTCATTCCAAGGTTTAATAGTGGGTGCGACAGCCATGCTCTTTATTTGATCTCTGCCATACGGGGACTTCTAATAGGTTTTTGTTACTCGATGACCATTTCCATTGCATTTTTAATGGGTTGGTAGAAGAAGTAATTGCTTTAAAAACTATAAAATTGGAATTTCTGAACGCTGTTTTCTTTCTTTCCTGCTTGCTAACCAGGTGACTTTTTTTAAGACCTCTCATCATTCTTACGACACTTTGTCAGTGCCACCAACATTAGCCAGCACAGACCATTGCCTTCTGTTTTCCCAACTCTTCTCCTATAACATATCATTATATTTGTGTGTATATAATCATATTTATCACTAGATGAATTACCTGCCTTGCAAGTTATTATAGGAACAATTTTACTAACTCTTTTACCACTGCATAGTACAACAATATGATTATTCATTATTCAACCATTCGATATCAGCTTTCCTACCACATATAGCCAGGCTTGTAAGCCAACGACATACATTTTAGGGTTTTTGTAGAGTAGCACTTAATTTCCAGCTACTAATTTATATATAGATCAAAATAGGGTAGCTTATATTACAACACTAAACAGCTTCTAAGTATCAGTGTTTTAAGGTAATACTCTTTTCATACTTATGCTACATGTCATTAAGTCATTAAGTCTCCCCCAGGTCACTAAGAGTAACTGTTCTCCATGGATCTACAGGTATCCAGACCAAACATTTTCTGCATAGCCATCTCATATGTCTCCAGCCTCTGTGTCAGAGCAGAATTCTACTTTGGCGATCTCTGATAAGCAATTAAATGCTCCAGTCTGAAAGTGATACTAGGAACTCATTGTCCAGAACTGGTGACAAGGCTGAACCCAATTACATGAGGACTAGGAAATGTAAATCTACCCGGTGCCCACAAGTGAATTCGTAATATTTTCCAGAGATTAGCTTCCTACAATTTAAAAAACATTAAATTCTATTTATTTAATTACTCTATTTTTTTCAGATTCACATTACAAATAAACTCCTTTATTAGCCTAAAATTGTTGCTTCCCTAATTCATGTTCAACCTCACAATTTCATGTTTTTAGTTGTAAGTTGGGTAGCCACCATCTCCTCTCTATATTAATCCAAATACCATGCAATAGAACCCCAAATTTAGAGATTTTAACAGCAAATATGTCATTATATGCAGAAGAAAAGGAAGGGATGAAAAGACAAGTAAATTTATAAACTGTTATGGTACTTAGACCTTTAGAACACAACTACAAAATATGATTTTTAATTGTTTTTTTTTACCTCTAGAGCACTAAAACAAAAGTTTCAATACTGATAATTCCAGAAAATACTTACTGAATAGAAATAAAAGGAATAGTCCTTATAACCAGGAGAAGCACCATGTCTTCACTGACTAATATTACTCCTGATGTGTGAGTCAAATCAGTGTTAGATGGAGTTCTGGCTCTGCGTGATCTGAGGTTAAAACATGTTCTACCACCACCTTGTCTGTTTAAGCGGAACATTATGTTTCCAGGTGCTAATGCATAGCAGCATGACAAACTCAAACATAGTTTCTAAAATCATCGTGTATTATCTATTAAATTAAAATTTAACTGATCAGATTAAACAATGATGAGAGATGGTTAGTGATCCATTGCATTGCAAACCATTTCAAATTGACCTCAAAGACTGTATTGAGATTTTACAGAGAGTTTCTGGACAATTGCTTTTTATCAACTAGATTATTTTAAAAATGACCGAAAGATAGTCAAATTGATGACTTCTAAACATTGGCAGGAAAAATGTGATATTTACCATTTTGAGAAATTCATTTCCAGAGTGTTTATATGCGTAACAACACCAGGGTATATAAACCACATCATTTTTTCGGTTAGTTACCAGTGCTGATTTTAGGAAGCTGCCTTTTGATTGAGAATAAAGAAGAAGAATAGCATCAGTTTTTATTCTAAAATTTGTTGCCTTAGTAAGAGTAGTTCACAGTAATGCTTTCTCTGGTTTAGTTAAGCATATTGGAACAATCACAAAAGGCATTTTAAACATTCCTGTTAAATACAGCATTTTTCCAAAGAATACATTTATACCAGTTATAATGCTGAGAGAAGGGGGAACACACATGTGCTATTTAAAATATCAGTCACTCTTTCCTTTAGAGTTAAAAAAGGCAACATTTTCTAGTGGAAAACAATTTATTTTTGGTGAGGCACTTTGGAAAATTGTGGATCTCATCTCAACTTTGAATCAGATGGTGAGATGTATAAACTTGAACTGAAAAACACACAACAGTTAAAACCAAACATGAAATTTGGGGCCAGGAAGATGTTGTCTGTTTACAGGTTGTGTGACCCAGAAAAAGGAATCTGTCTGTATCTCAAATTCTTTGCCTGTAGATTAAGGATGATAGTACATCAAAGAGTTTTTTAATAAGGAATGTTACTTGAGACTACATGCAAAAACATTGGGTAAAGCACATATGACATATTAAGAACATAAATGTTATTCTACTTCTTGCCTTTCATGCTTTCACTATAGTTGTGGCGGAATATAATTCCTTATATTCGATCAATATTGTATAAGATGATATCAAGTGTTGAAAAGAATGTTCAACATTACAAGTTACCATCTTGCATTACAAGTTACCTGTTTGCATTACAAGTTACCATCTTAAGTAATCAGTTCCCATAGTCTTTAAAATTTTTTTATTGTACTTTTATTCTATTACCATTTAGTCCCCATATACCTCCTCCTCACCCACCCACTCCTTGCAATCACCACACTGTTGTTCATGCCCATGAGTCTTTTTCCTTTTACTCAATCCCCAATTTTATTTAGCAGATTCTAATAGTATTCAGGAACATGACTTTAAGTCATGCAGATTAATTTAGTTGAAAATAAATTGCAAAAAATTACAATATACTTAACAACAGTTAAAAGCATGCAGGTACATATATTAAGTTTGTTTACACAAAAATTTACATGTTTATGTACACGTATGTACACATTATGTACACATACACACAAATTGAATATGAAGAACATAACACAGTAGTGTGTTAAAATGAGCAACTCTGGAGTAAACTTGGTTTGAAGTAAACTTGGTTTAAACTTGAAGTAAACTTGGTTTGAAGTAAACTTGGTTTAAACTTGGCTTGGTTTGAATGACTGTTCTTTAGTAGTTGTGTGACCTCAGGAATATTATTTAACCTATTCATTCAGCGTGTTTACTGATACAATGGGAAAGACAATAGTACATGTGTATTAGAAAGTTTTAAGATTCAATGAGTTATTATTTACTAAGTATTTAGCACATGGTAAAATTAAATTAAATGAAAAAATTTCTAAAAATGAGGTTATGTATTATTTTTTTATTTAATGTATAACTTTTTTACTTAACATACAACGTGAAAATATTTTTACCTTTTCTCACAACACTATTTTGATGGTTGAGTTATTTTTGATTAGACTAAGGAGTACCTGGCAATGTTTTTTGGTTGGATATATATGCTTTTAAAAATTTATTATTTAGATAATAAGATCCCTGTAGCTCACTTTGTCATAGTTTTCTTAGGATAAATTCCCAGGATTTCTGAATCGAATGGTATACACATTTAAATTTTTTGATATGGGTTGCCAAGTTTCCCTTTCTAAAGATAGTACCAATTTGGACTCCTATAAACTACATAAAAATATTCTGCATAGAAACTATGCACACTAGATTTAGAGTTTGAGCACTGAGAATATTCTAGGTTATGTTAAATAAAACAAAAAAAAGGGCTTGAAGATTATGTTTCTTGTAAATACACACAGAAAACTACTAAAAGAATATTGGCTGGAATTTTAACAGTCATCATCCTTAAATACTGTGATGAAAAGAAATATTTATTATTTGTTTTTTCTCAGCTTTTTACTTTTTAAAGTTTTGCCACTTTGTGATAAGACTTGTTACAAAAATGTAGACTAATATATTTTGTTTACTTTCTGTGATACAGGAATTCACTGATGCATGCAAGTAGTAGTTGATGGTATTATCTATGCTCTCAATCTACAATTTTGATGCATTTTTGTAATTAGTCCCTTAAATACTTAAAGTGCATTATCAAAAGGGCAGCATCTTTAAAATGTCTTTATCACCACATTTTATGGAATTTTAAATTACACTGCTTATTTTTTGTTTGTTTAGGTTTATATGTTTGTTTTTCCGTTTTGGCTGTGTGCCTGTTGTTTTCTTAAAATTTGACTAAAAATGGGCCTGGCTGGTGTGGCTCAGTGGATTGAGTGCCGGCCTTCGAACCAAAGGGTTGCCAGTTTGATTGTCAGTCAGGGTACGGATCTGGATTGCCAGCCAGGTCTCCAGTAGGGAGCATGTGAGAGGCAACCACATATTGATGTTTCTCTCCCTCTCTTTCTCTTTCCCTCTGTAAAAAAAAATAAATACAATACAATTAAAAAAAACTAAATACATAAAAATAAAATTTTGATTAAAAATACCTAATTTTTGAATATCTTTTCAAACTCATTAGATTGACAGGCATCTTGCTGTCACTAGAGCCGATGACATGAATTCTGTTAGCTAATGAAAACTTGTTGTTAGTAAAAACAGGCCAGCATGTCATGTACTGAGTTGACTTCCTGCATTGATTTCATTCTTCTTTAGCCAATTCTGAAACCTCAAGGCACTTGGAGGCTCCTGTGCCTTGTGTACTTTACTGCTAAAACAAGAACTCCAGAAAACCCTCTCAGCTCTGCACACTTTCCTGGCCTGGAGTGTGCACAAGAGAGCCTAGACTCCGTCTCAGAGCAGCAGCAGTGGGCAAGCAGAAGCTGCAGGGCTCTCTGAGATCTCAACTCAGAACTCACAAGGCATTCATTCTGTCAGACTTCATCAGACAGGCAAGCCACAGGGACAGCCCAGGTTCAAGGGGCGGGGAAACAGACTCCACCCATTGGTGGGGGATACCTTAAAGGATTGGGGTCATTCTTTGCCATCTACAATCTACCGTGTTTCCCATTCAAGGTTCTATACTTAATCTATTTCTGTTTGTGTAATAAAACATATTTTGAGGTCTTGTAATACCAAGAATTTTATTTTTAATCTACCTTCCTTCTGTCTTTACTCTTCTTTCATTAGGATAAACTACAGCTCTGAAGTCTATTAAATTACCTGATTGCCTTTTTTTCTTTTTTGATTGTTTTTTAATTAAATTTATCGGGGTGGCATTGATTAATTAAGGTCATATGGGTTTCCAGTATACATTTCTATTATACATGATGTGTATATTGCATTGTGTGCCTACCATCCAAAACCAAATCATCTTCCTTCATCATGTATTTGGTCCCCTCTTCCCTTTGCCAACTCCTACCCCCTTCTATTTTATAGTGAAAATTTACGTGTCCTTTTTTATATCAATAATGATGACTATTAGTTAAGCTGATAAGTAGTCATTTATTTCTCACTAGTAGTTGATGGTCTTATGTACTTCTCTAAAGTACCTAAAAGACCTCATAACAATCCGGGAAAACAAATGGATGATACATCTCTTCTTCAACAGGACAGTTCTTTGTGTCTGAGGCCTACAGATAAAATCCTGAGCTAATGAACTGAGACCACAAATCTGAGAAGCCTTTTTGACTTTGTATCATTAATAATTCCGTGTGAGTTTCGTCTATTGATTTTGGGGGAAGTAATTACTGTCAAAGAGAATTCCAGCACTGGTCTGACTCCAGTTATTTTGAATGTAATATTGAGATGATGGTAAAAAGATTACTATGTAGCTCTATGTGTGCACCCATGTCTGTTTCTTCTTGTTGCTACTGTTTTCACAGCGGTAAACTGTAGAATCATCTATTATAAGATGAGGGTTTTTAAAAAATACTATATAGCGTCTAAGTGTTTACTTCCATTAACTCACATGTAGTGCTGATCTAGTGTTTATGTATCTAATTGGTTTTAGGAATAATAATATTTATGAATAACTTCATTCTCTTTGCAACCTTTAATGTGCTGCAATTTTCAGCCCCTGACCTGTAGCTTAGGCAAGACATACTCAGCCTGGTGGTTCTGTGATGAGTCATACGTGCATATTGCTACAGAAAGTTTTGCTCTCTCTATATTGGTTTTTGTAGGTATTATATTTTCATGTCAGTGTTTCAGCTCATGCTACCTTCTTTCTGCACGTAATACACTTTACTGAAATTTCATTAAGCTGTTTCTCTCTCTCTTTCCATGTGTGTTGGTGTGTGTGTGTGTGTGTGTGTGTCTGTATCTGGGTTACATAGGATTCTGGTTCAACTCCAGTACCTGACCACCATGTAGTCACTTAACTTAATGTGTATAAAACATCTTCCCATCTAGATCCTTCCTGTTATTGATGGATAGGACAACTATGAAGTAACTTGACCATTTATCAACACACGACATGTGCCTATTTACATGTCAGTCATTTGGATGTGTTCTCTAAGTTATGGTGTCATCAGAGTGACTTTCTTCGTGTAAAAAACCCACCATGTTACAATTTTCCTTTGCATTGCAATGCCTTTTGGCAACTATTATCCTCCTTTGGTTTAATTGTGGTGGAAATAAGTGTCAGCAGAAAATATTTTGTTGTTTTTTTTACTTCCCAAAGTACATGGTAAGTTCTTTTTTAAGAAACTACAGTGTGATATTGTTTTAATTTATCTATAAAGCAAATGATTTTGAAACATTCCATAATATAAACAGCAATATCTGTTTTTCCCCCTAGCATCATAAGATATTTTATAACATAGGCAGAAGAATGATGTTTTATATTTATAGTATGGTGAAACCCTTCTAAAATAATTGTTTATGGATTTAATGTCTTAGAAGATATAGCTTATATATTTCAATATACACATGTCTAGCTATGCTTAACAAAGAAAACTTACAGGTAAAACCCAATAAGGTAACACATGCTTGTTTTGAATGAACCCCATAATATCTTACAGGATCGTTTGGCTTTGACTTTATCACTTGTGAATTACTAACATACAGAAGAGCTTAAATATCAATAGCAGTATATTTGAGACTTCTACTTTTCTCTACTGGACAAAACTTCACTTCAGTTTCCATGACTGCCATTTGTGACACCATTTCTTTAGATATCTTGGGTAAATAATTCTTTTTTGGTACATTAGCCAATGGATACATATGACATTAACATTAGGTAAAATTTTATGAGATGACATGGCTAATAAAAACTGATATATGATTTTAAATCAGTCAAATATCCACTATGTTTACTTTTCATGTTAGGCTATTTATGCTTTAGTTTTTCATTCTGTGAAATGGGGTACCAATAAAACCAGAATATAGGAATGCTGGGAAATGTAAAAGGATTCATGTGTGTGAAATGCTTTGTACTTAGAAACTACCTACTTATATTAGTTTCCATTTTGTCTTCCATCCCTCAGCTATCAAAATAATTTTATGTGCTCATTGCTGTTACAACATACTGGTACAAAGATGTGTTTTTCATAATATGTGAAGATAATGTATGTAAAAAATTTCACGATATATTCTTTTATAATATTGTCATATAAAAACATTAAAATAATTTAAGTCAATCTTGTCAAAGAGAAATAAATAAATCATACTGAATTTTCACACAGCTAGATTTTGTATAAAATAGTTATTTTAACAGAAAAATAAACTTGGAAATAAATACTATTTTTAAATATTTTAATTAATGCATTTTTTCTTGCACCAAGTTTTATGATTAAATACTGACATTGTGATAGGCATTCATCTGCATATTGCTGTGTAAACTGAAAAGCATGGCACTCATGCCCAAAGATACGTCCGACCATATTTTCTTCATGTTAACACACATGTGAGAGTTACATATAACATTACTACCAAGAATATAATTTTTCATGTATGTAGAATATAAAAGTACAGGTTCATGAAAACGTTTATTTTTTCCCTGTAAGATGATTCTAGTAGTGCTTAGTTGTATTCAAGTTCATTTGAAATGATTTTGTTAGATTGTGCTGGGACAGGGATCATCAGTGTGCATTTAAAAAAACATAAAAATTGGTAAATTTTTGTGTAGCCATTTTAATATAAAGATGGAAGAAAATACACATCCCAGCATAGTATGCTTTATTATTTTAAGAAAGGTAAAAACACAACTGTAACACAAAGATGTGTGCAGTGTATGGGGAAGATGCTGCGACTGAGCAAACGTGTCCAGAGAGATTGGTGGAGCTTCGTGCTGCAGGCCTCTCCCTGGATGACACTCCACCATCACAACCTGAAATTGATAGTGATCAAACTGAGACACTAATTGAGAGCAAATAACATTATTCCATGCGAGAGATAGCCCACACACTCAGAATTTCCAAATAAATAAAGATAATGTGAAAATGAAAAAATGTGTCTTTTATTTTACAGGGAAAACTGAATGGACTTTTCAGCCTCCCCAGTGGAAGCCTGGTCTCACAGGCACTTTTTATGTGTCAGTGACAGAGCTGGAAGCTAATTCGGTTCACTAGCCCCTCTTCTCTGTGGCTACTAATAGGATGAATCTGGCTTAAAATACTTAATAGTTTTGATTCCCCTACTGAATACATTTATATATAATAATTGGCATTTAAGAACTTTCTTCGCGTGCTTCAGCTATTCTTCAGCTTTCTTTGGTTCACAGGCCCACGCTCAATGCACTGAGCTACACCAGCCAGGTATTCTTCAGCTCTCTGTTTCACAGTTTTCTCTGAGGGCTTTCCTATTCATCCAAATGACCTGATCTTCGGGCTGTTGCATATGCCCTGCACGCCCCTCCATCTATTATTTTACTCATGAACACCTCTTTCTAGATTCCTACTCTATACTATTTTAAACATGATCAAATCAATCTCTTCTATAGGCAAAGTCCTAGTTTTTGTGTAAAATCTATGAACCCCAAATTAATATGAAAGTAACTAATATAATGTTGTACCTACTAAATGCTCACCTCTTTAAATTAACTCAGTTAACCCTTAAAGCAGCTCTATAGAATATAGGTCTCCTCATTTTATTAACAAAAACATTAAATCTCGGAAATTTGTGAAAATTGAATTAGGTAGCATAGATAATGTGATAAAACTTGACTGTGACCAAGTTTTATATGATCTAATTTTATTTTATCTTTCTTATTTTATATTTTACAGGAAAACCCTCTTCTCTTGGAACTTTTTGAATATTCAGTCTACCACTTACAGTGCCCATTTCATCACACTGCTAAGATGTAAAATTTTTAAAGGCAGTAATTATATATTACACATCGAATCGGAGCTAAATAAAATACATCAAAAAAACAAAGAAACCTAAAAATAATCACAGAGTTTGAGACAGCCCCAAGCAAAAATAATAAAACAATATGCAAAGTTCTTGTCCAATTACTGCAAGCTCTAGAAAACAATCAATACTCAAGAACTGTTGACTTATTAAAACAGAAGAATTACTCTAAAAATAGACTATGGAATGCAGCCTAAATTTGTTAACATTAGTTCAACAAAGAAGTCCATAAATATGCATTTAGATGCTAAATATATCAAAGAACAACAATGGGAAGCATTCAGCTTACTGCAATGCAGAAAGCACAAGGCAAAGTAGAGAGGAAAAGCCATTTGATTGCACAGGCAGTAATATAAGCAACTTTTTTTGTTATTGTTTGATTTAGAGATACATGGAAAGTTGCAAGGTTTGGGGGATTTTTTTAAATTGCTTAATTTGTTATCGGTCCTAATCTTTTACAAGACATATGGGTGATTCTTTGGTGCTACTCACCTGGAGCTGAAATGTAACCTTTGGAAAGTGCACTGTCAAAAAGGTCTTATTGTTACCGAACAAGGGTGGGGGGGGGCAATACTTGGCCCACTGAGGGATGCCAAAAACTGCTTCAGAAAACAGAGGCCACTCCCAAGGACAGTATACTAATATCTACTGGGCTCTTCTGTCTGCCGCCAATTGGAAAGACATCTCTCAATGCCAGAGATTTGTGAAAAGGAAACGAAATGTTTATTTAATGCTATTCAGGCCTAATGCCTTCCCTAAAATATTAAAGTCTTTAAGGGTATACACCTACACACACACACACAGCACTCCCTTCTCCCACTGTCCCAACTCCGGGTACCGTACATCAGGAAAAGAGCACAGGTCCGTTTTTCAGGTCGCTGGCACGTGAGCTGTGTCGCCTGTCCAGGCAGGATCTCCAATTAATCCAAAGTCATGCAGCACCTTTCACTGGCAAGAGTTCTTTGTACCAAGTTCCAGTCAAAGTCTCTCCTGCTTTCCAGGTAACAGGAGAAAAGGGAGCACCCCGAAGCCGCACTCCACCAAAAGTGCGCGTCTTTCTTCTTCACCTGGCCGCAGGGATCTCCATTCTGGCAAAGCTGCGTGGTCTTCCCTTTCACCTGGCCAAGAGGGGGTCTGCACTCCGCTGAAACCGCATGGCTCTCCCTCCTAATGGCTACAGGGGTCTACATCTTTCCAAAACAGCGTGGCTCTCCCCCTCACCTGGCCAAGAGGGGGGTCCTCACTCTGCTAAAGCCACATACCTCTCTTGCAGGCCCTCTCTCAGAGAAGCCGCCCCAGTTCCAGCCTGGTTAGCTACTCACTTCTCCCTGGCCCAAAACTTGGCCACAGCTATTTAACATATCTATGAAACCAGTTAAAGGTTATAGATATGTTAAATGACCATTCCAGAGGTTAGCTGCAAAACTGTTGCTATGCAAAACAGCTCTCAATGGCCCTGCTCCATTCGTCCCTTCCCCCAACTGACACCTGGGGTGGGGGGGGGGGGCGGGTGAGGACATCTTCATATTTCCTCCAATATTCCTGTACACTTTGAGTTCTGGACACCATTCCAAATCTTTTTTTGGCCCCTCCTTGGCTGCACCCTGCATCATTATGTCTTTGACGTTTTTTCTTTTTTTTTTTTTTTTGCCAAAATGTTTCTCCTGTTTCTCCGCTGGTTCTGACTTTTATCTTTGTATACGATCACTTCTGTTATTTGGATGAATTCCAGTAAAGCCTTGAAAATCTTTCTAAAGACTCATTTGAAGTAAAGAGATTTAAGCAGAATAAATGTGTATTTTGATGAAAAAATACTCTTATTTTCAAGAATGTTGATTTCATGGTGTAAATCTTGTTACAGTGGTTGGTGAAGTGGACTGTGAAAGAATTCACAAAAAGCCCTGGCTGGCATAGCTCAGTGGGTTGAGCGCAGGCCTGCAAACTAAAGGATCGCAATTCGATTCCCATTCAGGGCACATGCCTGGGTTGCAAGCCAGTTCCCAGCAGGGGACACACGAGAGGCAACCATACATTGTATTTCTCTCTCTCTCTCTCCTTCCCTTCCCCTCTAAAGATAAATAAATGAAATCTAAAAAAAAAAAAAGAATTCACAAAGATAAGAAAGTGTGGAAAGTAAAGTTTTTTAAATTATTTTTTATTATTGTTCAAGTACAATTGTCTCCATTTTCACCCCACCACCCCCATTGCCCCACCCATCCCTTCCTCCCATCCTCAGACCCACCCCCTTTGACTTTGTCCCTGTGTCTTTCATACATGTTCCTTGATGGCACCCCCTTCCACCCTTATTATTCCTCTCTCTCTTCCCCTCTGGTTACTGTCAGAGTAAAGTTTTTACTCACTCTCCAAGAAAGGAGAGGGGCAGGATATGGAGAGATACGCCGGCCTTGAGGGGTGGGGCCTTTGAGTTTTTGTTGGATTATGATTGGATTAAAAAGCCTGGGGGTTGCTGTTGTGTGGCCCCAGGCTGTGGGGGCTTTGTAGGCATTGTAACACCAGACTGCAGTTTGTTCCAGTGTTATCTTCTGCCTGTGGTTGCAGGGAGCGGTTAGTTCTGTTCTGTTAGTTACTAGAAGGGTTGCTTCCAGTAACTTCTGGTCCTGAGGACAAAAGCTCAAAAGAGTAAAATGAGAGTCATGTTTAACAAGGCCACAGGTCTTCTCAGCAATTAGTGATACAATAGCAAGTGGCCCTGGCTTTACCCTTTCAGGTCTCAAACAACATACATGTATGTTATTTAAGTTAGATACATAATTTATAAATGTGTCCCAAGCTTTTATACCACTGGTTTCAGACCAGAAAATCTTCTCCTCCTCATATGGAGTATGACTTAAATAAATACGCCTGATGGTAAATGTGCAGAGGGAGTATGAGAGATTGGATCTAGTCTAATTTACATAAGTTAGATTTAAATATCTAAAATATTTTTATTTGTCTGTTTCCACCAAGAGTCAACAATTTAGGTTAGAAGAATTCAAACCCTGTGGGCAGCTACCTAGGTTTTTCATAAAATATGTATTCCTTTTTCTAACATATAATCAATTAAAATTGTTCTTCTGAATTCTATTTTTCAGGCTTTGGATCTCTCTGGGACTCTAGAGTTCTTAAAGAGTTTTCAATTCACGTGTTAAGAATTATCTGTAGATAAATAATCATTTGAATATATAAATGCATAATGCATATACATATATCATGTGCATATAGATGCTATTATGTTTAATAAAAATAGATGAAACTGAAAGTTACTAAATTCACAGTCATCTTTTGTCGCTTTCTAATTCCTAAATCAACAAATACAAAGAATACAACTACTGTCATGTGGGATTGCACTTTTTCTAGTTCAAATTTTAAAAAGCTCCTCTTATTAAAAACAAGTACAAGTTAGATAGGAATATACAGGTATTTAACTGTATTTTCTGTAGGTGTTTGTAGCTGTGTAACTCAGTTTCAAAAATCGGTGTCTTTGTAGTGTGTTTGCTCTTGGTTTAAAACACTCTTCTTTTTCTCTCTGTACTATTTTTACGTAGACCTCCCTTGGAACTCCTTGTTTACCATTTGCAGGCATGCTCTCAGAAATTCTCTGTGCTCACTTCTGCAAAACATTCCATTCAAAGGTCACACATTTTTAAGGACTTAACAGAGATTCTAAGCATGTTGAAGAGATCACTTGACACTTTTTTTATAATATCATTACTGGACAGGGGTCTGGCCCCGGGTGGGTCTGCCTAAGGGCAGCTGCAGTGCGTGGGTTCTTGACTTCCCGTGGGAAAGATTTCACAACACCAACCAGGTGAGGATACATCTATTAAAGCTGGGACAGTAAAACGAGGAAGGCCCTAGCACAGGAAAAGCAACAGGAGAGCCTAGGCTGGGCTTCCTTACCTCCCTGGGAAGGCAGAGGAAAGGGGCTTTGGGGACAGTTTCAGGGAATCTGTCTGAGATAAGCTGCCAGCTGCCCATTGCTTCAGAGGTTAGGAGACGCCTGCTTGTGGAGGAAGAAGCGGGGGAAGAAGGGAAAGGGAATGGCACTGGCTGCTCCCGAGAGGGAAAGTGCACCCTGGGTCCTTTGTCTTGAGGCTTTTATCTCTTTCTTGCAGGTGGTAATCTTAGGGAGGTCTCAGGGAAGGGTCTCCGTAGAATATTCATCAGTTCCCCAGGTGTTCCCCTTCGGGGTCTTTAGTCAGTGCAGTTGGTTCTGGCATCACCCACCCGGTTTCGCTGGTTTTCTGGGCCTGTAGCTGAAACACAACAGAAAAGATAAAGCCAAAACCATTTGCTATCATGGTGCCATTTGCCAAGCCTGCCTGTGACATTGTTAAGCATGGCTGCCATTTTAGTCTCCTGAACCTGTGTCCCCAGTTAATGGAAAGCAAGAACACAACATGACTAACCACTCCCTACAGTCACAGGCAGAAGATAACATTGGAACAAACTACAGCCTCCTGTGAAATGCCCCCAACAGCCCAGGAGCCTCACACAGCACCCCCACCCTTTTTTAATCCAAGTATAATATAATAAAAACACAGAGTCCCTACCCTTCAATGCTGGTGTATCTCTCCACACTGTGCCCCTCTCCTACCTTGGAGAGGGAATAAAAACTTTACTCTCTACATTTTCTTCTTTTTAAGTGGATTCTTTTCACAGCCCATGTCAAAAACCAGCATAACAACTATGGCCTCTGATGTAATGTCCATGGAGGAAAGGCCAGGAGAGAAAAAGTTACCCAGAAGGTGACGTCACTGGTTTTCCAGTTTTTCCACCCTGCCAAGAACTCTGTCCAGGTGACCATCTGTATTTGGATGTAAAGTGCTTTGAAAGTTTGTTCAGCTATCTGTCTCAGTTTTCCTATTCCACTTGCCAAGGAATTTCCCTAGCTTTGTACTATCCTGTCTCAGTATCAAGAGTTAAAATACAAACTTCTGGTTTGAACAACAATGAACCAAAACCAGCCAGATTTACCCTCCCCTCTCAGACAACAATATTTGGGAAGAAATGTATGAAACAATGATTCTAACCCATTAGACATCAGGCAACAATGGACAGAAATCCATGAGAGGTAGGAAATAGAAGAGATGAGACCTTATTAGGGCAGTTTATTTCCTTGAGAGTTTTCAGGCATTAGAATAGAGGAAGATAAGCTAGACAGAGTCCCACAGACTTTCTGAATTAAAGAAGTCAAGATGAGAGTCTTGTGAGACTGAAGTGGGTGGAATACACAGGACAAAGTGTGGAGAAGAGAGTTTCGCAGATGAAGCACAGCGTTCACATAACCTTGGTCATTCAGTCAAGTCCTGATTACCAGAAACTCCTGGAAGCTGTGAAAAGAACCACCCAAAAAGATTGGGGGGACAGTACCTGGTGCACACACAGGGTCAGAAATAGTGCCTACCAAATTCTCATAATCTGCACTGAGTGAGGTACTCAGAGGGAGTTGTCACAGTAGAGAGGAAACACTAAACACTGCTCCGGTTTTCCTAACAAATTTTAAAAACAAGATCTGAAAGAATCAAATGGTGTTTAAGTAATTTAACTGACCCAGAATGTAGCTCATGAATATTTATAAGAAAACAAAATGATCTCCTAACAAGGTAAAATTCACAATGTCTAGCATCCAATAAAAAAAAAGTAGACAGACATACAAAGATACTGGAAAATATAATCCATAATGAAGGAATACATTAATCATTTGAAAGAAACCCAAATTGACATGAATATGAAATTAGTGGATAAGAATATTAAAAGAGTTATCATAAGGTTTTGAATATACATTAAATGTATGCATATATTCCATATTTTTTAAAACAGACAGGACAGATATAAAGGAAGGCCTAAATTAAACTTTTAGAGAAATAATGTCTAAATTGAAAAGAAAAACACTGGATTGTATTACCAACTTAGAAGAAAAGATCAGTGAACTTGAAATAAAGATAGAAAATAATGTTTTAAGAATAATATTTGAGAATACTGTAATAACTATTATAGTCCCTCAAAAAAAGAAAGATAGTTGGGAGTAAAAATAAATAAATAAATAATGATGTGAAATATTTCAAATTTGAGGAAAAATGTAATACCAGAAATACAAAAAGCACAATGAACACCAAGCTTTAGCAATAAAGAAACTACACAAAGAAATACTATTATCAAATTTCTCAAAACCAGTGATAAAGACAAAATTCTTAAATCAGCCAGAGGGGAAAAAAAGCATTATTTGTACAGAACAAGTATACAGATGAAAGATTTTCCATTGGAAACAATGAAAGGGAAAAGACAGTGGAGTAACATCTACAAAATGATGGGAAAAAGTGTCAATCTGGAATTTCATATTCTGATAAATATCTTTCAAAAGCAAGATTGAAATAAACTTTTTCAGATATACCAAAGTTGAAAGAATCCCTCACAAGCACTGAAAAACACAAAAAGCCTTTTAGGAGGAAGAAGAAGCATGCTAGGTGGAAATAGGAGCCCACACAAAGGAATAAAGATCAGTAGGAACCAAGGCAAGATGGAAATAAGTAAGCTTTTTTCTTATTATTTAACTATATTTAAGATATAATTGTTTAAATAAAATAATTTATAAAACATTAAGTGTAGCATGTTATAGAATAAATATGAATACACCACATATAAATAATATCATAAGGTCATGAGGGGAGAAATCTAAACATATCTAAACATTAATATAGAAATGTTAATATGAACATGTAAACATATAATATATAAATAAATATATGTAGTCTTGAAGGTAGACTGTGATAAAATAAAGACACATAACAAATCCTAAAGCAACAAGTTTTTTAAAAAAGATATAACAAAGAGCCAACAAAGGAAGTAACAATAGATTCATAAAACTGTTTTATTCAAATTAATGCAGAAACCCCCTATAGCCAACTTACATGCTAGCATATATCATTATAGTAATGCACAAAGCACCAGAACTGTGCAGAGGTCACACAGCTTATAATAAGTTAGAGCCAAGGAGTCTGACTTCAGAAGTCAGGCCGTTTATAGAAGATGTACATCATTCCAATGGTATGCATCTTCCTATTGGAGAAATAAAACCATTCAAAGCATCTCTGTCTCATACTGACTCTGGACTTGGGATTAAAGAAACTTATGGCTATGTTATGAAAAGTTGCTCAAGTCTTTATAAATGTTTTTAAAAATTCAGGTGCTCTGTTTGGGGCAACCGTTGGGGTATGTTGCACCATTCAATATCTTTGAGCAACTTATAATTATAAAATTATAATTGTATCATTTTTAGAAGTCTGATGATAATGCAAGTGACTCATCCAAAGGAATTGCAGTGAGTTGTGTCCACTAGATGCTATTGACTGTTTGCTGTGGGTATCGATCTGCTTTTTTATCTGTTTGTAAATTCCTTTCTGTATTCTTGAGGGTCGACATGTGTCTGAAACTTTGAGCTGTTTTTTGAATCTGTTGTAACATCTTGCTAGTTCTCTTTTTAATTAGTTAAATAAAACCAGGGACACAGTAATTTTGTATTTTTATGAAAATTGTCATTTTATCCTTTAAAAATATTATATTTTAGCACTGTACAACCACTAGATAATAAAATCAAAGTAAGCAAGGGAGTTAACTATTGGATGAAATGTAAAGCAGTAGTGTTTTCTCCAGAAGGATACTGGGCTTTAAATAAAACTGAAATTTGATTCAGTTGGTGATTATGGTAATAAAAGTTTCTTTATTGTTGTTTTTTTTTAAATTCATGTGTTATCTGGTGACTAAAGCATTCAGGTTTGGCATTGGCAAAATTCAGCTTCATTCCTAATGGGACACCTGTTTGCCAAGCTCTTTTGGCTGCTGTCTCAACCCAGCCCCCGTCTATCACACTTGTCATGTGCATGCAGTTAAGGCCAGCAAACACCTCACTAACATTCAGGTTCAGCCTCAATGACCTTCATGGGAACTAACTCCCCACAGCATAGCTCCTGGCAGAGGGAGCAGGGTTAGTGTTACTGCTGACTTTTCGTGAAAACACCCGTGAGATCCCAGCACCCCTCAAGGACAACCTAATGTTCCTGTGTGATTGGCATCGCATTGGGCATTGTTTATATATATGTACTTCTCAAAATATACCAGGTGCTAATGTTTAAATACCCAGTTTTGGAAAATACGATTAGATAAACCAATGCCTATCTTTACATTTTATAAGACATCTTCCCCTTGTAAAGTGAGTCATTGAAATTTCATCAAATAGTAAGTCCTCCAGTGTATTAATAGCTTTTGAAATAAATTATTTGATGATGAGTTAAGAAAAGAAATTTCAAGCTGATGTGTGTGGAGGTAGTATTTAACTGAGGGTCAATAAAAATGAAAATAAATCATTTGGGACATTATCATGTAAATCAATGGAAAAATATTCAATTTCAAATGTTATCCAAAAAGAAAAAAATAAGGAAGGAAAGAAAAATAGGTTGGAGCCCTGGCTGGTGTAATTCACTAGATTGAGCACAGGCCTGCAAACCAAAGGGTCACCAGTTCAATTCCCAGTCCAGGGCACATACCTGGGTTGTGGGCCAAGTCCCCAGTACGGGGCATGTGAGAGGCAACCACACATTGATGTTTCTCCTCCACTCTCACCTTCCCTTCCCCCTCTCTAAAAATAAATAAAAAATATTTTTAAAAAGAAAAATAAATTTGATATGAACTGTAAGCTTTATGAATTTTATAGCTGTAAAAAGTGGCAAGATCCTCAACTTAGAAAAGCCCTATTTATTGGGCTTATGGCCTACCCCCAGGAATGCTACAGACTGCAGAGACTTTTCTTGTCTCCCTTGTAAATTTAAACTCATGTTAAACTCAATGTTTCCAAGAAAACACATTCTAAGATCCCCCCAAATGGCTCACTAAACAAATGTTAAAACTATGATTCACAGCTAAGTTGATAAATGTCTTTGTTACTTCTAGTGAAGGAAAACATTTATTCGTTGTTCATCTTCCTTCATCATAATTATATCAAACAGGCTTCTTACTTTTCACTTCATAAAAAAGAATTTAACACCTTTTTTAATGCGATCTCTTTATAAGATATTATGCTTTTATAAAGGTAAATATGTCCAGGTTTTAGCTGATTTTGATAACACAGCCAATTGGTAATAAAAGTTCTTGTGGTTTTAAACAATGGGATTTTATTGTAAAAAAATGCCTTTATTTGGTTATAAGTTTTAACAAGATCAAGTCTTTATAGCCAAAGTTCAGGTATAAGTAGGCCTTGTCTATGGAGGTTCAGGACCTATACTATTAAGCCATCTGTTCTATGAGCTTAATATCTTTAGACAGATTAAATTTAGAAATTCTATTATGGTGACTATTTTAACCAAACGGCAACCACAGACATCAAGAATAGCAGTTGGTTGGCAGGTAGACAATTCGAAGGAAGAGGAATCTCAGAGGACCAGAGGAAGCCGAGGAAGGCTTAGGGGGAAGTTTGCAGCTGATGCTAATTGTATTTTACACATTGACACTAATTATATTTTTGCCACCAGCTGTTAGCTGCCTTTTCCCCTCCCCTCATACATCCTGATGGTCTGTGGGCAATTGAATCAATTTGCCTTTCTAGGAGAATAACCATGCATACAATTAAAGTCCCATGTAATCAAGAAAATGAACAGTTTCTAATTGAAAATGAACATGTGTCCTATGTAAAATCAATAAACTAAACCAACCTTTGACATTTTTAACTGAAATTTTGTAAAAAAAAAAATCTTACCAAAAGACAGACTCAAAGTTTTGTGTTTTTTTTTTCTCCTAAGGCAAAACAAGTTGAAACGTGGCTGATGTGCTCAGTGTCTGTCTGGTCCATTTATTACTTGCAATTAAAAATCAGGACTGATTTAACTGGCTGTTCTCACATTATGTAAACATAACAGAAGGGGACGTAATTTTGATCACTCCCCTCTGGAATGTTTTATACTAATGTTCCTTCTTACAATAATATATTTCCCCTCTAGGAAATATTACCTGAGCCTCCTATCAATAGTTGCTCTTTCTTAAGCTTTATTTTCCTCATTTTATACTGTCCAAAACTGTCTTTTAAATGATTTTTCGGACAATGAATTCTGAATAACAGGCCCTGAGTAACTGTAAAATTGCCACTTGCCATTTTAAATTAATTACTTTGATAGCAAAATAACTTGAAAGACTGCTTTATAATTTTCATCATTAAATAAAACTATTAGGGCTTGAGCCCTTTGCCTTTTGCTTTATTCTCTTTTGTCAGCAGCTATACTGCAGTTCAGAGCCTAACACAAATGTGAAGAAATGAAGACTCTCTGGCTGTTGTGCACTGAAATGTCATCATTAGAATTTTTCTGGTGACAGTGTTGCTGTTTCATCAGCATCTTTAGAGCTTCTTTCCTCCTAAATACCCTCACTTGGCTAACATGTGTTACATTTATCATTTATTCCCTAGTACTTACAACATTGCGAGGTAAGTCACAGGTGGTCAATAAATGAGCATTGAAACTGAATGGCACTCCAAATGAATAATTTGAAGATTTTCATGTGTCTTCCAAATCGTGATGTGTGGTCTTGGGGAAGTCTCGGGATACGAGGACAGCTCACGTTACAGTTTGTGGGTTCTCGGTTCACTGATTTGTCTTCATGTGCCTAGGTTGGGACGGTCACTAGCTGAGCTCCTCCCTTATGTAAAGACTCTATCTTCACGTTTACCCTCTAGCAAATAGGAAACATAAAAATATTTGTTAATTCCCTCAGATTTCTTCTTGACTCAGAACTCATAACTTATCTAAACACAACTTTCCAGGACTCAAAGAAATCCTGGGGAGAGACAAGGAGGCAAGCCTTGATTCATGGTCATTCTGACATGCTGAAAGCACAGTGGGACCAGGACAGACTGAAGAAACAGAATCAAAGTGGTGTCAGTTATCTGGATTGTTATTTTAGCAGCAGTCTCTATGAGAAATGTACTACTGAGTAAAGCATAGCCTCACCTGTGTTCCCACTTAACTATGATAACTATCTAAGAAAGTCTGAAACAGCACGTCAAGAGGCCTCACAGATGGTCATAAAGAAGCTACGAACACCTAAGGTCAACAGTGCCAATGCCTTTTGCTCTCAAGTTTCCCTTCCACTATTGTCCCGCGACAATTAAACTCACACTGTTAAGGTTATTACTTCATTAAAAGTACCAGATCTCCATCTATCTTTTCTGAACTGCAAACATGCTTCCCAGATGCCTATCTCACTAAGCTAACATTTGCAAAAGTAACACAAAGTTTACTATTTTCATAAATATAAGTTGTAACTTATCAGTGGTTGGTAAAATCAGCTTATTGAGAGACATACCCAGAATTTCTAATGAATGTAATTCCAGTTAACAGAAAATATTGTCTTTTGTTACATATAATAAGAATAGGTATTAATTCTGGAAAATGTTCTTCTGGTTATGGGAGGGGGTGCACTGAATTGCAGGTAAATGTACATTTCTTACTACGAGCAACAGTAAAATGTTTGAGTTCTCCCACATCCACATGTGTAAAGCATGGGATGCTAAACAACATCTCACTGCATGTGGCAGGTGGTATTAAGTTACTGGTCGCTGCAGTGGGGAAGGAAATGTTAAAGAAAAATAAAACGAGTGGTTCACAGAACACACCGTTGCTCAGTAGTTTTTGCCTGGATCAATTCTACTAGGAAAAGGTAGTAAACGTGAAAACTGGTAAGAAAAGAGAATAGTGTGAAATGATATTTATTTGAAAGTTAACTGATAAAGTAAGCTAGCACAAGCCCCCAATTTAATGCATGACAAAAATGAGTCTAAAAACTGTGACTTAAACAGTCAATGCATTGTCTGATTTTTAAATTCAATTTATATGTCTCCAACCAAAACACAAATATTTCACCATAAAAAAATAGTTTTTTGGAGAGGTATAGAGCAAAATAGGTAAGACTGGAGTGTGGCCTAGGAAGAGATCATTATAATAGCAGAGAGGGAAGATGAAGTCATACCATCTCCAGATCTTAGTTACATACATAGTGGGGTGTTGAGAATCGTTGATTTCTGAACTACCTGCATCTCAGTTTACCTTTAATGTCTCTACATGGAAAACATTCCTTAACATTTGACTCAATGCACTTTTGCCCTTCAATTTATATTTACTACCTTTCTCTTGTTATGCCCTGTAACTGATAAATCTGGGGGAAAGAGGAAGGTGATAGACTCTTCGTGAATACTTCCTAAGTCTATTTGACATCAAAATAGAATGTGAAAGTCTAGGAATATTGACGATGTACTTTGCTAATCAAATATACAGACTTTATGTTCATAAGTACGTGGAGGAGAATCTATCAAAAAGTATTCTTTTTGTAGCAGACCGGGGCTGTTTTGCCAACTAAAGCTCATAGTCAAAGATTTCTTTGTCGAGTCATCTAAGACTCTGTCGCTGGTTCTTGAAACCCGGAATCAGGGCTTCATTTAAGCTTTCCTTTTACCCTTCGGTCATAAGGCAGCTGGACCTTGGGCAGGCAAAGTTCTCACTGAAGTCAATTGGAGTTTTTACTGCCTCGGGGCTGCAGCATCAGGCTCCAAGTCATCTATTATAAATATTTTTGACACATCAGATTCAAGCACCGTCAACTCCAGCCGAAAAGGTATAAAGGTACAGACTGTTTCCAGTTATTTCATGCCTTGAAGGAAAACAACTCCACTTAAATGATATTCTTTCTTTACTTCAGATCCACTTGAGTGTTAACGATGGTCACCAAAGACCCTGTTACAAGCTGGAAAGAGATGAGGTGTTTCTTAATAAGAAGCAACTAGTTTTCTGCTTAGGCAGATGGCAGTGTGGCAAGCAATTCTCACTCTTTATCATGCATGAGTCACAGTATGAGAATATTTTAGGTAATGAGTAAAGATTATATTGTGTGTGCTCTGATATATGTTTGATAATATAACTATGAAAGCTCTCTGTGTTTCTTGATGGTTTACAGAAAAAGAACATAAATTAAAGAACAAAAGAAAACACAAAACATGAAACTAAACAAAAATCACTCTCTTTTTAAATTGTTTTTTCATTTCTTTTCTGTTTTGGGGTGTTTTTTTTTGCTTGAAACTTTCTCTTTTAAATTCCTTTTGAGGTGAGTTAATGTACAACTGATTTTTTCAAACTGTGTGATTTTTTATTTAAGCCATTGATAAAGGTAAATTGTTTGGTGGTTTTGTCTATTTTGTATTATAATTTATATCACCAAAAATCAGGAAGAGTTTAGGACAAAAGAAATACCTACATATTGATTCCAGTGATAAGGTTAACAATAACTCTTAAAAAATATGAATGGGTTATACCTATTTAGTGAATTCCTTTTAGTGACAACTTTTAGTAATTAAGTTCTCTATAAATTATTTTTCATAATTTCTATTTCTTCACTGATGTCATTGCCTTCTTTCTGTAATTCCGAGTGACAAGAATATCACAGCATCGTGTTATTTAATGAATAAATATGAGTATTTGCCTCTTAAATAATTAAAAATATTTAACAATATAGATAGAAAAACACATAGTTAAGCTTTAATAGAGTGAGACAATTTCATGATTTATCATATTCTTATAAAAATATAAAATAATTTCAGGTAATGAGCATTATATACATACACATACACCCACATATATATATACACATATATATTCACATAGCATATGTGTGTATATATATATATATAGTCTCTAAAATGTAATAAATGGTAAATTTTTGAAAATTATATTTTTGTGGATGGAGAACAATTAGATACAGCATCAAAACATTGTTGATATTAAAATTTTCTGCTACCTAACTACAGGGTTCCTGTGAATGGCAAGAAACCAGAAATAATCCTGTTGCCACTTACAGTTAATGAGTCATGACAAATCTAAACAACCAAATCATTCAGTAGCATCAAATTTGACCATTCTAGGCTCTATTCACCTAAAGTCCAATTATTTGAGCAATTAAGAAAAAATGTGGTCAAACTAGATGCCTTGTACTGTGTAAACAGACCATTGGATGAATAATTACATTGTTAATTGAGTTGGTCTATTTGCGGCCCGTTGACACAGCTAAGGTTGTCAAACATCTGGTTATGCCTTTCACGTGGTTTTAAGGAACAAATCGAACTAAATAAATTAATCAAAATTTTATTTAGTTTAATGAGTCTTCAAACTTATTATTTCAAGTATCTTAAGTCAATTTATAGTGTGTGTATACATATATATATATACCAAAATTGTGTGTATATACATTTAAAGACACAAATGTAGTTATGATGAAAACATAATAGTTAATAAGGCCTGGCTGGTGTAGCTCAGTGGATTGAGCGCAGGCCTGCGAACCACAGGATCGCGGTTCGATTCCCAGTCAGGGCACATGCCTGGGTTGCAGGCCAGTTCCCAGCAGGGGACTCACAAGAAGCAACCAAACATTGATGTTTCTCTCCTTCTCTCCTTCCCTTCCTCTCTAAAGACAAATAAATAAAATCTTAAAAAACGTAGTTAATAGGCTTATTTTTGTTGGATATTGTTTAAGCATATTGGCTACACTTCCTAGCTCTCAGAATCACCCTAAGATATTTGTTCCATGATTACCTCCATTTTACATGTGAGAAAACTGAGACAAAAGAAGATAGCATTTATTTCCAGAGGATGCAGGATTCTGTATGATAAGGCCACTTGTGTCCAAGATCCATGTTAATTATGCTGCAGCTGCCCATGTACAAGCAAGCATACAAAACAACCAGTACAATTAATCAATAAACTGAAAAATACTTGTCATTGTACCAAACTGATCAGTCAATTCAAGGAGAACAGTCAATCTTGTACTTGTGTTTATGCAGCCAAAAAATCGATTCATTTTAACCCAAAAGATTGGCTCACCTTTGATTTTTCCTCTGTGGTCACCCTGGAACGCATTACAAAAAATGCATGATGTGGCAAATTCCAGGCAGCTCACTGTGGTGCAGTGGGGAATAAAGAAAGCCTAACATTTTTTCTAGCCCCACAGAACATCTTCAAACTCTATGACTATGGCAGATATGGGAAACACAACTATAACTCAATTGGTTCACCTTTAACCAAAAAATTCTCAAAAATTCCTCCCCCCAAAAAATAAAGTCTCTCCATAATGCCAGTATTCATCTCATATTTTCATTACAATAATAGTAAGCATTTTATGTCAAATACTAGGAGACAACAATGTCCTTGTTTCAGCTAAATATTCTTTTGCTATCCTGCAACTGCCTCCATGATATAGCTAGAATTTTTGATACTATGTGAAAAATTTTTTTGCATTTACCAAAAAGATTCATGTGGCATAAACTAAATTGCTAACTATTTATTCCTGAATGTGGACTCAACATGTGAAGGGGTATGAATATTTTGATGGTATTTGTATATGCTACATTCCTTCTTGGAAAGGTTCAACTAATACATATTCTCTCCAGCAGTATAAGAGGTTCTTCTTCCCATATACAGATATTCTTGCTGGTTTCAATACTTTTGGTAAATACGATATGCTATACATTGAGCTATCCACCTTTGCTTTATAAGATAGCACTTTGCTATTTCTGCTCCTTTCATCTTACCTTTTTTTCTTAATATAATGGAACTATTGTCACCTAATATTTCACCTGGGTCCACTTCTATTCATGTTTTATTCTATCTCCATGAGGTCTCTCACCTTCACCTATTTCTTTAATTACCACCCATACTTTGTTACCTTTTTCTTAAAGGCAGACTTGTATCCGTAGGTCTATGTTAGATAGATAGATGACGATGATTAGTTAGATAGATGATAGATAGATAGATAGATAGATACAGACCTATATCTATATTAACCATCACTTGTCCAAAAGCACCATCTAACAAAATTCTTCATCACTGTCAGACTACTTTTCCTGTTGAAATCACACCGTATCCTGAGGCCTAAATCTTAACCTTGTAGGGAGGTCTTACAAGTTATTATTTCCTTCTTTGTTCATTCTTCCGCAACCTGTAGTAACTATTTTCCTCCATTAGAATTTTTATATATTGCATAATGATGTAATAATTATTTCATTATGTGGAATTTCTATATTACAGTTTTAATTTTAAATGTCTGTATTAATTTCTTTTCTGTCCCCTGCATGGACCCTGACTGATTCACCAGCTTGCTTGTAATCGGTGTGGCTGGGCTTCTCTTCTGTTCATCCTTTCATCTTCAACTGATTCTGAATGTAGGGTGTTTTTACTCTTTCTCCACCAATGTAGGATTTCCCTTCTTCTGATTTAGGTAATTTAGACGTATTTCTGTCCACCACTATTTAGGGATTTTAAGAGAAGTGGGAGTTTTAGTTTTCTGATGTTTATTTGTTGTTAAGATGGGCGATGATCTATTGCTACCTTGTATGTATTAACTAGAGAGGGCTCTTCTTTTTAATACTTTAATTGGTCTGGTTACCATAACCATAATTTAAAATATCATCACCTCTCAGCTTGATATCAAAATAACCGATTAATTGGTTTCTTTCTTCATAACTCAGTCCACCACACTGCTGCTAAAGTTCTGTTTTCAGAAACAACACTTCTGTTTGACAACCTTCGATGGCTTCTTCTTGCTGTGAACTAAAAAATCATACACAGTCTTTCACAAAGTGAGCCAAACCACTCTCTCTACCCTCTCTTAATATTGCTTCTCATTAAGTAGCCCCACTTGCCCTCCAAAACACAATGCATTCCTGTTAGAAATTGTTATTTTTCCAACCCTGATAACTCTTTTCTTCAGTAAAATACTCCTCAACTTATAAAGCAACTTATTTTCTAAGTCACTTAAATCCCTTGGTCTCTGTGAGGCTATCCCTGATGCCCTTGGTTGCAGCTAACCTCTCCTTCACTGTCTCACCACCAAAGTAGATTTCTATTATAGCACTTCAGTCTAATTCAGTTGTTCTCTAACTTCATCTTGGGCCAGAATCATGCTGAAACCTTGTTAAAATACAGTAATTCATATCTGTGGTGGTGCCAGAGATTTTGCATTTTTAACAAGTTTCCAGGCAATACTTCCACCACTGGTCCTGGAAGAACATTTTACAAAACGACTGTTCTAAAAATTTTAGGAGACTATTGAAACACTTCAGATAAAAGATAACAGTCTTGTAAATTAAACAATTTGTTATAGATTTGGGAAAGGTTACATTGTTTTCCATCTAAACAATTTTACTTGTTTTTATTAAAATGTAACTCAAAAACATGAACTGAGTAGAGCAGTTGAGGATGTGGCTAAGGGCACATTAAAACGAGTCTCCAATTGAAGGCAGTTTCTGCTTTCCAGCTGTATGTTCCTGAGAAGTCTCCCAATACTGAATCCTCAAGGTCTGTAACAATAGAAAAACTTACAGTTTCAAAAGGAAATTTTAGCAAACTAAAGTTTCTTTTTCGTAATTAAATTGCTTCCTTGTGCCAGAAACCAAGGGTATTTTACAAATTGTTCCATCATTAGACTGTGTAAAACCTTGCACATATAGGTATTGGGACAATTATATTGGTTGTCAGGATATAAGTGCATTTGAGATAAAGCCAATCTATGGGTGGATTTCAGGGTCTGTCGCATTTCAGTTGCCTTGTGTGATTCTTTGAAAACCTCAGCTTATTAGAAAAGAATGGCCCTTGCCATATGTGCAGCATTAAGAACATCTGGAAACACCATCAAAGCAAGAATTTTTTTTACTTTCCATTGGCATGAAGAAGCCATTGGAAATTTCACAGATGTTTGAATCTCAGGATCCCTGGATAGTAGGAAATTGAAGCAGACTGCTAGCATTGACCAAGCTATTTCTCCAAAGAACTGCACTGATACTCCGTGGAGACGATGAGAAGTTGTTTCAAGTGGGACTCGGTCTCTTCCTAAATAAAGTTATGACTGAATAATCTAATTTATTTCTTGAATGTCATTGTAATGTATATGAGGCTAAAATTGTTAATGTGCCCACAGTGGTTATAATTGGAATCACATGAACAGTAGAATATTAAGGAAACTCATGCACTTCTTGGATGTAATGCAATTGGGCATTTATCTTGGTGATCTGGGAGCATTTCTTTTTTTCAGGGAAACTATCTCCAATTTGTCTCTCTATCAAAATCAAAATTACCCAATTTATATCCATCTCAAATCTAGTAAATCCAGTTTAAACTTGATTATATAATTGCAGGTTTACATGTAGAATTTGAGGATTTGCATGTGACTTTTACAATTACCAAGTAATGGTTTTACCCCTGGTGAAAATACATCATATTAGAATCACTAGGTCAGTTTTTACATAGTTTAAATGTTGTTCAAAATATATATCACTAGGTCCCCATCTCTGAGATCACTGGTGAGCCCTGCTCTTTTTGGCGAGGTGAGGAATGAGGCAAGATGGGACTACTAAATGCTTTAGAAATAGTCCTTCAGACGACTCTGTCGGTGTCATGGAATTAGAACCACCTGCTATAAAGCCTTATTACTCAAAACGCGGTCCATAGGCCGGCAGGATCAGCAACAACCGGAAGCTTCTTAAAATTCAGATTCTCAGGCCCTGAGGCATAATCCACATTTTAAAGAAGAGTTCACATGAGTTGTTTTCACATTAAAGTAAGGCTATAAAAATGGTTTTCATGTGAAGCTAGTTATTTCTCATCTTATTTCTGCTTTGACACTGAAAGCCCAAGCCCTAGACTTAAATAAAAATGAGAGGAATACCTATCAGGATCATTACAGTTTCTGATATAAAGTTCATATACTCTTATCATTACAGAGTTTAGTTTAGTTCAAAGGTCTTCATTTAGCGTTAGCGGGTTCTTATTACTAAACATAGTCTTAGCGGGGCTGGAAATTTTCCCTCATTCTACACTCAGAGAAACGCAACTCCTTTATTTGATCTGTTTCTGACATACATTATAGTACAAACACCATCTGCAGGGTCGAGGGAACGAGAAAAATACAATAACTAAATGTGCGATATGAGTTACCACATCGTTTAGAAAGTTAAATCCATTAAGGGGCTTTTTTATTCCACCTTGGCTAGAAAATGTAACCGTTATCCTATCTTGTCCCTTCCTCCAGCTTTTCACCTTAAGATGTTGCATCCTTATTATGCATCCTTCTGTATCTGGGGAGGTGGGGAGATTCTTGGCTACAATTCTTCTGCCTGCAAAGGTCTCCAAAGTGATACATTTTACCTCCTCAAGTTGCATGCCCAGCTGGCTCTTGTATTTGAAATTAAAAGGTAAGCATAACTCAGTTTCGTCTCAGTTTTTGAGTCTAGTAGCTTTCTTGACTCCCTCAGCTTCACCTCAACTCTCCGTATTCCAGTTCCCTGACTCTGCCAATTGTCTATAAAGAATATTCTGTGAAGAGATATTTTTAACACAGAATTTTATCAAGCAAACACTTTAATACTATGCATTGAAAAAACTGAATCTGTCAAATTTATGTTACAATGTTAGCAAAACCCTGATGTTAAAAATTGACACTTAGAGCTTAAAAGTAACAGACTCACCACTGTGTATTTATTTTTTAATTTTCTATGCAAAGCATACTAGTAAAGAAATTTAAATATTACATTGGTACCATTACTCACCGTGACCAAGTAAGGTATATCCAAGAAAGCAAAGATAACTAATATTAGCAAAATTACTAATATGAGAAATCAATTCTAAGACAAATTGCTCAATTAAGAAATGGGTAAGAATTTTAATAGATATTTCTGCACAGAGGATATACAGATGGTCAATAAATCCATTAAAAAGAAATACAAATTAAAATCACAGTAAGATAACACTTCATATCTAGTAATAGTTAAAATATATAGTCAAATAATAACAAATGTTGGCCAGTATGAAAAAAAAATCAGTCAACGTGTTTACATTTGACATGAATGCAAAATGATACATCTACTTTGGAAAACAGTTTGAGAGATCCTCAAAAGGTTAAACACAGAATTACCACGGAACAGAGCAATTCTACTCCCAGCCACTTACTTATTCAAGAGAAATAGCACTTAAAAGTCACCCCTGAGCAAAGACAATAAGAGGAGAGGAGAGGATTGAAGGTGGTAAGTGAGGGTAGGGAGGGAAGAAGAGAGCAATAAAGGAAAAATGGGGACAACTTTAAACAACAGTAATAAATAGATAAATAATTCAAACTCTAAAAACATAACATAGAATAAAATAAAATTTAAAGATAATCCCACAACTAATTTGTTATGGTTCATTCATATCTCTTTGAAATTTTTCTAATAAGTAAAAAATAGCATTTCATTGATTTATTTTTATAATCTCAGCCCCTCCTTTAATAGACTTGAAGTCAGAGGACCTTTGTTTCAGTCTTGACTTCAACACTTCTTAGTTGGAAGACTTTGGCCTTTATCCTTAAGGTACTAGGTAGCTTAATCTATAAAGCAGAGTAAATATCTCTTTACTTACTTTGCAGAACTTTCGTGGGCCTGAAATGTAGCAACAAAAGAAACCCATTTCTCAAATCATAAATGTCATACAAATGCAATTTGTGCTAGCAAATGGAATGTAATAAAATATTGTATAATAGGAGATAAAAAGGCAAGATCCAAATATTCTTTGAATGATTAGTAACTAGTTGTCCAAAAATTACCTGCAGCCTTCTTTGAATTACTAAAAGTGGAACCTAAATTTTTAGGTTTTTAGAAACTAGGCTTTTGTTTGGAACCAGAGCAAATTCAACTATGAAATTGTCAGAACTTTGCCCTCTTTGTAGATCCCTATTATTCTAGTTCATGAAGATACATTCAATCATCTGACACCGCTTTAGTTGTATCTATAATAGTCTATGCTCGCATATTAATTTTAAGCTGATGAAGTAAAAGAAAAAAGTATTTACCATTGCAGAATTTTAGTTAATTCTTCAAAATAATGATTGACATCATGGAAAGTATTTTCTTCTAGTTGCAAACAAATAGAACGCTTTTACATGTTTTACATTTACATTTGAAGAAGAAAACTCATATTACATACTTATCACTGTCATCTCCCCATGGAGCTCTCATTAATATTAAAGGGAGTCAGTTCAATACATTAACATCTCAGTGAGAATCTGTCCTATTATAATTATCACCGACCTTGTCAATTTTAAATTTTAGCTTAGGTCGAAATTAAATCTAAGCTATTAAGAACAAAGTAAAAGCAAAGTGAAAGGCAAAGCATTCCTAACTAGATACTGAGAAATTAATATATTAGTTATAGAACCTGAAGATAAACATTAAATGCACGTGTATGCAGTGGATGCATACATACATACATATAATTATAATGTTGAAATGTATGCCGCTATCAATGATCTCATAGTTACATTGCTCTCAATCCTATGTTTTGTAATACCTGCAACAGCTCCTAAAAATTAGAGACACAAAGGTAATTGTTCGAGATCTTGTTGTATTTTTAATGTTTGTTGTTATTCTATTACAGTTTTCCTAATTGGTCCTGTTTGCCCTTCTCCGCCCACCTCATCCCCCACTCCCACAGTCAATCCCTACATTGTTGTCAGTGTCCGTGGGTCAGTCTTACATGTTTCCTTCCCCTTCTTTGTCTAGTCCCTCCCCCTTCTTTCCACCATTACCCCCTCTCCTCTGTTCAGTTTCAGTCTGTGCCATGATTCCGTGCCTGTGTTTCTATTTGTTCATTAGCTTACTGTTCATCAGATTCCTTGTATAGGGGAGATCATATGGTATTTGTTTTTCACTGACTTGCTTATTTCACTTAGTATAATATTCTTGGAGATTTTAATTTAGTGGGTATGAATGAATCTCATGTGTTTATTTGGGTTATTTTTGTTAAGTTTCACAAATAATTTTGATAAACCCCCCAGGGTTGAAGACCTCGGTTCTATGCCACAGACAATCTCTGTACATACACATTCATATATGAATTTGAAGCCTAAATTGAATCCCACCTCCAATAAGCCTCTCTAATTGCACTCAGAATTGTCATTTTGGCCAGACTTTAGGGGCATGTATTTTCACACAAACCTTGTACTGACCTCCATGACATTTAATAAAGCTAAAATCTCCAACCATTTCTCTTAGACCAGATAAATAAGTGACATCTCAGAGAAAAAGCTGCTGCAAAGTTACTGTTCAGGTAGGCAATTTAACTGAATTCCAGGTATTAGAGACAAGTAGAAATCAGTAATAAATACTTTCTTGATTTCCACTACATGGCAAATGTTTACTGATTTTATTTTTATAGCTATGTATAATTATGTGTCTTGTCCTTAGGGAGTTTTATGAGATAGTGAAAGAATATGGAAAGGAAGAGAAAGGGAGGGCAAAAGTGGGATGATGGGAGAGGGACAGAAGAAGAGAGAGGAAGGGGAACAGAAAGGTGCAATTTAGTTAAGTGCATCCCTTTTTGTCTGTTGATTTTCTCAATTGTTCCAACCTAAACCTTGCCAAGCACTCCTTATATAATGCAGATAAAAGGGGAGCTACACCCATTGGAGTGTGTGTGCCGGGAATATGGGAGAGACACTGGCTGGAATGGAAATGGGGTGCAGAGAGACATCCACAGGCTCACATTGAAGAACTCTAGGAACCTACAAAAAATAGTTTGAAAAAAGATCCTTGTCTTCATAATAAAGGAACTTGTTTTAATATCTTGGCTGCATTATTTAACAATTATGTAATTTAGGCCAGCTTTCTTAAAAATGTGTTGACTCAGTTTCCTTTTTTAATAAAAGTAGCATTATAGCACCTGTTTTCAGCTATTTTGTGAATAGACCCAGTATATACAAAGTTTCTAGCATATGATAGATTTTCAATAAATAGTAGCTATGGTTCTCACCAATAGGATATGCCATATTAAGTATCATTTAACACAAGTCTTCTATGAATAGTTCTAACTACTAGTGTTCAAATATTATGTCATCTACTTTGTCCAATCAAACATTAGTTTCTTACTTACTTTTTATAACATTATGCTCCCAGGAATGGATCTTTAGAAACAACATTGGTAACATCATTTACAATAGCCAAGATTTGGAAGCATCTCAAATACCTATCTGTAAAGGAGTGGATAAAAAAAGCTGTGGTACATATATAAAATGGAATACTACTCAGTCATAGAAATGAAGAAAATATTACTTTCTGTGACAACATGAATGGATCTGGAGAGCATTATGCTAAATGAAACAAACCAGTCAGAGAAATGCAAGTACCGTATAATTTCACTTACATGTGGGATCTAATGAAGAAAACAAACTAGCAAAGTGAAGGCAAACTCATGGATACAGAGAACACACTGACAGCTGTCAGAGGGAGGGAGTCGGAGGCTAGGTGAGAAGTATGAAGGGACTAAGCAGAGAAAGAAAACAAAGACTCATAGACTCAGAAAACAGTATGGTGATAGGCAGAGGGAGTGGAGGTGGGAAGGAAGGAAGGAAGGAAGGAAGGAAGGAAGGAAGGAAGGAAGGAAGGAAGGAAGGAAGGAAAGAAGGAAGGCCGGCCTGGAGGTATTGAGTATTTCTTCCTTCTAAAGGAAGGAATAAAGAGACTAAAGAGCATAAAGAGAGCTTTGGGCAAAAATATAATGCAGTGCTTATTAATATAGTCATTTAAATATTTGCTTCTTGTAACTAAAATTTTAAAGCAATTTATTCTTATTCAAAAAAAACAGCTTGATTTTTTACTGTGATTAGACACAGTGAAATAGATACTATTCTGTATTACTATCAATTAATGGATGTATGAAAGGGGCTATTATTTACTGAAGTCTAAGAAAGGTAACCTCATGTTTGTTTTGCTCAGAGAAGTAATGTTCATAAATGTAGTTTCACTCTCATAAATGACCAGCTCTAGATGATGTGAACAATCATGCAATTAGAACTATGGAAAAATAAACAAACAAACAAGAAAACTAGCAAACTTCAGTTAAGACATAGTGATGATAGGCTTAACTGGCAGAACCCATTCACATACACTGAAGCAAGAGACTTAAAATCTAAAAGAGCTCTTTCTCACCCTTCATTCTTGAGAATCTGGGATGTCAACAAGCATTATAGTCTGTCCTGGTAAAGTCTCCAGACATGGTGATTTATACCTTGGAAATATACTAAGACAGTGCAGGGAAATTAAAGGAATCAAAAACTTCATTTGTACTGGATTTTCTTGCAGGGAAGTACAATTTGCAAGGAGCATTTGAGAAGGGAGACGTGTTGGAGGAAGAGTAAGTTGAGTAATTAGTTTAAGCCCGCAGAAACAGTTTGTATTCCACTTATGTATTTTCTTATTGAACTCTGAAAAATTTCTCTATGGTGTATAGCTTTAACTGTTCCTCTCATTTATGGAAAAATTATCACAGATAGTATTTAAAATACATTTGCGTTCACTATACAACCAAGTGTGGGGTCTGAAGGAGTGGAACATTTTAGCAAAGGACATGCCTTCTCTCCAGCAGCCAGCACTATATGGAGCAACAGACTGCACTCAGACTAATCAAGAAATTTTACATGTTGTAACTTTATGGTGCATTTTAAGATGTGATAAAGTAAATTCTTAGACATTTAAAGGCCACATTGGAATTATCATAATTTTTTTTAAAATTGAAGGCCATGATGAAATAATAAGGACTAGATACTTTTCCATTTGAAACAAACAAAACAAAAATACAGGCCACAAAGGCAACAAAGGAGAGTGGTTTCTGACAGGTAGGGAACAAATAAGGTGAGATTTGTGATTGCTTAGCTTCTGCCCCATGAGGCTTTCCAGCCTGTGGACTAAGAAGGGAGAATCAAGGCAAAACACAGTGGATTCTCTAAACGAGGAGACAGATATGAGAGCCCAGGGAGACTAAGCTAAGCAGCTATGGAATAGAATACAAGAAGAGACAGCTGTACAGAGAGAGCTCTTAGGATCTTCAAAGTATCCTCCTGGAGTATTTAACTGAGCAATAATCAGAACTTGTGTGAGAAAACTGCCCAAGGTCAGGAAAGGAGCCACGCGAGGATTAGGAGAAACATTGCCGAGAGCTCACCAGAACCAGGACATGTAGCTGTTCTCACTAACCGGATGGCAAAAGTTCAAGATTCATAAGGCAGTGACACAGAAATGTCTGGCCTTAAAGTGGACAATACTTAGCCCTCAACTGAACACAGTTCTGGCCTTTCATAGCAAATGTTACAACAAGACCCCAAAGGATCGAATTTATCCTTATTGAACATAAAAACATCCAGCATTAAGTTAAGTTAAAATTTACAATATCTGTCATATCATCAAAACTTGACAAACATGCAAAGAAGGAGGAAACATGCCTTATAATGGAGAGGTTTGTCAATTAGTCAACACTAATGAAGACCTGATACTGACTTTAGAAGTAGCAGACAATGGCATTAAAAGTCATAATTCTTTTATGTGTTCCGAATTCAAGCAGACAATGAGTGATAGAACCTCAACCTGAATATTTAATGATATTTAAAGACTGTAATATTTCAGATGAAAAATACACTAGATAGGTTTACCAACCGACTGGATAGTGCAGAAGGAAAGCAAAATGACCTGGAAGATATAATAATAGAAACACCCGGAATTAAACACAAAAAGGAATATGATTAATTTATTTTAAAAAGAATAGATCATCAAGAGATTGTGATATTTTATGGTGTAGTACATGTGTTACTCTGGTAACTGAGGGAAGAGGGAGAGAGAACAGATAAAAATTTGAAGACATATGATATGAAAATACTCAAGTTTATTGAAAACTACAAATGCACCTCTAAAAATTTCAACTAACACCAAGCCTAAGAAAATCAGATAAAACACTAGTAAGTCATGTCACAATTAAATTGGTTAAAGAAGTTATAAAAAAATAGAGCAACCAGAGTACGGGGAAAGAACATGATATATATATATATCATGAATGATATATATATATATGAACAAAGAGAGAGCGAGAAAAGTTTTCTTATAGAAAATCATACAATTAAGAAAAAAAGTAGAATCACATTTAAAGTACTAGCATTAAAAATATGGTCTCCCATCCAGCAAAGCTTTCATTTAGAATGGAAGGACAGATAAAGTGCTTCTCAGATAAGGTCAAGTTCAAGGAGTTCATCATCACCAAGCCCTTATTATATGAAGCGCTAAAGGGACTTTTATATAAGAAAAAGAAGATGAAAAATATGAACAGTGAAAGGACAGCAAACTCACAGTTATTAACAACCACACCTAAAACAAAAGCAAAGCAAGAGGACAGCTAGATCAGGAGCGGAACCATAGAAATGAAGAACACATGGAGGGTTAGCAACAGGGCAGTGGGAGGAAGAGAAGGAGGGGAAGGTACAGAAAATAGACAGTAGGTAGAAAATAGATAGGGGGGAGAGCAAGAATTGTAGGGGAAATATAGAATCTAAAGAACTTGAGACATGTGGTTATAAACTAAGGGGGGGAGAATGGTGGGGGAGGGGGTGTGCAGGGTGGAGGGGAATGAAGGGGGGAATAGAACAACTGTAATGGTGTAATCAATAAAATATATATTAAAAATATGGTCTCCCTATAATTCTATATTCATTGAAAATATCTTTCAAAACTGAAGGGTAAATAAGGATATTTTCAGACATGAAAAAGCTGTCTTTAGCAACAGACTTGTACTTTATACTATAAGAGCCTTATACTTTATACTATACTAATGTTAGAGATAGTCCTTCAGGCAGAAACACATTTATAACATGAGAAATAAGGATCTATACAAAAAAAAGTCAAGAACTGGAAATTGTAGTTACATGGCTAAATACCTATGAGGGTTTCTTTCTTATGATTTGTATATCTTTAAAGGTCAATTGATAGTTAAGAGAGATAATAACAATGTAGTATGAAGTTTATAGCATGCAAAAGGTTTAATAATACTTTCAGAGGAGAAAGGACAATATATTATTATAAAGTTACTATAGTATAGGTAAAGTGAAATATAATATCCATTGACGGTAGACTAAGTTAAATATAGATGGTTATTTATTCTTCGCTTAAAGTTTTTTTCGTTACTTGAAAACCAAAGGACCTAGACTTTTTCAGAAATTAAGAAGTTAGGTGCTAAATATACCATTTTAGCATGTGGATTTGGATTATCTTGAATTGGGTGGAAGAAAAAAAAGAGCTCTCTAGCCTGAGCTGAATATTGCCAGTTGATTTTATGCTGTAGAAAAACAATTAAACAAATGCCTTTAGTTTTTGGAGAATCAGATCTCGGTCACTGCAGTGCTCCAGCATGAGGCGACTGCAGGATACGTTCAATGTGTAGAAATGTGTTGAGTCCCTATAACCACCTTCAGTAGCGTGAAATAAATAAGAAAAAAAAAATATCCAAGACCAAAACTGCCCCACTTCAAGCCAGAGAGGAAAGAAAATACAACTTCAGTAAGATCACCCTGCCCTGCCTGTTTTGTCATCAAAATCCATTCATTCGTGCTGGAAGAGAAACATTCGATCTTACACTAAAATAATCATTAATAGAGGCTGGTAGGTGGGACTCATAGTAGAACAAAGGATCTGGTCCTGGTAGAAGCCTCATCTACTAGCCAAGGATGTGGCCAAGGGAACCCACGTATCAATACAGCCCCAGGCCTGTTTGTGTGCTACGCACAGTCAGCGATGCCTTTTATATTTGTGAAGAATAAGAGATACAGAATTATGAGGCCAGAAAAGCCTCAAATAATTGCTCTCTGGCCCTTTATTTGAAAATTGATCCTGGCAGATCTCTCTCAGAAACTTGTGTGGCTTTCTCTGCCCGGTAAAGGGAACCATGGCTCTTCTTGACAAGATGAAACTGGAATGTGCTCATAAGGAAAGGAATACATTGGTAGTTCCTTCCCACTCCAGGAATGAATAAATAAAAACAAACAAATAAATAAATATATAAACTCGCTCCAGGATTATATATAAAACACACATATATTATATATTATATATGTTTATATATGTTTCATATGACATATATGTATATCTGTGTTTTTTCCAGCTCTACATGTCTGTTTTTCTCCAGACTGCCCTAAGGCCAAGGCTGTTTGACAGCATGTAAATGAGGGCTTTGGGATCAATAGAGTGTGGAGGCCAAGGCTGTTTTCTGGAAACTAAATATTTCTCGGAAGTTTTCCATATGAAAGGGATCAACAGAGCCTTTGACTTTTCTTAACGGCCTCTGATGTTCCAAGTATGAGAATTGATTGAAACCATACTGTTTTTAAAGAAGATGAGTATGAGAAAAACTTCATGTGTGGACAATAATGATGTAATAAATTATCTGGCTTCTCAAATCCATAATGAAACAAAATGAGCCTCCAAAGAAACAGAGGTCCCAGAGAAGACATTCTACTCAAGGCCCATCTCCAATGGACCCATTCAACATGGCAGGCATAGCAGATTCTCTCAGAAATTATACCGAGGACTCGCAAGACTGGCTGGTCCAGAAACTAAGTCCACTGCCAGGAGAGGGCTCCTTTTCTCTGTGTCTCATTTTATCATGTTTAAACCCCTCTCATTCTTCAACGTATGTTAGGTGTGTTGGGATGCCCGAAGACTACACGATGTGTTGAAATCTTTGCCGTTTGTAGTTGTGCTGAGGAATGGAAGGAGACTCCTACTTGTCTAGACTAGGAAGTTAGAAAATGCTTTTTAGAGATGTGAACGTTTTTAGGTACACTTATGGGATGCCTGTGCATATTCTATGTATGTGCACATATGAGTGTGTACATGTGTATCAGAGAGAGGATAAAAGAGTGGACTCTGAATGATTTTTCTCTGTGTTGCACACCATCTAGTCCTCTCCTTCATGTTACTTTAGTTAGTTTCTCTTTAAGCATCAATTTCATCCCCATTCTTATCTCTTACATTCCTGATAGAGTTGAACTTGTCCCTGGTTATGTAGGCCTGAACAACCAAAATACTTTACATGTTGATTTGATAGGGATAGGTATATTACTCATGTGCTTTTTTATCAACAAATTAAAGGAGATTTTTACTGGTCGTTCTGGAAAAAAGAGCCTCACTCTTTGTTCACTAAATGCCACCCTAATAGAACAATAGCAACAGGAGCTACAGAATGCATCTTGTAACTGCGGGACACCTAAAAAGATGACTCAAACTAAGTAAATGAAAGAGAAAGAGAGATAGACAGATAAATAGATACACTAGTTCCCAGGGACATTATTTGAGCCCTGACTCAAGTCAGCTGAAGCCAAACTACCTTGCTTTCTCCAGTCACTAGAGCCAATAAACCCATTTCAATTAACAGCCAGGTCCAGGTGCAGTTTTGTCATATCCAACATATTCACTCCCTGATGAATGAAGAATCAATCTTTCGGGCCAAAGCATATACAAGTAAATAAACGCAAATGCACAAATAAATAAATATACCAGTCAGCACACGCTCCTCCTTACAAAATCTAATATAACTTATACTCCACATTACTTAGGATACTTAAAATCCTATTTTTCCACTGTTTTAAATTCTATGAGCTTTTCCCAATTAACTGCTTAGAAGAGTTACAGTTGTTATCAGAATGAGTTATCCCCAATAAGTACTGAAGAGCATTCAAAGGGATGTTTGAAGTCTGGTCTCAAGCCAAGAAAGGTAGTCTAAAAAAACTTTCCTAATTTTTGTCAATTGTGTTTAAAAGAGATGTTCAGAGCAGTCAACAATACTGCAGAATCTTTCTAGTGAATAATTATTTACAACTATTACACAATTAAAGCCTTGTGAAAACAAACAAAATTCTGTAATTATTGGGCCTTTCAGAAACACCCAGTGACCAAATATTAGTGTGATTTACCACATCAAAGGACCAAATAATTTTCATACTAAAATAGTCCCTCCATTAATAGTCCCTCAGTTAATCCTCACATCTTGAACTTGGTGGAAAATGGTGGAACCTGGGACGATGGTCTTGAGAAAATTTTCTGTGCTTTAGTCATGTTTATCTTGAGATTTCTACAACAATCTTATCATAAGGGATGACGTTTCAGGTCACCAATTGTGTGACTTTTCATCAGCCAGTGTGTACAGGAGTAAATATGCACTGATATATGACTGTCCACCACTGTCAACCCAGGCTCTCCTTTCTAGCTCTTCGATCTATATACTATTTACAGTCAGTCCAATTTACCCAAGTAGCTATTCTTCTATTCTGTATATACTTAGGTATTGAGAGGAAATTATACTCAAGGCTTGAAAATTCTATTCCTATTTGCTCTTCAGAAGTTTAGGGTTAACCATCTGGCCAAGCTCTATCCAAATTAAGCAAGGGAATAGGAGGGGGAATTTATGAAGCAGCCCAGTGGTCTGGCAATATCCACTCCAATCATCTCCACAGTGGGTGTAGGCTATTGGGTAGTTGTTTCAAATTTCACTGGAGGAGCTACCAAGGTTGCAAAGCAACACATGCAGATGCTCAAGAAGTATTTGTTACATGAATACATTTCCAGGATAGGACTAGATAACAGCCAAGTTTGAAAACATGAGCTAATTTTATTTTTTAAGAAACGGTACATGAACACTTACTGGTAAGGCTGCCTTCAGTAGAAACATGCTGGCAGTAACCGTCAGGATTGGAGCAAAGACGCTCTGGGCTCTGGTTATCCCGAGGCGGCGTTTTCAGCCCCAGTCTATAGCTGCAATGCTAGTCTTAACTCTTCCCCAAACCCCCAGCAAATGTTTGAGAAAGAATGACTGGGGAAAAAAAGAAGGAGGAAATGTGGTATATTTTCCTCTCTGTTTTAAGAAAATATGTAATAATGAAAATTATCTACAATCCCATTCTTGCTTTTCCCCCATCACTGAACATAGAGACGTTTATTTTCCTTTCTTTTTTAAATGGAATTATTGAATTCTCATGTGCATATCATGCAATTCATCCATTAAAAGTGTTTTTAGCATATTTACAGAGTTGTATAACCATCATCAGGATAAATTTTAGAACATCTTTATCACCCTGAAAAACTTTTACCCATTAGCAGTGACCCACCATATCCCTCAGCCCCTGCTCCCAAGTCCTACCCAACCATTAATCCACTTCCTGTTTCTATAGATTTGCCTAACTGGATATTTCATGTAAATGAAAACACACAACATGTGTTCCCTTGTGACTGGATTATTTTGTTTAACAAAATAAATTGAATTTTTTCAATGTCCTTTTGTGTTGTCCCATATAGTAGTGTTTCATTTCTTTTTTTGACAAATATTCTGTTGCATGGATACCACATTTATGTATTCATTCATCAGTTGATAGATATATGAGATATTGCTACTTTGGGCCATTATGAATAATATTTCTTTGAACAATCAAGTATGAAATTTTATGTAGACATATATGTATATTTATCTGGGGCATATATACCCAGTTGTGGAATTGCTAGGTCATATGGCAACTCCACTTTGACCCTTTTGCAGAACTGCCGGATTGTTTTCCAAAGCAGCTGCACCATTTTACCTGTTTTCCCCACACCTAGCAACTTATATATGTCCCGATTTCTCAGAATCCTCACCAACACTTTTCAGTATGTATTTAATCATAGCCAAATTGGGGATTTGAAGTGCATCTAATTATGACTTTAACGTGCATTTACCTAATAACTAATGATGTTGAGTATCTTTTCATGAGCTTCTTTAGCATCTTTAGATGAGTGTATACTGTTCACCTTACATATCAATCTCCTGTTTTATTGCAACATTCTCATTGTTTAAGCCATTTTTAGCTGGACATTTTATTTCATATAGCCAGAACACATTCTAACTGAAAAAAAGTTTTTGATGCTTCAAAGATGGTGAAAGAGAGAGAGAGATACACAGATAGAAGCTAAATCAGAGTTACAACATGGAAAAATAGGCTCAGGAGAATCAAGAAAAAAATCCATAAAGGCTAATCACTGGATATGGGTCATATCAAAGCAGGCCAACCACTATCAAAAATTTAAGGGTACTTCCTAATTAACTCTGTCCCTGTTTAGTAGCAATTTTTATTTCTTCCTAAAGCTGGATTATATTACAACTATGGCCAGCCTGAAATCCAATTGCATGTGTCTAACTTTGAATATCTCTTAACTGTAGTTTCAGATCCTAATTCTTAGTTTCCATTGCATTTCTCATACATGTTAAATTCTATTAAACTACTTCACATGACCTAGATACAGTTCATTAAAATAAAGCATGATTACAAGAAAAAGAGTGATCTCTAAGTAAAACAAAAAGAAAATAGACTTAAAGGATATGCAAATATATTGTACCTTGTATAAAGTACATGTAAAGTGTCCTCTTGCTTTAAAGTGAGAATATGTAAAGGTATATACATATTCTGAATTCTTTTTCAGCTTTAGTGGACTGGGAACATTTCTAATTGCTTCTTTTAGTATCTTTTGATTAGTTCTCAATTGAGGAAAGGATAAAACTTATCTATTATTTTAAATAAGATAGATGTACAGCATCTGTGCTTGATGTCATTCCCATTTACTTTTTGCAAATGAACTCAGAGATTGTCCCACCTATGCATATTGGTAAATATTTAAAAAATATAAAGTAAATAATAAATAATGCACATTTTTATTGCTTTCCATCTCTGTTTCATTTGTTTCTCAGATCCATGTTGTATAGACTCCTGAGAAGTCTTCCTGAAAGATTACACAAGCACAGTGAAGAAACTATGTTGGGAAAACATTCTGTAGATTTTTAGATAAATGTATCTGATAAAAATGATATTTATTCATATAAATGTTAAAATATTACAATGCAGGCTTCGTTTATGTTTAAATAAAATTGAATTTGTGAAAATAATTAGAAGTAGTCATTCATAGAAATGATAAACACAAAAAGAACAGAAATTCATCTAAACTTTTAAAATTAATGAATTATAACAAATTTGATGTTTAAAAATCCTAGTATGACTTAAAAGTAATATGTTAATACTTACTGACTATTCACTGTATGCTTTTGACTACCAAAGGATTTACATATTTATGTGTTTAAATCCATATTACAAGAAATTATTTACCATTAAACAACAAAAAAATCCTGTATGAATGTGTCAATGTAAAGTTCAAAATAATTGAGTAGTTAAACTGACTACACTTGAGTTCTTTTAGGTAAATATACCTGATCTTGTCTGAGGGGCATTTAAAGGAGCTATCAGTCAAAACATAACGAGCATGATCACTAATCATTTAGGGAAAAGAAGGCTTAGAAATCAATCAAATCCATAAAGAAGTTAAGGCTATTTTAATCAAATTTAATCTAAAAATATGTACACTTTTAAGGGATAGTATTCACGTTCAATTAATTTCTTCACAGTTGTTAAGTATGTCCAGACTTTCTGTGTATTTACATTTTTCTTTTTCTAAGCCACAATTGTTATTTTTAAAGACACATTAGCAACACTAATTACGTAAGACAACCCAATAAAAAAGTTAGGATTGCTCACATGGTCCAGAAATATTCACTTTAACATCTCCCACCAAAATACTGCAAGCCAATCTCACTCCCCACAGCCAAGGATTATGCAGAACTGTAAGAATTGTTAACAGCAGTCCTGGCTGATGTGGCTCAATGGATTGAGTGCCAGCCTGTGAACTATGGGGTCACAGATTCAATTTGCAGTCAGGGCACATGCCTGGGTTATTGGCCAGGTGCCCAGTTGGGGGTGTGTGAGAAATAACCACACATTGATGTTTCTCTCCTCTTTCTCCTTCTTTTCCCCCTCTCTAAAAATAAATAAATAAAATCTTTTTTAAAAGAATTGTTTACAACATATTTATTTTTATTTCTTCTGTTAACAAAATCGTTGGTACTGACATTAACATAGCTCTAGTCCATTTATGCAATTTTACAATGAAAGAAATAAGCTACAACAAATCTGGAGGTTAGGTACATCATACTAAATTTTATATACTTTTCATTTTTGTACACATTTTTATGGGCATTTTGCAACTAAATACTATTCAATTATGGATATAATAGAATATAATTAAATGTGGTTTTCATAATGGCTGAAATATGAGAATTTCAGGAAAATAAGTTACATATTCTTTAGTAAAATTTAAAATAAATGTATATATATATATATATATATTATAGTAAAGAGAGTGGTAGAGCCTTTGAAAATTAAAGGTTTGAAAGAACTGAGAAGCAGAAAACAAGACAGAAAAGTGGCCAAGGATGTAGGAATAAAACCAGAAGAAACAACAACGTGCTGAAAGCAACAGAATAAAACTTACTGGGCAGTAGAGAATGATAAATTGTGTCCGTGCAGTGGAGAGATAAGTAATGTGTGTATTGACAAATTACTACAGAGCTTAACTTCATGGAGGTCTGTTTTGACCTTAACAAGTGCACTTCTGATAGAGTAGTCAAAGTATTTTAAGGAAAAATAAGAGGAGATGAGTTAGATGCACCAGGTATAAATGTTATTTCCTGGTAGTTTTGCTACAATGTGAGGCAAAGAAACTGTATTTCCTGAAACAAAAAATAATTATTAGGGACTGTGAAGTCTGTAGGTCTACTTAGAAAATAAACATTTTACTAAGGGAACATGATTTTCAGAGTTACAAGGCTGCCCTTAATGAAAAAAAAAAACAAAACAAAAAACTTTGCATTATTAGACACAGTAGTTTATCTCCTTGAAGCTGCTGTGACAAACTCCTTTCACTATAAAAGAATATTATTGCATTACATTTTTATAAATGAAGACCTATTTGTTTCATAGTGATTCTGGTTAAAGAAGTTTAATTTATCTTAAAGGCAAATTCAAACTTCTGCTTTACAGAACACTAAAGAGTGCTTGAAACTTCTAAATTATAGGTTTTCAAAACCAGTTCTCATTTAAAAAATGCAACTTTTTTTCAAGAATTTTGTTATCACATGGAAAATTTTCTTGATTCTGTATTATATGCTGATCACCCAGTCTCCCTTTTTATTTTCTAGTGCCTCATCTCTAGAAAGACTATCTGTGTGTAGGCAGTGGACTCCCACAGGTCCAAAGCTTGAGATGCTGAAGTTCAGTGGGAAGCACCTAAAGCAACAAAGCCAGACAGGTGAACAGAACCAAGAGCTGAGCTAGAGGCCAAGTCCAAAAAAGAATGAGGGTAATTTAGACATTTTACAACCTGAGGAGACTAGAAGCTAATATCAAAACTACCATGAACGTTAGGGCCCCAACATAAAGGTTGTTGAAAGCACATCATGTGCTGACTGTAGTCAGAAGAGAAAGCAAAGGAGAGTGATATGGGAAATTCTCTCCAGCCTACCTGAATGTGCCAGCAAGGACATTTCCATGGTAGACTGTCCTCAAATTTATTTTAGAACTTTATTTCAAACACCAAGGGTTTACCATATTGTAAGCTTTGTGCTAAGCTTGTACACAATTGTGGAAAAGGTGCATCTAATTATTCAATAAATATTTACCAGATACCACTACTACGTGTCAGAAATATATGATGAATGTAGTGTGTGACTTTGATAAGCTTACACCCTATTTAAGAAGACAGAGTAAGCAGCTCATTTCAATACAACAGTGAGCAAGCACACAAATGGCAACAACACAAAACAAGAAAAAATGTGTAGCAACAGCAACACTTTTTAAGCCTAGAAAATCCATTGGTTTGTGTAATCATTTAATTTCAAGACTGCCACAAGACTAAACAGCCCAATACAGATATGTTCTTTGGTAGGAGCAATTTACAAAAAAGGAAATATGTAAGCTAATCATTGTTGGAATAAACATGGAAATGGAGAATCTTAAGATTTTTGGAGCCCTCCAATCTGGTTCTCTATGTAACTGGTGAGGTGCATACCTAACTCCTAAACACAAGGCTGTCAGAGAAGCTTGCTGGACATCAAAATAAAGGACTCCAGGTAATTGCTTACAGATATGAGCAGACATACAGAACACTGTTGAAGCAATTATACAATTAGCTAAAGATAATTGCAAAAACAGGCACAAATGCATACACAAGCACAACTCTGTAGGCAAAATACAAAATAACTTTCTGCAGGCAAAACATTTCCGAACATAATTACACGACCATACAGACCTTCTAGGGACTCGGTCATTTCTCTCTAACAGGATAATCCCAGTCATGGGACTCTTCAAAATAATTGTGCAATTTCTCAAATAAAAAACACTGGCTAGCTGTAATTAGTTATGTGATTCCTCAAAGACCCAGGAATCCTTCAGACATAAAACACGGACAAGAAACCTATTGTACAGCACCTGGCTTCCCTGATGGAAACAGCCCCAATATTAAATGACTGCTGTAGACTCTGACCCGAGTACTGGTGATATCCTAACTAAAACCATATATCCAGATTCTTCATTTGGATTGGTCTCAAATTCAATAAGCCATAGGACAAACATCTTTAAGGTAGTCACAAAACTTTCATTAACAAAGACTCTAAAAATGAGCCAGGTTTGCTGAGTATCAGCAAAACCTCATGGGTTAATCTCAACACCAGAAAAATTGGGAAACAAGAAGAATCTCAGTGTCAATTTTGTTGCAACTTTTTCCCTTCAGTCATGGCCCTGTCTTTATTTGAATGGGCCCCCAAGAACCAAGTATATATTTATGGATTTTCACAATCTTTTACATAATTTTTGACAAGTTATTTATTTTTTATGTCAAAATTCATCTCCAGTTTGTTTCAAGGGGATAGCCCTATGCTGTCTTGTTTCAATATTTTGTCCTAGAAAAGATATTTCAGAAGAAAAGAGAATAGTTTGATCATGATACTTAGGTTGGAGACAAGGATAAGTAATGTGGATCACTGTCAGTTGAGAGTTAGCTGGCAAGTCATTGACTTATTAGGCATAATATTATTTAGCTCCATCAGAAAATCGAGTATTTTATTAGAAATGTTAATCTTACAAGAAAAATATTTGCAAAATAATTTTGTTTAAAAGTTATGAGAAACAAATGTTCAGACAAACTCTCCTTCATAATGGTAAAGGTACAGGTCTTCCATTTATTTCCTGCTTATTGAATCTACATTTTGTGCCAGGTACTGTGCTAGGAAATGGAGCTGCAGGAGGAAACCAGACAGAGGAAAACTGGTAGGGGTGCAAATTGGGGAGGAAGATGTCATGCAAAGCATTTGAGAAGGCCACAGTTAAGCTAAATCCTTAGAGAAACAAGCCTTAGAAGGATTCGAGGAAGGACGATCTAGTCGGTGCACAATAGGGACAAAAGAACCAGACATGGAGAAAAGTGCGGTGGGGTCTAGGAGCCACAGGCCAGTCTGGCCGGAAGGCAGAGAGCTAGGCTGCACGACCGTGGGGACAGGGCCCAGATGCCCTGGTGCTGCCCAGCCTGGCTGGGAAACTGACTTTTTTGAAAAGCAATAGAAAGACAGAATTCTGAGCCATATCACAGAATAATCTAATTTTGTTTTTTTAATTGACTTATTGATCATAAAACTTAATTTTTTTTTAAATTTTTCGATCTCTTATTTTGGTAATATCATTTTTTCTGTTTTTTGAAAACCCAAACCAGACCAAATTAAAAAAGAAAATCTTGTGTTAAGTACTCAGTTTCTTTTTCTTAATTTAACCTTTATTGTATTTCCCCATTAATAGTATTCACTTTCAAATATGAAAAGCCTGTGCCAGTTTAAATCTTCTCAAACTTTTTAACTTGCACCTCCTCCCTGACTCAGAGTGACCTGCAGCTGGCTCATCGAAAGAGGAGAGAGTTGCGGGTGAGGGGAATTGGGTCCATGGATCTGAGACAACTCCAGCCTTTTCCTTTCACGGCCCACCTTACTTCACTCATCTGTAGATTTTACTGATTCATTGGCCAACACTGACTGGCCCTCAGTGCCTTCTCCAAGGCAACACTTCAAATGCTGGCTTTTCAGAGGGGGTATACTTTCTTGAAAGGCTCTGTGGAGCCTGTCCACCGCATTATCCAGACACCAGAGGGATCCACTTCCTGCTCGAATCTTTCATCCTGCCCCTCAGACTCCCAAAGTCTCATTTTCTCTGTATTCCCTCAATACATTCTTCCTCCTTCTTTCCCCTCCCTTTCTATAAATCATCAGTCTTTAAAGAAAATAATATAAAATGTGATCGTGAATTAGAAAGAAGTGCATAGATTTGAGCTCTGTCAAATTTACCCAAATTTTGGAGTTCAGCGTTGTTTGGGTTTGGCTTGTGATGGTCAAACATGCATCTTAGATTTGGGACCTGATCATGCCAGAGGTTTGAATGGCTATGTCATTTACTGAGAAGGGTAAGGCAGCGTTAAAAATAAGGTTTAAGAAAAATTAAAAGTTTAGTCTGGGATATACTGAGTGTGAGATCTATGAGACATCCTAATGAAGATCTCAATAAGAAATTTAGAATAAAAACTATGTAAGTCAGAGGAGTGTCCTCATCCTCCCCAATGGTACTGAACACTATGTAAACAGATATGATTACACAGAGCCAGACCAGAGAGAAAGAAGAGAATGTTAATAATAACAGAACAGTGGCAGATCCTCATGGAAGTCTGTTAATAAGATGACATGGATAGATATATCTATCTTTCCCTTTTCCTTAAGGATCATATTTCACTCTTATTCTCCATTTCCTTCAGAAAGCTTCTTCTCAATACTTGCTTTGGGGAAAAAAGATGAAGAGAATAGTACTGGTTGGGATTCTAGAAGCTGTGCTGGGGAAGACGAAAGTGTGTGTGTGTGTCGTGGGGAACAGCCTGTGGTTATGGAACTTTCAGCAGAGTGAGAAGGTACGGGATTCAGTGGTGAGGCTATCTTAGCAACCACAGAGATGAGGTTAACTTTCAATCTGCTGGACTAGGGAAAATAAATGTATTAAGTTAATACTGAATGGATTTACAAGCAAAGACAAAAAATAAAACAGAAAGTAATGCTAAGATGGCCAACAAAAGGCAAAGCTGAAAAAAATGCTCTGAGACAGATATAAAGGGGTCTCCATCCCTGCTATGAGGAGCCATAGTAAAAGGTCTCTGGGTAAGGAGGTGGATGTTGGGAGGATCCGATCAGTTGGGAAAACAGAAAGAAGAGCATGGTCAAAGGCCTGAGTTTGAAATTAGATGGCATTTTCAGTCCCCTTTTTCTCTTACACATTTTTCTAGTTGGGTTGCTTATGAACATGTCTGTACCATCTTTACACCTATTTATACCTATTAACCACATTTATATTTGGTTCTCTTACATGGGGAACTAAAAACCTAACAAGAAGTGGGATAAAATAAACAGTAAGAAATAGGGGGCACCAGATGAGGAATCTAAACCCACAAAATGCAACTGTATGGAAGTGTGGTATGTGTGAGTGGAAAATTTCAAGGACCTCTCGCTTTCAAGTATGTATTAGGGTGCCTTTAACAGTGAGAAGAAAATCAAACGGGTCACTACTTGGGTGTAAGGAATAAGTTTAAAACTGCTAGTTGCTTTGGGACCAAAATGAAAACCACTCCAAAGTCTGACCAAAAATTTAAATATCTTCTATTAAAATGTGCCTTGAGGAGATTAATACTTATGCAGAATTATTTTTAATGGCAGCAGAAATGCATTGATATATACAGTTGAGCTGTGCCTAATCAGACTTTGTCTAAGGCTGGAGAAGGAGCAAATGTGCTCTGATGTGACCGACCATTTTGGGTGAATGAGTTGAATCAATTATTTTCATTCCATCGCTAAGCACTTACAGAACATGTCTAACCAGGGGCCACTGCTTGGTCAGCTGGGCACACAAGTTGGTTAAAGCAGGGGCTTGTTAGAAAAAAAGACGTTGCATTCTCAAAGCCTTTTTTACTTCCAACATGTAATTACTTCTACATGTGATTCAGTACCATTTATCACTTTGTTTTGTTTTAGTGACTTGGTTTGTTTTTTCTAAGTCATTCAGATTAATCGAAATAACTTCTCTTTTCATACTTATATCTTATTAGTAAATTTATTTACATATATTTTATTTATTATTTATTTGCCTAATTACAATAACTACATCCAGAATAGCAGTGTCTTTTTAGACTACAACTTAACGGCTAGCAGAAATGTGTAGTTATACTAATGAATTGCCTTCTAACTTCTTTGTTAGCATTGGGTAGTATGCTTTGAATTAGGAACCGAGAACATTGAATAATCTGGCAGGTCATTTAAATGGAATTTGGATGTGTCTACTGTATTTAAATATCCTAAGATCTGTTCAAATACATAGTGATACTTGTAAATACCATAATTGCAGCTCTTAAATGTCCTTTTTCTTTATTCCAGGCACACATCAACACCAGCACTAGTCACTGAGTAGTCAAGAGGGCTAGGCAATATGCTGAGGGGGTGAGAAAAAGGAAGGTTATTGAAGAGGCAAAAAAGTCTACTAGAACACAAACTGGTTTGGGGAAGTGCAAAGGACAAAGTTCATTCAAGAAGAGTGGGAAGAAATGGAGTGGCGAGTTTCCTGATCTGCTCACTTCCTGGATTCTTAAATTTGACCTGCTTTTATCCTGACCTCTTCCTCATGCTGAACTTCAAGGTTCTTAGTATTATAACACTGACTAATTCAAAAATATTTTTATTTATTTTTCTGGGGCCTAGATTTGTAGAACTATAGCCACACTCATGATAGGAATATTCTCATCAGTATTAACTTTTTAATTCCACAAACATTTATTCTTTAGCTCCTACCTACTAAACAAATATGATAATCACAGTAAAATTAGGCCAAGAAGGAAAAATATAAGAACAATTAATTTTTAAGAGAGTCAGCTGCTTCTCCCTTGCTACCCCCAACCCAAGTAGAAGGACTGTCACAGAGGCACCTCAGGCATTTGTTTCCCCATGAACCTGCTACAACGCTCAGCGTAGTTGTGCTCATTGATTGTTTATGCACTTGAACTGTGTGGATTTTAAAGCCAGTAAGTTGTTCTGTAGGAATGTCTCAGCATGGGTATTTTAATAAAGGCTTCCATTTCAACGTAGAGTTAAATAATGCTTTGGTAAAACATGTTTAGGAGAGGTTCATATAAGCTTTAAATATAAACACGATCTGAATCTCTTTCTCTCATATTTTCTGCTCTTGCTTTATTATAGACAGAATTCTCAAAGTAAATTTTAGCATCCTCTGCACAGTCCAGGCTCTGAACTGTTTATGTATATATGTGTGAAGTTTCCCTATGTTTTTACCCCAACTGACCCAAAATAATTTATAAGACCTATCCAATTCAAAACAATAATAAATTGTTAAGGGAAATAAAGACAAGGAAAAACAAAGACTAGAAAAAAAACATTGCACATAGAAATAAAAATTATGTGTTTCCTTAAAATTGTTAAAAGTTGTTTTGAACTTTACTTTCAAGCATCCCTGTACTAAAATCAATAAACACACAATCATCTTCAAGATTAACAGTTTCTCTAATGCATAACAAAATGTGTGAGTAATTTTGACAAAGCCTGCCCTCCCTCCTCCAAAAGGAAAAGTGAGGAACACATTCTTAGAATGTTGGAATTGAATACAAAATGAATACAAAATGTTTCAAGTATATTGGAAAGGACTCCAGTGCTGCAAAATTAAAGGTCAGATCCATTTCTGGGTACAAAGGGAAGGATGAGTGGGGATAAAGGCATGAACTTACTTTGAGCATATTTAGAGATTAGCAATATTATCCCCATTTTTAAAGTGATGAAACACAAGTTGGTTGAAACTCTTCTGAATACATGTGTTTATTAAGTTTGAGTAACACAAAATGGTGGATTTCAAGTTCATATTTTTCTCAGTATAATGAGTTTCCTCTTCATGGAAGGCGATAATTAAGAAAAGGCAAAGATACCAACTTTTCAAAGTTATCTAATTTAATGAATTATTTATTACTCTTCTCTTTCTAACATGCTGGAGGTCTCTTTTCTCTAAAGCTTTCACTAAGATATTTCTTCTGCTTAAGAAATTGGTTTGTAATTAAAAATTAAAATAAGCAGAAAGACATGAAAAATCAATACGTTAAAGGCTATTTTTTTTCAGTAAATTGTAATTTACTGCCCTTTTGGATGCTGTTCCATGTCTTAATGCTCTGAATTTGAGACCAAAGTTCAGTCTAGTAGTTGGGATTTATAAACTGCCAAATACTTCTAAGGGGAAAAATGCATTTCAAAGCCTAGAGGGAAAAGGAACTCACTTTGCTTTCTTTACATCAAACAGGCCTTGTAAAACAACACATTGATCAGTTAAATACAAATGAACTTGAATCATATGGATATAATTCTCTTAAATTAAATTTCCTTTAAAATTGGGATGGAATTAAACATTAAAAAGGAGAGGTTCACAAAGTCAGGTTCTTTTCTCTTTGACATCTGTCTGCATGGCCTTAAACCCTAAAAGTATAAATCTAAGCAGTATTAAATACGTGACATGCTGTCTTAGTTAATACATAGCTGATACACTGTTGTTCACGGGGGAATTCTATTTGAAAAATATCACAAAGTAGTTATCATTTTCCTCCTCATTTTGTTAGACAATTTAATTTTTGGTTTTCTTGTGTTGGAAGGATTGAGAGGAAATAATGATGAGGCCAGGGGGAGGGGTTAAGGATCCCTCTCTAAAGTTTTTAGTCCCCAAAATGCCAATGAAAACGAAGACTACAGGCTTGGTGGGTATCAACAAGGTCTGGAAGGAGGCTATTTGCATATCAGGAGAAGGAGGATTGGTACTGTCAGCTGGGAGGCAGGGCAAGCACGTGAATCTGAGTGGTGGCAGCAGATGTCTAAGGGCACCACTCCTTGGAAGTGACCCCCAAAGTGGGATTGTTACCCATCTAGACAGACAGTGATAACAAACAGACCCGAGTAACTTCATAGTCAGTCATGTGAAATCTTTTAATTAGCCAGTTGAAGTTAGCACTAATTAAAAAAGAAAAAAGCAGCACACTTGCCAAAGGCGATAACATAAGAAACCATCTTTGGATAGACACAGGATAGAGAGAGAGATGGTGTTTGGGGAAGAATCAAAGCCTCCTCTCCACTTCTATTTTACAAATCAACCATGAGAATTTAAAGTTTTAAAATGGGCTTAATGTGTCTCATAGTTATGAGATTTGATCATTAAGGGAGTCCACTATTTAGAAATATATTGAAAAAATGTATCCTTGGTTATCAACAGCATAATGTACATTACACCTTATTTCACTTTAACAAAGAATATATGTTAGTTTCATAACATTCTTCTGTAATTAACTGGAAATATCAGACCTCAAAAATTCATTTATTTTTGTATAGTTAACAATTGTTTTTGACTACCTACCATATGATTGATGCTAAGTAGATGAGATAAAAAAATTAGGAACACAAACTGAAATGCAGGTGATTGACATATAAACAAATGTATCAGAAGTCAAAAGTGTATTATCTCTACAATTGTTACCAGAATTCCTCTTGGAAGGAAAGAATGTTTGCTAAAGAACTTAGAGAAGAAGCTTAGGATAAGGAATTAAACATAGATGAATTAGGAGTGAGCAGCAATTCTTTAGTTGGGAATACATTTATACAACCAATTTTGGGAGTCTAGCTAGCAGTGAACAGGCTGATAGCAACAGCATGCCAAATTAAGAAAGCCTCAAGAATATCAAGAGCCTCAAGAATAAGCCTAAAAGATGAAATGTATGTGGCAATAAGATTTTATGAGGCCAGCATTATCCTGATAGCAAAGCCAGATAAGAACACTAAAAGAAAACAAAATTACAGAATGATATACCTGATGAATACAGATGGAGAAGATGTCAACGAAATATTAGCCAACCAAATTTCACAGCACATTAAATTTATTATGCACTCTGATCAAGTGGGATTTATCCTTGGGATGCCAGGATAGTTAGTGTATACGCATCAATAAATGTAACACCACATTGTAAAATGAAAAATAAAAATCATGCAATTATCTCAGTAGATGCAGGAAAAGCTTTTGACAAAACGTAACATCCCTTCAAGATAAAAATGCCGAAACAAATTAGTATTGAAGGAATATTCTCAACACAATAAAAGCTGTAGACAATGAGCCCACAGCCAACCTAATCCTTAAGGGTGAGAGGTTTTCCTCAAAGACCAAGAAAAAAACAAAGGGGACCACTCTCACCACTCTTATTCAAATAATACTGGAAGTTCTAGCCAGAGCAACAGTCAAGTCAAATGAAATGAAACATGTTCAGATTAAAAAGGAAGAAGGAAAACTGTCATTCTTTGCAGATGACATGATCCTAGAAAACTATAAATGAAAAAAGGGGTTCCATGAAAAGTAACCTCATTGGGTAATCTAATCAAAAATTTATAAATAGACAGGTGACAGTGGGTAGTCATTCCCCAGGCATAAAAGTTTTAGTAAAAGGCCATCTTTGCCTTTAGTTAGCCCTGTCCATGGTTTCCATGCATCTAGACTAATACACTTTTGAAATAAGCCATAACAACTTTCATGAAAGCACATGTTTTTGAAAACTATCCTGTGTTCTCTACCTTGCGTTTTTCTACCTCCATGTAACCTTCCTTATTCCCCAGTTTAATTTCAAATGCATAAAAGAAGCTGCAAAACTGCTATTCTCCAAAGCATTTGAGAATTACACTGCAGCATATGTCATCAAGTTGGCCAAAATAAATGCATACAAATTCTCTACAGGCCTGGACTTTTTTTTTTACATTGACAGACTTCACAAAACAACTGTTAGAACTAATCAACAAACTAAGTAAAGTTGCAGGATACAAAATCAATATACAGAAATCACTTGTATTTCTAAACATTAACAAGAAAGCATCTGAAAAAATTTAAAAAATATATTCACAATAGCATCAAAAGCAGTAAAACACTGAGGAGTAGATTTAACCAAAGATGTGAAAGATCTGTACCATGAAAACTACAAGACTTTGATGAAACATATTGAGAAAGATGCCCTGGCTGGTGTAGCTCAGTGGATTGAGTGCGGGCCTGCGAATCACATGATCGAGGTTCGATTCCCAGTGAGGGCACATGCCTGGGTTGCAGGCCAGTTCCCAGCAGGGGACTCATGAGAGGCGACCATACATTGATACTTCTCTCCTTCTCTCTTTCCCTTCCTCTCTAAAGATAAATAAATAAAATCTTAAAAGAAAAAGAAAGAAACATATTGGGAAAGACACATATAAATGAAAAAATGAACCATATTCATGGATCTGAAAAATGAACATCGTTGAAATGTACATTCTACTCACAGCCATCCACAGATTTAAAGCAATGCTTATAAAAATTCTGATATTTTTCACAAAAATAAGAAAACAATTTTATAATTTATATGGAGCCACAAAAGATCCTGAATATCTAAAGAAATATTGAGAAGGAAGAACAAAGCTGAAGACATTACACTTCTAATTTCAGACTATATTATAAATCTCTAGCCATCAAAACAATATGATACTGGCTTAAAAATAGACGTAGACCTGTGGAACAGAGAGAGACTAAGATATAAAACTATGTATATATAGTCAACTAATTTATGATGAAGAAATCAAGAATATAAAATGGAGAAAGGATATCCTCTTTAATAAATGGTGGAGGAAAAATTAGATAACTGCATGCAAACACATTGGCATTATACACATAATTTAAAGCCTTTCTTACATAATGAGCAGAAGTCAAAGGAGGATGGAAATAGAGCAATCAGAGTCTGTGCAGATTTAAAGGCTGGATAACACAAGACATGGCCAAGTGAAAGGAAGTTGGCTTAAATGCTAACAAAGAGAGTAATGCAAGACTTGCATAAAATTAGGTTCAAAGTATGGAAAGCTTTGAATTCTAGACCAAGGCACTGCATTTATTTCATTTACAGTGAAATTCACTATAGATAGAATTATTGATATTTATATTTGAAGCCAAAATTAAAGTAATTACCTTTTTATTAATATTAATTTTAAGATCAATTTATTTTTAGCTCTAGTTGATCCAATAATCCAGTCTACCAGTGTTTATTGAACATATATAGTTTGTCATAATCCATTTTGGGAAAAGAAGTAATACAGAAAAAATAAGTATACATCTGCATATTAATATTTTTTCAAGGAATTATTTCTTTTCTACTTAGGCTATCTATAAATTGTCTTCTATGCATATTTAACAATTATTTTTCTTAATATTAATTTTAGTTCCTAGTGCTATTTTCTTAACTTAATTTAAAATCTATTTCAGAAAAAAAGGCTAAATAAGAGAGAATTCACTCTCAGCTTATCTGTGAGCCAGACATGGGTCTTTTCCTGCCCTTGGAGGACCTGGATTTGGACTAAAACTTAGAGCATTGGCTCTTCTGATTCTTGGGCCTTTAAACTCAGACTGGAATTTACACCATCAACCTTTCTGCTTCTCAAGCTTTTGGACTCAGGATGCAACTAAGCCATTGAGCTGAAGGTTTTGAGATTTCTTAGCCTCCACAGTCATATATGATCCAAGATGGTGGAGAAGCAATTAGAAGCTACACTAAACTAACCCTCTCCCAAGAGCAATCTGGAATTACAACTAAGAAATCGCCTGGAATAAACAACAGAACAAGAGTGAGAAGAAGCCTTATAACCATAAACAGAAGAAACATCTTCACTATAGCTACTTCACATTAAAAAGCTTCAGCACAGCTAAAGGAAACATCATCAAAATAAAAAGGGAATCTACTGTATGGGAAAACATGTTTGCCAACGATACCTTGGACATGTCAGGAAGACCAAAAGTTTGATTAAAAAAATGGGCAAAGAACCTGACCAGACACTTCTCCAAGGAGGGCATACAGAGGGTCCATAGACATATGAAAGGATGTTCAGCATCACTGGCCATCAGAGATGCAAATAAAAACCACAATGAGTTTCCACCTCAACCCTTCAGAATGGCTATCATTAACAAAGCAACAAAGCAACAAACAACAAGTGCTGGCAAGGATGCAGAGAAAAGGGAACTCTAGTGCATTGTTGGTGGGAATGCAGACTGGTGCATCCACTGTGGAAAACAATATGGAAGTTTCTCAAAAAACTGAAAATGGAACTGCCTTTTAACCCAGTGATTCTACTGCTGGGATTATACCCTAAGAATCCTGAAACACCAATTCAAAAGAACCTACATACTCCTAATTTCATAACAGCATTACTTACAATAGCCAAGTGCTAGAAACAGCCTAAGCGCCCATCAGTAAATGAGTGAATCAAAAAAACTGGGGTAATTTACACTATGGGATAATGCACAATGGAAAAAAAAGGAAGGAACTCTTACCTATCATGAAAGCATAGATAAACTGAGGAGTGTTATGCTCAGTGAAATAAGCCAGGCAGCGAAAGATGTATGTTCTCACCTATAACAAAAACTAATGAACAAAACAAACAAATAACAAAATTGAACCAGATGAATTGAAAGAAGGAACAAGCTGACAGGGACCAGAGGGGAGGGAAGAAAGTGAAAGGCCTAGTTAAAGCACAAGTATAAATGACCCGTGGACATGGGCAATAGGGTGGGGACTGACTGTGGAAGTGGTGGGTGGGCGAGGCATGGGTGAGGCAGGGGGAAAATTGGGACAATTGTAATAGAATAACAACATTTTAAAAATAATAGAATGACTAAAAATCTTTTCTACCCATCCTGGCTCTACCATGAAATGCAGTCTTAAAGTTGCCCTGTAGTATAACTAACTCCCAGATAAACTGGCTTTACTTATCCAGTGATTTATCTTAACCCTAGTCATTTGGCACCAGGTTCAACAAAATTCACTTCTCTAACCATCACATTTAAAAGATACAGATGTAGAAGTTCCCATTTAAAAATAATTTAACAATGAAGAAAGAGTAATTATCCTCCTTAGCATTATATATAGATTTTAAGTGGTATATAATTTGAGCCAAACAAAAAGGGTGGCTACAGGAGACAAGATTAAACCAATGGTTAGGTCTGCTCCATTGTTGCTCATGGTTCCAGTTCTGTCTGAGAGCAAGCTGGTTCTCTTTAGACTTGGTGTAATTTTCAAGAGTTTCTGAAATAAAAATAAAATAAAAATGAAAAAAATAAAATCTACTTTAAATATTCAAGTAATTTACTCACTTTAGCAAGATTCACAAAGAATATAGACTTAGGTTGAAATAAAGATTAATGAATTAGGATAAAATGACAAATTTCTCTCTTTTCTTGTCAGTCTTTATATTTCCTAACATATACTCATATGCCCATCAATTTTTTTGTTACGTCTTGCTAATATATTGTCCAATCATGACGAGAGCCTTGAGCCATACCTTGTCAGGAAAAGAGCAAAAGATATTATTACCCGGGTGAAAAATAGCATGTGCAAGTGAATGGAAAGTACCCAAATACTTTAATTCACCTGGCTAAAGAGTTTATATGGTGTTAATTTTTTAATAGATATGGGAAAAATGTAGGTCAGTTTGATGATAAAAACTGATGATAAAAAGCCAGAGAAAGAACACATATATTTATGGTTGCCCTGGCTGGTGTAGCTCAGTGGATTGAGCACAGGCCTGTAAACCAAAGGATCGAGGTTCAATTCCCGGTCAGGGCACATGCCTGGGTTGAAGGCCAGTTCCCAGTGGGGGACACATGAGAGGCAACCACACATTGATATTTCTCTCCCTCTCTCCTTCCCTTCCCCTCTTTCTGAAAATAAATAAATAAAATATTTTTAAAAAGAGCACATATATTTATGGCTATCTGGTGATGAAACGACACTTTATTAAGCATTAAACCAGAGATAGCATAGCTTGGTCATTACACAATTTAGACATGAAATGTAGAGAGATACACAAAGATATTGACGGTATTCCATGGAGATAAAACAGCATTTACTCCTGGACCTCAAACCAGAAGTTCTTATTCTCACTAATATATCAATGTTCCTGTTTCTTTTGCTGAAACGTGGTAGGAAATTAAAAAAGATCATTAACAACAACTAATAATAATTACCTACTCACTCATGGTTGATTGGCCCAACATGACTGACCTACATTGTTGCTTTAAGCCCATGTATGACCTTCAATCCTCCAAAAATGCCTAATAAGACTCCATGTATCTATTTCTAACTATCAGGAATAAAGACAGAGTGATTGGTTAAGAAGTTGCCACAGTAATCCAGGTGAAAAAAATGATCAAACTCAAATTAAGGTGGTTGTTCATGGGAATGAATGGGAAAAACAGACTCAAAAATTAAATGGAAGAGTGATTTTCAAATCTAAATTATGTACTTCCATAACTAATATTTTTGAGCAAATGTATCAGTTGCAATTCAATCAAATAAGGAAAGCCACCAGGAGTGATACAGAGGACTTACTATTAGAAATAATTTTGAAGAGATTCTGAGAGTTTGTTGGGCAACCTATGGAAGTCTTGCTGCCCCTGACTCTGAATGTATAATGAGGTGAGTACAGACAAACTGAAACCTGCAAGGATGAACTGGAACTCAAGAGCATGAATCAAATCCTATATTCATATGCCCTGGCTTCTAAGCCTCCATCTTTAATGAAGTATATGTCTGGTACACTCCTAACAGAACTCCACCTTCTCTTGACCTAGGTTTCAGTAAAGCTGAATGAGATAATTTGGTCCAACTGCTTGAGACCCTAGTTGCTGGTCAAGCAGTCTATGTAAATCTGTCTCTGTGTCATCTGGATCCAGTTTAGCTAAAGTAACAAAATACAAAGGCAGCTATACAACATAAGTCAGTGTGCTTCTATTTGCATTAATTAAAATAAATGTAACAAATAAAATTCAATATAAGTAAGAGTCTATTCCCAAACACCCAGGTCATATTAAAATGAACTAGAGGCATTTCTTTTTGTTTTGTTAATTAGGAATTATGTTAACTGTAGTGCAATCACAAAACTGTCTATCAACTAGTTTTAAGAGGAATTTGATGAGTCACAAACTGTTGACTTTGAGATGAATGCAAGATGTTCAACTGCAGTAGTTCAAGGCTATATTAACTATCTGAACGTGGGGCATAAAAGTGCAGTGTCAATGGGGAAATAATTTGAAATAAGCGTGGACATTGTGGTCATGCCCATGTCTATGACCTTACTTAAAGCCATGTAAGTTTGTGAGAATAGGAAAAGTGAAAAATATTAGAACACACTCCAATAATGAAGCTTGGGGTTCAGTTTAAGTCAAATATGTTCAGTACTCTTTCCAATGTTTTTAAAAATAAGTTTAAACAAATAGAAAGTCATTGTTAAAATATACTGTATTTTATTTTAAATTTTAACATTTAAAACCTCAAGAGATTTTAGGGATTTGAGATTTCATGATGAATTTGACATGCATATGCTTTTGAAACAAAAATTAAAATTTTATGTAAAGTTCTAGCAGCAGTACTATGTTTGCTTCAGAAATATTACATGGAAAATGTTGTTTTTAAAATGTGACAGTTTTCATACATAGAAGATTATTTTCAAATGTAGTCATATGTTTCTTCCTGTTCTCATCACCTTTTGTGTTGAAGTGGTGACTTTTGAGACTATATTTACACTTAAATTCAACCTTTTTTTTCTGCTTATGCAAAGTTTGTATTTTTTCGGAAGGATCATTTTCATTATCAAGAAGTGCACTTTTGGGTTCTAGGAAGATCAATATTTGTTTTGGTTTGCCCTATTTTTATAGCTATACAATTTAATCAACTCAAATATGTGATCTTAATTTTTCACTTGGAAAATTTGCAGGACTTAGAAGAACTGCTATAGGAAAAATATTTAGTTCTCCATACATGCTGAGAATAACAATTAATAGAAATTTCAACATGTACAATGTATATACAGCTGTCTGAATTATTCTATAGAAAACCCCTATGGAGACCAGATTTATTGACTTTGATAATTTATAGATATAGATATAGATACACGTATACACACTAATATACACATATAAATTTTTACAGTTTCCTTAATGCCATTTTAAAAGTAAGAAAGTGGATTTTATTGTGCATGTAAAGCATTATATCTTGCTGATGGACACATACAAAAAATCTTAATATAATCAGGAACATATGGGAATTTTCAAGGTTATAGACCAATTAGGTCATATAAAAATGAGTCATGCTGATAATATTTTCAGAAGGTTCAAATGATAAAAATTACTATATATATACACATAGATATGTAAATTTTGTAGTGACCTTCTCTATGCCAACAGCTTTCATGAAGAAATGGATAGTGAGTTCCCCAAGAGAAGCCATTCAAGAGAAAAAAGGCTTAATGCTGACCCAAAATCGTATTTTTACTTCCATGATAAAACAGAGACAGAATGCCCTGAGTGGTTGATTTTCTGAGACAACAGTTGTTGGTGGTAACAACTGTTGCCATTATTCATCACGTTGGAACAGTAATTATTAGTGGACTGCATTTATGCCATTTCATTCATTTGTTACGTGTGTGGATATTAAATAATAACATTATTCTTAGATTAGGTTATTCTGAGGCTCAATAACCCCCTCAAGCATACAAGTCATGAACATATTTTACTTTATGTTTACATTTGAATTCATTAAATTCATCATTGAATTCATTAATTTTATACCCTAAAATTATATAATAGCTTTGGAATTTTATGGAGAATATTAGTGGCTGAATCTGTAATTTCTTAGAAACATTGAAAACTTTTGTAAAACAGTGATCTATTGTTTTTCTACAATTCATTGTTTTCTAAGTTTTAATTTTTGCAGCAGACCTCTAAAACAAAGAAAAACATGTTTCCATAATGATGCTGTATTTATATTTAAGGTGCAAAATCCAAAACACATTCTTCCTAATTAATAATATAATCTTTAACAGCTATAATATATAAAGCATTTCTCTATTATTTTGTGATGGATAAGTTAGAAGTATATTACTTTTCAGAAATGATCTAAGAAAAACTACACTATAATTATAATTTCATTCTAGTTCATTTAAATAACTATTTTCACAAATGCTCATTGATGAAATTATGTATTAAGGAATGCTTTTTGAAAGTATGACAGTGGTTAACTTATAGAGAAAATAGACTAATTCTTATATTAAAAATATCTTAATGAATTCACAAGATATCTTGCATATTTGTGAGTATTTCCAATTTGCAGGATCATTTATAACTTACTATTTTATTAACTTAATTTTTAGGTTAATATTTGCAGTCTTCTCTCCAGCATAAATATTGCATTTATTAGAAATTGAATTTAAAAATCTATATTTTCCAATTATTATTATGAGAAAACTAAGGAAATATTCCTTTAAAAATACTTTTTTTATGAACAAGAAAATAATAAGGGTGCACATTTTGGTGCTCATAAAGATCACTTCCAAAGGAAAATACTCATCAGGTAATTAAAAGCCAGTTGATTATTGTTGTAGGAGATAAATTGGGAAGAAATAATTTAACGTTTATTAAGGTGTTCTGACATTTTTGTTTCTGCCAAGCTACTAGCACCATTCTGTATAGCAAATGATTGTGTGTATGTGTGTATATTAGATATATACATAAAACCATTTATACATATCTATCTGTACACACACACACACACACACACACACACATCCTTTCTCTTCACTTTCGACAAACCCGAAAACTGCATCCACGTATTGCTTTCTGGACAGGGGACTAAAGTTCAGAGAATTGAGTAAAGTGGGTCCGAATACCACAACCTGACCATTCCCCTTACCACCAGCTGGCTTCGGCGGTATCGTGTGCCGGGAGAGTCCTGCTGTGCAGCAGAGTGACAGTGCTCCTTGTACAGTGTGCCCCTTTTATTTCCACGGTAGCAGCTCCTGTGTGTAACAACTTAAATGCTGATTTAATATAGCCCACCCAACCCCTTTATTTGCATAATTCCCCAAAGAGTAAAAATTTAAAAAAATTTAATACAAACCATTGTTAAATACATAATTGAGCTTTCTCATGACTGAAAATTTAAGATGTTTCAGTTAACAAATATACTATTTGTTCCAGTCAACTTTATATTCTCTCAGTGTCTGCAAGAGCCTATAGTTAGAATCTATTTCTACAAAGACATTTGCGAGCAAGCAAAATTCAGAATATAGCACAAAGTACTTCACCATTTCTACAAATCACCTTTTAATGCACATAGACCTAGAATGAGTTCCTGAAAGTTTTTTTCCCCCGCTCTGGGGTCTCCCATTTCCCTAATCTACCTTGAAATGTTTTCCTTTTTCTTTTTCTCCCCACCGTTAGAGACCCACTTCCACTCTACGTAGGAGAGGTGCTTTAGGAACTGCGCATTACTCCAGGCTTCGTCCCGGAGGGAGAGTGGCATCTCCTTAACGAGGTCTCCAAAGCGATGGCTTGTGTCTGTTGGACTCTCCAGAAGCAGCGTCTGTCGTATTCGCGTTAGGAAAAGAACTTTTGCAAAAAGAGTAAGGAAATTAGTACGATCATCCGTGAACCTCTGCTATGGGAGATCAATATCCCGGAGTACCATATGTAAATTGTAAGAAATGTTTAACGGCATAGTTCTTTATCTTAAATATCTAAAAAAGGTAATGTAAGTAGCTAAAATTAAAAGAGCGTCCTTTGACGAGGCACAGTTGCATGGATTCAGAGTACATTTGCATTTCTTTACAGTCACTTTGGTGTTAAATCTCACTCCAGGATTCGAGCGCACACTCGAGAGATGGCGGTGGCGTCTACCATTTGTGCTGTTACTGCTGTTGTTTGAATGTCCCGAAAGGGATGTTGCTCAAGTTTGAGATTATTCCAATCCAATGATTGCAGAGATTTTTGAGAAGTGTGGAAGTATTAAATAACCGGGCAGTTAGTATAAGACTTTCATTCATTCTAAAATATAAATTTACTTCACCAAGACGCTAAAATAACCATGAAACTTGGATTCTGACAATGACTTTGGCAAAACGTTTGCAGTTCTTTCATATGACTTATCCTGTGATACGAACTACCCGTTTTGGGGGACCTTTATTTTTAATTTATTTAATTATTTTTCAAGTACAGTTTTCATCCCAACCTACCCCCCCCCCCGTGCTCCTCCCCTCCTTCCCGTTTCCACACTTCTTATTTGTTGTCCATGTATCCTTTATATTTGTTCCTCTAAATCCCTCCACTATTTCTCCTGAAATTCCCTCCCCTCTCCCCTCTGGTCTCTGTCCCCCTGTTCTCTATTTCAGTGTCTTTGGTTATATGTTGCTTGCTTGTTTGTTTTGTTGTTTAGCTTCCTGTTAAAGATGAGATCATATGGTATTTGAACTCCCCATTTTTAAGATAGTGCTCCTAGAACAGTATATAGCTGCCCAGATAATTTTTTTTTATTTTATATTGAGGTCACATTGATTTGTGAGATCATGCAAGTTTCAGGTGTGAAACATTACAAATAACAATCTGTATGGAGCATACCCCGCTCACTACCAAAAGTCTAGTTTCTTACATCAGCATACAAGTGACCCCCTTTACTCAGTTTGTGTTCCTTCTGCCCTTACTCCTCTCTAGTAACTACCAACTTGTTGTTGGTAAGGGAAACAAAAGCGAAATTTTAAAAAGGGACTACTTCAAACTAGAAAGCTTTTGAACAACAAAGGAAATTATCAACAAAATGTAAAGGCCACCTGCTGAGTGTGAAAAGACATTTGCACATCATATATTTGGCAAGGGATCAACATCCAAAGCTTAAAGCAAACTCATACAGCTCAGCCACAATGACTAAAAACAAACAGCCTGATATAAAAATGAGCAGAGGATCTGAATTGACATTTTCCCAAGGAAGATACATGGATAGCCAAAGGTGCTGTCTGGTTTAGGACGCAGGCATGTGGGGAACAGGGTTTTGCCCTCTTCCATCAAGGTCCTGCTCTTGAAAGGATAAAACGAAGCCAAAAACCTGCAGGGAAACAAGTTGCCCTTTGTACATGGATCTGATCAGGAAAGCTACATTTGCAAGTAGAAGAATCATATGAAAAGATGTTTAACATCAGTAATTATTTTAAAAATGGGAATCAAAACCACAATGAGATTTCGAATCACACCTGTCAGAATGGCAATTATTGAAAAGAGAAGAAACAGGTGTTGGAGAAGATGCAGACAAAGGAACCCTCACACACCACTGTCGGGAATGTAAAATGGTGCAGCCACTATGGGAAACAGTATGGAGGTTTCTCACAATATTAAGAAGAGAAACATCATATGACTCAGCTATTCTGCTTCTAGCTATTTACCCAAAGACTATGATATGAAAACACTAGTCAAAAAATACACGAGCCCCTCTGTGTTTGTTGCAGAATTATTTACAGTAACTAAGGAAAAGAAGCAACGTAAGTGTCTCTCGATGGATAAATGGATACATTGATAAAGAAAATGTGAAATAGATATACAACGGAATACGTTTCAGCCATAAAAAAGGCAAACTTCTACCATTTAAGACAACATTTGGTAAACTTTGAGGGTATTATGCTAAGTGAAAATGAGCTATAAAAAAAGAGACAGATGCTGTTTGATTTCATGCATGTGTAGAATATAAAAATAAAAACTAAACAGCTGAATAAACAAAACAATAATAAACTTATAGATGCAGGGTTTTCCAGTTGTTTTAAGAAAATTTTGCATTTGAAAATGTACTTAACTCTAAGTTTAAATTTTTTTAGAGTAATGATATTTACAGTAATAAGAACCTTAAGGAAATAGAGCACTCACTTTCCTAGATTTAATTCTCCTGAGAAGTGTTACTTACAAGTCACAAGAGGTAGAGTCTCAGATACTCCCTTGGTCAAACTGGTCCAACTACCCTAGGACTGGGGCAGGATATGAACCAAGGTTGTCTGACCCAAAGCCCTCAGTGCTGCAGGCATAATAAAAAGTTCTTTATGCTTATAATGTCCTTAGTAACTCAAATGAATGCCAAACAATCTCCTACAACTTCACCTGTCTTCTCAAGTTTTCAGACTTTGAAAGTTGGGAAATATTCCTCCTATGAGGATATTTTAAATTTCCTTTTAGTTATTTCTTCAATCTTTTTAGGGTATTTTTCAGTGGTTTCAGTTGAAAAGAAAATGATTTCTTAAAAAAAAATAAAATGAAGCCCTGAGCAATGTCGCTCATTTGGTTCCGCATCGTCCCTTGGAGGGAAGGGTCTCTGGTCCATTCCTGGTAGAGGCACGATCCTGGATTACCCACAGTTGGGGGTCCATGCGAGAGGCAGCTGATCGGTGTTTCCTCACACTGGTGTTTCTTTTCCTCTCTTTCTCTCTCCCTTCCTCCTCTCTAAAAACAAACAAATATATATATATATTTTAATTTGAAGTGGAGGATAACCTGTTGTCAAATCCCTGTGGCCAACAGGACATTGTGTTCCAATTTAATACCATGGTAAATGGAAGCTTTATCTATAAGAAAGGCTGGAGATCCAGAGAAAGCTTTTAATCCTAAATTAAGATTTAGGATAAATTACAAAGAGGCATTCTAGTCTAGTCTAGATAAAACCAAGATTAATTTGAGCTTCAGTTAACAACAGTTAAAATGGAAAAAGAATAGTTGTATACCTAGGGGTATAGTCTTTCAGTATTGCTTTGTGGTTTTACATGTAAAAAGGTATGTCGAGCTGTTGAAGTAAAGAAATATAGGGATAGAAATGCAAGCTGACCTCCTTGTCAATGAAAAATGTCTGGTTTAGGACGGAGGCACGTGAGGAATGGGGTTTTTCTTCTTCCATCCAGGCCTTGCTCTTTAAAGGGTAAAACGAAGCCAAAAACCTGCAGGGAAACAAGTTGCCCTTTGTATGTGGATCTGATCCTGAAAGTTACATTTGCAAATAGAAGAATCACATCATTCCCCCGTTTTCATCTATCATTTCAAATTACATAATGTAGCATGCAAAATAATCTCATTGTAAAAAGAAACTACAAGTGAGAGCCGTCAAACAATAAAATGAATATTCCTCTTTATTCTTCTTGTCTCAATTTATATTCATTTTTCTCCTCACCATAAAAAGCTGATTTTTTTTGCTAAAATATATACTTTTTAAAAAATTTTCATACTGCACTCCATTAGAGAGATGTACTGTAATTTATTTGATTGTTACTTAAGAGGCATTTTCAGTTGTTTCAAGTTTTTAATATTATTTCTGCTACTAAGATAACTCTACATTAAAGATCATTTGATAACAAATCTCTCTGCAAATTAGTAAGCAGTTCTTTAAAATATACTCTTAAGCCCTGGCTGGTGTGACTTGGGGGATTGAGCGTGGGCCTGCAAACCAGAGGATAGCGGCTCGATTCCCAGTCAGGGCACAGGCCTGGGTTGCAGGCCAGTTCCCAGTAGGGGACTCACAAGAGGCAACCATACATTGATATTTCTCTCCTTCTCTCCTTCCCTTCCCCTCTAAAGATAAATAAATAAAAAATCTTAAAAAATAAAATATACTCTTAAAACACATTATCTAGGTCAAATATTATGTATATTTCACAAAGCTTGATGTATTGTCAAATTACTTCTACTGCTTTACAATAATTTACACCCCTACAGTTTTGCAACATTGGTTAGTATCTATCTTTTAAATAATGTCAACCTAATGGGTAAGAACAATTATTTCCTAATTATAATTTGCAACTTACTGGTTACTAGTAAAATAGACATAATTTTCCATGTTTTTATTGGTCATGTATATTTGTTTTACTTAGTAATGACTTTTTATATTATATACCAATTTTTCTATTTACTCTTTGTCTTTTCTGTTTACATGTAAGAGTAAATACGTTGCATAAATATATTGATATTGACCCTTTTTTGCTTTAAAGCATTACTCTCCTTTAGCTCATTCTTTTATTGTTAGGTAGTCACAGCCTTTTTAATAGGATTACTACTTTATAGATAAGAATTTTTAGAGATCAGAAACTGTGTCTTTTTAAACTGCTTAACACAGTATCAAGCTCAATAATACATGTGTGTATGTGTGTGAAAATGACTATAGAGCCCTATGCTATGCACTGATAAGGCAGATATAATTTACATCAAGTAAGACACGTAACCAGATTTATGTGATTAAAGTGGAATTCAACAGGCCTGAATGGTGCGTGGGGCGTACAGCGTGCATCTGGTGCACCGCAGCACTGCAGCTGGGTCATCTGGTCATGTTCCTTTCTGCTCCACATAAGGTAGATCCACGTGTTAATCAGCCCATTGTGACATATATTTATAACCTATGATTAAACTCATAATAGACTGCCCAGAGCAGAGCAAAAGGTTGAGGAGAGAGTTGGAAATACTAAATGAAAGTGGGGATTTATGGCTCTCCAACTAGAACATTTCCGTTCGTCAAAATTAGTCTCTTCAATTAGTGGTTCAAATAGTTTATTTCTCACTGAATTATTCAAATAATTGCCATCACATAAATTCAGCCACACGGTTAAGCTTGTTTACAAAAGAAAAGATGTTCCATTTGTAAATTTGAGGAGATATTTCTCAAATTTCAGCATGATTTGTCATAGAACTATATGGGTCATGCATGCGTGGATTTTAAGACAATTATACCTAGATATCTTTAATATTTTAAAAGAATTTGAAGCACAGCAGAGGAAACTATAGATATCAACACCACTGGAAATACAGAGATGTTGATTATTACTCACAACATATTTTTTCACTCATGAAAAAATAATTATCCTAAAATATCAAGCATATAGAAGAAATACACTGCTGGCTAATTGTGGTCATGGTTATATGACTATTACAGAAATATATAAATTGTTTACATTTTTTAAAAAATGTAAAAAAATACCTAAGTTATAACACTGCTTCTGTGGCCACATCCAGGACCTGAGTGCACAGTATTTCCACCCCATTATTTCTTGAGTGTCTTAAAGTCCACGTCACACTATAATGACTGCTTCTCTCAAATGTGCTTGATTCCACTCAGTTTAGAAAAGAAAGCATTCCATTAGGAAGCAGATAAAGGACCATGCCTCAAAAATTGCAATTTGTAGTGTGGATGAACTTATGACAAGTATAATGGGCTATAATATAGAGAAAAAAAATGATTCATAAATTGTACTGATAGTTTAATGTTCCACAGAGGGCAAATATTTAAGAAAAGCCAATCACGAAAGAATAATGTTTATGTTTATTGTATCAGAGAAACATATCTAAAGTAATTGTGTGTGTGTTTATATTTTATATATTTATATTCCAGGTTTTCTCAGTCTTGACAGTATGGGCAGTTGGATTATGGGCACATAATCCTTTGTTGTCGTGGTGTGGGAGAGTTGCCCTGTGCATTGCAGGGTGTTTAGTAGCATCTCTGGTCTCTACCCACTAGATGCCAGAAGCACTCCCCTCTCCCTTGCTATAATAATCAAATATGTATCCAGACATTTGTCAGTTGTCCTCTGGAGAAGAAAGGGGGAAAAATTAGTTGGTTGAGAATTACTTCTCAACTAATATTCAATTAGTGTCACAACTATAGAAGAAAGTTCTTTATGGAAAGGGTTTATCTTCAAGGATATGCATTTTACTCTACTAGTCAGTTTGCTTAAAAGTATCTACTTGATTTCAGGTATAGAAATAATTTCAGACTGTTTTCTGTTTGCATAGAACTTTTCCATTAGTTTACTGGATTAACTGAGTAATACTGAATAATTAACACTTACAATTATATGAAATTATTAGTTTAATTGTAGTCTGATTTTACTTTTGAAACATTACACGCGAGAGAAGTCAACTTCAGTTTGGAAGTTGAACTTTTACAAAGTTTACTTGTCCTTCTAGAAGAAATAGATATCTTTGACAACTGTAATAACTGGACATTACTAGAACAATGCTAACACAGGGGGTTAACAGCTTGCACTTGTACAAAATACTTGAAGTCGGTCAGAAAGCCATTATTCTGACCTTGTGCTGACCACATTCTATGAAGTGTTACATGATCAGGGACAGGGAAGTTGGTTAATGGAAGTTATATAGTAGCTAGATGTATCCTTGTCACACTTCATCTAAACTGATACATTGCAATGGTCCACACTGCTCAGACCTGGCAATTACTGTCCAATTCCAATCTATTCCACACTGCCACTATAATGAAAAATAATTAGGAGCCTGAAAATGAGTTTTCACATGAAATGGTTTCAGTGCTTGGACACAATCGCCTTTGGCAGATGGCTTTGGGTTTGCTTTAATATAATAAAGACAGTTAATCATCTCTAAAGAGTGCACTGAATGAATAAACTTTTAACACTACTTTCTGCAATGAAACTCTTATATTGATCAAATGTTTAATGTTCAGGAGTAGAGGTTGCTTTGGTCGAATTGTTTGGAATGAGCACATAAATCACTGAAAAATAAATGTGTTAGAAAACAATGAAATTGGTTCAAATTGATTATCTATTATTGGTGGAGGAAAATAAAAATGCTGAACACTGAAATCAACTATTCTTGCTGAACACTGTTGCAGTGATATATAAAGGTATTTTAGATGTCTGTATAAGCATCCTTACAGTTGTAAGACTAGGAAATTATAATAAAAAATGTATGTGTGGTACAGCAAAGATACCTTCTTTAACAAATGGTAGAATGTATAAAAATAATCTAGAAAGAAATGCACACAATTAACACAAAAAATTAACTCAAAATGGATCATAAATCTAATAAAACATAAAACTATAAAACTTCTAGAAGATAACATAGGAGAAAATCTTGGGTGCGGTGATGCCTTTTAGATGCAACACCAACATGATGCATGAAAGAAGGACTTGATAAACTGAACTTCAGTAAAATTAAAACTTCTACACTGAGAAACAGTGTCAAGATAATTAGAAGATAAACTACTGACAGGGAGAAAATATTTGCACAAAAACATATCTTATAAAGGGCTGTTACCCAAAATATACAAACAACTCAAAATTTAACAATAAGAAAACAAACAACCCAATTAAAAAGTGGGCCAATGTCTTAACAGACATCTCACCAAAGAATATTTAGAGGTGGCAAAGAACCATGTAGAAAGAAAATCCATTGCCCTGGCTGGTGTGGCTCAGTGGATTGAGTGTCAGCCTGCAAACCAAAAGGTTGCTGGTTCAATTCCCAGCCAGAGCACATGCCTGGGTTGTGGGCCAGTTCCCTGTAGGGGGCATGTGAGAGGCAACCGCATATTGACATTTCTCTTCTTCTCTTTCTCTCTCCCACTCTGAAAATAAATAAATAAAATCTTTTTTAAAAGAGACAATCCATGGTGTACGTCAATAGGAAAATGTAAATTAAAAATTAATGATACCAGTACTAACCTATTAGAATGACCAAAATAAAGGGCAATGACTATAACAAATTCTTATAAAGATGTTGAACAGTGAGAATTCTCATACATTGCTGGTGTGAATTCAAAATAGTTCAGCAGCTTTGGAAGAAAGATTGATAGTTTCTTACATAATTAAACATACTCTTACAATATGGTCAAATGACCCCAAAGCTTGGTACTCACACAGAGGAGCTAAAAACTCATGTTCACACAAAAACCTGCACACAGATGTTCATAGCAGCTTTATTAATTGCCAAAAGTTGAGCCCACCGGGAGGTACTTCAGTAGGAATAGATAAATCAACTGTGGTACATCCTGTTAATTGAATATACTCAATGCTAAAAAAGTTATCAAAGAATGAGAAGAAATAGAGGACACTTAATTGGATGGTACTAATTCAAAGAGTCAGTGTGAAAGGCTACAATTTGTATGAATCCAGCATTATAATATTCTGGAAAAGGCAAAATTATGGAGGTAGTGAAGAGAGGAGTAGTTGCCGAGAATGGGGTTGGGAACGGGAAAGCGAACAGGCCGAGAACCCAGGATTTCAAAGGCTGTGAAGCAGCACTGACAGCACCACGCACCGTCGGTGACTAAGACGTGGATGCAGGCTCTTCCCGTAGCAAGTATACCATTCTGTGCGTGATCTTCAAAACGGGGAAGGCCATGCTGGTGTGAGGGCGGGTGTGTGTGTGTGTGTGTGCGAAATCTGGGGAGTTTCCTCTCAATTTTGTTGCAAACCTAAAGCTACTATAAAAAAATCAAGTCTTTAAAAAGTGTATGTATGTGTTACCTACCTACTTAAACATATATGCGTATGTGTATATATATATACACACATATATGTTTATATATAATAATTATATATATAATTACACACACACACACACATATATATAATTGAAAAACAAATCTCTTACAAATGGAAAGGACTCTTTCTATCAGGGAGAAAAGTCAAATTTTAACAACTTATAAATAAGTTATCAATTATTTTTCTGAGACCAAGTGATAAGTGAACTTAAATTCATAGGTCCCAATTAGAAAAATATATGACTGAAAAACTCGATGTTTTAGAATACAGTTTATTTGTTAATTTTATACTTAATCAGCATTTTATTTCATTGTAAAGAGTCTATATTCAGAAATGAACTGAGTTATCTTCTGAAAGTATTCTTTATAAAAAATATTTGTCATTGTAGTGACATTGGTTTTATTAGAGATCTATTAAATAAACTGATAGAATTTAAGGGTACTCAGTCATGATAAATTTTCTTCTTTAAGTGGTTTGATTTTGTAAACCAGCTTTGGGGTCCTAGTAGTTTCCAAAATTAAATAATAGTTTGGAAATTACTGGTAGTACAACATGAGACTAAGTGTTCTCAACTTCACAGATATGCTCAGATCGAGTCTTTATAAAAATGTCCTTTCTGATTGTGTAAATATATTGTATCATAACCAAATTTTAAATTTTAATTTGTCATACTTAATCACTTTTTATTGAAGGGTACGTAATTAGTATTTTCTGAAATATCTAAACTTTAAAATGAATAGCAATGTAAGTCCAAAATGAAACTATTTTCATATCTTGTTGCTCACTTACCATGCTGCATTTATTAAAATCTTCGTGTAAATTTTGAAATGTTTATAAGTGTGTCTGTAAATAGTATTGCAAAGCTACATGTGATTATTTACTATTGACTTTAAGTTTGATATTCTGTTTGGATAATTGACTGTTAGTTTTCTGCTGTCCTGATTTTGCTCAAAGCAACACCTTTTGCTGTTCTGAGAACAGGATTTGTTTGTTTTTTTGGTTTAAGTTTTGATGTGCTCACATCCACAACTCATGTTTCATTTTTGCATTTCAGAGACTATGAGTCATTATTTTGATTAATAATTAGAATATTAGTTTGAGCAATATCACTGATTATATTTAAGGTGCATTCATTTTTTAACTGATCTTGGGATCTTGGGATTACACCTTGTTAAGCCCTGATGTATAAAATCATAAGAATACCTCTCACTTTGGTAGAAAGGAGATTACAATGGAAACATTTTAAAAATTGTGTCATTTTCTGAAAGCGCACAGCCTCTTGGCACAAGTCAGTTCCACTTCCCGTAGGCAGGGTGGGTGGAGGTGCGCTGGAGCCTGTCCCTGACTAAGTCCCATTAAGCTGCAGCTTTAGAGTTGTATCCTGATTCGTTGTTGTCCTGTTGAGCTAATCTGAAAAGATTACTTTAAAACAATATCTGAAAGGGTTACCTTTAAAGCAATATTCAATAATCCACTTAGCAACTCTACTCACCACTGTCTAAAAGACCACAGTCTGAAGTTAAGACATCCTCACCTAGAGAAGTAAGAACTACAAAAAGGCTGTTGCCGCAAGCAGCACTGGTTCACCAACCCCGCACTGAGTGCACATCTCCAATGAAATACGTAATGTTCTCTTTTGTAGCTAAGATTTTCTCCTCAGAGTGCTTCAGCTATGGCTTACATGAATGGATAACGTAACAGAATTAATGAATGGCATATACAAGTATTGGGATAAGCTTTGAAAGCAGATAGACATGCCTGTAAATCTAAAATGCACCATTTAATAAATGTTTGTCCACAAAAAAGATGTAAAAAATGGCACTTAATTAGGTTTCTTAAAGTGTCTAATTCTATATTATATGTTCATAGCCAGCAGAAGACAATGCATAGCATAGTAAATCTTACCGTATTCTAGCTACTATTTTAATAATATGGTACTTATTGAGTAATTTGAAAATGCATTGTCTTGTTTCTCTGGATGTATTTCCTGGAATTTGACAAAACGAAGCACATCTAATAATTTGTGCATTCGTTTATATAAAAAGAATTAATAAGGGTGTTATTTTTTCTCCCTTACACTAATATGCAAATATTAAGTTAGGTTCAACTCATTTTATATACATGGAAAAGACAAAGTAGAAGATTGAAATATGAGAGGGTTATACTGAAAATGCATTCTAGAGAAAAAATATGTAATTATTAAATTTTCATTTTTATAATAAACCAATATTAAATAGACAAATTCAGTTGTTGATTTCAATTAAACTATAAAAATTGAAATATATTATGAATAATATGTGAATAGTATAAAGGAGATAATTACTTAAATTTTAGTGTTCACTTTTTGATAACCTTTTTTATTTTTTAGTATTTTTCTAGTTGATAAAACTTATGGAATTTAAGTTTAGAATTTTGTCAACTCAGAAATAATGAGTTTTTGTTACATAAAGCTAAATCCTAGGTAAGATCAAAAGGAATTAGTCTAATTTATGTAAGTTTTTTCTGCTTTACTCAATACACAGGTATTCAAGCTATAAGAATATATTAAAGAATTCTTTTATTTTTTCATACAACATGCACTTATTCACAAAAATAATTGCAATAAATTATAACAAAACGATGACACAAAATACAGAATTCCATTATCAGCTTTGCTTACTTACCAAGACATTTTGGGGAAATATAAATAAATAATTTTAGAACGAGGATCAGAAAACAGTGAAAAGGAGACTAATCCACATTACCACGCTAGTTCAAACTTTTTCTTGCCTAAAACCATAGACACAGAGTCTTTTCCTACCAGTGCGATCTGAATTCCTCACTTCAGAGGTGCAGTGGAGTGATGCCTTAGAGGTACTCAGAGAACAGAGGTCGCCACGTGAGCAGGGAGGCAGATCTGGTATGCTGGCTCTATTTCTTGTCTCCCCTGCCTAGAGATTGTTTAAAACCCCACTATTAGGCTATTTAAATATTAAATCTACTATACTCAAATTTAATGCAAATGTGACTTAAATACTGAAACTATTTACACGGTACATAAAAGCATATTCTATTCATGTATACATTGAAATACAACGTATTTCAACAATGAAATAACAACTAAAATTGTATTTCATCTAATATGTCAGCAAAATTAAAAATGGAGAAATGTAGGGAATTTGTCTACATTTTACCTACAATTTTTAAAATTTGTTTTTAAATTGAGTGCTTTTGTGGTCTGAAGTATGAGATCAAAGGGTTGCATTTTGTTTTTCCATTTTTCTGGAGCCAACATCAAATATATTTAATTTCTACTCAAGCTTTAAGTAGGTTTCATAGACAACTTACTGACAAATAGAGTCATTATATTATAATCTTATTTAGGCTCCATGCCTTTATGATTTTTGTCATTAATTGTTATATTATCAATACATCTCTTCACTTTGAACATCATTAAACTGCTCTAATTTATTTAAGAACATTCTAAATCTGATCCCTAAGATAGTCCAACAGGGAGGTCATTTTATCTCAATATGTCACCACTTATTGTTGAGTCATGTTTATACTTGAGCAGCTAACTCACTCTCCCTGTCACAGAGCTCAGGTCCAGGTCAGTCCAAATTAAGTCTGCAAAGTCAGCAACCATGAGATGTAGCGTTGAATGGGTTTCTTCACTTCAGCCAGAAAACTTGTATATCAGTTCCCCAGATTAATTTTTCTGGTAAAAGATGCTTTTCACAAGTTGAAAGCAATAAAACTATGAAGAAATATAAGATTATGCCTTTAAAATAAAATCATTCTTTTGCAGATGCATTAATGAGGATTTTACAATAAGCACAATTAAAGTGCTCAAAAATTAAAAATCTATTTTTATTTCTCTGGAACTACTCCTAAATTTTAGCCAAGACCAGATAATGTTTTTCTTTTAAGTAAAACACTGAAATTGTTGCACTATGAAGACACAGGACATTTTGAAATTACAATACATAATATGTTTAGCAATAATCTTTGGAGTTGTTGAAAGATATTTATGTGAAAGGGGTTGATAAAAACCACTGGGCATCTTGAGAATGGTCTTGCCTTTTATCCTAAGGAACTTAAACTTGAACCACTAGGAAATGCATCTAAAATGGGATGAAAGATCTGTCCTATAATCTAGAAAGTTTATGTTGTCTGTAGGGCAGGGCATAGATTTAAGAGCAGCTGAATTGAAGCAGATATATTAAAGAAGTTGCTATTTTAATAAATAGGCAAAGAATGATGAAAGCAATACAAAACAACTACAGGGTGCACTAAATACTTAAAACCAGACAAATTTAACAAAAATAATAGTAATATGAAAATATAGTCAAATTTTGACTTATATTTGGAAATAAAAGAGATTTTAAAGAAGTTGGACCCAAGAAGGAACACACCAAGGCACATCATAATTACATTAGCCAAGATTAAAATGAAGGAGAGAAATCTAGAAGCAGCAAGAGATAAGGGGACAGTCACCTACAAAGGAATTCCCATCAGACTGTCAGTGGATTTCTCAAAAGAGACCTTACAGGCAAGAAGGGACTGGAAAGAAGTATTCCAAGTCATAAAATCCAAAGACCTACACCCAAGATTGCTCTATCCAGCAAAGGTTTCATTTAGAATGGAAGGACAAATAAAGTGCTTCTCAGATAAGATCAAATTCAAGGAGTTCATCATCACCAAGCCCTTATTATGTAAAATGTTAAAGGGACTTACCTAAGAAAAAGAAGATAAAAAATATTAACAGTGAAAGGACAGCAAATTCACAGTTATCAACAACCACACCTAAAACAAAAGCAAACCAAGAGGGCAGCTAGATCAGGAGTGGAACCATAGAAATGGAGATCACATGGAGGGTTAGCAACAGGGGAGTGGGAGGAGGAGAAGGGGGAGAACGTACAGAGAGTAAGTAGCATAGATGGTAGGTAGAAAATAGACGGAGGGCAGGAATATTATGGGAAATACAGAATCTAAAGAACTTGTGACACATGGACATGAATGAAAGGGGGGGAATGGGGGGAGGGGTGTGCAGGGTGAAGAGGAGTGAAGAGGGGAATGGGACAACTGTAATGGCACAATCAATAAAATACATTAACAATTTTTTAAAAAGATATTTTAAATACAGACATTTTTAAAGAAATCTTTTAAAAATATTTTATTTATTTATCTTTAGAGGGAAAGGGAAGGAGAGAGGAAGGAAATATCAATGTATGGTTGCTTCTCATGCATCCCCTGCAGGGAACTGGCTCCTGCCGGAAACTGGCCTGCAACCCAGGCATGTGCCCTGACTGGGAATCGAACCGCGATTATCTGGTTCACAGGCCCGCGCTCAATCCACTGAGCTACACCAGCCAGGGCCCATTTTTAAAGAAATCTTAAATTGAAGATAGATATATTTGGCACAAAAAATGTATGCACATGCATTCACATGTAAATATGTAAACCAAACTACTATAAAAATTAATGTCAGTTTCTCAAAACTGACATGTATCTATAAAAGTAAAATAAATAAATAAAATGTTCATTTTATAGAGGCAATATAACCATAAAAAAAGAAATATTACCAAGAACTTCTTAAGAAAAGCTAGGAAAAATTACTGGAATTTCCTCCAAAAGAACACAAACACATAATACATACAAAGCTTATCCATACTATTGAATGAAAATATGCCAATTAAATTCAAAATAATGCGCTGCTTCTAAAACTCAGTAAAATGTTCTGCCATCAGTATGAAAAGGCAATTCTAAACAGTAAACTTTTGGGATTTTCATCAGTTTATCAGTTTTCACAGACTTTAGGGCACGTGTACACTTACTTTGTCATTTTTTTTGCAAACCTTCGTTGATTGTCTCTTATGTTGCAAGGACCCCCCATGAGGTAAGGCTATAAAGGTACACAGGATCAACACGGTTCTCACTTTCAGAAAGTATATAATCCTGCCTGGATGAGTTAATGGGGAAAATTGCATTTCCAGATAATAAAAATCCTATCATTTCAACTTACTTCTGAGACTGAACCTGTTGCTTCTTGAGAAATTTTTACTCAGATATGTGAGTCAATACTTTACTTGGGGAGCAAGCAAAATTAAACCATACCATTTCTCATCTGACAATTCCCATGCTTTCCAAACCTTGTGTAGATAGCCTTAAGGGCATCATCAAATATTTTGAAAGCCTGGAGAACCTTCTGAGGACTTCGATACTGTAGCATTGGATTGATTATAAGCATTTGCTCAGTTCTGACCTGTGTGTCTTGATGGTTATAAAAGAACTGGGGCTTTAAATGCTAGCAAAAAGGCTAAGACTAGTAGGAATCCTCACATAACACTGTCACAGGAATACTTTTGTGTTCTCCAGTTTTACGTAACACTAGTTTTATGTTAAAATATTATTCAAAAACAACAATCATAAAAACTACCGTGTTTGGGGGACCAGGTCATGGGGGACACAGTGGAGAACGTGAGAAACGAGACTCTTCTCAGGAAGCTAAGGGCCAGGCTTCCTTCTACTCTTGAAGAACTTGGGACTTTTTGTCCTGGCTTAAAACACAAAAGGATGAAATTCTTGTTTGTGCTGAGGTTATAACTTTATTATTGGGCATAAGTAGAATCTCAAAACTACAATAACTATAGTCAAACCTAAGCCATTAAAAAGCTACAGAATGTCCCATTAAGGAAAAGCGTGGTCCTTCATTTAACTGATTTTGCTGAACTGAACTTTCTCAAATTGGATTTAGATCAACTACTTTTAATCTAAAACTGTGTTTGGGGGAAGCTATTCCCCTGATCCAATCGTTCATTTTCCTAGAAGAACAATCATATAGGGCTTAACAAACGCCACATTGATTACAAGAAAAATACTGTGAGTGCTAAATTGAAAATTTTCTATGGCTATAGTTAACATAATTTTATAATTATTATGAATTTTCTAATGACTTATAAACACAAAGCTTTTCTCTTTCCTATTTGGTGTGTTACTGTAGATGTAGAGCAGATTTTCTACAAGTTTTCTTCTTGTGTGTATTTACTAACTAGTTACGCCTCTTTGTACAGGTACAGCAGCCACCCTATTAGGTGCACTGTTTGGTTAAGTATTATGCTTTTTAAAAAGAGTTTTAACCTGGCTTCTTATTATTTGTCTCTTTTTAAAAAATGCTTTAATGTATTTTAATGGCAAACTTATAGGACTATCACAGAAGATAGAATTAAGAAGATGTAGGTGCACGTAGGACAACTCAGAAAAATATAGTGAATGGATGGAATCTACTGTATGAATAAAGTGTCACAGACATTATTTAAAATTACTTTTTAAAAAAAGTAAATGCTGGCATTGTCCAGAAAAATTTAACAGTGTTATTTATAACTGTTATAAAGTTGAACTGCTGAAACTTGTTCAATGAAACATTCTGACTTGTGTTCTTTACATCCTTCCATTATATTAAAAATTAACACAGAAACAAAATGGAAAATAATACTGAAACCTGATTTCTGTCCCCATTTTTCCATTTGCAATAATATAATCAGTTACCTTATGACCCCTTGAAAAAATCTAATGTTCAGAACAACCAATAACAGGAAGACGAGAATTTTTTTTGAGAATGAAATGCTTTCTATAATACTAGATTCTTTTGTCAGTTAAATTTGTTGGGTTGGCATTGGTTAATAACATTTTATAAATTTAAAGTGTATAATTCTGTAATACATCACCTATATATGGCATTGCGTGACCACGGCTGAAGTCCAGTCCACTTCTGTCACCATGCTATTGGCTCCTTTTACCCTCCTCACTGTGTCCCCACGTCCCTTACCCCCTGCTCACCACCATAATGCTGTCTTTGTCTGTGAAGGTGTTTGCCTTGGTCTTTTGTTGCTTTCTCTCTTATATCCCACATTTGAATGAAATCTTACGGCTCTCGTCCTTTTCTGTCCAATTTATCTCACTCGCTGCTATACTCTCACAATCCATTCATGTTGTTGCGAATGGCAGTATTTCATCTTTTTTAATGGCTGAGTAGTAGCCCATGAATGTATGTACCACATCTTTATCTAGTCATCCATCAAAGGTCAGTTAAGTATTTTTAGTGTCTTAATTGCCATATATAACACTACAATGAACATATGGATACATATATCTAGTATTCCTTAACTATTTTTATTATTTTTATTTTTTCACATTGTTTTTATTGTTGTTCAGGTACAGTTGTCTCCATTACCTCCACTACTCCCCCCCTCCCAGCCATGCCCACTTCCCACCCTTGATCCTACCCCCTTTGGTTTCATCCATGTGTCCTTTGTACATGTTCCTGAAAACCCTTCCTCCTTTGAATAAGAATTTTCAAAAATTTTCAGGTAGGTACCCAGAGGAGGGATTCCTGAGACATATGGGAGCTCTATTCTGATTTTTTTAAGGAGACTGCAACACTGTTTCCGATGAAGGCTGAACCAGTTTGCATTTCCAGCAGCAGTGTCTGAGAGTTTCCTTTTCTGCATATACTTTCCAACACTTATTTCTTGTCTTACTGATAACAGTCACTTTAATAGGTGTAAGGTGGTATCTCAGTATCTCATGTGGTTTTGACTTGCACTTCCCATACAGCTACTAAAGTTGAGCATCTTTTCATATATCTCTTGGCCATCTGTATGTCTTATATAAGTATCTGTTTAGGTCCTCTGCCTAGTCTCTAATAAGGTTGTTTTCATGTTGTTGACTTACATGTTTTTAATGTATTTTGAATATTAGCCGCTTACCAGTGGTATCATTTCTAAATATCTTCTCCCATTCAATGGCTTGTCTTTTTTTGTTGGTCGTGGTTTGTTTTGCTGTGATGATGTTTTAGTTTGATGCAGTCCTATTCATTTATTTTTGCTTTTACTTCTCTTTCCTTTGGAGCCAAGTTCATAAAAGTCTCTCTGAGACCAATGTCCACAATGTTTTCTTTATACATTTTATTGTTTTCTTTATACATTTTATTGTTTCAGGTCTTTTTATTTATTTATTTATTTAGGGGAAGGAGAGAGGGAGAGAAACATCAATGTATGGTTGCCTTTTGTTCATCCCCTGCTGGTAGTTAGCCTGTAAGGAACCGGTTTGCAACCCAGGCATGTGCCCTGACTGGGAATCGAACCGCGATCATCTGGTTCGCAGGCCCGCGCTCAATCCACTGAGCTACGCCAGCCAGGGCTGTTTCAGGTCTTATATTTAAGTCTTTAATCCATTTTTGAGTTAATTTTTGTGTATAGTGCCAAACAGTAGACTAGGTTAATTTTTTGCATGCCATTTTCCAATTTTCCAACACCATATATTGAATACATTTTCCTTTTTTTGTTATGTTTTTAGGTCCTTGTCAAAATTTAATTGCCCATATATGTGTGGGTTTATTTCTATGATCTCAATTGTATTTCATTGGTCTGTGTGTCTATTTTTCTACCAACCCCATACTGTTTCAATTATTGTAGTTTTGCAGTATAATTTGACATCAGGGAGTGTGATGCCTCCAGGTTTGTTCTTTTTTTTTTCAGAATTGCTTTTACTGTTTGAGATCTTTTGTGGTTTCATGCTCATAATTAAAATGTATTAATTTCGTAACAAATTTTAAAAGTATAATTTATTTTTCTCAAAAAATGGAAGGCAGTACTTAAGGTATGTAGTATAACAAAGTCAGAGTAAAGTATATAAAATTAATGTTTTATATAAAGAAAAATAGAATATGACTGTTAGGCTGTGATCTGGGGACAGGAGGGTTGGCTGGCAGAGCAGTGAAGTGTAAGAGATTAGTAATTCAAATGATAACTATGCAAATTAGGAGAAAAGGAGATAGTTAAAAAAATAAAAATAAATTTTGGTCTCGGCAGTTTAAGGTAACATTAAGATATCCAAGTAGAGTGATTCTGTGGGCAGTTACATATTAATATAAGATCTGAAATTTGGGAGCTTTTAGAAATAATTGGTGAATATTTGGACAAATTTTAAAGATTTCAGTCTTCAGTACTAGTAATGAATCTTAGTGTTGCAAAATTGGATGTGATATTGTTATAAAAAGCATGTGCTATATTTTAGAGCTCTATATAAGGAAACAGATTATGGTATAAGAATTTTAGATTGAAATTAATAATTAAGATAGTTGTATTAATCTTACGTACACTCAAGTGCTTTAACCTGAGGTCCCAGAGTATAGCGCAGGGTTAACATGATTTCCAGAAGGATATTCACTGGGAGTTCGTGGCATCCGCATAACTAATTTTGCTCAATTTTCAGGGTTTCTAGCAAGAAGGGTAATTTTTTTTTCAGTGAAGCCATGCTTTCTCTTTAGAAACCTACAGATTAGAATTTGCATCAGATTCTTGCTTCTTTATTGTTCATGAACACAGCTATTAACAAACATGGGAAAGCTCTGAATGAATAAAAAAAATTCATTCTCAAGGAAATAAAAGTTAGTGACTCCTGACTTAGAAAATAGTGAGGCAGTTTACCTGGGAAGTTTTAGCTTGGCTTTATTTTTTCCAAAAATAACCATAACCGTATACACATACACATAAATGATTTATAATATATACATATAAATTTAAAATGCACCTTAATTGTAGGTGCAAGATGGTCAAGCTCATTTAGGAACAACAGAAGGTGGGTATCAACCTTTTTCAGTGGTACTTGAATGAAGATTGAAGGGACTGTTTTTCTTTTAATCAGGGTGTCGCATTTTACAGGATAGAATAATATGCAGTGGAGTCATGTTTCTTTGCTTGTCACTTCACATACAGAATCCCAACATAACACCACCCAGCAAGCAATATTATGTTTGTATAGGCAGCAATACGATATTTTTCCTGAAGTTTAAAAGGCAACTTAATTTCACATTCTGTACATTCAATTTCAATTCAAAAATATGTTTTGAGTAGGAAAGGTTGAATATCAGATCTTGATTATTTTTTGTCACTGGGCCAAAGCTCGGAAACCATCTCAAGTGGACCTTTCTTTTCACCTGCAGCCCTGCAGCATAATTGAATTGCTTGCTCAGGATGTCGTGCGGGACTCAATAAGGGGGCAAAATGAACAATTGACTTCATCGTTTTCCAGGTGTGCACCACTTCTCTGTGTGTGTGGCTAATTAATGTATAAATAACTGCTAAAAGTCAGACATTAGGTCAGGGCTTTATGGAGATGATTGCTATATATGAGGAAAAGCCATGTCCTTTTATAAATTATTCACTCTGATGAATGAGGCACATTGAATAATTGTTATTGTGGTTCTAGAGAAAAAGAATCTTTAAATTAACATTTGTATTAGGTCATTTTTATTTATAAGTGCCTCTATTTTCTTGATTCTTTGTTTAATTAAAAATAGCTCTGAAAAGGTGCTTGTTATTAGTTACTTTTTAAATGCACACAAAAATTTTTTGCAAAAAGTTGTTAACATATTAATTTCATTTTAACATCTAGCAAGAGAATAGGTACCCTAAATGAACATACTTTAGTAATGCCCTATGTAATGTGTGGTAATCAGTAATTACTTCGTGATAATAAAGTAGGAGAATGTTTTCGAGGAAGAAAGAAATAAATTAAAAAAACACATACTTTCTTATGTTTTCATAGAAACCATTGCCTGATTTCTGCGGGTGCAGTAAAAAGCACACTTTCTGTCTTGCCCACTTGCCACCTTGTATACAGCTCACAAGTATTTCAAGACAACATTGATTGCTAATTCACATATTTTAATAGGTCTGTGTCCAAATTAGTGGCAGAAGACCCGTGGGCGTGGCTAAGGATGCGCACTGATAGCGTTGTATAATTACATACTTTTAGACAACTGGCTGCCATTATTAGAGAGATTTTTGTGGTGAACCTGACCAGTGTGACACAGGACATGGTTTTCTCATGTCGGTTCCTTTGCCTTGGATCTTCGTATGCTATCAAACAGGTATAACACAGCTGATGCCTGTTATTTGGTTTAAAATTTTTATAGTGGACCTATCATTGCCATTTTTGGAAACTATTCACATTCTCTATTTGAAAATAATTTAGCAAAGTTTTCAGAATTAAAATTAAACTTATTGCAAACATAAAGGGCTCATGGGAGAACAAGGCAGTGACGCTCAGCTTAGATATAAAGACAGAGGTGCTCACAGAACATAAATGTTGTCCCTGCTGTTTCAGTTCTGATGGCGACAGACTCCTTGTGTTCTGAATTGTCAAACATGACTCGGAGTCGCATACGTCAGTAGTAATTCTGGTGTCTAGAAACTATTCCTAAGATATTCAGAATTCTTAGCAAACATTGTAGAAACCCTGGTAACTTTGGGGGGATACACAAAAACTAAAGAAAAAGTAGGTATGCTTTTTGAATTAGTCGTGTTAGCTGACTCATTTTAAAGAGGTGTTAACAGTGTAACCATATGGATTGCTCCAGGACACTGAGTGTAAGAAATGTTTTGTTGTTTTTCAAATTCAAATTAAATCTGGCTCTGAGTTTCCTCTTGGGAGAGTTAGTAAAACTTCTTATGTCGGTCCTGATTTCTCCCCTTTACCCACCCATCCTGTCCCAAATGCCCCCTCGCCCACCTTAGCTGTCCGCAATGGCCCACGTGGCTTCCATTTATACCCCTCCTGTACAGAATAGCGTCTCTCTCGCCCTTTACCACACCTGAGACACTACTGCTCCACTTACCGTCTAGAGTGGTCATGTCTTCTGTTGTCTCGCCTTCTTCCTAGTTCACATAGAAGTATGTCCCCGCCTCCACCCGCAGAACAGCTCCCATCCATGCATTTGCCCCCTCTACAGAAGGCCTTAGGTTTGATAACTCAAAAAAAGTCCTAACTGTTCTTCCTGTGGGCCGGGGAGAAAGTGGTCTTTTCCTTACCTTTTGCTGAGTCTGTAGCAGCAAAAATAAAAATTTTAAAAAAGACAGACAAGATTCCAATTAATTCACCATCAGCACCTTTAAAGTAAAAGTCAAGTGACTCTGTTACTTTCACCTGCTCTTTGTTCTTCTGTTCTCTGCAGAGCTGGGACTACTTATGTGAAGTCAAGAACATACCCCATTCCCACTTCGGTTCTTCTGCAGTTCTCATATTTCTTCTGCATACAGCTTTGTTGGTGATTCCTGAGCCTCTGTGAATAATATACACTGCTTCCCAATTCATCTAAAAAGATTTAGAATAAAATGTGTTCTTCTTTGTCTTAGTGGTCTTTTAAAATAAAAAACAGTAACTATATTCAATTTCAAATTGGCTTCTTCCTCTGCTTCACTTTCAAGCTCTTAAAGTCAGTGTTATAGCAAACAGTGCACTTCTGAATTCTTATTGATTTTTCCACCACTACCTTGCCAAACCTTAGGTTATAATATGGGGAAGGAAGACTGATGTGAATAGGTAACCAAAGGTAATTACTGTTTTAGACAATTTCATAGCAATAAAGGTATTTTTCAAGGTTTTTAGCTTTTACTGACTAGGCAGCAGACTTAAAATGGAGACTTGGTCAGAAACGTTTTCCTTCATTTTCAGCAAGAGGTAATATATATTTTTAATTATTTATTTCAATTTAAAATGAATGTAATTTAAGAAGAGATTTACTGGGGTGGGCAGAGCTGGGAATATAAGGCAGAAAACTGTACTTGAACAAGAATTAAATTTAAAAAATAAAATTAATACAATTAAAAAAAGAGTTATAGCAAAGACAAACTTCTGCCGGTAGGCACATGTGGTTCATCTCAAAATGGTTTATCATCTAGCAAGGATCAAGGTTAGTAATTAATTAATTATATGGCATTAATTTTCTTATCAAGAACACACATTAACATTTATGGTTGAACATGTAAATAGAAATAAATGAATATAAAAATATGCTCAGTCATTAATATAGTCTTCACAATTCTAAATGCAGATACAGCAGTAAAACAAAAATGTTACTTATGGGTGTAAACTTAAGCGGAATAACCTTTTCTTTAAGAAGAAGACATCCAAATTAATATGAAATCCCACAGGACTTAGCAATTTATGCAATGCTATCTGATTGATCTCAAACGGTGCCTTAATGTAACAGTTGGCTCACTACAATCAAGTCCATTTTTTCTCCAAATTTTAAGTTAAAACAACTTTAAGTTGTCAAGATTTAACTATGGTAACAAATAAAATAGAATATATTCATATCTCCAATTCAGTAACTTGGACACAGTTCTGTTGAAAAAGTAAATGATGCAATTTTCTCTTATAACTCCTTCATCTCTCAGGTAATTAGAAAATAGCATTCAGACTGGTCTGAAACTACAGACAAATGTGGCAAAGAAGCCCGAAGTAACATGGCACTCTTGAAGTTGGGGAGATTATTAATGGTGTGTGTATGGATTGAGTCACAGAGACTTCAAGTGTTAGTAATAAATGATAGCTTCCTAAGAAGGACTGAGAATAAATTGATGATGTTTTAATGAATAAAGAAAATATTGCCTCTTTTCCTCCAGACTAAGGTTTGTTTAGTTTTGTCTCTGCATAATACCCAAGTGAAAAAAATTTCTTTTGACTAAGACTCAGGTATGAACTAAATTGATTTATAGCCAGATCAGAAGCCAAGAGATTAGTGCCAAAATAGTGAGATAATAAAATACCGACCTTGGACAAAAGCCAGATTACTCAAATATGAATTGAAAGGAAACTGCTGATCAGCTAAGATAGACCACAAAAGGCTGGTCCCTGGTTCCACTATTAGCAAGAATCATGAAGATTCTGACTTTGTTGTTGCTGTTGTTGGTTGGTTTCATTCAACTTTCCTGTTTGCTTGTTCAAATGGTACCACTTAAATTGAGGATTTACAAGTAATCTTCATGATTGGTGTCTCCTTATTTCCTACAAAGTACGTGTTATGTTAAGGTATCAATCCCCAGGTCTGAGGAGCAGAGAGCTATTAGACTCCTGCCAGGAGGCTAGAGAGGGCAGCTCCAGCGTGCGGGGTAGGCCTTGATTCCACATGGAAAATTCTTGCTCATCTGAAAGTATTTTCAGGCTCCATGTCTATGACTTTATTGAACACATAGAAAGTCTAACTATGGGTCCCCACAGCTGTTTCTCATGCTAAAACACAATTCAAATAATTCCCTATTTAAGACAGATTCTCTTCACAGAAGGAGTAGCTGGACCTTAGAATGCCAACTCTCACCCCTTGAGGTTCCACTTCTTTTGACACCTTTCGATGATCAATCTCATCTCACATTGTTGGCTTCACATCAGCACATCCTGACCCAAGTAGAGAATTGTGGCTTCCCCCCTCATTTCCTATTTCATTGTTCAAATAAAACTAGAATGCTTAAAGCTTAGATTTATAAAAAGTGGAATAAATAAAAAGAGAACATGCACCTAGATAATGTGCTTTACAAAATGCTGGTTAATGTTGTCACTTTGGGGTCTACTTCTGGGGCACTTTCTCATCAATCCCAGCCTGCTCAATGTGGCAATGGCCATCTTTCTCCACTGCCAAAAGTTCTTACAAGCACGTATAGACTATTCAAAATCCAGACTTCAGAAGGAAGTCGAGATAAATTATGGTTTTGTTTGAAAAAACCCTTTAATCCCTTTGTGCTTCTATTCTATTGCCTCTCCTATAAAATGACATGGAGTTAAATAAACACATTCCTTAGAGTGAAATAAACATTTCATGATTAAACAAAGGTTTTAGATGGTTTAAACAAAATCTGTCTAACATTAAGATCTTGCCAGATTCTTCAGTTAAAATAATGCTAATAATTAATTTAATGTGCATTCAAATATATATGCTTATTGTGAAAATTCTAAGTTTAATTTTAAAAGATTAAATGTAACCTCAGAAATGCAAGTCTTTCACATTGACACTATCTGCTCATCAGCTGGTATATTCACAAGCAGCTTCAGCATCCAATAGCTGGTGTCATTAGGTGAAAATTATGTCCAGCTTAACTTTGGGGAGAAACTTAAAACCCTTTATACACAGAAGATCGAAGGAAAGATGGCTGCGAGGTGGTCAGTCAGTCAGCCGGTCAAAGATTTTCACTGTGTACAATATGCGGTGTTAGGCAGCGAGAATGTTGAACATACCATGAATTTCTGGTCATAGATGAAGCCCTGCTTCTCTAACTGTGAGACTCTGTTTGGGGTAGACCTGGGGCTGAGGGCCAGGAGCGTTCTGCCTTCTGCTGGGATTTAGGTTTCTATCAGCTCAGCCATGTTCCTTTGGCCCACATACTTGAGCACTAAAATGATATGTTCCTAACCCCTAAGAGTTTAAATTGATTTCATCTACTCCCTTCCCTTCATCTCAAATATTCTGCAAAAGTTAGAGCCTGAGGCAAGCTCCCACCTGTCTGGGAAACAAGTTGTTCCAACATCTACCCACTTGCTCCTTGGATGCTACTCAAGAAGCCCTGGCTAAGCAAGCGCAGCCAGTTAGTTCTGAACAAACAAATCCAGTATGTGGGGTGTGCCCCCATTTTGCCACTTACTGACTGTGATACCTAGAACATCATTTCATCTCTCTGATGTCAAATTTTATTATCTGTAAAACAGAGATTAAAATAGTACCCACCTAATAGTGTTGTGGAGATGAAATGATGACATAGATATAAAATACTTAGTATTGTGTCTAGCAGAAAGTAAGTCTCAATAAAGGGTAGCTAACATCTTGCAAAAAAAATACCTCCATGGTTCTCCTGTATATTACATTCCCCCTTTGATCTTCTCCTTCTGTACAGTGATCCAGATATGTCATGCTTTTGTGTTCTGAACTATAACATGTGTCAGGAGACAATGACCAGAGTCAGTCTGTAGCCTCAGGATAGTTACACTGAAGGGGTGGCTTTGAAAAATATTGTTAATTTTTGTACATTTCTTTCCAAAGCAGAAACATGCCTCTTATTTTCCTTTCCTTTTTTTCCTAAAGGAAAACATAAGCTAGAACCAGATCTTGTCTGGCATTTTCTTTTAAATATACAAACATGTGTTTACTATTGTGTAGAACAGCTGTAATTTGGCTGTAGTTAACTAATTCTGATTATGTTTGGTTTATATCCTTCGAGAGTAGTCACACACAATTACTTATTTGCTTTTTATATAATTTTAGATATTGTCCTCAGAAAGCCATTATGTGTAGAAATGTTCTCTTTTTTTATTGTACCTTCATTATTGTTTAGAAAAACAATTGTATCATTCAAAGTGGTTATTGAGTCTATAATCTACTAAATTTATGGGGATGGTATCATAATGCTTCAAAATAAGTCAAAATTCAAAAGTAAATGATCTGTGTTGAATCATTTTTTCAGAGCTATTTTAGTGCATTTATAAATACCTACCAGTGTTTTCAATGCTATAAATATGTAATGTGACATATGTAATGTGACAAGTATTATTATTTCAACCTTAAAAGAAAAGGAAAGAGCTTATTAAATCAGACTGATACACTGGAGATTGATGAGAAAAGACTATATGATGCCATCATTTCAGGACATCATTTTTGTCTCTAACACCTTTATTGTTTTCCTTGCTTTTGTTCTTTCATTTCTACAACTTACTTCTCTCTTTTTTTAAGTTCTTATAGTCAAGTAATTAAAAAAAAGAAAGTTGCCATTTTAATAGGGATTTTAGAACAATTAAAAATGAACACATAGAATATTATTTTAATGATTTATATGTTCATTTTCTGAAAGAGAAATAACATTCTTTATAAAGAAAGCATTGTGTTAATCTGGCTACTAATTGTGGTGGGTTCCTAAAAGCAGAAAAAAAGAAGAGGAAATTGTGGGGTATATACCACATCTTAGGGTATATATAGAGTCAATTCTAAGAGTATAAAACAGACAGAGAGCAGGATGACAGCTAGTTGTGGGGGGAGGTTGGGAGGGGGAGATATCCAGCCAAAAGGAAAAGGGACTCATGGCCATGGGCAAAAGAGTGGTGATTGTTGGGGTCAGGGGTATAAGGAGACTAAGTGGTTATGAAAAAAATACAATGAGGATTAAAACAGCATACATTTATAAAAATAAAATATAATATAATGCTGCTGTCTTGCTCATAAAAGTAAGATTCTTGGGTAGCTTTTTATTTATTTTTATTTATTTTGGGGGAGGCAGCTTTTTAAATCACATGCCAGTCCAAATTTTTTTTGCATAATACAAATATTTTTCATGTGTCAGAAAGCATATTTGATTATAGGTAAATATGTGAAAGCACAGATATGTTGATAAAGTGAGCTTTATCATAAAATTTGAAATAAATTGTCTAAAGCACTTTCAGAGGAGGCAAAAGGTGACTAGGGATAAAGCATGTGAGTAAGAGAGGCCATATGACTGTACAACTGAGATATTTATGTTGAATTAAAATACCAATTTCAAGTACAAAAACACAAAGGTATACCTAAGTGAGATGCTTATGTCAACACTTAATGCATTTTTCTCCTCACCAAGAATAGTCAAGATTACTCTTGGCTAAGTCAATACTTAGGCTCACAAATACTTTTGCTCGCTAAAAATTTTAGTACATGTGCTGCCAAAGCGAGCACAGTGCTCTAAGAATTTAAAGCATTTGGAAATGCAGTTGTTAAAATGGCTTATTTTTTAATGAAATAACTCTTTTGAATAGTATGCTGTTTTATTTTGTAAATGGATGTATACATGAAATTGGCTTCCACTGACTTGCATATCTGGGTCAGATTTGGAGTGTTTCATTTAGTGCTACGTGCTTTTTCAGAGTGGGATATTTTCAAAATATACTACCTGATGGAGATACTGTATTCTCTTACTCTCCTTTTTAGGGGCCTGAAATGGTCCTAGAAAGCAGCTCTAAAAATTATATATTGAAAATTCACAGTCAAGATGGAGGCGTAGGTAAACATGCCTTGCCTCCTCATACAACTACAGCAAAAATTGTAACTAGACTACAAAACAAATATGACCCAGAGTTGTCAGAAAAATCAAGCTTTATGAAAGTTCAACAATGGAGGATTTAAAGCAGCTACATTTATCCCGGCTGCAGGAGGAGCAGAGACACAGACACACACAGAGAGGTGGACAGGTGCACAGAGGCATGGAGATGCAGAATAGTGTGAAGAGGTACAGGTGGAACTGGCAGTACCACATCCACATGTGGTAGATAAAAATAAGGATAAAAGATAAAAACAAATATAAATGACAAAAATAAAACTTTGGGGATACTTCGAGAGTGAGGAATTCTAAACCCAGACCAAATCACCCAGCCCAAACAACCCAGCCCAGGGTTCTAGAACCAGGAAGATAAGACCCCTTAATTTCTGGCTTTAAAAGCCAGGGGGTGGTTTGGGGATGCAGAAGAAACTGTGGAACACTCAGGACACTCCTCTTAAAGGGCCTGTGACAGACTCAAGACTCATGCAGACTTACCCCCTATGGGATTCAGCACCAGGGCAACAGCAGAAAGGGCACCAGTGTCATCTAAGGAGAAATTGGAATGACTAGCAACAGGGTGAGTGCTGGGAGACAGCTTTTTCCTGGGAAAAAACTCCAGTGGCCAGGCAGCAGCTTTGTCCCCTTTCTGAGGCCTCCCCCACAGGGGCACTGAATGTTGACATGGGTTGCCCCACCCTGGTGATTACCTAAGGCTTTTCCCCATAAAACTTATAGGTGCACTTTTCTACAATAATAGGCCACTCTACTAAGACAGGAAGTCAAAGCAGCTCCAAACACAGAAACAGACACATGGAGGCTACCAAAATGAGGAGACAAAGAAATGTGGCCCAAATTAAAGAACAGAACAAGACTTAAAAAAAAAAAAAACAAAAAAAAACGAGATAAACAAAATGGAGATAAGCAACCTATCAGATACAGAGTTCAAAACCTTGGTTTCCAGGATTCTCAAGGAACTCATTGGTTACTTTAACAGCATGAAAAAGATCCAGGCAAAAATGAAGTTAATATTAAATGAACTAAAGAAAAATCTACAGGGAACAACCAGTAGAGGTGATGAAGCCAGGCAACAGACAAACAATTTGAAACATAAAAAGAAAAAAGAAATCAATAAGAACAGCAAGAAAAAAGCATTATAAATATATAAATAAATAAATAAATAAATAAGAATAGGCCAAAGAGCCGCTGCTGGATAACTTAAAGTATACCAACATTTGAATAGCAGGAGTACCAGAAGGAGAATAGGAAGAGCAAAACATTGAAAACTTATTTGCAAAAATGATGAAAGAAAACTTCCTTAATTTGACGAAGGAAATAGACACAAGTCCAAGAAACACAGTCGCAAAAAAGGTGGACCCAAAGAGTACCACACCAAGACACATCATAATTAAATTTCTAAAGGTTGAAGATAGAGAATCTTAAAAACAACAGGAGAAAAGCAGATAGTTACCTACAAGAGTTCTTGTAAAACTATCAGCTTATTTCTCAAAAGAAATTTTGCAGACTAGAAGAGACTGGCAAGAAGTATTCAAAGTGATAAAAAGCAAAGACCTACAACCTAGGTTACTCTGTCTAGCAAAGCTATTATTTAGAATGGAAGTGCTTCATAGCCAAAGTAAAGCTAAAGAAGTTCGCCATCACCAAGCCATTATTATGTGAAACACCAAAGGGAGTTATAAGAAAAAAGATCAAAATGATGAACATTACCATGGCAATAAATTCACAGCTATCAATAATTAAATGTAGAAACAAAATAAGCAAGCAAGAACAACAACATAACCATAAATAGGAAGATCATTTTGAGGGTTATCCATTGGGATGAGGAAGAGGAATAATGGGGGGAGGGTGCAGTGATTAAGAAGTACAAATTGGTAGGTACAAAGCAGACAGGGGGTGTTAAGAACAGTGTAGGAAACGGAGTAGCCAAAGAACTTATATGTATGATCCATTGACATGAACTAAGCAGTGAGATTCCTGGAAGGAACTGGGGTTGAGTAGAAGGTGGAAAAGAGGAAAATTTGGGAAAACCATAATAGCATAATTAATACAATATTTTTTTTAAATTCCCTATTGGCCTTTCACTAGATTTGGTTTTATGAATGATACAACGAAGCATTTGGCACTGACCTCATCCTATAACTTTTTCTGGAGAACTGCTTCTACAATTCTTTTTTTTTCATAGTAGGACTTCTACCTAGTATACTTTTCTCCGATGACTCTTCTCTTATCTTTTCTCTTTCCTTTATTTTTTTTTTCATTTCTTAAAGCCACTTTCCAGTGCCATCTCTTTCATAAAACTATCTCTGAACCTACTCCAGAAATACATATTTGTTTCTTAGAATTATTCATAAGAACTTACCCATATCCGCTCTTACAGCACATATTACTCTCATATTTCAGTGCCTTACAAGTTTGTAACTCTCAGTGGAGTGTGAAGTTCAGGAGTGGGTAATGCTCTGGTACCTTACGTATGGTAGGTATTCTATAAATACATGTTCTGAAATGTCTGAATATAGTATCATTTTAATATGTAATAATAAATCAATAACAAAAACTAATAGCATGAATGCATGCACATATAAAATGTTACAAACCAACTGTTTTACATGGTAACAGAATCAGATGAGTAGTATTTAACTTAGTCATTGAAATTGATAAATTTAATAATTATCATCATTTGGTCATTTTAGTCATACTAAAATGAATAGTTTGTTTAAAGACTCAAGTTTTTAACTCAAACTCAGGTTTGTCCTTCCTACTCAAGTAAGAAGGGCAAACAAATAGTCAGTAAGTAGATATTATTTCTGCTTTGATGTTTAGTATGCTGTTTGACCGGACATAAAATTTCCAGAGTTTACACATAAATAGAAGTAAAAAAACAAAACAAAACAGAAAACATACCAGAATAATTTTTAATTAACACTACTGGGTCCCATGAGTAGTGGAAGTTATGGGTCTTTAGTGAAAAATAATCTGCTTTAAAATTACATAAAATTGTAGAAATTTCAACATTGAATCTTCAGGAATTACATAGAAATGGAATACTGAGATTCCTATTTTGGACATGTTTTTTGTTACTACAGCAATAGTTCAATCTTATATAGTTACAGGATACAATTTTATTTCTGTGAACACACAGCTACTTTCTTAATCCACTTTTCATTCTTTACAGTTATGCAAAGACAGTACCAGAAGCATCATCAGAGGTTGTTCATAAAAGGGCATCACGCAGTAACACAGGCTGTTCATCTCTACAGGGTTCTTCAGTTATCTGAAGTCGAAGAGGGGCAGAAATTCTGCAACACACAGAAGCTGAAAGACCACTGAGAATGTTTCATGTTACCAATTGAAAATAAGAAAATGGAAACCAGCATCAGTACTTCCTCTCTATCATCTGCACTCAATAAATACTGAGTCAAATTCTTGTTTTATTTTTTCCTTATGACAAATATACTTAAGTAATTGGATGTTTCCATTTTATGGAACTAGGAATTTTACTCATATTGAAATTCACAATTGTGGCTTTTCATATGGAAATTACTAATCCTCAAGTATACCAGGATAAAAGTCTAGTTTTTATTACTTCAAACTTTGTAAAGAGAGGCTAAATCATGCTGTTACATAATATATCATGCATCATTTATAAGCATTCCAGATTATAGGAAAATTTATTTACCACAAATATTATGCGGGTTCCTTTGAAAATAGCACAATATTTTATAATTGAATCATAATAGATCTAAATATTTGTAAAGGACATTTTAAAGTAACGTATTAATGCCGATGGGATATATTGCATACATATATAAATGCGTATTTTCAGCAATAATTTTCATACTCTGGATTTGGTGACTTCTTACCAATTTTCTTAATTTATCTCTTGGCACATAAGCAAACATTAGGATAAGCCTGCTTTATCCTGAATACTGTATTTGCCACACTGTCTCAAAATTTTATTTACTATTTTTATTATATTATGCTATTGAAACAAGGCGTTATTAAGCAAATAAATTGAGGAAATGCCAGACCTACCTTTTAATTGTTCCTCAACTTTTTAAATATTTTATATTGAATCATAGACACATAAAATCACATTACAGAATTACTGAGATGAAAGGGCATTTAAATGTCATCTAGTCTATTGTGTTACAACTTCAACACCACCTTAATTTTTTCCAAGTAACATCAAACATGCAACCTGAAACACAAAACAGATGGAAAATGTAGCAAGTTTGGTTTAAAAGGGGGACGTAAGCTTATCCCTGTCCCCCAGAAGAGAACTCTGAATTTCCCCAAAGCACAGATTGATGACCATTGTTCTGACTGATTTGCCCAATCTGTTCAAAATCTCTTCTAAAACATTTTTTGACTATCTAATCACACTATCTCTCCTATAATGCTGCCAGGGACAAGGCATGATACCTTATCAGAGAGGCCATTTCTTTTTGGAAATGTGTCAATCTTGACATTAAAAAAAGCATCCCCTATAGTAAACCTTCAGGTAACATTTCCCCATTAAGTTATTCTTGTTCTCTTCAGTGATTATTTTACATATTAGCCCTTCAGGTATTTGAAGATGGTATAGTCCAATAACCATTATTACTCAAAGCAGAAATAAACTTGGCTAAAAAGTATTCACATTTCCTTGCTGGAGGACTGAAGTATGCTATGGCCTCTTCTTTGATCTCCCTGGGTGAGGCTATGTTCACAAGACAGAGTGTCTCTGTCCTTTGGTTGTGGCCTTGAGCAAAACGGAATCATACAGCAAAAGCTACATGAAGTTACAGTTCTGATTAAAGCAGCCCCGGGAAGATATAAAGAATCTAATATTTCCATGTGTTTAGAACCAGGCAGATATAAAAAACAAAACTCAAAACAAGAGGAAGTGAAATGGTAAATAGACCAGAAAAATGAAAGTTGTTTGGGTGATAGAAAATAGATTCACAGTTGAAAGCTTGTATAGAACAGCAAGAACATTTAATGGAGGATTTTATCCCATATACAGGGAATTCACTAATTGAGTATAATATTAGGTGTATATGTTCCAACTACTCTGAGAACCATCAATCTAAATATGTCTTATGGAATCTTCCAGGCCCACACAACTGTCAGTAAACGTACCTGTCATCCATTTGTTAGGGGTAGTAAATCCAACATTGGAGTTTTCAACCCAATATTTTTCATTTGTAGTAGTAATATTGCAATTAGAATAGTTATTATTACCCAGCCCTTAAACCTTACAATTTTTTAAAAGATTTCATTTATTTATTTATTTATCTTTACAGGGGAAGGAGAGAGGTAGAGAAACATCAATGTATGGTTGCCTTTTGTGCGTCCCCTGCTGGGAGTTGGCCTGCAGGGAACTGGACTACAATCCAGGCATGTGCCCTGACTGGGAATCGAACTGCGATCCTCTGGTTCGCAGGCCCGCGCTCAATCCACTGAGCTACACCAGCCAGGGCTAAACCTTACAATTTTTCAATCGGTTTTGTGGGATCAAGTTTTGTTCTATTTATTTTCCATTAGCCTTCATTACTTTCTTAAGTGTCAAAGTTGGATGTCACCCCAGATTGGGAAATATACAAAAACTGGTTATATTTTCAATGTTAAAGTAAGTAGTAAGTTGATAGGTAAAAAAATAAAAACAAATAAAGTAAGTAGACAAAAAACTCAACCACAAAAAATCCAGGAGCCATGTAGGGCCTCAGGAAGACACTGGGACACAAAAGAACGAAGGCCAGAGGAGGCTATGGAAGGGCATTACTAATGTTATGTAGCACCTACTATCTGCTCAGCACAGAAAAAACTTTTGCGTTTATGATACCTAATTTCATTATTGTAATCTATTTTATGAGTAAGTAAGCATAGACATCCAGTATCACATAATTAGTAAGTGATAAAGCCAGAATTTGAAAATAAACTGTATGATTCCAGAACTCAAACTTTTAGAAACAGCTTTATTGAGGTATTATTGATTTACAGAGAATTGCAGATTTCTTACATGCAGTTTGATATAGGAGACTGTTCTGCATGGCGTGGGCCCAGCTCCCACTCGGAGATGCACAGGACCCACGCCCATGGATAGGTTCTCCCATGGGGAATCAGGCCTGCGATGTGCCTAGGCTGCTTTGAGTCTTGCTTTTTGCTAAAAACTCCCTCACCCAGCTTTGTGGCAAACATTTACTACAAAGTAACTTCCTAAAATCCATGCTAAACCTTCCAAGGAGGAATATAACCAGTTCAACCACTTTTGACCTTTCATTTGCAAATATCTCTCTTCTGTGATGTGATTAGCAGCATTGGCTCCTTTGTTTTCTGTAAAAGGTAACCACTCAAAACAACCTGTGCATAGCAAATGAAGACCATCAGGTAATGTGCCCAGAAACCCAATAAAGGCCAGTCATGGCAAGGGCCAAGGTTTTTGTTCCCCTTGAGAGAAAATCCATGCTGTCCCTTTTTCCTCCACCGGACTCAGTAGTCCATGTGAATGTTTCATTTCATCCATAATGATGCGGACACTTCAAGCCTGTGTCCGCATCAGTTTGCTAAGTTTAGACATATGAAAACAACTATGTTACTATCACCACAATCAAAGAAATATTCAACATCTCTAACGTTGTTTTATGCTTCTTATTTTTTGTGTGGTAAGAACACATAACATGATATTTACCCTATTAACAAATTTTGAAGTTTACTATGCTAAACATAATGCTAACTGTTAAGATGGCTACAATTAAAAATACCAGAAGAAAGCTCTGGTGAAACTGTGGAGATTTAAAAACTTTGTACAATGTTAGTAAGGCTGTAAAATGGTGCAGCAAGTATGGAGAACAGTATAGAATTTACTCAAAACATTAAAAATAGAACCATCATATGATTTCACTTACTGGGAACATACACAAATAATTGAAACAAGATCTTAAAGAGATATCTACACTCCCGTGTTCACTGCAGCAGTACTCAAAATAGCCAAGCTATGGAAACGGCCCAAGTGCCATCGATGATGGGCTAATAAGTGGTGTATGCATGCAAGGGAATATTATTCAGTGTTTAAAAAGAAGAAAATCCTGCCATTTGTGACAACACAAATGAACCCAAAGAAAGTCATGCAAAGGTAAACAATCCAAGCACAGGAAGGCAAGTCCTCTATGATTCCACTTGTATGAGGTTTCTAAAACAGTGAGACTCACAGAAGCAGAAATTACAGTAGTTGGTGCCAGGGACTAGGGATTGAGGGAACTGGGAAGTTGTTAGTGCAATGGGTAAGAAGTTTCTGGAGTCAAACTTTTAATTATAATATTTAAATTTCCAAAATGAGTTAATATATAAAAGATAAATAGTTGAATATAATGTATAATTTTTGGTCTCAAATGAAGCAAAAATTTGAAATATAAATAAGGAATAAAAGATTTGAGAAAAACAGAGCCTAAGAACTAGAGAAGAAGTAGGCTAGAAAAAAAGAAGAGAAAATATAAGTAGATAATATAAAGACAAAAAAGCTCAATTCTGAATTTTAACTGCATTAAGGATTGTTAAAACAAAAATGGCATGCATAAACCTAAGTACTTGAAGAGGGGAGCAAGGGAGATATCCTAGGATTTAAGAGATGTGAAAAAATTAGAAAAAGTATAGAAAAGAAGAAGAGAGAAAACAGAGATCAATCTACATTAGCATAATTGCAATACCTGACAAGAACAAATGGGAGTGATAATCAAATATATTATAGGAGAAATCTCTCCCAAAATGAAAGGAAACTGAGTGATCAGATAAAATTCTTCACTATATATCATCAAGCAAAAATATACGAGATAGGAATTTACTCACACCAGATGGAAATATTTTAATCAAGTCACAAAAAAATACAGAAATCAGATTGACTTGTTTTCATTTGAATTAAAACATTTTGAGATCCAAGATTTATAAAAAATTACTTTTTATTTACATAAGAAAGTAAAGAAAGATAGTAATAGATACATGGGAGCTGGGAAAGTAAATGTTAATTATGTAGGTTTCCTGAAACAAAAGTGTTGTTTAGTCACAGATAATTGTAGTCAGAGCAGGTGAGCTGTAGTACATAGGATAGTAATTATGATTAAAATAATTTAATGTGGGATTGAAGCTAGTTTATTTTTATAAATATGGATAAAAAGCAAATGTCACTTGTTAAATATAATTTTAGTTTTTGAATAAATATACTGATATAATGAGAATTAGTATACTTTTCCAGATTTTGGTACAAACACATGAAATTCAAAAAATCTGTTAAATCCAAAAGAGTTATATTTTTAGATGTGTTAAGAGAAAATAGAAAGTGTTTATGTTTTGAGGTTAATATTATGAAAATTATAGACATATGACTATCTTTAAAATGAAGAAAGTCAGTAGTTGAATTGAATAAGTAAGAATTTATACCTTCCCAAATTATGAGAAAAATAAAATGTAAGAAAGAAAGAAGATCAAGAACTAATGCCATTAACAAATCATTTTTTTAAAAAAGAAAAGCATCCTGATGCATAAAAAATCAGAATATATAAATGAAAATGAAATTCCATACACGCTATCCAAATTAAAAAAACAGAGTCTCAGATTTAGTTAAAAAGGTAAATTAAAAAGAAAAAATAAAGCGTTAACTGGAGAAAGGTGAGTACCAACAAATTAAGCAAATATTTTGTTTAAAAATGTTCATATCCAGCCCTGACTGGTGTGACTCAATGGACTGACCTCCAGCCTGTGAACCCAAAGGTCACTGGCTCAATTCCCAATCAGGGCACATATGTGGATTGCGGGCCAGGTCTCCAATTAGGAACACAAGACAGGCAATGACTGATGTTTTTTTTTTTTCCTCTTTCTTCTTCTCTTCCCCTCTTTCTAAAAAGAAATAAAATCTTTATAAAATAAATAAACAAATACATAAATGTTAATGCCCAGTAATTGCCAGGGTATTACCAAATGAGCACCATAATGTAATGTTTCTGAATCAGTTACCTTTTTCTTGCCTATGCTGTAGTAAGGACACCAAATTTTCAGTGGCTTACAAAATTTATGCAAACGACAAACTAGAGTTCTGCTTTCCTCCATTTGGCTGCTTCATTCTGGGCTGCTTCATTCTAGGATGAAACAATAGACATTATCTGGAACATGCCCATGTCCTGGAGGGAGAGAATGACAGGAACAAGGCAATGGCTTACAGAACCTTTTGCTAATCCTTACTATTCACAGTTAAGCGGCCAAAGCAAGTTACACATCTAAGTCTGACATCAGTGTGTTTGAAAGTATGCACTTCCCAGTGGAAGAAGTACTGTACATAAAAAAAGAAAAATCAACCAAAAGCTGTTGAAAAAAGATAAAAATCATGGTAATACCAAACACATAACTCATGGCAGTGTGTAGGGATATAGAATCATGTTACTTCAGAGACTGAATAATTTTCAACAATAATGAAATCTTCCGCAGTAAGAATGTAAAAAAACACAAGCTTCATGAAAGGTAACTTATCAATGTAGACCAATGACCTTTTAATGGCTCATCTCTTTACCTAGTAATTCCTTTTCTACCACTTCATTCTAAAAAAATTGCACAGATATTTCATGTATGAAATTTCTTCATAATTTAGGGGCATACTCATAATAATAGGATCTTGGCTAAATAAGATATTATATCCATGTGAGTATCCAATCTTTAAATTTATTTAATAGTGTAAAATATTTATATTATCTTTTGCAAGAAAACCTAAAACATGCTGTGGTTTTCATTATTAAAAGTGTGTCTGTGTAGCCCCTGCTGGTGTAGCTCAGTGGATTGAGCGCGGGCCTGGGAACCACACGATGAAGGTTCGATTCCCAGTCAGGGCACATGCCTGGGTTGCAGGCCAGTCCCCAGTGGGGGACGCATGAGAAGCAACCATACATTATATTTCTCTCCTCCTCTCCTTTCCTTCCCTCTAAAGATTAATAAATAAAGTCTTTTTAAAAAAGTGTGTCTGTGTGTATTCCAATATCACCATCATTTCAGTGTTTATTTCCCAATAAATAAATTTTCAGTGATGCTTCTTTCACTAAAGGAAAATTATTTGCTTTACAATTTAAAATTGGAATTGGCAAATAAAGTGTTCATGATAGTTATTTCAATAAGTACTTGAATGAATGAAGGCATGATTAAATGAATGGAAATGCTCCATTTCCTATACTGTACTTTACATCCCAATAATGATAGCCATTAGATCCTGATGGTTATCTTGTAACTATGTATTTGCACTTCATAATTCCCTTACCTTTTCAGAATGTGATTTAGATGTCAATGTCAAGGGCCTAGAGTGGAATATAGTAGACTACCGCTTTAGACAAGGTAATATAATAATAGTTGCTAATGATTACAAAGTGTTTTCCATTTGCCAGGCATTGTGTTAGGATATGAAAATAGCTCATTTAAGTTTCTCACTAATTTTGTACGTCGGAAGTTCTATTATAATTCTCCTAATGAATAACTAAACTGAGGACGTCCAGAGAGATAATAGTAATTTCCCAAAGTTTTACACTTAGTGAATAACAAAGCAAAGATTTCATCCGAGGCGGTCTGATTCCAAAGAGTCATTGTTAATGCTCCCTTAAAATGTAGTCGTTTTCTATTTAGGGAAGATTTCCAAATCCGTGAATTTTCACATTATTTAAAACTCTACAAATACATGTTCTTTGGCACCTTCTTAGAAGTGAATATTAAATATAATTTTTAAATAATTTTATACTTTACAGCTGTTTTTGCCATCTTAAGTCTACGAGCACCTTACTGTGGCACGCGTGCAGGCGCCCACATAGAAAATCTTCGGCTCCCTCCTCCCACAGCCGTCCTGTGACTACCGGTTCAGTTTAGAGACCCCGTTAGCCCTGCTCAGAAACCAGAGTATTAGTGGAGAGATTATAGAGAAGAAACGAATATCCTTGAATTTTATCTCCGGGTTTCTGTTGTTGTTTTTTTTTTCCTCCATTAACTTTTGTGTCTAAGTCTCTGATGATTAATATACAACCAGAGAATTGGGAATGAGTCCACTGAATCTCCATATCAAGAAAACTTATGCATGGCTTAACAAACACCAGTAATTCTGGGGAGCTTGGCTGGCTGCAAGAACAAACCCTGCTGCCTTCTTTTTTAGTTTAGTTATGCCAGGGGGTGTTGAAATATCCTTATTGTAGCAACCAGTGATTTTCTTCCAAGCTTTACTTAGGCAACAGAAATAAATCAATGAGTTGAATCAACCAATTAGACAGGTAGTTTGGGTTCATGCAAATGAAACAGCTAGTTAATTGACTATATCATTCAATTCTATCCAATTGTTTTGGTGTTAAAAAGTCACAGCCTCTGCTTTTCCAAAGCGACATATGCCTTTGTATGTTATGAGTGAACTTTTATCTTTCAAATTGGAAACTAAAACAACAAAGCCAAAACACATTTCTTTGTGGTCTACTCTATGTGAGTGACTGATATTATCAGCTAGAGCTGGGCAGTCTAGAATGTATAATTTCTTTTTGTAAAAAATTATTTTCATCTTGGGGAAAGCAATATTTGGCAGCACATCAATTTCTCTGCTTTTGTTTGTCATTTGTTTGAACAAAAGTAATTATGTTTACAACAAATTAAACATCAGAATTTTGTTGTTGTTGTTTCTGGTGAGGTCTTTTAAATTCAACTTCTGGTCTGTTTTCATAACTGTTATCAGACAATGAACATTCATTTAAAAATTTTAGCTATAGCACACCAATACTTTTTTTTTGCAATTTTAAGTCTTTGAGCACCTTACTGTGGCACTTAATGAAAAATAGCAATCGTTATATTTTAAAAGTCTATAAAAGTGCCTTAAAACAAATACTAAGTACCCGTGAATATCAATTTTGAGGTTAATTTTAAATGAGTAAACCTTTAATAAGTACTGATCACATATTAAATATATTAAATGTGGTAAAATTATTTTATCATCACCATACTTTACCATCAAAATGAACCTAAGCTATTGCAAATAATAGATCCCATTTACGAAAATCTCACAATCTTTGCAAAGTTCCGGTGCTTCTCAGGCACAGACTGTGAACAAACATGTCCTTCAGGGTGCCTCCCTTCTAATCTTCAAATTTGACTAATAAATGCCGACTAATTTTTCATGTCTCTTTAATACAGATGAACCAAAAACTCCTCAATTGCATATCACAAAATAATTGGCATTTAAGAGGAAAAGACAGGTAATCATCTCATAATCAGTTGTTCTGGAAGGCATCTCTGTAAAGATAATACATCATGTATTCATTATTAAACTTCATCACACAATGTATTGCTATGTTTCAGTTTTCTTAGGAGACAAGTATAAAAGATAGCACCTCCTTGTATATAAAATATTGGTTTGTTTCACTGATATTAATTTTCATGAGTTTATTTTTAAGTGGTAGACTCTAGAATTTGATTTTGAACTATAATCTTGTCTATTTAATTAGAGCAAATATTTTAAATACTAGAAAGTTGTCTTTTAAAAAATATATATATTTTTTCAGGGCAGTTTGAAATTCATAGCAAACCTGAATAGAAAGTACAGAGTGCCCGCATACCCACGGTTTCTACACACAAATAACCTTCCTCACTATCAACATCTCACGCCACAGTGGTATACCTGTTATAACTAATAAACCTAAACTGACACATCATTATCACCCCAAATCCACAGCTGACATTACAGCTCACTCATGATGTTCTAATTCTGAGTTTCTACAAATGTACACTCACACGTATCCAGAATTGTAATATTGTACAGAAAACTGTTATGTAAGCCTTGAAATCGCCAGCGCTGTGACCGTTCACCCTCCCTTCTCCCTAACTCTCACAACCACTTGTCTTTTTACAGTTTTTATACTTTTGCCTTTTTCATAATGTCATTTATTGGAATCTTACAGTGTGCAGCCATTTTAGACTGGCTTCTTTCATTGGTAATACACATTTTAAGTTTCCTCCAAATCTTTTCAATGCTTGATAGCTTCTTTCTTTCTTTTTTTTTTATCCTCACCTGATATTATTTTTTCCACTGCTTTTAGAGAGTGAGGAAGGGAAAGAGGATGGCAGAGAGAAAAACATCAGCACAAGAGAGAAACATCAAGTGGTGATTGGTTCATTGATAGATTTCCTCTCAGATATGCCCAAACCAGGAATTGAACTTGCAACTTAGTCATGTGCCTTAATCAGAAACGAACCTGAAACTTTTCAGTTACAGGGTGAGTCTGTTGTGACCTTTCAAGACCAAGCAGGTCCATGGTATTTGCACAGATGGATTCCCTGGGATGTCTGGTGTGCCTTTGTTGGGTGAGTGGGTGAGCCACCCACGCTGTGAGCTGCATGTCTATCTGCCATGTCTCATGTCATGGCCTTTGCCCCGTAGCATGGCACCCATTGTGGCACCTGTCCCCTTTCATGTACCTCTCATCATTGCCCCCAGCAAGGAGTCCCTACCTGTTTAAGTAATAGAGGGGAACAAAGATGGCAACATGCCAGAAATTATATAACAACATAATTCTGTGCATACGAGCCCACTTCGTGTTATGGGAACAGTTTATTGGATCCAGTCTCAAGGCTATGAGAACACTAGTTATATAGGCTGGGAACACTAGTGCCCATAGCCTTGGAGGGGCTATGGGAACAGTACTTCCCGTAGTTACCCAGACACATGGGCAAGGAAGCCAGACTGCCTCCACTTATCCTACAGTGAGTCTCCAACCAAATGAGCCACACCGGCCAGAGCAATAGCTTATTTTTTTAGAGCACTGACTAATACTAGATTGTCTGATGTACCACAGTTTATTTACCTATTCATACACTAAATGGCACCTTGGTTGCTTCTAGCTATTGGAAATTACGAATAAAGCTGCTATAAATATGTTTCTAAGTTTTTGCGTGAATATGTTTTCATCTCATTTCAGTAAATTCCAAGGAGTGTGATTGTTGGATCATATGTTACGATTATATTTAGATCTGTAAGGAACTGCCAAATTGGCTTCCAAAGTGGTTATACCATTTTGCATTCCTATCAGCAATGAACACGATTTCCTTTTCTTCAACATCCTTGCCAACCTTTGGTGCTGTCAGTGTCCCCGTCGTGTTCATTCTAGTAGTTGTGTAGTGGTATTTCATTGTTTCATTTTAATTTGCATTTCCTTGATGATATATGATGCGGAACATATTTTTGTATGGTTACTTGCCATCTGTGCATCTTTTTTGGCAGAGTGTCTGTTGAAGTTTTTGGTCCATTCTTTCACTAAGTTGGTTTTTTTTTGTATTATTGAGTTTTGAGAGTTCTTAGTATGTTTTGGATAACAATCTTGATCCGAAGTGTCTTTTGCAAATATTTTCTCTCACTTCAGGGCTTGTCTTTTTATTCTCTTTGCATTATCTTTCACAGAACAGAATTTTAATATTAATAAAGTCCAGCATATTAATTCTTATTTTCATAGATTATGCCTTTGGTGTTGTATCTTAAATGTCACCACCATACCTAAGTTTTCTCCTGTTATCTTCTGACATTTAGGCCTCTGATCTACTTGAGTTAACTGTTTGAAGTATACACTATATACAGTTATTTTCTTTACTTTTTTATGTATATATTCAGTAATGTCAGCTCATTTGTTGAAAAGACTGTTTTTGCTTCATTGCATCACCTTTACTTCTTTCTCAGAGATCAGTTGACTATATCTATGTGCTCTAATTTTGAGCTCTCTATTCTGTTTCATTGATCTATTTGTCTGTTTTTTTTTTTTTTTACCAGTATCATACTGTCTTGATTGCTGTGGCTTTGTAATAAGTCTTGAAATTGAGGAGTATCAGTCCTCTAAATTTGTTCTTCTCTTTCAATATCCGTTGGCTACCCTGGGATTCTGCCTTTATGTATAGATTTTAAAATCAGTCTGTCAATATCTATAAAGTAACTTGCTGGTATTTTAACTAGGATTTCATTGAGTCAACAAGTTAATTTGGAAGCAAATGATATATTAACAATATTGTATTCCTATCCATGAACATGAGCTATTTCTCTATTAGTTCTTTAAGTTTATTCATCAGTGTTTTGTAGTTTTTCTCATATGGATCTTGTACATCTTTTCTAAGATTAATACTTACCTGTTTCACTTGGGGGAATGGTAATTTAAGTGGTATTGTGTTTTAGTTTTAAAATTTACTTGTTTATTTCTGGTATATAGGAGAGCTATTGACTTAAGTATATTAACCTTGTATCCTGCATATTTACTATAATCATTTATTGATTCTAGAAGGATTTTTTGTCAACTATTTTGGATAGTCTATGTAATGATCCTGTCATCTACAAGTAATTACAGTTTTGTTTCTTTTTCACTATTTTGTAAATATTTATTTCTTTTTCTTGTCTCACTGCTTTAGCTACTGCTTTCTATACAATGTTGAAAATCAGTGGTAAGAGGAGACATCCTCCAGTTGTTTTTCTTTGTACTTTACTGCCTATTTAATGTCCATGGGGTCATTAGTGATAGCCATTTTCATTGATACTAGTAGTTTATATACTCTTTCTTATTTTTAATTATCCTAGCTAGAGACTTATCAATTATATTAACTTGTTCAGAGAATCAGCTTTTGGTTTTATTAATTTTTCTTTATCGATTTTCCATTTTCAATTCCATTGATTTCTATTTTAATATTTATTTATTATTTATTTTCTTCTTACAATTGGTATATTTTTCTAGCTTCCTAAAATTGAGCATAAATTATTTTAGATCTTTCTTCTTTTTTAATATATGAATTCAATGTTATACATTTTCTTCCAAACACTGCTTTGGTTGCATTCTACAATATTTGATAAAGTTGTATTTTTATGTTTATTTGGCATAATTTTTTAATTATGATTTTTTCTTGATTCATGGCAAGTATATTATTTAATCTCCATGAATTTAGAGACTTTTAAGTTATCTTTCTGTTACAGATTTCTAGCTTAGTTTTACTGTTGTTTAAGAGCAGACATAGTTTTATTCTTTTAAATTAGTTAAGGTGAAATTTATGACCCAAATGTGATCTATCTTGTTGAATATTTCATGTGAGCTTAAGAAGAATATTATTCTGTTGTTGTGGGATAAAATAGTAGATAGATGTCAATTATATCTACTTTAAAGGTCTTAGACAATATATATGTCTACATTATATATGATTGATGGTGCTCCTGAGTTTAGTTATGTCCTTGCTGATTTTATGCCTATAAGATATGTCTGTCTGAGAAAGTGGTGTTGAAGTTTCTAACTCTGGTAGAGATTCATGTTCTTAGAGTTTTATCAGTTTTGCCTAATGTAGTTTGATGCTCTGTTTTGTACAGAGCATTAAGGATCACATATACACATTAAGGATCACCATGTCTTCTTGAAGAAGTGACATTGCTATCATTAATGTAATGCCCTTCTTTATCCTTGGTTACTTTTATTGCTTACACTCTGCTTTATCTAGAATTAACATAGCAACTCCTGCTTTATTTTGATTAGTAGTAGTGCTGTATATTTATCTCCATTTATTTACTTTTAATCTAACTTTTTGTATTTAAAGTGAATTTTTTGTAGACAGCCCATATTTGGGTCTTGTTTTTTCATTTACTCTGATAATCTCTGGCTTTTGTTTGGTGTATTTAGATCAATGATGTATAAAGTGATTATTGATATGCTTAGATTGATTTCTACCATATTTGCTATATTTTTATGTTACACTTAACATTTGTTTTTATTTCTGTATTCTTTCCTTTTTCTAAATTTTTTGCTTTAAATGAGCATTTTATATGTACTTTTATATTCTCTTCTTTCTACCACATCAGTTATACACCTGTTTTTACTTTTCTAGTTCTCCTAGAATTTGAAACGTATATTTACAAATAATATAAACCCACATTCAAATAGCACTATACCATTCAATGGATTGTATGAGTACCTTATTAAATTAATTAATCCTAATTCCTCCTCTGCCATCCTTTGTATCATTGCTGTCATTTAGCTTACTTATATATAAGCACATATATGTACATAAGCATATATAAGCATATGTATATATGTACATGTGTAAAATATACATATATATCCTTTTAATACATTGCTGTGTATAAAATATAGATATATATCCTTTTAATACATTGCGGACATTACTTGTGAACAAGTATATATTACTTCAGTCAATAATGAAAAAGGGCCCTGGCTGGTGTAGCTCAGTGGATTGAGCACGGGCCTGTGAAGCAAAGGGTGGCTGGTTGGATTCCCAGTCAGGGCACATGCCTGGGTTGCAGGACCTCAGTAGGGGACACATGAGAGGCAACCACACATTGATGTTTTTCTCCCGCTTTCTCCTTCCCTTCTCCTTTCTCTAAAAATAAGTAAATAAAATATTTTTTTAAAAAGAATGAAAAATGTAGGTCCTGGATCAGTTGGCTTGAGCACCATCCCGAAACATCAACCCATCAGGGCACAGATAAGAAGCAATCAATGAATGTGTAAATAAGCAGAACAGCATTCTCTTTTTGTGTGTTTCTCTTTCTATTTCTCTCTCCCCTCCCTTTTTTCTCTCTAAAATCAGTAAATAAAAAAATAAGAAAGGTAAAAAAATCTTATTTTATCTTCACTTATTCCTTCTCTGATGTTCCTGCTTTCTTTACATATATCTGAGTTTCTGATCTATGTTTTGTTTGTTTATCCCTGAGGAATTTATTTTATATTTAATGAAAGTCTGGTGTTATGGCAAAAGATGATTATCTATATATAATGACATTGGAGAATATTCTATTCAGGAAAAATGAGAGAAGTTATACTTTTTTAGAGAACAGAAGCATAAGATTTGAGTTCTTCCTTCTCCAAAGTTCTTTTTCTAAGGGAATTTTCACAGATCAAAAAAATTGAAGCCCACTTAAAAGACGAGTCTCAGTATACACAGGGCAGTGTCTATGACTGGCAAAGGGCTCGGGACTTGAGACTCAATATCTCGGAAAAGAGACTGATAAATAAGTAGCCTGCAAATCTGGATATGATGTTTCCAAAGCCACTGATAGGATCCTGTTATACTTGTGAGGCATGGTTCTGAAGCCCCCATAGAAAACTCTTGTACAATCAGTAAACTGACCGGTGATTTCAGCACCTGACCATGCTGAGCAGAGATTCTGGAGTTTAAACTTCCGTAAGATGGAACGACCTCAGTAAATACTCAGGATTTCAAGTGAAATCTCAGGACTAAATGTTTGAAACAAAGACTACACCCTAGGAGTAAGAACTGGAACCCAGAGTAAAGGATGTGCCTTAATAGTAAAGACAAAAATAAAATAGATCAGTTTTAACAAACCCAAAATCTAACCCTTAACACAATCAACTTGTTCCACAAGTATTCTATCTGCTGGCCAAAAGAAAAATCAACCATCATCAAAAATCTCTTCAATTTTATTCATAATGTCTAACCAATAAAATTTGAGAGACTTGTTAGATATCAGAAACCCATGACCACAAACTAAAGTGAAATAAAACTGATATTGGGCGTAGATAATAGAGTTGATAGACACTTTAACCATGATTAATATGTTTTGGAAAATCCAGTAGACAAAAGGATAAAAATTTCAATGGCAAACTTAATGCTACAGAAAAGAATCAAATAGACATTTTAGTAACAAAAAATTGATATATCTAAAATTAATAATTTATTGATGGGTTTGTGAGTTTAACCACAAACTGAACATGGTAAAACAGAGGGTTAGTGAACAGAAAATAAACTTAAAAGAAAATATTAAACTTAAGGAACACCAGAAATAGAATGCAAATAGCAAAAGAAATATATGGAGCACATTTAATAGTGTGTATATATATATATATATATATATATATATATATTCACTATTGTTACTATATATAGTATATAATAGTATATACTATACTATACTATTATATAGTATTATATACTGTTACTATAGTATATATGTGTGTGTGTGTGTGTGTATATATATATATATAACATATATATACTATATATTTATACCTGGTGAAGTCCCATGGAATGAATGGGAAGGAGAGATATGTGAAAGGATAACTGAGAATGTCCCTACATTTATGACCTCCATTGATCACTGATTAAAGAAACTCTGTAAACTCTAATCAATAAATATACTAAGATAACTTTATCTTGTCACATCATATTAAACTTCTGGATGAAGAATAAGACAATGAAGAGAATACAGATGCTTTAAAAATAAATGCATTAGCTTCACTGGAGTATGAGTAAGTTGATCAATGATCTTTCTATGAAATTAATAAAAATGAAGACAAGAAGTGATATCTTTAAAATGCTTTAAAAAGAAAGCCCTTCTTCTCATCTACAATCCTATACCTAGCAAAAATCCTTCCAAAATGAAGGAAATATTATATTTCCCAAAGATAGTTTTTAAAATTGAAGAAGAATAATGCTAAATAGAACTCAAGAGTCAATGGAAAGAATTAAGAGCACTAGAAGGGTTCTGATGCAGCTAAAATAAGTTAAAATAAATTAATAGTTGAAACAATAATAGTAATACTCTTAGAAGTTTATTATATATCTATGTGAAATAAAATATAAGCCAAAAGCACTAACATTAAAAAGATTAAATGTACTTAAATCCTTCTAAGGTGCTTTCATTCTGTGGAAGTACTTAATGAACTAATTTAAGGTACACTGTCATAGTCAAGAATGCATATTATAAACTCTAGGGTAACCATTAAAAGAATAATAAAAATGATACCTAAAAGACTGTTAAAGTAGAAAAATGGAATATTCATACTTGATAGTTTTTCAATTAAAATAGGTGAACAGTGAAAATACTTTACTGGTTTAATGTATAAAATTTAGTTTGTTCTTTTCTCTAATAAAAAAAAAACATTAAACTTTAGTAAAATTATACCAAAATTTTAAATGAAGTTATTTAAGCCTTTTGAATAAATTTATTTAAAATACTTTAATGTGTATTAGAGCAAGAGCTCCCTCTAAAAGTTGCACATACTTTTACAATTAAATAGTGCATTAAATTGGCATACTAAATTGTATCTTTAGTCCTGAAAAAATACCAAATACACTGAAAGATTTGGCACCCTTTGTTTGTAACCACTTGTGAGCTAAACTGATCTACAAAATATTTAAAAACTATTGGCCCTCATTATTTTATGTATGAAATACCTGAATACATAGAAGGGGGACAATACGTTAATGATGTTCATCAGGATGGGGTAAACAAGGATGAATTTATTTGCTATAAATGATACACCTAGCCATAATGCTTAGTAGTAATATGAAACCGTGCTCAATCAAGTTCAGAATAACTAAGAAAAACATTAAATATGAAGAAGAAATAATATGGTTTTGTGAAAAGTAAAATAAAATATTACAGCAAGGTGTATTTTTGTGAATTGCTTTCATTACTTAACACTTCCCCACTCCCTGTTTTAATACCAAAGTTTACCAGTCACTGTAGTTTAAAATGCAACCAAAATATATCTCTCTATAACAAATATTTTCACCCAAAGCTAATGGTAGAAAGAATCTTGAATTCTTTCATTTTCTAAGAATTCTTAGTTTTCTAAATATGCATTAGGATTTTGGATTTTAACTCCAAACAACCCTAACTTTCTTAATTCTATTTTTAAAAGATTCTACAAATAGTCGGTCCAACATTAAAAACAACACAGTATTTCACTTCTGAATAGACCATTACATCTGGTGAAAGTGCATCAGGCATGGAAAATGGATCAAGCAGGGGGAAGGGCAGTAGTCAAATGAATCTCTTTTGGGGATTGGGGTGGATAGAGAAATAAGCAGACATATAACTCATATCATTAAAATGAATACTAATAAGTTCTAAGTCCTGAAAGCAAGTCATAGGATGTTAAAATGCCTCCTTGTAATTTAAAGAAGTTGGGCATGCGATGTATAGTTGAGATAAACTAGAGGGAGGTTTAAGGCATGTGCCAGGAATGGCACTAAGCCCTCTTCATACTCCTCACAAAATTATCTGCTATTTTCTAAGTAGGGAAATTGAGCCTTAAATAAACAATTATTTACCCCATTTCCACAGCAAGTGAAAGCGCATCGAGAGCCCCTCCGGACCTTCGGAAGGGTTTCCACTCTGCAACCATATCTGATGTAGGAAAGTTTCACACAGCAGAAGCCATCTAATTTTTGTCTCAAATACTTTACTGAAAAGAAAAAAATAAACCCCATGCAGTAAATCAAGAGAGAAGATTACTAAATAGTTGCACTGTTACAACTGTAAGAATATTACCTACATTCCTGGCTCCACCAATTCCGTTTCATGCTGTGACCAATGCATTCAGCCCTTATATTCAATACCAACTGCTTTGCCTTCTTGTTGGTTTACTGAGGAGGTGGAGACTGGCTTAGCTTCTTTACTCAGGCTTTCAGCAGCAGCCATTGAGGGGAGTGCTGAGAGAGAAGGCCCACTTTGCTTTTCCTATTGTACTGCCTGCCTTCTTTCTCCCACCACTAATTGGGTAGAATCATTTATTTTTTTCCCTAGTCATAATGACTTGTAGGATACTGTTTTGAATTAATCAGAGGAAATGACTTTCACTCCACAGGAAGCAATAGAGTGTCTGAATGAAAAACATTTATTTTCTGTTTGATTAGTCTTCCATCCTCTGAAGTCTCTGATGAACCTTCAGGCTGAGATTCTTGTAGTAGAACTGTAGTAGTTCTCAGAACTCATTTTCCCCTTACGCCTGTGTAATTTATAAGCCCAGCCTAGTTCCAGTGTCTTTTCAGGGTAATGAATGCTTTAAGAAAAACATGGTGATTCTAGGATAGTCTATAATTCTGCATAAATGTTCTCTCATAAACCATGGTGTCATTTACCATGGTCATATTTGGCATTCTTCATCTCATGGCCAAGGAAATGAGATTGCCATTAGTATAAATAGAAATATCATGATGATTCACAATTACATCATATATACAGAGGAATGCACTCTACTTTCTACATAATTTATTTGTTTTTAACTCATTTCCTGATGCTCTCACCTTCCTGGTTCATATTTATTCACATTAGCAATGTAACAAATGCTAGAATAGGAGATGCCAATTTCCTGGCCTCTGACTCAGAGTCCCATTATAAATATTGGGAGGCGCTGCAAGCCAAATGTGAACAAAGCTTTAGGTTTAGTAAACTGCAAGAGCAAAATTATCCAGGCACTTCTTTTTAGTGTAGTACAATAGAAAATATTTGATTAACTAGTATTTAGGTAGTAATAAATTTATTATTAAGTAACATCTAAAGATTATAATAAAGGTAAATAATAGTTAAGTATCTCTATTTTTATTTATCTTATTTTATTGAAAACAACCCTGACTCAAAAGTTCATGCCATTTAAAATTTCAAGATAGTAAACATATAATAAAATTTCTGCCTTTCCAAGGGGGCTATAGAAATATTAGAAGATGCACATTAGAATCAATAAATACATAGTTATGTCAAAAGTTCTGCATAGGAAATCTAAGAGGCATGCCCAGAATTACAAGCATAAACCAGAAGGAAAAAATTAGCTAGGAGAAGTTAAGGAGGTCACTAGAAAATTATGAAATACATTTAAATAATTATTAGAAATATCATTAGAAAGCCAAAAGAAGATCTATCTTAATGAAACAAAAAATCATAAAAATAAATTTGTTAGAGATTTTGAGAAAAAACACTACAGAATAAAAACTCTAATAGATGTCATAAAAAACTAAATACACACTCTTGAGGAACTAATTGCCAAGTCTGACACTGAAGTAAAAAATTTTATGAGACAGTTGCACAAATAAAGAATAAGAGAACGAAGGAGAGATACTAAGTTGAAGTATCCAAGAAGAGATATAAAAGGTGAAAACATAAGAACCCAGAACAGTCAAAATGGGAAGAAATGATAAACTATAACTTCCTAGAACTTACCAATCAAACCAGATATTTAAAGACTTTAGGTATGGAATTATAATCAGAGGCACACTTAAATATAAATATGAAGGCACAAAAAATAGCAGTCCAATACTAACCAAAAGGAAGTTAATGTGGTAATAATAATATCATACAAAAAAGTAGCATGTAAAGTAAAAAAGAAACATTCAGAGCAATAAGAAGGATTTTTATATTGATCAAAGGAACATTTTTAAAGATTATAAGATGATTAAACTATCATGATCAATATGACTTTAAAACTTATAAGAAAATGATTGATAATGTTATAAGAAGAAATTAACAAATCCACCCTCATAGTGGAAGGTTTTACATACTTTTCTGAGAAACCAAGTAATGCAACTTCTCTTAACATCAGGATATAAAGTCAAACAACAAGCAATTCTGTATTCAATGAAAAGAGAGTACATGCTATTTTTTAAATATGCTTTGAGACTGCAGAAAATTGACCATGTGTTTATTTTAATGAACATATCAACAAAAAAAAAAACAACTAAAGGGTAAATTCTCTTATCATAATAGAAGACACATGGAAATAGAAAACAAAAATGTAGCCAATAAACTAAACAAATCACATTTTTCTAATTTGGTTATTTCGAAGGAAAAAATATCACATAGATATCATTTAATATTCATCACAGAAAAATAAGACAAAATTGCACTAAATATAAAAAACCTGTCCATTCCAGCTTAAACAGATCCAAAGGGAAATGCATGGTTTTCCATTTACTATAGGCCATTATCTACCCAAGCTTCAAAGAGCTTATCAGAAGGTTGCATAAGATCCACCTGCATGTGCCCTTGTCTAGATGTTAAACCCCCATTCATGGGTGAGTGAAGTCTGCATAGACAGTATTGAGAGAACACTGTGCTTTCCAGGAGTTGGTCAACTGTGTGAGGATGTATGTGTCATGAAGCCTCCCTCAATCAGCCCTTCTGGAGCTTCAGAGAAGACAAACTGTCAGATGCATCACCCTGTGTTAGTTTCCTAGGACTGCTGTAACAAAGGACCACAGACTGGGTGGCTCTAAACCGAAGTTTATTCTCTTGTCATTCTGGATGCCAAAAGTATGAAATCAAGGAATAGTCAGGACTGCTTTCACACTGAAGACTCCAGGGGGCAATTCTTTGCCCTTCCTGCTTCTGGCACCTCCAGGGGCCCCAAGGCTTGGGGCTGCATCACTCTAAGCTACCTTCATCTTCACATGGCTTTCTCTCTGTGTCTCTCCTCTGCGTGTCTTTTATAAGGACATTTGTCATTGTATTTAGGACCCACCAGGCTAGCCCAGGAGGATCTCAAGATACTTATTACATCTCCAAGACGTTTTTCCCAAGTAAGATATTTGTAGGTTTCCGGGGTTGGGACTTGGATATATTCTTTTGAAGGTTACCATTCAACCTATTCCATACGCCTATATGACTCTCATCATCAACATTCTCCTCTTATTCTTTCATTTTTGAGGTCCATCCACACTAATATTTCATGAATTAAAATATCACTGAACAAATTCCAAAATACAAAATTGAGTTGAGAAAATTTGTCAATTCTCACATCCAACCAAACACCCTATTAGAGTGTGAGTCTGGCTCAGTCACACAAGGCACAGGCCCGTATTTATTGTCCAATCTCTGGGCCATCTGATTCAGAAACATCGCCTCTCTCACTCTTCCTAATTTCCTATAAAAGAACTGAAGTGGTGAGTTTAGCCGATGAACTGTGGACCAACGGAGAGGTGCCATTTAGTTGAGTCATTAGAAAGTACAGCATCAGCTTCTGTCACCAGATTACCCAAGTAGAATTTTCAGAGAAGATTTTCAAATTCATTTCAACCCAATTCCTGTTTTCAAAAGAAAAATATTTCTAGTCTCCCAGTAGTACCTATCACTTATGCAAAAATCAAATATAATTAGTTAAGCATATTGTTCAGTTCCTGTAAGATGCCCTTGAAAAAACAGTATTTATACCTTTGTTTCAGGGTAGTCACTTACTCTCTGGTTTCTTTCCTTTTGTCAACCATTTTCCTCTTTCTTTGTTTGTCACATTTTAAGCCATTCTCTCCCATTGTAAGATTTAAGTTGTGTCCGATAAAGGTAATTGGGCCAATCCTTAGGGTGGCCACTGTGAGGCACCCAACTTGTACACTAACCATAAGATTTAAAAGTATACAAAATAGTGTCTTGGGTTGAAATGTCTCCTTCAACCAGGATCTCAAAATGTAACCCAGACTCCAGTACCACAGGGTTTGATAACACAAAAGAAACATTCTGAGAAATAGGAAAGTCAGGCGGTTGGTATAGCACCAAACCTATCCCCAAGAAACAGTGCAGAGAAAAACCTTCTGACTTTTTTTTTGGAAGAACAGTCCCCAAATTGGGCAAGGCAAACCCTCATTCCTTTTTCTTCTTTATTTTTGGCATTTGTTTTAATTTCATACTTAAAGTTTCTATTAAAACACCACTTTGAGGATGATCAACAGTATGATATATACAAGCAATGTTGTCTTCTCTTAGCTCATTGCTGTACAAAAATCACTCTGAGGTGGGTATCTTGATCTAAGTAAATAGATGTGGGTGTTCCAAAATAAAATACCAGCCCTGGCTAGTCAGGCTCGGTGGCTTGAGTGCCGGCCTGCGAACCAAAGGGGTTGCCAGTTTGATTCCCAGTTGGGGCACAAGCCTGGGTTACAGAACAGGTCCCCAGTGGGGGATGCATGAGAGGCAACCACACATTGATGTTTCTCTGTGTTTCATTCTCCCTCCCTTCCCATCTCTCTGAAAATGAATAAATAAAATCATTAAAAATATGAAATTCCACATGTTGTTCCAATCCAATCCTTTAATAATATTTAATCTCTATCAATTTTCTATTTCCGTACTTTTCTGGTCACTTAAATTTTGAACCTTTTCTTATAGTAGCAATAGAGATATAGCATTAAAATTATGTTGAATAAAAACTTATTTATTCTGGAAATGTGTTTATTGCCCTTTTTCAGTTCTGTAGATGTAAAACAATTTCACATGGACAATCCCAAGACAAGAGCATATCAAGGTTCTCCTTGCCTTTGAAAAAGCATGATATTAATTGTGGGTAGCAGATAAAATAGAGTGACTCCTTTTATTCTACATCTGTTTGTGTGTACATATTATATTTATTTAGAGTGCCTTTGTGCCAGTAGGATCAAAACATGTGCTCTTTGAGGATCAATACTTTAGAGCATTTCTATGGGAAGATTTCAAGACGGACAAGAGTTCTACCTGGTTTCCTGAGGAAACTTACCACAAGAGACAGAGAAGTCTGCTTGAGGTCCTCCTAATGCAGTTCTAGGGTGTGAGCTCTGACAGGGGAGAGCTCCTTTCTATAAAAACCCAAGTCTTTGGGGAACATCTCCCAGCAAAGCCATTCTGCATGAGCCTTGCGGTAAATGTGTGTAAGTGCGATGTGCCTGGCAGGGGAGCCCAGGCCCACCTCATGTGACCTGATCATGTGTCACCCTGGGAAGAGAGGTAATCTTCCCCAGTGAGAGAAGAGACACAAAACTTACACCATTTTCTGGACAGGTATTCTTCTAACACCAAAACATCTATTTTTCATTCTGTGCATATGTGTGTGTGTGTCTGCATGTACTGTGAAGTAAAAGATTTCATATCATACTTTGTGTGTTATAATTAATAGGCAAGCAAGAGAAAAGACTTGACTGCACAGGTTGTGTGTTGGAAAGTTGTTCAAAAACTTAAATATATAGAATGAAGCTAAATTATGGAGGACCTTAAGAAGAGAATAAGGAAGGTTCAGACTGATGAATTATACAACTGAAGGCAGCAGAGATTGTTAAAGTGTATAAAATAAAGTTAAAGTATTTTTAGGGAAGATGAAATTGCTAGGGGTATTAAGATTCTTTAGAAGGGGGATACATTACTTAATTTTTATAGACATTAATATTCTCATCTATAAAAATGGTCAATAATAAGACCTCTTTTTTCATAAAGTTTTGGAGAAGATTAAGTAAGTTAATATATTTAGAGTGCATATATCTAAAGTGCTCAAATAACATTATCATCATCAGTTGTGAACACCAGGTCTACTATCCTCACTAGCATCATCTTCTTCTCTTTCCAGAAAAGCACATGCAAAAAGAAAAGATGCCTTACAATGAAGGGCATAATCTGGGCTTATGCTTCTTAAAAAGTTTCACAGGTAATCATGTCCACTACCACAGCCAGTCATGAACAGGAGGAGTGGAACAGAACAACATATAATTTTGTCTGAAGCAGGTGATTTCTCACATAGAACCATGTGCAAATATAAGCATTGAAATGCAATCAGAAGTTAAATTATTGTTGATTGTTCATTTAAGGTGTGCTATCCATACCCCTTTACTCTGACCATATTCAGCTGTGGAAACTTCATTTTTCTTTTACAATGTAGTTATTTTTGAAAATATAATCTATTTAAGTCACTGTTTACTACTACAACCTTTAATACCTATTTCCTCCTATGTGTTGTGTACTCAAATTACAAACTTCGTCCCTTAACTGAGAATACAAAAAATACTTCAGAATTAGTTTTAAAAGAAAATATGAATGAACATGGAACTTTAGCTATGTAAAATCAAAGTAATATTTGGATGCTCTGATAGAACATCTCATGAGTATGTGTGTGTCTCTATCATGTCACTCAATTTTTAAAATTATAATACAAATATTAACTTGGCATAAAATAGTTCAAATAGTAGAAGAAATTAAGAACATTTTTATTAAATATGACTTGTTTTTATAGCAGCAGTTTTGCGGACTTTTTCCCTTCTTCTAAGTGTCCATTTATCTGCAATAATAAAATGATTTTCCCTCAATGGTATCCAAATTATTTACATAAAAATTTTTCTTTTATAACTACTTAGTGTAAATTAATAGAAATTCAAATACATTATCACATCTCTATACTCTTTTTTATGATTAACTTCTCAGCATAAATATAACAGAATAATGTATTATCAGGGGCACAGAAATTAGCTTCATATTCTAATACCATGTTTCAGTCAGGCTCAACAGACCTTATTACCTAGATTCGCCTGTGTACCCTCAGGCATAATATGAACCACATGAGCAGATGATTGAATGGGAAAAAAACATATCTCTCTTACAAAAAAAATTGAGATTTTGAATTCGACTCCCTGTCCATTAGTGACATAAAGTGCTGACAAGCAGGACGGTGAGCAATGTAATGCCGAGGCCTCTGGTGAAATGAAGTTTCACAACTTCACTGGGGTTGACGGATGGGCAATAATGACGTTTTCAAGTGTAGAAATACACTCTATTAGGAATATCATGGTATTTTTCTGCACAAGGTAGTTGTTATAGCTTCACTATTCAGAAAGATGGCTCTATAGCAGCAGTTTTTTTCAACTTTTTTTCATCTTAGAGCACACATAAATTAATTACTAAAATTCTGGGGTTACATGAAATTTTTTGCTAATCTGGGAAAATAGGCCTAATTTTGATTTATTCACACCAGACAGCTATTGTTGTGTTGGCTGTTGTCATTTTTTTGAATTTGAAAATCTAAGGAAAAGAGGTCAGTTCCCCTGACTAAATAATGAGGTACTGCATGTTTTAAAATATTTTGAGGCACACCAGTGTGCCACAGCACACGGGTTGGAAATCACTGCTCCAGAGAATAAAAAAGCAGTCCTGTGTTTATGAATGTTTAATCAGGTTAGTATTCTATTGTTCTTTATCATGCCAAAGAAAGTCACTTTGTTGTAGTATAGGAGTTTAAAGTAGAATTCTCTTAGTGAAAAGATGGTGGAGAATTCTCTGCAACATCAAATGCTCAAATATTTGACATCAACAGCATTATAAATCTGGCATGAACAATTTATCAATTTACATAGAAACTGCAAAGATGCATTACTGAAGCTGTTATCTGAATAGTAAATAATTCTTTAGGTCTTGGAAAAATACAATCTGCCATATTCTTTATAGATAAAATCAGAAATGCAGCTATTATCTTTCAGCTAGTCAATTACAAGGGAACTATGTCACTAATTTGTGTCTTAATCTTAGAAAAACTGGCATCAGTAACCTAACAAACAAAATTGGACAGTTTCTGTAGCTACATGCTCACATTTATAAATTTAATCTTTAAGAATAAACCAGAAAATCTTGTTCTTTCTGAAAAAGGAAATCTTGCTGCCATCAAGATTCACTTAAGGGTATTGCAGAATTATTTCTCAAAAGCATAGAGTACCTAGGTTTGAATGTTACTTAACTATTCAGAATTTCCTGGAATTTCCAGCAACCACAGATGTCATGAAGAATCATTTGATAAAAAAATTTATTATAGTTCTAAATTTTAAAAGTTAAGTGGTTATTTTACTCTCAACTTTTCAGCAGATAATTTTATGCAAATTACCATCTATTATAGAAACAAAATAATCCAGTAAAATTTTATTGCCACAAAATAACATCTTCTAGCATATGAGCAATCATTTGAAATTATTTATTTAAATTTAAAATTGAAATAATATTGTTTTTAAGTGTATTCCTAAAGTGAGATTGTTCAAACACTTCACTTAGCTTACTCTTAAGCTAAAGGTAGAGTAAAGATCTTTCAAGAACTTTAATTTCTTTTTCTTTCCATCTCATTTTTCTTCGTGCCTGCCTGCCTTTCTTCATCCCTTCCTTCCTCTTTCCATCCCTACCTCCTTCTTTGTCTCTCTCTCTTGCTCTTTTCCTTCCTTCACTTTTTTATCTTTCATTCTCCCTTTCTACTATGGGTACAAAATTCATTAAGTAATTCCCTAATGACTACATTTGAAATTAGGAGGAGATAAATCTATTAACGGTAACTTGGAGTTTTACTCCCTTTTTCCTATTTTGCATTTGTGAAAGGTGCCTTTATTTTGGGACTTCATATTAAAATCTGGGATTGTCTGCAATTGAAATTTATATTATATATTGATCGGATGATTCTATACAATTGTGGTATCTATTTTTCTGTATTACTGAACATGCTGAAAATACATTTCTCAGCATGAACTATATTCTCAAGAGAAATTCAGAACTGGAACTACCTGGAGTATTGCAGGCAAATGTTCATTTGAAAGGGAAATTGAGCAAAAAGTGTTCTATTTCCTAAATAAAGTAATTGATTTAAGATATGAAAAAAAAGGGAAATTTAATTTACTCCCCACTATTTAACTCTTTCTTGAAGAGCAGAATTAGAGGACCAAGTTTCTGAATTTTTGACTTTGAGGTACATAGCTAGTTTCTCCTTGCTCAGGAAACCATATAGTTGACATTTATTGCTGGAACTTCACACTCTATTTCCTTAGCAGGATCCCTAAACTAACTTTTTAGCAATAGATGTAGAAGTACTTCTATAGAAAGAGCAATTTGGATCCAGAGTTAGTTTTTGATGTGATAGGAAAATCACGACATACCTTGGGAAAATCCATCTCCTAAAATCTACTGGTACTGACCACATGTCTGCTGATGTCCCTTACACTTGTGGCTGCTTTTATATGTTGACTATGTAATACCTTCACATATGTCAAGCTACTCAGAGCAGGTATAGGTTGAAATTGAAGGGAATTGCATGGTACTTGCAAAAAATCACTCCCTTGTGAAAAGCTGGATGCAAAATGCAATGTTCTAGGACTACTCTATATATGACTGCATATGTATGTACATAATATTTAAATATTTTTGTTCAAGCACTTAATTCACTTGGAGAATAATTGTTTATAATCTCAATAAACACTTTTTCTACGTGTAAACAAGGTACATGAAAGTGAAAGATATAGATACAATTCCATATTTACCAAAATAAACTTTCATATCAGTCTAAACTCTAATATTCAAAGAAAGCAAATTCAAAGTTGTTCTGTAGGATAAATGAAAAATAACAGCTCAGATAATTTAAAAAGTCCAGGGGTGGAGAGATATCTGGCTGTAAGCTTAAGTCGCTCAAGGTATTTATTTGTTATCTCTCTCCCATTCACTCTCTTTCTTGGAATTTCTCCCAAGATTCACGGTTTTATTTATTCATGTGTTAGAGTAGATTGTAATTGCTTACTATAACAGATGCTAAGACTTTCATCATTTCTCATGTGAAACATTCCTCTACTTCAAGAGCAGATAGTATTCAAAATTTACTCAGGTGATTCACTCTTGCATTACTGTGTTCTTTATTGAGTTTTGGTGCACCATCCATTTTTATCACCATCTTTATCTTTTATCACCATCCATTTCCTGTAGGTTTTAGAACTTATTTGCATAAAACTGTATAAAGTTGACTTATGTGATTTTTTTAGTTCCTGTATTTTAAACATTATCTTCTTTAATTTCTTATTTTTGTATTGTTCCCCTGTTTTAATGATTAGTTTAACTAGTAGTTTCTCTTATTTTGCTTTTTTCCAAGAGTCAGCTCTTTAATTTACATATTAGTGTGTTGTTTTTATACTTTCAGTCTCCTAGATTTCAGATTTTAAGTCCTTACTTTCTTTACTTTGTTTAACTTTTTAAATTGTGTTTAACCTGTTTCTTTTCAGTGTCTCATTTTATTACTATAATTACTTAAAATAGCACATTTCCAATGAGCATTGTTTTAGTTGTCCCATCAATTTTTATATATAAAAGAGTTCATGATCATTATTTTCTAAAAAGCTTGTAAGTTTTGTTAGTATTTGCCCTTAACCCAAGAAATATTTAATAGACATTAGTTTTCTTTTAATTACTAGATAAAAGCATCTTTATATTTTATTCTGTTCTTATTTTCTACATTTTGTTACATGGCCGTCAGAATGTCATTTGCGTTATTTTTATATCACTGGACTTTTGGAAGTTTTACATAGATATAGGTACATGAAAGTTAAATAGACTGATTTGTACAAGTATTCCATAAGCACTTTAAAAATATGTATTCATTTATATACATGTAAATGTATACATACTCAGGCATATACCTCTGTGTGTGTATACGAATACTTGAAACGATACATAAATACATGAGAACTTGAAAGAATATTAATAAATATGTATTCCTCAAAAGTATATATTTATACAGATATAAAGATGCATGGTTATATATATGCTACATATATAGAGATGTACATCTATATTTACATATTATTTACATATGCCTATATATAAAATCTTTCTTACTGATTATGCCATTCAAGTCTTCAATATGTTTAAATTCCTTAATAGACTTGTTGATCTTAGATTAGTAAAATGAGTAAATCAAAGTCCTAGCTTATTTAGTTTGTTTCTATTTTGTATTGCATCTCCTTTGGTTACAATATTATTAAGGTGGCCACACTGTTATTTGGCGCACAGATTCATTTATTTTATATCAGCATTGTGAGAGGTACTCTTTTTTTACATTGTAATGAATCCTTTATCTTTCTGGTGCTCTTTGTGCTGTGTCAGACATCAAGATCATGTGTTCTGGTTTTATTTTATTTCTCCATTAGGTGGCCCTGGCTCATTTCTTCATTGTTAGGCCTTTAAATAACTCTTACGCTATATATACTTGTTGTATAAGGCATATAGCTGGGTTTTGCTTTTCGTACCAATGTGAAATCCAGCTTTTTTTTAGCAGTGTTATACCAATTATATTTATTTATATAATGCATACAGGCTTGACCTCAATTTTTGTATAATGTAATATTTCCTGTGGGTCTTTCATAATATGGGCCCTTTCCCCTGTTTTGCCTGTTTGGCGGGGGTGGGGGGGAGATTGGAGAATGTGTTTTGTTTTGTTTGAACTTCTTCTGGTGTTTAGGAAGCTTAAGTTCTTTATTCTAGTGGTTACTTTAATGTTAATGCAATTACCTAATGCTTGTAAACCTCTTTTCCTTACAGCTTCTATTTGTTTCCTAAGCTTTAAGGTATTTTAATTATTTCTGTCTTTCATCTCAGACACAATCAAATATAGCTAACTGTGCATTCCCTTTCTTTTTTCTCTTCTTCCATTTCCTTTCGCTACAAAATGTCTCATGTGTTGGACTATGCAACAAGCAGCTCATTGATCTCCCATCATTCAGCCCTAGTTTATTTTAGCCTCAGATCCTCAGTTGTACATTATTTAGTGCTTGCCACCAGCTTTTTTGCTGAAGTTGCTTCCACCATCTCTTGGATGGATGAGGGTCATCCTCTATTGAACTGCTAGCTCTGCGTATGTTGGCCTGTTGCTTTGGGTTTGCATGTGTGTGGATGGGGCAGGGAAGGCTGTTTTATTTCACTTTTATTTTTTTACTTCCCCCTAGCCGCTGATCAGTTTCCCTGGTTCCCAGATCCATCCCTGACTTGCCACGCATGTCCCAGTATTTCCTGCCGGGGCAAACCCTAGTGAGTATCGTTTGTGTTCTCCCGTCGCTCGCATTCTGCCGCGAGCTGCTGTACTCTGGGCAATGCCTAAGGAGGGGGATTCAACGACTGTTTTTAATCCTCTTAAATTGCAGGTGGCTGTAAACTTAAAACTTTCCTACTTCAATATGAAAGTAACCTCTTACAAAGGCTTTAACATAAAGTTTGAAAAAATTTTAATTAATAGGACAAAAAATGGAAACACTAAAACTCAATTGTTTAGATGTAAATGGCACAAATATGGTTCTTTGACCATTTAAATGTTGATGCTTTCCACAATAATTCATATCCAAAACATTCTCAGTGCTTCTGGCACATCTGTTTACCTATGAGGGAAGGGAAGTGTACATTTTCTTATGTTTAAATGTATAGTATACTGATTTAAAATGTGTGTCACAAATCTGATGAACAAAATAAACTAACACTCAAAATAGAAACAGACTCATAGATACAGAGAACACACTGAAAGCTGACAGACCAGAGGAGTGGGGGCAGGACTAGGTGGAAATGGCGAAGGTATTAGACAAAGAAAAAACCTCACAGACAATAATGTGGTGATTATCAGAGAGAAAGGGGGGTAGGGGAAGTCAGAGAGGGTACAGGGGGCATAAATGGTGATAGAAGGAGACTTGGCTTGGTGTGGTCAACACACAATACAGTGTACAGATAATATGTCAGAGAAGTAGACACCTGAAAACTATATAATTTTACCAACCAACGTAACCCCAATAAACTCAATAAAAGTAGTAAGTGAACAAAGAACCAAACAAATTACTAAATGAATAATTAAAATGTGTTTCACAAAGACAACATTGTAACATCCCAATTTACATTTCCAGATGGTTTACCCTCGTGTTTCTCAAATAAATGTGAAGGGAGAGAATTTAAAACTTAACAAAAATAATCTCAGTGCTCTTACATATAGGCATAAGTTAAAATGATTCCAAGTTTATTAAGTTTCCAAGTTTTAGCTTAATTTTCTGTGACACTCATTATTTCTATTAGGCACTTATAAATTCTCACATCTACTAACAAACTTCCAGACTTAAAAGTAGACAGCAAAATTCCTGAAATCAATGACACTGAATGAAATGAATAGTCACTTTTTTGACATAAAAAGCTCATTTTTTGTCAATGTAGGCAATTATAGACCTTTGCTTTCCTTTTACAGTTCACACTTCATTTTCTCACTTGGGTGTTAAGAAGATGTATGTGTGAATAAAGTGTCTTTCTCTTTTGTTTGGAAACATGGAATGGGGAGAAACAAATCTTTTATGACCTGGTGATGGACATCATATTGCCTAAGATGAGTGCAGAGTTGGAAAAGGTAAATAAATACAAGTATGAATATGCAGTTAAGTACCTTCTGGAGAATATATATTTATAGATATAGATATAGATATAGATATGGATATAGATATACATAGATCATATGTCTATGGAGATCATATATCGGTGTATGTATGTATACATACATGTGCATATATGAGAGATATATATCTCAACATGGTATCATTATAAGAAAATGTTTTTAGGAGAAAGTCTTTGATCTGTCCTTAAAATCTAGTACTATAAGCCAAATTAATTATAGTAAATTTTATTTTGATATACTTTTAAAAATTATAGTTATTGTTTGGAAAATAGAGTACTCTTTTTATAACTAACACAAATAGTAGAATAAATTATACCAAAGGTCCACAAAACAGTATTACTTCAGCTATATCAAGTGACAATGGCTATTACTTAAAACATGTTACTTTCATTTTATACGCAGGAATGATTTTCCAGGGTCAGATAACTATACAAGCAAACTATTTGCAAAGACCTTTTCAATGTCATTTCCTACCTTGCTCTTCTCTTTTAAACCTAATAAATAAAAAAAAACACAACATAAAAACAGTTAAAATGGCTAAATATACATATGTCTAATTTTTATTTTTACTTTGTAAAAGTAATTGTGAAGAGATTGAATGCTGATAGCCAGATTAGTGATCCAGGATAGAACAAGTAATGTTATTTATAGGATATGTTAGTAAAAAAATTAAGTTTTAATAAAAACACAAAAAAACATTTACTGGCAAAAATGAGAACTTGCAATGGGGCATAGATTCAGGAAGCAAGCCAAACTGCTCTTCAAAGGGAGCAAAGGCCAAGAATGTAAACAACACAATCAGAGCAGCCGTTCTCATTAAGCTCTTCCATTTATTTATTTTCTAAATAGAAAGGAACAAATAAATACTAATATACACATTTTAAAATATATAATAAATATAGAACATTTATATGGACGATCCCAAATTATATTCGACATTATTCTCCAATACAAAGAGATATAATTAAAGCCAGGTCACATATTTAAATAGAATACTAGAAATAATACAAAGCACTTAAGAATTTTTTTAAAAAAGAGAAAACAGAAGAATAGAAGCAGAGAAAACAAATACAAAATTAGTTAAAATTGGAGACATTAACCAAAATATATAGGCTGTGAGCAAGCGAGCATCCCCAAGAGGAGTGGCTCCCGTATCAGCGTCTTCCCATAATGCCGGGTTTATGGGGCCAGGGAGGCGGGGGGCTCTCCAACAAGCCGACAGAGTCTCATGCAGGTCACACACAGAGCAGGTGTCCAGTGTGAACAATGTCAGGTAGATCTTCTGGGAGTGGTTAGGTCCATCACTTACATGGAGGAGGTTGAGTATCAGAATAGATGGGTCCCTTTCCATTTGAAAGCTGCAGATGGTCTGGCCACTATAATGGAGAGGAAATAAAGTCCGCATGTAGCAATTGCTGATCCAGGGAAGGGGGATATAGGGCTCCTAAGGTAAGATTAATTATTTCTAGGAAAGATGAATGAATCCTAAGAAGAATACATGAGAGGTATGACAGTTTGTGACAACATTTGCTTGAGTGTGATGCTGACTTCCCATCTTCTCTCCTGTGGTGAGTCTGTCTTCTTGGCTGATGAAACACCTGGGGAGGAGATTTTTGAGGACTGAGTTTCTTTTGGAGGGTCTGTCGTAGAGCAATAACGAGAGTTCAGAAAAGGCCACTCTGCATTTATTTTTTTAAGATTGTACTTATTTATTTTTACAGAAAGGGGAAGGAAAGGAGAAAGAGAAGGAAACAAACATCAATGTGTGGTTGCCTCTCATGTGATCCCTACTGGGGACCTGGCCTGCAATCCAGACATGTGCCCTGACTGGGAATAGAACTGATGACCTTTTGGTTCACAGGCCAGAACTCAATACACTGAGCCACACCAGCCAGGGCTGCATTTATTTATTTATTTATTTTTATTAAGAGACTAGAGCTCAAAATAATCAATATGCCAAAGTAGCATATTTTAGGTTAGCATGTTTTTCTATCCTTTACATTCTAAGAACACATTCCATGGTGGAGCCTGATTCATAAAGCAGAACACTTGACTCTCAGCCCAGATCAGCCCTTGCCATGAGGCACGACCATAAGCCAGACACCAACACCTCTTACATCTCAGGTTCATCATCTGTCTCTAAGGTTATTAGTCCCCTGCATATCCTGCATGCTGGTACAGTTCAAATGGAATGACAGTTCTCAAAGCCCAGCACAAATGCTCAGTCACATTTGTGGAATCCTTGGTTTTCTTCTGCAGTAGCAACTAACGGATAACACTACCCAGCCCCAGGACCTCTGTCAGTATCTTGTTCACTCGCTTTACATATACAAAAAGATGCTTGGAGTAATGTTTAGATAAAGTGAAAGATATCTCTGCATGGTGAGATTGAGGATTTTAAAAAATGTTTTCCTTATATTTTTCTGTGTAGTTAGTTTTATATGAAACAAATTATTTTTACATATACATATTTTCCTTAGGCCAAACTTATGCACAATTAAAACACAATTTTAAAATGTCTAACATATTGTTATACTTATGACAAATTTTATTCACTGTAAAATATTCCTATGTATCACAAAATTAAATGTCCAGATAGACAATTCACATAAAGGATACAAGTTATAAAATGCTTACCTTTCTAGCAATTGAAAAAAAAACAAATATCTAAAAAATTAGGTTTGTCATTGTAAACTGTTGAAAAGCAAAGTCAAAATGACAATGCTCGGGCACTGGGGAGTGGGGGGGTAGCAGGGCACATTAACAGCAAATTAGCAACAATTGGAGTAGCAGCTGACTGCTTAACACAAACAACCAAAGCCATACATTAACCAGCTGACTCTAAAATTCCTATGGAAATGCAAAGAAGCAACATTTACCAAGGCAATCTTAAAGAAAGAAGAAGAGCAAAACTTAAAAAGATTTATGCTCCCAGGTATTAAGACTAATTTCAAAGATGCATTATTATGCAGCCTTAGAACAAAAAGGAAAAGACAGACTGTGAAAGGGAAAGAGAAAGGTCCGTGTATACAATCTCCTCAGTTTCTTTGTTGTCTCATGGTTTTTGTTTTCTCACCAAGTGCATCTGTAATGTAGCAGGGGAGGGATGGAACTTTCTATAAATGGGGCTGCGGCAACTTTAAAATTTTAATAACCATAATGTCCTCCTGTACATGAAAAGAGTCTTAATCTACCCCACACAGTGCACAAAAATAAATTCCACATGGACTAAATCTAATGTAAACAGTATAACAATACAGATTTTAGACAAAAACATAAAGGGTATCTTTGGGTACCACATGCAAGACTTTGTAAAAAAAACAACATAGTATTAAAAATAAAAAATTAAATGAGACTGATATGGTGGACTTCTCTAAAATTAAGGACTTTTATTCATCAAAGAATGCAATTAAGAATTTAAAAACCATGTCATAAAATGGGACAGATATTTGCAATGGATAAATCTGACACAAGACTCATATCTAGAGTAAATAAAAAATTCTTATAAATCAAATTTAAAAAAGCAATCCAGTAGAGAAATGAGTTCAAACAGATGCTTCGTAAAAAATAATATCAAAATGTCCAATAAACATATTGAAAAGAGTACTAAGAATATACACACTATCATGACATGTAAAAGTGTGAATTAATTTTATAAATGTCATGTTGAGTGAAAGAAACCAGGCCCAAAGAAGAGCACACTATGTGATTTTATTTCGTACGAGTTTAGGTTCAATAGCAATCAAAATTAATGGCACTAGAAGTTGGAAGAACCATTAGCTCAGGGGCGCCGGCGAGGAGGTGGCACACAGGGACGTCTCAGAATACGCTATATCCTGACCAGAACAGTGCTTTCGAAATGCATTCACGCTGTAAAACTCATGCAGCTCTAAGCATATTGTTGGGCATATTTAATTTTTTAAAAAGAAAAACATTCAATAAGAAGCTTTTCAGCTATCAAGTTATATTTTTAAAGCAACTCTGGAGTTAGCAATGAAGCAGGAATTAATTTATGTCCCTTAATATAATGGAAATTGATGTAGATTTTCTGGAAACACTTGGATGATGTATATCTAGCAAAAGTTAAAAAAATAGATACCATTTTACCAAGTAACAGAATGTCTAGGACTTTCTCCTGTGGAAATAATTAGAGGTATAAAAATAAACTTATGTCAAAGAATGTTTTATCCAGTGTTATTTCTATATCTAGAAATTTAAAACTAATTACCTAGAGATTAAATAAATATTATAGTATAAATTTTGATAAAGTGTTCAAAGCCATTTAAATTCTTGCATTTAGATGGTATTTTTGGACTACTATACTTTAATATTAAACTATTAAATTATAAACTGGTTATAAAGAAGTATGTAAAGTATTACTTTTACATACTGTATTGTTTTCTGCATATTATTTTTGTTCTTAAACATATAGTGCTTTGTATAGTCAATCAGCATATTTCTAAAGAAGCATTCTAATAACATCAAACAGGTGTTAGATCAGTCATTGATAAACATATCGTTTAAACACAGCATCACCTTTTGAATTACTTTTCTCAACTTTAAATGAATGTGTGGCTTTATCTTTTTAAATCCATTTCCATACTGTTATATCATAATTAACTAAGCTCTTCTTTATGTTGTTTGCTGTCAAAATTATTTCTAGTTTATTTTGTTATTTCATATAATACCACGAAAATCTTCTACATCCAGTTTTTGCTACTCTTAATCAGCTCCTTAATATAAATTCCCAATAATGAAAATCCCTGGTCAAAACATACAAATAAAATATTTGGCAACATTTTATTTACTGGAAAAATATTTATTTACGACTTAGAAAGCACCCAATTGTTTCCTGGGCATTCAGAGGATACGAATATCCCAGTGTTGTGATAGTTCAAAGGATAACAGTGGGAAAATAAAAACAAATATTTAAGGGTGTGCCATCAGATTACAGCTCCTCCCCACAGCCACTGTGCCCATTGCTAGATGAAGCCCTACATAATTAGTGCTCTCCCTCCATGGGCTGTACACACTTATTAGATATTTGTCTCTGTTTGTTGGCTGAGACTTAATTCAGGCCAACACTCCAGGCACTGTGTGAAGAAAGCTATTATCTTTAAATCTTGGTAGGGCGCATCTGCCTTTGTAGCACCAAATTGCACTGCCTTTATTGTCACCATGTATCAAGTTGGTATCAAATTTGCTATCTACTATTTTCACTTACTCATCTATATATCATTAATATCACCCAGGTCCAAACTCCCAGTTTAACTCTTTCCTTCAAATTAGTTTTCCCTAAGTATATTACCTTGCACTCTCTAGGCTGTGACTCATTTGGTTGTGTTATTTTATATCTCACAATAGCTGGGCTCAGTAAGTGTAATATATTGTTTGAAATCTGCTGCTATACTTTGTTTTAGAATAGTTCCCTGAACTCTAAATACCTCAGCATGAAAATAAGTAAGATGAAACACTAAATACAATTGATTCTCCTGTACAAAGTACTCAATATGCTCTTTAGATTAAGGGCACTAAAAAGACTTCCTCTGGGTGGTATTAAAAGCTATTTTGTTGTTTATGTAAATTCTGCAGCTTACACAGTTTATTTCCATTAACAATAGCATGAATTTATCCTACTCATGTTATACAGAACTCTTTCAAGTTAGAACTAAGTTTGACTTATCTTAAAACGAGAGTTTTGATAAACATAGTCATATTTTTGAGTTTCTGTAGATGAAACCCACGTTTTCAGAGTCGAGTCATGTAGCTCTGTCAAGGAGATGAATGTAACTCCACTGATTTGATGGGCTTATGATCCTGGACCAATTGATCTATATTGCACAAGAATGAGCAAGTATATTTTTAAATTCTCACCAGAGAGGGAGGAAGGTGCGGAGAGAGACATCAATGTGAGAGACACACCGGTCAGTTGCCTCCCTTACGTGCCCTGACCAGGAATCGAATCCACAATCAAGGTATGTCCCCTGAACAGAGATGGAACTCACAACCTTTTGGGGCATGGGGTGATGCTACAAACAATTGAGGTGTCCATCCAGGGCAAGCAAGTTAACTTTTTATATTAAAGATGCAGGTAGGGTGCATTCCGGTACGGCCAAGGTGAGGTTTGTTATATAGAGGACACATGGACAAAAACTAGCGAGGGTAGAAATGGGAAGCAGTTGGGGAGGGCTGGATGGGTGGACTGGGATGGGAGTAAAAGACATAAAACTGTACCTGAACAACAATTAACATTAAATTTTAAAAAAGAGGCAGGTAAATTATGTCTATAAATTATAAAACAACAACAAGACATTTCATATCATCTTATAATAAATCAAACACCATATTTTTATGCCATAAAATTTTATCCAGTATTGATACAGTATCTACTCCTTATTTCTATATGCTTGTTTTAAGATCAAAGAGGCTAACATAGGCATTGTAACCGTTGTAATGAACATTGATTAAATGCCGTTTCCTCTTCCCCTGCAGAAATGTTCACGTTCCCTAACTCAGGATACAGGTCCACCTCTGCCCCACATTTCACCCACCACAGAAACCTCTGACAGGAGAAAAAAATCAGGCAATTGTTAGGAAAAGAGAATTCGCATAGGGACCCTGACCCTCTGCTCCAATTACTAACCTACATCTGTGAAGTTTTACTTCAGATTACAAATGAAATTGGGAACTGAACAACTCCTATACTCCACTTTCCCTTTGGTCCTTCTTATATAGAGATCGGAGGTAAGAAAATTATATTAAAATGTTTCTGTCCTTATCTCCAAAACACTCTAGATGTTGTTAAAATCATTGTTTCCATAAAAGGGATTTAATTATTAAATGATAAGAAATAGATAAAATAGTTTTGCTTACACTGTTATTCCTTAACAAAGAAAATTAGGAAACAAGTGTCAACATTTGCCTTCAGCAAAAAGAATTTTGGAAAGCATTGCTGTAATTCTCTTGAGTTAAAAAATCAAATTGTAACTGATTCGATGTAAAAAAAAACAATTTTTCTTTAAAAAAACAACAGATTCAATGTAACTGGTTTTTCTGTTTGGGTATCTAATGCCACAGTGAATAACTAGCATGTTCAACTGAGAAGTTCTTTTTCTAAGAGAGACAATATATTCACAGTTATTGCCTCATTTATTATACATACATAAGGAAACTTGGAATTAAAATGGACAACATTAACTTGGAAGATGTCATTTGATCTAAATAAAAAGTCATGCTTCAGAGAGAGAAATATAACACTTTCTTCAATTATGCATTTTTGATTGTCATTTAAGGACACAGTTATAAAATAACTATTGCCCTGGCTGGTGTAGCTCAGTGGATTGAGCACGGGCCTGCGAACCAGACGATCGCTGTTCGATTCCCAGTCAGGGCACATGCCTGGGTTGCAGGCCAGTTCCCTGCAGGGGCCAATTCTCAGCAGGGGATGCACAAGAAGCAACCATACATTGATGTTTCTCTTCCTCTCTCTTTCCCTTCCCCTCTAAAGATAAACAAATAAAATATTTAAAAAATAAAAAATATAAAAAAATAAAATAACTATTAATGCCCTGTCTGGTGTAGCTCAGTGGATTGAGCACAGGTCTAAGAACCAAACCAACACGGTTCGATTCCCAGTCAGGGCACATGCCTGGATTGCAGGACAGTCCCCAGGAGGGGACGCACAAGAGGCAACCATAAATTGATATTTCTCTCCTTCTTTCCTTCCCTTACCCTCTAAAGATAAATAAATAAAATCTTAAAAAATAATATAACTCTTAACTTTTAACTTTTATAGTATTGTTGCCGCTAGTTTATCAAATTTTTGTTTTATTACTATTATTTGTGTAGCAACATCAATATGTCACTGGCAGTATTGGTCAGGTTCTACTTCACCTCCAACCAATAATTTACAACAGACCCTGCTTGCAAGCTTCATATATCTCCCCAGCACGGCGTGGGATCACGGCACTGCAGGTTGGTATGTACTTAGTGGCTGTCAGGGACGGCCATGCCTAATACTTCTCCCATTATCGCCTGAGATCAGAATTGACTCTTGTTAGCCACTTGTGTTCAAGGGCCTTTCATTTTATTAGTGAACCCCTTACAATGTTGTCCTTGAAGAGACAAGTTAGATAAATTGCATCTGGAAAGAATTGGAGAGAGACAGGTTAATGCTGGTTGTCTTTCAGATTTAATCATGTGTTCAAGTAAGCACTCTGTTCCTTGCACATGCGTTGCACATAATAAGAGAAAAGACAATGGCAAACATGGAAAATATAAAATATCACATACATTTTGATATCCTTCTTTAAAACTATTAATAATGTTTTTTAATGGAAAGTCTAAGCTGCGGCTGAAAAGAATGGAAAGTCTTGACAGTAAGTATAAATGGGAACTGCCCTTGGAAAGCGAGGCCCACACACATTCTATCCAATGGCCATGGAGCTTCTAGTGTAAGTAATTACTGATCTTCCTCTATGACAATTTATAGTTCATCCCATTTTGCTTTTCATCCTGCTCTCCCAGTCACCCGTTAGCACTGGTCCCTGAGCCCTTTTCACACACGGTATTTGCGTGTACATCCTGAGGATCATTTCACCATCCACATTTCTCCATTCTCCAAGACTATTGCCCTGTGCTCTCTGAAATTTATTCAGTCCTGTAACTGTCTCTGTTTATTTCACATTTTTCTGTGATATACACCTGTCTGTCTTTCAGTAAGACTATTATATTACTCTTTAACTCTCTGGCAGTAATGACTTTTTTTTTTACTCTTCACTTCCCATGTAGAGAAAGATTTCAGGTCCTGTACTGGGACAGAGGTGTCCTTTGCTTGTTTCAAACATTTTTTTTCTCAGCAACTGTCCTCTAAAACTCTAAATTTTTAAAGTTCTTCACTCCATAAATTATATCACTTGCTTTTCTTTTTTACAGTCCTGGGGATACCTCATTCACATCTCGAATAGCCCTGAAGGAATCATGTAGATTCTTGTAAATGATAAATAGACCCGGGCACCTCCAACCACTTTGCTCAAAAAAAGAGGGAGAGAAAATTTGGATAAAAAACGTGTGGCTTTAATATCTTTGAACTTTAATTCATAAGATAAGAGTATTATGATTTCAGACTTTAATTCCTCTGATGTTAATGTTTTTTTGCATTTTAGCTCAAAAGGGAATTTAATTTCAAACTTTATTTTTTTCCTGAAACACATTCCAGGACATTACACTTGAATCTGAAGCATCCCACATTACTGGCATTTTATTATTGGAGAGTATTTATGCATGTGGAGAACTGTGACGTTGTCATTTAATTTTATTTTAGTATCTCTGAGAAGCTCTATTGGATAACATGACTGGCTACAGTTTGTGACGAAACACATAATAAGGAATGGATTTCAGCTTCGGGTAATTTGATTAACACTGTATGTTTGATCCGCACAGGAACCTCCTAGGGCCAGAATCTACATTGACTCAATATTATTAAACAAGAAACAGTTGGTGTTAGGGAGGCACTTCACGAAGGTGAGAGAAGGACTTCCCCCCCACTACTCATTTTCTATGTTTTAGGAGGAGGACACGTGCCTGTCGTTTTCTCAGATGTAATGGTGAAGTCCATGTTGATACAGAATACAAAGTCAGGACTGTTCGAGAACCCTCATTCCTCTCTCCTAATGACTCCTTCCATGGACAGTGAGGTATATATTGTCACAACGCCACAGGTTTCTCCCTGCTCACTCACTGTACTAGTATTCAGTGCATAGTAATGCCAAGGACTGTGCTAAGTGCGTTTCATTAATCAACCCACATGAGCCCCATGAGGTACATTGATGGCAACAATATATTGTGTCAATAACTTGGAATTATATTACTTTTAACTATTCCATAATCAGACAGTAAGGTAGAGGAAAAATAATTTGTTCAAGACCACTAGGGACAATTATGTTACCAAATCAAATATTCAGTTCTCAGTCTCTATTATACTCAACAAGAGCTTTCCTAAATAGTTGAATACTTCCTTTTTCTTAAATAGGTTTTTATTTTGGTTTCTGTTACCTCACCAACATCTAACCATCTTATTTTCCCAATGACCAGTACCTCTTAATTCTCTTTGGAGGGTTCTACCACACTATTTGATCTGTTAATTTTGGAATTCAGTGGGTCCCTGTTATGAGCCCAAATACTGTGTATGACATCTGTCAAGAAGTAGTCTAGTTAATATAATAAGAACAGTTTAATGTGACATCAATGTAACCTGGCAACCAAGGAGAGTGGACTGGAATGTGCATGTGTGAACAATGACGACTTCACTGTACTACTCAGTCGGGGTGGTAGACACCACTGAGTGAGCATGCGTACTATGTGGCCATCACATTCAAAGTGACTGAGCAAGTGGAGCAACAAATCTGTATCGAATTTTGCATTAAGCCTGGACATTCTTCTGTGGAAACTATTCAGATGATTCAGAAGGCCACATCTCGTGCAGAGGTTTCTGGTGAAACATCAAATCGCCCAGGTGACTAAGGTCCCTACAGCCCAGATTTGGTGCCCTGAGACTTCTGGTTTCTCCTAAAACTAAAATCACCCTTGAAAGAGAAGAGATTTCAGACCATCAATGCAATTCAGGAGAATATAATGAGGAAGCTGATGGCAATTGAGAGAACTACATGAGATTCTAATGTCCCTACTTTGAAGGAATCTGAGGCATTATACTATCTACAATGTTTCTCATATCTTTCTATTTTCTTTCTAGAAAATGTCTCTATTTTTCATAATATATGGCTGGATACCTTCTGGACAGACTTCATATATCTGCATTCTGTCCCTGAATAATCTCATCTGAGAATATTTACCAAAAAGCCAAATGACATTTTAAATAATGAATTAAAATAATTTTATTCTTTCAACGTCTTTTATAATCTAGACATGAAAACTTTACTCAAAATTTAAATAGCCTATAATTTGGAATTAAAATTTTTCTGGGCGATAAGATATTTTTCTAATGTAACTTTCTTTTAAATTTAGGAATCTGCAATTTTAACACTCTGTTTCTATTAATAAATTACTCAACTCAAGTAAAATAATTAAAGTAAGAGAATCCATTATTTAACTATTATTGAAAATCACCTCCACCCTGGCTGGTGTGACTCAGTTGGTTGGGTGTTTTCCTGCCAACTAAATGGTTAGTTGCTCATGTAATTCCCAGTCAGAACACATGCCTAGGGTGTGAGTTCAGGCACCAGTTGGGCCATGGGTGAGAAGCAACCGACTGATGTTTCTCCTCCTTTCTTTCTCCTTCCCACCCCCTCTCTCAAGACCTAACAAAAAAGGAAAAGAAAAAAGAAAAAAGAAAACCACCTCTCACAGCTTCTTAAAATGCAGTTATTGTGCTTGTTCAGGAATTATCATCACATTGTAAGTAAATTTTAAGAAACAATAAATGGACAATACTTCTTCAGAAAAAGAAAATTATATATTAGCCATTATATTCAATGAGACTTCTATATTACATCAGATTATTTGATTAAGCTTTAAACTGAATTTTGAGTAATAGAAAAAATCATCTGTTAATTTTGTGTAAAAGAGGTGATAAAGAAATATATCTAAACATATTTTTCTTCTTGTAAGGTCTATTATTATAGTGTTCATATGGTCTTAATTTTCTGCTTTGTGGAAGGTTTGAAAAGATAGATGGATTTGAATAATTACAGATAGGTTGGCTATCCTAAGAAGAAACTGGATGAACTTTTATCATTTTGGTTCTTATGTTTAGGCCTTATGTTAAAGCTAAAAGAAAAAACAAATGTTGACTGCTAAAAGATTCACGGAGGCAAATATTACTTCACACATTTTTGTAAACCTCACAGTCAATTGGTAACAGTTAACTTAAACAGTTATAGCATCAAGAAAACCTGAAGCAATATACTGCAATATATTGCTGCTGAAGATAATTGTTAAGAAAAGTGTGAGGCTCTTTAACTTTATATATAATATGCTTTATTATAATTTAATTTTTTCTAAATATGCATTCTACTTCTCTTATTTTGCCGAAGTTCTGTAAAACTAAATCTCAGAGATACCTTTTTTATTTCTAAACACATATTATACAGTTATTCCTTTTTTTGTCCTTGCAAAAGTTTTCTATGGAATGATCCATGTATATTAGGCCAAAATTATTTTCTGGTTTAAATTTAGGATATCGGTGTTCTGACTAGTTACAGTGCATATTGTCAGCCCACTTTCTCGTAGATGTGGGTATATGTTTTGACCTCATCATCACTGCCTCACATACACTCTCGTTCCTCTGATTTGTGAGTCTCTGATCTTTAGCTCCTTCTCATACTTTTCTATTCAGACCTCCTCTCTCTGTTTTATAGACCACATCCCCAAGTTGTTGGAGTTTTTCTCCAAAGTTACTCCTTTCATTTTCATATTAGCTGCTCTATACTATAAAATGTAAAAAGCATGCATCATATTTAGAAAGTTTTTAAGGAAGTGTCAATGCAAGATGTAAGACTGAGCACATATGCTTATTTTTTCTCCAAAAACGTAATCAAAACATGGTAAAGGGAGTGATCGCTAACAGAAGTGTCACAGGTAATGGCAGGGAGAGAATTCAACAGCTGTCGTGAAGATGCAGTGTAGATGAAAGGGTGATAACAGGTGGTAGGGGATGGGGAAACGGAAATGGAGGGCATATGACCCAGCTCCTGCAAGGGAGGCAGAATACTATTCTGTGGAAAAAAATTCAGTAATGACCCAGATTCAGATGCAGCAAGTAGGAACTGTAGCAAAGAAGACTTGTGGAAGGCAGGGCTTTGTCAGGCAGCCAGGCCCCACTCTCCTGCCTTACCCAGACCTAAAGGGAGATCAATCTTCAAGCATTTCTCCCATGGGAAAAACCCTAAGGGTGCTTCTCTAAAGTGCTGATTAAACTGGTGAAAGATAAACAGAGCTCTAAGGAGACTTTCATTCATTCAACCAAATATTTACAGCCTATCTGCTCTGTGCCAGGCCCTGATTTGGTTACCAGAAACACACTGTTGAACAACACAAAGTTTCTTTCTTAATGAAGTTCACATTCTAGTAGATATGAACAAAACAAAAGTAAAATTAAAAACACACAAGCAATTGCAAACTAATTATAGTGTTATGAAGACAATTAAACAGATTAAAGAAGGTGCCTTGGGGTAGGGGGTGTGAGAGAGAGAGATTTAAACAGTGTAATCAGGGTAGGCAAGAATGAGAAAGGCAAAGTTAAACAGGAATTCCCTACAGAGATTTAAAAAAATAATTAAGACTATGAAATCCTAGAATAAGAAAGAGACAGTATTAAGAAAAACAGAAAATAAAATACTCTTAAAATTAAAATTAAAAGATTTAAGAGATAAGGCAGAATGTAGAGCCAATACTTAAATTAAGGATCTTGACTATATGAGATATGGAGACTCACATCAGGTTGAATTGAAGTTCCAGGTTATTCCAGAGCTCAGACTTTTTGCTTCTTATATACTAATCCAAAATAAATGTTCATTTGTCCATAAAACCGGTATGCTGATAAAAGTCCCAGTATTCTTGAGTTGAGAGAGAGTGCACACAAAGAATAATTTACATAAAAGATAGTAATTGACAGATATTCATGTTTCATAAAGGCTAGCTATTATTAGTATATTGCTAGGTTCTGTCTTTGAGAGCTATCATTAATTTTAATGTTGTCAAGTTGCACATTCTATGAGTCATCACAGTCTTTATTTTCAACTCTGATGGATCCTAGGTTTTGTTTTAGTATTTCCATCTGTTTTCTTAATAGTTCCTCTTTAATTTCTTTGCTTTTAACCTACTCTCACCATTAAGAAATATTGTAGGGTAATGAAATTTACACTAAAATCAGAATCAAAACATTGTGCTAAAAAATAAAATTGTGTTCAAATCTACTTTAGCCTAAGTTCTGTGTCCCTGGCATGCTGTTCTTCCATTTTGGTTATCTGGATGGGGAAATTAGAGATTTTTAACTCAGCAAAGTACTAAGTGCTTTTTAATCTAATTCTGCAATCAGATTACAGATTTATGAATCATCTATTCCCCATCCCTAACATTTTGTCTCAGACCAAAAAAAAAAAAAGCAATTGAACTTCAGTTCTACTGATCCTATTCTTATTAATTTCCTTCTATTCCTCCTTAATACAATCTTAGCTCTGTCTGTCAGTGCTTAATATCTGCTTGTCACAATACCTCTCTGACTGGCCTCTTGTCTAAAGCCTCGATTCCATTTAATTAATAGCACACAATGCTGCCCGGTTGGTTACCCTAAAATATTGCTCTGGTCATTTTATCCCCCTCCTCAAAAACATTTGACTCACTATGACTTTCAGGAAGAGAACTCTTGTATTTGTCATTGGAGACAAAAAATGCCAGGTCTAATTTTTAGCTTTTTTCCCTTCACAGTGCATTACTCCAAACAAGCTATTTGTCAACCTCAGATGTGGTTTATTTTTTTTTTACCTCCATGACTTTTCTCATGTTTTTAAATTTGTTTTAAACTTTGCTCCCCACACCATACTCTGAATGCCACCTATCTCTGAAAACCCAGCCAAAGTACCTCTTTCCATCTAAAGCCTTCTTTGAGCTGCTTTAGCATGTATTTCATTCAGTGCAACCAATGTATTATTTTTAATGTATCACTCTGCTTTATAATTATTTGCATCTATATCTTAAGACTTCTCTTTGATTTCAAGTTTTGGATGGAATAAATCATCGCCTTAGCACTTAGCATGAAGCCTGACATGCTGAATGTCCTATAAATATATATGACATAAATGAGCGTGTTTTTCCTTGGGTAAAACAAGTGGGACTTCCTTTCTTTCATTTTAAATGCTATCAAAAATATATGATGAGGCCATTGACACTTTGCAGCTTAGATTTGCCATTAAAATGTATCTTGTTGAAAAACAGCAATAATGTTGAAATGCATTCACATTTATTAATCTCAGTGTTCATGATAGAATGAAAACAATGTTGTTAAAGATGTTTCCTCAGAGAAAAACAAAAAATAAGGTATTCATCAATACCAAACAAGAAGGTATTCATCAACCATTTCTTGTGATAATTTTTTTAAAATACCCAGCATTCAAATAATTACATAAATGTCAATTTTTTCTGCAATTTTGAATAGCACAAGGTAACACAACTGTCTATCTTTCAGTATTACATCAGACAATAAAAATTCTAGAGTACAGTGTAGAAAACCTACTGGAATAATCATGTTAGAATAAACCTTTCGCCTGGAATTCTAGAACTGCAAAGAATAATACTATGATTCATAAATTGATATATAAATATGATAGCCTTCATTTATAAAGATAAAATTAATGATCTGCTACCAGTAAAATATGTGGTTAGGATTTATACATATTCTGCTTGTGAATATTGATATTCACTAATGAAATATTTCTTTGGCTTAAGATGACACATATTACTCAAACAATATCTTCTTTTGTAGAAAGATCTAAGCAATAAGAAGAATTATTGCCATTTAAATATATATTTTCTTCATCAAGGTTAAAATAAAACGAAAATATTTAACTATAGTTTTTTGTTCAGCGACTCACCTTGAGCTGGATGATTGCTGCCTATTTGGTGATGTCATCTTTTCCTAATCACAATTCCTCTTACACTTTCATGAAGGCTGCTGGTTAATGTATTCTTACGCTTTGGAATTCCCATGTTATTAGAAGACGATTGTTACTGATGAAACTGGTTCCCTTAAGGATGGCCATCCCAGAAATATTTAAAAGGGTTGCTAAGAAATAAATAAGATGAATTAAAATATTAGGTCTAAAAGCATTTTAGAACATTGTATAGACATATTGGAAGATCCTTTGTGTGATATGTATACCAAAAATAATATAATATTGAGAACACTTCCTATAAACAGTAGAAAAGGAAATGACATTGGCTCCTAATTAAATAAAAAATGTCGTATTTCAAATTGTTAGACATTGCTGTAATGTTCCTGGCATGTAGGGCAACAACCAATGAACGTTTTCTTGGCGAATGAGCGTACTGAAGATTCTTCCTATTGAACAAGCTGACCTTGTTTTATGTCGCCCATGCCCCTTACATGCTCATCTACACAGAGTTCTCATTGTGGTACATCTTGTATTCTAGCAAAATTTAGAACCCAACAAAACCATAGTTTAAAATTTTACATAAAATATAGTTTTAATGGAAACTTACACTCAGAAGATATTTACTACTTTCACATTAATATCTATTTTTCATGCACAGGCCATATAGAGCTATAGACTCAGAACTAAAACCTTCAGAAACCAGCTTTGAATATATATAGCCTGATGTCATGGTTACTTAAGAAAATGTTTCTTATTTTCTTATCTACATTTATTTTATTCTGAATCCATTCTTACCTAAACTCACAGGTTAAAATAGCATAATTTTAGAGATGATTAGGGTCTGAAGATTAGATCACACTACAAAAGAACAACAGAGTACTTAAGATTAATTTGACTTTTTTCTAGAAAACTGTGAATATTGTATCACTGAGATTTTACAGGCTTTTCTACCACACTTCGCAGTAACGTGATCCAAGGTGGCAGGATGGAGAAGACAGTGAATCTTCTCTAGACATATAAGGATGCCTAAGAAAGCAGGCCTACCCCTCCCTCAAACACAGTGCCACACAGCAGCATAGCTGAGTCAGAGAAGAGGGACAGCAGATGCTCATCCCTCAGACAGAGGAGAGGGTCTTGCTCCCAAATGCCCAGTAACAACAAAAGCTTATCCATTAATCGTGCAAATTCCAGTAAATCCTAAACCTGCTGACAATTGGAGAATCAAGCCACAGGTAAATCTAATGTCTTCAAAGTTTCATATTATTCGACTAAGAGAACAATGAGCTTAAAGTTTTTTTTTATCACTGACAGCATAGATTTATCATTATGTGTGGAACAGGGTGGAGAATAATTTTTGAACCATTACTTATTTTAAAAGCTGAAGAATATATAAAAATACACTTATATTATAAAATCCACGGCTTTCAGTTTATCTAGCTATTACTAACATCCAGCTGTTGAGGTATCTATTGATCCTCTATCCATCCATCTCTCCATTCATCCTTTTGTCCATTAAAGAGGTTACTCAAATCTAGCATTATAGAGATATATATGTGACATTCAAGATTTCATTGCTGACTACATCTGTAGTCCTAAAGAAACCATGTTCTCCTTGCAATGAGTAAAAGTGGTGATTAGAATTATGCTCCAATAAATTTCCTTTGACATTCAGCTCCAAGCTTTCTATCTGCTTCTCCCATCTGTATTAATATTAATATAATAACCTAACTGACCCTGCACTGCAGGCATTCTATATGAATCTGCATCTTCTTTGCACAATACTAGCAATTTCAGACATATAAAATTAACAGCAGTTGCAGGAGAAATGGCGATCTGTCATTCTTCGCTCCACTCTCTAAACTCTTCTCACTGAATGAAGGAAAGGAGTCAGGAGAATGGGATAATCTTGTGTCCCATCTAAGAACCAAAGCTTGAAAACATGGTCATGAAAGGAAATGCAAGAACTAAGGTAGCTCACAGCAAGTAAGCTAAGATAACTTGAGACAAATCTAATGGTAAGCAAGGTATTATATGCAATAAGTACTTCCCATTTGTTTAATTTTTAAATCTTAAACTTAAAGGGAATGTGATTATTCATAAAGAACAGAAAATATTGCCTGAGAAATGATGAGAGACAGAGAGAGAGGGAGAGAGAGAGAGAGAGGTGTGGCATGGGAGAAATGGGAGAAATACACATATATGTTATCTGTGTCTCTGAGTTCACTACATTTCCTTCCTCAATTTTTCATCATTCCCCTAGGTTTCTTGAAACGAGGAAAAGATATGTACATAACATCCCTCTCTCCATATATATATATATATATATATATATATATATATATATATATACATGTATATGCATATACATATGTGTGTATACATACATACACACACATATATTCATTCTGCATAACATTTCAAGAATGAGTACTTTTCTGTTGGAGAACACAGTTGCCATAAACCTCACGGGAGCAACTCTTCCTTCATTGTAGAAATAATTTCCCTGCTTGCTACACACAAATAAGGCTGTAGGAAAAGTAAACATATTAAAATCTAACTCACTCCTGGGAGACTCATAACTATTTTAAAACCAAGAAACCAAGGAAATCAGAGGAAAAGTATAATCAATCACATAACCATACAAAACTTTAAAAGAAAAAGATACTGCTGCTAAATATAGCCTTGAGGTATAAAGGTAACCTAAATAACAGAAAAACTTGTAAGAAGTATATGAATGTTCATCTTTTTTGATATTGTTAAAAGGTAGCTATTTTGGAAATAAATTTCTGTTCTTAGTCCCCTCTATATATACAAGATAAAACCATCAACATTATAAAAATTTATTTATTTATTTTTCTTTTAAAAAATGTATTGTGTGTGTGTGTTAAGTAGACTTCATTTTTAGAGCAGTTTCAGATTCACAGTAAAATGGAAAGGAAGGGACAGAGATTTCCCATGTACCCCATGCCCTCACACATACACAGCCCCTCATTCATTGTCAGTGTTCCCACCAGAGAGAGTGGTGCCCTTGTTACAATTGATGACTCTGCTCCGACACATCCCTACCACTCAGTGTTTGCAGTTTCCATTAGGATTCACTCTTGGTGACGTACATTTTATGGGTTTGGGCGAACGTATAATGACATGTAATTGCCCTTACAGTATGATGCTAGCTTAACACTCTGTCCTGAAAGGCCCCATGTGCAAAGAGGATGCTTGATCAATATGAAGTTTAAAACAGTTGTTTAATTAAAACATTACATTAACAGGGCATGTTTGTCTTTGAATAATCAGAAGATTTAGCTAATGAAATTTTAAAGCATACTCTAGTATGGTCTGATAAGAAATTTTTAATTAAAAGGGAGAAAGGACTCTTTGTCATCAGAACCAACATCCCTTGCCCATTATGTCACATCATGCCACCCTGGCTTTATCCACCAACCTGTCAGTGATCACCATGGGCAAGTTGTTCCCTCACTGTGTTCTATTCAGTGGAGCATTTGTACTGCCAGCTACCTTGGCAGAAGATCTGCAGGTGGTCCATTTTTTCTTGAGCCACATGTGCCCTGTCTTGCATGTCTGATCTCTAAAAGCTTCCAGAGATTTCTCTTTACCATAGACTTACATGTGTATGTGAAGTTTTTTAATGAATTTATTTGGGTAACCTTAGTTAACAAAATTATATAGGTTTCAAGTATGTGATTCATGTGTACATATCATGTAAACCCATCATGTGTATATTATGTTGAGTGTTCACCACCTCAGACCAAGTCTTCTTCCATCACCTGTTATCCCTCCTTTACCCTTTTCTGCTTCTCTCACAGCCTTTGCTTTTGGTAATCACCATACTGTAGTCTATGTCTATGAGTCTTTTCTTCGTTCAATCCTTCACCTTCATTCCTAGTTCCTAACACCCTGCCCCAGGACAGCTATTAGCCTGTTCTCTGTCTCTATGAGTTTGTTTCTATTTTGTCTGTTTATTGTGCTCATTAGATCCCACATATAATTTAAATCATATGGCACTTGTCTTAGTCCTACTGTCTTATTTCGCTTAGCATAATACTTTCCAAGTCTAGGCATACTGCTGCAAAAAGTAAGATTTCCTTCTTTTTATGGCTGAAAAATAAATAGTCCATTGTGTAAATGAACCACCAGTTTTTAAATGACTCCTTCCTGTGTAAATAGTCCTGGTTGTAAGTCTATGATTCCCATCACTTTGAATATTTCGTGCCAATCCCATCTGGCCAGAAATGTTTCTGTTAAAAAATCAGCTGGCACTCTAAAGTCTTTTAAAAAAATTCTTATCAGAGTACATACTTATTCACTTTAGAGAAAGGGGAAGGGAGAGAGATAGAGAGGGAGAATATCATCAATGTGAGAGAATCGTCCATCAGTTGTCTTCAGCACACACTCCAACGTGGATCAAATTAGCAATTTAGGCATGTGTCCTGACTGGGAATCAAACCCACGACCTTTTGGTTTACAGGACAACGCTCAACTGACTGATCAAAACCAGCCTTGGCTTAGCTGACATTCTTATGGCATCTGACTTGTAGATAGCTGTCTTTCTCTTGTGGCTTTTAAAATCCTCTCTTTGTTTCAAACTTTGCCCTTTTAATTATGATGTGTCTTAGTGAGGGCCTCTTTGAGTTGATCTGATTTCGAACTGTCTCCATTTCCTGGACTTATGTGCCTTTTCCTTCCCTAAGGGAAGTTTAGGGAAGCTTAGGTAAGTTTTCAGTCATTTTTTTCTTTAAATGGGTTCTTGATCCCTTCCTCTCTCTCTTCTTCTGGAACCCGAATTATGTAGATGTTGTTACACTTTATGTGGTCCCAAAGGTGCCTTAAACTACCCTCAATATTTTTAATTGTTTCTTTTTGCTGCTCCCATTGTGTGTTTCTTTCTACCTTGTATTCCAAATCACTGATTCAACCCTCTGCCTCAGCCAAACTACTGTGTACTACTTCAGATGTACTCTTGATGTCAGATACTGTGTCCTTCATTTCTGACTGGCTCTTTTTTTATCATTCTATGTCCTTGCCTCCATTTCATTTAGCTCTTATAATGAAGGTTTCTCCTGTCCTCTTATTTGGGATCTGTGTCTTTGTTTCCCCATATTAGCTGCCTCTTTGTGTTTCTTTCTGTGTATTAGATCTGCTATGAATCCCAGTCTTCTCTGGGTATCCTTAGGGAGCAGGTGTCCTGTGGGACCCAGTGGGTTATCCAGGACCATCCCTCATGTGGGTCATTGACCCTTCTCTGCAAGGTAGTGACCTCAGGCTGGCTGACTGTGGGGTTCATTGCTGACCACAGTGTAGGCTGCTGTGCAAGTACTAACCACACAAAGTAGAATTTGCCTCAACAAGATTCGGTACCTGCCAATATCTCCCTTTGGATATGCCACTTGTGAAGCTTATTAGATCCTGTTCTGATGTTGTCTAAAGCTTGCCACTGAGTGTATTTTTTTTTTTTTTGAGCCTCTTGGGAGGAATTCTGGTGCAGGCCAATGTAAGACACTTCCTGTGACAGGCTGTCGGTGACCTTTTGAGAGCTACAGGTGATCCAAAGTTTGAAGCTGCCTCTGCTGGGCCTTGGTGTATGTGGAAAAGACCAAGTGCACATTAATGCTGGCTATTATAAGCATTGGAACCAGGGGCAGGTCAGTAACATCCCAAGACCCCCTGAGATTGCTTCTGCCTGCCTTTGCCCATTGGCTCCTTCTAGGCTCATTCACTGAAAAAGCCTCTGGCAGAGTCAGGAAGATGAGGTAATGGATCTTGCAGGAGGGAAATGCGCCAATCATGCTTTAAGGAATGTGGTGGGTGTTGGCTCCACCACAGAGCCACACCACCTAGTCCTTCCCGGATTTTGCCTCCACCTTAGCAGGGCAGGGAGGAACCATTAGTAACAGGGGGTTAGGGGATCCAAGTTAGAGTTGGATCCCAGAGGGTGGGTTTGCTGGAAACTGGGGGGGTTTCTGTGGGATCTCCTGTGAAGGAGAGATCAGTAAAGAAAACAAGGAGGGTGGCTCTCATCCTGTAGCCAAATAACTCAGTCACTGACACCCCATGAGTTTGTCCAGGCCTCTACACCCTGGCCAAGGCAGCTGACTCGTCAGCAGGGCTTAAACTCTACAAGGTAGTGAGAGAGGAAGTCCAGAGTGTGAGGCAATTGCTTTCCTCCAGGTTGATGAAGATCATCCCACTCAAAAAAAGATGGCATCTCCAATTTTGGTAAATGATTCAGCTCAGGTATCCTGGTGGCTGTCCCCTCAGCTCTCTCCTCAAATAACCAAAGTCCAAACTCATCTCACACGACTTTGCTCTACTCTGCCCTTTCTCTGCCAGAGCGCAGGGTAAGTGGTTGTGAAATTTTGTGTGTTGGCCTTGTAAGAGGTTTCCTGTACCTCTAGCTGTCCCTCTCTGGCAGATAAAGTTTGTTGCTTTTCACAGTTGCATGTTATGTAGGTGCCTCACCCCTGATCTGTAGTCTGGGCTGGAAAGCCCAGTTTGGGGTTTAGGCCCTATGTTTCTTAGGGGAAATCCCCCATCACAGCTGAGCTATCCCTCCAGAACCTCAGCTGCTGCCCATGGGAGCGGAGCAGCCTTTTTTCATGTCTCTGCCCTTCCTATCAATCTTGATGTGACTTCTTCTCTAAAGCCTTGCTTATAAAACTCTTCTTCAGCTAGTCTCCTGTTGATTACTCAGGATGATTTTTCTTTAGTTTAGTCGTAATTGCAGTTTGGACCTAGGAAGAGATGAGTGTAGCTTCCATCTTCTCCACTGCCATCTTGGAAATGCTTGTGTAATTCATATTTTGTCAAATAAGGAAAGAAATAGACATAGTGATAGAAATTTTTTCTGAAGGAGGAAGCAGAGTCTCATGAGTAAGAGAAATATATATAGAGAGCTGACATTTCTAATAATTCAAAAACAAAAACATGATTCTCTTTACTCCATGCTTCAACTGTGATTTTCCTCATCTCACTTCCCCAGAAATATCAAAATATCTTACAGCATTCCATGATAACGAGAAGAAAATTCTCCAGTTTCATGAGTCAGGTATAGAGAGAGACATGATAGCCTTTAGCAGAATTTCAACTATGTTTCGTGGATTTGGGGACCATAATGTATTTTATTTGTATATACTTATGTTATCATTTGTCCTTTGATACAATGGCTGGGCAGAATAAGTATAGGAGAACCATCATATAATTTACCATATATTTCTTCAATGGATAGATAAATCCCACCCTTTAATATTCTATTTTACCTTGACTGAGATTTTTTAAATACCTAGGATTTATCTGGTATAATTTGGTCATAATAAACCGATAAACTAGAGAGTTCACTCACAATAAGACTAAAAACAAATGAACAAACAAATATGGGACTCGATATCCTGATAAAAAGAAATACCCACAAGGTCAATCTCTCATAAGTTGCTATATATAGGCTGCTCACCAATACTCCTCACATGAGGGTTTTCTATTTAGTTATTGCCACAGGAAAAATAAGGGTTTCCTGAAATGACTATGTTCTAATCCTCAGAATCTGTATATAGGTTACATTACAATGCAGAATTAAGGCTGCAGGTGGTATGGAGGTTGTTAATCAGCTGACCTGAGAAATAGAGGAATTATTCTAGATTATGTAGATGGGCCCAGTATAATCAAAAGGGTCCTGAGAAGTGGAAGACTAAGCAGAAGAAGAGGGTGGTAGAAAGAGATGTGATGACGGAAAGTGGGTCCCAAAGAGTCAGTGTTCTTGGCTTTGAAGATGAGGGAGGGGCTCTATGAGCCAAGGAAAGCAGACGGTTTCTAAAAGGTAGAAAAGGTGGAAAAGAAAACTGGTTTATTCCTTGAGTTTCCAGAAAGGAAGGCACACCTGCGGAAACATGTTTCTAGTCCAGAATGATTTCAGCCCAGTAAGTGTTAGATTTATAACCTACAAAACTATGAAATAACACATTGGTGTTCTTTTAAGCTGCTAAACTTAAGTAATTTGTTAAAGCAACCTCACAAACTAATACAACTATTTTATCAAAGACATATTAAATATGCTTGCTGATAACAGTATAATTATGGTAAACAATTTAGGGCAACTAATCGTAAACCAGATATTAATATATCCATGCCAATTGGTAATCTAATCAGTAAATTCAATTTCTCATAAAAAATCAAGATCTTCATATATGTCTATGAGTTAAAAAGCACAGCATTTCAAATTATAAATGAATCAGATAACAGTCATTAATCCAGTATTTTACTTTTTTAAAAATAAAGGCATAAAACCTGAAGCAGAGGGCATGTAAACCTTGATGTAGATTGGCACATGGTGCAGATTAATGCACTCAGCTTGCCGCTTAGGTGAAAAAGATCTACATACTAGTTCAGCTGAAACTAAGAAGAGATACAATTTTCTACCTATATTGGAAACGTTAAGTGTTCAGCAGGGAGCAGAATGATTTATGAGAGTAAAGTAGCATAATGTTCTCGAAAAAAATTAAGATAGAAATTAGGCTGGATATCAGAAACTCTCTCAACACAATGCACTAATCTTCCAGATAAATTGGTGGGATATTTACCACTTGAGAACTTTGTAACAAAGACTTTTGAAATAAAATACCATTGAAAATATTACTTGAAAAAAAAAACATTACTTAGGTTCTATATATTTTATGTTAAGAATGAAGAAGCATCTGAATATTTATACCAGAACATACAAATTCTAAAAATATATTGATATGACATATCTTAAAACACAATCTATCTATCTTTAAACTATAAAATTGCAAATTCAGCCCTGGCTGGTGTAGCTCAATGGATTGAGCGTGGGCCTGTGAACCAGACAATTGCGGTTCGATTCCCAGTCAGGGCACATGCCTGGGTTGCAGGCCAGTTCTCAGCAGGGGACACACCAGAGGCAACCATACACTGATTTTTCTCTCCCTCTCTCCTCCCCCCCGACAGATAAATAAATAAAATCCTAAAAAAAATAAAATTGAAGATTCTAGAAACAATAAATTAAGACAGCTAGAGAGCTCAGATGTGGAATCAATCAAGAGCTTCCTGTTTACCTTTCCAAGTACAAATGTAATTGTAAATTGATAACTATGTGTTATGGCACATAGTAGTATGTTAAATCATAAATACAATAAAACACAATACAATACATTATTTTTAATGTTTGAAAATTTTCTGTAATAAAAGTTTTCTTTAAAAATACATTTTTGAGAAAAGATGATGTAATCAAATTTATAAAGTGATCATGAGCAAATGAATATGTCTTACAGATGTTTCTAGCTGTTTCTTTGTATTAAAAGAACATTTCCAAAACATGAAGAAATTATAAACCATGTGCAATATAAAAATGGGCAAACAATGAAGAAGAGTAAATACTAATGCATAACAAATGTGTAAAGTTTATTGTTTTTACTTAAAACTAAGAAATCTAAAACAAATGAAAGTCATTTTTTACATTTGTATTTGTTAGTTACAGTTGACATTCCATATTATTTTATATTATTTTCCAGTTTACAGCACAGTAGTTAGACATTCATATAATTTATGAGGTGATCCCCTTGATAAGTCTAGTACCCACCTGACACCTACATAGTTATTACAATTTTATTGACTATATTCTCTATTTGGTCCTTTATATCCCTGTGACTATTTTGTAACTACTAATTTGTACTTCTTAATCCCCTCACCTTTTTCACTCAGACCAATGCTCACCTTCCCGTCTGACAAACACTGAACAAAATAAATGAATGAGCAAAACAGAAACCATCTCAAAGATACAGATATTACTTAGAACTATGGAGTCTGGAAGTGGGATACCATGGAGCCAGCGTGGCCGGCTTCTGGTGAGAGTTCTCTTCTGGGTTGCAGGTGGATGGCTTCTTGTTGCATCATTATGTGAGGGAAAGAGAGAGAAAAGAAGCATTCACATGGCTCTTAAAAGGGCATTAACCCTAGCCATGAGGGTTCTATCCTCAGGACCTCATCTGAATTTTACTATGTTTAATATCATCATATTAGGGTGGAGAGTTTTACCTTATGAATTTTGGGTGGAGTACGCATTCAGTCCTCAAAATCACTTTTCATTCATTAAATTGGGCAATTTTAGAAAAATTGACGGTATTAATATTGGCAAGTAGAATTGCTATCTGTCTAGTACTGAATGCAGACTTTTAACTTTATGAATCTTACAAATTGCTCTCTAAAGCTACTGTTGCAATTTACATTTTCAACAACACTTTGAAAGAGCCTATCCTCCAAACTAATCATCAAAAGTTAGTATAGAGACTTAATTTAATTTACATTTTCTCTATGACTTGTGTGATTGATCAACTTTTCACATGCCATCTCCTATAGAAACCACAACTTTTAAACACTTCTTTATTATAATCTAATTTGTTAACCATAGAAGCATGAATCTTACACTGAGTAATCCATATAGATATTTTCCAACCCCCCAAATATTGTTAACAATGGAACAGGTATTAACCTAAATATTAGTACCAAAGCGTATACCAGTCATTGGGTAAGTATGCATTTGTGTGATGACTTCTCGTGCCTTCATTAAGGTGATCTCATCATAGCACTTAAAAATATTTGAAAATGACGCTGAATGTTAGTTAAATTTTTACTATGATGTCATAATATTTTCTGATGAAGAATAAAACGTTGCTCTTTTAATTTACAATAAATACTTAAACCCATATTATTATATTTTTAAGAAATATAGCTTAAGCTAGTAGTATAGGGTAAACACCTTGGGACCTTTCATCTGTAGAATTTCTGGTACCAAGTGTTTACATGTCATCATCACTCTAACAATCAGGAACAAAAAAAGAGCACCAGTTGGTGTGGCTCAGTGGATTGAGTGCCTGCCTGTGAACCAAAGGGTCGCTGGTTTGATTCTCAGTCTAAGCACATGCCTGGGTTGCAGGCCAGGTCCCCAGTAGGGGGCACTTGAGAGGCAACTGCACATTGATTCTTCTCTACCTCTCTTTCTTTCTCCCTTACCCTCTGCCTAAAAATTAAGAAAGTCTTTAAAAAATAAAAAGAAAGAATTTGTACCATATATTCTTCAAATAGAAATATAATTGTAAAAGCCAAAATATATCATAAATGATACTAATGAAATCTTGCTTTGTGCAGTAAGTTTTTTACATCAGAAGTACGCAGGTGGCACTAAGTTGGTCATTTAACATCACTTACTTTCATTCCACACTTTCTTGCGTGGCTGATGAGAAGAGCAGGGAAATGAGCAGAACAACTTGAAGGTAAGTTGTACTCATTCCCAATTGTCTTTTCTACACTTGTACAAACCACTTATATGCAGTGTGATTCATACACGCATTAACAGTTCCCCAGACTGTAGCATTCCCTTGTTTATCTCTAGAAACTCTGATGATCCTTTTGATTAATTCCAAGTTCAATTTACAGAAAGCTTTAGAGATGCAAGGGCAAAGTTTTGATTATTTTCAGATCCTATTTGTGAAAAACATGGTCTAATCTTTGTGAAAATATCTAGGCTCACCTGTGATAGGTAATTTATGATCAAGGTCACAGTGAGAGCAGCGCGCCCTGAGGGAACACCCTCCTCAGGCTGCCTAGAATGATACACAGTGGAAAATTACTTGAATTATGCATGCAGAAGTACAGGCATGACACTGTCATTTAGTTGATGCTAAAAAAAATTTGGTGCACAGTAAATACACTGATTTTTCTGTATCTTGCAAGATGACACTTTATTATAAAGTATGTCACAGTCATCCTCTCACTGGGAAGACATCTAAAGTCATGTGGTTTTACAACCTTCCGTCCTGATTACAATTCTGAAGGGCGGTTAGTGACAAGTGTGCAGTGTTTTGTCAAGCTATTGGGTTTATACAGATGGAATGCTGTTCCGCTCAACCAAATCCATTACACGTGCAAATATGTGGCTAAATGGACCAGCGTTTGTTTTAGACATGAGAGCAGCCAGTAACCAGAGTGTTTTAAAGAGCATCTCCCATGACTTTACTGAATGCAACTGAACATTCCACATTTCTTTCCAGTGATCGTCTGCTTCTATTAACCCCTTTGTAGCTACATTATTTTTGGTGTAGTACAGAATCAACTAATTTCTATGGGAACTCTCTGAGATACTCAAATCTATTTGGTTATATCTATTGAATTCTATAATGTATCTAGCAGTTCAGCATATGGCTCGCCTTCTTTTTTCATCTGATTTCATAGGCTACTTAAATTATCAAAGGTCTAGCTCATGAGTGAAAATAAGAAGACATGTTCTTTAAACTCCTGGGGAATAGAAATCATCTTACTCCTCTGAAGTCAAAATAGTGTGTTTTAGCAGACCTGAATCATGAAGGAAAAATGGCTGTAACATCAGCTATTTAAAATCCTGTTTTCATTATTCCGCCAACTAAATCAAGGAGCGGAGAGTAATGCAAAAGAGAAAACAAACAGTTTGTCCCTTAATACAGAAAACTCACAGCAAGCACCATGCTGGCGAGTTCTGGTGCCATTAATCTTCTCCTACAGTGCAAACTGTCATCATCCGGTCTCCAGCAACACACCCGTTCCCAAGTCCGCATTAGCGACGAGGAACCACTTTGCAATGTTTTGAAATCTGTCTAGTTTCATGGGTAGACTGTCTTTTCTCCATTAGATAAAAATCAAAACAAATCCATGATAATGGATAATGGCTTTGAATAGGAAAATATTTCTTGATTAAAAGTGATGTAGCCCAATTTATGTCTTTCTGAGGTAGGGCTAAGATCCCCCTGTCTTAAAGGAAACTTACATTAAAGCTTGGCAGGGTCTCAAGGAATGGTGTTCAAGAAAACCAGAAAATGATCTTGCAGATGTTTTATCTTTAGACCATGTAAATGGAATAAACTCTATCTTCTAAATCCACACATGGCCTGGTTAATTTTTCTTTAAATAATGATAGTGTCAAAGATTTCCCAAAACACAGAAAGCATTTTCCAAATGTGACCACATTTCAACGATCTTTCCATTAGTAAAATATTCTTAATCGAATGATCATATGAAAGTGCCATAATCAGACGTGTTTTGTACAGAGCGCTATCATTTGTCATTGGTTTCTTAGTTATCTGTTTCTTTCTCTATTTCAACATTCTCAGTCATCAGAAAGCCATCAGGGCGAGGGAGACCGTCCTGAGTCAGAGCGATGAATCCCGAAAAGCCTCATAAACCCCTGCCAAAGGCTACACCGTTTCTCACAGGATGACGAGCAAGCGCAGCCAGAGCCAAAACGGCCAGTCTTGCTCCAAAGCACAATTGCATAAATCCAGCACATTTATTTGTCCAGGAAGTTAACTGTGGAAAAATAATGTGACAGTAAACTGGCAAGAAAGCAGAACAGTTGTGGAAAGAACTTGAATTGAAAAATGATGAAGATAACAGAACATTTATTATAATGTTGTAACAATATGAAACCCATTGGGGCTATTAGCCTCAGGAGAAGGTGCAAAACCCCAGCTCCAGATTTCTTCAAACAGCAAGTTTGGAAGTCACAAGACGTCTAAGCTTTCATTTCTGCATCTTGGTATGTGTTCAGTGAGAGAGAAAACTGTGGGCTCCACAAATGTCGAAAGCCCTCTTAATTGAATTAGATCAAATTATGCAAAAGATATCTATTAGTCTAGTATTCTAAATGTAAACCAACCATCAAACACAAAAAGAATACTTTTGTTTGTTTGTTTTCCCATGTCATGGATTAGCTAGGATGAAATTTGCCCAGATTTGAATGCTTGGACAGTTTGTGTTAAGAGCGTAACAAATGAAAATGGGTGTATAGATTTCCAAAGGTTGTGCTCTCCAAGAAAAGTAAGAAAATACAATAGGCTTAATCTTTAGGTAAAGTAAGGTACTAAAGATCTAAGTATACAGCAAAAAGAAGCCAATAATGGTAAAGCAAAAGAAAAATGGTGTCTAAATCTTTTCTTCGAGTTGGGTTTAAATAGCTTGTGGAGTGCTTTCACGTCACCTGCAGAAGCACTGTCAGGTGTAACACGGGAAAAGGGCAAAGGAAGCATGGCCTTCCGTGCAGTTCAGCTGGGTTCCAACCCTTCCAGTTGTGAGTTCAAAGGGAAAAAAATGAAAGTATCAAGTACATAAAAGAGAGATTCTGGTTACAGGAGAAAAGAGCCATTAAGAGAAAAATATTTTAACAGACTTGAAGCAGAAAGGACTTCACAGTAATAAGAAAGGGCAAACAAACTACATTCACTCAACTGATTTTTGGTTATAAAGACAACCAGGCGGGGGATACATGCAGCACCCGGCCTGCTCGTGCCTCTCAGCAAGCACTGAACCTAAACAAAACCATTCTACTGGACCTGAATTAATAAGGAAGGAGAAAAATGTATTTCTCCCAAATCCAAATGAGTTACATGTTGTTAATAAATGTGAGCAGGTGCTCTACAGCACCAGGCTCCACAAACATTTCTTTGATGTCAGGCAAACCACACATAAAGCACTCGCAGCTCTGATCTACCAATCACATGTGGTGGATCTATTTCTGACAAAACGTGGCCGAAACAGATTACCCAGGGAGAGGTGGTCTCCAACAAGTGCCAACTCTTCCTTTGTTCCTCCTTTTTTCTGTGTCAATGTCCTTCTTAAACTGCTCTTTATGGGCCCTTCCATCTTAAAAAGTCTTGTTCAGCAAGATGCAGGACTGCACTATACCAGAAAATGAACTTCGCTGAGTTGGAAGTACATTCAAAATGCATAGAAACTTCTTCCTGAACCCGGCAGTCACCGCAGACCTAACTCTCAGATGCTTACCACACTCTGAAGCGTGCTGACTCCATTGACTTTAATTATTCCCTAATACCAATCACAATAGACTAATTTTGCTATTAACCTACGCCGTTTTCTCATCACTAACACATAACATCTTTAGCCTTTTGTCTTTATGTATCTATTTGGCAAGTGCTGCTTTCAGCTTTCAAGCAGTTTTGAACAGTAACTCATTTATCTGTAGACTGGTGTAGGGATAAGAAAGATGATTTGTGTGGCATTAAACCAAATCCTCTAACTGAAGTCCAGATTTTGAGGAATCGCTAACATGAACAGTTCAGTTTTTGCCAAAGCAAAAACAACAACAACAACAACAAAAACCATAAAGGGTGATGTTTTTAAATATATATGCATTAACATATATAACTCATAGAGTCTGAGTTGACTGAATCAGAAGTATCTTAAGCCTATAGTATTACATAACCCAATGGGTACTGTTCCTGAATTCCAATAAAGTCACATTAAACTACAGTAATTACCTTTAGAGTCATTTCACTGTTCAGGCTTAACATCAAACTGTTTTCTAATTTAACCACCTTCCCGAGCAACTGCCTCCTCATTCCAGACACTTGTGGATATCTCTAATAGGATTTCCTGCCACAATCTCAATTTTGGCATAAAAAAGAAAAAGCAGCCATCATCTTTAGAAGTTAAACCTCCCCCTCCTCCTTTAATCTCTGTCTTCATTACAAGCAGAGTCACTGTCCTTTGCATGAGACTGTAAATTAGTATAATACTGTCCCTTCTTTTTAAGGATACAATTGCTGAACCCTCTGGATGCTATCTTAGTGGCATTGCTGAAGGCTCTTTCATTTTAATTCCCAGGGTTATTTTGTGTCTTAAATAGTTAGAACACTTCTCTCTGCAAATGTCTAAAACTCCTTTCATCTCTGAGTCATCATTCATTAAATGCAACGGTTTAAATATTCAAATATTCTTTGAACCCCTACTATGTGACGCCAATGGACTAAATGTTGAATCGGACAGAGATGTTGCCTGACTTTATGGATATCATCGTCTAGTGGGAGAGACAGAACTCCACGAATCTATCAGGTAATTATCCAGAAAATAAGTGAATGGCTACTTATACTGATAATGGATGATGGTCAGGATGGGCTTTTTCTAAGGGGGTAAATATTAAGTTGAACAATACAAATTAAACAAACCTAGAGACAACCAAATGAAGAGCATGGAGTAGAGTATTGCAGTGAAAGAAAGAAAATATACAAAGTTTTTAAATTTGAGAAATTAAAAGAGGGTCTGTATGGTCAGAATACAGAGTGAGGGAGGAACTATAAATAGAGAGACGTTGAGAAGGACAGAATAATGCAGATTTTTATTGTCTAGAGAAAGGTGTTGGTCACGCTACTAAAAGCATAAGAGCAAACCATTGAACATATTCTTTTATAGGGAAAGAAGTATAATCTCAACTTTTTCTCTGAGGCAAGAGGATGTGAATACGTGTAGAAGTCAAAATCCCAGGCAGGTCTATCAAGCCGTTCAATATTTCAAGTCATACAGTCATGTCCATCCTGCCAGCTTACGACAATCCACTTCCCATCTGTGCTTGCTGAGATTAATCCCACTTTTCATAAGTCAGTCCATAAAAATCACCTGACCCTCAACTGTAATTAACGTTTACATTTCTGTCTGTATTTTAATTGTAGTGTATACTGCCTTCTACCTAAACATTGCCGTTTACATCTTAAACTCCATACCAGGTTACCCCTTCATCCCTCCCCCTCCTCTTCTCTCCCTTCCTCTCCATGTCTCTCCTACCTCCTTCCCTTCCTTCACTGGACACTTCCCTTCATCCCTCCCTCCCTCAGTGTTTTACTGAGCTTTGCTGTGGTCTGGGCACTGTTAAGATGAACGATCCCTTTGTAACCCTAATAAAAAATGCTTATCTGACTTAGCACAGTGGTTTGCACATTATAGGTAAAAGGAGTATTTTTAACAGCCTGATGAAATTATTAAACTGATTGGCTTTTAAGTTAACTGTTATTTATAATTTAAATTGTATTTCCCACCAGAAAATATTAAAAGCAATCAAGTTATGCTATGAAATTAACATTTAAAGTCACTATTTTCCACATACTTCTATTTGAAAACTACATTTAACTTTCTGATAGGTGACTCTTGCCTATGGTTGGAAAAGTAAACAAGTGGAGAATATTTTCAAAAGAAATTTAAATTTGCCCTGGCTGGTCTGGCTCGGTGGACTACTTGCTGGTCTTTGAACCAAAGGATTGCTGGTTCAATTCCCAGTCAGGGCACATGCTGGGTTGAGGGCCAGGTTCTCAGTAGGGGGTGTGAGAGAGGCAACCACATATTGATGCTTCTATTTCTTTCTTTCTCCCTCCCTTCCCCTGTCTCTAAAAAATAAAAAATAAAATCTTTAAAAAAATTAAATTTTATAATAAGTAATTGTATTATTTCCTTTTTGCTTTATACATATGAAAGCATATATATTAATGGTTTTGTCAATATTAGAAATATAAATTTTTATTGCTTGTTTTGTTAACATTACAATTTGAAATGTTTATAAACAATTTTAATAGCCATATGATTTTAACAATATATGAATCATAATTTACTTAATATCCTTCTTGTATTGAGTTTTTAGTTTATTTCCACATTTATATCAATAATTTCACAAGGAAATTAGTATGGGAAATTAGTATTAGGAAATTAGTAATCCTAGTATGTAAATGTTTTTATTATATATCTGATTTTCCCTAAAATTCAGAAGTCTGGTAAAAGTAGGACATATGTTTTCAAACCGCTCACCAGAAAGGTTGACATAACATACATTCTTACTAGTGTAAGAATGCTCTTGTCCCTAAATTTTTGCCAACGTTAATAAATATTATTTCAATGTTTGCCAAATTTGAAATGAAAATTGTAAATTATTACTGCTTTAGTGTTTACATTCTCATTATGCAGAGTCATGCTGCCTCTACTTGAATCCCAGCCCTACCCTCTAAGAACTGCTGGCCTTGGGTAAGTTTTCTGATGCCTCTTTGCTTTCGTTTTCCCCTTGGTGAAATGAAGATAATAACAATGCTTTGCTCATGATGTTCTTGTGGAAATTAAATGAGCTAGTGGACATAAAGTTTTTAGATCAATGCTTGGCACACGGTAAGCTATATTGTGAGTGTTTGCTGTTTTTATTTACATAATTTTAAAATTTTAATAATATCAAACATACCTGCCATTTCCACTGTGAATTCTTTTATGACTTACATGCTTCAAAATTTATTTTAATATTAGTTTATACTCTGATAGCTTCCCCCCTTCCTATTTCTTAAGAATTGTATATAGGCTCTGTTTCTTCTTTTAATTTTTATTTCTTTCTTTCTCATTAGTTAGTCTTAAAAGGGAAGCTATCCATTTGTGCAGGTTAAGCATTTGCTAAGCAGTTCAAAGTATAGAACATTCAGTGTTGGCTTGCACTTCTGTGCTCATGCCTGAACCTAGAGATCACACGAACATGCACACTGGAGCTCAATGGAGCTAGCACGCTGAGATCACGCCTCTTCCACAGACACTGAGAGCCTCGGCAACAGAGCCCAAGTGTGGACCTCTGTCTCTCCAGCCTCCTGGATTGCAGTCCTTATGACAGACAGATTACTCAGTCTTAACAAATGAAGGATAAATAAATGTTGGTCCATTAAAATATTTTTTTAAGTAAGCGATAGAATAATGTAAATTGGTTCTATATACCCTGACTGTACAGTCTATAAAATAGGAACCCTTCTCCTTAGTTTCCCAACTGGTCCACTGCTATTGGTATTCTTCCCATTTCAGCCTTTTAGATAATATTTATTCTCTGGAAGGAAAATATTCCAGGTGTATGTTGGTTGCTCTCATCCCTGGGACAGTACAACATATGATCTTCAAGTTAAATTGATATGTCTTCAAATCCAGGCTTTGCTTCTCTCTAGTGGCGTAAGCTTGCATAAGTGACTAAATCTTCCTAAGTCTCAGTGGTTTCATCTATGGATAGAGATGACATCTAATCGATGGGTTGCCTTTAAGAATCTACAGAAAAACCCTAGTGATGAGATACCTGTCTCACCAGAATATATTCATAAAGTGCTGTTATTATTATTATCATCAATGAATATAAAAATGTTCTCATAGAACTATTTTACTGAATTGTGTAAGTACCATCTCGGAAGTAAAAAGTCACCATGAATTTTAAAATATAATCTTTAATTTCTGATTAAAATGTGTTTTGTAAGCAGAATAGTGCACATGTATTAAAAGTTTCCTTCTTTTGATATTTATTTTCAAGTCTATCTTTTTAAAAAATCCCTAAGAAAGAGTTTCAAATGGGGTAAGAAGTAGAAAATATATAGTGCAGTACAGATTTTGTGTACCAAAATGGGCTAGTAATTCTCATGCAGAGGAAGAAGGTACAGTATATGGATATCAATTAAACATTTATACAATAAAACACTATGAATTTGAACCAGTGAAAGAAAACATGTTATAAATCAGTTTTCATTATGCGGCATCTAACATATGCTGAAAACTGTGTTGGGAAGGATAAGGTGAAAATCTGATTCTTCATTAGCCTGCACTAATTTTTCCATTTTCTTGCCTCAAGGGAAGAAGAAGCTTATTAGCATGTTTCTTCATCCACCATAACAATATTTTTAATTGTCAAGGAAATGAAGTCTTGCTGCCTGCTAAACCTTCAAAAAGATCAGCAGCATCCTTCCCATTCTTTGAGAAGAAAGGAAATCTAAGCTTTTTTATTAAAACAGAAGGGAATTTAGATTTAGACAGTTAATTTCACACATAATGTTTTTGACAGATGAGTGCTCTTTCTGCTTTGTAATATATCCACTCTTAATAAGGAAGGTGGATTGGGCTACAGTAATTGCAACATGAGTAACAAAGACAATTACAAAGAAAAGCAGTTGCCATTTTTTTCACTGTAGAGTGGAATTGAAGGGTAATTTTCTCTTCTTCAATAAAATTAATTTTGACAGAAGACAAACTCTATTTAAGTTTTCTACAAACAAAAACAAACACCAAAACCCTCCCTGCAATTCTTGTTCTGATAGAAAAACTCCCTTTCTTGTTTTCTTGGTCATGCGTGTGATCAGTCATTTGCCCACAAGAATGCCCTCGCAGGATCGCCCACTTCGGCCCCGCCCTGCCCTCTAACTGTGGGAGCCTTGCTGTCACTCCATTAGAGTAACAATGACACTGACAAACAAAACCTTGAGCAAATCTCTGTGTTAAGGGAAGTGGGAAGGGAAGTGACACATGCCTGTAAACCAAAAACAAACAAACAAACAAACAAAAAAACCCCCAAAACAAAAAAAAAAATCAAGAATCATTTGGACAGACTTACCCCCAAAACAAAAAAATCAAATTGAGCTAGAATGTGTACTTCATACACCACTGCTCCCAGAAATACCTTCTGACATTCAGCTTGAGTTACCTGCATCCCTTTGATATACTGCTACCTTTTTTTAAGCATGAGGGTTCATTTGGTATAACAAATCTTTCGGTTGAAAATAAAAATATGGCAGGATAGTTTTCAGCCCTCCCCACATACATATATTAAAATTTTCCCAATCAAGTTACACTCTTTCTCAAACTTAGCTGAGATAAATACCTAGAAAAAACTAGGAAATATTCAACATAAAGGAGTAGATCAGGTTAAATTAGATATCTGGTACATTGAATAAGAAAAGAATGGTAGGACACGAATTCAGTTTCATCTGGGCAACTACAAGATACAGGGTACCAAAATCAGGTGTGAAAAGTAGTTAGACTAATTAAACAAGGAGGCCGTGGAACCGAGGTGGCCCAAATGCTGTGGAGCCTACATAAGCAAACCTAAATCTAAGCCTGTAAATACACCAGTCACAGTCATCTAGTTTCTCAGCTCTAGCCAATCAAGGATTTTCTTACTTTTGTCTTTTCTCTACAAAACATCCCCCCTGCTCACATCAATACTACTTCTCACCACTTGGGTTTGATGCTGACTGATTTGAATCAGTTTTGGCTCAAATTCTCAAACTCTTAATACTCTTCAGTTTACTCTTTGACAAAGTGATAGAGAAACATGGAAGAGAAGCAGTGGTACACCATGATAAACTTCTATTTGTCACAATTCCAGGTTCAGTTGTATGCCCAGGAAAAAGAAAGAGACACTCTTTCCTTATCACCTGGTCACCATAGCATTTGTCTCTGCCATTAGGAACTTAGGAATTAACATAATTCATTCAAGCTATAGATTAGATATTTTGGATTAGCATGGGAATTATTGAACTGATTATGTTATGTGTAAGTAAAACATTTGCCTAGTGTTCCAGACAACTTATTATGTTTAAATTGCTATTTTTCTAAAGTCATATTATAGTGAAATGATCTGCAATTTATCATTTTGTGATATTTTAACTGAAATACATATTTTTAAATTTTTATTTATTTTGATATTTATTAAGAAATTGTAAGGTCAGTTTCTTAAAAATTAGAGGCTTAATTCTCCATATTGTGATTAAAGGAGGATGTTTCCCTCCCCTCCTTTTCTTGGAGCATTTAGCTTAGACAACTCACAAGTACTTTTTCCTCTCATTAAAAGGCATGTACCTTTGGAAGATTGGGTGGGCCATTTATATCTTTATGCCCCAGGAATGTCTTTCTCAAGGACTTCGGAGCCATCTGTTTGAAACATAAAAGTTGAGGGACACAGTACCTCTGTCTCTCTGTTTCAGTGGGAGGGTGAAAGTGTAACTTTGGTGGGCTTCTTGCTCCAAGTTGCAAAACTGTCCCCTGTCATGAATGTATAAAAAGATTGTTTTTCCTCTGAATAAAACCAATTAGCTAACACAGATGTCACTCCAGTTACCAGGTAAAGTCAGGAAGACTACGAGTGACAAGTGGTTAAGTCTTCGGTGAGGACTAGTTATGGTTTATCTAGAAAACAGGTGTGTAATGGGTTATATTTGCTTGGTTACACAGAGAGTGTCTAGAATTTTTCTCTTTTGCAATCTCTTATTGGATTGCTTGCAACACACATGAAATTCTGGTTTAATAGAAGATCAAAAAATAGAAGTGTGTTGCTGTTCTCTTCTACTATATTACCTTTGTGGAGAGAATTCTGTGTTGAGAAAAGATTGTTTTTTAAAGTATAATTCCCCAACAAACTCAAATCACTGATATTATATGATGGCACCATATTAATTTATTTATAACCACTCTTTTATGCAGTATTTAAAGTTACTTAAATACTGCATAAACCATTTAAACCATGTAAAATATTAAATATAAGTATAAACCATTTAAAATATTAACATTAATAAAATGTGCATTTATAATATGAGAGATAATTTTGTACTGCATAAATGTTTTTAGAAGGCCAAAAATTAAATAAGTTGGACTTTCTATGGACAAAGAATAAGGAAAATATGATTGCTTATCCAATTTGATAGTGTCCATGAGCAACATCAAATCAGTTGCTCAACAAAAGTGAAGATTTTCCTGGAAAATTGCCCTGGCTGGATGGCTCACTGGGTTGGAGCCCCCCAACAACAAAGAGTTGCAGGTTTGATTTCTAGTCTAGTTTGCTGGTTCAGTCCCCAGTCAGTGTGTGCCTTAGAGGCAAACAATTGATGTCTCTCTGTCTCTCTCTCTTCACCCACTCTTNATTGCTTATCCAATTTGATAGTGTCCATGAGCAACATCAAATCAGTTGCTCAACAAAAGTGAAGATTTTCCTGGAAAATTGCCCTGGCTGGATGGCTCACTGGGTTGGAGCCCCCCAACAACAAAGAGTTGCAGGTTTGATTTCTAGTCTAGTTTGCTGGTTCAATCCCCAGTCAGTGTGTGCCTTAGAGGCAAACAATTGATGTCTCTCTGTCTCTCTCTTCACCCACTCTTGTCTCCCTCCCTCCCTCCTCCTCTCTCTCTGTGTCCTTCTCTCTCTTTCTCTCTCTACTCCTTCCTCCCTCTCTAAAATCAGTAAACATATACTCAGATGAAGATTTTTCAAAAAGATTTTTCTGTCAGAGGATTCTGAAAAGTATTTCCCTTAAAGATGGATAAATGGCATATTGAGTAATCTTGTGGAAAATAACCTCAATATCCTGTCTATAATTTAAAAAATAATCCATGCAGTTATGTTTATAGTGTACATCAATGCAATTGAAGAGCATGATATCAAAATCAAATGTAGTAAAAGCTGAAACAATGAGTTTCAAATTCGTACTCCCTGATGGTCTGACTTGAACTGTGTGGTTAAATGTTTCAATTTTCAGCACAGTGGATTGCTTTTCATACATTCATCCTTGAATGTTGTTTCTTCCAAGCAGGCAGAAGTAACTCAACCATGTACTTTCTTGCAAGAAACTGGATTGCAGGCATTCTTTGTTGACGCTAACAGTCAAATCTACATACTTTAAAACTAAATAAATATGTTAGAGGTTCACTTTTTATGGAAATGGCATGACCAAACCAGTAGTCCATATATTCAAATGGATGGCTGAAGAAATATTTCCAAAAGGCCACATATTTGAGCAATATAGCAAAAAGGTAACCTACATACCTTTGTGATACAAAAACAAATCAAAAAGAAGAGAGAAAATAAAATAAATAAAATAAAATCTACAGAAGCTGGGTAAAACATAACGAACATCTTCAAAAGCATAGATGAGCTTTTAGGAAGCCAAGTCCCAGGGTCTCCAAGTTAGAGGAAACTGCAAAACAGAGAGCAATCATTGTCACTGAGTCAGCCCTCAGAGGCCTGCCTTTTTCAGGATCATAGAGGCTGTAGTTCAAATGCCATACAGGAACAGGAGATGAGGCAGCTTGTTGGACCAATATCATCATATAAACCTGTGATACTTGAAGTGCTTTCCCACACTGGTAAAATAAACTAGAAAGGTTGTCTGGTTTACAGTGTTTCTCTTCAAGGCATATTCGTAACCACTAGATAAATCCCCATCCAAAAAACAAAAGAAAAGTTGAAAAAATTAATGAATCAAATGACTTTGAAGGCAACTACCCTACTGGTAGGTAGACAATTATTTTCTAATTCCTCCTTCTGACAAGCAGCTGGAATTGCCTCCTTTCTTTCATCAGTATCACTGTTCTTCATGACACTAAATGCAAAATGTAGCAATAATCCTTTTAATCTGCATACATTGAAATGTGTGTTATAAAGAACTATTCATTCTACATTTTATTTTCTTCAGACCTAAGGACTGAGGACGTAGGAGATTTATTATATATGTATATAAAATACACAGTATATGTATAAGCAGTATAATATTATTTCAAATTTGTCAACATCTTCTATATGTGTATATATATATATATATACATGCACACACTAGCATACATGCACAAACACACATGCATACACACTACACAGAGAGTGAAGATGATAATCCATAATTTTAATTTTAAGGACTATTACATTGTTAAAAATTATTGCTATTTTTAAGTAATAAAACAAACTTCAGACACTTCTAACTGACTAGAAAGTGTGCTAAATAAAAAACATGGAAGGAAAATTATATTATATTCATTTATATAATTCACTGAACACAAAATTCCCATTAATACATAGTATCAGAAGATCTTACATGAAAACTTACATTTTCTTGATATAAAGAAAATATGATAAAACCAATTTTAACTTGCAATTAGCAAACATCCTTCAGAATATTTTTTCTATTTCTAAATGTTGCTAAATCTATTTCTTTACATAATTCAATATTTCTTATTATAGGGTCTACACAGAGGTACCTTCACTAGAGTCTTCTATGGTGCTAGTCCAAAGCTTCCATGCCGAACTTACACCTGAATTTAATAATCAAAGAATCTAATAAAATTGGAGATATTCTACCATGGGGGAAATGCAAAATTGACACTTATTCTGAAGAGTTGAGTTTCTAAAAGAAATCTTAGAACAAATGCAAAGGAGTCTATAAAATTAGTGAGTTCAAATGGGTTATCACCATTAAAGTTTAGGCATTTTTTTTAATTAAGAAAGATATCCATACCTTTTAAAACTTCATAGAGATGGTGATCAAATCCACCATTAAAATTTAAGAATTTAAAAATTTGTTTAATTAATAAAACTATCTATACCTTTTGAAACGTCATGAGAGATGGTGATCAAATTCATAGTCTCTTTCATTACAAGTACTCAACATATAGTTTCTTGATTAAGAATTCCTTTTTTTAAGTACATGTTGAAAATAAAGCTAGTATCAGATCAGTTATCATATGTCAACAAAGTCTCATTGACCTTTTGGAGAGAAAAAAGCCAGACCCTTGCATCTTAAAAACAGATAAAGTACCAAAAGCAAGCTTATGTGATTCTATATTTATACTCCAGTTTATGGAAGGCCTTTATAAAGTATACTATTAAAATTCTACAAATTTAACAAAAATGTTATTGACAACATTTATTTTTACATTATAAATAAAATTAAAAAAATAAGACATGAAGATTGGGTAAACATTGGGTAAACATCCTTAATTTTTATAAACCTAGTATCACAGACATTAATAGAATATTAATTGTAACACGGCAATGAACAAAGCCATGAATACACCAGTCATGGATGAAGAAATGTCAATAGCTAGTAAACATGGAACATATTCAACCTCTATCAAAAATCACCAGGAAAATGTTTTTTAGTTTGATTTTTTTTTCTTTTTTTGCTTTTCAAATGAAAGCAAACAGAACAAAGCAAACTAGACTATATAATTCTTACAAGAGTTCAGTGTTGTAGGTGCTCACACACTATCAGCAGGGTCAAGGTAAGAGCTTTCTGCAAGGAACTTTGGCAAAGAAGATATCTTCTGTTTAGTATTAGACCTCACATTGTGAATTTGTGAACTTATTTGTTTCTGAAGTATTTTCCTCAGGATGGGGAGTAAAAAGATAAATAGTTAGATATAATTTTAGATGGGTGTAAATATATCACTTAGCATATTATTATGTATTTATTTTCATACGGTGGGTGAAACCTCATGCTCTGAGCCAACGACAGCATGACAGACACTGCTGTATACAAGGTCTAAGGAGTGGGAGAACACCACAAACACTATTGTTCACAAGTGCTCTGCATTAATCTATCCTGAGCTGGGTGTGATCTCAAATTTGCAATGTTTGCTTCAAGTTGGCCTTTCATTTTGATTTTTACTTTGTCTTCTTCTGTACTGACTGATAAAACTGTAAAAGCATTTGGTGCAAAAGGACCAAAAATGTACAAATCTATAAATCTTCATAAATTAAGCTAAAGATCAACACCTCAGACACCTACCAGGAAATGGGGAAGGAAACAAAAGATATGGATTAGTAAGTGATTAGGGTGGGTGATCATTCTTTAACATTTTGAAGCATAGCCTGGGGGGATTGAGCAATGATTATATAAATAAAAGTTGGGAGGCTATGACCTGAGGCATGTAGAACGGAAGATGAGTTGCTAACCCAGAATATCAAGGAAGGGCCCTGGCTGTTGTGGCTCAGTGGATTGAGCACCAGCCTGTGCATCAAAGGGTTGCTGGTTCAATTACTAGTCTAGGGCGCATGCCTGGGTTGCAGGCCAGGTCCTTAGTAGGGCATGCATGGAAGGCAACCACACATTGATGTTTCTTTCCCTCCCTTTCTCCCTCCTTTCCCCTCACTGAAAATAACTAAATAAAATCTTTAAAAAAATAATAAAATAAAATTTTAAAAGAATAGCAAGGAAGAGTTTCTTATGGGTCTATGCTACATAGACCCATGTAGCTCTGACTCAGTTAAAGCCCATACCTAAGAATATGTACTGTGATCTACATTTGGAACATTAAAGTATATATGAAAGTCCTTAAAAATATATTCAGCTCAATATATTGACAGTCATTTTTACTCATAGAAATCTTTAAGAAAATAATCAAGAGCTATATGTGAGAATTCTTACCAAATATATTCATAAAAGTGATTATTTAAACATAAATATTTAACAATATATGTATAGTTAAATAAAATAATAATGTGCATATGATCAATTATTATAGCTTGTTAAAGAGTATTCGGGGAAATAAATAAACACATGAGACTATATATACAATGTATAATCGAGTAAAAAGCAAAGCAGAGTGTATAAGCAGTATAATATTATTTTAAATTTGTCAACATCTTCTATATTTATAAAACTACACTTTCTATGGTAGAATAAAACCACAAAAATGTTAAGTAACCATTGGTAGTAGATGAAATTATTAATAATTTTTATATTCTTTATTTTTTTATTTTTGAAACCACATATTTTATAAGATTACTTCTCTATTTGGAATAAAATAATAAAACCATTAGAAATGTTCAGTCAATTATCCAAATGGTGAATTTAATAACAGATTCCCTTGTGGTTATTATGAAGTTCATTCTACTCAAGGGTAATAATATTCTAGAATAGATACAATCAATATATTTAAAGACACATGTCAATTCAGTGGTTCCTCAGTATCCAGACTTCATTTTCTTCATTTACTAAATTTGACTAACAATATAATTCTAAATGGATTTTTGTGCATACGTATGTGCTATATGCTGAGTCACCACCACCACTAGCAAACTTACTATTTTTTGAAAAGCTGAAACATTAACTTTGCATAACCATCACAAGCAAAACAAATATAACACCAGACTTTACAGTACTGTTATCATTTTGGGAGAATGCTTGAGATTTTCTCTTAGAAAGAATGGACTGTGCGAAAAGTACCAGTTTTAAAATAACTAACCACTTGTAGTTTTCTTGACCTTCCAATTCAATAGAATATAATTTCTACTACCCTTCAGTTTTGAGGATCATTCAAAATTTGAAAATATTTGTGGGCAATGATTTCTTCCCTTTGTCTCTCAGATACATTCTGAAGATATCTGAACACTTCACCTAAAAACAGTTATCTCTGCTAAATGAAATTCTCATGAGAGAGTGACTTCCTTCCTACTGACCAGTAAATTTAACATTTCATCTTTTCACAAGATAGTAAATCCCCCAGTGGTGGCTGTGGTAATCATGGTGCGGTGATGACGATGGCTCTATGTTTATAATAACCTTTCAAAATTAAAAAAGGAATTAAAACTGTTTTTAAATGTCAACATTTTAAAATAGAGACTTAAACATAGTGATTTTCTCCTAAACTCATGTGCAAGGAGACCTGTTGAGTATTTCATAGTTGAGTATTAATGAGTATTAACGTTTCATTGGGAACATCCCCCCAAATAAACATCAATATCAAACTACTTTGTTTCATTTCCAAAGCAGAGTTGTGTTCTGCCATTCCACTACCTCTCACACTACTCGGTTAAACTTTCCTTCCCCTGTCTCTGCCTAACTCCCAACATCCCCACCTCAGGACAGAAAATAAGATCTGACTGCGTTTATGTAATTTTGCAGGGCAGTGCCTGTTCCCTCATTGACCTAAGCAACAATAGCAATAATGACAATAAAACCACTAAGCAACTTCAAATTATATACAAGCTTTAGTAAGTACAATTAAATACAATTCACTATGACTTTTCAGTAAGTAACATTAGGGGCTGAGAGATGACTGGTATTCATTTAACATAAATCAAAGAGATCTAACATAAATCACACAGAAAACGCACACAAACACAGCCTCAACCGGGGTTAGACAGGGGAAATGCCCTTATACTGAATTTATGCACAGAGAGAAAGAACTCAAAATGTTTTCCCTGGGAGTTTGGCAAAGACCAAGACTCTTGCTGTGTATTTTCCATTATTCTGGCATAACTTACTGCCAACCATTACTGGCTGGCAGTATCACAGACATGCACTAGAATAAAATTATTTTTCTCCTTCTAGTTCATAAATGAAATCCATTTAGTCAGTAACTGCTGTAAAAAGGAACTGCCACTTTTTAATATAGTATGTCATTCACTAATTTTAATGAAATGTGGTCAGAAGTAAATTAACTGCATGCCTTCTAAAGCCAGGTACATAAAAAAGGTATCAGGACTTTTATTTGCAAAGAGAAACTAATGTTTCTTAATGTTTGTTACGTGTTAGGCACTGTTTAAAACATGTCAAATACATTCATTCATTTAATGCATTCAAAGAGTTAAGTACTATTATTATTGCTATTTTAGAGATTTAAATAACTGAAAAGGAAAAGTCAAACAATCCAGGGTCACACAGTTTGAAAATAGCATTAAGAGGAGTTTTAGTGGATAAATTACCAAGAAAACAAAAAAAAATCCAGAACAGAATAGACGTGTCCAACAACATATCTTTTCTTTTAATTTTTTTATTGATTGTTTCTTTTGAGAGGGAGAGAGAAATAGCAGTTTGCATTGGGGATCAAACCCACGGCCTTGACACACTGGGATGACCTGCTAACAACTGAGCTGCCTCCATGGGGACACAACAACATATCTGTATGTGGTAAATTAAATCGAAGAAGTTAGTAGAAGTGATGACTTGAGGCATTAAATTACCTTGGCCAAATAGCAATTATTAAAATACCAACAGTATATTATGTACTATGTCCTAGACACTAAGCACTTTTTTTGATTTTTATCAAGTCTCACACATACCCTGCGTTATGAGAAATGTTATTGTTTCTATAGATAAGACAAGGAAGATTCAGAGACGAGCAGAACCTGCCCACCCCGACTAATTGGTGTATGATGTTTAAACACACACAGAGAAGTCATGGGCACAGACAGCAGTGTGGTGATTGCCGGGGTTGTGGGCAGGTGGGTGGAGGTGGAAGACAGTGGGGGTGATGAATGGTGATGGAGAAAATGTAATAAAAATAATGTAAAAAGAACTATGTTCAGAAAGTGTTTTATTACAAAAATAATAAATAAAAAATAAATATAAAAATCAATGTAAAATGTGGTAGGGAACACTCAGAAAGAAGAAATGATGGTCTCCAGAACAGGATGTGGAATTGAAATCGCATGTAACACTTCCTATCGGTATTAGTCAGCTCAGGCAGCCATAACAAAATATCACAACAAAATACCATGTTGTGCTTACACTACAGAAATTATGATTTTCTCACAGTTCTGGAGGCTAGAAATCCCAGGTCAAGGTGACAGCCAATTTGATTCCTGGTGAAAACTCCCTTGCTGACTTCTAGACATTTGCCTTCTCTTTGTCTTTACATGGATTTTCCTTGTGTTTGTGGAGAGAAGAAATAGCTAGAGAAGGGGAGAGGTAGAGGGAGAAGGGGAGAGGGAGAGAGAGAAGAGAGAGAAAAGATCTGGTGTCTCTCCTTGTTACAAGGACACCGGCCTTACTGGATTTGCCTTCCCTACCCCATTATCGTCTCCTTTAACTTTACTTCTCTAAAAGCCCAAATACTATCCAATTACCTAAGGTACAAGGATAACAGGAGGTGGGTGTGATCATTGTCTGGCAAAGAAAACCTACCAGCTCCTTTGGAAAAACAGATATTTTCATAGACATTAGGGATAGGTCCTGTGTAAGCTCACAGAGTAACACAACAGACTACTTTTTTAACTACAGATCTGTTGAAGATACAAAAGTTTTTCTCACGGGGTCATTTCTTATTCTGTCCACCAGAAGGTACAATTTTGGGAAGAATAGAAATGATGATTCAGATATGGAAAGCTCAATGACTTCTGTACCATATCTTGAGAGTTATAAGAAGCACATACTTACTTTTTACTTATAATCCAAATAGTAACATAGACAAATTTCATTAAGTGCATTTACAGATAAATGAGTATGCTGTGTTATAGCACTAGAGGAAAACTAAGAGCATTCACTGAAAATATTAATGCTATGACATTAGCTCTATTTCTAAAGTGTTTTTATTTCATTTTCCTTTTTAAAACTTGTATCATACATCTGAGAAAACCAAAATCAGAATACTAATTACACAATTTATCACTGAGAATCTGAAGGCTGATATTATCAGCTTAATAATACAAAAGTAATCATTTCCTGAAAGATAATTACTTTTATATATTAATTTTTAAAATAAATACCTGTTTATGTCAGACATTGCCTGGAGTATCGATTTAGACTTTGCCCAATTTTTAACAATTTTTTTCTTAAGTATATTTTATTGATTATGCTATTATAGTTGTCCCCTTTTTTCTCCTCTTTATCACCCTCCACACTGCAAAGCCCTCCCACCAGCATTCTCTCCCCTTAGTTCATGTCCATGGGTCCTACATATAGGTGAGTTATTTGGCCTCTCCATTTCCTATGCTATTCTTAACCTTTTCCTGTCTGTTTTGTACTTCTGACTTATGCTTCTTATTCCCTGTACCTTTTCCCCCACTTCTCCCCCATCCCCTCCCTGCCGATAGCTCTCCATGTGATCTCTATTTCTGAAATTCTATTCCTCTTCTAGTTGTCTGATAGTTTGTTTTTGTTTTTTAGGTTCATTTGTTGATAGCTGTTTGTTGTCACTTTACTGTTCATAGTCTTGATCTTTTTCTTAGATAAGTCCCTTTAACGTTTTATATAATAAGAGCTTAGTGATGATGAACTTCTTTAACTTGATCTTATCTGGGAAGCACTTCATCTGCCCTTCCATTCTAAATGATAGCTTTGCTTGATATAGTAATCTTGGCTATAGGTCCTTGACTTTCATGACTTTGAATACTTCTTTCCAGATCCTTCTTGCCTGCAAGGTTTTTTTCAAGAAATCGGCTGATAATCTTGTGGGAACTCCTTTGTAGGCAACTCTCTGCTTTTCTCTTGCTATTTTTAAGATTTTCTCCTTATCTTTAATCTTGGATAATTTAATTATGCATCATTAAATGCATAATTAATGCATTTAATGTGTGCTTCCTTGGGTCCAACTTCTTTGGGACTCTCTGAGCTTCCTGGACTTCCTGGAAGTCTATTTCCTTTGCCAGACTGTGGAAGTTCTCCTTCATTATTTTTTCAAATAAGTTTTCAGTTTCTTGCTCTTCCACTTCTCCCCCTGGGACCCCTATGAGTCAGAGGTTAAAATGTTTAAAGTTGTCCCAGAGGTTCCTGAGCCTCTCCTCATTTTTTCAAATTCTGTTTCTTCATTTTGTTCTGGTTAAATGTTCACTTCTTCCTTCTGCTCCAAATCATCGATTTGAGTCCCAGCTTCCTTCCCTTCACTGCTGGTTCCTGGTATATTTTTCTTAACTTCATTTTGCATAGCCTTCACTTCTTCTATTTTACATCCACACTCAGTCATTTCAGTGAACATCCTGATTACCAGTGTTTTGAACTCTGCATCTTATAGGTTAGTTCTTTTAGGTTAGTTCTTATAGGTTAGTTCATCACTTAGTTCTTTTTTTCTGGAGTTGTGATTTGTTCTTTCATTTGGGCCACATTGCTTTGTTTTGGCACACCTGTTATGTTGTAAGGAATGGAGCCTTGAGTATTTGCGAGGGCAGGACAACCCACTTCTTGCATTGTGTTTTTGTATGTGGGGGAGAGGTCACAGAGGAAATGATGCTGCTTGCTTGACTCTCACCCTCACTTTCAATCACCTTCCCTATTACTCACAAGCAAATTCGACCTTTCTGGTGCTGATTTCTGGGTTGGTGGGCTTGTGTACATTCTAGAACTCCATTGGTCTCTCCTACAAACTCCCATGAGCTTGGGAGTTTCCTTTAATGTTGCAACCCTCACAGGTATTTACAGCCAGAGGTTTTGAGGCTTCCCTCACTGGAACCCTGGGTTTGGAGGTCTGTCTCGCTCCCCAGTTGTTCCTCCTGGCTTATCTCAGGCAACTGGGGGATCACCTGGGCTGCCATGTACTGTCTTTCCCACCCGGTCTATTGCTTTGCTGCTCGTCCTCTCCACCTGTCCTATCAGTCGGGATGAATGTTTCTTCTTTAACAAACTGGACTTCCATACAGTTTGATTTGCTGGCAGTTCTGGTTGTCTTTTGTTTTTAAACTGGTTGTTGTCCTTCTTTGGGTTGTGTAAAGAAGTAAAGTGTATCTACTCACATCTCCATGGTGGTCATAAGTCCCTCAATTTTTTTTCAAAAAGTGTTGACCAACTACTACGTAGTACGCTTATACACTCACGCACATACGTATTCTCTCCTATAATGTACTTGGCTTTTGTTGAATGAAGTGATGGTTTTGGTTTCTCATATTACATCTGACATTAAAAAAGGTAAAAACAAAAAAGCAATCATTTATATTTATTAAGCATGTGTCCTGTCAAGTTACAAATGTTTTTTTTTAATGCATAGCATCTCAATTCAGCTTGATGAATAAAAGTTCTATAAAGTTAGTTACATATTTATAGATGCAAAAGTTGGGCCTTAGAAAAATTAAATAACTTACCTTGAAAATGTCACTAGTAAATGTTTAATCAAGAATATTATTATTCTACTCGGGCTCGTGTAGCTCAGTGGATTGAGCATGGACCTGTGAATCAAAGGATCACCAGTTTGATTCCCAGTTGGTGCACATGCCTGGGTTGTGGGCCAGATCCCCAATAGGGGATGCATGAGAGGCAATCACACATTGATGTTTCTCCCCCTCTTTTCCTCCCTTGCACTCTCTCTAAAAATAAATAAATAAAATATTTTTAAAAGAATATTTTTATTCAAGAATCCAAATTCTTTACCATTATGCCAATGCCTGAAATTTTAAAAATTATTGTAGTGAACTGAACCATATCCATACTTACTTTTTCTGAGCTATTGTTCTCATTTTGTTTTTATCTTTTGTTTAGAAATAAACCTTTATTTTCACTGTTTCTGTCATCAGAAAATAAAACATAATTTTGAGATTTTTTTATTGCTTTGTACAAATAACCATTATAATGATAAACATAAGGATATAATTTTCATGGGATTAGGAAATAATAAATGAATAGTGGGAAAATTTATACATTATTATATTGGTTTATGGATTATTTATATAGAGTTTATACCAAACATTATTTATAGGCAATATATTCGGTGGTCAGATAACCATTTAATTTACATATACGTCTGAAACTATTGCCACAATACCTGCCTCACAATATATACTTCATTGATGATCAGTGGTATCAGAGGCTGTGATGATGTCATCACTGCTGAGAAACAGCAGTGCTGGCCAGGTTGTCTGGTGGGTGTCAGAACACCAGCAGAAGAGCTGCTAGGAATCAGCGGTGCCCTTAGAAGGTGCTCGATCAGTCACCCTAGTATTGTTCAACACCTCCAATGAAATAACATTTGCTTGACCAATTTAAACCATGCAACTAACAATTTAACAAAGGCTGTAATTGACAGTTACCTTCTTGCCTCTCTGAGAACTATTTTAAATATTTAAGTCAATCTCATTATTATAAATTAAAAAGAAAAAGACAATTCATACTAAATTATAAGTGAAGAAGTAAAAGACTAAGAAATAGTCCTACTGTCAAATCACTGTTACAAGGCAAAGTTTGTCACTGTGCACACAATTCATTCTGGATTTCTAAACTTTATTTTTACTTAATTTTGTTTTGTAAATTAAAAGGCTATTATTCTTTGGTTTATATCTGCCTCAAAATAAGACACAATTTACAATAAAAGTGATATATTTTACTTGAATTAAAAATGGTACCATTCCACCAGTTTTGGGGGGCAAGACTTTGGAATTTTAGTTTATTTTTCTCAGTGTTAGGACATCAGAATGAGTAATATCTATTACAAAAAAGAGAATTACTACTTTTCAATGAATCAAATCATATATATTTATTCACTAATCTGGTATTATACTTCATTGATACCACTAACCCATATTTATTGAGCTCTTACTCTCCCTCTGGTATCCTTCTTGATGTTAGGAGTACAGAACTGAGAAACACAAATGATGTCTGCTGCTTATATTCTAGTGAGAGGAAAAGACATTAAATGTGTAACAAATAATGTCAAATAGAAATAAGTGCAAAAACAAGGCAAAACTGGTCATGGTGAACACATTATAGAGAGGAGCTATTTTTAAAAGAATGGTCACCCAGTGCATTTTCAAAGTAAGGACATTTGAAATGAATCCTAAATAAACAGTCATGGAAATATGGGTTGTACGTTCAAGACAGGAAAAGGCCCTGAGATGGAACTAATCATAGTATGTTCGAGGAATCAATAAAATACAAACTTCCTGGAACAAAAAGAGGAAAAGAGTGAGATGAGATGAGTTTGAAGACATGAACAATGGCTAGAAGTAGATATAATGTGAAGTCATATTATATAAAAATGGACGTAATTTAATCTATAACTAAAAAAAAATATTTTCACTACTGTGATAAAAAAAAAGACTGTAGAAATCCATGAGTGCCAACAATGGGATTTAGGCTTTCTCTGTCCAATACACATATGGCTATTTAAATTTCAGTACATTAAAATTAAATAAAATTTCAAATTCAGAATCTCAGTTCCACTGACCACATTTCAAGTACTCAATAAATACATGTAGTTACTGGCCAACAATATAGGACATTTCCATCCTTGCTGCTCTTCTATTTAGGTAACAGATAACAATGCTGATATTGAAGGAAAAATGGAGAGCACATATTTGATATAGGGCTTAAAGGCAGAGTTCAAATACATCTATGTATACAACCAGCCCTGGCTGGTGTAGCTCAGTGGATTGAGCACGGGCCTGCGAACCACACAATCATGGTTCGATTCCCAGTCAGGGCACATGCCTGGGTTGCAGGCCAGTTCCCAGCAGGGGACACATGAAAGGCAACCATACATTGATATTTCTCTCCCTCTCTCTTTCCCTTCCCCTCTAAAGATAAATAAATAAAATCTTTTAAAAAAGGTGAAATTTGATCTTTAAAAAATACATCTATATATACAACCAATGATAAAGCTAAATGCAGAAAAAGTTTATCTTACATGTTAATATTTGGTAGTGTCCAGTAGTCATTGATGTAAAATAAAAAATACAATTGTATCCATGAGTCAGAATAAATACTATCAAATTATTAAGACTACAAAGAGGTCAATGTAAAGTGACAAAAAAGTTGAAGTCTACAGGGACCTTGTAGCTTAGTCCCATCTTCTGGAAATAGAGGTCAGTAGGCTTTGAATGATTTGCTATAGCATTACATTGTCAAGCACTGGAACTTAAGAGTCAGCTCTCCGAAATCCCATTCAATGCTATGACAGTAATATGATTCCAGCTCTTTTAGTTTGGTGATCTGGTTGCTTCTCATCAGCCTTCCTTCCTTAGAGACACAAGCACCTATCAAAGTATTTGGTACTTAATAAATAAATGCCAACAAAATGTAGTTTATATTCATAAATCTAAATTTCACTGATGGAATAAATAAAGAAGGATAAAACAATTTAAAGACTTTTTAAAATTGTGTGTCTGCATGGAATGTGTAATACATGGTGCTGTTGACTGAATGTTTGTTTCCCCCAAATTTCTGTGTTGATAACCTAATACCTCAGCATTAGGAGGTGGGGCCTTTGGGAAATGATTAGGTCACGAAGGCAGGCCCCTCATGAATGGGATTAGTGTCCGTATAAAAGAGACCATGTGAGGTCATGTGACACTCCCACTGTGTGAGAATACAAGAAGTCTTCCACCCTCAAAAAGGCATTCACCTGACCATACTGACAGTCTTATCTCGGACTTCCAGCTCCCAGAACTGTGAGAAATAGATTTCTGTTGTTCATAAGCCATTTAAACTGTTATATTTTGTTATCGAATGAACTAAGACAGATGGCAAAAAATTGCGGTGATTAAAATAAAGTCAGCTTACACATGTATATAAATCTCATGTGTTCATTTATTTGCACATCCTTCAGTAAAAAACAGTTTATAACTGATGTATAATTAAAATATATGCCACAATACCAAAAGATAAGAAAAAGGGATACGATTCTAAGGTTCTTATACCATATGTGATATAGCATAATAGCTCTTTTAAAAAATATTTTATTTATTTTTAGACAGAGAGGAAGGGAAGAAGAAAGAGAGGAAGAGAAACACCAATGCGTGGTTGCCTCTCACATAGTCCTCACTGGGGGACATGGCCTGACACCCAGGCATGTGTCCTGACTGGAAATCAAACTGGTGACCCTTTGGTTAGCAGCCTGTACTCAATCCACTGAGCTACACCAGCCAGAATATCTTTTTTTTTTCTATAGAACAGCTTTTTTTGAGATATAAGTCACATAACACTCAAATCACCTTTTTAAAGTATGCAATTCAGAGGTTTTCAGTATAATATATATATAAGAAATTTCACACTTATTATTGATGACTCTCCATTCCCTTTTATACTCTTCCTCTGGAGAATATTAATCATTTTTCTGATATTACACCTCATTGACACTAAGAGCTGTATTGAGCTCTTAGTCTATCTTAGGTATTCCATCCTGTCTGTATGAGTTTGCTTTTCATGGACATTTCACATCAATGAATCCTACAATAGGTGGTCTTTTGTGACTGGTTTCTTTCACTTAGCATATGTTTTTCAAGATCTTTTCATGGTGTGCTTTGTATCAATACTGCGTCCCTTTCTATTGCTAAATAATAATCTATTATATGAATATACTATATATTATTCATATATTCAGCAGTTGATGAGCATTTAGATTGGTTCTATTTTGAGAGCTGTTATAAATGATGTAGCTATTGGTATACACGTTTTTGTGGACATATGTCCACTTATCTCTTGGGTATATATATATATATATATATATATATATATATATATATACACACACACACACACACCCATGAGTAGCATTGATATGGCCACTCTCTTTAGCCTGTTGAGAAACTGCTGGACTGTTTCCCAAGACAGCGGAATGATTTTACATCCCAACCAGAGATTATGTAGGTTTCAATTTCTGCACATCCTTGTCTTATTATTGTAGCTGTCCCAGTGAGGGTGGAGAGTTTGATTTCTTGATGGCTAATGATGCTCAGCACCTTTCCATGTATCTATGACTATTTTTCCCCAAGATTAATTGAAATCCATTCCTTTGGTTACAAAAGAAGGGAAAGAAGAAAATAGAACCTTTGAGAGCACCGTTTGATACAACCAAAAACAGAATTACATTCTTGTCGACTATATATCTTGTACCTTTCTTGACTGTGAGTAGCCAGTAAAGTTTTCTAAAGGTAAAAGTGAAAGACGATGGACAAAATTACCCACTGTTAGTTTTGCACTGAAACACTCATGTTGATAATGATGTCCTTTGCCTGAAAGCTATCTTGTTGAGCCTGAATCGCAGAAGCAAGTGCTAAGATGCACACTGGCCTGGTCATGATGCCACATACTTATGCATCACCTGTAGATGTCAATTATTCTGGAAAATGTAATCATAAGTAGACTTTTTATTACTTTCCTTTGGACAAGAAACTAGACTGAATAGGCTGTATTCAGAATATGAAGTGCAACCCCCGAGATTAGCGATTTCATGACGACATGGTGCTGACATTGTGAACAGGACCGTGGGCTTCAAACCTTGCCAAGGTCCAGTAGGTGAAGTGCTGACTTGGAAGCCAGTCAAAATAAAGCAAGAAGGGAGCACAAGAAAAAACTCAGCACTAAACTGTGCAGCATGGAAACATACAGAAGCCCAGGGAAAGCAGAATAAAGATAATAAATAAGACAATAATAATCAAGGCTGGTGCTTTTCTTGTGGTCAGGGTAGCAATCAGACACAAAGAATTGAGAGTAGGCTGGGCATATCAGTGATAAACCAGGGAGGCTCATGGTATATTCCAAGAAACAAGTAACTTAAGGTTCAGACACAGGAAAAGATATACAAATTTAAAGAAAAATCAGAAAGGATGCTTTGTCTCTAATTATCCTTGGTTAAAACATTTGCTAATGAGAGGGGAGGCTGATGATTAAAGAAGGCCACAACTATGATACAAACATTCTAATTGTTTGTTAAATAAACCCATCTATTCCCTTCTCAGTGCTGGGCTTTATTATACAATTTAAAAATCATATTTAAGATATTTACTTTGGTCATACCTAAGTAAACACATTACCATCGTGTGTAGAATGTGACCAAGCTTTAAAACAGTGTCTGGGAGTTAGTCACAGGCATGTTCATATGAGTAACTACTTTGAGTTTGAATGTCAGGCACAGAGGTCTGTGAGTATGGGACTGCATCTTTTGCTAACAATAATTTCTCCCATGCCTAGCAGAGTACCTGGTATTCACAAATTTATATATTAAATGACCAGGACTGAGAAAATGGCAAACACATGTTCTGTGTAGATGAGTTAGACATTATACATTCACAAATACACATCCATTTTAATATTAAATCTGCATAATATAGCATAAAGGTAAAGATAAATACAGCTACAGATATTGTAAGACTATTGTTCAATTAATTATATAGACCCGAGTGCATCGATCATGTCACCAGGTTTAGAAGCTAATTTATAAATTATCATATTGTGATGGTTTGTTTTATGCTATAACTTGACTAAGCTGTGGTGCCCAACTATTTGGTCAAACACTGAAAAATGTTTTTTTTCCCCAAAAGTCTGGGCGTTTCGGTAAAGGTAATTTTTACATGTGATTAATATTTAAATCAGTAGACTTTGAGAGATTATCCTTCATAACATGAATGTGCGTCATCCACTCAGTCGAAGGTCTTAAGAGCAAAGACTGAAGTTTTCCAAAGAAAAAGCGTTTTTTCTGAAGACTGCAACATGGAATCCTTGCTGAGTTTCCAGCCTGCTGCCGTGCAAGTGCAGATTCAAGACTGTAATTTCCTCCTGGATGAGTAACACAGTTGTCTAAAGTGTCATCTCAGTACACCAAGGTTGCGGGTTTGATTCCCAGTCAGGTCACATACAAGAATCAACTGATGAACATATATTAGTGAAACAACAAACTTGTACGTATCATTGATAAATAATTTTTTAAAAGGAGCACATAATCAACTCATCTGTATTTCTAGTGTGCCAGCCAGCCCTCTAGGTTTTGTGTTGGCCTGATTCCACAAAAATGGGAGCCAATTCCTTCAAATAAGCATCTATCTATCTATCTATCTATCATCTATCTATCATCTATCTATCAACTATTTCCGATTGGTTGTGTTTCTCTGGAGAATTCTGACAAATCCATGTTTTACATTCTCAGGTAACTACCATTACCAAAATGCCTCAGTTTTGATCCTGGACCTACCCATTTAAAGTTAATCATTTTGTTTCTTTATACAAATAAGCAGTGTTAAGTACTATATTTTCTAATCACTGGAGAAAATAAAAATTAGTCTCCTAACATCAATAAGATATTATAAGAATAAATGTGAAAATATCTAAATTTTGTTCTACAGTTTCCAAGGAAAAATTATCATACATAAATAGATAGTATTATCACATTATTCAAATTCATATAAATGATCTAATATTTCAAGTCAAATAAAAATTGAGTATTTCCATTGTATTAGTGCATTACAAATTACATTAGTAAAATAATCAAAAAAGCAAGATTAGAACATAAATATCCTAAACTTTTTATTTGTAATATTTAGATGACTTGATAAAGGAATTTATTTGTTTTCTGTCTAAAATGAACTATAAAAATAGTATAAATAAAGTAAAGGGAAAATGATGGTTGTAAATGTACATTAAGAAATTGAGATCACTTATTAATGATTAGTAATCATTGTTTTCCATATAATTTGAAGACAGAATTAAAATTATACCCTATTGATTAACTCACACTGATACCAGAATACTTTTTTTGAAAATGAGTTTTAGTCACTCAATACATCATGTTTTCATTCATCTGTACTTCCACCAAGAGCATAAAACTGAACCACTCAAAATTCTTCAAACTTATGAACACATATTGCATGCATGTTGCTAATAAATAGCACACACACACACAGCCCTTAATGAATGGATATAGGAGACTTTTAATGTAGAAATAAGTACATTGTAATGAAAAAGTAACATAAAATGTGCCCATTTTTCCTGACAATTATGAAACACATAAAATGATAAAAAGACATTCAGCATACCTCTTTTATTTTATTAGAAAGTTGAAATAGCAACTATGGAATAGTGTAATGTCTATGAATAAAACATATTGACTAGTAACTAGGGTATGAAAGAACAGATTAATTTAAAGTAAATAATTACAAAAATACCTAAAGTATCAGAAAAGATCTGACCTTTTTCTTCCCCAAAAGCAAAGGTATTGAGAAATACTGGATTTCTGTTAAGAAACAAAATGAGAATTAATGACAAATCAGGGTTGAACATCATAACAAAACCAACAATTATTTTGAACTGAGAGGTCAATAGGAGAGATGAACTATATTAAATGAATATTCAAATAGTTGGTGCCAATAGTTGGTGCCATAAACTGTCTGAAACTACGGGAGAGTACTGAGTACTGGGTAAGGCCCTACGTTCAAATGACGCCCAGCCAGTGTGAGTTGACAGTGATGGTGGAAACGGTCTGTCCCTTGCATGGCGGAATCATTTTAGAGATGGGCCAAGCGAGGCCAAGACATTAAAGAAGAAAATAACATTTACACCAAGGCCATCTCCGACATTGTCAAGATGGATAATAAAATCACCTCAGATTAATGGGCTATGTGGTTCCGAGGAAAGTTGAGAAACAAAAATCTATAAATTCATTAAGGAAACTTGTCGTTTCTCAAAGAGGTCTGTAAATTAAAAGTGTAGCTGACGTTGTATGCCAAGAGCAGACAGATACATAAAGACAAAATTGAGACGTTTTGATTTTATAGCAGAAGACATTGAACAAAGACTGAACTCTAACTTTTACAGCCTAAAACAAATGTTCGGTATGTAAGTTAGGGACATAACAAGACTTACGAAGCCCAAAATAAGATTTTCATTGCATAGTAGCCTTATTATCTAAGCTAATCCAAGCCATTTTTAGAATGTGGATATTACCACTGACTCAGAAGTTTTGGCAGTAATTATGTGACAGCTATAACATGTCATTACACTCTGTTACAAAGAACACAATCTATAAAATACAATTCAATATACAAAAATTTTGAAATTTCTGAATTTATGTATTTTAGATTGTCCTTTAATGTGTCTTATCAAATGTAAGTAATTATTTACTTTAGGAAATGGCTTATCGTTATTTTTGTTGATACATTATAAAATGTAATCTCCATGTTTCTAATTTCCTTTAACTAATTTATTGAAACAATCTGTCTAGAAACAACAGAAAATGGGCAATTCCAAACCCATTATCATATAATTAAACAAACTAAGGCTCAAATACATAAAGTAAATTCACTCAAATTCTATGAATTTTAGTTCATAACCAAGATTAGATAGAGATCAACAGAATTTTATTCCAGTATAACTTCTTTAGTTTTAAAAATGCTGTCACTTTCAAAAAATGAGAATTCTGTTTGTCTTAAAATTAAGCCCATGTGCTGACCAGCTGTGAGGCAATGAGTGAAGTGCTTTCATTCTCCAAGGCTCAGTTATTTACCTGCAAAATCAGATGACCCAGGTGCTCAGTCCAGGTGGCTGTCCCTAGTCCTGAAGCAAAGGCCAGAGCACTGTGCTCTGTACGTGTCCGAGTGCTCATCGTGTGTTAGGCCTTTTCGTCTCCATCATTGTCACCATCAACAACAACAACTCCTGGCCAACAGCCAACTTTTGTTATCTGTTGACTGAAAAGAAGATAAACAATTTTACAATGTGCAAAAAAGTGTGCTTTTCCACACAAAAAAAAATCATATGCAATGGAGCAAAATGTGAAAAACAATCCCTAGCTACCAAGGTGCCTAGTGTTCAAGTGAGAGACAATGCGGTGTTCCCTGCCTTCCAGGATTCTGTGAGATATTTATGGGAAAAGAAAACTAACAATGCTGGGTTGGGGGTTTATATCTGCAACTATGTAAGTATAGTAAAAGAGGCCACAAGAAACTCTCTGAATAAAATCTCCTTTACCAACTCATAACAATAACAAAGATAAAAATAAACATTGCTGCATTCAAAGGAGGAAATTGGGCCAGACCGTGAACACACACATGTACAGGCACACCTCAAAACCCAAAACAAATATTCTGCGGGCACAGACATAAATTCCAAGATGACTTTAGAAACAGAGCAACATTTTTCTAGACCTGGGTTTATATTTTTACTGAGGATTATATTTCATTCACATAAAAGTCAGATTCACAGTGGTACTGAAAGAAGTGACCAATGATAGGACACTCAACAAGTAAATTTTAAAAATATGCTATGAATTTTCTCACATGTCCTAGAGGGAAACATCTTCTTCGAGCTCATGCTTCTAATTTTCATTACAGTAAATAATAGCACCATAATTACAATTATTTTATTTGCTCTAAGATCAGTATGGCAAAATGTAAAGAAAATTTTTGCTGTTTATTCTAGACTCAGAATTTCAGGAAAATTAAAAAAATAAATATCACAATAGAGCTTAGCTTTATAAAATTTAAAGAACAAAATTAAGCCAAAATCACTACATTGTAGTTACATGGGAGATCTTAGCACTGGTTCTGAGTAATTTTTCTGATGCATCATGTTTTTCTTTCAATAAAAACACTACTCAAGTAGCATATAGTCATAATACCTTAGCTATTTTATAAATAATACTTGTAGATACATTTTTTCATAAATTTTAGATTTGGTTATCTAAATCACAAAGTACACAAACTTACTAAGGTAACTAATAAATATAACCACTCAGATTTATCATGGCAGCAATTGAGCATATTTCTTTCTTTTTTTTTACTAAAATAGAAGCTTCTTAAAATCAAACTATAAAAAATAAGTATAATTTATGTATTTTTAAAATATTTGTCCCTGAACACCTGGACTGATCTATAGATCATACAACTTCAATAGTACCTCTGCTTAAGAACAAATCATCAATATGCAATAACAGATGCATATTTCAAAACTTGAAGGAAGTTTGCCTTCATCATCTTTGTAATTTAGTCATTGCTACTAGCACTTGTAGAGAGCTAATGCTTATCTTCACAGTTTCAACAAAGAGTGCAATTTTTAGAGCATATTAGATATTCAAATAGCAGTTAGTAGTTGTGGACTTACAACTCTTAAGAATAAACTGTGCTGTATATATTTTAAGAATGCAAAAAGTCATACAAAAATGGCCTCTCAGAGTTTGGGCAGCCAACTTAAGGTCCAAATAACCTATAAGAAAGCCAGAATATTTATTTAGCTAAATAATTAGTCATTTGTCCACCATCATCAAAGCTTCATTTATTTCATAATGCAGAATTGCTATGTGGGCAAACTATAAGTGAGAGAGAAAGAAAACAAAGTCTGGAATACTGGGCCTTCAAGGGAACAATCACAGAAAAAAATTGTAAACAAAATTTAGGTTATTACTTGTATGCATGAAAAATTTTAAATAAAAGCTTTGACTGGGAATCAAGGAGCTCTTTTTTTGGTTACGATTTAATGCAATACCAAATTATTGGAAGAGAACAGGATAAGTAACATGCCACTACCTCAAACACTAGTTATATTTAGTCAATACATACATAAGTAAACATTAAGTGTTTGGCATCTCTTAAGTTTTAAATGATATATTTAAGAACTTTAAATAGTGAATCCCTTTGAGCAATAGTAAATATTTCTTAACCTCAACAAAATATTTCAGACCTCAGCATCTGGTAAGATTTAATGATGCATATTTATTATTCAGTTAAAAATAATTTTGCTGGTTTCACTTGATTTTCTTCCAAAGAGATTATGCCACTACGCATGTTTAGGTAGACTGCTTGTATCCTCATGTTTAGTTAGACACTGTTTTCTTTTTCTGTGCGAAACATCAAAGGCATAAGTGAGTAATCTGCGACTCTCCTATTACTATTAAAAGTGCCTACGTGAGTATTGGATTCACACTTTCACATTTACTTAAAAAGGGTTAAACCTGAGAGATGTGGAGGATTCTGGGAAGATTTTGCCATCTGATTTGGAAAAATAAACAAAAAATTTTCTCCACTAGTTTCAATGTAGAAAACTCTTATTAACAATGGAAGCGTGGTTCCTTAATAGTCATCTAGACTTACAGAAACATCAGCGGAACTGATGCTATTACAAAAAATTACTCCGTTTGGAAAATGCTGAGTGGATAACACTCTAAGATCTGCTTGATGGATACGAATTAGATGAGAGTAAAAATGTGAAATTTTGTGTCATCCACTGCCTTCAACTTTTTTCGTCCACTTCTGATGATCACAGCTAATTGAAATTTATCCCACTTGTCAAAACACCTCAACATTGAGATAACAAGTGATGGAAGTAGAAACAGAGAAAATGATAGTCATAGCTGAATGCCCTGGGAGGAGCTGACTGAACTCCAATATCTCATAAGGGAGGGATCAAGAGAGCCAAATGGAGAGAACTGAGAGACAGATGAGCATAATTGCCTGTTACTTTTCCATAGCAGACAAAAGGCAAGGAGTGGACGTGACAGGCCACTGTTCTTTTGGAGAACAAGTGACTACAGCAAGTGTAAAGGATTTGCACAGATTTCTTGAGTGGGGCCAGAGTAAGTTAATGAGGTAACAAGACATCACCAGTGTGTATCACTTTAATGGAGCATCCCAGGTCAGGGCTGGGACGAATTTCAATGTCTGAGCTCTGTACTCCAGTTATTTCCTCCAAGCCATACTCCTAAACTGTCATTTCTGTAAGGAGTAACTGCCATTAGAAACAGCAAGACAGAAAACGTGTTTCATTCAGAAAAGATTTGTTGTTTTTTGTTCTCGGGGTAACAACTCTCATATAATTTCAGTTGCATTAAAAGATAAGGGAAAAAGAACTAGACTATAAAGAACTTCAGTTCATAATTCCATAGCGATTTGCATAAACCTTAGTTCACCCCCTCTTCCACTTCTTTGTGACTATCAATAGTGTTTAGAATAGTTATTCTTATATTCATATCTTATCATTTCTATGAACAAAATGCAATAGCAACTTCTCAACCAGGAACTCTTTAACAACTTAAGAAGCATAAGAGAAAGAAAACGTAATTAGCTAGATGGAAATTTTCTACTTAAAAACCAAAGCACACTGTAAATGCATCTTCTGGTACATCTGTGTTAGTATTATTCAGATTTACCTATCAGTCATACAATGCCACCTCCTCACCTCCAGTTCTCTTCAATTGACTACAGGTACCACTACTTCTAAATTGGGTGCTGATATAGAGGGTAGTTCAAGAGTGCTTGGCTTAACTTCAGATTATGCTTTTAAATTTATGTTCAGATTCAAATTCAGATCAAGCTAATAGACATGTCCTCGGATGGGAAGAAGCATGGAAAGTACCTAGTTACCAAAGCATGTACGTGATATACAGTATGTGGAAGCTCTTGAGAGTCTTGTTTTTACCCATTTTCATGCACAATAACAATACCTGACAGGATTTCGACTGGCACAAGTACATTGTCTGTCAAAGGTGCTTGAAGATTTATTTGGCTCTCAGTCGACTCACATTATTACAAGCTCTTTGATACACAGAGCACAAAGCAGCTTAACACTGTTGCTATTAGTGTTCAAGCCACACTGAAAACACTTCATTAAACAGCCTACTGCAGTGTAATTGTTTAATAATATTTTGATTAGGTTGTTTAGTAGACAATCCATGCTGTAAAACATTCTCTTGCTGTCAAGTGAATCACTGGTAAAAAGGCTATAGCAAAATACTTAACTGCATTGCCTAGAAAAAAATTAAATGGAAAATTAAAAACCAACCGAAGTCAATCTGCTCCTTGTATTCACTGTATTAGTTTCCTATAGCTCCTATGACAAAGTACCACAAACTTAGTGGCTTAAAACTATGCATATGCATGATCTTATAGTTCTGTGTGTCAGTAGCCTGACACGGGTCTCCCAGGACTAAAGTCAGGGTCAGCAGAGCTGGGTTCCTTTTGGGAAGCTCTAAAGGAGGACCTACTTTGGGTTTTTTTTTTCAGCTTCTTAAGGTTTCTTGCATTCTTTGGCTCATGGCTGTCTTCCCTCATTTTCAAAACCAGCAATGGTCAATTATTTCTCACACCACTTAAGTCTGACACTAACACTTCTACCTCTTTTCTTCAGATGGAAGGACCTTCGGGTCCACCCAAATAATCAAGGATAATCTATTTTAAGGCCATCTACTCAACAACTACCTTGACGCCCCCTTGCCATGTAACATGTGTAACCCCATGTGCCAGGAATCAGGATACGGAAATATTTTTAGGTGAGGGAAAAGGGAGATTATTCTGCCTACCACCCCCATCATGTTCCCTCATGAAAGTTATAAAAAACTCATATTTCACAGAGAAAATTCTCCTTGAGTGAGTGGATTGGGAACTTTAAGAAGAATGTCGACACACACACACACCCACACACACACACATCCTGTACTTTTTATTTAAAAAGTACTAGTTAAGTCCTTAGTCTGTGGGAGATATAATTCTGTGAGCCTTAGATACAACGGTGACAAGGAATTCCTGTGCTCAGAGGGAAAGCAGTGGCTATGATGGGTAATGCATTCATTCTCCCTACTGGGTACAAATGAGCTGTAGCTCTCAAGAGTGAGGACGTGGGCTTACACCATTTTCATCAGTTCTACTTTCATCCCAACGATAGTACTTGGACCTTCTGTCATTAGGGAGTTTGCTAACTCTGCTTGCTGGCTTCAAACAGTAGTTGCTATTCTTCTATGTCATACACAATACTTACCAGTTTCCCAAACATTTCTTGATGGCAATATGTGTTTCCTGAAAAAATCTGAACAATTCTGTTGAATTTTTAAGTTTGGATGTCATTTTGCTTAGTGAAAAGGTTTCTTAATCTTTGAGGTAGTAAGTAAAAAATATACACATTTCAAAACCTAATAAAATGTTTCTATTGTAGCATCATAAGTTTTATGATTTAAAAAGAAAGCTTTAAATATTAGGCACAATAACTTCATTGCATCCCAAACTCCAGTTTGAATAGTAAAAACATCTTTTTTTATATAAAGACCAGTTCTTTCACTTTGCATGGTATTTTTAAATCTGTTTGGTGAAGCCCAGCTTCTTGATAGCTATACAGAGCATTTGTAATTTCTGCTTTGTGTCACTCCTACAAATATTTTTAAAAAGCTACAATCTGAGCCCTGTGATAGAATAAACTCCTCCAATCCGTGTTATACCTTGGTGTCAGACCCCTTCATTGCCTGGTCATGTTCATTTGCGTAGAGTCCAGGTAATATCAGTATTTCCTCTGAAACCTTGTTCCTGGAAGGAAATAGTACCCTCTTGGTGAGATCTGATCCGATTCTCCCCACCCACTTGCTAAGGTACTAGGTTGCCATTGTTGTGGACAAAGACCCTGTCTGTGGCATAAACCCTCACAGTTTGCTTTTTATTTTTACAGTATGTTTTAATTGAATCTACTGGTGTTTTTATTTTGCTTTTACTTCATTTAGATTGTTTTAGTAGTGCTGCTCTCAAGTCTCTCTTTTCCTCTACTGGTACCAGCCTCTTATTAATCTAGTTCTTAATCTTATATTTTAATATGAAAGTGAAAACTGTAACTATGGCTTCGTTTACCTTCACCTTATTTGATGTAGTTTAAGCTGACTGAGAGCTGCTGAGCTATTGATTCTCTAATTCAAACCTACGCAATTTCCTTCCTTGGGTCATGTCAGCTGCACAGTTGGGTAAATACCCTGGGTACCTTCAGTAAAGTAATGGAAAAAGTTGAATGAGATTAGTCCAAAGAATGCCAGCAAAGGTGGTCTCCAAGGCACGAAGCAATACACTCCAGGCAAGGCTTTCTCACTCACCTGACTGGATTGTTGGCTATTGCAGTAATTACTGCACACCAATTTATTCTTCTACTTAACATTCTTAGTACTTTTCACATAAGACTGAATGCAAAATACTGGTGTGTGGAACAAATAAAAGCAGCATTCTCTGTTGGACACTGGGCCAGCATCCCACAGCTCACTGCCCAGTTTCTGCTTTCCTGGGGAACTCCTCCATCGAACCCAGAGCCTCGAGGCTTGAAAAGTGATCATTAGAAATTTTTGACTTTGTAAGACAACAGAAATCTGAGTTGAAACTGCATTAAATGTATGCTGTGAATCAGTCAGCTTCACCATCAGGTCCACTGTGTTTTTTAGTTTCTGTTTGTCCTTTCAAAATATCAATGACTACTATCTATTTAATTATTTCTGGCTGTCATATTTCATGCTGGGGTATGAAATTGTGACATTAGCATTGTTTATTAAGCAAAATCTCTAGTCCTTTGTCCAATTGAGCATTACAACTAGAGAACAAAATATTTAGAATTAGACAATTATTTGAGACATAAGACATTTTAGAAATCATTGATTTTGATTTTCCAGACCTCATTTTACAGATGAGAAAACTATGGCCCTGGGAGTTTAAAGAATATTGCTAATGACAAACAGCTAGAAATTAATAGAAGAAAACCCTCATTTTGAATTTGGTGATTTTTCTCGCATTATTTTCAGACTCATTTTTTTAAGGAGATACACTAGATATGTGGAAAGGGTAAACCCTAAATTCATTCAAATGTAGCCAGTTCTTCCTGTTGACACACAAGCATGTATCGATGTTGGTCTCCATACTTCCAGGAAGTTATAAATTTCAACAATGAATTTGATAAATGCTTGTAAGAATTTGTGACTATTTTAACTAGTAGCACATTATCCCTACATAGTTTGAATTTTTATATAAAATGTTTCTGAGGAAAGTGGGGGCACAGGGAGGGAAAATCCGCTCTCAGTTTATATAAAAATGCACTGCTCTCTGAGGAGCTTCCAAGGTTTCACCTATCATTGAGCTATGCCAGGAGCAGCATATTTTTAAAAGATTTGAATGACAAAACCACTTAGTGACTTTCATATAATGACATCCATCTACATATGCGTATATTAGCGTGTCTTCATGTGACAAAGGGGCACAAGGCTATTTAAAGGCATTGTTCAGGTAGTGATCTTGAGACCAAACACATTTTGTGCCAAGACTCCTAGTACCTACTGAACAAAAATTATTAGAGTTCTTAACTGTGGCTGAGAAAATATGTAGTTATCAGTTGTGAAAATAAAAAAGACATTAGCTGTCTAATAAAATAATATCTGCAATCTTGGGCAACAAAAGTTTAATGACAAAAGTAACCCCAACGATTTTTTTCGATCCTTTAATGTTTCTCCCTCGTTTCAAAATGTTGGGCTCTCCTACGCCAAGAGGGTCTTCTAGACAAAAGGTGTGCACTGAGTTTCTTGTTATACCAGTTTCCTTAGTACATGAAACACATTCTAAAGAAGAAGAAAAGTATGTGGGTCAAATAAGGAAAGTTCTATAGCTAAAAAAAACCCCAAGATTTAGAATTTAGAAAGAAGAGTCCACTTTGCTTATGAGAGAGGTTTAAATGCAACTTTTTTTCTGGAAATTTTGGATTGGAATTTAAGTTACAAGAAACATGACTGGACTTAGAATCATCATAATTATGCTCTTTCTCACTAAAACTTAATTATTTATATCCTAATTGCTTTAGAAATAGTTTTACGTTGGACACATTTGTTTAAAAGGGGTCAAGTAGGGGTGCATCATTTTTGGAAGATTAATTAATGAACTTGATTTTATATACACACATGCATATGCACAACATCCAATTCTAGGATATTTAACATACTTATTATCTTCATTAAATTTTTTCTGACATGATTTTCACCAAATATTATGTCCTAAACCAGAGCCAATCTAATTATCCTGTTAGATAAGAAACTTGAAGAATTGGATGATGATCCAGGTCACTGCCTGAAAGAAAAAATGTGATGAATGGTATAGGACACACTAGCCCTAGATATGTAATTATCCTTCCAAACTCAGGAGTTGAACATTAGCTGTAACAGCTCTCAATTGGGAGTCTTTAAATGATTGTGACTCATAGATACAATGAAATTAAAATCATAGAACATATCTTTGTTGTTTTCAGGATCTTAAACTAGTAGGGCAAAATATGCTACAGTGTTGTTGTTTTTTTTTAGTTTATTAGTGAGTAAGTGGTTAACCATATTTAAAAATCATTATGCCTTATAGTGCTCCACAGAATATACTCACTCACAATCTAAATCCAATTACAACAGGTCATCTTACCAAAACAGAACAGGGAAAAGGTTGTTGAGTTAATATCATGTTAATGCTAAAAACACATATGACTAATGAATATCTTAAATGACTACTCTGAATGTTATTCAACAAATGTAACAAATCAAACATAACTTTAAAGATGGGACAGGTTTTGAAAGCTCAGATCAGTCCTCTATGCATTTGGGGGTATGTATTCTCATTGGACAGAAGAAAAAGTTTTAATTTTTTAATGAAATTATCAAAAAGCCTGTTTGCCCCTTAGTTTATTAAATTTGGATTTTATCTAAAAATCCTATAATACAATACTGAAACAAAATACTATGCTTTTATCACTACTTTGCTCTCAGTAGAACTTGTTTCAATATATGCATTTCAAGGATGGTTCAATATCCACAAATCAGTAAATGTAATACACCACATAAACAAAAGCAAAGACAAAAACCACATGGTCATATCAATAGATGCGGAAAAAGTTTTTGATAAGGTACAACACCCATTTATGATAAAGGTACTCTTTATGAATAGAGGGAGCATTCCTCAATATAATAAAGGCCATATATGAAAGACCTACAGCCAACATCATACCCAATGGGCAAAAACTAAAAGCTGCTCCACTAAGATCAGGAACAAGACAAAGTTGTCCACTTTCACCACTTCTATTTAATATAGTGTTGGAAGTTTTAGCCTCAGCGATTAGGCAAGAAAAGGAGATAAAAGGCATTCAAATTCAAAAGGAGGAAACAAAACTGGCATTGTTTGCAGATGACATGATAGTGTACATGGAAAATCCTATTATAGACTCTACCAAAAAACTGCTTGAACTAATAAATGAATTTGACAAAACAGTGGGATACAAAGTCAATATCCAGAAATCAAAGGCATTTTTGTATACTAACAATGAATCAGCAGAAGCAGAAATCAAGAAAAAAATCCCATTCGATATAGCAAAAACAAAAATAAAATATCTGGGAATAAATCTAACCAAGGAGGTAAAAGACCTGTATGCAGAAAACTACACAACACTGAAAAAAGAAATCAAGGAAGACACAAACAAATGGAAACATATACTGTGTTCATGGATTGGAAGAATTAACATCATCAAAATGTCCATACTACCCAAAGCAATTTACAGATTCAATGCAATACCTATTAAAGTACCAATGGCATATTTCACAGACATAGAACAAACACTTCAAAAATTTATATGGAACCATAAAAGACCCCGAATAGCAGCTGCAATGTTAAGAAAGAAGAACAAAGTAGGAGAGATCACAATACCTGATATCAAACTGTATTACAAGGCCACTGTAATCAAAACAGCCTGGTACTGGCATAAAAACAGGCACATAGACCAATGGAACAGAACAGAGAGCCCAGAAATAAACCCAACTCTCTACAGTCAATTAATATTCGACAAAGGGGGCAGTAACATAAAATGGAGTAAAGATAGCCTCTTCAACAAATGGTGTTGGGAGAACTGGACAGCTACATGCAAAAAAATGAAACTCGAGCACCAACTTACATCATACACCAAAATAAATTCAAGGTGGATAAAAGACTTAAATATAAGCCATGACACCATTAAAGTCCTAGAGGAGAACATTGGCAGGAAAATCTCAGATATTTCACGCAGCAACATTTTTACTGATATGTCCCCTAGAGCAAGGACTATAAAGGAAAGAATAAACAAATGGGATCTCATCAAAATAAAAAGCTTCTGCGCAGCTAAAGAAAACAGCATTAAAATAAAAAGACAACCAACTGTATGGGAAAACATATTTGCCAATGATACCTCAGACAAAGGTTTAATCTCCAAAATATACAAAGAACTCACACGACTTCACTCTAAGAAGACAACTAACCCAATTAAAAAATGGGGAAAGGACTTGAACAGACACTTCTGCAAGGAGGACATACAGAGGATCCAGAGACACATGAAAAGATGCTCAATATCACTAGCTATCAGAGAGATGCAAATTAAAACTACAATGAGATACCACTTTACACCGATGAGAATGGCTATCATAAACAAAGCAATAAACAACAAAAGTTGGAGAGGGGGTGGGGAAAGGGGGACTCTGGTCCACTGTTGGTGGCATTGCAGACTGTTACAACCATTATGGAAAACAGTATGGAATTTTCTCAGAAAACTAAAATTGCACTTGCCTTTTGACCCAGCAATTCCACTGCTAGGATTGTATCCTAAGAACCCTAAAACACCAATCCCAAAGAACCTATTCACCCCAATGTTTATAGCAGCACAATTTACAATAGCCAAGAGTTGGAAGCAATGTAGGTGCCCATCAGTAAACAAATGGATCAAAAAACTATGGTACATATACACAATGGAATTTTATGCTGCAGAAAGAAAGAAGGAGCTCCTACCCTTTGCAACATCATGGATGGAACTGGAAAGCATTATGCTGAGTGAAAAAAGCCAGATGTTGAAGGACAAATACCATATGATCTCACCTTTAACAGGAAGCTAAACAACAAAACAAACAAGCAAGAAAACTATAACCAAAGACACTGAAATAGAGAACAGGCTGACAGTGACCAGAGGGGAGAGGGGAGGGAATTTTCAGGGGAAATAGGGGAGGGATTTAGAGGAACCTATATAAAGGATACATGGACAACAACTGAGAAGGGTGGAAATGGGAGGGAGGGGGGAGCATGGGGGGTGGGATGGGATGGGAGTAATGGACAGAAAACTGTACTTGAAAAATAATTAAATAAAAAAATTGGAAAAAAAAGAGAAATAAAAAACTAGTATAATCTAAAATGTTCATGTGGCTAGGACTTAAAAATTGGACTAGTATGCATTAAAGAATTTATAATATTTTCCTGAAAAAATATTTTAAATTGTTGGTCACTGAGTAACTTTTGCCTACAATCATAAAGATGCAAGTTCTTCCACACAACCCAGGTAAATGCAAAAGACAATGTAAATTTTTTATATCAACCTTCCATTATCATGACCCAAATATTGCTGGAGCACGGTAGTGATGAAAAGTTAGCAACTAACATAAAAATGGCTGCTTTTTGTGACACAGTTTACATTTACTTTATAGCATCAGTCTCCAAATCAAGTCTTCCCCTGAAATCATGGGCTCTCAGCCCTTCTCCATAATCATCCTCCCAATGATATGTGACAATATTAAGCAAAGATATGCCTAATGGGGTTAATTTCAAATTCAATCTATTGACAGTGAAATTTAATAGTGATTCATCTACAAAACTAGGAGGTTGAAAAAGAAGGGAAAAAACATTCAAACAGCACAATTTAAAATATTCCAGTATCTGTACAAACAATTAAAAAGTTTTGTTAATTAGGTACACATGGAGAAACAGAGAAAAATGATTCCAGATTAAATGCTCTTCAAGGTGAAATGATTTGATCTTATAGGAAATGGAAGAAGTAGTTAAAGGAAAGGTTGCCAACAGAGATGGCTTCCACTTCCCCAAGGCCCCCAAAGAAAAAGTGTCAAATGTTCTAGATACCACAGAAGGCCTTCCTTCACTGCCCAGCTCTGAATTCAATTTACTGGCTTGTTTTTAAGTTAGCTTATGTCAGGAAAAAAAAAAAAGACAAATAGATGTGTCTTCAATGTTAATATAATACATTTACCTGATCTAATGAAAAATTCAAAAATTTTTTCACCATGCTTTTGAATACAGATAAATTTTCCACAATCTAGAATTCATGAAGAGGTTAAGTCATTAATTTATTTTAAAATTAAGCAGCCCTGGCTGGTGTGACTCAGTGGGTTGAGTGCGGGCCCGTGAATCAAAGGATCGCAGTTCAATTCCCAGTCAGGGCACATGCCTGGGTTGCAGGCTAGTTCCAAGTAGGGGATGCACAAGAAGCAACCATACATTGATATTTCTCTCTCTCTCTCTCTCCTTCCCTTCCCCTCTAAAGATAAATAAATAAAATCTTAAAAAATAAAATACAATAAAATAAAGCAGCTGATTAGCTTGTTTGAGAGATTTAAACAAATAAAATTTCCTTTCTCACCATGACTCAGTTTCATTTCTTGTGTATACAGTCTATTGGTTTGAAATCACTTGAAAATTATAATTTTAAACTTGATGTTCACCATGGATGCCTAAAAGATAAGTGAACTCAAGCTCATTTTAAAAGTAGCAGTAAAGATATTCCTATGCTCTATTAATTTAGTTTAGCCCTTATTAATATTTGTAAAAGATACCCAAAATATTCTAATATCTACCCTACCTACAGAAGATAATTTCTAAGACCACAACAGATACCTGGGCCCTCAGATAGTCGCAAACCCTATGCACACTGTGTTTTTCTTACATACACACACTGCCATGATAAAGTTTAAATTATAAATTAGGTACTGTAAGAGATTAATAATGAGAAATTGATGGCTTCTTTTTAGCATATCTGAATTGTCAGCATTACTGTTTTTGCACTTTGGGACCACTATTAAGTAAAATAAGGGTTACTTGATCACAAGCACTGAGATGCCTCAGTAGTCCTTCTAATAACCAAAACATTTGCTAAGTGACAATTGGGCGAGTAATTTATATGCCTTGTGGATAGGCTGGACAAAAGAATGGTTCATGTACCAAGAAGTACATGAAACAGCATACAAAAGATTTCAACATGCTGGTCAGTACTTTGCTGTGTTTAAAAATCATATTTGTATACAGTTTTCCTTGTGCATAGTTTTTTACTCCTTGTGAATGGAATCATACCTCTTATGGAATTCAGTGGCTGTCTTTTTATGTTAAACATTATGATCTAGGGTTTTATCCACACTCTTTCTTAGAGTTAAAAACAATTTATTTTAATATTGAATAGTAAACCACTCTATGAGTGTGCCAGAATTATTTTTCATTTCACTATTGATGACCACTTGTGTTTTTAGTTGTGATTTGTTTTGTTTGCACTCATTAGAATTTTTGCTATGAACATTTGTACTCATGTCTTCTGGTCCACTTTTCAGAGTTTTTTAGGTCTGTAATTTGGAGTGGAATTGCTCAGTTTAAGGTTAGACAATCTTCATGTTTATTAAATAATGTCTAGTAAATGTCTAATGTCTAAATTATTTTCCAAAGCATTTGTACTAATTTACACTCCATGAGAATTATTTGAGAGGTTGTTATTGTTCTACATTTTCTTAACATTTGGCATTTTCTAGTGTATAATATTTTTGCAAATATAATGGGCGTGAAACTATATCTCATTGTAGGCTTGTTTTACATATCTCTAAGTGCTAGTTAAGCATCTTTTTTTAGGTTTATGTGTCATTTGAGTTTTATCTTGTGTGAAATGACTATTCAGGATTTTTTCTACAGAGTTGTTTGTTTTAATTGTATTGACTTGGAGGGACTCTGCGTGCTAATTCTTTGTCAGTGATACAGGTTGCATATTTTAAATTTTTATGATCTCTTTAGATGAATGTAATTTCATAATTTTTAATAAAGTTCATTTAATCAACTTTTTCTTAGTGATTTCTATGTTTTCCATCAGGTAAATATTTTCTTACTCAGAGAATATAGAGATAATTTCCCGTTACAGAACAAATAGGGCATTTTGTATGCCTGCCTCCAAAAAAGCCAAACTCATGAGGCAGTTGCTGATGCAAAGGAAAAAGGTTTTCTATTCAGGTGCTGCCCGACCTGGGAGAATGGCAGGCTTCTTATCTCAGAGCTCATCTCCTCCAAAAAACCAAGACAAAGCCTAACCATCCTCAAAAAGACCAATACAAAAGCCAAGGCCCAGAGTTTCTGCTCCATTTTATCACACCATCCTTTCGAGTCCAGAGACATCTGCTATGTCCTCATTCAGGTAGCTTAGCTTGTTACCAACTACTGTCCATTGCAGGATCTTCCCTGGAGGTCATGGGCTATGTGGTTGATAATGCCAGGGGCCCATGTATAGGACCAGCCAGTGCACTGTCCAAGTGTAGGTCCAAAAAATGAGCCACGTCCAGGATCAAGAATTTCATTGTTCCCCAGAGACTTTATCAGCCTGGGAGTGGGATGAACCAAGTTCTTTCTCAAAATGACCTACTGACTTCCCAAACTTTCCAGCATTTTGGGTGGATCCATCTTTCAACCAATCCTTTCCTTCCTCAAGCCAGACTGGCAGGCCTCTTTGGTCCAGAACCTCCCCTAGTGCCATTTTGATTTCAGTGATGCATGTGCCTGCCTTTCCCTGGTCCCACTCCCAATCTGGTACCAGAAGGGTAAGAGAAGGGCTTTTCATGTGTTCAATGTGAAAACCTCTCCCTGACTCCATCATGGCTGGTGGGAGAGACTCCACTGACTCCCACATTCTGAGGCCGCCAGCATCCCTGCCCTTGGGGTCTCATTCCTGTTGCCATGGCTCTAACATCTCCGAGCCAATGCTCCACCACAGCTGGGCCCAACTATTGCCCTGACAGTGAGTGGTGGTGCCCTGCCAGTCATGGTGCTCGCCAAGGTTCCTGTTGCCTCTGAGCCAGGCAGTCACGTGACCAAGATGCCTGGCATCCAGACAGTCCTCTACAACCATCAGCACAGCCTCAGCATCCTAAAGAGTCAGCTCCTACACCATTACATAGAGCACACCCTCCTCCTTTGCAACTTCATACAGACTGACAAGCACTGGGCACCTTGGCTCGCCAAGAAGGGCAGACTGAGGGTGCACGTTCATCTACCAGTAACATTCTTATATTGTATTTTAAAAGTTTTATAATTTTTCTTTCTATATAAATTTTAGGGTTTTTAAAATATTTTTGGGTGTATGATGTGAGGTTAGAATCTTATTAAAATTATTTACATGTCATTAATTAATTTTACCAGCACTGTATGTTGACCAAGAAAGGCAGAAAAGACTCAATTAGTTCCCCTTTGATTGCATGCTTTATTTTTACATGATTTGTTTAGGTAAGACTACTTAATATGAGATCTAACTTATTAACAAAAATTTGCATGTACAATACATTATTGTTGACTATAGGTACGCAGTTGTATAGCAAATCTCCAGGGCTTATTCATGTTGCTAAGTCTAAGACTTTATGCCCCTTGATTAGTAACTTCCCATTTCCCCCACTCTCCAACCCCTGGTCACCATCATTCCATTTTTTGATTCTACAAATTTGACTGTATAAGAATACATCATAGAATGGAATCCTGCAGTATTTGTCTTTCTGTGACTGGCTTATGTTTCTCAGATGAGTGACCTCAGGACTCATCCAGATTGCTGCATAATGCAGAATTTTTATCTTTTTTTAAAGACTGTAAAATATCCCAATATATGTATATACTACATTTTCTTTATCTAGTCATCCTTCAGTGGACATTTAGATTATTTTCACATCTTGCCATTGTGAATAGCAATGCAATTAACATAAGAATTCTAGTATTTCTTTAAGATTCTGATTTCGATCCTTTATGATAAATAGGAGTGGGGTTGCTGGATCACACGGTACTTTTGTTTTTCATTTTTTAAGGAACCTCCATATTCCTTTCCATAGCTGAATACTTACTGTTGAATTTATTGGTTTTCTATTGCCATTTAATTTGTAAATGATCCGGTTCCAAATCCCATCCTGAGGGTCAGGCTTTTAGTATTATTTCTGATACAAATGATCGCACCCTGTTCTCCAAAATAACACAGCTTTAGATAAAGCTAGATATACGAGTAGTTGATATAAAAATATGATTCCAGGGAACAGGAAGGATGGAAAGAGTGCGTGAAGTGTAAAATAAAAGGTGTATTATCAATCTGACTATAACAGCAGGTTATGAGACTATTAAAATGTCTTATGAAACCTCTCATGATGATAATCCAGCAGAGGAAGAAAGAGAAAGACATTTATTTGTTCATTGGTTCCTGTTATCTACTGCTGACTAGATTATGAGTTCCAAGATAGTTGAGAGAGGTTTTCAACTGTTTTATCATTGTTATATCATCAGTCCTATAGCAGAAACTGAATAACTAGTTACAGGATGGCTGAATGAATTTTTTCATAATTATAATCCATCCTCTACTCACATGTAGTTTCTGGCTCATTCTCCCTTCCCCCTAATCATAGAATATAATTATACATAAGTTAGAGCTTTTCATTTTATATTCTATATCTTTTAATAACTCTTTTGAATTTACTACACCTCCTCCCCACTACAGAAAGAAAAATTTTTTCACATACATCTTTCAGCCCACAAAGGCACTATGCCTATTTCATAACTTAATTTTTATTTTTGCTGATTATATTTTATTAATAGAATCAATGTATTTTTTCTTCAAACATACTTGGTTACTTTATAGCACATTTTTCATTTTTACTCACATTTTCAATTTGTTTATATTCTTAAACTTATCCAATTATATTCAAACCACTAATTATGATATTATTTGTCACTTTTGAGTCTTTTCTCTATTTTTTCTGCTAGTTAGAGATCACGTTACTTTATTTTCTTTTTTTCTCTATCAGCTTCTATTATGTGTAACAACATCAATCAAAATAATTTGAGAAAGTTTGAGGGCATATTTCTGCAAAGAATATTTGTATTAGCTTCTGTTATGTCCATTGGTAGTGCTGGTCAGTAGAAACAGCGAGTTTTAAACTAAATGAAAACACTTGCAATTTGGGATCATATGAATATAAGCGAGAGGCTGGAGCAGAGTCATTTGAGTTTGATACTGGTGAGGGAGATCTCTGTATTTCAACTCACTGCTAAGATTTCAAATAAGCAATTTTTTTAATGATTTTAAGAAGCAAATTTGTTGGATTTACTCTCATATTGGTGGTGATGCCATTTTGGCTCTCAGGCGGAACTTAATTAGATTGCATAGCTTTGGCTAATTCTGGACTTTGAGTTCTATACTCCACTTTCTATATATGATCAGAAAATTAAAAACTGAAGTTCACCTGCTTGGTTCCTAACACAACACCCAGATTTGGTATCAGCTCACCAGTTAAGATACTAGTTATTAAATTTTTGGTTTCTCAATGATACATCTCCAAGAGGCTAATATTTAAAATTTATAAAGAACTTACAAAATTCAACACACAAAACTACCTAATGAAAAATTAACAATGGATCTAAATAGACACTTCTCCAAAGAAGAAATACACATAGCCAACAGACACATGAAAAGATGCTTAGCATCACTAACCATCAGAGAAATGCAAATCAAAACCAGAGTGAACTATCACCTCACAACTATCACAGTGGCTATCCTCAGGAAATTAACAAACAATTGCCAGCAAGGTTGTGCAGAACAGGAACTCTTTTGCAATGTTGTCAGTAGAAATGCAGACTGAGCTACCACTGTGGAGAGCAGTATGGAGACACCTCAAAAAATACAGGCGGATCTGCCTTTTAGCCAAGCAACCTACTTCTGGGGATATCAAGGAACCCAAAACACTAATTTGAAAAAAATATAACCGTCTTTATGTTTATTGCAGTGTTATTTACAATAACAAAGATTTGGAAGGAGCCAAAAAGCCTCTCAGTAGAAAAAAATTAATAAACTTGTATCTTAAGTGGTGAGTTGACACTAAATCTGGGTCTTGTATTAGAAACCAAACAGGGGAACTTGAGCTTTTATTTTTCTGGTCATATATAGAAAATGGGGTATACAATTCAAAGTCCAGAACTGGTCAAAGCTATAAAATTTAATTGAGACCAGCCTGAAAGCCAAAATGGCATCATCATCAATATGAGAGTAAATCTAACAAACTTACTTCCTAAAGCATTAAAAATTATTGTCAGATGTATTGTTGGTGAATACGTTCTCCCACTTAGTGAGTTGCCTTTTCATTTTGTTGAGGGTTTCCTTTGCTGTGCAAAACCTTTTTAGTTTAATGTAGTCCCATTTGTTTACCTTTTTTGTTTTGTTTTGTTTTCCTTGCCCAAGGAGATATACCAGAAAAAAATATTGAGACAAGAAATATCTGAGATTATACTGCCTAGGTTTCCTTTTTTTAAATTTAATCTTTATTGTATTTTTCCAGGACTTTATAGAACCTTCCCTGCAGCAATCACCGCACTGTTGATCTTGTCCATGAGTCCTTTTTCCTTTTTGCTCAATCACTCCACTTCCTAAACCCCACCCTGTATCTATTATCTGTTCTCCATCTACGAGTGTCTTTCTGTTTTACTTATTCATTCAGTTTGTTTATTAGATTCCACATAAAAGTGAAATAATATGGTATTTGTCTTTCTCTGGCAGGCTTATTTCACTTAGCATAATGTTCTCCAGGTCCATCCATAGTGTTGCAAAGGGTAAATTTTTCTTTTTTTTATGGCCAAATAGAATTTCATTGTGTAATTGTCTTAAAGTTGTTTTACCCACTATCTACTGATAGACATGTAGGCTGCTTCCATATCTTGGTGATTGTAAATAAAGCTGCAATGAACACAATGGTTCTCTTGTTACTTCAGATTAGTGTTTTGGGTTTTTTTGGATATATTCCGAGAAACAAAATCACTGGGTCAAAAGGCAGATCCATTTTTACTTTTTTGAGGTATCTCCATAGTGCTTTCCATAGTACCTATACCAGTCTGCATACCTACCAACAAAGCAAATTGGTTCCTTTTCCTCTACCTCCTCTCCAGTACTTGGTATTTGTTGATTCATTGATGATAGCCATTGCAACAGGTTTGAGATGGTATCTCATTGTGGTTTTAATTTGCATTTCTCTGATGGTTAGTGACATTGAACAACTTTTCTTGTGTCTATTGGCCATCTGTGTGTCTTCCTTGCTGAAGTATCTATTCAGGTTCTTTGCTTATTTTTAAATTGAGTTGTTTATATTTTTGGTGCTGAGTTTTATATGTACTTTATAAATTGTGGATATTAACCCCTTTTCAGACATACTGGTGAACATGGTCTCCCATTCTGTGGGTTGTCTTTATAGTTTGTTGACAATTTCCTTTGCTGTGTAAAATCTTTTTAGTTTGATGCAGTCCCATTTGTTTATTTTTCTGTTGTTTTCCTTGCCTTGGGAGATATATCTGAAAAAAATTCTATGAGCAACATCCAATATTCTGCTGCTTATGTTTTCTTCTAGGATTTTTATGGTTCTAGGTCTAACATTTAAGTCTTTGATCCATTTTGAATTTATTCTTGTGTATGTGGTAAGGAGATTGTTTAATTTCATTGTTTGTACATTTTTGTCTGATTTTTCCAAGATCAATAAATTTACCAAGATCATTTATTGAACAGGCTATCTTTACTCCATTGTATGTTCTTGCAAATATGTAAAAACATAAAATGTACATTGTATGTTCTTTATCAAATATTAATAAACTATAAAGGTATGGGTTTATTTCCAAGCTCTCTATTTTGTTCCATTGATTTAAATATCTGTGTTCATGCCATTACCATGCTGTTTAGATTACTATGGCCTTGTAGTATTGTCTGATATCACCATGATTCCTCCAACTTTGCTCTTTTTTCTCAAGATTACTTTAACTATTTGGGTTCTTTTGCAGTTCCATATAAATTTTTGGAGTATTAATGTATTGAACATAGTTTATATACCTGGCCTTTTATATATAGTGGGCCATTTATATATACCATCTCAATTAATTACATTACCAGCATTAGAAGATAGGTATTTATGGGGATTCTCAGCTTAGAAAAGTATATAATGAAATGCTCAATATCACGTAGACTGGAAACAAAGTTTGCATTTAATAGAAGCTTGACTTCAAAAAATGGAATATAACTGAAAATTTATTATTTTGAAAATGATTTATCCTTTCAATGGTACTGCTAAATTATTTGAGGAAATATAAATTTACTTATAGGCATCAAGAAAGTACATAAACCAGTTTTATGTGGACAATGAGTGCATTTCACTTTGATGTTGCTGTCCAATTTTTGTTCTAATCACTACTTAGCAATTTATGACTCCAGAAATCCAATCACATATCATTTTGCATCAGTCAACATGACAAGTCTATTATACCCTGGCAAGTAAGTCCTCAATCCTTATTTCCCAAACCAAGTTGTAGTGAACATTCATTCATCAGTGATACCAATCTATTATATAATTCAAGAAAAAGTAATTACCTAGTGATGTTGCAAAACATTAAGACAAGGTGGATAACAAATAAAATTAAATTTGTAGTCAGTTTTTAAAATATTTTTTCAAATATTTTGAAAAATTGTTTCAAAATTTTATAAACTTTGGCCCATAGGTCATATCATCCTTTAAAAAGCGAACTTACCTGACATCATATAAATCATTTAATTTACACTCATCCCCTTTCTGAAGTATAGCATCAAGAGAAAGAGAAATTTAACAAAACAATAACTCCTTCATAAAAAAGCTTTTGAGGTACCATTATCTATGTTATAATTGATTTATAGGCCCTTATTTTAGAAGTTAAACACTTATTTTTAGGCATTATTCTTTACATTTTTTCTATAATTTCATAGCTTATGTTTAACAAAAACTTGAAAATGTTCACTGAAAGAGTCACTGAAGCATAAAAGTAATGACATATTTTTGGCAAACAATAAGCAAATAATGTTTAAAAATCATATACAAACAAGCACTGAATTTTAAGGAAGGAAAAAATCACCTTAATATTCCTTGAATTTATCAGTAAGATAATAAATTTTAATATCACATTTTAAGTCTCTAAGGATGCTTATTAAATGAAGATTTATAAATGGTTAAGTTCAATTTTTAAAAAATTCAAAGACAATCTTTTTATTGATCTTGATAAATGAAAACAATATTATTGATAGCATGTTGATCCTTTAATTATACTATATGTGAATTGAATACTTAGATTGAAACTGTCAATCAGTTTCTCTGAAAATATTTTCTTTAGTAACAGCTTTTCAGCATGTCTTTGTTTATTAAAAACAGCACATCATTTCATCTGACTGCAGCTTCCTTCTTCTACCCCAAACTTAATCAATGACTTATATGGCTCCAACCCACAGAAACTTGAATCTTCAGTGGGGTCATCTCACTTTAAATGAGTTGATAACATTCTTCTTTTGCTTCTTTTGGATTTTTCAATGTGGGTCCAAAGAAAATATTAGGTGTATACTTTCCAACCATAAACAAAAGTCAACTATGTATTTTATCATCAAAAAGGCTTTATTTGGGGAAAAGGACTGCAATCAGGTACTTGCAGACATGGGGAGCCACTGCAGGACGAGGGAGCAAGAAGTGGTAGGAAGATCTTTTTTAGAGAGGAAGAGGAAGTTAGGAGGAGGAGAAACAGGGTTTTGAACTAGAGGGTCCCAGAACAGAAAAGTTCCCCACTAACCTGGCTGGAGCAGGGGTGGGGCGAGGGGAAGGTGGTAAAACTTACCAAGACTGCCTAAGAAGCAGGAAGCCCCATGAGAGGCAGGAGATTCTTCAGGTCATAGGGAGTTTGGAGTGAGTATTTAAACAAAGTTCAGGAGCCATTTCACTCTCTCTGCCACGCACACTTAGCAAGGAAAAGAAAAGCGGGATGTAGCAACCATGCAGAGCTCTCTCCCATGCAGCTTAGAAAGGAGAAAGAGGGTTTCTGCCTCGTAGGCTGCAGTAGGGAGTAGGCCATGCACTGCTGCTGTGATCATGTTGCTCTAGCTGACTCCAAAGCTGCAAAGGACTCCCTCACAAGATCCTGTCCTGCTGCACCTGGATTTTACCTGGACTCTTAGACCTGTGCCTTTCCTGAGTTCTATCATGATCCAGGATAAAATAACACAGCTTTAGATAAAGCTAGATATACAAGTAGTTGATATAAAAATATGATTCCAGGGAACAGGAAGGATGGAAAGAGTGCATGAAGTGAAAAATAAAAGGTGTATTATCAATCTGACTATAACAGCAGGTTATGAGACTATTAAGATATCATATGAAGCCTCTCATGATGATAATCCAGCAAAGGAAGAAAGAGGAAGACATTTATTTGTTCATTGGTTCCTGGTATCTACTGCTGACTAGGTTATGAGCTCCAAGATAGTACCAAGATAGAAAGCAGGTTCACAGCACATGCTTTCCTGAACTATTACATAGAGGCTGATGGCAGCATATTCCAGATCTTCACAGATAAAGACATGGGAAATTTGGGGGGCTTTTAGCCTGGTGAGGAGCATAGGAAATATTGTGTCTCTTGGGAAAGGACGGCTCTGCGCAGAGGTACTCTGAATCCCCTACCCCAAGGTTGGAATATTATAAAAAAGATCTTCTCCTTCCAGCATTAATTGTTGGGTCCTTCACCAAGGTGCCAAGTGAACAGGCCCTGGTCTGTTCGCTTACAGTTTTGGTGAGTTCTGTAACAGAAGGACTATTGTAACCATCCAAGCTCTCTTGTAACGATAGCGTCCTTCCTGTAGGGCTTTTGCCACAACTGAGAGCTCCTCCCACAAGCCCTCTGGATTTCTGTCTAGGTTAGGGTCTTTGTCATAAATTTTGATACTTTCTTTCCAGGTGGCGAAAATAAGAGGTAAAATTGGGGCACTTTAGTTGGCCATGTTTTCTATCACATGAAGGAAGCCAGTTGTTGATGAGAAAGGATAATTTAATAGTTGGGGTCAGTAAATCTTTAATAAATGATGAGTTATAAATTTCCTCCTCTTCTTTAAGTTTTCTGTTTTGTTTTGTTATTTGTTAGTATGCAGAGAGCAGGAACCAAAGCCATGTTTAGAGCAAGGAGGACAATGAAATACCTCAAACATGCATAGGATGATGGGGTCAATAAGTGCTCATCTGAAGGGAAACACCACCCTCTCACAGGGCAAAGGAAACAACCTGTGCCTTTTGGGACTGAGGAGAGCCTGCGTTTATTGAAATTGAGAAAAATGTGCTTATGAGACACAGTGAAAAAACAAAGTGACTTCGCAACCCAAAGAAACATAAAAGCAGAGGACTCAGACCATGGACGGTGCATCCGGTGAGGAGTCACCCTGAGACATCCTGCACTGCACAGTCGGCCTTGGGAGAAAGTGCTCTGCCACGTCACCTTCCCTCTGACTCTGCCACGTCACCTTCCCTCTGACTCTGCTATACAAGCTGCCCACCACCCCTGGTTGCCTCCTGAACCCAGACCTGATTCGGACTCTTGAGACTCAGATTTGTCACCCCCCAGTTTTCTTGTGTGATGTTATTGCTGCTTATTTCTGAGTGAGTATTGTTGTTATTAGTTTAATATAGATTTCGATTGAATCCGCATTAATAAAAGCTGAGTGAATAGCACAGTTGCCTGGGCTGAGTCACTGTTATTCCTTAGTGCTGGCGTTACCTGCAGGGTTGGTGGTGGTACAAGCAACTCAGCACTTTCAAATCTTAAGGCCAGGATTGGACAACATGAGCAGGGACCAAGGGCTGACTTATAGAAAAGACGATATCAAAAAACATTCACTTGCTACATGGTGTTTATTTTACATTCTGTAAATCCTTTATCATGGTATAAAAATGTTCTACAATACTTTTGCATGTGGGTTTTAAAAATGTTATCCTATCAAGTAGTAATGCTTTATAAAACCAAAATTACCTCTTAAAGAGTGCTGGAAGCAATGCCAGGAAGAAGCAGTAAAATCAGTATCAGGAGACTTCCAATTAAGCCTGTTGGATTGTCCACCAGCTGTAAATGCCTTTCTTCTCAAGGCCTTACTAAAAAGAGAATTTAAAAAAATTTAAGCTACAAAATCCTAAAAACAAAGAGCAAGAGAGAAGGTATTGGTAGACAGCAGAAGTAAACTATCTTTAAAAAATATCTAATGGTGAAGTAATTAATCAGCAAAGACTACTTCTCATAACCCAAAGACACACAAGTTTCCAGATCAAAAGGGCCCATCAGATACTGAGTACAATGAATAAAACACACACACATATGTGCTGCAAAATATATTTTAGTGACATTTCAAAACATTAGAATAAAGACGGCACCTAAAATGTAAAATAAATATCCAAAAGCACTCAAAGGAAAAGGAATATGTATAAGAACAGTTTCTACCATCAAATTAGAAGGCAATAGTGCAATCTCTTTTAAAATCCAAAAGAACATAATTTTTCATCATACAATCTTAAACCAAGTCTACAATCTATCAAATCTGACCACTGTCTCCACTGCTTCCAATCTCCTACCATTCTTTGTCACTCACATTTGTGTGATTTCTTCCTAATTTGTATCCCCATATCATTTTTGGTTCCTGTTCAGTTTGTCTTTCACAAAAGAACCAAAGCAATATTTTTGACATACGTATCTAAATATGTGCCCTCCGTGATGAACATACTTCGGTGGCTTCTCGCTATTCCACACATGCCCTCCATGCTCTGCAAATGTTTAGCCCCAACCTCTCCCTCATTTTATCTCGATCTCTCTCTTTCATAGACCCAAAACTATAATACTGCTAAAAAATAGGAGTATGATCCTTGATATTGATCTTGACCATTATTTTTTTGTATTTGACACTAAAAACAAAGGTAACAAAAGCACAATTAAACAAGTGGGACTAGAGCACATTAAAAATTACATATGTTATAGCAAAATACTCATATGTGTTCATTTTTTCATATATCTTAATTTTAAGTTACATTTCTATTTGTTCAAACAGAGGAAAAACGATTTCTCTTTTCCTCCTTGTTTAAGGGATCACTTTTGTAAACCTAGACCTGAAGTGCTGAGTTTTTCCAATAGTCTTTTAGCATCCTCACTGAGTAATTACTTGGCAGCTATAGGAGTAGCAAGAAATCTTAATATAAAATTAGTATATTTTCTTTAAACAAGATATATTGGTTAAGATAGGCTACATACTATAACAAAGAACATCTTAAATTTTATTTTTTACTCATATCTCAGTCCAAATATAGTGTCTGGCAGCAAGATGACAATATGCTGATTAACAGGCAGAGTTTCCTTCCATATAGTAGATCTGCTACCCAATAGGGTCTGTAAATCTCCCTTTGAATTTTGCAGTTAAGAGATATGGGGAAAAAGACCAATTTGATTTCAGGAGGATTTTAAGGAGCAGGGTCTAGAAATACCACACATCACTTCCACCAACATTAGTGGCCAGAATGCAGTCATATGATTTTATCCCATCTCAAGAGAGTGTGGGAATAACTCTGTGCCAAAAGAAGTGAACTTGAACTTGATTGCCTAGCCACACAGCTTAATTTCTACTACTTAAAATAATTTTTCATTTGGTATGCATTTCAATGGGTCCTTTGTGGCTTTAAATAATAATCTCCACTTAAATAAAGTAGTGCTGAGATAATCAGGATAATTTCCTGATAGCAATGTAACAATTTTTAGCAATATATAGGCCATTTTATTTAAATATTTTATCTCTAAAAAGAGGTGTCATTTGCCTTTTTTTCAAATTTATACAATAGAATTAGAGAAAAAGTACACCAGATTTAAAACATGTCCACTTTCCCAGAGGATAACGTACACCCTTTTAGAAAAATAATGTAGATCAAGTTTTTCATTTGTGTTAAATAGTATTTTTTATATTTTTGAACAAAATGAAAAAACTTTATCTGTGCACACAGATACAGAAAAAAATATTTTTCAAAAAAACTACTGCACTTCTATTTTAAAGTAGATAAAGAATAAAATGATTTGGTCAAATAATGATTTTCCAGGTTTGTTTGGGTTACTATTTACTATGTCTCATTATTACTTTTAACAGAAATTAACATGCTGGAGGCAGTGTCTTATAATTGTATATAAACCGAGGAAATTGGATAATTTTTATTTTATGCAGAAAATTTTATCTTAAGATTTCACACATGCACAATGTCATTATTCTAATTACAAAATTATTCTCTAGAATTTAGCATAACGTTTTAAGATGCCTAAAATATTCAGGTATTTTTTTCAACTCTCAACTTCCTTTGTGTATCCAACTGGAGACTCACCAGCATATCAAACTCTGAAGAATTACACCAGCAATACCTACAGAGTAATTTATGAAGTTATCACTTTTTTTGGACCTGGTGTATAACCAGTAAAATGATCTTCCTAGTCCTCTTTCCTGTAGGCTGTTTCCTAAGGTGGCACAATGGCTCTAGTATTGTTTTACTGTTGCTATTAAAAAAAAATCTAGGCCCTTAGGATCTCATTCAAACTTTTGTTTCCAAGCACTTTAGGTGAAATCAAATATCATGAAATGTTTACGGTTTGTACTCAGCTATGAAAGAGTACTGTGAGAGAGGAATAGGGAAATAAAGACTGAAGATAAGAGAGCAGAGAATTCTAACCACCATTCTAAAAAGTGTAGGCTTAGTAGAGATTATCGGCATGGCTTCGCCAACTTGCTTTTGGCAGTTTCTGTTTAACGTCACCCTTTTCTGTGGGACCCGATGGCTAGTGGCCAAGAGGAGAATTCCTGGTGCTGGTAGGCATGTCTGCTGTTGTTCCCACTTGGAGGACAATTTAGAAATAGGGAGCTGATAACAGGGCCTCTTGAATTGAAGCTGATCATTGTTCTGTTTGTGGCTCCCTTTGGAAATGCTGATATTGAAATAATGTATACATAAAGGAAGGAAAAAAGAATAGTTCATTTACTGTGTCATCATGCAAAAAGAATATAGTGAGTTCATTACATCGTTTCAGATTCTGTTAGAGTACAAATTGAAATTATTGCAGCCCACAAACAGAATAAAAAGTACTTAGATATGATTGAGCAACACATATTTTTTTAATTATAAGGAGTGAAAGGTCATAATTACATGTATTCAAAAAGTTTGGACACATAATGTGTCCTCAAAAAAAGCCCTGTTAGAGGTTTGGAATCTTGAAAGCTTATTATTCTGTAGATGATCAAGCTAAGTTTCCAACCAGTTCTAAACTAAGATTCTGTGAAAGTTTTATTTCACTACATTATTAATCAGGATTTTACAACAGAAATATAAGGTGAGTTACCAAGCCAAGCCACCCATATAACTTTACAATTTTTAGTAGTCACATTAAAGAAAGTAAAAATAAAAAGGTAAAAATGATTTTAATAATATATTTTTCTTAACCGAATAGATCCTAAGTATCATTTCCACATATAATCAGTATTTTAAAGTATTAATGAGATATTTGTGGCCTTTCTTCACCTCCAATTCTTGAAAACCCTGAATTTTACACTGAGAGAGCTTTTCAATCCACCTAGCCACATTTCGGGAGCTCAGTAGCCATGTGTGGCGGCAGACTGCTGTATTAGCACAGCTATAACCCATCTGGATAGCTACAGTTTTGAAAGACATGAAAAATATTTTATCATTTCATGGCCATGTGAATGAATAGGGAATATCAAATCTGGCAATTTCATTCACACATATTTCAATACTCTCACAATTTCATCAGTAACATTTGAGTGTATTTTAAGAACACACATTGTATGCATATCATAATTGATCATTCCTTTCTCTTATGTTATAAGTATTTTTCAATACCTTCTGTTTTTATATTGGTGCATCATGACCTCCAAATGGTGTTTTTTTTCCTTAGAAATATCAACACTTGGAATATGAAGGCTTGAATTAGTATACAACACTTGAATTAGCTTATCTCTTAAGGTATTAATATTGACAAAAATAACAAAATATGACCTAATAAAACTAATATTTTAAATTATCTCCATAAAATAGTAGGAAGTATATTTCTTTACAACTGATATTTACCAAAAAAAGAGGAGGCAGAAGTAAATAGGAAGAGAATGAGAAGGAAAAAAAATGAAGGGACAAAAAAGAGGAGGAGGGAGTAGAGGAGGAAAAAGATAAAAACAAGAGGGAGGAGAAGAACAAGGACACCGGGAACAAGAACAGCAACAACTCTCACCGGCAACAAGGAGGAGGAGGAGGGAGTGGAGAGAAACAGGAGTGGAAGCGGGAGGAGCAAGAACACCATCAAAGCCACGTGGTAGTGAGGGGCTTGAAATCCTTCCACTGACAGAAAGTTGTTTCTGAAGGGACTCCATTTCTTGAATTCCACCAAATGCTACTGTACATTTAACATCCTGAAGAAGGCAGGGCTCATGCTGAGAGTAATGGCAGACAAAAGAACAGGTAGCTGGATCTGGAAAAAGGCTTTGCACAGTGAAAAAAGATTCATACACACTGAGAAATCCCCTTGCTGCATCCTGACAAATGTTACCTGCTTAAATACTGTCAATAAACAAGAATTGACTACCTCTGAGGCAGCGCATTTTGTTTGTAGAGCCTTGCACTCACTCTACACTTCCCTTTTAAGGACACGGTAGATCATTCATGTGTACATTGTTCTATTCTGGCCTCGGGAGACAACATAAATCTATCTAGGTCTGTAAGAGAATCCTTAAATATTTAAAAACATTTTTATCAACATATTTTTATTTATTTCTCATAAACTGGACTGTTAGCCACTTTGCCATGCTGATCTTTATACTTTAAATGTGCATTTGGTGAATTGTTATTTTTAATTATTTTGCTCAGAACTAAATGTTCTAGAAACAGTCAGTGGTAAATTTATTGGGTCATAATTTTGTCATGATCTTGGCATTATAAATCTATTCAAGTGGTCTAGGAATGCATTCATCTTTTTATTAGCCACATTATAAATTCAGTTCATTCATTACAGGTAATTATTGACTATCTACCATGCACTGGACAAAGTGCTGTGGTTACAAAACTACATAAAACACTTTCTCTCCCTCAAATAGCTTGTGGTCCATGGGACAAACAGCAACTGCTTTAGCAACTGTCAGTGTGCTGTAGGTATAGAGGAGGAAGATGCATTGAGTCTGGAATAATACTGATCGCCTATTTATTAATCAACTAAAATCATACTGTTTTACCCATAATGCCACCAAGCTGGATTACTCCCAATTTATAAATTGTCCAAAAGTATTTATTGAATCTACATGAAGAAATTTACATTTATTCTAGTTAAAATAAACCCCCTTTTTATTTATTTCTAAGATAGTTTGGGGTGTGAATTGTTTCAGACATTCTAAGTTTCTTTCTCTGCAAAGTGGGTCCTGTGTGTTTTACCCAAGTCATTGACGTGACTCTTGGGAAGCAGTGGAAATGGCACACTGCTAGCAGCATCTTGTCTGTAGGCAGACACAAAATCATGAATTGCCATTTATTAAACCAGGTGCTCACATTCTCATATATACCATAGGTCTTTCAGCCAGGTCACCTTTCACTGCTTTATTCATAAGAATATGACAGAATCCTGCCTCAAATATTTTCTAAAATAACACAATATTCATGTCGTTCTGTGTACCAAGCAACCATGCATAAAACACACTTGGATCTGGTTTTGAGACAGGATAGTAAGAAGCTAAGAAAACTCTTTGGCAAGTGAAATAGGGAAACCAAGACAGACAGCTGACACAATGGCTGAGCTATTTACAGGTGCAGATGGCCACCAGGGCAGAGTGCCTGGCAGGGGTCAAAATTAGGAAAACAAAGACCTCACCCCCAGTTTCACCTTTCTTCCCCTGGTTTTCCTCCCTGGAGATGACATCTAGGCCTCAGTTATATTTCAGCTCTAGGCTCAGCAAAACCAGGTTGGAGATGCCAGGACCAACTGCAATACATAAAGACCCCCTACCTTGTCACTGACCAATCAGGAGAGACCACAACCCTAAAAAGATACACCTGGAAAGCTAATGCATATTTAGCGAAACCTTCCCCTGAGACCTCCATGAAGATGACTGCATGTAGAAGAGAGATAAAAACCCTGAGGACAAAGGACCCAGTGCGCACACTCTTCCTGGGGTGGGAGTTTGGGGGTGTTATTCCCTTTGCTTTCTTCTTCCTCCGACTTCTTCCTTCACAGGCACGTGTCTCCAGAACTCCTAGGATAATACCCCAAACCTCTGGCAACTTGTCCCAAGCTAATCCTCTGGGCCTGTTTGTAAACCCCCCTTTTCCCCTGATTTCCCAGTAAGCTAAGGCAGCCCAGCTCTCCTGTTGCTCCTTCTATGCTCAGAGCCTTCATAAAGCAATCCCCAGCTTTAGTAAATATACCCTAATAGTCACCCAGACCACCTGTGTTGTAAAATCTTTTCTACATGAAGTCAAGAACCCACATACTGAAGCTGGCCCTAGACAGACCTGCTCAGGGCCAGGCCCCTGTCCCAGAACAGTTTGACATGATTCTTTCACGTGAATTTATGATGCATCCTCGTGAATGTCTGGCAGAAATTCTGTTGCCTGGCTATTAAACCATGAAGGTTAACTCATACAAGGGGCTGTCTTTCGTTGTCTTCTTTAACTAACTTTAAATGAAGAAAGAATTAAGACATTAATATATAATAGATAATGTGCCGCATGGTATATAGTATCTGATCTATCTAAAATGCCATGATGTAGCATAATAATTTACTTCAGGGTTCAGTGACTTTCGGCTGTGGGAATCATATCCATGGTCAAAACAACAAAGAATGCACGTTTCTATGCCTAAATTAGGGAATCAGGAGTCATTTTCCTATCAAAAACTGTTATGTAATGGTGAGATATATCCAACATGGTTCAGCTAACACAATATTTTAGTAATATGATAGGTTAAAAGACTTTTCAGAGCTGGTCAGGGAGTTTCACTACAATTTATAGCATTATTTCAAAGAGAAAATGGGTTCTAAAATCTCAATAATGGATTTTTTAAACTAACTCTTTTAAACACAATCCAATTACAGGTTTAAATTGCCTGTGTGCAGTTTCACAGTTTCATGAAAATCTAAATTTACGTGTAGGTGTGTATTATGAACACTTGTTTGCCTTATATGAATTTTCATAAAACATAGAAATCAGCAAACCTTGCTCACTGATGAAAGTAAAATCAAAAATTAATATTTAACCAAAATTTACACCTTTTGATTTTACTCTACTATTATCCACAAAATGAAATGTTAAGATCTATATGCAACCTTAAAAAATAGTCATGCTTCTTCCTATAATTATTAATAGCATCATTTACACTATAATGCTATATGTCTGACACTGTATAATGGTGCACATACTTTAGGTAAGTATCATTATTCCCACTTACAGCTGAAAGTCTGTGGCTTGGAGAAATAAATTATTTTTCCAAGATTGCATAACTGGATGGAATAGAGGGAGGGTTAGATCCTCCTTGATTTCAAAGCCTTTGCACTTAATCACAACGGTATATTACCTTCTAAAAATACAAGTTAGTGAGACAGGAAGAATTTCATCATAGTGGTTATGATAATTATTTGATTGTTACTATGACATGGAACTACATGATTAGAAAGGGTGTTTGTCACTGCTTTAGCACTAGGCACTTAGCATTTGATTTCTGGGGTCAAGAGGCATCTCACAGATAGAAGCTATAATCACTTAATGATTGAATCCACAGAGGACAATTATTGTGATCACTTCCCTTAGCCAATGATAATTGTTCTTTTGCTCAGTTCTTTATATTTGTCTAACCCCTCTGACAGGCACTTGCCTGTCACTAATTTCCAGTAGGAACACTCGTGGCATTGCAGTTTTTCAAGACTTTTCAAGTCTCCTGGATTCTAGGCATGACATACGGTTTCAGTAGGGAACTACTGATTGCATGGTGAAGCCTGTTATTTCTTCCACTTTTCACTGCTCAGCTCACAGCATGCTGGCAGCTGAGCTGCGAATAGGATTTTAAGGTTCAGCATGAGATCCAGGAGCCCTGAAACAGCAACAATAATAAAAGTGGGCTCTGGTTTTGTGCTAGAGGCAAGTTCTGCTTTCTGTATTCAGAACTTTTTGAAGGGGGCCACTGGAAGGCAAAGAGACAGGAAATGAAAATGCTACCCAGACCCCTGCCTACCACAAAGAAATCTCTTGCTCCTTTGAAATTACATTTTTTTTCTAGGTACTGATGTAAGCAAACTACAATACAGCTTTATTTCCTTTCCTGTGATGTGAAATGCCACCATCCCAGCCAAAGTTTGAAGAAATGCCACGACACACATAAAAACACTCAATTATGTTGCTGAAATAATCCAGGCACATTTTTCTCTCCAAAAACTCTCTGTTATATTTTACATGAAAAATTACTACAAATACATGTGTCAAAAGTCCTCCCCAGTGCAAACCCTGGGTCTTGCGACATCGATGGATTAACACTTGTAACCTTCAATTCTAATTGGAATAAAGTCAATGTCTGCTGTAAAAAAATGATTTCAAGAAAATCAGTGCACTTTCACAACAAAGGCCAAATTCTTTATTGTTACACGGACATAAGAAGGTTTATTTAGGTCTCTGTTTATACTGGCTGTATTAAATGATCTTACTTATTTGTTAAAGGTACAACACGGCACTTAGAAACTACCCAAAACAATCAAAAGCAGTATATTCTTGATGGCTGGGAATGTAACTAATGTAGGAACAATTTCTGACTGCTAGCTATGTAACTGAATAGGAGACCGGGGCTAGGCTACTGGCATCCGTATCAGCAACAAGCAGGGAGAATCTGAGAGAGCGTGATCAAGTAAGAAGGCCCGTGGTGATAGGACACGAGGTCACACTGTATCATTGCTATTAACTATTTGATATGAGGCTTTTTTCTTAAATTTTCTGAAGTATTGTCTCTTCATCCATAAAATAAGGCTTAAAATTATCTACCTCACTTTGAGAAATAATTGTTCCTGGGTCTCTCATTTTGTTGCACATCTTCCAAGCAAAGGTAGGGGCAGCTTTCCTTCTGGATTACCTTTTTCATGCATGTCTGTACGCTGTATCGTTAACAGCACTGGAAGTTAAAAGATAGTGCTTTTCTGTAGGCAAGAGGGAAGATTTGTTTGCTCCTCAGAATAATCAAGGTAACATCTCCTTCTAGGGCAAAGTTTGGACAGTTTGGCTAGTGGCTACTTTTTCTTTTATTTTTTATCATTTCAAAAAAATTATTGTATTTTTTCTATTACCATTTAAACCCACTAATGCCACCTGCCCCCTGCAAATCACCACACTGCTGTCCATGTCCATGAGTCCTTTTTCCTTTTTGCTCAGTCCCCTCACACCTTAGCCTGCCCCACCCTGAGCTGTCAGCCTGCTCTCTATCTAGGAGTCTGTTTTGCTTGTTTGTTCAGTTTATTAAATTCCACACATAAGTGAAAAATATAGTATTTGTCTTTCTCTGACTGGCTTATTTCACTTAGCATAATGTTCTCCAGGCCCATCTATGCTGTTGCAAAGGATTAAAATTTTCTTTCTTTCTTTTTTTTTTACAGTCAAGTAGTATTCCATTGAGTAAACATCCCATACTTGTTTTATCCACTCTTCTACTGATGGACACTTGGGATGTTTCCAAATGTTGACAATTGTAAATAATGCTGCAATAAACAAAAGGGTGCTTATTTTCTTTAGACTTAGTGTTTTGTCTTTCCTCAAAGATATTCCAGAAGTGGGGTCACTGGGTTAAAAGGCAGATCCATTTTTAATTGTTTGAGGTATCTCCATACTGCTTTCCACAGTGGTTCCACCAGTCTGCATTCCCGCCAACAATACACAAGGGTTCTTTTTTCTCCACATCCTTGCCAGCACTTGTTGTTTTTTAATTTATTTATGGTACCCATTCTGACAGGCTTGAAATGATATCTCATTGTTGTTTTAATTTGCATTTCTCTTTAATTTGCATTTGCATTTCTCTCATTTAATAGCACATAATTAGTGCTACTGAGCATCTTCTCATATGCCTATTGGCCATCTCTATGTTCTCTTTGAAGAAATGTTTACTCAGGTCCTTTGTCCATTTTTTAAATTAGATTATTTGTTTTCTTAGTGTTGAATTTTGTAAGTTCTTTATAGGTTTTAGATATTAAGCCTTTATTAGATGCATTGGCAAATACATTCTCCCATTCCATGGGTTGTCTTTTTAAAGTACTCACATTTCTTTATTTTGTCTTTCATTTCCCGTGCCTGGAGAAATATACCAGATAAAATATTGCTGTGAGCAATTAGAAAGAAATAAGTAAAATTGTCTGTATTTGCAGATGACATGATACTGTATACATAGAGAACCCTAAAAATTCCACCCAGAAAATATTAGAATTGATAAATGAGTTCAACGAAGTAGCAGGATGCAAAATTAGTATCCTGAAATCAGTTGCATTTTATATGCCAATAATGAACTAACAGAAAGAGAAATTAGGAAAAGTATCCTATTCACAATTGTGTCAAAAAGAATAAAATACTTAGGAATAAGCCTAACCAAGGATGTAAAGGACCTGTACTTGGAAAATTATTAGACACTGAAGAAAGAAATTGAAGAAGATACAAATAAGTGGGAGCAGGTACAGTGTTCACTGATAAGAAGACTTAACATCATTAAAATGTCCATGCTACCAAAGCAATCTATATACTCAATGCAATTCCTATTAAGATTCCAGTGTCATATTTCACAGAACCAGAAGAAATATTTCAAAAATTTATAGGGAACCGCAAAAGGCCCTGGATGGCAACACTGATTCCGAGAAAGAACAGCAAAGTTGGAGGAATCATGCTCCCTAAAATAAAATTATACTACAAAGCCATAGAAATCAAAACAGCATGGTACTGGCATAAACTTCTGTTTAGACACCTAGATCAATGGAACAGAATAAAGAACCCAGCAAAAAACACAGACCTTTACAGTTAATTGCTATTTGACAGATAAAGCTAGCGGTTTCTTTTAAAAATTTTTGTGGTTTCTGAAACCGTTTCTTTTCCCGTATAACACAACCCAGTGAGTGTGTAGATGTTGTGTGACCCTTCTGTAGCCTATAAAAAGTTGAATTCAAGCAGCTGGTGCATTAAAGTTACTTTGGCAATTGCTATTTCTTTGACTAATACACTGTCCTTTGTCTCTGAGCCAAAAATGTCATATTTATGGCCAGTACCCATCCAGCAGTCCACAGCCTTTCTCGCACCAGGGACCAATTTCATGGAAGACAATTTTTCCACAGACAGAGGTAGCGGGGATGGTTTTGAGATGATTCAAGTGCATTACATTCAAGCTCATCTCCTGCTGTGCAACCTGGTTCTTAACAGACACAGACCAGTACCATAAACCAGTACCAGTCTATGGCCCGGGGACTGGGGACCCCTACCTTAAATGATGAAAGGCTAAACAGTTAGCTTAAAGGTAGAGCTAAATTTCAGGTTCTTTATAGCTTGACATTTATAAAGTTTCTGTGAAATTTAAAAATTTAAATTCTGCCAAAGCGGGGGCAAAAAATCAGCAATACACCCCAGCTGGTATAGCTCAGTGGACTGAGTGTGGGCCTGCAAACCAAAGGATCGTGGTTCAATTCCCAGTCAGGGCACAGGCCTGGGTTGCAGGCCAGTTCCCAGCAGGGGACACATGAGAGGTAACCATACTTTGATGTTTCTCTCCCTCTCTCCTTCCCTTCCCCTCTAAAGATAAATAAATAAAATATTTTTTAATTAAATTCTTTAGAAAGACTTAACGAAGTGTCCTACAAAATAAAAAAGTGTTTGAAAATATTGGTTATCATCATCACCATCAATATGGTGATAGCAACGATATTTTGTTATCATTGTTATCTATTTTTGAGTGAGCATATTATTATGGGAAACAAAAGAAATAACATGCCCTGACTGGTGTAGCTCAGTGGATTGAGCAAGGGCCTGCGAACCAGACGATCGTGGTTCGATTCCCAGTCAGGGCACATTCCTGGGTTGCAGGCCAGTTCCCGGCAGGGGCCAGTTCCCAGCAAGGGATGCACAAGAAGCAACCATACATTGATGTTTCTCTTCCTCTCTCCTTCCCTTCCCCTCTAAAGATAAATAAATAAAATATTTTAAAAAAAGAAATAACATGCAGTTATCACTTGACAGTTAATCACTTTAGAATATTTTCCAGAACAATAAATTGAGTTATACTCTGTTTAAATAAAGTTACATTGATGTAAGTTACAATATAAATGCAATGTAAGCAATTGACAACCTGTGGAATAGGAGAAATTAATCACAAACCATCTATCTGTTAAGTAGTTAGTATCCAAAATATATAAGAAAGTCACACAACGCAATAGCAGGAAAAAATTTGATTTAGAAGTTTATAGAGGAATTGAATAGACATTTCGATAGAATGAAATAGCCCACAGGTTTATGTAAAGATTCCCTACATCACTAATCATCAGAGAAATGCAATCAAAACCACAATGAGATATCATCTTGTACCTGTTAGGATGGGTATTACCAAATAGGCAAAAGACAACAAGCATTGGTGAGACTGTGGAGAAAACGGAACCCTCGTGCACTATCAGTGGGAATGTAAATTCATACAGCCACTAGAGAAAACAATATGAAAGTTCCTCAAAATATTGAAAACAGAGCTACTATATAATCCAGCAATTCTACTTCTGGTTGCGTAGCTAAAGGAATCAAAGTAACTATCTCAAAATAATTCCTGCACCTCCGTATTTATTACTGCATTCTTCACAGTAGCTGAGACATGGAAACAACCTTAGTGTCCATCAATAGATGACAGAATAAAGAAAATAAGGTATATGTATAAAATAAAATATTATTCAGCCATGAAAAAAGTAAATCCTGCCTTTTGGGGCAATATGAATGGACTTTGAAGCATTATATTAAGTGAAATAAGTCAGAGAAAGACAAACACTGTATGTATGATCTCATTTATATGTGGAATATACAATGCTGAATATACAGAAATAGAATAAAAAATGAGATTTGTTTTCAAGGGCTGAGAGTAAAGGAGAAAATGGGGAGATAGTGGTCAAACTGTATAAACTTCTAACCATAAGATTAATTAATTTTTGAAATCTAATGTATAGCATAGTCACTGAAAAAATGAGTTAAAAATAAATTATATAGATGATTTTAAAATCCCCTGCCTTCAGTGATCTTATTTTCTGATTTGAGAGGCAAGACTTAAACTTATGAAAATAAAGTAATAATAAAATATTATTTAGAATAAAGAGTTGATAGAATAAAACAGTGTGTTATTTATTTGCCAAATAAGTGATATATACATAGTAAGTGATTTGGAACTTAGACAAAACAAAAGTCTGGATGCTTACTGTTCCCAAAGTCCCTCCTTATGCTAGAAATTTCCTTAGGTCAGTCATTTTACTTATTATCACAAACTCATTACCTCGACCATGGATATGTAAAAAACTAGATACTTGATTCAAACTCTTACAGGGCCTGGGACAGTAGCTCTAATTACTGTATTATTGATGGTGATTTATGAATCCAATAAATCTCCTCTCTCAGGGAGTTTTATTATGATATATACCGAGAGAGTTAGATTACAAAAGGGTGGTACAAAAAACATACAAGTTTTGTAGTTTGTACATAAAAAGAGAAATGAGCAGACACAGTCAGAATATCCAGGAACAAGAGGAATAATGTTGGAAAAGAGTCCAGCGTCAAGAAGAGTCAGAGGCAGGACAGTGATGGGCCCTTGAATTAAAGATATTCGCTTCTCAGGAAACAGAAAAATTAAGTTGCTGCATTGTTGTATGAACTTTTGCCTCTCACATATGTGTTGTTGCTGCTGTTACTATCTCAAAAGTCTAGCTATTAATGGATTCTGTTTCTGAATAGGGTGGTATTTCTTCTTGTCTCCCTTACTTGTCTATGCACTCTTATAAAGTCCTCATGAATTAACACAGTCTGAATGACCAGTCTGTGGTAACCTGAAAGTGTCTAACGCATGGGTACTAAGATTAGCAAAGTCCTCAAAAAGGCTTCCCAGGCAGGATGTTGACACAAACCCTAAATAAGCAAAAGCATGTGCAAAGGACAGTGAGGAGACTCATTCATCTGGGGCGGAGCTTCAGAAAGGGGAGAAGTAAGAAATACAACTCAGTGCCAAACAATGGTCAACCACAAGAGCAAGCTTAAGGATTCTGAATGTTGTTCAATTTGTAGTTCATTCGGGGATATGTTCTGTTTGTTATATAGAAAAAATACAAGATCAAAGACTATTCATCAACAGAAATGATAGGGGTACTAGATGTACAGGTCCATGACTAAAAGCAGTGATACTGACAAGCTACTGCTCTCAGCCCTGAAAGGCAGGTGAGTGGCCGAGATCCACTCTTGACTAGAAGCATTGTCTTAGCACTTCCTGTTCCATCTTCCCTTCTTCTAAGTTTTAGGTCTGTTTGGGTCTCCCCTCATCTGCATACCCACTCTCTCATACCTGCTCCCCATCCACACCCATCCTCAAAAAATGAGTAAGGAAGCTTCCGGGTTAAGTTCCCTAGTAGTCATTTATACAATGGTGAACATTTTCTATATTTTTATTTTCAATCCATTTAAATTGAGTTGGTTTTTAGTTTTATGCGTCTTTGATAAAAGCTTCTGCTCTGAAAGTATCCCTGCTTCCCCCAAGCTTACCTGAGAAATCTTAATTTTGAAAGGGGTCCTCCATACTTCCATATATACTTTGCTGTAAGAAAGATTTGCTCATCTGTCTCATCTGCTAATCTATAAACTCTTTTAGGTTAAAATTGGTTTGTCATCATCTATATGTTTCCAGAGACTGGCACAGTACCTGCTGTATTCTATGTACTAAATATTTTTTAATAAGTGACCTAAATCTTTCTCCTCTATTTTAGCATAAAATGTAAGCTATTCACATGTAATAATCTGTAAGGGGCTATGTGATTTGCCAGAATCAATAATCACCATTTTTGTTTCTGTTACATTAAATGGAATTGTGCTGGCGACCACTGTTCCTTCTTGATTTGTAGCTTCCCACATGTCATTGTCTCGCAGCACCTGAAGCCCTACATGAGATTTGTGTCTTTTCCAACGGCATAAAAATTAATCTGATCTTTAATTATTTTCCCAATAGCTTATAAGCTTCAATTTAGCTTCTACTTAGGATCAATGTTGAATTAATTCACTTTAGTAATTTCACCTTAAAAATGATACAGCTAACCACATAAAATTATGGCCTACTTCTCATTGATATTAATCACAAGCATTAAATTGGGTTTTCTTTTTAGGGTTTGAGAAGCTATAACAAGAATAGTCAGGGAAAACAAGTCCCCCTTTCCTGAAAATTTTTTAAAATATGTTATTTATTTATTTTTAGAGAGAGGGGAAGGGAAGGAGAAAGAGTGGGAGAGAAACATCAATGTGTGGTTGCCTCTCATGTGTCCCCCACTGGGGACTTGGCCTGCAACCCAGGCATGTGCCCTGACTGGGAACTGAACTGGCGACCCCCTGCTTCACAGGCCCACGCTCAATCCACTGAGCCACACCAGCGGAGGCCCTCTTTCTTGAATTTTTGTGAGATCACTACTTAGTGGTCAGCAAGGTCCACCGTAAACTGCTAATTCTATTACTAATCAACAAGCTTCATGGCTGCTCATTCTCATTGTTTATCATGAAATATAGTTTGAGTCCTCATATACATAATTGGGAGGACTAGAATGGTTTCAGCATAAGGATAAGGATATAACTTGCTATCTTCTTACATAGAAAACTAGCCTGACCCTAACTGTTGAATTAAGCATGCAGAAGATGTAAAATAATTGGATCTACCTACCTTAAGGAGAACAAGGCAATTTCTAGGAGTACAGGAGACGAACCTATATCATTCATGCCACCAATTGTCTTTCGTATATCTCTAACCAAAATGCTTTTTTCTCTGAGCCTGAACTCAGCTCAGAACCCTGCACAAACCACAACTTCAGGTACTGTGACTACTCACCAGAATTAAGTACGTAAACCTCATTACCTACTTGCCCTATAGCATCACATGTGCAAAATCCCACTCAACAAAGATTAAAACTCTCACTTTAACACCAGGCTATGGGATACTATCACGTATCTAAACATGCCTCTGATTTGCTCATATAGTGGTGTATCGTGGAAACCACATGTATTTTCTTAATTTCAAAACATATATTCAGATTTTAACATTTCCGAAATCGAGGTATGCACATATAATGTGGTAGTATTTGTTGTTTATCATTGTTTTATTTTGTTTTTATTCGCTTGATTTGGCATGATTTTACTCGAAAATCTTATTAACTTATGATCCTTCATATGATACAATAATATCAAATTTGTGAATTTTTACCCTTTTCAGGGATAGATATTTGCTGTGATATTTCATTGTAAGTATATTTTTAAATAGTGGCATATATTAATCTTAAGAAAATAAGGTGTATTATAATTAACCAATCATATTTCAGCAGCACCTTGATTATTTGTAGTTTGGGTTGCCTCTGACAGGCAGTATAACTTAGCCACCACCCATACTAGAAACTGATGTGGCATAAGTTCATCAACATCCATCAAAATCGAAGTTAGATGGCTCCTACTTTAACATATAGTAAAACAACAATATTATAGTCATCATAAGAGTAATCTAATAAGAAGAAGGTATGTGACAAAATAGAGCATATGAAGTAAGTTTTACAAAATAACAGAGGTAGGCAACTTTGGAAGAATGTAACTTGCCTCATTTTTTACATCTGCCTAAGTCTTTGCTACCAGCAGAGTTACCTATCTTTAGGAACTCTAGACCTTTTTCTGCTTTTATCAATAATCATATATGTATAGCCCTGGCTGGTGTAGCTCAGTGGATTGAGCGCGGGCCTGTGGACCAAACAACCACAGTTCGATTCCCAGTCAGGGCACATGCCCGGGTTGCAGGCCAGTTCCCACTGGGGGACATACGAGAGGCAACCACACATTGATATTTCTCTCCCTCTCTCCTTTCCTTCCCCTCTGAAGATAAATAAACAAAATCTTTTTAAAAATTATATATGTATATATGTCACTGTTTTGAATAAAGTATATGTTCTTAATAATATACTAAATAAAATCTATAAGCTAAACCTCTTCTTATTCATGTAATTATTGTTTTATTTGAGGTGATAGAAAAATTAAGTTAATTCTTACCCTAAGAGAAAATTACAGTCAAATCAGACCAAAGCCAGATAGCTACAGTATATCCTCTAGTTACTAAGAATGACTTAGATAATGCATTTAAAAAAAAAACATAGGAGAGTGTGAAGGCTAGATTAGGTATTTGTTAAAATCTTTCCACATGAGAACATCTAAATTTCAAATAAAGCTTTATAAAATATTATTGCAAATGTATACTTGTGCTCACAAAACAGAAAGAAAGGCCACAAGAATTAAAATATAAACTTAACAGCAGATTAATAAGTACTCTGTGAAGTCACAGGGACCAGGGTACTTGCAGATATAAGAAATTTAGAGCTTTACGTTTCATGGCTGCTTTGGGTTGGGAGATAAGCCCTGGATCCTCATCATTTGGGGAGTTGTTGTTACCTATGAGTTTGGATTCTTGTCTCCTCAGATAAAAGAATTTAGACCAGGGACACTGGTAAAAGCAAGGGCAAATTTATTGAGGATCTGCAGAGGGCAAGAACCTTGAGACGGAGTCCCAGGTTCTGTATGTCCAAAGAAGGTTTATAGGGTTTTATAGCTTGGGAACACGGGAGTTGCTGGGGTTAATCAACCAGGACAGCAGGCTTCTCCTTTTTTGGAACACTGATGTCTGGTTGGAGAGTATATGCAGCGAAGAAAGCATTCTGGGATCATGCAGCACTTAGGAGTATTATGAGATGCGGGAAGGGACTTTCCCAACAAGGTATTGAGTTCGTCTCTGGTTTGTGTCTTGGCTTTAGATCTGAAAAAAAAATAAACTTAAAAGAAGTCAAGTTAGTTCCTGGACCATTGTTTTATATCTAGCTATTGATAACTGCCACAGTCCTGGCAGGGCTTAATTCCATGGAGCCATTTGTCCTGGTAAGGCTTGACTCTACGGAGCAATTTTTGGGAACATTTATTCCACCTGTTTCTTTGTGACAGAGACTTCTGTACAAAGCCAGGATCCTTTGAAAGGATGCACATTTAGAAAAGAGAATATTGGATAAAGTACCATTCATAAGCAAAGGAGATTTATTTTCTCTGAGAAAACTTCCTTTGAAAATTTATTACCCCAGGCTTGCTCTCATACAGTTGCTAACTTCCCATATATTCTACCAGAATGTTGGTCTTAGGTACCTCAAGAGGAACGTTAAATTTAAATTAAATTGATCTTGAGTTGGTAGAGTTTTTGTATGCCAACAGAAACAAATTATTCCTGGAGGGATATACCCTCAAAACAAGCATTGGTACTCCCCCAAATAAACTGGGATAAACTTGAATTCACAATTCAAAATTACAAGATACTTTAGGAGACAAGTCTCCGGAAAGAAGAGTTGGGAAAAGCAATTGAGTGAAAGCAGATTCCCACCCTGCATGACTGCAGATTATTAAAATTCCTGGATCTTGAACATAAAATCATATACTCAATATGTTTAACAAAATATACAATTCAAATGAGCAAGAAAGCAGATTCTACTAAAACAAACAAAACTAGTCACATTTTAAAAGGATTGAATATATGTTATATATATATATTTAAATCAATATAATAAAATTTAGTGAATCAGATAAATATTTAGAGTAAAGCTAATTTGTGCTCTGGAATAGAGACCTGAATAAATACAGTAGAATACAACATAGAAAGACTAAAAGGTGAGAAATATGAAGAGCTATTAATACACTAAAGGGATAAAATGAGATATAACAAGAATCAAATAGGAACTAAACATAATTGAATATAAATAATAAAGGGGATATACAGCCAACACCCTATTTCTGTGGGTTATACATCCACAGATTCAATCACTCACAGTTCAAAAACATTTGAAAGAAAAGGTTATGTTACTCTTGACATGTACTATATAGCTAGGCCTTTGATGGTTGCATTTTAGTAAATATATTTGGACTTTTCCCCTTATCATTATCCCCTCAGAAATACAGTATGACAGCTATTTAAATAGTATTTATACTTTGTTAGGTATTATAAGAAAACTAGAGATGATATACTATACAGAAGGATATACATACATTATTTTCAAAAAGTACGGTCATGTTATGTAAGGGTCTCGAGCACATGTGGATTTTGTTATCTGTGGGCCGGTGTATGGCAGGAGAGCAACCTAGAACCAATTCCTCAGTGATACCTCAGGACATCTGTATAAACAAAATACATTTGCTCTATTATCATGTAAATGTGCTTTACGGAAAATGTGGTAATACCTAAAGCATTTTAATACTTGGTGAAATATCTGAATAGAGAGATTCAGAACATATAAATAGTATAAAAATTAAGTAGAAAAGGAAAAAATAGAAACTTATAATGTGACCTGTCACAGTAATAACAACAAAGACAAAAAGAAGAGCTCAAAGTTTCCAAAAGAAAATAAAAAGTTTCCTTCAAAGACAATGCAAACTATTTTCAAAATGTTTCAAGGACATGGCCATCAACCATCTCTCGTTAACATTAACAGATAAGTGCCAATTATGTAACTTCAAAAACAATAAATATTTTTATCATCACCTTATGATTAATAAAAGTTGTACTTTTAAAAAGAAGTTCATTGTAAAATGAATGTCTAAGAGTTGAAAGACACATTAAGCAAGTAAATTGGAGCATCAAAACAACTATCAACAATATGTATAACAACGATAATGTGTACTTTGTGATGTTAAAATACAGATAAAATTACTCTCCTGGGTGACTATGTAAGATAAAGAAGATACCTAATAGAGAGAAATCTTTTCATGTTTTTGGATAATCCAAGAGGAAGAGCCTGTCTTTTTCTTACCCTATTTACGATTAAAGTAAGTTTTGTGTGTTAATATTTTTCAGGTAACTACACTAGAAAAACAGTTTGTGGAAAAGGGAAGTAAAAATTCAATTAACCTATACAGAAGAAGAACAGCAGAAATACAATAGAAAAAGTAGCACAAACACAAAATATAAATTGCTATAGTAGAAATGAATACACATCTATCAATAGCTCAATAAAGAAAAGAGATTAAAAGGAACATACCCAAAGACAAATGAACACAGTATGGTAGAAAATAAAGTGATGAAAGTAGATTTTAAAAAACCCACAAGATAAAATAATTTTACTATACTATCATAAACATACTTTTTAGAAAAAGGTATCATTAATCATGGAAGATAAATATATAATGACAAAACCTGAGTTTAGTAGAAAAACAGACATTGTAACAGTAATACATGCAGTAACAACTGAAATATATATAATACAAAACTGACATAATTGCAAGAGGAAATAGAAAAATTCACCACATAGAATGAAAATCGACCTCTGTGAGATAACTTAGAAGCCAAACAAAACACAGCTTTGTAAAGCTATAGATTTAAATCATACTAACAATAAAGTTCATTTAGTAAATATATATGCAACTGCAAATCCAACAATTCCCACCTTTATAAACACTGATGGAGCATTTTTTAAATGACGATATACCCTAGACCTGTACTTTCCAAAATGATAGCTACTAGCCACATGTGGCTACTTCAATTTAAATCTAAATTAATTACAATTAAATTAAATGTAAAATAATTTCATCAGTCACAATTGGTCACCTTTCAAGTACTCAATAACCAGAGTTGGCCATTGTCCGCTCTGCTGGGCAGCAATGATGCAAACCATTGGCATCATTGCAGTTTTGCCGTACAACGCTGACCCAGGGAAAACTGTCGACTTTTCTGTAGTGCTACCCACAAAGAAAATTACCGCGCATTTAAAGAAATGAGTATCAACTTTGAAGAAACAATATCTATACCCAAGATACCTTTTTAAAAATGACATCTCCAGTGTAAAAGTTAGTTCATGGATTTCAAATGACACAGAAAAACAAATGAGTGATTGAAAAAAGGACTGTATTAAAAATAAAATTCGATAAACAGATAATCAAATGATCGTTGGATCACAAATGATTAGAAAGAAATTGAATTATACATGCCAACTAGTGTTCCTTAAAGGACAAAAACCTAATTGTAACCCTTGGAAAGAAACAGGAGGCCCATTCTAAATTTCCTTGTCAGAAGTATATAGATTCGATCATTTTTGTAATTCTTTAGCACCATCTTATGAAAGTACCCAGACACACACCCACCCATGTGATCAACTGATCTTTGACAAAAGGGCAGCAGTACACAATGGGGCTTAGATAGTGTCTGCAACCCATTACGCATTGTGGACCGCTCTGCCTGGTTCTAGGAATTGCATCTTGACCCTTGTGGCAAAGGGTGAAGGATGACCTCTGGAATGCAAGGTGAAGGAGACAAGCTTGTCTCTGGTAGCAAACGCTGCCTCAGTTTCCTCTCCCTGTCCCCAAAGCTTGGTAGGAAGTCAATGACAGGTAAGACCCCTCACAACGGTGGGGCAACCTAAGCCAGATTCGATCACTTGGGAGACATTCATGGATGGACTTGGGGGCTGCAACAAAGAGCAATGGACTCGCACCCCCACCCCCCACCCCCGCTTATCAAACCCCAAGTCCCCATGTTCTCTGGGAGAAGCGCTTCCTGGCTCTAATCCCCTTAAGCCTGAATACCTGTTGGGGAGGGGTACAGCTCTTTGCCTTGCTAGAGCTTGTCCCCGGGGAAAATCTGGCATCACAAAGACCTCCTGATAAACCTGTGAAATCTGCTCTGCTAAGAGTGCTTTCATTCACGCGTTAAGGGTTCGAGCAGGAAACACTAAAACTCTGTTTCTGACAGACTGACTCATGTTAAGCCCTCAGATTTCTTTGAAATGTTATCTACTGTTTGATCCTTGCCACCTTGTATTCCTGTGTATTAGAATCCAATAAAAGGCCATGGAGGAGGAGGCTAGAGGCCTTTTTCTCCTCGGAGAAACTGGCCGCTGCTGGCCTCTATCTCCCCTGAGAAACTGGCCACTACCCACAGCCTAAACCCCATATGAGGAAAATGGCAACTTCTCCTCCCTAAGCAGATCACATAATGGCTCGGTCATATTACTCTCATCAGTGGCACACAGGGGGGCACTTCCGAGGAAAGTCACCCCCACAATTACGTGATGAAAACTGAGTATTCACAGGCAAGAGAATGAAATGGAACCCTTACATATGCACAAAAATCAACTCAGTACAAATTAAAGGCTTAAATATTAGAACTGAAACTATAAAACTCCTAGAAGAAAACATTGCGGTAAAGCTTCATGACATGTCATGACATGGCATTATTCTTGTTAATGATTTCATACATATGACAACAAAATGACAGACAACAAGTACAAAAATCGATAAGTGGGCCACATGAAACTAAAAATCTTCTGCAGAGCAAGGGCAACAATCAAGAGAAGGAAAGGCAACCTACAGAACGGGGAAAAATATTTGCAAACTGTATATCTGAAAAGGGGTAAATTTCCAAAACATAAAAACACCTACAACTCAATAGCAAAAAAAACCAAAATCCCAAAAACAAAAATAAAACAATAACCTGATTAATAAATGAGCAAAAGCCTTAACTAAACATTTCTCTAAAGAAGATACAAATAGCCAAGAGATGAAATGAAAAGATATGCAATGTCACCAAGCTCTAGGGAAATACAAATCAAAACCACAATGAGATATCACTTTATCACCTCACAACTGTCAGTTCAATCATTATTAATAAAAAAGACAAATGTTGGTGAAGATATGGAGAAAACGGAACCCTTGTATACTCTGGGTAAGATCACAAAATACTGTGGTCACACATTATGAAGTTTCCACAAAAACTTAAAAGTAGAAGTACTCTATGATCCAGCAATTCCACTCTTGGCTATTTATCCAAAGGAATCAATGAACCTTGAAGAACCTTGAAGAGAGACCAGAATTTCCATGTTCATAGCAGCGCTATGCACTATACACAAATGGGCTATGCACAATAGCCCGACCATGCAAATAACCTAAATGCTCATCAACAGAAAAGATTATTTAAAACATGGTATGTGCATACAATAAAATATTATTCAGCCTTTAAAAAAGAAAACCCTGCAATATGGGATATCAACAATGTGGATAAACATTGACAATATTATACTAAGTGAAATAAATGAATTACAGGAGGACAGATACTAAATGATTCCACTTCCATGAGGTATCTAAAATGGTCAAAGTCAAAGAATAAAATGATCGTTGCCTGGATCTAGAAGAAGAGGGACATGGGGAGTTGATAATCAAGAGTCACAAAATTTTAGTTAGGTCAGAGGAGTACGTCCTAGACATCTGCTCTACTCCACGGTTCCTATAGAAAACCACTGCTGTGTACTTAAAATCTGTTAAAAGGTAGATCTCATGTTAAATGTTCTACCACGATAAAAGAAAATAATAATTTAAAAAATATAAGAGGAAACTCCAATATCCAGTGAACCCAGCGGAGCTTGAACTAATGTGGAGTCCAGCTCTCGAAATGCTCACAGATTGTGTTCCTCTTTGTAGGCTGCATATATGCACTTGGAAGACAACTCCTCCAGTTCCTCACCTTGCTGACCCCCGAACTCCCCTTTCAGGTTCCACAGTTGGGGGTGAGGGTGGGGAAGAGAAAGAAACTTTGCTGCATCCCTAGCAGTCAGGACAGGGCCTGCCATGCAGTAGGTACTAGGAGAATAATAACTGAAGGTAGGAAGGGATAGATGAGTGGGTAAAAGATTTCTAAATCCAACATCCCATATCACACGTTCTCTTTTCCTTATTGAAACATAAAAGATTATAAGAGTGGTAGGAGAAGGTGAATGAATTTCTGGAGAGAACCAACCAGGGAATTAACCCCTATTGAACTGGAAAAATTTCAGCTTATTTTTCAGTGAAAAAAAAATACCTTATATTTTTAAACAAAAAAAGATGGTTGCCTATTAAAAATCTCCTTTGCCTATTATTCACAGAAGAAATCCCTAGTGGAAATTTGCTTCCTACCAAGATTAGTTGGGATTCTTTTAACCACAAGTAAAAGAAATACTAAAGTGCATATATATTTATAAATAGTCAGGTCAAATGCATTAAATAATACATAAGAAATGCAGTTGCAGAAATGCACTTGCTTAACAAGGTTTTCGGTACCATTATAGTCACATTTCCTTTTGCATCTCTGCTCCATTCCTTCTCTGAATTGGTTTCCATCCCATCATTACCAACAGGAGAACTTGGCCAGCTTCAGTGAACTGCCAGTGTCTACACCGTTAATTGTGGCCAAAAGGGTATATGCGTAATTTATAAGGAAAAGTGAGCTCCTCTGCAACTACATGGAATGGCAGGGCGAGTTTGCCTATAAATCTGGAGAGAAAGAACACTGCAAAAATAAAAACAATAGTGTCTAATACTGCTCTCATTCATGGGTTAACTATTTTCCTGGGCTCATTGATATAGAAACCAACTGGGCCTGAATAAAAAAACCCAAAGGCATCTTGAATTCTTTTTTCACATTGAAAACAAATAAAACTAGACATTTTGCAACATACATCAAAAAACATTTGTTTTTGCCATTTGTACTATTTGAATGTTCCACATGTCTGCAGTTTTCCTAACTGCTTTGACCTGCTTCAGCATCTTCACTTCTGACAGCCATTCCAGGCTATATTTCTGCTGGCTTCCTAAAATCCATTTATCTAGCATTAACACCATGAACCTCAAACTTCGCCATAGTCCCAAAACTTTCGTTTATCTGTAGAAATAAGAGACCAATTACTACGTTTGGTTCATAATCAAGCACCCCTAAGCATAGATGATAAAATGAATGCAGATAATTTAAGAAAAAACAATAAATTCAATAAATAAAATATGTGTGGGCCAGAACAATATTGAGGACATTGTATAGAGAATGCTTTTAACATCATGGCTATAGGATGCAAAGAGTCTTATTTGTCTGATACACATACACATATGTGTGTTTATATATACATACCTATAGTTAGAATGAAATAATACTCAGTAAGTGCTTGTTTATTCAATACGTTTTGTGTGAATACAGTTAAAGGAACATTTAAAAAACATTGCTTTTCAGATATAAAGTGCAAATGAATGCTTGCATCATAGAAGCATGTTCTTAGTAACCTGAGGATATTTATTTACTTCAAAAATAAATTAACTACAGCATGAAATAGGTCTCAAACAATTCAACAAAAAGGAAATGATTCTCACTAATTTTTCTTTCCAACACACACCCTTTGCTGATTCATTACTATACTGCAGTCAATATTCAGAAAGAAAAGATCGATGCAAAACGAACTGTAGAACCTGCAGCTTCAGGAAGATGTGTGCCACGTGAAGACATTACATTGCTCATAGCAGATTGGTATGTTTCCCTCTAGTGGTTAAAAGGCACTTAACTCCATCAACCAAGTCACCTTTCCGAAACAAAGCAGGAATTGAGAACAGGGAAGCTTTCAGTGAGGGAAAAAATCATGATTTCCAAGTGGAATCAAGCTGGTTGTTATGGAAAAAGTAATTCATAGTTTAAATACCTGATCAATTTCCCCGGGATGGATAAGGACAAAGAATAATTTGAACTCTGGCTGATGAGAGATGCTGATGATGAGTAAGGAAATGAAATTCAGAAAAGGAAACAATTAAAATACTTAGTAAAGCCAATTCATTTTAATGTGGTCTGAGATTGGTAATGAAGCTAGATTAGCAATTTTTAATACCATGTTGCATTACTTATTTAAAAATCCCTTGTTACAGTAATTTTATTTTTGAAAAATCAGAATCCCTGTGCTGGCTTCATGCCCACGATGACTGACTGCGTTTCTCCCTCGACCCTGCAGCCTCAGAGTGGGCAGTGTTACACTTCGCAAGGAGGAAAAGCAGCGACACTCCAATCACAGCGAGCATTTGCCGAAATGCATCTCCAAGTCTATAATATCCCATTAGCGGTGGTGAGGTGGTTTATTTGTGACACTAGTTGCATTTAACTCTTTAAAGTGCAGGCAATTACAGGAAGGGGTCTATCTCTCCTTTTTCTAAATACTATGAGTGTGTTAGGAATAGTGACAATCAACTCAACAGCAAACTGCCACGTGAGCTCCAAATATGCACACTAGGGTTCCTTGAGCAATCAAACTTGCTGAAATTAAGGGTCGAAAGATCAGCACTGTAACTTTAGGCAACCCAGGGGAAGACAACAATCTCCCACCTTTGTTGAATTCTGTGAACTGGCCATGATCACAGAAAGTGAAAAACAGCTATCAGATCTCAGGATCATTTGTGCGCCCAAGAGCACCTGCAGTTATTATGTACAAAAGAAGCTCACAATGCCAGGCTTTCAGAAGCACGTAAAGCTAGCTGTCCTTCCAATTTCTCATAGGGAAATATGTGCATGATATAAAGCAAAGAAAATCCCCATGATTCAGACACACACACACATCCAAATCTTTCCCAACTTCACTATTCAGAGTTCGGTTTACACTCTGAATAATTGAAGAGGCATGAAAGAGGAGAGCTAAAAACAACTTTGAAATTATCAGCTCATCACCCATAATGAAGCTATAGATCCTTAAGGGGGAACGCTGAACAACAAGAAACAATTATTCTACAACTTCTCTTTGTATTTAACAGGTTATAAATGATGTGGCCATTAAATTAATCTTGCCTTTCTAAGGCAAATAAACAAATGGAAATGAACTGCATTCAATGATTGATCATTTATTTTGTATGTTTATCCATTGTCTACAATAAACTGTAGAAAAATACAAGTAGTTCCAAGTTTCTGGAAGATGGAATAAAAATGACAGATATGCAAATATGCTATTTTAACTTATAATTATGTTGTCTATATTTAGTAGCAAATGTACAAAAATTACAGAAGATTGAGCAAAGATTCATGGGTTTTTTTGTTTTGCTGTTTTAGAAAACTTAGAGGTTACCAATTGTAAAATTCAAAGCATGAAAATTCAAAATACTTCTTGCTATATCATGGTCAGCTGAAATAGATTAGTCACAAAACACGTTAATTGCTGAATTATATCAGAACAAAGCAAAGGGGAGTGTAAGAACTTAATTGAATCTTGTGCAAAAGATAATGTGTGAAAGTCACTCACCAATAACAAAACACCTTAACAATCTGAAGTTATTTTTATCTTATTTTGATTTTGTCTTATTTTCCATCAAAATTGGAAAATTCACAATGTCTGAAACTTTTGTTGACCTCTTTGGCAAAGGTAGGTTACAAGGTGGGGAGAATTTAACATAATGTGTTCCGATACCTGTTTAATAAGCTATTTCAGTGCTCATTTGGCCTTTCTAGTTGATGTGACATTAAAAATGAAGCTCTGTTTCTGCATACAGGATGCCTCATTTAGCCATTGCACTTGCACATAATTTGATAGGTATTTGTAAACAGAAGGCATCACTGTGTATGTCATAATCATCCTGGGAGAAATCCTACACTGTGCTTGAAAAGTAGAACTTCTGATCTAGGAGTTCTCTCTTTGGATTGTAACATTGAGCCAAGCCAGATACGGAGCTTAAGTTTCTCAACAGAGTCCTGTTCAAATGAGAAAATGAGGAGATCCCATAAAATGCTGTCTCACTGGAGGACAGAAGATGGGTGATGAGAAAGGAGGAAGCTGTGAGAAAAGGAGTATGCGGATGAAAGAAGTAAAAGACCAGCAAATGAGAAATGGAAAATGAAGGGCAGACTGAAAGCCAAGAACATCTTTCATGAAAATAAAAGACCAATTGTCAAGAACACATATTAGAAGTGTATCATGTGTTTTTCTCCCACAGCATACTAATTTCATTTTTTGAACCATGTGGGAGGGCCTTTCTCTCTCTCTTTACCTCCTATAAATTATCCTATATTGAGTGCTGACTTATAGACACACAAAGGCACACAAAGAGTCTGGGCATTAGTATTTCCCAGGATGTACACAGGAGGCCTAATGGAGGTAATGAGCGTCCTGGCCGGGAGCCAGGATGACAAGCTCCAGACACAAAGCAGTGAGTCAAGTGTAAGACAACCTCACAGACAAATGCAGAGGCCAAGCAATTATTTTTTGCTCAACAGAAATATCTATGCCACAGTAGCCAGTTATCTCCTTGTCCCCTGTGCTAGCTGGCTGTATTAGGGACAATTCTCTAAACAAGGGCATGGAAATGCCATCTATCATAGAATGCAAAAGTGGGATTAGAGGTTTTAAGTGCTTAAGTATAAAACCAAAATGAGAAGAACCATCCTTTCTAATTGTAACAAGATGCTGCTTTTGCCCCTACCTTTTTTATGTTGAGATTGGAGGAACGCTAAAGAGTCAGAAAGGCTTTTCAGCATGTCAAATGTACCTCTAAATTTTTCCCAGCACTGTTAGCACTGATTAATTCTTAACCAGTGCCAGTAAATAGCATGATAACTATAAAAGTGAGAAAGCATTTATTCAATTATCTCTCTGACTTCTAGTGGAGCTTAGTTTGTGGATTATTATATTGTTTAATAAGATATCTATTTTAAAATATTACCTAATATTCCCATCCATATGTTTTTTCTTTCATACATTCTAAAGCACTCTCTCTTTCTCCACCTCCTCTCCCATTCTTATATGGCAGCACAGATAGAAAAAATAAAATAACATACAGACTAAGTCGATCATAAAACAACACCAATGAAAGGGCATGCACATTCTTTATTTACACTTTCAGCATCAAAACCAAAGAATTTAATAAATTGGAAAAATGCTTCTGAAAGTTTATACAGAAAATACATTCCTTGTATTTTATAGGATTTGCTGACAATGCATATATTAAGTACCCATATTAATTACGTAGTTCTCCTAATTGGCAATGCAAACCTCAACTATTCTATGTAATTTAGATTAATACATTTATACATAGTTTTACTAGTAAATCCTGAAACCTTCCCACAAGTTTCTTCTCACAAAAATTTTATAAGCATTTTGAGTTTTCCCGACAAACCCAATACAGTGTAATCGTATTTTACTATAAGCCTGAGAGTGCAGGACAAAGAGATGAAGAGCACTTGCAAAAAATTTAACTAGGCCAGAGATCAGTCTTCTGATGGAAAGATAAAGGGACATGGAGACTAAGTGAAAACCAGATGGCTATTTCCAAGCACAGGAATTAATACTACATTCCACCTGTTCCCAAACCCATCTTCTTTCTGAACCACTGCAGAAGGTAGAAATTCCTAATGATTTTCCTGACTGTAGGACTCTTATGGCTTGAGTATAAAGCATGCAAGACTAGCTACATTTAGAGCTGAGCAGGCTTTCCACTCTGTGAAGAGATCACAGACTGATGTTACCTGGGAGGCAGAACCAGTATTATTAGCCAAATATGCAAATAAAGGTGGCACTTCAATCCAAGCAAAACTAAAAAGGGATTTCCAACTTTTCCCAAGATCCTACATGGGCAGTTAACATTCCAGAAAGGTCAAGAATGCTGAACCCTAGTCTCCTGTTTCCATGCAGGAAAAAGAACAAAGTATTAAGTGCCACAAGAGAAGTCAGTAGGTGAAGCTAAGTATCATCCTTGTGGAGTTCTCAATGTCTAAATGCAATCTACATTCTTATTGTTGGGTTATACATGTCCTATATTTTCTGTAAATAAAACATCTTAGCAAAACTTTCCAGCAGAACTCTATGCCCTTTAATTCACGTGTTTCCAACAGTGCTGCAAAATAGCAAGAGTTGAATCTGTCACCCAGCAATATTCCAGGAAACTAATTACCAGAAGAATTCATGAAAGATTGCATAGATTACTGTGCCTCAACAATGAAGTGATGAGACTGGTTTCCATAAGGCATACATAAAAATCACATCTATCTGCTGTGTATTGATTTATGCACACATTTTAAAAGATCTATGCAAATTTTACCTGGCTCAATTCTTTTCTCTTTACAAAGCCTTCCCTACCAATCTAGCTGAACATAATATTTCTCTCTCCTGGACTTATTCTGCATACCACACATTTAGAATCTAGTATTTATGCAGCTATTGGTAGTTATTTTTTATGTGTGTGTACATTACAATTCAAAACTGCCTTTCCAATAATATGGAAATTCTATTGGGTTAACCAAAAATATCGCTTAGTTTTTTTTTTCCTGCCTGATGGCTCCAGTAGTTCTGAGTTCTCTTTAACTCCATTCTCAACAACTTTGTTAGATTGTATCATGACAATAGTCATATCAGCGTGCATTTTAAAAAAGCTATCAAAATTGGTGAATTTTTGTGCAGCCATTTTAATATTGAAGATGAAAGAAGATACACAAGATATGGGGTGTATTTTTCTTTATTTCAAAAAAGGTAAACAGGCAACTGGAACAGACAAAGATCTGTCCAGTATATGGAGAAGGCGCCGTGACTGATCGAATGTGTCAAAAGTGGTTTGCGAAGTTCCTTGGTCCTATTGATATTTTGGCCAAATAATTCTTCGTTGTGGGGCTGTCGTATGCATTGGAAGATATTTAGCAGCACCCCTGGTCTCTACCCACCCAAAGTCAACAGCGGGAGATAGCTAACCTATTCAAAATATCCAAATCAATAGCTATTTGTGAAAAAGTGAAAAATGTTTATTTTATTTTACAGAAAAAAACTAAATGATTTTTTACCAACTCAATATAATAACATTTTTATTGATACCTAACAAATGATGCCCCAAAACTTAGCATCTTAAAACAAAAACTTTAAAGTCTCACCCACCTTTTGAGGGTTATGCATCCAGGAGAGGCTTGGCTGGGCAGTTAGCTCAGTGGGCCTTGTGGGGTTCAGTCCAGCTGCTAGCCAGGGTTCTAGTCCTCCGAAGTTGTTACCTGAACTAGAGAATACTCCTGATTTAGTTTCTTTTTTAAAACGTTTTAAAATTTATTTTATTTTTAGAGAGGGGGAAGGGAAGGAGAAAGAGAGAGAGAGAAACATCAATGTATGGTTGCCTCTCATGTGGCCCCCACTGGGGTTCTGGCCTGCAACCCAGAAATGTGCCCTGACTGGGAATCGAACCAGCGACCCTTTGCTTCACAGGTGCATGCTCAATCCACTAGGCTACAACAGCCAGGGCTTGATTTAATTCCTTTTTGGTTGGAGACTTCAATTCTTCAGGTAGGTCTTCAACCTAAGGCTGCTCTTGCCTTGCTAGAAAATCTAACTGGGCCAGAGGTCAATCTTCTGATGGGAAGATAAAGAGACATAGAGAATAAATAAAAACATGATGGCTATTTCCAAGTACAGGGATTAATACCACATTCCACCTGCCCCGATTAACATCTTCTTTTTGAACCGTAGCAGAACGTAGAAATTTCTAATGATTTTCTTGACTATAAGACTCTTAAATCTTGGGTATAATGCAGGCAAGACAGGCTACATTTAGAGCTGAGCAGGTTTTCCAAGCTGTGAAAAGATCACAGACTGATGTTACCTGGGAGAAAGAACCAGCATTATTAGCAGAGTATGTAAAGAAAAGTAGAATTCCAATTTAAGAAAAACTTGGAGAAACATCAAGAAAGGGTTGAAGATCTCAGTTTCTCAACATGGAGTCCTCCCCAGAACAAGCTGGAGAGAGAGAGAGAGAGAGAGAGGGAGAGGCAGAGGAACACCTCCAAGACAAAAGTGTCTTTTATAACCAGCAATTAGAGGTGGCATCATTATAACTTCTACCGCACTCTATTGCTCACACAGACCACGTGGGAAGGGAGTACACAGTGGTGTGGATACAAGAGGCAGGATCACTTGGAAGTGTCTCAGCAATCAGGTACCACAAAAGCCCTACTTTGTGCCTCTTCGCCATTTGTCCTTTCAGAGACCATAACATGATATGTTGTTTGTAATAAAGAATCAACCAATATTTCTTAAATTTAGTATTATGCCTCATATCCTTAAAATATATTATTTAATTACTCTTTTATTCTTCTCCCACTGTCACTCCATTTAAACACATTGATAACATAAGAATGTTAGTTACTCTCATTCTATTTCTTAACCATTAGAGGAACAGACTAGAACTGAAATGATTAGGTGCATTTCTTACATGAACAAATGCTTCTGTTTTTATTCAAATCATTCAGTCACATTTTGTCTTTATTTCTCAATATTTATTCACAGAGTAAATATTTATTGACCATTCACTACCTGCTTGGGACACAAAACTGCAACACACTTTGATGACTATTACAGTAAGGGAAATAAAGAATCATGTGAAATTGTGAATCTGAGAATACTTTTCTCTATAACATTTAGTCAAATTTAAAGATAGGAAATGTAAGATAAAAGTAGGTAGAGCAATATACGAGCATACAAAGGAAAAACTAAATTATGTTTCTATAAGGTTGTGAGAGTGTAGATTACACCAAAATGATAACAGCGGGAGGTAAAACTAGATCTCTTAGTAGAAACACGGACAATATGTACAGTATTATAAAAGAAGGGAGAAAATGAGTTGGCAGTGTAATGTAGAAGCTGCTGGCCTGTACTGTTGCTAATATATCGATCTCCTATTTCTCTTATTGTCTTTCTTAAGCGATCCAATGTTTAGATTTCTACCTCCCCTACACAACTGATTAAGTCCTAGTGGAGTGATTAGTTCAAATCATCGTTTCCCCCCCCCCATTTACCCTGAAAATTTCATGGATATGGTAACAAGGTTGGCTTTAGGAAAAATTTGGAGCTAAGTGAAGTATGTGTTAACTGTTACCCTCTGCAGTGGGTTTAACAGTATGTTCCAAAAGATATATCTGTGTCCTAAGTGACAAGTCTGCTTGTAAGAGGTGTGAGGAGAAAACACAGAGAAGAGGAGAAGGCGGCATGAAGGAGACAGAGACTGAAGTTATGAAGCCATAGCAGTTAAGAAACTCACAGACACACCAGAAGCTGGAAGAGGCAGGGATGGATTCTCTCTCCGAGGCTGCAGGAGAGCACACAGCCCTGCCAGCTAGAGAACACATCTGCCAGCTTCAGGCTCCTGGCCTCCGGAACAGCTAGAGAACAAATCTCTTTGTTTTAAGCCACACAGCTTGTGATACTTGTTACAGAAACCCTAGGATACTAACACACCCTTGAAGCTAAATAGTATTCCAGCTCTAATTTACATGTTCTTTTTTGTTTTTCCAGTAGGCTTAGCCTGTCCCAAAGCCAACGCCTGCTCTAACTCTTCCAGCGCTAGCACCTGCACTACTCAGGACTCTCCAAAGGGGTGAGCTAGTTCATCAGGAAACTAAGTCAAACAAGTTGTTAATGGGTATGAATACATTAATTTATTCATTATTATATTAGCCTCTTGGGATGACATAAGCGTAAATGTGGCCTTTCCGATGACTATTTCCATTGTACCAACAGTCAGACTGTTGGTCAATGTGGAATATACTCCCATGCTATAAATAGGCTTAGTTTTGGCATTGAATATGGGGTAAATTACAGAAGATAAATGGAAGGAAATATTTCAGTAACAAAAAATATTATGTGTAGAAAAGTTGTCACAAGAGTAGAGAAGGAGAAAAATAATATAGAGGTTGATAAGAGCTTGCAGATTAGTGTTCTCCAGAGTGTGGTTTGAAGAACAATAGTTCCAGAAAAAGTCCTCCAGGAAAAGTGTTGTCTGGTCAAACAAGCTACTATGTAAGCCTCTATTTTGGAGGTAAATGGTTATAAGCATTTCAAAATGTTATGTTGTGTGAAAATCAGGAGAAAAAAAACAAAGAGAAAGAATCTCTGGTTTAGTTGGGGATGTTGTATCAAGCTAGAAGACCTTTGGAGTATTGCAGACCAATCTCTTTTAATTCACTACATCCTAACTAAGTAATCTTCAGCAAATTACTTAGCAGTTTTAGTGTCTTCATAAGTAACATAAGGAAATGCTACTTATTAGGTTATCTTGTGTCCATTATAATTCACGTAAAACACCTATACTTCTTAAATGCAGTGGGCTCTATAATAATAAGTTCTCCATAAATGGTCACTATTATATTTGCTTATTATTGTGGTTATTATGGTGAGCATTCACTGAGTAGCCAGCATCACCGCTGCCATTCCACTTATGGAAATGCAATTATCTGAGATATTAAATTTTATTTTATTATTTTTTAATATTTTATTTATTTATCTTTAGAGGGGAAGGGAAGGAGAGAGGAAGAGAAACATCAATGTATGGTTGCTTCCTGTGCATCCCCTGCTGGGAACTGGCCCCTGCGGGGAATTGGCCTGCAACCCAGGCATGTGCCCCCACTGGAAATCGAACCGCGACTGTCTGGTTTGCAGGCCCGCGCTCAATCCACTGAGCTACACCAGCCAGGGCTGAGATATTAAATTTTAAAAATAAAATAATCCCAGCAAAGAGAGCACAATAGAGATCGCTGTTCATTCAGCAAGAGAAAACTCCTAAGAAACCTGAAGGAATTTATTAGCATGACTAAAGAAAGCATCAATCTATCAAATAGAGCATTGCACAGCCTCGAAAGCATGGAAAAGGAGAAACATAAAGATAAAACTTGGCATTAATATTAAAGAAGGAGAACCTCAGGCAAAGTTCTCAAGTATTCTGGTGCTTGAGGCAAAGTCAACCAGATTGTAGAAATAACTGTGGAATCATAACCACTCAACTAAAAATGCCTTTGTCCTTTTGACAAAATAGTTCTGAATTATAAATGTTTATATTGAGCTGCCAACCTATCATATCCTTTGTTGTTAAATGCTGAAAATGTCTAACTCTCGGTACTGAGTTGAATAGTGTGCCCCCCAAAATTCATATTCACCAACAACCTGAGAGTGTGACTGGATGTAAAAATTGAATCATTGAAGACGTAATCGTGCTAAAATGAGGACATACTGGATTAGTACAGGCCCTCTCTCCAATATACTAGTGTCCTCATAAGAAGAGGACATTTGGAAGCAGAAACAAACAAGGAGACTACTATGTAACAGTGAAGGCAGAAATTAGTGATATATATATATATCACTAATAAATGACCATGACTTTTTTATCCACTATTCTACTGATTGATACTTGGTCTGTTTCCATATCTTAGCTATTATAATTAATGCTGCTATGAACACAGGGGTGCATATATTTTTTTTCAAATTAGTGGTTTGAGATTCTCAGGAAATATTCCCAAAAGTGGGATTGTTGAGTCAAAAGGCACTAGCATGTCATTAGATTCTCATAATTAATGTCTCATAATATATATATATATATATATATGTCAAGGAATGTCAAGAATTGCAAAACACTATAAGCTGGGAAGAAGTAAGAAGGAATGCTCTGGTGTTGTTAGAGAGAGTATGGCCTTGCCTTCACCTTGATGTCAAACCTCTAAACCCCAGAGCTAAAATTGGAGTAAGGGCAGTGCTGGGAAGCTCATGCGCTCCCTTCTGTTAGGACATTGTGTTCACCTGGCAATTTCAGAATAAGAGTAACTTCCCAAGTAGGTGAACACATATATGGAACCAATAATATGTAAGTGTACATATCTTTTTTTCAATTCCTGTCTCTATAACAATTGTTCTGTATTTGTAAATTGACATTATAGCCTTTATCAACCCACTTGATGGATTTATAGAACAGGACTTCTACAGAAAGGTAAATCTGCCCTTACAAGATCAAGAAAATATCAGTTTTCTGAATACACTACCCACTGGGGAGAGATAAAGAAAGAAGCAGCCGCTCCTAAGGCCTCTCCAGGCCTGTGGTCCCTCTGTGTCTGATCCAAGCCCCTTACTTGGCACTATGTACTCACCATAATGCCTTTGTTAGCAGAGTAGCAAGGAAATTTTCTTCAATAATCTTTTATTGCCACTTTTCACTAAGAAGCCACAGGCTGTTTGAATTGCCACTGATGTCCTAGAAAAGTGCTACATGACTAAGAAATCACAATAATAATAACACTAACAAATGTTAGCATTCATAAGTTTAATCAGACTTTTGGGGATTTTTAAAAAATATATACTTTACATACTAGAAAAATGATGAACATTTTGGTATTTTGGACATAGCTAAGGTAATATGATTAAGAAATGCTAATAATCATACCAATATTTCATTAGACTATTTTCCAATTAGGCAAAACAAAATAATACAAATATATTAAAATTTAACATGCAATTTCCTCAAAAAATTATAGTCATGGTATGACTATACGGAAAACATTTTTCATTCATTAATTTATTCACTCAGTCAATTTAAGAGACATTTCTTGAATAATCATGATTATCCATAGTCCAGGAAATATGCTAAATACTGGGAATATAAAAATAAATAGGACATACGATTCATGCCTTCAAAGAACTTATTCTCATAGGGAGACAAACACAAACAGATAATTACAGTAGACTGATTTGAGCACTGTATAAAAGGTGTAAACAAAATTCTGAGCAGACCCTGCAAAAAAAGAGAGCTAAGAACTTATTGAGGTGGGTAGGAATTGCTCATTCAGTTCTCTGGCAAGTATGCTAAACAATATTATAACAAAGTCTATTTGGCAATGTATCCATAAATTCTAACTAATTTATTTCAATCAATATTAGTCATGGCCTTTTGAATAAATCAAGTTCTGAGCATGTGTTTTTTAATTAAAAAGTAAATTCCAGTAAAATTCACATCAATTGAATCAATATTCCTTTTCATACTCATCATTTTCTAAAAAAATCCTTGATAACTCAGTTGCTTTATTTCACCAATAAATATTTTGCCCTGCACACATATGATGGCAAAACCATGTATATTCAAAAGAAAAATCATTAAAAATTGAAACAAGAGACTTCCAGTTTCAGTTCTGACATGTAAAGTGATTAAATGTTGTAAGTGACATTCTTTTTTAGGTTTTTTGTTGTTGTTAAATATTTTGTAACTGCAATTCTTTTTTTAAAAGATTTATTTACTTAGTTACTTACTTACTTACTTATTTATTTTTACAAAGGGGAAGGGAGGGAGAAAGGCAGGGACAAAAACATCAATGTGTGGTTGCCTCCCATGTGCCCTCCAACTGAAGACCTGACCCACAACCCAAGCACATGCCCTGACTGGGAATTGAACCAGTGACTCTTTGGTTCACAGGCCGACACACAGTTCACTGAGCCACATCAGCCGGGGCTTTTTTAACTGCCATTCTTATACAAGTAAAAATCTGAACAAATAAAAAAAACTCAAACTCTTATTGAACCTATGAAAGAACTCAGGCCACAAGGCAAACCACCAGTCACTCAGAAGTCTTGAGAGACAGGCAAATGATAGCCACAGTCTGCTTACTTGGACCAGAAACCGTGAACTGCTAGGAATTCTTAAGTGGTAATTTAGACAAATTGTTGAAGATTGAGAGCTTGCTACTTTGAGAGTGAGAAACTATTGGGGCCACAGTCATATGGAGCAACCACATGTGTGTGGGGGGGTTTACCTTCATGAATTCCACCTACCAAGTTCTCAAGGTGAGAAGGCAAGGATCATCAGACCCATCCCTGGGTCTGCCTTCCAAGGCATGTTAAAAGAAGTTGTCCAGGGAGAAGAAGAATGCTGAAGCTCCAAAAACTCAGACCTACATTTTAAAAGAGCATTAGAGAAAGAATGAATGAAAGTAAACTGCAATAATTACCTGTGATAATACAATGGTAGGTACATGACATAGTGTGTTTGTCAATTCCCTTAAACTTTACAAATAAAGAGTGAACCTTAACCTACCCAGAAAAAAAGAAAAAAAAATAACCAAACAAAAAAACTTCTAGCAGATTGAGGGATCTTAGAAAGGACTGCAGACTGTTATCAGAGAGTCAAATTCAATTATAAACATGCAAAAGTATTCCATGGAAAGACCTGGGGCCAGGGAAGGTGAAGACCTGTGTAACTGGAAATGAGTGGCTTCTCTAAGACTGAGGGCAAGGGAATTATGACACTGTATTCTGTTTAATAAAGAATACCTGTTTCCCATGTTTCCCATGCAGGTTGACAATTCTAATACTGCTATACATTTACACCGGAATTGAAGGATTATATTAATGAATGGTGGATGGTGCGAGTCAGATTTCTGACTAAGCAAGTAGGAGTTTACAAATAATAGGAGAGGAGATTAGAATAATCCACGTGGTAACAGACTAGAGTAATCTACGATTATTTACCTGAAGGTTTCAGCATTAATTGAATTCCTACAGCAGTTACAACTTGTAGCAGTCATCCAGGAAATTGCTATGCATTTTTTAAAGATTTTTTAAAAATGTATTTATCTTTAGAGGGGAAGGGAAGGAGAGAAGGAGAGAAATATCAATGTATGGTTGCCTCTCGTGGGTCCCCTGCTGGGAACTGGCTTGCAACCCAGGCATGTGCCCTGACTGGGAATCGAACCACAATCCTCTGGTTCACAGGCCTGCGCTCAATCCACTGAGCTACACCAGCCAGGGCTATGCATTATTTTTTTAAGTCCCAAATTTTAACAGATTCAACAGACTTAAAGTTGCTGTTTCAAATTGTTAAAGGTTTCTAAACACTTATTCTCAATTCCTGTACATATCTCATCACAGTTCATTTATAAACAGTTAACAGAGAAAACCTTGTCCACGGATTTCACATTGTGTAGCACTGCCTTACAACAGGAAATGGAGACTCAGCGCCTTCACATCTTCACTTGCTGTTGTGCTTCTTTACTCTAAAGGCTTCCACTAAGAACTAAAGATCTCCTTCCATTGTGGAAAATTCTCAGTTATCCTCCTGTCTCTTTACTCATCATATTCCTTTACCAGTCGGCTTTCTCTTGACCCTTACAAATGTCTTTTCAAGGCTCAAAACAGAGATGGAAATGAGTCATTGAAATAAAGGTAATGGCTAAAGCTAATGGGAGGTAGAAAGAGGGTAGTATTAGGTTCTACTTCTTTCTTTAAAAAATATTTTATTTATTTATTTTTAGAGAGAGTGTAAGGGAGTGAGAAAGAGAGAGGGAGAGAAGCATCAATGTGTAGATGCCTCTCATGTGGCCCCTACAAGGGACCTGGCCTGTAACCCAGGCATGTGTCCTGACTGGGAATCAAACCGATGACCCTTTGGTTCACAGGCTGGCACTCAATCCACTGAGCCACACCAAGCAGGGCAGACCCTCTTTTTTCTGTGGGATGGCTATAATAGGAAGCTGAATAGGAAACCAGTGAAAGAAAAAGGCACAAAGAACAGTTATCATCATTACCACTGTCACCATACTGATTAACAATAACTAGGTAATAATAATAACAGAAATTCTGACTGATGGCTTCACAGGTGAATTCTACCAAACATCCAGGACTACATCAAACTAAAAAGTTTTTGCACAGAAAACTTTTTAATGAAAGTTTTTTCATTAGAAAAATGAAAAGGGAACCCACTGTATGGGAGAACATATTTGCTAATGATGCATCTAATAAAAGGTTAATTTGTAAAATATATAAAGAACTTATATATAACTTCTTCCTTCAACACAAGGAAGGCAAAGAATCTAATTTTTTATTTTTTAAAAAAGAAAAAAAACCCTGAATAGATACTTCTCCAAAGAATACATACAGAGGGACAATAGGCATGTGAAAAAATATTCAACATCACTAATCATCAGAGAGATGTTAATTAAAACTGCAAGGAGATACCACTTCGCGCCTGTCAGAATGGCTCTCAGCAATAAGTCAACAAGTGTTGAGGAGGATGTGAGGAAAAGGGAACCCTTGTGCATCGCTGATGGGAACACAAAACTGGTACACCAGTTTGTTTTCCCACTGTGGAAAACAGCAGGGAGTTTCCTCCAAAGACAAAAATTGGAGTGCTTTTGACTCAACAATCCCACTTTTGGGAATATTTCCTGAGAATCTCCAACCACTAATTTGAAAAAAATATATGCACTCCTGTGTTCATAGCAGGATTAATTATAATAGCTAAGATATGGACACAGACCAAGTATCAATCAGTAGAATAGTAGATAAAAAAAGTCATGGTCATTTACATAAAGGAATATGATGCTGCTGTTAAAAAGTAGATTTTTTAAAAAGTGGTGGTACAAGTATGTGATGGAATACTATATGACCATAAAAAGGAAATCTTACTGTTTACAACAATGTGGATGAACCTGGAGATTACTATGCTAAATAAGATAAATCATCAGAGAAAGTCACATTCTATATGATCTCACTTTTATGTGAAATCTGATGAACAATATAAACTAATGAAAAATAGAAACAGAGGCATGGATACATGGAACAGACTGACAGTTGTCAGAAAGGAGGAGGGGCATGGACTTGATGAAAGAAGGTGAAGGGATTACCAAAGACCATATTAGAGGATGTCAAATTATTTTCACCAGGGGCCTCATCAGCCTCACAGTTGCCTTCAAAGGGCTGAATGTAATTTTAGGACGGTGTGAAGGTAACCACTCCTTAACAGTTAAGTGAGAGCTCAGCAATGCCACGGGGTAGAAACAAGGTATCAAGCCAGATAAAACAAGGTGGATTCGCCCACAGGCCTGTGTTTGCCACGTGTGTCATATATGCATGATACACAGACACAAACAATAGTGTGGTGATAGCCAAAAGGAAGGGGATGTCAAGGGCTGGGTGAAGGTGGGCAAAGAGGGAAAAATGGGAACACCTGTAATTGTATCAACAATAAAAATAAGGAAAAAGGATTGAAAAAACAAATACCTATCCTTCTCAAACTATTCCCAAAAAATCAAGAGGAAAGAAGACTCCCAAGCTAATTTTACAAGGTCAACATTATTCTAATTACAAAACCAGATAAAGATTCTACAAATAAAAGAACTTATAGGCCAATATCCCTGATGAGCATAGCTGCTAAATTGCTCAGTGAAGTATTGCCAAACCAGATTCAACAATGCATCAGAAAGATCATGCACCCTGATCAAGTGGAGTTGATTCCAGGGATGCAAGGTTGGTATAATATCCTTAAATCAATAAATGTGATACATCACATGAACAAAATGAAGGATAAAAATGAGATGGTCATATGAATAGATGCAGAAAAAGCATTTGATAAAATTATGTGCCCATTTATGATTTTTAAAAAAACTTTTAGCAAAGTGGGAATAGAGGGAACATCCCTCAATATAATAAAAGCTGTATATGATAAACCCACAGGTAACATCATACACAATGAGCAAAACTTAAAATGTTTCCCTTAAAATCAGGAGCAAGAAAGAGATGTCTACTTTCAACTGTCTTATTCAACAGAGTACTCAAAGTCCTAGCCACAGCAATCAGGCAAAAAGAAGAAGTAAAAGTCATCCAAATTGGAAAGGAGGAAATAAAACTGCCATTATTTGCAGATGACAAGACACTGTTATACATTCTTAAATATTGTCATTCTTAGGAATATTTTAATGTTTAGGAATTAAATGACTTTTTTATCCAATTGTATATTGCCAAAATATCATATTCATGTTAAATATTAGTACTTCTTCAATCTAGTTTACATCACCTAATAAAAGTACCAAACACATGCAGAGCATTAACCGACTACTTTTTGATCAATGAAATAAGATTGTGATCTAATCTACTTATTGAAGCAAGAATTCATAAACAGCAATGTTTATTTCAATGTTTGCCTTTATCTAAGAGCCATAGTTGAAAATACTTTGCTAACATTCTCAATGGAAAAATTGCTTTCATAATGATTTTTGCAAGAGTAAAATCATGTTTAATAATTTGCTCTACATTTTAACATACAAAAATTTATCATATAAAGAGGTTGCACTTAAAGAACATACTTATTTTTTATGAATAAGTTAAATATTAACAGAAAACAACCTGGTATTAGATAATAAATAATGCCTTGATAAATTTAAAAGATTTAACTTTATTTATATTTTGCTCTCTGAAAATAAGTCAATAAAATTAGAAATCAATAGTGAAAGGATTGCTGTAGTACAAATATTCATATCTTTGCTGGTTTCAAAGAAAGGTAAGTTATTTTTACCAGTTCTATCAAAGCCAACTGAAAATAATGGATAAAATAAAAGAACCATGTTCATAAAAGATACACAAATCTGATGAAATATTAAAGGTATTCCTATTTTTACATCTTACAATGTAAAAAGAGAACAAGAACTAGAGAGAATGAAAACTCGAACTCACTCAGACATGGGGAATTTTCTCTGGCTAAACCTATCTTTGGCGTGGAAGGACTTCACAAGGCATAGAGACAGCCAGGGTGAAGACTTTGATTTGAAGCCTACCACATTTATTTGTGACACTGAAGTCTATGTTGTCATCGTAAGATGACCTAAAGCAAACCCTCTATCTCTTTGAAAGAAAAGAAATCCATCAAGTGAATGTAAACACATGTAACACTCATAGTTTTATAGAGCTCAGCTTGTCTCTTGGGATTGTCCCCAAATAATCTCAAGCAGTAAATTTAGTTTATTGTGATTCTGTGATGTTAGTGTCAGGGAGCACTGGGAGGAAATGGATGCACTTCTCTCTGGAGTGAAATTATCTCCATTTGACCTTTTGAGAATTCTCACAAGAAAAATTTTGTGATAATAAATTCAAACCGAAGAATAATCAAGTATACAAGGTAACAAGCCAATGTGTAAAGTCTACCAAATTTTGCAACAGAAAACAGAAATTGAGGAAAAGACTCAAGATAATCATTTTAACAGATGCAGATTATTAAAAAGAAAAAAAGCAGGTTTTCATAATTTTTAGGAGGGAAAACGAAGCTTAGACTTATCCACATATAACAGGAAGTAGGAACACATGCACTGTTGCCTGGTCAGGGAGCTCAGTTAGCAAAAGCATCAATCCAATATGCTAAGGTTGTAGGTTCAATCACCAGTCAGGGCACATAAAAGAATCAACTGATGAATGCATAAATAAGTGAAACAACAAATCAATGTTTCTCCCCCTAAAATCAATAAGTAAAAAAATAAAGAAATACATACACTATTGAAGGAGAATTAGAGTAATAGAGGTGAAAAATGTAATAAATTTAAACTCGATGAATGAGTGTGGAAGCAGATTAGTTATAAAATAGAGAGAAAATTAGTAAAATGGAAGCAGAGCCATGAAAGAAAATATGTAGCACAAGGAAGGAAAACATGAGAAATAGTTTAAGAGGTATAGATAAGAAAGTTAGGTCTAAAATATATTTCATTTGAGTTCCAGAAAACAGAGAAAGCAGGAGGCAAAAATGTACTTATAAAGAAAATGCTTCAGAATATTTAATGGATACAGACATAAAAAATTTAAGTATGTTAAGTAAACACAAATACAAACATCCTCATATATTAGTGAAACCACACAAAATAAATGACAAATACTAATAAAACCATTAAAGACTTTAAGGAAAAAGGAGAGTGAGATTTAGATTTGTACTGAATTCTTGAGAGCAAAAATGGTAGGTAATGATGTACCATGCACATATTAATCAAAAGAAAACTTATGACATGAGACATAAGTTTTCAGAGAAGTAAAAAAGGTCTATAACAATATTAAATTTCTAATTTATCAAAGTAGTGTAACAGCGTGAATTTGTACACTTTGATACTCAGGAAGAGTGACTTTTGTTACATTTCCCTTTATATACAGGTTCTTTTATCCTAAGGAAGTTAACCTTGCAATATTCACATAGATTCTTCTGCTTTACTTTGCATTATTTCAATACTGTATGTCTGCCACTCTTACCATCTTAATTGAAATTTGACCAGTTTCCACTCTAGGAATTTTTCCAGCAAGGCTGATTGAATTAGCTTATCTATATCCTTTTAGGTCTGTTTTTTTAATTAATTTATTTTTTTTCTGGTGGGTTACCTTTTCAGCATTATAAACCCAGTTTAGGTATTAAGAGCCAAAATACTAGCCAATGCCTCACTTAGACTCCCATAGAAGTTTCTGTCTCTTTGATTTCTTCCAGAGAGTGCCAAAGTTCCTTTACAGTAGCCAGGACCTACTGAATAAAACTCTGAGGACAAATCAACTTAAGATTAGCATAACAGACTATAGGAGGTACTGGGCTATAAGATGGTTCGTTATCATCGTTCTTCTTAACAAACATTTTGTGCCCAGCCCTCTCACCTTCTGAGCAAACTAGTCTATATTCTAGTACTTTCCTGAGTTTCTGCTACAGAGGCCATGAACACCCCTTGTTTCCCCTGTGTGGTTTATGTCTCTGTAACCATTTTCTTAAGAGGGTCAGAAATATTTGCCCTCCCTCAATAGTCAAACAAATATCAGTACCGGTTGTTACAATGGGGAGTACTTGAATCTGACTTCCCAATTGACCAGAAAGTCCTCCCTACCAACCCCAGCCTAGAGGACAATTAGTGAAACCCAGACAGTGTTTGGGCAGAGCGCTCATACAGTTGCCCTTGCAGTTTTGTCAGCATGTCACTATTGATTCCCATAGATTGTTCTCAAATCCCATTAATTAGCCTACATGGTCCTCATTTGTCTTCTTCCAGAAAGTCACGTATATGTACGCATATCGCCTATATTGTCAAAAACCATCAACAAAAATCTGAAAGGTTAGGCTTAGCTTGCCAAATTTCATGGATACTGGCAGATGTCACAAGACTCCAGGGGCAGAGATCAGGTTGGTTTGTTGCAATAGCATTGCCAACATATCAGCATTTGTACTGTTTTCCTGACCTCCAACTCTTAGCAGGTGACATAAATTGGGCCAGATGGTCCCTGCCTTGTACTACAGGAGAGGGGTCCTGAGCGTAGGGAACCTGAATATTTTATACTGGACAGTGAGCATACCTGCCAAACGTTCCTCCAGAGGGGGACAACCATCTCTACTTCAAGGGCTGTAAGTAAACCTGTTACTTGCTTCAGAGAGAGACAATTAACTCTGCTACCTAAGCCTATTCTCTATTCAAAAATATTATTTAAAGCTAGTACAAAATGAAGAGCAGTCAGTGCCTCTGCTTGCAAGATGTGTACAAACGAAAGAGACCATGGAGAGTTGTATCCCAACAGATCACGAGTTAAGGAAAGAATTTCAGAAATAAATTGATATACCCAGTTAAGTTTTTTTCCACCAGAGAGCTGTTTCACCTTATTCTTTTTGTTAGATGATTTGGTGTACACTAAATCACATACACACAAATATAACACACATTGTGCTAATACGTTTTTCATATTTTCTTTTCAAAAAGAGATGTGAAACCACTTTGGAAACTAAGGTTCTTCTGGGGTGGATATGTAGTATATACTATCTAAATCAAATATTAAAAAGGAAAAAGGCGAAGAAAGTATAAGAATAGTGTAATGAAATAACTGTAAGTAAAAATGTAAAATGATACAGAGACAAGAATAACAGAAGAAAATGAACACTCAATTAAATCAGGACAGTAGAGTGAGAACCAGATGTACATGGAGCAAGAATATGCTTTGGCTTTGCAGCTAAAGTAGATTTGGGCAGAATTAGATTTATTACTCTGAATTGTTCCTGTCTTTTGAAAATAAATTTTGAAGGTGATTCTATAATGCTGACTGATATAAAGGAAATAAAACAAATTTGGAAAAAGTAGAGATAGCTCAATTTTACAATAAGTTTAGGAGATAAGAGAGACAATATTAAGACAGAACAAGAAAAACAAAGGGATGAATATAAATATTATAAGGCTAGTCTTTTGCGGGCAAAAGATTACTTACATGAGAAGAAATTTTTTAAAACTAAACAACTCTCTGTGATTAAAATCAATGAAGACATACTTAAAATGTGCATGAATTTATAGTAAGCTTGCAACTTCGGATTCAAAAAACTATTAAGGGCCATCACTCTAGTCTCATTGTAAACTCCATATCTGAGTTCTCAGTCATGCAAATTGAGAAAGAGACAGAGAAGCAGGAAGAAAAAGGAGGAGGAAAGGGGGAAAATAAAGTGGGGAAGGAACAAAGGAAAACAAAAGACGTTCAGCATAAAGGAGTAAAAGGACGAAAGAAGAGAGGAGCAGAGAAAGAGCGAGAGCTCACTCAGTGCCAGAAAGCATAATCTGTAATTGTGTTTCAGTCGACTGAGTTGGATAAAATAATTTAAGTCTCTTGTACATTTTATATGCTCTAAAACACGAATATATGATTGGTTTGGTTGTTTTACTATTAAAAAATCAAAGCAGCCTGCAACAGTACACCAGCAGCACAAAAACAAAGGCAGATTAAAAGGCAGCTGTCATTACAGTAAACACTCAAATCTACTTTCTGCAGCTCTTTTCCATCCAACTTCCACACGTACCTCAGATGAGCCTCACAGATAGAGGGTTGTCAGCATTTGTACTGACTCCTGTTTTAAGGCTTCTTAAAAGATAAATAATTACAAGTTTAGGATTGAATGGATTACTGAATTACATATCCACAGTTTCCAAAATGTATTTGATATTTTTAGAATTGTAGCAAGGTCAACTTAAATGCATTTATTTATTTTTAAGCATATATGGTTCAATAACTTAAATTGCTTTATTGTTGCTCTCTCTTTGGGGGAGGAAGGCTGTAAGTTAGATAGTGAATATCAATTGTTTCCATAAAAATATCTTAGAAAATAGCTTTTTCATCAGTGTTATTAGAACATCAAAAGATTTATTTATAGAGCTAAAGTTTATGTCAGGATTTCTCTTTCCTTTATGTACCTTATAAAAGCAAACAACAAAGTCTGAGAACATCTGGGTTAATATTAAGGTCAGAATCAGGTTGAAAGTTGGACTGTAATACTCTGATATTCCTTGACTATACATTTGAATTTTGTAGTGCTACACAGAAGATACACAATATAAACTGTTTGACATAAAATCCCTTTAATAATTTGAGAGTCTGTCAGAATTCATTCATTTTGTATATTGCCTGCTATTCAAAGGAAAATGGTTTGTATCATATCGGTGTATTGATCTGTGGTTGTTGTTTGTTTGTTTCTTGGAGAGATTCTATTCAATGGTCACTTTGCTCTGATTCTCAATAAGAAGTAATTGTTTAAATATAAAATAAATTGAAGAGTAAAGTAAAATCTTCCATGTCTTTCTTGGTCAGTCAACTTCAGTTATGTTTTTAATTGAAACTACCTTCTAAAAAATTACAAACAAAACACCAAATATCTGGGCACTTCAAAGATGCTAGGGTCTTCACATTCCATTCTAAAATTAACAATTTGCATAAAATATTTCACGACAAACTTGACATGGACTTGAGTATTATAGTGCACGTCATAAAATTCTTCATCTATTCAATATTGGGTAAATAAGACTGGAAATGTTGGTAAATTTGAACACATTTTTTTGATTCCACGTGCTACTGTACAGTTATTCTTCTAAAAGTAGAAGTGATTATTATATATTCTTGTTAGGTTAGGGTCAAATCCTCTACCAGGCCATGCTTCATAGAAACACCATCTTTGTTTTTATACCTTCCAAACTCTGGATACTTCAGGCTTGCTACACTACACCAGACATGATCATTTTAAGAGTCTTTCTTTTTATACCCCACTATATGTTTCCATCATTTCTCTACTAATATTCAAACAGCCTAATATAAAAGCAGAAAGAAAGAAGAGATAGAAATGTCCTTTTAAGGGTCATGAAGGCCTTGTCACCTTTGAAATAGATTGGTGGGATATAAGCTACTACGTCCCTTCATCTTTCTATCAATCTAGCGAACAGCGTGGCAGCAGCCATTTACACACCAGGAAGAAATAAAGTCCCTGAAGAACCGCTTGTTCAGTGTGTTATTTAGCTCTGCCAATGTCAGTCGAAAGTGTTTTCATCCTTCAGCGTTTTCCCGGCCTGGCAGAAAAATGGATAATGGATGATGATGTGGATGACAAAGTGCATGGACTCTAAAACTGATGAAGAGGAGAGAGAATTTGATAAGAAAAGCACCTCTGGGACACAGCATTATGAAAAATCTCAAATAAATACACACGTGGAGGCTCATGCTGCTTGTCTGTTGCTTGGGGCTTGCTTCTCTAATGCTCACGCCACCTCGTCTCCTTGCTTAGATATGGTAAGAAAGAATTCAGACACAGAGTATGTTAGTAATGAGGATTACTATCATTTCTCCAGTAACATTTTTTGATTCTATGTTTTTGCTGTTTTAATTTTATTTGTATTGTTTATACTATTACAAGAGTCCCCATTTTTTCTCCTTTGCCTTCCTCCACCCAGAGCTAGCCTCACTCCCTCCGGCCATCACTGCACTGTGTATATGCATTACGCATAGATGTTCATTGGGCCAATCCCAACTCTTTACATTAGATTTATAAATCCATGTTTTATAACTTTTAAATTTTTCAATTTTTTAGATCACCATGAGAAATGATCACTATTAACAATAATCCCTAATTGGTACATAAAACACAGTTGCATAAGAAATAAACTAAACTTATATAGGCTAACATTCTGGTATCTTACCACAATGGCATGTGTTACACATTTACCTATTAATGAGAACAACATAAAGTCATTTTGATGATGAACGGCATAATACCACGAACCCAGGATAAGTATAATCAAAAGAAATAGAAAAGGGTGAGGGCAGGTGTCAGGGAAGCAAAAGGAACAGAATGTATTCAATTAATGAAGTTAAACATATTTTGTCCACCTGTCAGTTGCTCTTACTGTTTCTCTGTAATTCTTCCCATCACCACCCTTTCCTCCACCTCTCTTTCTCAATTAGTTTAGTCATTGTTATCATGGCAGTTTTTCCAAATATTGCTGACCTGCAGTATGTACTTAGTATTTTTATTTTCAGAACGAATTGTTTGTTTCCTTGCCTCTAACCTGCGTTCATCCACTTTTCCTTGAACTCTTACCAAGCAGCTGTGACATACCTGGCCCTGTCCTAAGGGGACAACATACAACGGGCACAGCCCTGCGTTCACTGTAGCAACACACCACAGGCCCTCTCAATGTTCCCTAAGGATTCACTTTGCTCCTATCCCCCTGTGTCTTTCTCTCAAATGATTGTTATAGTTTGTATCAATTTTGCCCAGCTAATTCTGTTTAAACATTATTTACTCCAAGAGGACCTCGTTAAACCTCTGAAGCAGGTTGGATATGCTTGCTACTTGCTCCCCTAAAACCTTGTCTGCACAAGGTTTGTCCTATAATGAGCTGTATTTCTGGTACCTAATACTTTTCCAGGTAATGGGTTCTCAATACATATTTGTTGTCTTAATGGAATTCAACAAATCTAAACTGGAAAATATTAAAGGGCATAACGGTCATTTTTATCATAGGTTTATTTTCATGTTTCAAAGAAAGCATTAAACATATTTTAGAGCTAAGCACAATAAGTACATACATACAATGAAAAGGAGGTCAAGACCCTGTTACATATACTAGATTAAAACACCATTTTCCTCTCCTCTATTTTTGGCTCATCAAGTAAGTAATCAAATTGCAGAAACTAAAACCAATAGAAATCCATTATAATACCTTTTTTCTACTCTCTGTTGGAACATACATATAAGAGTATCCCAGTTGCTGAGTCTCAAAACTGTATGTGTAACTGAGAGGAGCAAAACGCATATTGATTTTACCTAACAAGTTAGAAAAACAGCATTTTTCCAACCTGAGAGTTAGAGAATTATTGCAAAAAGCTTCATAAATCTCATGACACTGAGCTCTGTGTTTAACCCAGGTAACCATCTGGTCTTCCCTGGCCATTCGACACAAAGCAGATTTCAACCTTTGCTTGTTCACTAAACAGAATCTAAGGCCAGGCTGGTGACTAGAACCTTGAATAAGACACATGGCTTTAATGGTTTTAATACTGAAATGCTACTTAACTGAAATCTTGTGCTAGTAGAATATTGCTAATTATTATTCCTGCTTATTCTGACCGTCAAAACAGTGATGTGTGCTTCCTAATTGGAATAGATTTTCTGTCTGTCCTTTCTATCTTCAAATAATTCCTTGAGTCTATTTATAGTCATTTTTTCTCTTTAGATCATGTTTTGAGGTACAAAGAAGCAAAAAAGGCAGATAATCCTCTTGTCATTTGTCCAACATAATTGCCAGTAAGAGAGGTAAGGAAAAGAAAATGCTAATTTATTATTTTCACTCTTCTATCTTCTGAGATTTAAAAAAGACATAAATAAAGCACTCATTATATAGTAACATTTCTCCTACAGTTATTAAAATAATTCAATAAATGTAAAATTAAGTCACTTTTTGCAAGTCAAATAAATAATGTATGGTGCTCGTGAATAGCAACAAAAAGAATCATCTATTTTTGGAGCCATAATGTTTTTAAAATATTACTTCTTCACTTTTAACCTGAGATATAGCCCTTTAGCTATATTTTATAAGCAGGCATTACTGAGAGAAAGATATTTCTAACTTTGAATGAATGTTTTTGTGTTATAATAATTTCCCAGGAATATAAAGAAATATAACTGGATATAACTGTAAAGAAAAAAATTAGTTTTCTTATTTGAATCACTACAATAACCAAATTATTCTGTAATTAAAATTTCTCTATTCTTAAATGCTCATAAATTTTTAATTAAATCAATATTTAGGAAAATTTTCTAATGCATGAGCCCCTTGGTTTTCAAAAATGTCTAGTAAGAATTTCAGTCTAAATAAAATGAAGACATGTGGGTGGTATGTTAATTTTCAACTAGAATCTTCAGTCCTTTCTCTTTGGGGCCTCTTGATTTTTCATATTTTTCAAAGGAGATTTTAGTTTGCGTGCTAATTATTTTTTAATCATTGTTTTTGTACTGTAGTATAAGGTGTAGTTAATGAAAAAAATTTATTATCTTTGCAAAAGTTTTTCTTAAATTACTTTCTAAAAGATTCATTTTTACTTAATAAGATACTTGAATTTGAAATAAATGCTGCCCTTTGAAAATAAAAGTCAGCATATAAATTCAATATCTTCCTATATTTTATGAACGTATGACTCATTTCCCTGAAAATAAGATACCTGAAAATTAAAAGTGTTTAACCTCACAAAATCTTAATTACTGGGTCAGGGGGAAAGGAGTCATTTAATAGTAATTTTATATAGAAATTGTTTTTATATTTCAGGCAGCCATTATGTTTAACAACTACAACTCTTGTCATAAGATGGCACTGCAAATAAATGTCAGCCGATAAATAGAAGGTCCCAGATTAAAGGAACTATAATACTCACAGGGGGTTGGCATTCTTATGCTTTTTGTCCTGCCAACATCTTTAATCAGAAAAAAATATGGAAGGTCATTTATCTAATACAAAATTAGGAACAAGCTTAGCTGTACCGTTAGTGCAAAAGTTGTATGGGAAGGTTATTTGTGCATAACATGTGCATAGCTGACATTATTTATATTAACACAGACTAAGCAAATCCCTGTAGTTCCCATATAACTCTGAAATGCTAAAAAAAAGTGAGAGCATTGTTTCATAGTAGCTAGTGTTGGCAAAAATGAAATGTTACTTCCACAGCATAAAATTGACAGTGCCTTCTCTTTTAAAATTGCAGACTCTCATTAACATTTTGTGTATAAATGTGCAAAATTTAAAAGTGCTTTGAACATTTATATCTGTATTTATGTAAGCATATAAATGATTGCAAACTGTACAAATTTCATAACAGATAATACAGTCCTGGGAGCCTTTGTCACTGACTTCTATGCTATGCTCACCTCAGAAGTGAGTGAAAGATTTATACATATTTGCTTTTCTAACGTTTCCATTTCTCTCTCGTGTTCTCATCTGGGATTATAGTCTTGCCCACTTTGAATGGCAGGTGCCATATTGTGAAGAAAAATTTTTTCAGGTGATTTTTGTTTACTTTTCTAATGAAAAAATATGGTAAATAATAATCCTGGAAACAGATAATAGATTTTAGTAAAATTTGAGATGTTTCTAGCAATTTATTTGGATTTATTTATTATTCAAGTCTTCAGGGGTCATTCTGGTTTTACCCAAAGCTGGTCTGGATTCTCCAAAGTGGAGGAATTTGTTGTCTCCTTATACAGATACTCTTTGTGGCTAAGGCATTCATCCAGGGGTGGGGCAGTTGAGGGAAGATGAATCTTTCAAGTCATAGTCACATGAAGCTAGTAGTTTTCTGAGGATTAAAATGGAGATAGAAACTTAAAACATTGATATTTTTTTAGTGGATAGGGGATTTAAAACATGTTTGACATAACGGTCCAATTTAAAGGGAAATGCTATCATTTCAGAAGTAAAAGAGCAGATTTTTCATCTTAAATACATACTAATCTCAAAGAATACAAAGCAAAGTGTTTCCAACTACTAAACCTTGATATCAGAGTATTTTCTTATTAAGCTTTCTTTTCTCTCCTTTGACCCTCTCACATGCTAAAAAGATGCCGTAAGGAGCTAAGAATCCTCTAGGATTCTAATAGACCAGTATATTAGAAACAGTCTGAATACATATGCTTTCATAAACATATGGAATCACAAAATGCAACCATCAACATTTATTTTAAATCTCTTAATAAATCACCTTTATTATTGCAGCCAACAGTAAAGAAAAGGAAAAAGTTTAGATTCTCCACCAACTTTTCTTTTTCAGTACAAGATCAGTAGATGTAGGTGGGAAGCTATTTTGGCTTTTCAGTGTCCTGATTGCTCTAGATATATCAACTATTCACCTTCATGTTAGTGACTTCATTAAATTCTGATTTAGAAACTAATTTGAAAGAAGCCTGACCTTTGAAATACAAAGGGTGACAAGAGAGCAAAGGAAAGAGGTAGAGAAGATACTGCTGAGCAGATCTCAAATCACATTCATGTTTTAAAAGCTACCTTATGAGCTATTCACCACTCACAATTTAGCTTTTTAATCCAAATTTTAACTTGAAAGTCGCCCCTGCTGACTCAAAAGTGTTATAACATGCAGTGGCCAGGTGGGGGAGAAGTGCAGCCTTAGCCCTTTGAAGCTTGGTTGCCCGTGATCAATCGGAGCTCACAGGTGGCCACACTTCAAAGAGGAGGCATCCGGTCTCTGTTTCAGTCGGGCCGGCCATGTAACAGTTATTTTCCCCCCAGTGGCTTGGAATTGGCTTTCATGTTACACTTTCACTTAGGAAAGTAAATGAAGAGCATTACAGGCAGATCTTGATTAAAAGATTTTTTTAAGGCAACATCTTGAGAGAACCAGCTACCTTTTAAAAGCACCTATTAATGCAATTGCTGGGTAGAAAGTAAGGTAAGCCTGCCGGGGAGGTTTTTAAAAGCAACCCACTCACAAGGTTGCATCTGACATTTTAGCAACAAAGCTACATCCCTTCATCGAGCCATAATGGTCGCAAGTAAATTTTTATTTAACATTCTGTAGGGGGGTGTCTATTTCATGGTGCAGTTAGGTTGAAAAAACACAGTGATATTAGCTGAAAAATAGCAATGACCAACATTGAGCCATTAAATGTATTCCGTACAACCAACCCACAAGAATGTTGCTCTTGAGAATATTTACGCATGTCATTGGCTGAAACACATATTTTCTACTAATTTTTATTCTTACATGTAGTATACTTAAGTAGATCTTCTATACTTCACTGTATATAAACAAGAATCTGATATAATTAATAATGTTTCTCTTGTCATAAATAAATCATGTGAATCACACAAATTAGTATAAATACTATAAAAACTAGAGAAATTCTTTATACTCCAGGAAAGTGGTCCTCCAGCTTGGCCACGTGGTGAAATCATCTGGCATGCTTTAAGGGAAAAGAGAAATGCCTGGGCGTAGGAGTGTGAAAAGCTCCCCAGGAGATTTTCATGTGCACCCTGACCTGGAACAGGGTCTCTCAAACCCTAGCATGTATATAACCATGTGGGAATCTTGTTCAATTGAATGGTATCGTGATTCAGTGGGTCTGGGGTGGGGCCTGACATTCTGCCTGTGTAACTAGCTCCAGGTGATGCAAAGCTGCTGGTCCCTAAACCATTCATTGTGGAAGAATAATTTTAATGTTTCACAGCTCAGGAAAAGAGCATAGATTGTAATCATTAAGATATTTGAGCTGAAACTACCTATGTTCTTATTACTTCCAATCTAAATAGCCACCCACTACCCCACCTACCCCCAGTTACCCCAACTTCATCTACTACTACTTCTTACCTTTTAGGGTAGTCTTGTTGCCAAAGGTCATCAAACCCGGTTGTGAACTAATCTTTGGAAAACCATGCCGGGGCTTTAAAATGCAGTCACCAATAGTTGTTGCATGTTGGGGTGTTTTAAATGAAGGAACTGCTTTTGACGTAAGCAGTTTGCTACTAAAAAAGCAGTTCTGTAGTGTTAAACTGCTTCTGTTGGTACGTAAATGTAGAACTTGATGCCAGCAAGAATGCTAAGTGGGGCCTTTACTGGACCATATTCATGGCATCTATTCAGGGAGAGGATGAGCTGAGTGAAAGGCCATTTGAACCTAAGGCTCCACATTGGCAGGAGTCAGGAAGTTCTGTACGCAGAGCAGAGCATGTTTCACTGTGACAGGCACATACACCTCCAGAGTGGTGCGCATGGGTCCCAGGCTGCACACTGCAGGGTGCGCCAGCCGGGCCATGAAAGTTTGAAAGTTTCAAGTTTCTGACACTTTCTGGTTATCAAATTTATCTTTGAACTTATCTCCCCTGACCGGTAGGACTTTGAAATAAACCACAGTATTTGAAAAGTATAAGCAAGAATTTTGTATGTTATCCCTGAAATCTTCTTATGTTCTATAACAAGTGATGTTTTCGAAATAGCAGGAGCTTCAAATATGAAAAACTGAAGTTTGAGAAGGGCTGTATTTGTCTGGCTTCTGGATGTAGCATATGAGGGGAGGCACAAAGGATGGGAGGGAGATAGCCAGACAGTGAAGGGAAGGGCGTCACAGGCCAAGACAACAGGAGGAAAGGGCCTTCCCTGACACAGGGCAGCATCTGGGGACCAGAGAGCAGCAGCCCAGCAGGGGGAGCGCAGAACAGAATGGGGCCCCAGAGAGCGGCATGGGCAGGATCACGCAAAGCCTGGAAAAGCACGCGGAAAAGGTTAAACTTATCTCCAGGGCTGTGTGAAGCTACTCAAGGGTTTAAAAAGCAGGATGATCTAATTTTTGTCTTGAAAAAAAAATTGTGTTTGCGGCTTCAATATGGACACAAGGCTATAGGATGGTAGGTTTGGGACTAGGAAGGTCAGTCAGCAGACTATTGGTGGAGTCTGCGTGAAAAATGATGGGGCTTGGATGCTTTCAGAGGTAGCACAGAATACCTGGCACAAAGTAAGTGCTTAACAAGTGGCAAGGATTACTATCATAGTTAATCCAGGGAAGATCTCTATGGCGCCTCTCTAGTGCTCTTCCAGAGCTCGCTTAGGGACCACAGCCACTGCCTTCACTAACTTGCTTGCTGTGGCCCTTATTTTCCCAAAGAGCAGGCAGCATGTCTCCAACTAACACTGGCTTATCCACGATTATAATTTTTTCTGAAAAAAAAAAGCATTTAGTGTGTTGCTGAAGCTTATTATTTCATACTAACAATATAACTTAAAATATTCTGATAGTGGCAAAAATATTTAATTGTAAAAGTGTTTAGAGTCAGGAAGCAATTTATAATTGCTGTACACAATAAAAGGGACAGTGTCTTTTTTCTGAAAATTTGTTATTACATAGGCAGCATATGTTTCAATGAGTACATTCTTGAAATCATAAAACAAGAGTATTTTAAAATAACCAATATGTGAGTAAGGAAAAACAAAACAAGAGAACCTTCATGATACCCATACATTACAGCAAGGCAGCTTTCACAACCACAGTGAGCAGTATTAAAAAGGACTTCCCACTTTGCAACTCACAAAGAACATCACAGATAAAAGTTACATGCGATAGAAAGCCACACGACTGAAACCTGCAGCTATCATGGAAGATGCAATACTATAAAAATTTAATTCTTGTATAATTTAGAAAGAAAACTTCAGGTTTCTAATTTAAACTATGGTCTCAATAAAGACACCGCAGAGGCAGAAAACTGCCTAAATTTGGCAAAAGAACAAAAAGAATGAGCACCACAGAATGTTGAAATAGTGTGACTAACCTCTGGTTTAGAAAGAGACTCTGAGAAAGATTGTATTGTTGCACAGATTTCTTTTAGTTTAAGGCCCATGAATAGGTTGTTTCTCTGAACTATCATATCCTTTAGGGATTAAGAGGGAAACTTGTGGGTAGAGCAAATTAACTAGTGTATTTTATTCTATCTTGTAGTAAAGAACTGGAATATAATGAATCTATAGGAAAGAACCTGTTTTTAATAAAATCTAAATGAAAGAGGACTGCTAACACATAATTATTACATAAAAATATTAAACAATTTTTATAAGGAGACAGATGTATTGTGTTTTGCATATTAAATGTTTCTAAAACTTAACCAGTAAAACAGTCATTGAAAAAGGTGGACATTTCTACTTTGACTTTCATTTTATTAGACATATAGTTTTTTTCTTTCCATTGCTTTAGCTTTATTTTGTGACTTTAGCTTAGTTTCTTTGCTGTCTGGTCCCTTTTCAACCATCAAGCATATAAACGCTTTACCTAGATACTTGTCACAAATTCATTGTAACACAAACGGGTACCTCTAGTTAAATTTCTTGACTCACTTGTAACACTCAGAGACCCTCTTAAAGAAGCTAGCGAATATGTTTGGTACCTGGAGGCAAAGCGCCTTCTCTAACAAAACAATTTGGGTTGTATGTACAATGCGAGCAGTTCTTACTATACGCATTCAATGTTCTAGCCATAAGCAGGGATCACAAAAATCACCCCATTACCATCAAAGATTGAAAAATAATGCTACCTCTACATATCTGTGTGGAGCACTGAATGTTATTCAGAAACTTTGCCTGACTGTAAACCCATTCTTTTCATGTAAAGATATTGCACGTGATTGTTCTTTATTTCCCTCCCCAATTCTATAGGTTGATACAAATGATCAACTCATTATGCAGTATATATCATAAAATATATACAGCTTTTACATTTTCATTTGTGTGCCTCTATGTTCATAATGTGTTTTAGAGTCACCATAGGGATCAAAAATGAATGATCTTTTCTGCCATTCTTTTAATCCTGGGTTTGAATTTTTCCTTTTATTTCCCCTAGAGAAATTCAAAAAATATAAATTAGAGTGCTGATTCCTAGGATAATGGGCTTCCTGCTTTGATTCAGTCAATAAATCAGTGCTTTATCTGCAAAAGAGTGTGTACCCTGAGAGAAAATAAATGGGCTCACTCCCTATGCAGTGCTGGGTAGGAATATAACTGATAAAATTTTGACGTGGTGTATAGCTGCTGGTTAAAGTGCCTACAGAAGCTTTAAGAGGTTGAGTACAGAAAGTAAAAGAGAATAAACGAATAGATGAGGTGAACAGTTATATGCTTCTGTAGAAACAGTGTGGGACAAACAGCTGTTTGCACGTAGAATAGAAAACTATATACTTGAATATACAACTTAGCTTCCTTTGGTTCTTCTTTATCTACCTCCACTCATTCAGTCACTGAGGAAGACCAAGACGTGTACTCATCTCCAAACCATACTCCTATCCCCGCTCTTCTCTCTATTTTGTTCTAAATGATCTGTGGGTAAATCATCATCATCTCCTAACTGGTCATCTTGCCTCCACTCTGTCTCTACAGCACACCCAATCCAACACTGTAGCCAAACCCAAACACAGAGGCCAATTATCCTCACCTTGCTGGACCTCTTTCCTCCCTCGGCATTAAATCATTTCCTGTCTACTGATATAGTTCAAATAAAATCTAAATTATTTACCAATTTCTCAACCCCAGTATCATCTGGGCTCATATTCTTCTGTTTTCATATCATCAGCCCTCCTATACCTTGTCTCTTAAATTCCAGCCGTAGCCGGCCTCTTAAAAACTTGTTTACCCTGTTTTTTTCACTGGTGGTGTGTTTCTTCTCTCAGATACTCTTTCTGATTTTTGCATCCCCTAAATGTTCTTCCATTAGCTGTTCCTTATCATCAAATCGTAGCTTAATTTTTACTTTTTGGTAAAGAGCTTTTCTGATCCTCTGATCTTAAGTAGCCCTCTTTTTCAATCCAGTGCATTCCTTTATTTCTCTGTATAATGCTCATTAATAAAATGCATTCTTTATTATTTCTGTTTTTCTTTGTTTAAGTATCAGCTGCCTCTTTTCTTCCATTAACTCCATTAAAAGCTTCATGAGAACAGGAACGTTTTCTGTTTTGCATACTATTCTACCTCCAGGTTCAGAATAACTCATATATGCCCTGGCTGGTGTAGCTCAGTGGATTGAGCGCAGGCCTGTAAAGCAAAGGTCACCAGTTTGATTCCCAGTCAGGGCACATGCTTGGGTTGTGGGCAAGGTCCCCAGGTGCATGTAGATGAGAGGGAATCACACATGGATGTTTCTCTCCCTCTTTCTCCCTCCCTTCCCCTTTCTCTAAAAATAAATAAGTAATGAAAAAATAATACCTTATAGAAAGTCCTCAGTGACTAATTTCCAAATAAATAAATAGTTTATTCTTACCCCTGGTCTTTACCCCATTATATTAGGGCTGTGGGTGACCTGCCAACATTTTCCCTCGTTAACTTCTCTGGGCCTTTATTATTCCATCAATTCTAGATGGAGATGCTCGGTAAGCTCATAGAATATTTATGATTTTTAATTTGGCCATTGTTATTTGCATTAACTTGTGGCAATTAGAATTTACTAAATGTAGAAATATTAAACACATAATAAGAATGAAAAACAACCACTAACTCATGTGTAATTTAAAATATCTAAACAAATGGAAGAAATATTTAGTCCACGCACTTGAGAATCATGCTTATGTTGCCTAAGAAATCCTCTTCTTTGTTATTCTTCCTAGAGCTTGTTCTAGTGCTATGTACCTACCTCTGTATATTTGTTGTCTATTACAGGAAACCTTAAACATTTTGTATTTCACTTATGTGCATACCGAGTGCTATAACTAAATATTACCAAAAGTGATTCCTTTTATTTACTTTTCTTGTTTAGACATTTCAGAAAAGTTTATTTTGGGTAAGACTGCCTGTCTGAATTTTTTAAATTAAATTTATTGGGGAACATTAGTTAATAACCTTATATATACATGAATTTTAGGATGGCTATTACCAATAAGACAATAAATGGCAAGTGTTGGAGAGGATATGGATAAAATTAAATTCTTCCTGTTAGGTTTTTGACCCCTGAATTTAGAAGGCAGACAAACTACAATATTGTCTCCTGTAGAGAATACAGTTAGAGACAGACTGACTATACAAGCGTCTCAGGTCTCTCCAAATATCCACCAAATATCTGTGTGCCATTGTCTGTACTCTTACCAAATATTACTACATTCAGTCCTTTAAAAAGGAGATGCTATGTATTTCAGGCAAACTTTATACCTGAAAAAATTCAAAATTACACACAATATAAATACGGATGTAATTACATAGCAAATAGTTCCAAACAAAATAGACCTTCGGAATTTTTTGCCTATAAGTTTCTACTGGAAATCGCTAGAAAGTAAAAGTAGATTTGGGAAAAGTAATAGAATAATATCCAAAAATTAAGTCACTTGATGTTTATTCCCCAAACCCAGGACTATTCACTGGCTTGGCACATACTACATACTCAATAAATATCTGCTGAGTTATTGTTAAGGTATCATCTAACCTTTTTTCTATGTCAAAGTATCACAGGTATGTATCAGATAAAGAAATTCATGGATATTTATAGTATTGCATTATAACACTGACATTTATTTTTACAATATCTCTGGGTTCTAGTTCTGACCTGCCAATGTCACATCTTGAATGGGCCAGAACTCTGTAATTGTACGTTAGCTCCCCATCATTATTAATAGTTAACAGTTCCCTTTTTAAAAGAATGATCATAAGTGCACTTGAGGCTTGAATGGAACTGACCCATGAGGATATATTATCCTTAGGTTCAGAGCTATCACTGTTCTCTGCAGAACTTGGCACCATTTGCATCTCTGCCTCTTTGAATCGTGGTCAATGCCTTTGCTTATAAAGAACCACCGCCTTTCTGGTTGCTCAGTGCCAGATTCTTCCTGCTGCTATAGTGGCCTGGCAAGCCAAAGCTATGTAGCATCTTTTAACATGGATAGAGTTTGTCGACATTGTCAGTCCTCCACATTTATGAAGCGTTGCATTTGTGGGGATAAAACATAGCCAAAAACTGTGTTGTTTTCAGCCTGCCTTTTCTGTAACTGTCATTTCTTTGGCTTGAAGTAGACAATGCTTTCTTTCCAGGATGCATATTTAGCTTCTTTTCAGAATGGAGTCTGGAAGGGATTTACATTCTCACGCTAAACAGACTTCTTTTTCTAAGAGTATCAAAAATCAGCAGAATTACAAGAAATAAAAAGAGGGGAGAAAGGATGTAAAAAAGTCAATTTTTAATTCTTTCAAAACACAGTGGGATTAAAAGTTTTGACACATTAGCTCATGTATATGCCATTCACTGTATTTGAGATCAATTAAAAAATAATACCTGCTTTAGTACATAAATGTGTCACCAATTCATCTCTGCAAATGTTATGACATCCAGAAATATATATGTTTTTGCACAATGTGGAGTTCAAAAACTACCTGCAGTGTGGTAGCAGAACTGCACAAAATTATAAGAAATAAAATCCCTGAAATGTATACTCAGCAGCCTAGAGCAGGAGTTCTCAAAACCTTCACCCATTATTACTTTCTGACAGTAAATTCTATGTGAGTAACTATCACAGAGAATATGTGTATCTCTTTTTTAGGATTTTACTTATTTATTTTTTAGAGACAGGGGAAGGGAGGCAAAAAGAGGGAGTGAAACATTGATTGATTGCCTCTCACGCAGCCCCATCAGGGGACATGCCCCTCAACCCACACATATGCCCCGATCAGGAATTGAGCCTCCTACTTTTTGGTCTGTGGGACAATGCCCAATCCAGTGAGATACAAGAGTGGGGGTGAGAATATCTGTGTTGTAAGATAACATTCTAATAATGCTAAATCACAATAAAGCCATGAACACATGTAAGGACAAAACACACAGTTGGTATTTTTCTGTTTGAGGTTGATCAGGAGTAAAAAAATTGACAGCTAACAATCATAACTTTATTAATCAAACTCTATTTACTATTGCTTCAAAATATTACTTTTTTATTTTAATAATAAAACACAGGCTGAAAGTTGTAGGGAACGTTGGATGAAGGGTGGAGGGATTGAGAAAAAAAGAGAAAAATATTATGGACACAGACAACAATATGGTGATTGCTTAGGGAGCAGAATGGTGAAAGGTGAAGGGGGGTAAGTGGAGGACAAATGGTGATGGAAGGAGACTTTATTTGGAGTGGTGAATACAATACAATATACAGATGATGTGTTGCAGAATTGGGCACCTGAAACCAGTATCATTTTGTTAACCAGTGTCACCCCAATAAATTCAATAAAAGAAAAGTAAATAATTAAAAAATAAAAGTATTAAGGAAGGATAATTAGCTATTTATTAAGAATACAGTATTGTTGCTACTTAATGGGCTATTTCATTGGCTTCATAAGAAATTATGTATTTCAGGCTGAATTTGCAGAAAGTCCAGTTACTTAGTGAAAGAAAATATTAAATGAGTTTCTCTTATTACGAGAAAAAATTCCATTGATTCAAACGGTATCTTTAAAAGTAAATTAAGTTAGAATTATAAAATTTTCAAAGTAATCTGCTTGTTATATAGGCACCACTCAGGTACTCTTTTCTTGTTTTAGAGTAACTTCTCTTTCAAGTATTCTACTTTTCATTTTACAACATCAAGGTTGTTTTTATTTGCACACACAAAGAGCTAAAAACATACAGATGACGCAGGATAATATGAATGCAAACATTATAAAAGCATTAATCATGTAAACAGTTCAGCAAATAAATATCCATTTCGTTGCAGTCCATTTGCTCTTTTTTGTTGTGTTTTATATAACTGTATTATGATGAACTATGGTTTCACATCATTCATCAGCAACTGGATTATAGCTGTATTGCAATTTGCTTAATTGGTATCAAAGCAAAAATTATGCTGTACTGGACAGGTTGTTAACAGAATGTAACAAAGGGAAAAATGTCATCTCTAGCAAATCTGAACATCACAATATAATGCTATATTTATCAAGGCAAAGGGATAGGTTTTTAAATGTCACAATGAATAATTAGAAACTATGAGCATGATCTGTGATCATTCAGAAAGTGTTCTATTAAAGTCCTGTGCACTTCTGGATAGGAACTTTGAATTTTTTAATCATATATTTTTAAAAATACTAAAGAAAAGAGATAATATTGTGCCATCAAAAACAGAAAGTTAAGTTTTCATGCCTTGGGATCAAAAGCATATTTTTTAACTGAAGCACTCAAAATTAATATACTTACCTCAAGATGAACAAGAGTTGCATTTTGCATCATCAGAACTCAAATTTCTATCCACTCTGAAATGTAAGATGAAAAACTAGTAGCTGATTTATAAATGTCCATATTTTAGTTGGAGTCTTGACCCTTTTTTTCATTGAATAATTACAAAAAGAATTCTTAAAATTCATTAATTGAACAAAGTCACAGGCTTTCAAAGATCTATTTTATCCACACACATGCACGCACACACCCTATTCCTATGTCTCTCTACTCATGTTCATGTAAATATAGAGCCTAAAGTAAACTTTCTAAAATCTACTTGAAAATGAAATAATAGATTTCTCATGCATAAGTATAACTATTTATAAGCTTTACTTGCCTAATTATATTTTCAAAATCTTATCTTAAAAAGCAAGTGAATTCTTTCATCATATACTGATAGCAGAGAAAGATATACCAATTAACTTACAACTGAAAATCAACTAGCATTTTAAAAAGAAAAGATAATTTATAAAATAATACTTCCCGTGTAAAACCAATATAAGTGTAAGGTGTATTGTATGCCTCATTAAATATGCTTTTCCCTATCCACTCTGCATCTGCATTAGCATCTGTGTCCAAGTACACAAATGTAAGGATGCAAAAGCAAGAGTAAGCACTCTTATTCCTCCAACAAGTAATAGTTGGGTTTCACTAACATGCTGTTATGCTATTCCATCGGACAAGTTCAAAAAGGACATCACAGATTCATTGAACATTACGGCCAAAAGGGAATTTTGAGGTCTTTTAGTACAAACTCATCATGCAGTTTAAAATGTCAATCAAAATATATTTAAATACATTATAAATGAATATTTTCATCAGGCAGGTCTTATGATAATATATATACACATTGAGACACACATTAGTCATTCTCAATTTTCACTGCATATTACAATCACCTGAGAATTTTTTTAAAATACCCATACCTGGGCTCCCTATCTCCAGAGAGTTTATTTAATTTGATGAAGTCTGGTCATTAGTGTGTTCAAAAATTCACCATCAGTATATTTCTAAAGCGCATACTAATGTGTAGCTGGGGTTGACAACCACTGACCCACATAAATCATATAAGTAGTCATTTTTAGAAGAGAATATCAAAATGCAAATGCAAAATGTCAGAAATAAGCAAAGTCTATTTCCAAGTTAAAACAAATTGTTAATATTGCAAACCAGATTCATACATGTAAATTTATATAAACAGTTTTTCCATGTTTATTAAATGAATCATTATGCATACATATTTTTAAATTTTAAATTAAAGCTATTTTACATTACTATGACATTGAAGTTGTTAAAAAGCACTTGACAAATATTAATTGTGCTTTGCAATATCACTATAAACTACATACTATTATTTCTGTTTTACAAATGGGAAAACATAGGCATGAAGAGGCTAAACTAATTGTCCACAGTCATGCAACTAATGAATGTTACAGCTGGGAAAATAAGAGGAGATTTTAATACTTAATTTCCTTATCTAATAACATTTCTGTAAGGAATGGGATGAAACACTGCAAAAAAGTGTTTTCAATGTAGTGTTTTTTCTTTCAGAAGATGCTCTGTCACGATCTACAATATTTACTATGTAGTTTCTATGGCTAGGGTACCATGCCAGACACAGTGAAGGTGAAACAGTACAGAGCCAAGAATCTCCACTTCATCTACTGAATCAAGAACCTTCATTCTACAACCATGCAAAGGCTTCATTTCTTTAATTTGAATTTTTTTCCTTTCTTTTCTTTTGATTCAAATGGGCCTCATTCAGCACCCTGACTGACCCGCACCTCTCTCCCTCGTATGCCCTCCCTTTTAATCATGAAACCCCGAGAACAATGAGGTTCTGGTCAGCATCAAATGATCTTAGGAAAAGAGTCTCAGGTCTGTTGACCATAGAGGCAGAGTTTCAGTCAAACTCAAGGTAACATCCAGGCTTCAGTTGCATTTCATCTCCCAGAAAAACAAAAGGACCCCACCAACCACACCAGTGTGAGACCAGATGAGGTACTCCATGGCTGACACCAGTACCAGATGCAATGATCAACTAGCGTCCACCAATCAATGACCTTTACCCTCACACCCACCAATCAATAAAAACCATGACCCTAACCCTAACCTTAACTCCCTTAGCCCCCCAAAACCCATCCCCTAGAAGCCACTGGGGAACCAGGTTTTAGACCTCTACTTCACCTATGCCTCTGAATTTGGTGCCATGTCCATCAAAATAAATTTTTACTTCCTTTTCTGTAAACAGCTGTTCCTTACTTATTGGGCTTTTATATGTACAGGCAAATGGACCCCTTCAGTTTGATAACAATGTCATGTACAAATGTGGGGGCAACTTTGCCTGCAAAGTTCCCTTGTCAGCCATAGATGAAAGTGAAACTACCAAGACATGATCTGCTTGGGAAGGAGAGGTAGCCAATCTCTCAGAGGAGAAAGGGCAAGAGCCCCTTCCTCAATGGCTTGTATTAGGTTGTGATACACAGGAATACAGGCCACAAGGATCAAATAGTAGATAATGTTTCAAAGAAATCTGAGGGCTTAGTCTGAGTCAGTGTCTGTCAGGAAAGGGGGGTTGCAGAAACTTCGGGAGACATACTCATTTCCTGCTTGGACCCTTTTCATATGAATGAAAGCACTCTTAGCAAAGCAGTCTTCACAGGACTTTTAGGAACTCTTTCTTATGCCCAATCACCCCAGATCCCATTCTAGCTGGCAAGGGGATGTACCACCTCCCCCATCATAGGTTTTAGGCTTAAGTGGATTAGAGCCAGGGAGGGCTTCTCCTAGATGGAAATGGGGACTTGGGCTATGTCAGAATAGCTGGGGGGCGAGAGTCCATCACTTCCTTTTTGTTGCAGCACCCCCAAGTCCTTTTTGAGGGCCTCCCAATTGATCGTGTCTGGCTTAGGGTGCCCCCTGCTCTGAGGGGTCTTACCTATCATAGACTAATCTACCAAGCATTGGGGGCAGGGGATGGAGCAGAAGCAGTGCTGCTGCCAGAGACAAGCTTTTTCTCCTTATGGCTCGCATTCCGAAGGTTGCTCACTCAGCCTTAGCCTTGGGGGGCAGTTACAACTCCTGAAACCTACTCCTGTAGGTTCCCAACATACAGGACCAGGAGCATTTTTTCTAAATATAGGATGAGCTGGGCAGGCAGCTAAATTGGTTAGAACATTGACCTGACAATCAAGGTTGAGGGACAGGTCTCCAGTCAGGGCACATACAAGAAGCAACCAATGAAGGCATGAATAAGTAGGTCAACAAATCAACAATTCTCTCTCTCTGTCTTCCTCTCTCCTTCTCTTTCCAATTGATTTTATATATAAAATTGATTTTAAATCAATACATAATTGATATATATATCAATATGTATCAATATATATATATATATAGCCAAGAAATCCCATCCAAGGTGAATACTTATGAAGTAAATAACCATACAAACATTATATGTGCTAAGAGCCAAATTTGTGGTGAAGGAAGAACTATATGAATTCAGAGATAATTTTTGGAAAAGTTTGAAATCAAATTGAAATAAAGGCATAAAATCATTCAAGGCAAAAATATGTACAAAGTGTTTGGTAACAATTAGTTTCTTTATTTCTTTTGATGCTGGCAGCCTTGGATGAGAGTGTAGATGAAAAGGTTGGGAAATGTGGTCAGGGCCAAGGATGAAAAGACTTAAATAGCAGTCTAAGAAGTTTGAATATTACCTCCAGGCAAAAGGCAAAACTATTGAACATCTGTAGCACAGGTACATCAAAGGCAAAATACTGCATAGAAATATTAATCTAAAACATAATTTGTAATAAAGATTCAAATGGGAGAGATTAGAGGTGAAGAGACTAATTAGGATATAAATTTTGGGGTGAGGTGGAGAAAGACCTGGTCAATACCAGCGGTGCCCTGACTGGTGTGGCTTGGTGGGTTGAACATCATCCCACAAATCCGAAGGTTATTGCTTCGGTTCTGGTCAGGGCACATGCCTGGTCTGGGGGTGTGCAAGAGTCAACCATTGTTTCTCTCATTCATCAATGTTTCTCTCCCTCTCTTTCTCCTTTCCTTCCCCTCTTTCTAAAAGTAAATAAATAAAATCTTAAGAAAAAAACAGCAAGTGTGGGAATAGAAGGAAACACATGAATTAGCAAGGTCTTTTGGAGAAAACAACAACAACAACAAAACATTCAAAGACTTCGTGAATACCTGACAATAGGAAGAGATGAATTTAAAGATGATAAGACCTGTCAGTGTATGAATATTCTACATGACATCTAGCTGGTCTTAAATAGATTTTGTGATGGAATACCCCCTTTTACAATTGGTGGCCCACTTCATAGTAGGATGGTCTTGATTACTACAAAGCAGGTTTCATTTGGCAAAAATTTCACCTAAAGTAACTTTTGTCTTTTGGTTCTAGGTTTGCACCTGTACTACTCTAGTTCACAAACAAATGATTATTTTTTCTCAAAAGAATCAGGTAGTAAGTATTTTAAGCTTTGGAAGACATATGGTCCCTGTCACAATTACTCAGCTTGCTGTTGTAGGGAGAAAGCAGCCATAGACAATACACAACGTGAATGAACATTGCTTTCTTCCAGTGAAACTTTGTTTACACAAACAGATGGCAGGCAAGTTTTGGCCCAACAGCCATAGTTTGCAGACCCCTGCTGTAGCTCGTAATCATGTTTAACCTATTTTAAGGCACATTTTATCTTTCAAACTTTCTACAAAATTCTCTTCTCCAGCCTAAACACACCCAGGTCCTTTGACTATTTCCAATATGATGGGATTTTGAATCATACTTCTGAGCTTTCAGGAATGCACCCATATATTTTATAGACTGTGACACTCATAATATCATAAATCCCTCTCAAAATGGTCAAACAATTGAGAGGGATTATTGACTTCCTTTACTGGACACTGTAGTCCCCTAACAAATTCTATGACTGAATAAACTATTCATGACAGCTATATTTTTCTGTTGATTCATGCATCAACTTAAGACACCTCTCCACACTTTGAGAAGATGAACTATTGTTGAGGTTGCTATCATTGCTGTCTAGTACTCTGACTTATGCTTATTGTGCACTGTGGGGACAAGATTAGTATAGGCTGACATGTGCTCAGAATTCTAGAAAAGCAGATATCTAACGAACTGGCTCTTTTTCTTCAAAAACCTCGACCAAGGCCTGACTTCTCCATGTCAGATTTTTAGATATTTTCCAGTTCTGGTGAGTTCCTAATTGTTTTGGGGGCTAGAAAGGATCTGTGGGGCAGTGATCATGTAGCCTGAGCTAAGACTAATCCACACTGTGTTTAAACTGGCCAGAAATAGAGGAGACATTTGCTGAGACAAGAGTTCCATCCCCATTCTCTGGAGGTCATGAACTCCTAGGCGATTTAGCTCAAGGGTATCTGTTATTGAATCCGCATTCTTTGATCAAAGAGTAAAACTTAAAACTGTCAAGGGCCTTTATTATGTAGGCTTCTTAAAATTGAGCTTTAGCAAAGATTTTCTGAATAACTGGAGCTGTTACTACAACCAACCATTTTATCAAAGCAGCTTTTCTATTTGTCTTTGTGTGGCATTTGTCATTAGGTGAAACTATATTTCTTCCCTTCCTTCCTCTCTTTCTTCCTTCCTCCATTCCTTTGTATCCTTTGTCTCTCAGGAGAGGGCAAGCTCCTAAGAGCAAAGGCTTCGTTGGTCTAGTAGCTGCAAGGTTCCAGAAACTGTTTGGATCAGTGGTGAATAAGACCTAGGCTTTGCCCTCAAGGATCAAACTTTGGGCAGGGAAGGAAACTATGAATAAAATTATAATATAGAGATATGTCTAGCATGCTTGTCTCTAATGTAATGCCCCTATGTTCTTTTGTTGTTGTTTTTCATCAACCACTATAAAACGTCCTTATTTTTTAATTGATAAGCTTAACTCTTTATGACTATTCTAGTTATCCGATGCTATGTTTCAAAGGTCCTAAAACTTGAATTGAAACAACAGATATTTTTCTCCTCAATCAGTAATTTGGGCAAGCCTCTGATCCTTCTGGTGTCGGTGAGACTCAGGCAGACCAGAATCAAATGAAGGCCATCACTCTCCCAAGTCTGGAGATTGCATTTGGCTGTTGACTAGAGCACAGGCGAAGGCTGTTGGCCAAAATTCCTAAATGCGACCTCTCCCTGTGGCTTCACTTGCCTCATGATACAACACAAAGACTGATTTCAAAAAGCAGCATCCTCAGAGAGAACTTAGCAGGAACTGTGGTACCTTTTCTAGCCTAGCCTTTTAGTCATGCAGTGACAATGGTGCCACCTTTCACTTCCCAGAAGAAAGATTAAGGCCAGCCACTCTTTCGGAGGAAAGTCAACAGTCTCCAATTTTTTATGGGAGGTGCGTAGACATGTTTTGAAGTCACCGTAGTTCATCTTCTGTGCATCACAAATTACTTACATTTTTCCAACAAGAAAAATATTGCATCTCTTCATAAGGCCTCTCAAAAGAGGCCCTACAACATTGAGCTTAAGCTTGTTTTCTAAGGTTTCATTACCTTGCATAGGTCAAGTTGACTTGAGGCTCTTGTGGTGCAGTCACTTGACTACAGCTCTTCAAGAAGTGTATCTTAATCTGAAGAACCTGAACTAACTAAAAGTCATCTGATACCTCTTACACCAAACAAACAGTGGTGGAACAGGCATAGGATAAACACTATAAACATACCTAGTCAAAAAAAATAGGACAGAAAATATATAGCAGTCACCGACCCATAGTGATATCAAATTCCAGCCAGGCACTTGTTGCTAGTCCTAGTTTCTGGAAATAGTTCTCAAAACGTCTTAGTGCTTCCCCCTGGGCTCTTGGTTCCACCCTTTGAGTCATCTTTTCTTTTATGTGACACGTGGCTAGTGTTTGTAGCAGATTATTTTCTTTAGTCTTCTTACTGCCCATAATAGTTCCAGAGCCAAAAGGACTCTTCACTTTGTAATGTCTCTGCCTGTTTTAGTTCAAACTGGTAGGGTTTTTTAAAAATTTAGAGAAAGTAACCAAACCCTTTAAAAAATATCTTCAAGATTAATCTGCTCTACTTTGGGTTCCCTGGAATGCTACTGTGGAGATAGTTCTCTCAAGATTCTTACAGGGCCCTTTGCCTATTTGAAAGGGTCTATATGGTAGTACCTTAAAACTTTCTAAGGTCTTAAGAAATGTTTTTATAGTTACATCCTTGGTTTTATCTTTAAACCATGTTTTTCTGAGAGTGCCCTAGATTTTAACTTTGCCCGGATGCTGTTATTTAATTATAGCATCTTCTGCAATCAGGAGAGTCTGGGAATAAAAAACTATTTTATACTTGAACTCAGCAAGCCCAGTACTCTTTCCTTTTCTTTTTTCTTTTCTTTTCTTTTTTTCTTTTCTCTTTTCTTTTCTCTTCCTTCCTTTCTTTCTCTTCTTTCTTTTCTTTCTTTCTTTTCTTCTTTCTTTCTTTCTCTTTCTCTTTCTCTCTCTCTCTCTCTCTCTCTCTCTCTTTCTTTCTTTCTCTCTCTTTTGCTTTTCTCTCTTACATTTTACTATTAAGCAACTTGAAGAAGCTGGGTGGCACCTTAAACACTTCTACCTGAAAAACTAGATCATCCAATTTCTTAGGTATATATTTCATTTTTGCCTTTTGATAAGAGGTGTTTTAAAGAAATTATAAGCCTTTGTTAAAATATCATAGTATCCAAGTGCAGTGACCATCATGATTATGGAAAGATTACTGAGCCAAGAGTCTAAACACACTTTAACTTCAACTTTATCATTGGCTTGTAGTGTCTTATTTATGTTAAAATTTAGAAAAGAGTTTATAACAAATAAAGGTATTTATGATGGTATTCAGAAAAATTAGGCATCTATCAGGTAAATTATTTTAATAAATGGAAAAACAGAATGATGTTTAGTCTGAAATATGTGTTTATGTTGAAGTCATTATGACTTCTGCCAATATTCCTATTTTATAAAATATTTACATTCAATTATGAGTATACCAGAAATTAAAACAAAATCCCTCTTTTTGAAATTATGAGCAACTGACCATTTATAATTTTCTAATATCTCTCCAGAGTTCCAATGGCCCTCCGATAATAGAAATGGCAGCTCAATTTATCTTAGTGTAAGCTCCCCAACAGCTAAATTGGAGCATTTCAAATACAGTAGGATTGAATTTAGGTAAAGTAGCTAAACCTTCAATTATCACCTCACCATCAGTCCTGATCCTCAATTCTATTTCAGGGAAATGAAATTATATCATGTTAGCATTACAAAAAAACCCCACGGCATTTAACTAGAAGAATGATATGTCAATACGAAAGACACATCAACTATGAAGCCAGACAATGAAATCATGAAGACCTATGAGAGCAAAGGTGTATTTTATGTATTAACATTAAACAATGGAAAAATCATGGGAAAATTTCAAGCATCGAAGTATTGATGATAAATTCAGTGGGCAATTATGTGAACTTTGAATAACAGAAGTGATGAAGTGTTACATTTATTAAATATTTAATAGGGTTAAGGCAAATATAAAATCAACTTTATATATTTAAAATACTGTCAAAGACAAGCCTATGATAATTGTAACAATATAATTGGTTTTAAAAAAAATGTAAGAATCTTTTTTGGGAGTGAAAATCTTTAAGAATTCCTTATACCATGTACAGTCTCAACTGTGCCAGAAATAAAAAGCACTTTAGAAGATTTTTCAGGATCTGTCAAAAAATGGGGACTTGTGCTACAACACATATGAAATTTAAACCAATTATCACTCCTGGTGAATCAGTTGGAAAGAAGGACCAAACGCTTTTAAAGCTGCAGGCTGCAGAATATACAGCAATGAGAACAAGTAGGAGATGACTAAGAATAGATCCTCCTGAAAAAGCCAGTCAAGGTCTTTGAGAGAAAGTGAAACTGATTTTGAATTTACAGTAATAGGGCTAGATTTGGGGGGATGATCTGTTGCTTACTATTTGCAGTGTTAACAAAGATAACAAACAGGAGGTAAGAGTGACTATTTTACTTTTAAAGAAGTTTTAAGTAGTTATTTTTTCTAAATTAAAAGAAAATGCATGTGAAAAACACAACAAAAGTGACTTTCCAAAAAATATATATGGATATTAGTATTAGAAAATAAAAGTATTTGCATGATTAAAGAAAAAAGTTTCACAAACAAGTTCAATTCAAAACTAATTTTCCAATGACTGTTTTTGTCCATTATTGATATGGTATAATTTTTTTTCTAAAGGGATAATTTAACACAATTAGCTATTGTCTGAACCCAATGTAAACTACTAATTTTGGTGTTCTTTACAATATTGCAGGATCAGAACACTGGAGAAAAGAAATTAAGAAATAACATATGGTGCTAGGTAGTGTAATCAAAAGCAGAATGATGCTACATGTGACCACACTGTGTGTATAGTAATATTTTGTGTTAATAATTTTAACATAATGTTAAAATTTCTTAAGTTTCTTAAAGTTTCTTCCAATTCAAAAAATAACTAAAAGCTTACAAGAAAGTTAGTGTAATTTGATGTTACTAATATTGAAACATACATTGTATTAAATGTCTTATTACAACAGCTAATAGCATGAATGGGATAAATGTATACTAGTATTAAGTCCACGTATGCTTGTTATATTGTTAATTCAAAGTTGTTGAACCTTCAGCAGAACATCCAGACATGCACAGTAACCATGACATTCAGTAATTTTGGCTATTTTGCCAACTGTCATTTGTCTTTGATATTTTTATAGGTTTCACTATTTTAAAAATTGTAGCTTCATACACTTTTATATTTTGTGATTGGGAAAGTATGTTTGTACAAATAGGAAGAAAAAACACATATTTAACAATATCCTGGTTTGATTTGCACATACACATTCACACACATGCCATGTGGGTTTCCATTCTCCCCACTGGCTCTGTGAATTTTCTAGGTAGGACATTTTAATTTTTCCAGTCTAGACTCCTTTTTGCATTTCCCAACTTTAGTTTTCCATTTATCATTTCTACTTGAATGTTTCACATATATCTCAAACTTACCATATCAAATATAAAACTGTTGCCATCCTCCCCAATTTGTTAAGGTACTCCTTATTTATATCTCTGTAGAAAGCACCTCTAGTCACTTGGTTATCAATATCACCTGGTAGTTGAACTCAACACACCCAATCCATCATTCAAATGGATTCTATGTTCAATGTATGTTTTAAGACTCTATTTATGCTACCAATACTTAATTCAAACCACAATTGCATTTTAAAATATGTATATTTAACTTCTAATTCAGTAAATATTGATATGTATAATGCGCAAATCAAAAGCTCTTTGGAGTCATCATATTCAAAACCAAAACATTCAAATAGATACCCTAGACTGCGATCTCTAAAAGTGTGGACATCATCTGTTTTTCTCACCTGTTTTTATACACCACCACTTAAAGCACAGTGTCTGGTGCCAGATACTTGAATGCATTAGTGCACAGCTGATGAATTTAGGGTGCGAACTAGCTTGCCGGAAGTTAGATAAAGAATGACTAACTAGGAAATATCATCAGCATGGGTAAACAATTTTTACAGCGGTTAATCAGCAAATTAAATGAGATAAATGGGAAGGGTGTTAAGGAAGGAAGCAAGGCCATAATATTATTTCAAGGTGTGAGATTTGGCCCTGTTTAATTTGCGTGTCCTTGTAGTTATGTGTGCAAGATTGTGCTCTAGATGAATTCTTTTTTTTTCAGGTCATGATGCGTGTACGCCCTGTTTGGGATCCTTTGACAGTCCTTTTCCGGATGCCCCCTCCCACACTTCTGATATAAACTCATAACACATGGATTAAGCATTTTTAAGTCTGATTGCCTTTGGGATGTCTTCAAATCGCAAAGCGAGCTTCTGGCTCCATGTGTATCATAGATATAAAAAAAAAAAGATGTACTAGTTGGACAAGTAAAAATGTCAACCTCTGTTTAAAGATAGTCATAAATGAAAGGGAATTTTCTTCCTCCATTTTGCAATGGGAAACCAATAGCAATTACTTATTTCACTGCCTGAAAAAGCACCAGTGAGGAATGGAGCACAGTGGGAGACCCAAACTCTTCCAGGCGGGCATGTGCAGAGCCAAGAAGGGAGCAGTCTTGGTGAGCAGTTTCAAGGGTGCAGTGCCATGCACTCTAGAATAAACTTGTGCTTTATTCTACCAGGTTGAAACCTGTGTGTTTAAACATGTGCTCTTCCCTAGGTATTTTTTAACTGAATTCCTCTCTGTCTCTGTCTTTCTCCTCTCTCTTTTAAGATCTGATTTGAACTGCCAGCTCTGATATTCTAGGCGACTTTGTCACAGCCTTAATTCTCGTTAAGGTCAGTCCTGCCTGGCCATGTAGAACACATGTGGCTAGCTCTCTGATGGCTCCCACTTGCCAACTAGAATTCGGAATGTTCCTTTTGAACCAAAGAAGAAAGAAAAAATACTTAAAGATGACAAGTAAAATCCATGGTATAAATTTAATAAGGACACTGAATGTAAAATAATGGATGCACATAAAAAATGGCTTTGGGGAAATTATTTTAGTGTGATAAGGACTACAATTTTTAGCCTGACAAATAGTCTGCCCTTTTTATCAGCACAATTGAAGTTACAAGATGTTGCGGGCCAAATGGAAGCCCCCCAAAAATATATTCGTGTCTTAATCTCTGGGACCTGTGAATATCATCTCATATGACAAAAGAGTAAATATTACTTTTATACGGTAAATGTGATGGTCATGTGAGGAGGAACTTATCCCAGACTATCCTGGTAGGCTGTAAATGCAATCACATGCATTCTTTTTTTTCCTCCAATTTTTTTATTTAATTATTGTTCAAGTACAGTTTTCTGTCTATTACTCCCATCCCATCCCACCCCCCATGCTCCCCCCTCCCTCCCATTTCCACCCTTCTCAGTTGTTGTCCATGTATCCTTTATATAGGTTCCTCTAAATCCCTCCCTTATTTCCCCTGAAATTCCCTCCCCTCTCCCCTCCAGTCACTGTCAGCCTGTTCTCTATTTCAGTGTCTTTGGTTATATTTTGCTTGCTTGTTTGTTTTGTTGTTTAGCTTCCTGTTAAAGGTGAGATCGTATGGTATTTGCATTCTCATACAGGAGAGTTTTAAGACAGATACACACAGGAGAAGAGAGAAGAGGAAAAAGCAATGGGAGTGCTGTGGCCACAAGCCATGGAATGCCTGCAGCCACCAGAAGTTGGAGAGGCAAGGAACAGAGTCTCTCTGAGAGCTCCATGCGGAATGCTGCCCTGCCATTGCCTTGGTATCAAATGTCTGACCTCCAACACTGTGAGAGAATACATTTCTTTTTTAAGCCTCCCAGTTTGTGGTAATTTGTAGAGGCAGCCCCAGGAAAGTAATACAAGTATAAAAGATAAACATTAAAGTAAGATTGCTTTTGTTTTCTTCAGGTTCAATTTATATATATATGAGAGAGAGAGAGAGAGAGAGATGTATGCATGTATGTATCTAACGATACATGTAATGATTGCTACTCTCTCATTAGGCTAATAAAAAATAAATTGAAAACTGGTAAAAGCCAAATTATGGGGCATCTAAAAATAAGGGCTGAGCAGTGAATATGTGCTACACCTGTCTCCTGTACACACACACATTTGTAGTATGAGATGCTGAAATTGGCAACAAGTGAGTGTTTCTAACATTGAGGGAACTGTTGATTACACTCATGTAGACATTAAACTCCTTTCATAAAATACATGTCCCTTTGCAGCAGAAGGCACTGGCACTATATGAATGTAATAAGTAGAATGTGATCACAATCATTGTGCTGTAAACATCTGTTTGCATTTCCCCGGACCTTGCCATGATTCCCACTTTTTGCCTAATTTGTCACTATACCATCTGTTTGAAGATAGACTGATCACTGGTGCTTGGCTTATTGGGTAAGTAGTGCTTACGTTTATTATCACATGCATAACAATACCTTAAAATTGTATTTAATGTAAATTAATCTTTAGGTGGCAGTGGGTGTCCCAGAGGCCCTATTTGTTTACAAGCAATGGGAGCCACATTAGAACTGGGATGCAATTGTATATTCAGCTATGTTTAAATATCCCCAGAAATGAGAGTTCAGATCTGATTGTAGGCCTTTTTTAGATATAAAAAGGCTCAATTACACCTTTGATAGAACACATCCCACAAGCTTTGCAACCTTTATATCTGGTGATGACAGAGTAAGTTGCTGGCTGAAAAAGAATCCATCTGAACCATGGCAGAAGCCTGGGAACACTCAAGGATCGGGTTTCTCAAGACCTGAGTTTGCAAAAGAGATACCATTGTCAACAGGAACCACTCTTGGATCTATCAATTACAGATATGGTGGACAAGAATCATAAACTCTACCTTGATTGGAGCAGTATTTCAGTCTTTGGAAGTACATTTCAAATTAAAAAAATTTAATATAATGTTAAGAATATAAATATTTTGATTACTATGCTAAAATTCCAAGTTATTTTCATTAAAATATAAAATTTTATTTAATTACCAAATTAGTTTTAATAAAGTTAAGGCTCCTATCCTATTGTATAACTTGCTACCATAATCTGCTTAGTCTTAAGAATCTTTGTGTATCCTTTAATCCTAAAGTCTTAAAGATTGCATATCTTCATGGGCATAATTAAAAATTTATTTTAAATAAATTAACTTTGAATAATATCTGTTTCAATATGTCAGTATGATAACATTTGAAGGTAAAATTCTACATGGCGCTGTATCACATAATTTATTTATGTAGAGAATTTGTTTATACTGACACATACAAAAACCAAATCAAAATACAATATGCACAGACAAATTTGAGCATTATACCAAATGATTATACTTAGCTATTGATTTGCCTCAGGTTACAAAACCTTCTTGCAACCAGCATGAAATCCCACACACCTAAATAGTCTTTGGTATGTCAAGTGACAGAAATACTTTTTTATACATAATTATAAAGCATAACAAAAGATGGTTATGAGCAAACATAGAACACATTAATTTAAAACACTGTTGAGGCTGGGGAATTAACACTTCTGATGGAAATGATGGCTGAGGTGTTGACGCACAGGAACCTGCACAGAGACTGCAGCTGGTGGTTTGCTGCACTGGGGATGGAAGAAGAAGCGGTCAGTCTCAGCTAGATCCCACCTTCCTGCCACGACCTGGTTGAAGGGGTGTTGAGTCGGTCGCTAGAGCAGCCACCCTCTAGGGCAGGAATTTATTTTTAAGAGTTAATCAGTAATTCTAGTCAAGATGGCTGCATAGCTAAACACAGCTCGCTTCCTCACAGGACCACATGAACATTACAACTAAAGTATAGAACAACCATCACTCAGAGCCATCAGAAATTGAGTTGAACAGAAGTCTGACAACTACAGATTTAAAGAAACCACATCCATCCAGACTGATAGCAGGGAAGCAGGCACAGAATGGATCAGTCCCACATCCATGTGTGGTGGAGAAAATTTTGAGAGGGATAAATCAGGAACAAGGAGTCCCAGCCCCACACAAGGCTCCTAGCCAAGGGTTCCAGTGCCAGAAAGATAAGTCCCCATAACTTCTGCTGCAAAAAAAACAGTGGGGATTGAGTCAGTGGAAGAAACTTCTGGAGTGCCAAGCAGTTCCCATTAAGGAACCTACACACAGACTTACTCAGACTCATTCCCTCTGAGCTCCAGCACCAGGAGAGTGTCTTGAAAGGCCATGGTGGCATAAAAGGAGTAATTGAAATGTTTGGTATCAAGGTGGGAACTAGGGGATAGTTTTCTTTCAGACAGGAAGATAGGCAGAGGTCATTGCCCCTTTTCTGAACCCCCCAACAGAGCCACATAGCTTGCAGGTGAATGCTATATCTGAGACTCCATCAAACTTGCTAACACTGTTTGCCCCACCCTGGAGATCCCCCAGAGACTCCATCCGACCTAATTAATGGGCCTACCCAAGATATGAATGGCTAGTCTTGGCTCATACTTTACAGCTTCCTAAATCCTACCAAGCAAAAAACAACCAGCCTCAATAAGCCCCAGCCACCAGCCCTTGCACATTTTGCTATGTGGCCCCAAGCCTGGCACTAGCAGCAGCAAGCCTAGATTCACAGCTTGGCTTTGCCTGGGAATCTGCAAGCCCAATACAAGGAGTAGTCATCTCAGATTGTTTTATAGCTCATGCAGGGTGGCCTTGGGAAGAAAACAGGTGGGGGCTGATATTGGCTGGCACCACCCAGGAAACCCCATAGCATGCACACCCAGTGGACAACTACAGACCATGTTGGAGCACCACCACCTTGCCCCTACACAGCTAATCCCCCACAGAGGGTGGAGGTTGATGGTTAGTGGTCACAACCAGTCCTTGCAGCTGACTGGCTTGGGTAAATCCCTCCTATTGACCTACCAACAGTAACCAAGGCTCAACTACAAAGGAGTGTCACTCAGCCCACATGAAGGGCACATCTCAAGTACTCAGCTTAGGTGAGAATGGAGGCTGTGCCACTGGACCCTATAAGACACCTACTGCATTAGGCCAGGCTATCCAAACAGGAAGTCATAACAGCTCTATCTAATACATGGATACAAATACAGGGAGACAGCAAAAATGAGAAGATAAAAAAACATGGCCCAAATGAAAGAATTGATCAAAAATCCAGAAAAAGAACTAAACAAAATTGAGATTAGCAATATATCAAATGCAAAGTTCAAGACACTAGTTATAAGGATGCTCAAGGAACTTACTGGGGATCTCAGCAACATAAAAAAAAGATCCAGTCAGAAGCAAAGGATACACTAGTTGAAATAAAGAACAATTTACATGGAAACAACTGTAGAGTGGATGAAGCCAAAATCAAATCAATGACTTAGAACATAAGGAAGCAAAAAACAACCAATCAAAAAAAAAGAAAGAAAAAAGAATTAAAACATGAGGACAGTGTAAGCAGCCTCCGGGACAACTTCAAACCTCCCAATATTCATATCGTAGGGGTGACAGAAGGAGAGAAAGAATAAGAAATTGGAAAGCTATTTGAAAAAATAATGAAAGAAAATTTCTTTAAGTTTATGAAGGAAATAGATGTGCAAGTCTAGAAAGGACAGAGAGTCCCAAACAAAATGGTTGCAAAGAGGCCCATTCCAAAACACATTATAATAAAAATATCAAAGGTTAAAGATAGAGAAAGAATCTTAAAAGCAGCAAGAGGAAAGCAGTTAGTTACCTACAGGGGAATTACCATAAGACTGTCGGCTGGGTAAAGAGGTGAGGGGATTATGAAGTATAAATAGGTAGTTACAGAATAGCCATGGGGATGTGCAGTATAGTATAGGAAATGGAGAATGCAAAGAATTTATACACATGACCCGTGGACATGAACAATAGGGGGATTGCCTGAAGGATTGAGGGTGCTGGGTGGAGGGGAGCAAAGTAGGAAAATTGGGACAATTGTAATAGAGTAATTAATAGAATATAACTTAAAAATAAAACAATGTTGACTAAAAGAATAGTACGTGATTTTTTAATTAGTCACAACTATTTATAACCAGGCCTTATTTTCTATTCTGCACTCTTTTCCATTAGTATCAATATCAAAATGACATTTTCCTTGAAAATACTATGACTAAATACTATGAATTTGACTTCCTTTCTCTACCACAACTCAACCACCACCAGCACAGCCCAGTAGATTTAGTAAGGGTTTATTCTTATGGCCTGTATGAAGTATTCCCATATTCCCATAACCTCCTAAAACTATGGCCGAATTCATCCAACCGCAACTCGGCTCATCAGGCCAGCCATGGATACCTGTCTTCTTTGCCTTCCCAAAGACTGCTTTATCTCTGGGTGTAAGACATAATTAATCTTGATAAAAAGACATTCTTGCTGAAAAAAGTGAAAGTAGACCTCCCCAAAATAATGGGGGGAAATCAATTTACTACCCACCCTTGCCCCAGGACAGTCTGAGAAGGGCTAAATAAATGTGTCTCTCTGTGAGCACCCAGTGAGGAGTATCCTTCATGTGCCTTTTCTTACTAGAGATTAGAAGATGCAGGGGACAAAGACCAGATGTTCCAGATCAGATTGCTACCCCTAGACTAACTAAGTCATTCTCAGCCAATCAATGGGGAAAACTGCCAATTAATTCCTTTCTAGGAAAAGAAGAAGAGGTGTATCTTAAAGGGACAGGAGGGTCAACATTTAGAAGACTTTTGTGTAGATGATGGGAAAAGGGACCCATTGGATCCACCACAGTATGGTGACACCCAGATTACAGAAATTGTAAAAAAAGGGCCTTTTTTTGCACCTAAGTGTCACAAATAGCATCTCCTTGTGAAGGAAAAGAAGAGTTTTGAAGGGTGTTTCATGGATTCTCTGGGAAGAGACAAACTCTAAAGAATTAGTCCTCCAAGACTAATTCAAGTGACAATGCTGGACATTGTCACTTGAGGAAAGTTACTAAATTGTCAAACATGTGAGCAGGACAAACATTTAGGAGTGAAGTGTCACGAATGTTAAGTGCATTCAAGAGGCAGTATGTCCATATCACCATTCGAGTTCCTGAATAGTCTGCTGGATGGATGTGGATAAGTCCTTCCTCTTACTGGTTCCATAACTTCAACAGTAAATCTGGGCTGAGTGATTGTGTCAGAATTCACCTTCTGCAGGTGTTTTAAAGGTTCACTGAGATCTGGTGTGTGCCAAATTTCAGCACAATGCCCGACATAACTGAAGCACTCAATCATTAAGTAATAACTTTAATACTTTTATTATTATTTAAACCAGAAAAAAAGTTAGGTGATATTACACATTAGTGATTGGATTCAGGCTCTTCATGGTGTTACATGGCATTATTATTTTGCTGTGAGATGGAGAGAATTTTAATTTTATTCTAGCCCTACCCCAAGAGTTAGCCTGAACCTTGAAGTTAGACTAAGTTTTCTGCCAGTGTTTGTCTATCTTGGACTCATTACTGAACTGTTCTGAGAGTCAATTACCTCATCCGTCAAACAGGTATGTTATGCAGGTGCCAAATAAATCGTAGGAGTTCAGTACAGTTAATTTTCCTGTGTTCTTCCTCTCGACTTTGTATTCACACTAAAAAAATAACAGCAAGTGATGGAAACCACAATAGACCCTTAGAAACAGAAAAATTCTTGTTCTAGGACCAATCTACATGCTAAATAGCTGCAACTTCCCTTAGTCTCTGAGTAAATTGTAGGTCCTTGGGGAGCAGCCTAGGTTACTTAAGGTTAATCACTGGTGCTTAAAGTTAGTTGTTATCAATCCCTTTGTCAAAGGTTGTTTAGTAGAGGTTTTCCATACATAACAATCAGTTCAAACAAGAGCTCCAGGCCTGTGAGGATGTCTTATTATAGTTTTCCCCATAATCAATTATCAAAACACAGATACCAAACAGTAAAACTGAACCTCTTATCACCACACTTGCCATCTAGGTACATCTGTAGTTTCCTTCAGATTCGAGAGTGCATCAAAATCATTTGGAGAGATTCTTAAACGCAGATTGTTGAGCCTCAATGTCAAAGTTTCTGATTCCTCACATCCAGGGTGGAGCCAAAGAACATGCATTTCTCATAAGTTTCCGGGTGCTGCTGATGCTATTTGCTCTAAAAAGCAAACTGGCAGGGATGGGGGGTTGTTGTTGTTTGTTTGCTGTTTTTTTTAACTCTTTGGGGCATTTGTACGGAAGAAAGGCTGATGAGCAAATTGATCCTGAGGGATCTAACTTGATCACCGTGGATGACCCACTTTGTCCTTGCCAAGCCTTTGCTGGCCCCACACATTCCTACCTGAACAGCCTAGTCTCACCTACAGCCCTTTCAGCCCTTTTCCTCTTCTCCACAGTGCCTAGGAGGATGCTTCTTTGCTCATCAGAGATACGGAGAATATAAAGTCAAACCACCTCCACAGCAGAAATATCCAGTACCTCTCTTCTGTCACAGAGAGGTCACTGTCAGAGACTTTTGCAGGAGTGGACAACGTTCTCTTCTTCCTTTGTGGGTTCTGTTGGTAGGCCTGATAATTAAATTGGCATAAAACAGATTAACAGGAGAAAACCAAATTTAATTATGTATGTACAAAAGCCCCACAAAAACAGGAGACTCAAAGGCTGTCAGGTAATTCAGGCTTAAATAGGTACCATTCTGATCTAAGAAGGAGGAGGCAGGGCCCTGGGGCTTCAAAGGGAACAAAGCTATTCATAGGAAGGTGAGAAGAGCCAATGTTTGGAAAACAAAAGCTTGCCCTGCTGCACAGATGTCCTCCTGATTGATAAACTTGTCTCTGGCAATAGCTCTCTTCCTGGTACAAGACCCTGTCTAAATTGTGTCAGGCAGTTAAGAGGAAGGTAAAAATCTTTTCCTGTGTGTGCTGGGTCGTGATTGTGTTTAGTTCAAAATAATCCACAGGCCAACTTTGCACATTTTGAGGTGATATATTCTACCCCCTTCAATTTTATGAGCCACTCTGCCTTCCCCTGCCACCATTAAATGTTGGTGGCCATGGAGACTCTTCCCCTCTAGTCCTACAGCTTTAAATAAGGATACCTTTGTTCAGAATGTAAGAAGTGACTAAAATGGCTTTCAGTTCCCTTTAGTTTGACAAAACTTTGAACAGGCCTTTTTCTGACTATGGGCCTCTAATCTTCCTATTCTTGGAACATTTACTTTAGAAACATACAATTGTAAACTCTTTCTCTGCCCCTTTGAGATATAAATCTTCTATGAACTAAAAGTATTGTTCTCAGGGATCTAGAAGCATTGAAGTATAATTATTAAGAAAGACTGTGCCCCAATCCATCAGGCATAGTGCAAGGGCAGAAGCCTGACTTTAATGGGAGACAATTGGCAAACAGATGGCTGCCTCTTAAAGTCCCCAGGTACTTTCTCCATTAGATTACCCAAGAGTTTAACACCCCCACCTTTTGTTTCAGTGGAGTTGAGTTATTTCCCTATTGCAATAGCCCTAAATAAAGTCTTCCTTGCCCCTTAATTCCATCTGGTGCAATTTTCCTTTGGCAGAAATCTCTCCCTAACTGACTTGAATAAGTGCAACCTCCCGTCTGACTTGTTTAATGTGCACATTTCCTGCCCCCAAACTTCTACCACCTTCCTATCCAGTTGTCTTCAGACTTACGCCCATGATCCTCATATGCCCATCCTGGTAATGAACAAACAGGCAAGTTCAACAGTGCATTGTGACGTTTGGGGACACAGCATTCCCCTCCTGTCTCCTGATGGCATAAATAGACGGAGGCATTTCTCATAAATATAGTATTTTCCCTTGGCATCCAGTGCTTGGCTCCTGTGACATAAAGGCAATTAACGTATGGCCCATGTGCCTGACTTTCAAATATGTTTCCTTGAGCAGCAAAGATAACTAATATACTCAGATGCTATATCCAGTACTCTAGCTAGTTGTAAGAGAGAGGTAACTACTCAGGTTTCTCTGATAAACGGAAGGCAAAGGGCACCCCGAGGACATCCTGAAGACACCAGCTCAGTGCCATTTACCCACAGAGGAGAGTGCCTGCAGATTAAATAAGAGTCCAAACTTCAATGAGAGGCAGTCATTGATTCCACAGAGCTTTCTACTTATTCCTTAGAACTAAAGTGACCTTTTAATTTACTAACAATCATGACACTTTTGAGCGACAGGCATGCTCCTAAACACACTGCAATAACATGTATAACCAGGATCATTTTGGCCAAACGGGGGTTTTAGGTCCCCCTTTTTAACACCAATCATGAAGATATTTGCAATAATTGGAGGTCAGAAGGCAAAAGTTTAGTTTCTATCTTTGCCAGTGCACCTTAAACACACACACACACACACAGAACCATGAAAAATATAACGTCAGGTCCCATTTCAGGATCAAGTTGGCATCTGGAGGGCACCTTACACTTGCACCTCTAAGAGACACACAGCCTCAGTCCTTCAGCACGCAAAATTCCTCCTGGCCCCTCTTCTTCATGCCTGCCCCTCCCCCATCCCTGCAATCACAGCCCATCTGACTTACACTTTTTTTACCACTGGAGGAGAAGTGGGGCTGTGCTAGGAAAAGTAGTCTAACCCCAGGCAAAAAGTATATAAAAGAAAGAAAAGAAAAATCTAAAAGAATGGCCATCTCATATTGCCAAGCTGTATTTTCTAATCCAGATTGTCTCTTCTAATCTCTGAACTTCATTGTCTTTGGCTATTAAAAATATGTGATTGATACTATTTGCATTGATGAATCATTGTGAAAATTAAAAATATAAGGAGTCTACAGCATCTGATATATAAGTACAGACAAATGTTACATCTCATTTGCATATCTAATACTGAAGCTAAAACACATATGAAGATGATGACATCTTTAATAAAAATATTAAATAATAAAGAGTTATGAATAGATAAAATTGATGTTAACAGGTCAATGAAAAATTACCATATACTAATTAAAGAAACAGTTTTAGCCCCCCAACTTGATCCGATACAGTTGATTTCTAATCATAATTCACAGATTTATTCTATTTTTAGATCAAAGCAATAACCTCTTTTCATTTTTTTATCATTTGGGGAGTAGTGCTAATCAATATCTACAAGTAAACAGTCTTCCTAAACTTTAAGTTTCCTAAATCTTATAGATCACAGCAAAAGAACAGTGTTTTAATTTCTATTTTTACATCATTAAAAAAGATTTGACATGAGGGTGATAAGAAAAGCAGACTAGGAGCCCTAAATGTTTGGATTCCTTACTTTTCTGATTTGGGACAAGTTGTTACAAAGACTTGTGTTTTCCTCTTTCCTTTCCTTGCATTGACTGCTACTCCTTCTTGGCCTCCCTGCCTTTCTGCTGTGCACACCCACCCTAAGAAGTGAACATGAGCTGCAACATCTCATCAAGAAAAGGCTGGAAATGTGTCATAGATAATTATCTTTTCCTTAGAGAGATGAATTCTGATACTTCTAAGACAGATGTAAATATGACATTTAAGATTTTTATAAATAGAAGCAACGATTCCCAAATAATGCAAAAATAAAGCATAATAAGAAGAAGCCGATGGTGAGAAACCAAAGGGGAATTATTATTGTGATTACTTAATAAACTGAATGTCGACTAGCAGTGACACTCGAGATACACCTGTTACCATGTTTTCTATTAGCTACATGTCATCCTCAGCAGTATCACAGTTATCCCACTGCTAATTTTAGCTTGAATAGTATAACTTATATTTATGTTCATTTTCTTTATTTGATATGACAATTTAAAAGAAAGTATACCTCTGACCTTAGTGTGGAAAATGGTATACAATATTGCTATTACTGGCTTAAGCAAGGGTGCTTCAACCCTCCCTGTCACCTCGGTGGTAGTTGTCACAGTTATTTCCCAGGTTTTGTATTTTGCTTCTTGTTTAAATCAGTGTTGCTTTTTAAAAATTCAGTTTATTCTGTGTAATTTTTAAAACCAGTGCAAATTAAGGTTCCTGTCAAGAAAAAAAACTGAAAATGCTGACAATTGATGTGATTATTTTCCAGTAGATAATTTTAGTGCTCTGGTGAATGTTTTTATTTTAGAATGAAAGCAATATCCACTTTTTAGATAGGCATTGAATTACAAAACAACAAATTATTGAGATATTAATTTAAATGTTCTATAAGTAATTGGTGTAAAGATTGTATTTATTAGAAACATAATTTTGGAAAAAAGATATCACCATTTTTAATATGTCTACTGGAGAATAATTTAACAAGCTTGAATATAGTCAAACTTCCTTAGTAAATAAGTAGGTCTTTATGAAAGGAAAAAAATTTGCAGGATTACATTTATCCTATGATGTTATAAATATGGTCCTAATAATGTTGTCATTTTATTTTAAAATCTCAATTTTCAAAAGATTATATTACAAAGAGTGTTTTTTTCACATAAATTAACTTTTAGGTCCAGCTTAAAAATAACATGCCTACAGTGAAATAAGGAAAGAAGCACTTATTACTTATCTTGTTTAAAAATATAAAGCCAATTACAGAAGTGGCATACTTCTTTACCATCAGCTCAAAACCAAAACTATTTGTTTGGGGAAAGTTCACAGAGTCATAGCAGTGTATGTTAAAAGCCCTATTCAGTTACAGTGGGTTTTGTGTACACTGTGAAATGGCTGTTTGAAAAAAATTGTTGTTGAACTTTAGTTCTTATAAATGTCCCAAGATCTTAAATTGCACTTTATATTTTATAACATTGAATAGCCTTTCCCCTTCTTTGAGCCTCAAAGTTTCAAAATTCTTTAAATGTGTTCAAATAGAAAGCCTTGTGTACTGTAGATTCCCTGAAACATAAACAAAGATCTTTAAAACAAATGCTTAAGAACAAGTGATTCGACGAAAATAAATTTTTTGTATATTTGAAAGTCTGTAAACTACATGAAAGAATATTTTATATTAGTTTGTTTAAAACTTTTAAATGAAAATGTTTTCAACATTCTTTGTATATGTAATGTAAATGAATAGAGTACTTGATTTTATTAAAAGAAATTTGTCATTTAAAATGCTAATAACAATCATATTCACAACCTAATTAGGAGTAATTAAGTAGAGTAAATAAATTCCAAAGACTTAACTTATATTTTCTATAGCCATTTTCTTTTATCTTCAGAATAATGATACATATTGTCCATAGACCAAGACGAGACACTGCTCCTGGAGCAAGGCTAGATTCTGCACATATTCTCTCAGGGCTTCATGCTAGATTTCAACATGTTGATCAAGAAAACCTAGTTTTTCACTCACTGCAACAAGGAGAGCACCGTTTTGCTTGAGGTTCAGAAATATCTTAGAAGAATAGTTTGAAGCTGGTATTTTAAAGTTTGGGATCTTTTTGTCAATGATTTAAGGCAAATATTTCAATTGGATACATTCTTAATTTAATAGTTTAGAACTGAAAGGGGGAAGCAAGGAGCACATCTTTGTGAAGAAACCATTGTCTGATAGGCAGCTGATTTTGACCAGCTGAGTGATCTATGGTCCAGAGAAGGGAATTGGTTGAGCCCTTCATTGGTTAGATAAGTGACTTTTTCTGAAATTACAGAAGAAAAATTAAAGTTATGTATTGTTTTACAGCCTTATCTTTCTGGGTAAGAACTTTCTGGAGCAAGTGTTGAAGTCTTGTATATAGACTTACACCTGAGAATTAAATTCTGGGACCCCAAGGTATCAGTTGTCAGTACTTGGAAATTGGTTTTAAAAAATTACTAGATACACACACTAGGAGCAGACCAAGAAAAAAACAAAATGAAATACTTTCATGTAAATGTAAAAATAACTATATTCTGATGCTATAGAACTATGATACATGCATAATATTTCATTGTGTAAATGTATCACATATTTATTATCTTTTTATAGCACCAGAAAGAAAGAAGGAGCTACTACCTTTCATGGTGACATGGATGGAACTGGAGAGCATTACGCGAAGTGAAGTAAGCCAGGTGGTGGTGAAAGACAAATACCATATCATCTCACCTATACGTGGAACCTAATCAGCAAAACAAACAAGCAAGCAAAATAGAACCAGAGACACTGAAATTAAGAACAAACTGACAATAACCAGAGGGAGAGGATAATAACAGGAAAGGGAGGGGAAGGGTCATCAAGGAACAAGTATGAAGGACCCATGAACAAAGCCAAAAGGGGGTAGAATTGAGGGTTGAAGATGGGGGTGAGTGAGGTAGGAGAAAGTTGTGGCGGGAAAATGGAGACAACTATACTTGAACAACAATAAAAAAGAAATTGATTATATATATATATGCAGGACAGTTGCTAGGTAAGCACATTCAGACAGCATCCCAGAAGCATTCTGCCTGGAAAAAAGTATAATATGAACCATATGAATAATATGTCAAATGCATACCTCAAATTATATTTCCTCTCTGAATTTTTGAAGAGTGACATTTTAATGATTAATAATGACATTTATGTTGGGCATTATAACTCTGGTTCTTACTGTGTTAAACTGTATATTAGATGAAAGTAAAATATATATCTATAACCTCTAAGATATTTTCAAGTATTCAAATATGTTCTAATGGAGCCTCTGAGCATTAGTGCAACTGAAAGGTCACAGGGGGTCTGTCTCGAAGAAAGCTGGTGTTAAAATAAGTATCCATGGAGTTAGCTAATTTTTAGAATTCATTGTCTGTACAGTAGAAATATAGATTCACAAAATAAAATAGCATTTGGACTCTTAACATTGTGTTTGAAAATATTTTCTTTAGAGTACTCTTCACATTTAAGAAATATGTTGGCTGTATGAATATTTTCTCTCCTTACTTCGGTCCTTCCTTTCTTCTTGACTTCCTTTTCCTCATCCCTTTACTTCTTAATTTCCCTTCCTGTACTTCCAGTTATGTCTCCAGTTCTCACCAGCTACTGTAGAGGGGCTAGGGAGAAATAAGAAGATGAATCAGAATTATGTATATAGACTTACAATTGTCCTTTAAATAATATATTTAAAGATATTATATTTTATTAAATGCAGCTCTGAAAGCAACACCTGTAATCATCAGATGTTATTCCTTTTAGGCTTGTTTTAATGACACCTCTCTAATGGGACCACATACACTTCTTTATGAAGTATTACAAAACTTTTTTCTATGATTTCTCTTAGTTCAAGAAATCTTTGCAATTATTTCAAATTTACCTTTCTATCTATATATCTATCTGTTTATTTATCTATGTAAATTACCCATGCTTCTTGCCATTGCAAGGTTTGTTTGATAATCAATACCATTTAAGTAATGAACCAAAACCTTCAGAAATAAGGACAATCTAATATGTAATTATGTATTTTACATCTCTTAAACAAAGTAGTAGCATTTCCTTCATGCTTTTTATTGGGCTTTATTTTATTTATGGCAGAAATAAAAATAATCAAAAATAAATACAAAAGGCAAATAGAAAAGTCTTAGGGGAGAAACTCCCAGAAATTTGGTTTTTCTTGACAACACAGTAAAGAATTACAGATCAGCAAGCCTACTGTTGTGCAGGCCAAGTTTATTCGTGTTAAGTTCTAATGGGAGACCAAATGCAAGGGTGGCAAGAGCAGAGTGGTCAGAGGCCAGGTAACCAGAACCTGGGTGACCAGAGGTCCAGTGATCAAAGTCCCTCTGGATAGAGGTCTGCAGGTCTGGGGCTCCCCATGTGGCAAGACAGAGTCAAAAGAATGAGTCGTTTGTTCTGAGGACGTATAGAGTTGGCAAGATGGGAGTGAAGAAGTTTACATATTGATGGCACCAACTTTCCCTCGGGGAGACATTACTACACAAATGTAGGTATGTATGGGGGTCTGTTAGCCTGAATCCTTATCGTGCCTCCAGATTCGATTTGCTCATTGTGTATACATGACAGGAGGCAATCAACCCAAATTGTTTTATGGGCTTCACTGTGGACTCCTCCTCTTCCCCCTTCCAGGCCTTGGGATGAACACACAGTCTCAAGGTTTTCCTTTTCCAAGTTAGTGGAGATGACACACACAGACTTTCAAGGGCTCCCCCTCCCCACCCCTCAACTGTTATAGTTTTTCTTGTTGTTCAGAATGACTGGCAGCCTTATTGATCCAGGCTCAGGACTACTGGGTCAATGGGTGAAACATTTCTTCCTGTGCTTTTAGCCTCATGTACGAAGTTCTTTGGTAGATTGCAATGGTGAGGGCCCTGACTCTATTTCTCTTCTGGCTGCTCATTCCATAGGTTACCTAACAAAAGGGAAAGGTAAAATGTGCAACTGATCTGAGGCTATTTTTCTAATCATGTCTTTGTTTATCACCCGTAATTCAAATAAAGCATCTTAATCATTGGTTGAATTTTCTTGTTTATTTTACTGCTATTACTACTATTACCAAATTAGAAATTAGCTCTTGTCACCTAAACCAATGTTTGCTGGTTACTTGGCGGAAGAGGAGGAGAATTGTAACAGTTCACTGAATGTTAAATGCTAAATTGTACATTTTCCAAACAGAATAATAATCACTCTCATCTATAAACAAGGATTGAAAGTCCCATATTAATGTATATTTTTTCTGGCAAATTCTGCATGCCTCCATGAAGGGAAACACTTCACTGTGATCAATTAATGTATTTACAAGTCATTTTTTATTTCAGAAATGAATGCATTAAAGATATTGTGTTTGCTCAAATAAATACATTTACATTAGTGTTCCTATTTTTTAAATATGAAATTCTAGTCATCTACAATGTAACTACTCAAGCATTTTGGTGTATTTTCTATGTTGAGTTTATATACGTGTCCATGTTGTATAGATATGTGGGTTTTATTTTTACAAATCAGGGTCAAGTCTTATTTCTTTCTTTTTTTTCTTGTTATTTTAGTCTTGCTCTTATCTGTCCATAATTTATTTTTCTTCATCTGCTCCTGTTCTTTGTCTCTGCCCAAACCCTGTATCTACTTTAGGAAATTTGCTTTCAGTAAATATGTAATTTAGTTATGTAGCAAATTGGCTTCTTTCAAATAAGCTCTTTGGCAGACTTAATTCTTTTGCGTTCCTAAGTTTTGCTCCTATCTTCTGGTTCTTAGATAAGGAATTGGTTTACCACCATCCCACTTTGGTAATGCTTTGGCTACCCATGCGTTATCTCGTTAATGTATGGTACATATCAGCAGCACAATGTCTGCTGTAACCAAGTGGATATGGACACATAAAACTGTTTCAAAGAGTAACTAAAAAAATGCAAGGTACACCAGAGTTTTATGGTCATGTCAGCTTGAACAAATTGCAATCAATTGGGGGTAAAAATAAAGTTAATGGTATATTACCTTCTTTCCACTTTACAGATGCCAGGAAATGAACAGTAAATGCGTTAGAAAATGACACTTTATAAAACACAGGGTATCATTATGTTTTAAAATAAATAAAAATCACATTTTCAAAAATAGAGTAAATTTCTAAACATAAGCGTATTCAAACTTCAAACATCTGTGGCCTACCTATATAATCAAGGAAACTGAATATTTCTAGACGTTCAAGAAAATCATTTTCATATATGCTACACTTAATAGTTTAAAAATATATAGGACAAAATTCATGAGCCACAGGGAGGCATAACTTTCTGTCAGGTGGGCATGAAAATTACAGAAATATAATGTTATTGAAATAAGCAAGAATTACTAATATTGAACAATTTCCATTTCACAGTCTTAAAATTTGCACCAATAAGTTGTTTTTAAAAAGAAAATTACAACCACATTTTTATCTACAAGGCAATACAATTAAAACATAATATAAAAATATGCTTGAAAATTCTAATCAATTTTAGCAGCTTACAAAAAGTATTCAATTTTTCAAAAAGACAAATCTATGTGCAATAATGAAAAAATAAGTAGCAAGTTAGCAGGCATTTACTACATAAAGTAAAATATCTGTAACTGTGGAACATTAGACATAGTGAGAATTGTCAGGAAAGAAATATTTCAGGGTGGACATTTTTGCTAGTATTCTTTTCCTACCTTATAGGTGAACATTTTATGTGCTTATGTACATTGATGGTTTGGCTACAGGCCTTACTTTACTTTCCCAAAGTAGAATCTACTTTTATTGTAACCAACAAGAGGCAGCAAAAGATAATTTTTTGATGGGGAACTGTTCATCTTTGGTTGGAGACACACCAGCATACTCCAGAGGTGCCACTCTATCCTCTGTAACCAGTTTAGCAAACATTTCCTTTTGGGATGCTTTAGTTATATCAGATGGGGCCAGAAATACCAGTATTCCCATGATTTGATTCCCATGTATTTACTCACCGAATAGCCTCCTTCTCAGCTACATTCTATGATATAAATTCAGGATATACCAAACCATGAAATTAAACCAATAAGCACATAAACAGAGGGTGTGGATGATTACATGAATACCTATTGAGTTCCTGAAACGACTTATGTCATGTGTATGCTTATCCCTAGGAACACTTTAACAAAGACACCAGTGCCTGTGTTCTTGCTGTTCCAAGACTGGTAAACACTCTGTTTCACCAGCTAGATCTCTCTTCCTACCCTGGTGATTAGTGATCTGACAACATGAGTAGTGAAACCCTTCTCCTTTCTTCTAAGAAGCAGGTCTAAGGAAGAACCCCATGTGTTCTAACATGTTCCTCTGGTTTTTATCATTCCAATATAAGAATAAATGAGCCAGTGAAAGAGACCTTCTCCCCCAAAACCTAAAACAAAGATAGTTTACACCACTTCCTACCTTGCCATTGTTTTATGCCCCTAATGTTGGGGGAGAGGGGTCTCCAGAGCTAGAAGCAGCTTTATTCCCATTGCACCACTTCAGCCTTCTGAGCTGAAAAACAGTGAAGGAAAAGAAGCTGACCATGAAGAAGAATACTGTTTGTACATCCTACGTTTGTTACTGTTTTTATATAATTTTTTCTTCCACCAAACTCTGACCACCGTTGTCAATTTCTTTAGTTTACCTCTGGTGCATGTCGGATCCGAGCAGAGGGAGACGACAATGGGAAGAGAAAGAGCAGGAGAAGCTGTGGCCAGTCACAGGAACGTCCATCCTCACGCTGGCAAAGGCAGCTCCATGTGGACCACAGCATGTAGCGTGCTCTGGAGGCAAGTTTAGAAAAGATGCCGGGAAAGTGACAAAGATCATTTCTTTCGGTTGTATTCTAGACAGTGTATTATTCATGCTGTCGCTGGCACCAAAGGATGAATTAGACTGTCTGAATCATCTTCAGCAGAACAGAAGTGATCATTGCAAACTGAGTTATACAACCTTCTGAACGAAATGCAATAAGGCATGTAATAGGCCAAATCAGCTCCAAAGTTAGACTTCAACTCAAAAGTCTTAATAGCTATTCTTAAGAAACAAAACAACAGCAAAACCTAAAGCAAAGTGAAAAGCCATATTTTGCAGACATTGACTTTCGTCCTTGGTGGGAACACACTGACAGGATGGGGAGGTTGGTTTTTCGTGGCTTCCTTGTGCAGCAGAGAGTAAAAACATAGGGGTCCTTCACAAGTGAGAAGAAAAGGGACACTAAAGAGAGAAAGGTTGATTAGTAAATTCATTTTTGAAGTTTTATTGAATTCGTTAGTGTGATCACGGTTAATAAAATTATATAGGTTTCAAGTGGACAATTCTGTAATACATAATCTGTAATTGTATTGTGTGTTCGCCACCCGAAGTCAAAGCTCTTTCCATCACCGTTTATCCTCCCTTCGCCCTCTTCCTTCCCCCATACTGTCTGTGTCTATATTTTTGTTTGTTTGTTTTTGCTTAATTTCCCAACCTTTTCACCTGCTCTCTAGGCCCCCACCTCTGATAGCTTTCAATCTGTTCTCTGTATGTATGAATCTGTTACCATTGTGTTTGTTAGTTCAGTTTGTTCATTAAATTCCACGTATGAGTGAAATCATATGGCATGCATCTTTCTCTGACTGACTTATTTCACTTAGCATAATACTCTCCGGGTATATCCATGCAGTTGCAAAAGGTAAGATTTCCTTCTTCTGTACCGTGGAGTAGCATGCCATTGTGTAAATGTACCATAGCCAACCATCTGTGAGCATTTGGGCTGCTTCCAAATCTTGATTTTTGTGAATAATGCTGCAATGAATATAGGGCTGCTTTGTTCTTTCAAACTAGTGTTTCAGATTTTTTAGGGTATATTCCCTGAATTCATTTTCAATGCACATTTCAACTGTCTATTTTTCAAGAAAGTTTTTGCTTAGGAAAGTAAAATAACTGTATAGGAACTCATGGAAATTCTTCTGAAGAGCAATTACCTGAGATCTATGTAGGAGGGGCAGGCTTGGAGCAGTTCATGGTGACCAAATAAAGCTGTTTTGTTATTTAGGCCTAGTGTGACTTGACATTAGGACGTGGTAGGAATTTTTAAAAAAATATACAATTAAAAGCATTTCAGATAGGGAAATAGACTCAGCAATAAACATCAAATAAATGTTATCTTTATGTGTAAAATGCAGCTGCAGATTTCAATGTTCAATTGGACAGGCACCTCAAGTTCACCATGTGCCTCACTTGTGCAGTGACGGATATTGAAGGTGGTCACTTTGTAGAATATACAGATGTTGAATTATAATGTTGTACACATGAAATTTATATGTGAAATAACTTTTATATCCCTAAAATGAATAGATCATCTTCCCAGAAAAAATTACTTCCTCTCATAAATTATTGATCTCAATAAACAGAATCCACAATCTTTCCTGTGCCTGTGCCTAGCCCAGAAGATTGGAGGTTATCCTAATCCCCACACTTCTCTCACTGCTATACACAAGCAGTCACCATCGTAGAAAATAAAACTCTCCCTCAAATCTTTACACCCTTCCCATTTGCTCCTATCCCCATTACACCTCTGAGTAAAACCATGACCTCTCTTATGAATCCTCTTAATAATTACCAGACTGGTTTCCCTTTCTCTGCTCGTGTTCTCTCCCACTAAACCATTTTCCATATTGCAGCCAGAGGGATCTTTTCTAAATGCAGATCTGATCCTCCCAGTGACCTGCTTAAATGCAGTACCCTTTGGATGGGAAAAAACTCTTCTCTTAGGTCCTTCCTAACAGCCACACCGTCATCTCTCAGCATCACCACCCTCACAGGGCAAGACATCCAGTCCACTAGTCTTCCAGGTCTTTCGATGTACTATGAGACAATTGACAGGATTTATCCTGTATCTCTATTATTCTTCTTTATTTTTATTGAATTTATGGAGGTGATATTGGTTTGCAAAACAATATAGGTTTTAAGGGAACAACTTATTAGTGCATAATCTGCATCGTATGTCACGTGTCCATCGCCTTAAGCAAAGTCTCTTTACATTCCTATTCCTCTCACTTTGCCCACTTCCACCTACCACCACCACCCTCTTCGTCTATCACTACCTGCTGTTTGTGATATCACAAACAACATACGTATATGTTTTACACTTATATATAAAACATATAAATATTTTATTGCTCAATCTTTTCACTCTCTTTCATCCGGCCCCCCTCAAACCCCTTCCTTCTGACAGCTGGCAGTCTATTCCACGTATACATGCCTTTGTTTCTATCTTGTTCAATTTATTTTGTTCATTGGATTTTAAACTGTGCTATCACAAAAGGTAAGAAATGTTTTTTATCGCCAAATAGTATTCCATTGTGGAAATGCACCACAGTTTTTTTTTATCCACTTGTTTAATGATGGGCACTTTGGTTATATCCAGGCCTTGGCTATTGTAAATAGTGCTGCAATGAATATACGGGTGCTTACGTTCTTTTGAATACATGTCTTAGGGTTTCTTAGGATATATTCCCAGAAGTGGGATTGCTGGGTCATAAGGCAGTTCCTTATAATTTTGTGAAGAAATATCACACGGTCTATTTTTTAATAGTATGTCATTTAAAATATTCTGTATTTACATTCTGGTTAAATCAAAGAAACTGGTGTAGGTGTGGCAAGAAAATTCTTTTCTATAATGATGTCACTTTGTTTAAACTTTACACATAATTTACATATGAGCCTGTAACCTATTAGGACCAGCCTCACTGTGGAATTATTAAATTCAAATGATCACAGGGTATGAATCAAAAATAAAAGTAATTTTATTGTTGCTTTCCTCTTTCAGAGGACCCTGACAGGAGATTCCATTTGTGACTACTAATTCAATCCATTTTTTTCCTCCAATCTCTGAAAACCTACAAGCACAGCACTGAATATTCCCTCATTTCTGCAGCCTGACTTTGTCTAAACTGTGCACTGTATCAGTAAGCCTGGTCTCTCTGGACTCCTTTGGGTTTCAATTTATCCCGATTCTCTAAAAATGCATGTAGTCCCAGGATATGCTGGAGCAAGCAGGTAAGGTGACTAGGGAAACTGATGACCCGGGACATTATGGACTTTTCTCCACTGCACATTTATAGTTTAGCCTCTATTACATAACTACCACAATATTCCAGTGGTGCAATCAAAATGCTTCCCACGAGGAATAAATGCATCAAGACGCAGTCTAAAATTTCAATGGAGCATGAGGGAAATTGAAACTTCACCTTGCTAGAAAAAATGTCAGCCACAAAATGGAAGAAAGGGTTGACAAATACAAACCAGTGGCACCCAATTGAAAAGAGGTTATAAAGGCAATTCAATCTCTGAATGAGTTGAGGGCTGCCTTAATGATAAGAGAAATAGCAAGCATTTTTATTATATTTTTCCCCTTTCCCTCAGTTTAAAAATATGCTTGCTTATTGCTTATTGCACTGTAGCAGGTATGATAGATAGACTAACTCAGTACCTGCTCCATCCTTCGCTCATGTGTCTTCCTATGCTGCAGAATCTGGGAAACTAAAATGCACATTTCCCAGATGCTGTGGCAGCTAAGTTTCAGGATGTGATTTAGGTTCTGCCAATCAGACACTTTCATGAGAAGCTCAAATGTGGAAGAGAGGACAAGTATATATATCATACTATTATTTTTAAAAGCCTAATCTGGTTGCATTTTATGTTCCTAGTCTTGGCTATATTTAATCCTGTGCTCTTATATTTATTTATACTCTTTTTTATTTCTGTATTTTGAAAGTCATCTTAAGAACTTTCTAGAACAACCAGCATCGAGCCTACACTTTTATAGAATTTTGAAGATCTTTTTGCTCAATAACATTAAATAGCTATCTCCTACAGGTCATAAAATTTAAAAAAAAATCTTTGATAGTCCTACTTCTAACAAAAGATATTTTCTTATAATTTGTATCTATCTAGTTCTTGGACATTTTAACATTTTTATATGTTTTTAAGCCATTTATAAGTCCTCATTGGAAAATTGGAATTCATGTCCTATGCTCATTTATCAATTGGAAATTTATGTTTATATTTTTAAAGCATGTTGCCATTATTTGGAGGATATTGCCTATTGCTGTATTTATTTCATATATCTCCCCAAACTTGTTATTTAGCTTTTAAAGTCTCTGTTTTTTAAACTGGCTTTTAGAGGAGTTTACACAGCAATGTAAGAAGGCGTATTGTTAAATGATACAGTGAAACATGTAAAGCAAAACTGTTCCACACTTACTACGTTAATTAGAATAGTCCTTCATTAAAAGATAGAATGTACACTGAAAATGGTAAACTCAAGCCTAAAAAATGAAGAAGAAAGCTTGTAACAACACATCTAGCAATTTTCAATGAATGTAATTTAAATTTCCCAAATGTTATGTTTTAAATTAGGTTTTACCACATAACTGGTATTAGTATGTTTTAAAGAGCATAGAAAAAAGAGAACAGCCCTGCCCAGTGTGGGTAGGTCGGTTGGACGCCATCCAGCAAAGTGAAAGGTCGCTCTGCTGGTTGGATTATCAGTCAGGGCTCATTCCTGGGTTGCTGATTCAGTTTCTGTTGATCAGGGCATATATGAGGCAACTAATTAATGCTTTTCTCTCATATTGAAGTTTCTCTTCCTCTCCTCCCTCTATTCCCTTCTCTTTAAAAATAAGTAAAATCTTAAAAAAAAAAAGAGAAACAACAAAATTCTAAAAGTGAAAAAATAGTGATCCCAGTCAACAGAAGGGAAAAAAAAGTGAAAACTACACAGTGAGCTTGATACTGTGTCCTGGAAAAATCCAAGTCATCATAACTAAGTAGATAATTTATAAATATTTATGAAGTGTGATCTGTAGGAACCATGACAATTCAAAATTAGCACATTTTTGTTTTTCATTCAGATAAGAAATCAGGAAATTTTACCATGTAGAAATTTGGCTCGATATTTGGCAAGTCTCTCATATATCACTGTTGTCAGGAAAAATAAATATGGACTCCTGGGAAATAGTATATCTGCTAGTACAATGTTTCCCATATAACTCCAATCATTTAGTTGAGAGAAGTTTCTTAAGCTGGTGTTCACCAAACTTTTTTGGTGGAATATAAAAAATAATATAGAAAACAAATTTGAGTATATGTCTATATTCACATATAAATTATTTTCATATCCCTATGCTAAAATTTTGTCAATAATAAAACCCACACAAAAGGCCGAATTTACAAAGATGAGATAAAGATTGAACAAATGTTATTTGATTCATGAACATAAAAAAGCTATAACTAAAAATGTATTATTAACAATATTCTGTAAAATGTATTATTAATAATATCATAAATGTTTTTTAAAATGTTGCTATTAGTAATACTTTAATTATTAAGTAATACCCTAAGGTACAAAGAACATTTGCTTTTGTGCTTATCCCCAACAACTGAGGATATCTGAAATAATCTTCATGTAAATTATAAAACCTCAGGCTGGCACTGCCCAGTAGGCCTGGGTTCTCATGACGTGTGTCATGTGGTGCCTGGTCAGAGGTTTCACTGGAAGGGGAAATCTGCTCTGTCCTCTTGTTCCTTGCTTACATTTACAAAACAGTATTATTTTATTTTGCAGTTTTTAAACTGAAATTTTAAGCTACTTACACATTTAAATAACCAGGGTATCCACTGACCTTACACAAGCTGCAACATACAGCAGTAGGCAAAATGAGAGCAAACATTTTGGGTTGTCATCATCAAACCCTCTGTGTTAGCCTACTTTCTTGTGTTAAAACCTAGTTGGAATGTGATTCAATTAATATTAGACAAAAATATATAAAAGTCATATAATATGATCTTCTTCATCTCAATGGCTCAAATCATCTTGTGAAATCCCAGGGATGAGAACACCACTCTTTATAGACCATCATTTTTTCATATTAATGACCTAGCTGAGACATATGAAAGATGATCATTAAATTCGCCGCTGAGACAAAATAGGAGGGATCATTAACACAGTAGACGAACTCTTAATTAAATTCAAGCACACTATCTCTCAAGAATGGGAATGGACTTGGGGATGGAAGAGTTAGAGGTGTAAACTGCATGAGATTGGCGGCTCACTCTTCATGATGTTGAAAATGAGTATGGAAAGATAAGTCTCAGAAAGGAATTTATCAGGGATGTTGGGTGACAGGTCAAATTGGTAATTGTGTATAATGATGGAGATTTTTATTGATATTGAGATATTGAGAAAGTAGGTATTAGGGTAATGGGAATGTTTCTCTATGAATGGGAGCCATTCATATTGGCTTTGTAAATCCAAGCATATTTAACTAAACGATTATTTGAATTTTATGATGCAGTCAAATTGCCTGAAGATAATCAGGTCTTACCCATGTACATGAGGCTCCCCTGATACCCTCTAAACACCTACACCGAAATTAAAAGAGCCAAAGCTGTTTTTACTGGGAAAAAATGAGAATATACAAAAATAGTCTTAAAATATATGAAAGAGTACATAATTTAGACATTTCCAAGGAGTAGAATTAAAATCAATGAGTGGGAATTATTATTTAAGTAAATATAAAGGGGGGAAAGGGTTTTCTAACATTTATCAAGCTACCCCCAAAAAAGCAGTGCTCTGCCTGGGAGGTAGAGATAAGTGTCCAAGCAGAAAGAATGGCCACTTTGTAATAAGACTGTAGGGGAGAGGTCAGAAAAAATGTCCCCCAAACCTCCACAGCCATGGCTTGGAGCATAGGGAAAGCAGAGCACTGCAACTGAGAGATTTTTCATATTACGGCAACTTGGCTAGCTTAATGGTTATGTTAAAAATCTGGGGCTGTGGCTGGGGCAAGGGAGATAGGTGTGACTTTCTGATTGTATCCTGGCTGGAGACTTAGCCCAGCAGTTTACAGCACACTTGTTAAGCCAGGAGGTGGTTCCCTGGTTCCAGCGGTTGTCTCTTTGTCACGAGGAGACTCCTGCCCAGTCTGGGGATGGCAGCCGAATGAATGTAAGATAATGGAGGACTGGCAATATGTAGCTCACTGTGGGATGAGTCAGAAATGGGGTGGTGCCAGAAGCTCCAAGAGGGGCAGCCATTTCCTCTCTTGGCCATGTGGAAGGATAGGGTGCATTTTGGATGAAGAGCTGGAGAACACGGTGGCACAGATGATGCTGATACTGGAAAGTGTGGATTACTGGGAGCAGCGAATGCTTACCTGAGACTGAAGGAGTGTTTAGGCATAAGCTTGTGTTTTCTTTCCTGAAAAATGGTACCTCTGATTGGTATATTCTGAAAGTGATCTGATTTCACAAAAAGGAGACGGGGGTGTGTGTGCGTTCATGGGTGTTTTAAAGGGAGTGGGACTTAATGGCAGAATTATTGCCATTATTCTAACCCTGTATAACTTTTAAATAAACAATTCCTTTCCTTTCAAGCAAAGTCTGGCATTGGGAGTCACGCTTCTTTGTGGTGGGCAATTGGGCCCACACATCTGTTTCAGAATTGCATAGGCTGGGATTCTGTAACAACTTGATCACAGAATTTATGTTATAATTTGCTCTGTAGTGTGTGGAATGAATTTACTCATTTAAAAAAATGTTCTTGCTTTAAGGTTCTGTGATTCTACAAACCATTGTATACTATAGAACAATATTGTTTAGTCTTTGGACTTGTGAAAGTTCTCATTAACTTGTACATGTTTAAAAGATACACACAAAATTTGAAATTATATTGCCATATGCATCAATTAAATATTTTACTTAATGTCATGTACACAATTCTAAGTAAGAATTTTATTTTGCTGGTACAAACACTAGATTCTTTCTGTTGCCTGACTCTACTTCATCCCTTTTGGGGGAAGGAGAAAGGAGAAGGAGAGCATTATGTTCAGATGATACAAACATAAATGAAATAAATAATATAGGCAAGAATATATTTGTAGATATGGTTGTTTTATATTAAAGAAATTTTAGGAACAAGAGTCAAAAATAATTTGTTTTTGTTTTTTTCTGTAAACACACAATTAATATCCCAAATAAGTTGTTGTTTTTTACTTATGTGATTCTTACTATCTCAGTATATATTTCTATATAACAGGGAAATGAAATTCAATAAATTTCATTTAAAACATTCTTAGTATAGGTAATTTATTAAGGCACCTTTCTAGAGTATTTATTCTAGAGTTATATAATTATACTCTGAGGAAAATAAATCATAAGTACATTAAAAATTTTGAAATCAAAGGTATGTCTCCTGGGTTAAATCCTTTAGGTAGATTATTTATTTCCTGTATCTAATTCTTTCATAATATATTTTAGACATAGAAAAAGGAGAACTTTGATCAAGTTTCATACATGGGTTCAAATAGAGTATTTGTGACTTCTGGCCAAGATGGAGGCATAGATAGACACACTGTGCCTCCTCCCACAACCAAAATTAAGGACAACAAAAATTTAGAAACAAAAAAAACAACTAGAACTGACAGAAAATTGAACTGTGTGGAAGTCTGACAACCATCCAGACCAGTAAGAGGGGTGGAGTCGGCAGCCGGTGGAGAGGGGTTGCAGCAGGAAAAAGCGGTGGCTACTGGACCCAGGTGCACAGGAGGCAGTTGGCAGACCCTGGGCATGGGGAGGCAACGAGCAGACCCCGTGAGGCACACAAGGCAGCCCCAGGCAAAAAAGGGCACGGAGACAGACTGCGCAACCCAGGGCCACAGTGCTGGGAAATAAAGCCTAAAAGCTCCCATTAAAAACACTTGAGGAGATTGAGGTGATGGGAGAGACTCCCAGCCTCACAGGAGAGTTTGTTGGAGACATCCACAGGGTCTTAGACTGTAAACAAGTCCACACGTCCGGGAACCAGCACCAGAGGGGCCCAATTTGCTTGTGGGAAGTGGCAGAGGGGACAGAGATCCAAGGGAGAGTGGAGCAAGTGCCATTGTTTCCTCTCAGACCCCGCCTCCACATACAGAGTCACAACCCAGGGACTGGGTTTCTTCACTCTGGTGAAGACCTAATGCTCTGCCCCTCACTAGGTAACAGGTGAAACCAGCCCCCCCCCACAAATGGCACAAAGGGAAGAACAGATCAAAGCCCCAGAGCAGATACTTTTAAGCAACCAAGAGATAGCCAACCTATCGGATGCACAGTTCAAAGCACTGGTGATCAGGGTGCTCACAGAATTGGTTGATTTTGGCCACAAATTGGATGAAAAAATGAAGGCTACACTAAGTCACATGAAGGAAAATGCACAGGGAGCCAATAGTGATGGGGAGAAAACTGAGACTCAAATCAATGGAGTGGACCAGAAAGAATAAAGAAACAACAACCAGAAAAGAATGAAGAAACCAGAAATTTAAAAAAATGAGAAAGGCTTAGGAACCTCCAGGACAACTTTAAATGTTCCAACATCCAAATTATAGGGGTACCAGAAGGGGAAAAGGAAGAGCAACAAGTGGAAAACTTATTTGGACACATAATATAGGAGAACTTCCCCAATCTGGCAAAGGAAATAGACTTCCTGGAAGTCTAGGAAGCTCAGAGAGTCCCAAAGAAGTTGGACCCAAGGAGGAACACACCAAGGCACACCATAATTACATTACCCAAGATTAAAATGAAGGAGAGAATTCTAGAAGCAGCAAGAGATAAGGGGACAGTCACCTACAAAGGAGTTCCCATCAGACTGTCAGCTGATTTCTCAAAAGAGACCTTACAGGCAAGAAAGGGCTGGAAAAAAGTATTCCAAGTCATGAAAGGCAAGGACCTACATCAAAGATTGCTCTATCTAGCAAAGGTTTCATTTAGAATGGAAGGGCAGATAAGTGCTTCTCAGATAAGGTCAAATTCAAGGAGTTCATCATCACCAAGCCCTTATTATATGAAATGTTAAAAGGATTTACCTAAGAAAAAGAAGATAAAAAATACATATCATAAAATGACAGCAAACTCACAGTTATTAAAAACCACACCTAAAAAAAGCAAACTAAGCAAACAACTAGAACAGGAATAGGACCACAGAAATGGAGATCACATGGAGGGTTACCAACAGGGAAGTGGGAGGAGGAGAGAGGGAGGAAAGTTACAGAGAATAAGTAGCATAGATGGTGGGGGAGAAAATAGAAAGGGGAAGTCAAGAATGGTATGGGAATGTAGAAGCTAAAGAACTATGACACATGGACATGAACTAAAGGGGAGGAATGTGTTTGGGAGGAGGTGTGCTGGGTGGAGGGGGAATAAAGGGGGGAAATGAGACAGCTGTAATAGCATAATCAATAAAATATACTAAAGATAGTAAAAAATGATTACTAAAAAATAGAGTATTTGTAAGTATTTGCTGCCTGCAAAGAACATAATAAATATTTTTTTCAAAATAGATTCACTTATGGTTCTATTCACTTGTATAATTAACCTACATTGCTAGTATAATATAAGCAAAACTTTTTTTAAAAATCAAATGAGAATTAAATTCTAATGATATGATGTGTAGGCTTAACAGGGTGTAGACTTAAAGGGACATAGGCTGAGAGGCCCCAGGCCCCCCCACAAGCCTAGCTTGAGGGCTGGGAAAAGCAGCAGGACAGAGACTGAGAGTTATTTTGCATATCAATAACAGCAGACTAGCCACCTAGCATTTGAGGAGCCAGGAAGGTAGGCATGACTTTGACCTGTGATGTAACTGGGAGGTAGCTCCCTGTGTTACAGGGCCTATGGGAAAGCTTGGAGATGGTTCACTCCATGCCACAGGGTCGCACCTGCCAGCACTAACTGTGGCAGCCAAGAAAGGCAGAGGATATAGGAGTGCTAGCAGGTATGGCCGATTGTGGGAGGAGTGAGAAATGGGGTTACAGAGGAATACCCCTGCCAGAATTTAAACCTAGGCGGGCAGCCATGAGGGGGCTTTAACCACACAGTTTTGGGAGTGGAGAGAGGACTGTCTTGACCATGTGGCTTAGGAAACAGGAAAGCAAAAGGTAGCATCCTTGTAGAGCTCTCTTCCTTAGTGGTTTGAAACAATGAGGAAGGACTCCCACCCACGCACCAAGAGAATGAAGTTTTGCATTAAGAATGGGAATCTATTTTATTTTAATGCTGTTTTCTTTAGCTGCGCAGAAGCTTTTTATTTCGATGAGATCCCATTTGTTTATTCTTTCCTTTATATTCCTTGCTCTAGGGGACATATCTGTAAAAATGTTCCTGCGTGAAATATTTGAGATTTTCCTGCCAATGTTCTCCTCTAGGACTTTAACGGTGTCACGGCTTATAAAGTCTTTTATCCACCTTGAATTTATTTTGGTGTATGGTGTAAGTTGGTGCTCAACTTTCATTTTTTTGCATGTAGCTGTTCAGTTCTCCCAACACCATTTGTTGAAGAGGCTATCTTTACCCCATTTTATGTTACTGCCCCCTTTGTCGAATATTAATTGGCTGTAGAGAGTTGGGTTTATTTCTGGGTTCTCTATTCTGTTCCATTAGTCTATGTGCCTGTTTTTATGCCAGTACCAGGCTGTTTTGATTACAGTGGCCTTGTAATACAGTTTGATATCAGGTATTGTGATCCCTCCTACTTTGTTCTTCCTTCTTAACATTGCAGCTGCTATTCGGGGTCTTTTATGGTTCCATATAAATTTTTGAAGTGTTTGTTCTATGTCTGTGAAATATGCCATTGGTACTTTAATAGGTATTGCATTGAATCTGTAAATTGCTTTGGGTAGTATGGACATTTTGATGATGTTAATTCTTCCAATCCATGAACACGGTATATGTTTCCATTTGTTTGTGTCTTCCTTGATTTCTTTCTTCAGTGTTGTGTAGTTTTCTGCATACAGGTCTTTTACCTCCTTGGTTAGATTTATTCCCAGATATTTTATTTTTCTTTTTGCTATATCGAATGGGATTTTTTCTTGATTTCTGCTTCTGCTGATTCATTGTTAGTATACAAAAATGCCTTTGATTTCTGGATATTGACTTTGTATCCCGCTGTTTTGCCAAATTCATTTATTAGTTCAAGCAGTTTTTTGGTCGAGTCTATAGGATTTTCCATGTACACTATCATGTCATCTGCAAACAATGCCAGTTTTGTTTCCTCCTTTTGAATTTGAATGCCTTTTATTTCCTTTTCTTACCTGATCGCTGAGGCTAAAACTTCCAATACTATATTAAATAGAAGTGGTGAAAGTGGACAACCTTTTCTTGTTCCTGATCTTAGTGGAAAAGCTTTTAGTTCTTGCCCATTGAGTATGATGTTGGCTGTAGGTCTTATGTAATTAAACTAGTATGTATTGCTCCACATTTTTAGAATGACAAATCTGAGCCTCTCAAGTTGTGAATTTATTTCTGTAGAGGTTGATTTGCCAAAAAAAAAAAAAGCTAATCCTGAAAAATCTGCCTTGGCCTATATCAGGTCCTGTTAATGTCTAATCAATACAGATCACGACAAACTAGTACAGTCACTTAGCTGCTAAAACCTGAAGTAGGAGTTGACCTCCTGTAGTTTTGCACAACTTTTCAATAAATCATTAGTTCATAGGAAACTTTAACCCATAAAGATGTCATATGGAATTCTTACCCTGCCTGGAACTTTGCATTTATAAATCAGGACCTTGATTTTACTCATTTAAATAAATGAATTTACCTATAACATATAACTTTGATAACTCTTTTTTTAATATTTCTTTTTTTAAAGATTTTGTTTGTCTTTGGAGGAGAACGGGGTGGCGAGAGAGAAAGAGAAGTGTTGGTGTGCGGTTGCCTCTCGTGGATCCCCTGCCGGGAACCAGGAGCTAGCCTGCAGCCCAGGTGTGTGTCCCGACTGGGAGTCGAGCTGCGATCGTGTGGTTCGCGGGCCCGTGGTCAGTTCACTGAGCTACACCAGCCAGGGCTAACTTTGATAATTCTTGTTAAATAATGTAGATGTTTTCATGTAAAGGTTGAGTTAATGGGTAGTATTCTTCATTTTAACTACATGATTCGTTTTTCTGAATGTTGTATATAAATGGATCTAAAACATATTTTAAAAAAAAGAATGGGAATCTAGCCAAGCTACAGAGTTCTACTTCTTTTCTTGAGCTATGGTACCCCTGACTGACCTGGTTTGGCAAGGGGAGGCAGGACTGTGTGTGTGTTTGTGGGTGTATCTTTGTTCCTAAAGTGAGTGGGATTTAGCAGTGACATTCTGCCATTACTCTAAACTTGCGTAACTTTTGAATATGTCATTCCTTTCCTATTACCAAACTCTGGCTTTGAGAGCCCCAGTTCCTAACATGGCGGTCAGAGAACCATAGAGAAAGAAGGATCCCAGGGAGGTAGGGGTTGTTACTGAAGTAACGCTAATATATGAAAGTGAGCTAAAGGCTCCATTTCAACATGGGACATTAATAAATTGACTTATCCTTATTATTTAGAAAACAACTTCTCATTAAAAGAAAATAAAAAACACCTTTAAAAGTATATCCTGAACAAGAAAAAACCCACATTACTATGTATAAAGTTCAAATTTCAGTGAAAGTCTACAAAGTATGCATTAAATTTATAATTGTTGGAGAAGATACTTAACATTTTCTTTTTATCACACTTTTTTTCCTTTTGGGAGTTAATCTCTGGGAAATTTAAGAACTTTACCTTAGACAAATTCTTCAGAATTTGCTTCCTTCAATTAAAAAGTGATTTATTAAATGTACATATAGTTCACTGCTCACTAGTAAATTCTGTTTTCTGCTAAATATAGGAATGTAGCTTAACCCCTTAAAATATCATCAGTAGATGATATCAGATTATTCTAATCATCCAATCATATGTACTGATTAGAAGATTAGAATCTGCATTGAAAATATGAAAGCTTTTGGTACATTCCCAGTAGCATAGCATTGTTCTTGTTTTAAGGTACTGTTCTAGGTGTTGTTTGCTTGATTAATCTCAGGTGGTTTTCTCCTACTGAAATAAATCTATTGAATGTTTGACCTCAAGCTTTTTTTCTATTGTCATTTTTATTGGAAAAATTCAAATTCAGTAATCAAATTTAAGAGATTCACATTGGCAATTTTCTATTTAATCAGATAAATACCTTTTGTTTTCACTTTTAATTTTTAATGTCATGAAAAATAAATTTTCATGATCAAATTCATTAACATATTATGGCAGTTATTAATTTGTCAGTCCTTAGTACTTTGCTAAATAACTTGCTTTGTTATTAATACGTTTTATTTTAAAAGGTAGTTTAGTTAATTTTAATGATAAATTGTTCATTCTTCAGGAAAATTAGGTTGCCATGGCTGGTGTGGCTCAGTGGATTGAGCCTTTGCCTGTGAATCAAAGGGTCACTGAGTGGATTCCCAGTCAGGGCACGTGCCTGGGTTTTGGGACAGGTCCCTAGTAGTGGGTGTGCAAGAAGCAACCACACACTGATGTTTCTCTCACTTTCTTTCCCTTTCCCTCTGCCTAAAAATAAATATAATATTTTTAAAGACTCTTAACAGAAAATAAAACAAAACTTTAAAAAAATTACATACCGCAAAGTTGACCAAAACAAAAACAATGAAAAAAATTCCCAGCAACCTCCACTCTCTGCAAAATAATTAAACTGGCATTCAGATTAAAATTTGAAAAGCTTGAGCCTAATTTCATGGTGACACTTTAAGTTCTGATTAATATTTTTGAATCTTTTTTAATGGAAATATAAAATGAAGTTATGTATTTTTCTATTGTGTCCATAGAAAAATATAAATGAATTTAAGGCAAATAATTACAGCCCATTTATGTAATGCTTTTGCTAAAGAGAAAAAGTGGGAGAAATCCCACTTTTCTCTCCTCAAGGTGGGAGAAAAGAAAGTCAAGATCTGAAGGGCTAGACTGTTACAAATACAAGAGAATTGGTGCCTTTAAGGGTGCACTGATACTGAAAGTTTTAGTAAGCCCTAATCAATCATAACTCTTGAAAGTAGCTACTATAATACAATATGAAAGTCATACTGCCTGGCATGAACATTCCCCAAACCAGGACTGACAGCAGTACTCTCCAAGGACATTCTGCCCCTCAAACCTGCACTTGAAAAAGAAGAGCAAGAATGTGAATTATTCCAAAAATGATATTTTACATAGTAAGTAATTTGAATATGTAGGATCAGGATTTTATAAATAAAAATATGTGCAACCTGATTTAATATACATAAAATAGACACAAGATAAAGTCAAGAGTTACAGGTCAAAAATGATGAGCATGACCCTTCCCTTTAAAGAAATCCACCTAGGCTAATTTTAACATTAAATGAAAGCAAATAAAGAAAGTTTTACAGAATCAGGTATAATAGAGCTCATAGATACAGGATCAGTTTAAAGGTGATTGGTGTTAGGATGGGTATACAGGATGCTTTTACACTTTCTGTTTCTCTTTATTAGTCAAGGAAGATGATCACTCTGTTTATATAAAATTGGGAGAATGTAGATGGTTTGGAGATGGTTATATGTGACAATAAATAGCCAGCTTTAAAGGAAGAAAAATAATTCTAGCAGGCTATCCTTATAAATAATCAAGCAGCTAAGTAAGAGGTCCACAAATAGTAAATCTCAAACATAAGAGATGCTCTTCTTTCGGCGATCCTGCTGAGGTCTCTGATGATTTGAGATACATATGCTCTTTTCTTAAATATTGTTACATACATTGGGTGCATAAGCGTGTTTGTATGTGACTATAAGCCATAACATCAAAGCTAGTTATGACCTTGAACCTATGCACCCAATATATAGAGCGATATTTAAGAAAAGAATGTGTTTGTATCTCTCAGATCTGCCATAACCTCTGCTGGTTATGAAGGTACCAATGGATTGTTTCCTGAATTCTGCTCTTCCTCCCCTCCACGCCCCCTTGTTCTACCTGTTCACATACATAAATGAACAGGAGGCAGATAGGACAGATTACTTTTAAAGGGTTCAGAATATGTCATTCCAAAATATGCTTTAGCAAAGCGTTGTTTGAACCAAAGGCAATTAAGAGGTGCTTTCTGTCCTTCCTCTTCGCAACTAAGCACTACATGCTGAAAGCTAGGCATACGTTTCCCTTTGTAACGGTGACATAAATTCCCATTTGTAAAGATGTCCCGGGAAGGGAAAAACAAGTCTGGAGAAGACTCATCATCGGAAATGACTCCAGTCTGCCTGACAAACCTCTCTGAACAACTTACCATACCTTTGCTATTAAACTTTCCACGATGTATTGACTCTAGGAGCCCAAACTCCCCTGTCCTTATCCAGTCACAATTTATTGCCCTTTGGTAAAATGGCATAAAGTCCCACAATCTAACCGCTTCTGAGGGTTTTCACTTCTTTTCTATGATGCCCCTGTGCACATAAAAATGTTAATAAAATTTGTATGCCATTTCTTCTCTTGATCTATCTTTTTCAGTTTAATTCGCAGGCCCCAAGTGTGCACCTAAGAAAGTGGAGAAACGTTTTTTTTCTCCCTTACACTGTCAATGTTTATCTATGGGGAGGCATATCAATGTCATGAGAAGATGAGAACACGTTCAATTTTTTATATTTAAAAAATGTACCAAGTATGTTCTAGGTTAAATATCAGAATGTTTCCTGTTTAGATTTAGAAATATTAATACAAAATATTTTGATTCATAGGAATATGAAATTATTTCTTCATATTCACTTACAACAAAAATAATTCTCAATTAACATCAAGGTTATAATTAATATAAATTAAAAATCACAGAATAAATTTGGTTGACATATTTCCTTCCAAATTGTTTATCTCTTTGATGAGTCTATATTATGCTCATTTTTCAGTAAAATGCTGACTAAAAGAATACTATGTAATAGAACCTCAAAGATTAATTTTTACCTCAATAACTGAATATTTCAAGGAAAATTTATATTAACTTCATAGTAATATATCCACATAATATATGTGTTATGTTTCACTTATACATACATACAGGGGGGTTGGCAAAAGTAGGTTTACAGTATGAGTATTCAAAACACAGTTTATTCTTATTATTTATTGATTATTGTATTATATTTTTGTATTTCAACTGAAAACCTACTTTTACCCACCCCTGTCTGTGAAATCATAAATCATTAATGTTTGCAAAATACATAGAGGTTTATATTTGAATGATAAATAATTTATCATTAAATTATAAATTATCATTTGAATGATAAATGATAAATAAATAACTCAACCATAGTACTGGACATATGTAATATATTATGACATATTATGTTACATAAAATTATAATATATATAATACTGATTTCTATTTGTCAACATTTTAATCATCATGTAAAATAAACAGAAAGAACTAGATAGATACTAAATAAATTATCTGAAGTTTAGAAAAAGTCATTAAGGTAGATATTTATTCTGAAGAGTTTAAAATTCGATCATCCTAAGAAAATTTGAGGAGAAGGAGATAACAAATACACTTAAATCCAGGAGGAGAAGGAGAGGGGAACAGAAGTTCTATATCACTAGAAACAAAATGTTGAAAATTAAATGTTTGCGTCAATGAAAACATAAGTTCCCAAATCCATAGAAAATTTATTCCTAAGGAATAGCTGCTTGGACAATATTTTATCAATTGTATTTAAGCAATGATAACTGTGCTGCCTTTGTTTATCTTCTAGATGCTTTTTATGTATTTATTTTTTATTGTTACCCGATGCCATTTTTTTCATTGCTTTTAGAAAGAGAGGAAGGGGGAGAGAGGGAGAGAAAGAAAGAGACAGAGTGTTTCCCTCAGAGGGAAACGCTGACGTGAGAGAGAAACATTGATTGGTTGCCCCGGGCAGGCTCCCCGACCAGGGATTGAATCCACAAGGTAGGCATGGACCCTGACTGGGAGTGGAACCTGCAGTCTTTTGGTGCATTGGGCAATGTTACATAGGGCAATGAGCATTGCCCAATGACCCACTGAGCCACACCTGCCAAGGCTCTTCCAGAAGCTTTTTAAAATCAGGTCTACATCTCTAAGATTTCTAGGAAAGTAATTTTGATATACTTTAGCCCCCCTACCCCCACTGTATGTTTGAAACCTTGCAGAATCATATGTGTGTGTGTGTGTGTGTGTGTGTGTACACCAATGATGGCTAGCTAGTTATTAATTAAGAAGGAAGTAAAGGGAATCAAACATTGTTGAGTCTAATGACCTGGGGAACATAAAATTGCTTCACCAGGAAGCTACGGCTTCATACACTGCAAGGATTAACATCTCTCCCTCTCCCTCCACTACCAGATTGTAGAGGAGAGCAGGGAGAGACAAGCACATGTACAATAGAACTTAGAATGGCACAGGAAGAAGTGCTTGACCTTAGAGGACTTTCAGTCTAACCCGAGAGAAGGATCAGTTGGCTAGGAGTTGGACCCATCAGAAGCTTGCAAAAGTTTTCAAAGTTGATTGGTTATTTTGAAAAACCTCCTAGTCTTTCCCAAGCCTGAGCTAACATAATCTCGGGAGAATAAAAAAGCACTCTCTGTGTCTCCCTCTCTCTCCCTCTCCCTCTCCCTCTCCCTCTCCCTCTCTCTCTTACTCCTACCAGCCCTGTGCACTCATGCATTCTTCCTCCATAACCACGTGGCCCTAGCAGCCACGTGGCTGATGGCCGCCCAGACGGGAGCCTGGGTACGGCTGCATGGCATTATCTTGCAGCAGGGAACACAAGTTAAACTAGTCAGGTAATGAGAAAGGATGGACTGGATTAAGCTTTAACGTGGCAGAGAAACTTCAGACACTGGCCTTTGTCTTGGCTTTGTTGAAAACACAGTTGGACGTTATCCATGGCAGAATGAATAGAAATGAAACACAGGGGCATCCTTCTATTTCCACCCTAATAAATCTTGCCACAACACAATCACCTGGGCATAAATTGGTGAAATGCTTTTCTCTCGATCACATGAAAAAGCCCCACTTCCACTGTAAATATATACTGTTTCTTCCTAGACATACATATCTATGATAAAGTTGAATTTATAATTAGGCATAGTAAGAGATTAACAATAATAACTAATAATAAAATAGAACAATTAAAACAATACAGTATAATAAAATTTTAATGTGACACCTCTCTCTCTCTTTCTTGCTTTCTCACTCTTTCCCTCAACCAATCTGATAACTGAGAGGGCTACTAAGTGACTAATAGGCAAGTAGCAGCATATGCTACACAGTTACTCTGGACAAAAGATGATTCGCGCCCTGATTGGTGTGGCTCAGTGGACTGAACACAGGACTGAGAAGCAAAGGTTCACTGGTTCAATTCCCAGTCAAGACACATGCTAGGGTTGTAGGCCAGGTCCTAGGTTGGGAGTACACAAGAGGCAACCACACATTGATATTTTTCTCTCTTTCTCCCTGCCTTCCCTTCTCTCTAAAAATAAATAAATAAAATCTTTTAAAAATAAGACGATTCATGTCCCCAGCAAAATGGAGCGAGAAGGCAGGAGATGTCATCATGCTGCCAAGAACAGCAAATGATTTAAAACTTATGAATTGTTTATTCCTGAAATTTTGCATTTAATATTTTTCAACTGTAGTTATACTATACCATGTGTAACTGAGACCAAGGAAAGCAAAGCCTCACGCAGTCAAGGGGATATTACTGTAGAACTATAGTTAACACTAAAATGTTTTGTATCCAGTGGAAATTATTAGGATCTAAAGCCATACAGGAAAGATAGCATAGAGACGTTTTGATTTTACTGGACATGGAGTTCTCCCAATATACGAACCCATTCTCTAAGAAATCGTGCACAGGTTCTACAACACATTCCTAGTCTGAAAAACCAGAAGTTGTGGTCAGTATTTTACATAATTGAATTTTGGTCAACCTTTGCCTCAATTCCAAGAACTCACTTTTTTTAGCCCAGAATATCTCTTCTCATGGAGGTTCATTGTCTTAATAGAAAAATTGTTCACACTGAAGATACAGCTCTCGCATAGTTGATGAATCAATTATAATTTTCCTTTAATTATTACTGCATTGTGTATTGAAAGTTTATGAAAACTTCAAAACAGTCTTAAGTATCATTGCACTGAAGCCCCAGAAAGCTAGTATGTGTGCACAGCCAAAATCTGATCTTGAGTCTTTGTATCACAATAAGAAGCCACAATCCCCCAAAAGAACATTGTGTCATTATCTTTGAAATATATCTTTAAAAGTATCTATAATTTGTTAATTCAAGCCTGCTTAGGAATCCCTCCAGCTCATTCTCTTCTTGAGATCCAACCTAGGAAAGACCCGTCACCCCTCACATACACAGGGTCGAAATTCACACCTTTTCCTGTAGAGAAAAGGTAGTTAGCTATGCATGGCTTTTCTTGGGCTGTGCCTACCATCAAGCAGGCACCTAGGAGCCATACAAACACATCAACAAAAACAAACAAACAAGCAGAACAATTGTTACTATAAAAACAATGTTTGCTTAGTTTGAAATAGAAAAACCTATGCAACACCTGGGGCTTAGTTTTTGTCTTTCTATTCTTTTGTTCTTCAACATACTAAGAAAAAAGAGAAAAGATCCTAAAGTCTCCACAGACAGTTGCGCCTATTGATACTTAGGGAGGCAAGGTATTGTTATGGAGAGCACGAGACAGGATTTTGGCAGGCAGAACACCCACATTCTCATCAGCTCTGCCTGTCTTTGTTCTGTGCATCAGGGCAGCCACAATGGCCCTAAGTCTGAGTTTACCTCAGAAATTCAAGGGCTTCCTCTGCATGGTCTCTAAGTCTTTCTAGGTCTAATAGATCCACGATTTATTCACCCAAAGGGTCCATGATTGATTCACTAAAATCTGTTTTTGTATCATAGAGCAATCAAACTGCTGGGAGCATCTTTTCTGCTCTTTCTTTATTCTGAAATGCAATTGTTGTCTTTTACTTCCCACATAAGAATTTTCATTATGGTATTTGTCTTTCACCACAGTGTCTTTCACTGTGGTGAAAGACAAATACCATATGATCTCACCTTTAACAAGAACCTAATCAACAAAACAAACAAGCAAAATATAACCAAAGACACTGAAATAGAGAACAGGCAGACAGTGACCAGAGGGGAGAGGGGAGGGAATTTCAGGGAAAAGGGGGAAGGGTTTACAAGAACAAGTATAAAGGACACATGGACAAAAACTAAGGGGAGTGGAAGTGGGAGGGAGGTGGGGAGCACTGGGGGGGGGGGGGCTGGAATGGGAGTAAAAGCCAGAAAACAGTATTTGAACAACAATTAAAATTTTAAAAATTTTCTAAAATTTTTTTCATTACACTCAGCAAAACTAAATATTAATGAAATTAATCTTTCAATTTGCACAAAACGTAGATGTGGATTGTTTTATGTGGAACTCACAGATGGTCAACATGATGGTCAGAATAGCTTACAGAGGTAAATCAAAAGGATTTTTCTCCAAATGCTGATGTGATGAAACCAAATTTTGTATTAAATGAGAATTATGGAAGTGAGCATTCGATTTCTAGTGATGTGTTCTACTTTTTAAAAAATCTGTAAGCAAGGGTGCAACAGTTTTTGCTTATCTGCAGTAATTATTACAGAGACTTCTTTCCATATAGACACTAAACAAAACTACAAAGTTTTGCCTATTTTACGTAACTGTATCTTTCCAACAACACACATATTTTTCTACAGATGTCTTTGATTCTAGTCTAGTTACTTTTTTCCTTTTATTAGTAAAGCTTACACAATTACACAGAGATACTTTGCCCCGGATAGACTAAAATTTGACAAATAGGATTCAAATGGGCTTTTCCCATCTGGACAGAGAAATCCTTACAACCAAAGAAAGAGCCACATAACAGGGTTTCTTCAACAAAGATCAACTTAGTTCATGATAATCATACCAATATGTTACAAATTGAATACTCTTCCTGCTCCAATGAAACAAACCACAAAATGTATAAAGGCCTCAATGCTGATGACATTTTGGTTTAAATTATTTTATTTTGTAGACCATGTGTGTTCCCTGTCTTGACAGACTGCAGATCCCAGGAAGGCAATTATGTCTTTAGATTTGTCTTCTTTGAGGTCAGTGATATAATTGTGAGTTTGCACAGCTAAGTTGGTAAACGGTATGTTTATTTCGTTGTTTACCACTTGAATTTGAGCCAGCTTTAGCAGAACAAAGCCTGAGATAAGTGTATGGTCAGATCCATCCTAATTTATGGCCGGCTGGATTTGCTGCAGCCAAATCATCCGGCAAAACCCTGCCCCACTGACCCAGCGATGCCCAGCCCTCGGAGGATGTCCTGGACGTATGAACCAGTTCTAAGACACAAAGCTTCCTGCTTCCTGGACCTCTCAGTGTTGATTCCCCCCAAACCTCAGGAATATTGTGTAATTATGAAAAATCAAATATCAAGTGTATGTAATTTTATTTATGAAGTAATAATACCTAGAGTACATAGGTAAATAAGGGTTTCCTTTTAAAATTGTTTCCACTGTAGCAAGCATCATAAATGTTGACTTCTTTTCCTCTTCTTCCCCCTTTTTTTTGGTTAGATTTCTCCTCTCCTCACACTCTTGGAACGTATAAAGATTTATTGAGCTTCTGTTTGGGGCACATAGTAGGCAATCAATAAATACTGTCTCTCTATCTTTCTATCATCTATTTATCTATTAGCTATCATCATCTAGGCTATCATCTACAGTGCACAAAAGAATTGTTGCTGAATGAATGAATTCCCTCACTGTAGAATGCTAGTTTTAAATAATCATGAACAGACAATTTCTGGGGGGATGTAACCCAACTTTTAGGCTAAATTAAGCACCATAAGCAACTACAATGACAAGAGTACTTAAATTGGATTATTTTTGATTGCTTGATAAAATTTAATACTTCAAAATGAATAAGAGGAACTCACAAATAAGAAGGCAGGTGACATCTTAATGTAAAATATCATGAAACTTTAAGAAGCTATTTTTTTAAGTCTGATTGGGATTTGAAGAAAGGTTTTGAGAGATGATTTTTGCCAGTTCAAATTCAGGCCTATAAAAATTGTATATTGTTGACAATGGAGGATTTGGATTGTTGCTTTGTGGTTTGTAGGAATTTTAGGATAGTAGTTACTGGTTTTCATCAAGAGTGTGCTTTTCAAAAACTACAGACATTTTTGAAAAAATAGCTACCTTGGTCATTTGCTTAGAAACACACAGCCATATCTTTTTTAGCCAATGAGAGGAAACCTGTGCCAAAGAAAACTTGATCAGTAGTAGAGGCCTGTATCATTTTTAAAAAGAAAATTGAACAAACATAGTCAAATATTGTTCCTTCTCTGCCATTGCCTAATTATTTGGGGGGGCCTCATTCCCAAAGCATGATAAAAGCATAAGCACCTGGCACTAACAATCTGGAAATGAGAATCCACTGGAAACCACCACGGAAACAGGAAGTTGAAACGCTCGCCTTTCTCCTACCAAACTGTCCTTCGTATTGTGCCCCCCAGTGTCCACATCCCCAGCAAGCAGGCCCAAGTTTCTGCAGTCCTTGCATGCGCATATTTCTGCTCTGATTTCCTTTAGGGAACTCATGCTTCTGTCCTTTTCTCACCCAGGTCCAGATCCTCTTGCAGTAGAATAACAGGAATTTCATGATCCTTCCTTCCTATAGACATGAATTTCTTATTACCAATTTCAAATCTCAGCTGGAGCCACGCTCTCCACTTCTCACTTGTCGCTTTTTCCTAAATTATTTATTGATGTTTAACATGTACACAAAAGTGAACAAAATGTAGCTATGCCTCTCTAAATATTTTCACTAAGTAAACACATTTTATTCTTTTTAAGTTTATTGATTTTAGTAAGAGAGAAAGGAAGAGGGAAAGAGACAGAAATGTCAATATAAGAAAGAAACATTGATTGGTTACCTCTCATATGTGACCTGTGTGAGGAGTGAACCCACAACCTAGGGATGTGCCCTGACCAGGAATCGAACACCCAAACATGTGGTGTACAGGAAGATGCTCCATCTAACCAACTTAGTCACAATGGCCAAGGCAAAGTGAATACACTTTAGTATACAAACCATATATAGAGATAGAACATAAGTAGCTATTCTTTTACCAGTCTCTACAACTACATCTTTATCTATTCAGGTGTGTTGGTATCCAGTTGTCCTGATTTTAATTTACCTTCTCCTGATGGCTAATGAGATCAAAGTCCTTTTCTTATGTTCAGCTCCCTTTTCCTCTAAGTAACCCTAACTCTTTCTTGCCTAATTCTTTTTCAGTGGTTTCACTTAAACTAACACTACAAATTTTAAAGTTTTTTAATGTATTCTGGGTCACAGAACTTAATTAAATGTACATTGCAAATATATCCTCTCACTCTGTTGCTTGTTTTTGCAATCATTTATTATCTTTTGAGGAACAGAAGTTCTTAATTTATTCATCTTTTCCCCCGTTAAGAAAACAAGTTCATGCTTTTTGTTCCCTGTTAAGGAAAATTTTGCCTGTTCAAAATTTAAAGAAAAATAACATATTCTTTTCTGTTTTCTGCATTATCATTAATGTCATCTAACTATAATGGCTGTTTTATTCTTCCTTTCAAATTCTTATGACTTATTTTTTTTTCACTGTGCTCTAGTAATAATTGCACATATTCGTGTCTGATTGTTGATCTCGGAGTAAAATTTTTCAGTATTTTACCACTAAATGTGAAGTTTTATAAGAGTCTTTGTTAAAAAATTTTATCATGAAAGGTTATTCTCATGAATCACTTGTATACTGGGTTTAAAGAAGTAAATGATGATTAATCATAGCAGATGATATTTATGCATTTATTAAAATAAACATAATTTTCCTCCTTTTTTAGTGAATTACATTGATTGATTTATAAATCTTAATCCAACCTTGTATTCTTGTATTGAAGCCCATTGATTTTTTCCCCAATTTATTTTCAAGAAAGATTGGTTTATGAGAACTGTAGAGCCTCTTCCACCGGAGAAGGTTTCGCTTATTCACTTGCGAGCAACTAGAATGTGACAGGTCACCAAAATCCAGTTAAGAACAGAGTCAAGTACAGGTTAGTGTTTTCATAAGAAGGCATGGGTTATTCTGGCAGGTCTTCTCTCCCAGGATGCTGTCTGTGTTTCCGTAGAGCAGGGAACCTCTCCAACAACAGCCTCCGGAAAGTGGCAAGGTCCCAGAGAAAAAATAAGTCTTTCCGGACAGCCTCTCAAAAGATTCACATTTATAAAATGTAGCGTAAAAATGGCAGAGAATTCGGAAACTTAAGGATGTCTTTTCTCATTAATAATTGTTTTAAAGAAGCTCTGGCCAGTGTGTTTCAGTTGGCTGTAGTGTTGTTCCATAACCAGTTTCCTGATTGGATTCCTGGTCAGGGCACACATATCTGAGTTGCAGGTTAAATCTCTGGTCCAGGTGCCTACTAGAGGCAACCAATAAATGTTTCCTCTCACGGTGATGTCTCTTTCTCTCCTTTCCTTTTTCTCTAAAAGCAATTAAAAAGTCCTCAGGTGTGGATATAATTAATACTACTACTACTACTACTAATAATAATAATTTTAAAGAATATGTGTGATTTTAGAAACTTTGAAATCTCTCCGGGTTTGTAATTATTATGGTCATCCCCTTTTTTGTAGTGAATGGTAGTAGGGAAACCAACGATTGGGAGAAGCTTCATACGCAGTAGTTTGGGGAAATGAGGGTGGGGAAAGTGAGAAGAAAGGGTCTCCTTCCTGTAGACTGTCAGGCTCTATGCGGTGCACATTCATCAGAGGCCTAAGATTTGCTCCCAGGAACAGAAAAGGTCTGACCTGAGCTCAGCAGGGACTGGGACTCCACATTCCTCCAGATCTGACATTTGTTCTCTTGACACAGTGTCACTACAGAAGCCACACATTCAAAATGTAGACTCACATAAATATCCCAAGAGGTTTGTAGCAACTTTCTTCTGTCAAGCGAGGTATAATCAAGATAATTCTAAATGCAACACATTTTGTTCATTTAAATTGCATAGAAATACAATTTTATCTAGATATCATACTATATATAATATAAATTTATGTTTATTTGTTACAATCATCTAAAATAACACATATGTAAGTGCCTAATAAATCGATTGACATATGTTTGAGACTTTTTTTCTTACTGTAATATCCCCTGATTTTATAGTCAATCTCTGTTTTTATGGGCTAATTTGTCAGGTTATGAACATTTCCAAGGTACTTTTCTCTTAATTTTAGTACTTACTACTTTAGGACTCTCGCTAGTGGGATCATCACAAAAAGTAGAAAAAGTAAAACTTTGGACTAGGTACCTGGGAAAAGTGTGGACTTGCCCTTTGGGGGTTTCATCGCTCACTGTAAAAACTTCTGTTAGGGGACATGAATGACTTTAATTTCTACTTGACCCCCTTCTAGGTAGTCTCTTGCAAGGATGTGTCAGCNGAGACTTTTTTTCTTACTGTAATATCCCCTGATTTTATAGTCAATCTCTGTTTTTATGGGCTAATTTGTCAGGTTATGAACATTTCCAAGGTACTTTTCTCTTATTTTTAGTACTTACTACTTTAGGACTCTCGCTAGTGGGATCATCACAAAAAGTAGAAAAAGTAAAACTTTGGACTAGGTACCTGGGGAAAGTGTGGACTTGCCCTTTGGGGGTTTCATCACTCACTGTAAAAACTTCTGTTAGGTGACATGAATGACTTTAATTTCTACTTGACCCCCTTCTAGGTAGTCTCTTGCAAGGATGTGTCAGCCCCCTATTAAATGCATCTGTTCCTTCAGGAATCTCTCATCTTCCCTGACTCATGCTTTCCATATCTGTGCATCTTTGCCCTGAGGGTTATGTAATTAAATGACATGACAACCAGGCACCCTTTTTTGGAAATTTTGCAAATAAAAGAAATCAAAGTTCTGAATGAAAATTTATTTATACTCAATTTATGTATCTCTATCTTCTCTCTCACGTCTGTCTGTGTACCTATGCATATATGTATGTGTGTGTATGTATCATCTATCTGCGATCTGTCATATCTCTTTTATCTCCTTACCAATTGTCAATACCTAAATTTAAAACTTATTACCCATCAAGTGGATTATTCTTGTAGTTTTCCCAACTGCTGGTTTCTGCTTTTACCCTGAATCCAACTACAAATCATCCCCGGAGCTGCTCCTACAGTGACCTTTTTAAACATTCAAATATGATCATATTAGTAGACACAGAGACTCCCTGTGGCTTCCAGGACAGTGTTAAAATGCCATTGCTTAACACAGAATATTATTTGTTATTTGGAAATTCCCTATTTTATGCTTCTTCTTATTTGGGGCAGGGGTGGGAAGCTCATAAATGTCCTCTCTCCTGCACCCTTACTTCATTAAATAATATTTACTCAATTTCCCAAAACTCAGTACAGGCTTTCGACATTCATTTATTTGAATTTAGAAGTCTTTCCTCAATGTTTATAGAGAACTCTATTAGAGCAATTATCACACTTTATTAACAGGTATTTCTTTTTCTTACTCTCAAATTAAACTTTACTAACTTTGAGTACATTCTTTGACATTGTTGTCCAGAGAAGTAGCTTAATACCTAGCATATAATTGATGTCCAATAAATATGCAGTGTAATCATGGGTAAAGAAATTAATGTTTGAATGTGACATATTTTAAATGAAAAAATAATTAACTTATAATTCAAAAATATTGATATAGACAAGAGAAAATATTTTCAATGTATGGAATACTAACAACCACAGTCCCCTTTTGGTGTCCTCAGGGCACTGGTTCCAGGATGCCACCCTTCTGAACTCTGCACACTCAATTCCCTTACATAAAATGGCATAGTGTTAGCATATAAACTATGCAATTTCTCCTATATCCTTCGTCATCTCTAGATTACTTCTAATACATAATACAATGGAAATGCTATAGAAATAGTTGTTACAGTGTATTGTTTAGGGAATGATGATAAGGAAAAAATATCTGTACATGTCCATATAGACACAACCATCATAGGTCTGACTACATAGTACCTGTCAGCAACAGTATTTTTGTGTGGAATATTTTCAATCAGCAGTTGGTTGAATTCATGGGTGCAGAACCATGGATACGGAGGGCTGACTCCATAAACCATGCAGAGTTGACAAATCAAACAAAACTGTTTACCTAATGTGGCCACAATTTGATGAGTAATGAAGAAAGGGTATTTTCTTTGAAATGCTATATTTAATTGTACAATAAAAATGCATAAGGTTATAAAATTTAACGTAAGCTTTCTTATTTTAATAACAAATGCCAACTTTTTAAACAGGGATTTGGTAGAGTTGCTTTATATGGTTCCTTTAAATTTACCTCTTAGGTTAAGTCTGTTAATTGATTCAATAAGTTTTGCAAATCAAAAAATAGCCAATGAGAAGTTGAGTGGTAATTGCCTCTTAATTATGGTGATTTGAAGGAGTCTGGAAGATGACCCTGAGGGCACTTGAAAACACAGATTTTCTTTACTGCGTTGCTGCAGTTTTGTTACTGTGGCTTGTGGTTATTTAGATAATTAGGAAAAATAGTTTCTATAAACAACAGGCTTTCTAAATAAAATATTTTCTTGTAACTCTAAAGGCAGGGATTTATTGCCTTTGTTTTTAAAGTCAGAACTCTACATGATAATTAAGTTTCTATTAATAGTGTACCAAAATTCCAGCACTAGGGACGCAGGAAATTTATCTTTAATAAAGCCCAAACAGAAAACAGGAAGTCCTGATGTCTGGTTTTAAAATGAGTTTCAGAGGATATATTTATGCGTGTGTACCTTCATATGTAAAGGATCAGAGGGCTATAGGTATTAAATGACAACATATTCAATATCGCCTTGCCTGTATATTGCTATAAACTGACTCTGTAAGGTGATTCAAAATAAGATTTGTTTTCTTGTTTTCCACTTAAGTTTAAAATCCATAGTAAGCATATTTACATAAAAATGCTATAATTTATTATAATAACTTTCATTTTTGCCACTTAGCCTGCTTTAAAATATCAGAACTTAAAGTGTATTCATTTGAAAACATCTCCCCTGACAGGATAGATTATAAAATGTGTGTGCACATTTCTCACAGCATCATTTGTCCTGCAAATGCCTTCAAATTTAAATATGTCAAAGTTATAATTATAGTCAAATGAAAGCAAATGCAAGAATAGCTCTGAGAAGTTTATCCTTGTAAACTGCAGATTTTGCTCTTGTACACAGGCAGGCTTAATTTCAAAGATTTTCATTGCAGGAACTAATTAATTAGTTAATAATGCATGAAGCTAGTAGAGCATTATCAGTGCTATATCCCAGATGGAAATCTAGAACAAATGAAGAAATTTACATTTAATTTGACCCTTTTAAATGTGAAAATGTTAGGCTTTTCTTGTTGTCTTATTACATTTCTACCCCCCTCCCCCACTCACCTACAACTACAGGATTTTTAGACTCTCAGGGGTGAGAAAGGGAGGGGACAATAAATTATTTAATGGACTTGATAAAATACTGCAGTTATTCTTCACTGTAATAGCACATACCTTGTATAGGCTGCCAGTGGCCATTTGCACAATGGTCTCCATGATGACAGCAAATAGAAACCTAATGGTCCCAGGGAGCTAGTTCCCCCAAGAGCACCTCTTCCCCTACACGTACATACTAAGAAAAGTAACCTGGACTCTTCATCCTTCTTGGTCATATCTATTATTCCCAGAGGGTTATATAACATCTAAATAGTAATGTGATTTTAATAATCAAATATGTTCTTTTTTTATGTCTATTCTTATCTAGCCATGATGCTAATTAGACAGGTAAAATTTATTTAATGCTGTAAAGTATTATCATTGTTCTAGCACTTATAGTTTTTATGATCTTTTTTGTAGACAGAGGCAGCTAGAAAAAAATCTACAGATGAAACTCTGTTACTTTCTCAATTAATAAATTTCCTCTTTATGTTTAAGGGACAAATTCAAGCCTCCTCTGCTCTGTGGTCCATTTACCGGTAGCAAATAAGACAATGTGTTACAATGCAGGTATAAACTCTTTCTGTATTTAAGGAGTAGTTTTTTTTCTCTGAAAGATCTAAATAGAGAAAGAACGAGCTTCCATTCTTAGGAGTGGAAGGCAAATTTGTAAATTCTTAAATGACTCACTACAAATAATAGAAGCAAAAACAGAATCATAGGCATTCTTCCCTAAAGGTGCCCTTGTCTTATCCTATCATGTGAACCCTGAGAATTACAGAGTCATTATTTGAAAGCACCATTATAATTATCCAATTATTAATAAAATCCCTACACATTACAACAAGAAAAGTAGCTAAACTTCTTCCCCAAACGATGGAGACTGATTCTGAGGAGGTGTCAGCCCACGGGCCCTACCAGGCCCATGCTTGGCCAGGGGGATGGAGCAGATTCTGACTTCTATCAGAATGTAAGCTCCAGATATGGAGTCAAGGAAAATGGTACACAAAGTACAGTATCTTAAAATAATAATAAATATAAAGTGGGTAAATGCTTATTAGGGAATCAGGAAACTGAAAAGAGAAATAGAAGGGCATGATAATGAAAAAGCCTTCTGAAGAATTTAGAGTCCTCACATATTCTTAACCAAGAAACTAGAACTGATGAGAAGGTTATGATGTTACCTGTGGACCTGTAACACAAAGAACAAACACAAATTTCAGGTTATTTCCTACTAACAGTCCAGAAAAATTGTAGTTTTGCATGTCATTTATAAAATTGGTGAATAATTCATTCTGCACTTGGAAATTTAAGAATTACTCACTGTAGTTGCTGCATTAGTTGCTGGAGAAACAAGTGTAGGTATAAAGCTCAAGGTGCTTGTTCTCACTGAGTCTGATTTAGTGTGGGGATGAGATCATTAAAGGTGCAATTACCATAGAGTGCAACAAGTACAAGTCATTGTGATGGAAGAACAGAGTGTTCGAGGAAGCACAAATCAGAAACAATAAACTAGGTTTCAGCAGGCATTGAAAGTGAAGAAGTCAATGATGTGACATCTATGCTATAATCTGAGAAATGGATGAAGTGTTCATGAGATGGAGAGAGAGAATATTGTATCACAGCTTTGTGTGGGCTATTGATGGTCAAAGAGGAAAGAAATTACATTCAGTGAAGAAAGTCATGACAAAGGACTGAGGCAATGAATCGTAGCATTGACAGTGAGAAATTATATAAACATATATACATATATATACACACAACATATATGCGTTTAATTGTAAATTGTCTTTTGTGGTAGTGACAAAAGGGTATGTGTGTGTTAATCCTAACTACTATAGGACTTTGACAAGACCATAAACCAGAAAGAGTGTGGATTGGACATTGAAATATGGGGAAAATGCTAAAGTAATCTCAGTCAGCCTTGAAAAGACCCTTTTATCTGCACTATAAAGCGTGTTCACCCTAGGCGTTCCTCTCTCTCTCTTTTCTTTCTGTCAGTTCATTTCAAACTTTTTTAATTTTTGTGGAATTTCAAAATAGTATCAGCTGCAAAGATAAATTGATTGATATTTTCCAACCACCTAATTTACTATAATTCTAGATTTCTTTTGTAAATTTTAATTTACTCCAGGCAAATGTTTCATTCTGAAAGTGAATACTTTTTGCAGATACCTTTCGAATATCTCAGTGCAAGCATTTGATTTCTAATGTTGTTGTCCAATATTTTACTGAGAGTTGGCTCCTCCCACGAGCAGCAAAACCACAACCTTTGGGGATATAAATTGTAAACGAATACAGTGAAAGCAACAACAGAAGTATTTTCTGTACATTCAGCACTTGGCATTTGTAGCATTTTCAAGTAAAGTTTATGAGAGAAATAGGATACCATTTGGCAATAGTTCTTGAAGGGAGACTCGTGTTTAACTATTGTGTTATTGTTTCGTTGTTTCTTTCAGAAGTTGGTGAATAACAATTTATCAAAGACAGCAGTTTATATTCACAAAAATAAACTAAAGCTGGATTTTTCTCTTCATTCAATATTATAATCAAATTTTAGTGTGACTTTTCTGAATCAGGTCTTCCCATAAATGGGTATGCTGGATAAACTTCATAGAAACATAGCCTCAAGTCTAATTTAGCAGATTTAGTTTTTAATATTATATTGTTTATGTTATTCACAGTTGTTCTAATTTTGCCCCTTTGGCCCCGTCCTTCCAGGCTGTCCCCTTACCCACAGTCAGTCCCCACACCTGTCATCCATGTCCATGAGGGATGCAGATATGTTCTTTACCAACCTCTTCAACTTCTTTCAGCTAGTCCCCACCTGCGCCTCTCCTCTGGCTGCTGTCAGTCTGTGTCATGTTTCCATGTCTCTGACTCTATTTTGCTCCTTAGTTTATTTTGTTCATTAGACTCCACTTATAAGTGAGATTATATGACATTTGTCTTTCACTTATTGACTTACTTCACTTAGCATAATAGTTTCGTTTCATCCATGCTGTTGCAAAATGTAAAAAATAATTCCTTCTTTTTTAGTGCAGTATTACATTGTGTAGATGTACCACAGCTTTTTTATCTACTCATCTACTAATGAACACTTAGGATGTTTGCAAATCTTGGCTATTGCAACTGCTGCTATGAACATAGGGGTGCATATATTCTTTGGCAATGGTGTTTCAAGATTCTTAGGATATATTTCCAGGGGTGGAATCACTGGGTCAAAAGGCAGTTCCATTTTCAATTTTTTGAGGAAACTCCATACTGTCTTCCACAGTGGCTGCACCAGTCTGCATTCCCACCAACAGTGCACTAGGGTTTTCCTTTCGCCACGTCCTTGATTTATTCCTGATAGCCACTTTGGCAGACGTGAGATGATATCTCATGGTATTTTTTTTAATTTTTAAATATTTTTATTTATTTTTTAGAGAAAGGGGACAGAAAGGAGAAAGAGTGAGAGAGAAACATCACTCACTGTGTGGTTGCCACTCATGTGTCCCCTGCTGGGAACTGGCCTGCAACCCAGGCATGTGCCCTGACTGGGAATCAAACCAGCGACCCTTTACTTCACAGGCCCATGCTCAATCCACTGAGCTACACCAGCCAGGGCCATGGTGGTTTTAATTTGCAGCTCTCTGATGGCTAGTGATGTTGCACATTTTTTCAGATGTCTATGGTCCATCTGTATGTCCTCCAGATCCTTCGTTCATGTTTTAAATTAGATTGTGTTTCTTTCTGATGTTGAGTTGTGTAAGTCCTTTATATCTTTTGGAGATTAAACCCTTGTCCAGTGTATCATTGACAAATACATTCTCCCCTAAAGTGGATTCCCTTTTCATTTTGATAATGGTTTCTTTAACTATGTAGATGCTTTTTAATAGACTATAGTCCCATTTCTTTATTTTTTCTTTGTTTCCCTTGTCCTAAGAGACATATTGGCAAACATATTGTTACATGAGATATCAGAAATTTTACTGCCTAAGTTTTTCTGTTGGATTTTATTGTATTTTGACTTATATTTAAGTCTTTCATCCAATTTGAGTTTATTCTGGTATATGGTATAAATTGGTTAGTTTTGTTTTTTTGCAAGTACTAGTCCAATTCTCCCAACACCATTATTGAAGAGATTGTGTTTACTCCGTTGTATGCTCTTGCCTCCTTTGTGAAAACTTAATTCATCATAAAGGTGTAGGTTTATTTCTGGGCTCTCAATTCTGTCCCATTGATCGGTGTGTCTGTCTTATGCCAGTACCAGAATTCTTAGATTATAGTGGCCTTATAGTATAGTTTGATATCAGGTATTGTGATCCCTCCAAAATTCATTCTGCTTTTCTCAAGATTACTGAGGCTATTCAGGGTCTTTTTTAGTTCCATATAAATTTTTGGAATATTTGCTCTAGATCTCTGAAATACGCCATTGGTATTTTAATAGGAATTGTTTTGAATCTATTGATTGCTTTGGGTAGTATGGACATTTTAATTATCTTAATTATTAATCCATTAACATGATATGTGCTTCCAATTATTTGCATTTTCCTCTGTTTCTTTCTTCAGTGTCCTACAGTTTTCCAAGTATAGATCTTTTACCTCCTTGGTTAAATTTATTCCACTACCTTATTTTGTTGTTGCAATAGTAAATGGGATTATTTTCTTAGTTTCTCTTCCTGATGGTTCATTATTAGCTTATAAAAATGGGTATTGATTTTGTATCCTGCTACTTTGTTACATTCATTTATTAGGTCTAGTAGTTTTTAAAATATATTTTATTGATTATGCTATTACAGTTGTCCCATTTCCCCCCTTCACTCCCCTCCACCCTGCACACCCTCTCCCACCCACATTCCCCCCTTTAGTTGATGTACATGTATCATACTTATAAGTTCTTTAGCTTCTACATTCCCCATACTATTCTTGTCCTCCCCCTGCCTATTTTTTACCTACCATCTATGCCACTTACTCTTTGTACCTTTCCCCCCTCTCTCCTCCTCCCACTCCCCTGTTGCTATACCTCCATGTGTTCTCTATTTTTGTGGTTCTGTTCCCGTTTTAGTTGTTTGCTTAGTTTGTTTTTGTTTTAGGTGTGGTTGTTAATAATTGTGAGTTTGCTGTCATTTTACGATACATGTTTTTTATCTTCTTTTTCTTAGGTAAGTCCCTTTAGCATTTCATAGAATAAGGGCTTGGTGATGATGAACTCCTTTAACTTGTATTAGGTCTAGTAGTTTTTTGGCAGAGCCTATAGGGTTTTCTTTTTACAATATCATGTCACCTACAAATAATGACAGCTTTATTTCCTCCTTTCAAATTTGAACTCCTTTGATTTCTTCTTGTCTGATCACTGTGGCTAGGAACTCCAGTACTGTGTTGAATAACAGTGGTGAAAATGGACATCCCTTGTTCCTGATCTTAAGGAAAATGTTTTAGTGTTTGCTTATTGAGTATGATGTCGGCTGTAGGATTTTTGTATATGGACTTTATTATATTAAAGTATGCTCTCTCTAGTCTGACTTTGTTGAGAGCTTTTATCATACACAGGTTCTGGGACCTAGTCACCACAGCTCAGTTGGTTGGGCATCAGTCCACAAAGCTGAAGGCTGCCAATGCAATTCCCTGTGGGACACCTCCTTGGGCTGCAGGTCAAACTTCTGTCAAGCACACACAGGAGGCAATCGATTGGCATTTTTCTCTCACGTTGATATTTCTCTCCTTCTCTTCCCCTCTTCCTTCCCCTCCTTCTAAAAATAAATAGATAAATAAAAATTTTAAATGAATGGGAACTGATTTTATCAAATATTTTTATCTATTGATATGATCATGTGGTTTTTACCTTTCTTGTGTGTGTGTGTGTGTGTGTGTGTGTAATGTATCACATTGATTGATTTGTAAATATTGTACCACCCTTACATCCCCAGGATAAGTCCCACTTGATCATGGTATATGATCTTTTTAATGTATTGCTCGATCTGGTTTGTTAATATTTTGTTGAAGATTTTAACATCTATATTGGCTTATAGTTTTATTTCTTCATTGTGTCTTTGCCTGGTTTTGCAATTAATAATACTGGCTTCATAAAAAGAAATTGGGAGTCTTCCCTCTTCTTGATTTTTTTGAAACACTTTGAGAAAGATAGGTAGAATCTTCCTCCTTTGGTAGAATTTGGCTGTGGAGCCATTTGGTCCAAGACTTTTGTTTGCTGGGAGTTTTTTTATTGCTTCAATTTATATTAGTTATTATTAATCTATTTAGGTCTTCTGCTTTTTCCTGATTCACTGTTGGAAGATTTTATGTTTCTAGAAAATTTTCAATTTCACTCAGGTTGTCTAATTTCTTGGCATACAGTTGTTCATAGTATTTTCTTACAATACTTTGTTTCTGTGGTGTCAGTTGTTACTTCTCTTCCATTTCTGACAGTATTAATTTGGATCCTTTTATTTTTTTTATGATGAGTCTGGTTAAAGGTTCATCAATTTTATTTATCTTTTCAAAGACCCAGCTATAGGAACCAATATGCCTGGCAAAGGCAAATACAGCCCAGCCCTATTGGAAAGCCCACAGGCACAGCGGCACATAGGATGCCAAACACACTGATCAGCTTTCCCGTGGGAAACTGGGCCTGCCTGCATTATATCTAGGCTGCCTTGAGACTTGCTCTTGCTAAAACTCTCTCACCCTGAGTTGAAGCAGAAATGCTTACTACATACCTTTAAAGTAACTTCCTGAAGTCTATGCTAATTCTCCCAAGGACAAAGTGTAACCAGACCAATCACACTTATTGTTCCCTTGCATCACACTTACTGTTCCCTTGCATTTGTAACATTTCTCCTTGTTAATCTGTAAAAAGTAATCAGTAACATCCTTTCCTTTGTTATCTGTAAAATCAATCACCTAAAGCAAACCTGAGCATAATGAATGAGAACCTTCTTTGATTTATGCTATTAGAAAGTCAATAAAAGCTTGTCAAGACAAGGGTCGAGGGACTGTCCTCTTAAGAGAGTGGCCAAGATGCTCGCCCCTTGAGAGAGTGGCCATGCCAAGTCACTTTTCTCCACAGGACTTCAATAGTTCATGTGAATTTGTTTCTTCTCATCCACAGCACCCAGCTCTTGGATTCATTTATCTTCTGATTTTTTTGTCTCTATATTTTTTATTTCAATTCTAGTCTTGATTAGTTCCTTCCTTTTACTCACTCTGAGATTTGTTTGTTGTTGTTTTTCTAGTTCTTTTAGGTGTAGAGTTATATTGTTTATTTGAGATTTTTCTATCTTCTTGAGGTAGGGCTGTAATGCTATGGATTTCCCTTTTAAGACTGCTTTCACTGCATCCCATAGATTTTGGACTATTGTGTGCCTATTTTAATTTTTTCCAGGTACTTTTTGATTTCTTCCTTAATGTCATTGAGCCTATTCATCATTTAATAGCATGCTATTTAGCTTCCCTGTATTTGAATAATTTTACATTTTTTATTGCAGTTGATTTCTAGTTTCATGCCATTGTGATTTGAGAAAATGCTTGATATGATTTCTATTTTCTTGAATTTGTTGAGACTTATTATATGTCCTACCATGTGTTGTGTCATTGAGAATGATTCATGTGCACTTGACAGGAATGTGTATTCTGCTGCTTCAGGATGAAATGTTCTATGAATGTCAATTAAATCCATTTGATATAGTGTGTTGTTTAAAATTGTTGTTCCTTGTTGACATTTTGTCTGGAATATCTATCCATTGGTGACAGTGAGGTGTTAAAATCCCCTACAATGACTATTACTTTTCATATCTTCCTTAAAGTCCATCAAGATTATCTTTATATATTTAAGTACTCCTGTATTGGGTGCATATATATTTACAATTTATACTCTCATGTTAGATTGATCCTTTTATTATTATGTAATGACCTTCCTTGTCTTATGTTATGGCTTTTCTTTTGAAGTCTATTTTGTTAAATATAAGTATGGCTACCCCAGATTTTTTCCATCTTCATTTGCATATCTTTTTCTATCCCTTCACTTTCAAACTGTGTAAATCTTTTGTTCTGAGGTAGGTTTCTTGTAGACAGCATATATGTGAGTTATGTTTTATTATCCATTCAGCTACCCTATGTTCTTTAATTAGAAAAATTAATCCACTTACACTTAAGGTATTTAGTGTAACCTATTCATAGGTACTTATTCATTGACATTTCATTTCTTTATACCTATATTCCTCTCTCTCTATTTTTCTTCTACTTGAAGCAGTCCCTTTAATATCTCTTGCAATACTGGTTTGGTGTTTATGAACTCCTTTACAGTTTTTTTCTTAATCTGAGAAGTTTTTCATTTCACATTCAATTTTAAATGAGAACCTTGCTGGATAGAGTAGTCTTGGTTGCAGATCTTCACTTTTCATTGCTTTGAATACTTCATGCCAATCCCTTCTGGCCTGAAGTGTTTCTGTTGAAAAAATCAACTTACAGTCTTATTGGAACTCTCTTGTAAGTAACTGACATTCTCCCTTACCACCATTAACACCCTTTGTCTTTAAACTTTGCCATTTTAATTATGATGTGTCTTGGTGTGGATCTCTTTGGGTTCATCTTGATTGGGACTCTCTCTGCTTCCTAAATATGTATTACTTTTTCCTTTACTAAGTTAGGGAAGTTTTCTATCATTATTTTATCACACAGATTTTCTATTTCTTGTTCACTTTCTTCTGTTTCTGGTAACCCTATGATGCAGATAATGTTATGTTTAATTCTGTCCCAAAGTTCCCTTAAACTATCCTCAGTCTTTTTAAGTCATTATTCTTTTTGGTGCTGTGATTGTTTTTTTTTCTACCTTGTCTTCCAAATTGCTGATTTGATTCTCTGCTTCATCTAGCCTGCTTCTAATTCCTTCTAGTGTATTTTTCATTTCAGATATTGCATTCTTCATTTCCAAATGCTTCTTACTCATAGTTTCTATGTCCTTTTTCATGCTGACGTGATTCTCACTAAGTTCCTTGTAGTTCCCACTAAGCTCCTTCAGCATCCTTTCTGACCTTACTTTGACCTTTATGTCTGATAAATTGCTTGCCTCAATTTTATTTAGGGGGTTTCCTCGTTTTCTTTTCTTTGGGTGTTGTTTCTTTGTTTCCTAATTTTAGCTGATTCTCTTTGTTTATTTCTATGTATTAGATAGATCTGTTTTGACACCCTGTGTTTATGGGGTGTCCTGATCTGGTAGGAGTCCTATGGGATGTAGTGGCCACAATCTTATTGATCTCCCGAGCTTAATGCTCTACAAATGTCTTTCATGTGGATTATGTGGGATATCCCTGTGTTATGGGGGCCTTGACTGTTGACACATTTGTTCCTGTTATCTCTCCTCCACTTGTCTGACTGTGAGGCTCTACCCACACCATGTCTTGCATGCTGCTGTACAGTTGCTGACAGAACAAAACAGAACAACACACAAAAAAGAACCAAACAACAACAGCAAAATCAAAGACAAAAGAGAAAAAAACAATAAAGGTGAAAAGAGAAATAGAATAGTAAAAGAAAAAAGAATATGATAATACAAAAGGAAAGAAAATGGTCATGAAAAGAGAAGGAAGGGAAATATGAGAATAAGAAATAGAAAAAAGGGATAGGCAAAAAACAATAAAGGGGAAATAAAAGTTAATAAAAGATAAGGGAATGAAATAAGAAAAGGAAAGAGCAAAACATGAGATATGGAAGAAAAATAGAGAATGAAAAAATAGAAAATAAAAATAGAAAAAAAGAGTAAAAACACTTAGTAAAAGGAAAAAGAATAAAAATAATGAAAAAGTAAAGTAGAATTTATCTCAGCAGTTTAGTGCTTGCCTGCTGAGCTCTCCCTTTGGATGTGGCTCTGCTGTTGCGGCGAAGCAGGTAAAAGCCAATGTCAGATGCTGTGCATGTCTAGCCCTTGACGATCTGTTCAACACTACAAGGAATCCACAGTTTGTGGCTGTGTCCTCTGGGCTTGGCTGCACCTGGGATAGGCCAGGCTTCACCGTAAGACTGGCTTTTATAATGTAGAGTTCACAGATGTGTCAGCGAGTGTCCGAAGGCACCGATGGTCTGCCTCCCCCTACTTCTACAGGACGGCCCACTGTCACTCTTAGTCTAGTTTCTAACCTGACTATTTCTGAGAGTTTCTGACAGAATTAGGAGGATAGGACCCCTGGATCTCCCATGGGAGGTGCTGCCCAGACTTCAGGGAAGATGGTGAATGTATTTCCCCATCTTCATGCCAGAAGTTTTCAGCTCATCCTGGATCATTTCTCTGAACTTGGTGGGGCAGAGCCCCTAGCAGGAAAGCAGGTATGGCCTCAAGGACCTAGAGTTTCGGTCTCCTGGGAATCACGATGGAGTTTCTATGACTCTCCCATGACGAGGGAAGTGCCGGACTCGTTCCCAAGAAGATGTATGGAATGGCCATGCCCTAAAGCCACTCTCTGATACTCCCTAAGTCTGCCTGTGTTGCTATCTCCTCAGCAAGCATTAAGAGGCAAGATGGAGGAAAGTAACAATACGATGATACAGGTGGGGTGAGCAGAATCCGTGAGGGTTTAGTGACTGGTTTCCCACAGGGTAGTGTGATTGCTTTTCCCCTAGGAGTGATTTGCTCTTCTCAAGAAAAAACGGCTGCTACAGTTACAAGGTATGTCCAAGCTTAGGAAACCCAGCAGCTGTCACCCCCACATCTCTCCCAAAAGCCTCCACTTCAGACTCTTTTCAGGCATCTCCAGTCTACTACGCTCCCTTTGCCTAAAGTGAGTGGCTGCGAATGAAAAACCTCTGCTTCATGCCCCTGAAAAATTAGTGTCTTTTTCTCCAGTGGGATCAGTCTCTCCCCACCAGGCAAAACCCCCGGCCTTTCAGCACTGGATGCTGTATGGGTGGGTCTTCCCTGCACTCTGTGCCTGGGAGCCGTGTCTGGGCTCCAGGTTTCAGTCCTCCAGGGAGAAGCTCCCACAGCTGTGCTGTAACCTCAGTCTGCTGCCTGTGGGAGCCATGCTGGCCACTTTCATGGCCTCATCCTTCCTACTGGTCTTGAAGCAGTTTCTGTCTGTCCTTGGTTAAAAATCTCCTCTTCCAAAGGTAGTCTTTGGATGTTTATTTTGGGTGATTTTCCCCTCTTTATTTTTATTTCCAGTTTGGTTCTAGGAGGGAGGGTGTGAAAGATCCTCCTACTCTGCCACCATCTGTCCCCCCACCCCCAAATTTGTGATATTCAAAAAATCTGGCATCTATCAAGCTGTTCCATTTACTACGTGAACAATAAATAGTTGTCAGATTCAAATGAAGCAAAGGATGGAAAATTATTTTATTTTATTTTTTGGGTCAGGGCCTAGTGTCCATATGTGCTACACATGTAGAAATGTATATTTGAACATATCACCACTTTATTTTTTGATAGCATTCTCAGTACAATGAGGCAAAAATAATTTCCTTAATGTTCTACAAATTTGACATGAATACAATAAAGTCTGAATACAAGCTGTCAGTAGTATTTCTTGTGTTACTCAGTTCTCTTCTCTTAAAAATATTTAGCTATAAAATTTGGATATAAATTGCAATCCTTCAGTTTACAAAGATATATTCTGTGAAGTGGAAAAAACAAAATTTTAAGCAAAAGTATGTTACTGGCGTGATCATTTAATTTTTTTAAATGTGTTTATTGGTTTTAGACAAAGAGGAAGAAAAAGAGAGAAAGAAACATTAATGTAAAAGGGAAACATCAATTGCTTGCCTCCCATAGGTACCCTGACCAGGCATCAAACCCACAAACTCAGACAGGTGCCCTGATTGGGAATCAAACCTCCAACATTTTCATGTATGAGTGGCACTCCACCCAGCTGAGCTGCACCAGCAAGGGTTCCTGTCTTGACCTTCAACAGACATTATATAAGGAATGAAAAAGACAAAATAGTATCTCTATTTGAAAACATATTTACATTCCCCTTCCTTTCATACACACACAAAATATATCATATAAGAATGTTTATTATGATATCTAAGTTTAATTGATCAGGCCACCTAAAGTCAACTGACAAGGACTTAGTCATCTTTACCAACTTGGCATGTATTCATCCCTTTTATTTTTTCTTGAGTTGGAGGATTGGGAATGAACAAATTGATTTTCCTTATAAATTTACCACTTCTTCATCCGCCTCTATGTAGTTGAGGTGAGCCTGGAGCTACCTAACAACTTTACAGGTAGGCATAATTCCCAAAGCCAGGTCGGTGGAACTCAGTTCCAGGACTTGTATTGAAACAATTGGGAAAGAAAATCACTCTTTTCTCTGCTGCTGCTCAGCTTTGAGACTGTAAACCTAAAGCTATTTAGGGCTTCTAGAGTAGGAGAGCATGCCTTAAAAGTAAGCCAACAATGAGGAAATAAATAGCCAACAGGGGAAGAAAGATAATTTTCTTACAATATTATTTCAGGACTATGATCTAGCCATGCCTAGATTTTACTAGCTTGTTGTATAAAATTCTTCTGTTTTCGCTTAAGGCAAATTGAGTGTATTTTTTTGTTAGCTGTAATTTAGTAAGTCCTGATTAATACATCAATTCATTATGATGAAGTAAGTTAACCAGAAACTCCCCAGAAAGAACTGCTTTCAGCCAAATATACTAAATAAGTCTCTGAAAAGTAGTTCTAGAAATCAGGATTACAATCATGCATATTTTTATGAAAAGTATGAGAAGCATTGCTTGAAAATATAAATTTAACTATGTTTAAGTCATATTCTGTTTATTGTTGTATTCCCATTACCCTGTATTTGGTCTAGCATATAATTAACACAAACATTATTGACCAAAGTGTCTGTAAAGTTTCATAAATTTGCTGGGCAGTAGAGACACAAAAAGATAAAAGACACAAACAAACAAAAAAAGTGGTTACATTTTTTGAGTACAGGAATTATTGTAATAAGCTACATTTTGATCTTGTCCCTAGATATTAAAAGATGTTCTTAAAAATTAAAAAAGGGTTATAGAATAAAATAAATTTGAGAAATGGCCTCCTGTTATTTTAATTTAAACAATCTCCAAATACATTAACGCACTAAAGGACCCTAGAAGGGCTGCAATTTGAGGAGTCAGGACCAGTCTGCCAAATTTGCAAATGGAAACTTCTAAAAAATGAAACACCTATTAATATCTCACAGGAGCCTTCCATGTGCCACCATTAGAAAAGGTGAAGCACAGCGTGCTAAGGACGATACACTGGGACTGGGTGAAAGGGCTGGGGCGGGGTTGTTATTTGGCATGGCTGTCCAGACCTTGTAGAGAGTGCTGTGAGACAGCTGAGGGGAAAGTGTGTGCCAAGCCATACACTTTTGCCAGCACCATAGTACAGACAAGAGCAAAGACTCTTGACACTAATTCTCAATACGGACTATTCTTGTCAATGGTGATTATTAACAATTTCTTCTCTGGTTATTTTATTCAATTCTTACATGTCTGTAAAAATTCTGATTCCTTCTTTCCTTCTTTCTTTCCTTCTTTCCATAATAATTAAATACTACCAATTATAATACCATATTTTGCCATGTATAATGCACATGTTTTTGCCCCAATTTTTGAAGGAAAAATAAGGATGCACATTATACATGGGTAGTACCTGAATGCCTTGTGTCTGTTCTTGTGTTTTGTAATTATTTTTTACATAAATTTTCTTGTACCATTCTTGTTCAAAAATAAATGCTAAATTTTCTTTAAAACACCAAAAAGTATCTAAAAATAAATGAATAAATGAATTGAAAAATTAAAGTGAAAGATTTTTTCCTAAAAGATAAGTCCAAAAACATGGGTGTGCATTATACATGGCTGAATATGGTAATAATAGCAGAAAAGAAAGGAGTACACGTCAGGTAGGTTTCTAAGAGCTCTGATTGTTTAAATCCCTTAACTTTCACAAAAATCTTGCAAGATAGGAACTATCATTATCCTCATTTGGTATCATAGTCTTAAATGGATACTCAATACCTCATTGCACTGGGACAGATGTTAATTAGACCCAAGATACAAAATGGCAGAGCCAGATCCAACTCAGGACACCTGGCTATAACACCTGCATCCGGTAATGTCATTCTTTACCACGTGCAGCACTAGCCTGGGCAGGTGCATATGTTGGTAAAGATACAGACAAGTGCCCTACCTGGTCAATTTACAATCAGTGAAAATCATTGACCAAAATGAAAACAAATAAACAAACAATAATTAATCTCAAAATAGAATTCCACATCTCCCACTTCTTTTTTAAAAAGATATTTATTCATTTTTAGAGAAGGGGGGGAGGGAGAAAGAGTGGGAAACATCAATGTGTGGTTGCTTTTTGGAGCCCACTACTGGGGATCTGGTCTACAACCCAGGCATGCAACTTAGTCTGGGGATCGAACCAGCAACCCTTTGGTTTGCAGTCTGGCACTCATTCCACAGAGACACATCAGCCAGGGCTCTCTCCTACTTCTTACTGAAATTTTTAAGTCAATGAATCAAGTTTAGCACAGTAAAAAGTGGATAGCTGGTGATAACCAGGTAATACAAAATCGATTGTAATGTACTTTGTGTGAAAAACAGCTTTCATTGCTAATGTCAGGGTTTATTTTTATGAGTTTTGAAATGCTTTACCTTGGTATTTTGTGATAACTGAGTCTCTCTACTTAATGTGATGAAGATATTACAGTGAGGCAAAGCAGTTGGGAAAAGAAGTGACCTCAGCAAGTGCTAGCATTTTCCTTGGTAGAGGTCCTTCCCGCTGATTTGACTCTTTCCTCTGGGACAGATAGAAGAAGTTGGGGAGTGAAACCCAAATGACTAGAGTTAAATAACCATTTAAACTGGTCTCCAGACACTTGACACCCTTGCAACCTACATTAATTTTACCTACATCTTCCCTCCCACTTTCTCCATTTGAGTTCTGAAATAACCTTTCTCTTCCCATCCTCAACAAAACCACCATCCTTTTAGAATGATTAATATACATTACCACAAAAAGTAAATCTTTTTACTAACTTCCAGTTCCAATATTTCTGCATATAACAAAGTCTCCAGTGACTTGGGCATCTTTGCTGTTTCCCTTATTAGAGGAGATCATTGACTCTCAACTATTCTCCTAATTAGTCCAAGAGTCTACATCTATTTTCTTTGTTTCAAGAGACCAAAATCATGATAATGATTACCTAATCTCTTTTTCTTGCAAGCATTGCTGAGGGTAACAAAAACTACTGTCAGTAGAGTAGTCTAAATATTGCAGCATTAAGACAAGGAATGATTGTGATATGCACAACCTTGAGAATTGCTGTTTGAAATCTCCATATTTGAGTAATATCCATAGTTATGTAAGTTTAATATTCAAGAATCAGTTTTTAACACAGGCCATGTATGCTTTGCTTTTATGGTCAGATATAAATTACGGTTGGTAAGATAAAAATGTAAGATAATAACCACAACAACATTGTTTAAGCAAACACACAGGACATAACCAAGAAGGTTGAATTCCTTGAGCAGAAACACTCATTTACCTTTGAGAACTTATGAAACAGCCTATGTGCCAGGCCCGAGAATGCTTTAAAAATAATTTAATCCATTTAATTGAAGCTATTCAATCAATTCTAAATTTGCTATCATATTGTCTTCCCCAGAGACCAAGGCCTCAACACATATAAAAGAAACCTAAACTTCAAAGAAGTCCAAAGGAAAAAATGACTATGACACTTTCTTAAAAAGAAACGTAAATATTATCTCAAGCAGATAATTAATATTAAGTTAGAAATGAAATTTCCCAAGTAAAAGATTGTTCTTCCCCACTTAAGAGCACTGGAAAATACCCCCTGGTTTATGTCAAATAGGTTCACAATGAATTAGGAGGAAGAGTAGAATAGAGTACCTAAGTAAGAAGATCTAATATTGACTATTTTTAATAATGCAATGAATAATCTAAGATTAAAATTGGATTGATAGTATCAGAGTATTTAAATCTGATAATTACTTTAATCTTTACTGGTCAGTTAACTTACTTCTAATATCAATCATTCTCCAAATTTTATAATACAAAAGTAAACTTATTCAAAAGAAATTCTTAAGAATTGTAGAAAATACACTTTAAAAAAACTGAGTAAGAATCATTTCAACATTTAATCTTCAGGAAAATATACAGAATATAATGATTAACACTGATTAATCTTCAGGACGATGTCAATAGACTATGTAAACCAACTGAGTTTGGTACAACATATTGGAGGCATTTTTTTTCACTTTATATAATTCAAGGTCACCTTATGGAATTAATATCCATTACTCAAAAGACAAAAAAGTGACTGAATGTATACATGTTTAGCTATTCTTCAGCATATGACATTTTACAAAAATAGAGAAAGAATGTCTATGCTGACTCACTAAGCCTACTGAGTAATTTAGGTCAAGATAAATGAAGTACATAAATAATTTATATTTTCCACTGAAGTACTTTGCAATGTTATCCAATTTACAGAGTGCAGAACATCATACATAAATGTTTGGAATCTCATTAAAACATAATACGAGTCTGCTGATATGTCAGCCAGATTATGAATTCTAGAGAATCTCTCCAATTTTGAACTATAAAAATAGATTAATGTTATAAGGAAACTTTTAGTGATATATCAACTCCCCTGCTTCTCTTGGCCCATGAGTTTATACTGTTTACAGCGCCTTTCTACTAATACGACAAAATGAAATCGAATCTCTCAAAAGATTTGAAACTTTTCCTCTAGAGTCTATGATAGTTTAAATTTCATGTTTAGCTCCTATGTACAAGCATGGGAAAATGCCTTTGGAAGAAGAAAAGAACTTAGAAATAATACCATTCAAAGCTGTCACTTTAAAGGTGAATAAATTTAGCACTGGACAGCTCTCCAACAGTCGTCCTTAGAAGCATTATGACCTTCCATCCCATGTGCCATTAATGAAGGACTTTGCAACTTATGAGATTATGTCAGTTGGTGTCCTAAAATCTGCCTCATCTTGGATGCAGATTTTTTAAATCTGCACTTTAAAAATTCTAGTGTCTCATAGACTACTTTTCTGGTTCTCTTTATCATCTTTTATGACATACCAAAGGGGTATGCTATATTCCACTGTTGATTTTCGTGGGACAAAAACTGAAATTTAAAAATAAAAATGTCAGGCAACAAACATATAGAACTCCAAACAGCCTCAGTCATACGTCTGGGAGACGTTTGGTGTCTTACCAAAAACATAGTGTAGGATTCTCATCGCAGTTATCTTCTTTTGCAAAATGGATGGTAGATGACAAAATGATACCTAACGCTCATAACACAAAGTCATGACATTTATTGATCTATCTCAAAACTGCTGCAGTTTCCATATTTCAGGCCTTTTCAGTAGTAGTGTACTCTCTGTATGTCATGCACGTTAAGGTTTTATTAAAAATTCAATGTAATATTTATATCTCAGTCATAAATCCCTGATGGGTAGATGAATGCAATTAAGACTTAGTGATTTTGCAATGTGAGTTTTATACATAGAACATCTTGTCATGGCAATGGATGCCTTTTAGTTTTAAAAAGATAACAGTGGTTAAGTGCCCTACTGCTTACATGGGAACAACTTATTTGGCCACTATTTTAATTCTTCTCTTTCTTCACCCCTTTCCTCGCCCTATTCCTGTCTGAAGAGTAAAATTGGCTTATAAGAAAATTCCCATAGGGACTATTTCAAATTTCCCTGGGTAATTTAGAAAAAAATTCAAATTTCCCTAGGTAATTCAGAAATAATTTTATAATAATGCATAATAAATTTCATGCAGATTTTAAAGTTATAATCCTTTCTATTAAAATTCCCAAGATAACATGTCTTACAGTAATTCCATTGTGTAAGTACAAAGGCAATTGTCAGTAATTCCAAATGATGTCGATATTTGAAGACAAAAATATCTATCCCGCCTGAGCTGCCATCATGCTCATCTCTAGGGGCAGCATTCACAGAGAAGAGAATATGAATGGGAATAAGGATGCTGACACCCAGGCCAAGGGACTCTCTCCTGAAATAATAACATCTGGCTGGTTCAGTTATAGCTTTAACATGATTTAAATGAGTCTATCATTCTAGAAAGTCTCTTCAGATTCAAATTGAGGTTTTTGTTTTGGTTTGGTTTTGGTTTTTGTAGTTGCATTTCTTTGTTTGTTCGTTTTGCACTTGCCTGGAGTACCAGTAAGATCTGGAACAAATCTTACTTCCAACCATTTTTCAAAAATTTATAATTCACATCAGTATTTTACCTCAGACAGTTTTGCTATATTTGTACGTACTTTTAACAATATTTAGTGACATAAATACTAAGATAGAACATAACATAATCTAAAATAAGAAAAGCAAACTCAATGTACTTTTCCAAATCATTTGATCTTGAGTTTTTTTATAACACATCAGTTAACAACATCACCACCAGGGCCTGGTTTAAAAAAGGCAACAGAATAGGAGCCACCAAACCTGATGATTGCTTATTCTTGTCTCTCCTATAAATATCTCCGTTGACAATCTTTTTTTCAGATTTAAAGTGTTAGTAGTCACTTAACAAAAATGATATCTTGAATTACAATATCTTTGTTAAATAATTTACAGTGCTATTTAGAAATTTTAAGTCAACAAATTATTCACACATAAACAGAGGATTTAAAATACGTAACTAAGGTTTTTTAACTTACATTGTAGAAAAAAGTTATGTTTAACAAAATAAATAAAATGTTAAAATTTAATAGCCCCCATGCTCTCTATAATATAGTTTCATTTTTCAAGTGTACTTCAATAAACAGTCTTTACAATTTTGCAAAACATTCATCATATCCCCCATGTTGTAAATCTGCCTTCACACTTCTATAAGGTAGTAGTTGAGTAGCTCTGAACGGATGACTAAGTGGACAAATCAGGCTGCCAATACAGCCATACTGATATACAGACCTTCTTCAAAAACACAGGGTTTAATCGATGACATTCCAAAACACTCACAAAGAATATCTTCTATCAGTTGTTTTCTTTATTTTATTCTTGAATTTTCCTAATTTTTGTTAAGTTTAAGAAAAGTAGAGAATAATGAGGAGGGAGATGATATCATACAACTGTTATCAGTATTGATAAAAACAGTAAGCACATTTGAAGTGGGGGATGTTCCACATCCTGGGAAAGAAAATTCAAACCAGATAATTTTTATATCACAGTTTTAAAAATCAAGCCCTAGGAGAAATAAGGGAGGACAAGAGGAATCTAGAAAAGAAATGTTTTATTGAGACAGTAAAACTTACCCCTCTCAATAGTTTTACCATCTCTTATTTTTAAACTTCCCAGGAACTGAAATCCGTTAAAAGCAAGACCAAATATTGTGTATCAGCCGGTCCCTAGGTTGTTCTACCATTACAATAACGTCATAGCCGACCGGCAAAGGTCTGACATTGGCTGTTTTTCCTCAAGAGCCATGCTTCCCCTCCGTAAATGTTGTTGATGTATCTGTCCTTCCTTGCACTTCTCCCATGTCCCCTTCAACCTGCATTATAAATTAAACTGATTTCATCTCAAGTCTCGCCTTTCTAAGCAGACTTCTCACAGATTAATTCTAGACACAACAGACCACTAGCTGAGACCTTGAAATAAAACCTGAAAGTGGTGAGTGAGATGTATAAGGATACCAGAGTTTGCAATTCTTTGTTTTTTCCTCCTTTTGACTAAAAATGGGATGAACTCTCAAATTTCCTTTATCTAATGCTAGTATCAAACAATGATTAGACTTTCTCTGAAAACATGAAATCACAATTTATAACTCAGATGAATGAATATTTCTTAAATTTGATGATTTTTATGTATGTACTATTTTATGGTTGCTTTGTTAGATATGTCTATTACTCTACTAATTATCTCAAGTCTAGCAGAACCTTTTAATCTAAAGAAATGTGTAGTTGCTGCCTCATGAATGATTTTGTCAAGGTCAGTGTGAGGAAAGTATATTTGCTGGAAGCATGCTTGATTGTCATTTGTTTAGCTTAACGGATAATGAAGCTCTAGAATATAAAAGCAATCCCTGCATTCATTTCTCAGCATTCACCACTGGCAGAAAATTGGTGGGAAACTTGGCTGTTAGGACAGCCAGTATTTTCCTGGACAATTTCCAAAATTTAGATGAGTTGTTATTAAAAGTAAAGTCTGCCTGTTGTGCATAGACATATAATTTCTGATTATACACTCAGGACAAGAATTCCCCTCAAATTCTATGACCCTTCTGAATATTCTGGCTACTTTTTCAAATTAGTTTTATTACGTACAAGCTAAATAAAATAACTTGGGTTTTTCTCAATGTTTCCTTTATCTAATATACGTATAAAATATATACATGTCAGAATATAAATAGGGACAAAAGGTGAACTCGGGACAGTCAGGAGTATTAGCTAGATAAAGAAAAATAGGCTTCCATGAAGTAAAACACTTTTTTGTGTTCTATGTATTTTTTATACTTTCATTAAGTATTTTCAAACACTTTTAACATTCTAACTGTAAAGCACAGTGACAAACTTTGCAAAGGCGGTAAAGTACGATGCCTGGCCTCAAGTCTTTCACATTCTGTTAAAAGGTAACATGGGTTATAAAAATGTTGTAGGATGCAATACCACCTGCACAGCAAAAAGCCAAACAAAACAAAAACTATTATTCAAAGGGGGAACAATGATTTTCAGTAGGAGAGCTAGGGTCACCAAGGCATATTTTGTGACTGAGCCTTAAAGAACACACAGAGTTTTGTAATAGGGAGAAATCTCAGTGGGTAGCATTCCAGGTGAAGAAAGGAGCAGGAACAAAGGTAAAAAGCAAGGGATGCACATAAAATAGTGAGTAGTCAAGTTCAAACTCCAAAGCCTGACATATGACATTGTTCAGGTTAGTTATTGCTGTGTACTGTGTAACAAGTCACCCCAAAACTCAGTAGCTTAAAACACAAATCATTCCATTGTCTGTTAAGGTTCCTGTGGGTCAGGAACTGGGGAAGGACTTAGTTTGACAATGCAGGCTTAAAGTCCCCCCGTGAAGTTGCAGTCACATAGTGGCTGGCGCTGGAAATGTGTGGGGCTGAAGCAGCGAGAGCTGCCTGAGCAGCCGCCTCGCCTAACGAAGTGTCATGTCCTGTCCACACAGCTACCCTGGGCCGGCTGGTGAGGGCTTCCTCACGGTATGGTGGCCACTGGGCAGTCTGATGGTTGACAGTGAGGCTGAAGGCTCCCCGAGCAATCCTTCTAGGGAAGTGGGTGGGGTTGGTTCACCTTTATGATCCAGTCCCAGAAGTGCTGCAGAAATCCTGCCCGTCACTTCTGCCACATTCCATCGCTTACAAGCAGATCACAAATCTTCCTAAACTGCAAGGTGAAGGATTCAGAGGCCCTTTCCCGATGAAGATGTGGCAAGGTACTATAAGACTATGTCAGACAGGAAACACTGTTACTGTCCTAGGAAAATACAATCTGTCATAGACATTAATCATGACCTAATCCCAGATAACCATTTCCAGGTTTAATTCCTTTCATTTCTTTATATACAACCTTGGGTCCTCTGTCATAGGGAACTATTTGGGATTATAAAACATTATTGTGCCTTTGCATATCTCCCTGCCATTGAGACTATTGTTTCTCTGCATAATTACCCTTTCCCTTTGTTTCTACCTAGAAAATTATATTAATAAGTACAATCATTTTTTAAAATGTCCTTCTGCATCTGGTTTATTTCACGTAGCATAATATTTTCAAGGTTCATCCATGCTGTGGCACGTAATGAAATTTTATTTTTTGAAGGCTGAATAATATTTCGTTGAATGTACATACCACATTTTATTTATTCATTTATCCACTGATGTACGTTTGCATTGTTTCCACCTTTTGCCTATTGTGAATAATGCTGCCATGAACATTAGTGTATTTCAGTGGTATTTCACATTCTCTGAGGAAATTTATCACAATGTACCTTAAGCATTTCTTGCATGCCTGTTAAGCATAGCTTAACCACCCAAACTCATATGCTGTAATAAAACTTTTCATGATTAATTTCTATATCTCCATATTCTAAAGCACAATAAGTGTTCAACAAATATTATAAACAGTATATAATTGAATAATATACACTATATAAGACCCATTTTGAACCTCAATCCCTTTTTGCCAAAGGCTTTCTCACTTATTTTATCTACACTATTTTTCAGACCATAAGATGCACCAGTGTTTTAGAGGAGGAAAATAGGGACAAAATTTTTGAGGCAAAAAATGTGGTAAAATATTTAATGACATAAATAACATAATATTTCACCAATGTAAATGTAAACAGAACTCAACAGCAGCATTAACAACCATTATTCTTCCCAAATTTGGGGGAAAAGGGTATGTCTTATAGTCCAAAAAATACGGTAAATTTAAAATCTTCATTTTATAGACGTCAACATGTATTAGATGCTGTAAAAAACACAGCTAAAAGAAGGCCTGATTTTCAGAAGCTTAAATTCTTACAGTGAAGTTCTCTTTTTAAAAATTATATTTTATTGATTATGCAATTCCAGTTGTCCTAATTTTTCTCCCTGTGTCCCCTCCACCCAGCAGCTCCCACCCCTTCAGGCAATCCCCCCACCACTGTTTATGTCCAGGGGGCATGCGTGTGAGTTCTTTGGCTACTCCATTTCCTATGCTGTACTTGACATCCCCATGACTATTCTGTAACTACCCATTAGTACTTCTTAATCCCCTCACCTTTCCACCCATTCCCCCACACTCCACTCCCATCTGGCAACCATCAAAACCCTCTCTGTATCCATGATTCTTTCTCAGTTCTTATTTGCTTAGTTTGATTTTTAGATTCAGTTGTTGATAGGTATATATTTATTGTCACTTTATTATTCATAGGTTTGATCTTCTTTTTCTTAATAAGTTCCTATAACATTTCATATGATAATGGTTTGGTGATGATGAACGCCTTCACATAGTTTGAAAAAAATATTCACAGAAAACGAGTAAATTTTTCCCTGGGAGGTTTAAAATACTATGGCTTTCTGGAAATTAGATTATGATGAATTAAATTCTTATGCTATGTTGATTTAATTTGTCTTTTTCTCCATAAACATATTATAGTAATTCATATATTTAAGAATTATAGTAATTTATATATATAAGTACCTTTATGGTATAAGTGCAGGTACTTTGAATTTAAAAGTTCTATGATAATTGCATTCCAGTATTAATAGCTATTTCTTATGTAAAAATAAAAAGGCAAACATTAAGTTCTAAGAAACTGAGAGGAAATTCTTGTGCTGGCTGTAAAATAATCTGTATAACATAATGGGCCACTGATTAATAATTATTGTAAAACAACATTTTTTAAGGTTTGTAGATTCATGGAATTGAAAGCTCAACAAATTCACAATTTTATTCACATATAAAATACATACAAAGTGAAAAAAGAAGGCCTATGCTTTCTATTGGATTTGTTGAATGGGAAGGAGAAAATATCTTCAAGTGTGTTTTCAAGATATTATTCGTTCTTTGAGTTTCTGAGTTATGTTGATTAACATATTCTGGCAATCTATTTTATAGAAAAACATAACAATTAACAGGAGGTGGCACTTAAAAAGCTTTCAGATGTTCATTCACACTAGTTTTTAAAGCATTTCTACATATTTTTATTTGTTTCCACACTTGTGTACCCAGCCCCTAGCAGAATACTTGCCTGAAAAATCAAAGGCATTTAATCAATGAATAAATAATTTATAAATGCATAAATCTAAATTTGGCTTTTAAAATATGCACTTGATTATTTACAGAAGTAAGAATACCAAAAATTGCTTAAATTCCAACAACAATTGCCAAATAAATTACGGTACATACATAAGCTAAAATATTACAAAATCATTAAAATTACATTCCTGAAAATTTTTAACAATCTACAAAATTGTCCCAAAGATAATAACAAAAATAATTATAGTAATTCTAACTTTGTTTTAAAGTACTATATACACATTCATACACACAAAAAAACTTTAAATACACATTGAAATATAGTAATACTTTTCAAATTCATGTGTATGTATACACACATATGTTTGCCATATACCTGTCAACATGTTTAATTAAACCTGTATAATTTAAAAAAATTGCCCTGACTGTTGTGGCTCAGTGGATTGAACTCCAGCCTGTGAACCTAAGGGTTGCTGGTTCGATTCCCAGTCAGGGAACAGCCTGGGTTGTAGGTTCAGTCCCTGGGAGGGATGCATATGAAAGACAACTGATCAATGTTTCACTCTCATATTAATGTTTCTTTCCTTCTTTTTCTTTCTCTTTTACCCCTCTGTCTAAAAAAAAACAAATAAGAAAAAATTCCTACTTTTTGCAACAGTATGGATGGAACTAGGGACTATTATGCCAGCAAGTGAAAGTCAAATAGCATGTTTTCTCACTTACAAGAGGAATCTAATGAATAAAGTAAATTAATAGTGTAATAGAAGCAGAGGCATGGAATCATGGACTAGACTGACAGCTGTAAGATGGGAGTGGGAAGGTGGGGACTGATTGAAAGAAGGTGAAGGGGTCAGTCAAGAAACACATATGAAAAACACACAGACTTGACAAAAGTGAGGGGATGGATTATGGAAGTGGGAGGCAGGCTGGTTGGAGGAGGGGAAGTGGAAAAAGCAGGACAATTGTAATAGTGTAAACAATAAAATGTTTAAAATAAAAATCTTTAAAATTTTGTTTTGTTAAAAATTTTATTTATTTATTTTTAGAGGGGAAGAGGAGAAAGAAAGGGAGAGAAACATCAATGTGTAGTTGCCTCTTGAGTACCCCCTATTGATGACTTGGCCTACAACCCAGACATGTGCCCTGACTGGGAATTAAACCAGTGACCCCTTGCTTTGCAGGTCAGCACTCAATCCACTGAACTACACCAGCCAGAGCAAAAAATTACTTTTATGTTTTATAATAACATGCCATGTAATCAATTCTCACATTTAAGAGCATGCATTATTATGATTGTTTTATCTGCCAGTAGGAAAAAGGAATAGCAATGTACAATATTTGTGTCAAAACAAAAATCCTCCAAAGAGATATTTGTGCAAAAGCATCTTTTCAATGACATTCTTTTTCTCATTGTTGTTCAATTACAGTTGTTGCACCTTTTTCCCTGTTGCCATCCCCTGCCCTGCACCCCGCCTCCAGCTCCCACAGTCAATTCCCACCCCATTGTCATGCCCATGCATTCTCTATTCAAGTTCCTTGACTTGACACTTCCCCTTACTTCCCCCAGTACCTTCCTTCCCTCACCCCACTGGTCACTGTCAGTTTGTTCTATTTTTCCATGTCTCTAGCTTTGTCTGTTTGTTTGTTTTGTTGATTGGGTTCTACTTGTAGGTGAGATCATATGGTATTTGTCTTTCACCACCTGTCTTATTTCATTTAGCATAATACTCTCTTACTCCATCCATGCTGTCATGAAAGGTAGGATTTCTTTCTTTCCACTGCGCAGTACTGCATTGTGTGAATGCACCAGTTTTTTGGCCCACTCATTTGCTGATGGGCACTTAGACTGTTTCTAGTATTTGGCTATTGTAAAAAACACTGCTATGAACATTGGGATGCATAGGTTCTTTTCAACTGGTGTTTCAGGATTCTTAGGTTATAATCCCGGCAGGGGACTCACTGGACCAAAAGCCAGTTCCATTTTCGGTTTTCTGAGGAAATTCCATATTATTTTCATAGCAGCTGCACCATCTGCATTCTCACCAACAGAAAACAACCATTTTTCTCCACAACCTTGCCAGCACTTGTTTGTTGATTTGTTTATGATGACCATTCTGAGTGGTGTATAGTAGTATCTCATTGTGGTTTTAATTTGCATTTGACAAATCCTACTGATGTTGAGCATCCTTTTATATGTCTCTGGGCCCTCTGTATGACCTCCTTGGAGAAGTGTCTGTTCAGGTCCTTTGCCTATTTTATACTTGGATTATTTTTCTTGCTTGTGTGGAGTCATGTGAGTTCTTGATGGCATTTAGAATGGACAGAGCCTTAACTAAATTGTAGGCAGAATTTCCATTTAATCACTTGAAGAAACTTAAATCACTTCCATTGATAAGTTTATGAGAAAAAAAACAATTTGCTATACTGAAAAGAAAATAACTTCAAATTTAAAAATAAACCAGAACTACCTGATTTCTAGCAGACTATTAGCATAAAATATATTTGAACTACTCCTAAACATGTGTTTTTACAATGGAAGTTATGATGTTTCCTATTATCATAAGATAATCTTCTGTCAAGCTTGAATCTTCCAAATATTCTGTTTATGGTATTCTCATTTAGGCTACTCATGAACCTAAAGAATTGCAACTCCTATTTTCTTGTAACAGTGAACAAACGAACACAGCAATCCAGCATAAGTTATGGAATGGAATAATGTAATGGAAGTAAATATGAAATAAACCAATATTTTATATGACAAAACTGATGTGAGCCAAAGGAATCCTGTGGCAAGCCATATCTATAAGTAGTAACAGAGAAAATTCAAATAATATTGTCATATATTTTTATTGACTTGTAAGCCACAAATTTTATTATATAAAAAGAACATAGCATCTTTGTTTTTGTCAGTTTAATGGGCTTTAACGCATGGATTAACTTGTGCTCCCAAAACAATTATACATATTAAAAACCTAGCTAAAATGTATATTTATAATTGTAAAAATAAATATAAATTTTAAAAGATAGACTATAATCTTTCTACTTAAAATGTAAATAATGAAAATAAAATATTGCTCTAATGTTTGTAAATACCTTTGAAACATTAAAATGAAAAGCAACAGTAAACATGAGTCAAAAGACAAATCTATATATGTTGTTTACAGTAATGCAATTAAAGAATTATTATTGTCTATCATTAAAATTTCCAGTAATAATAAAAGAACTTTTCATTCTATCCATGGATATAAAAATTTTTATCACTTTTTAAATAAGAGTTTTTTTAAAATGAAAACTCAGATGATAATTATATTCTTTATATATTAAATTTTATTATACAAACAAGCTTAAAATTTTGTTCATTTGTCAAAAGACCAGAAAATAGGTCTCTACATTTTGACATATAAGATTACAAAGCCTGCCCTGGCTGAAAGATCATGAGTTCAATATCCGGTCAGGGCACTTACCTAGGCTGTGGGTTTAGTACCCCTATTGGGAGCATAAGAGAGGCAACCAAATCAATGTTTCTCTGTTGCATCAATGTTTCTTTTCCTCAATTTCTCCCTCCCTTCCTCTCTCTCTAAAAATCAATAGCCTTGCCCTTGGGTAAAAATTTTAAAAAAGAAGAAAAAAAGATTATGAAGCTACTTTATGTTTATCTTCATAATTTTCATGACTTATTAAGCATCCGCCAAAGAACTATTTTAGTGCAATTTCATACATACCTTTTGGATCGTTAGAATCTATCTCCAAATTTAAGTCATTCTATAGAGAAAGTTACATTTTGATCTTTGGAGGATAAGTGCATCAACAAGTTAATCCTTTGTACCAACAATGGCAAAGGAAATCAATACCAGCCGAAGTACAAGGTTCACAAAGAATTTTAAAAGCACAACACTGCTAAGCTAGTCATTGTCCGCTAGGTTTTCCTATTTGTATACGAAAAGAGAGGGTGTGGGGTAAGAAAGCCAGGGATGCTGATGAACCCAGCTCCAAGGTTTTCACAGCATCACCACCAACAAGACCGAAATATGTCAAAGTCTGTGAAAAATGAAAACCGGTGGCAATGAAAGCATTCAGCTTGAGAGGTGTATTACCTCTTTCCCATGTTAGACTTCAGAAGCAATACAAAACGTGATCACTAGTCCCAGAGGAGGAAGGGCCCTTTACAAGTGATATTACCATTTCAAAATATCTTTGTATAAATGCAGAGCTAAATAAAGACTCTGAAACATCAGAACTTCTGCAACGGAAGCTGGAATTTCCGTGAAGAGATATATTCCTTCAATATATTCCATTAAAGGATGGCAGGTGGGAGTGGAAAAGAGTCAGTTTTTACATTGCCTGTCCATGCTTAGTTGGGCAATTGTGAAGGGGATAAAAAAATTTAAGGTGGTAGATGTATTATTACCATGAATAGTGTAGGATTTTATTAAGCACAAAATATAAATTAAATGTTTCTGTGTTACTGTGAGAAGGGTCAGGTCCCCAGACATGCTCATTCAGAGTCCAAATCGCTAAGTTTCTGCACTTCAGTTGAAAATTAACACATGATCTACTTGGTGAGGAGCTTCCGTTTCTGATCTTTGTTGGTCATTTTCTAAGACCTAGAAGAGGCTAAATGGGAAGGGGTAATATTATATTTCAAGCGCCACTTCCCTTTACTTTTTTCTTCAGTCGCCATGCATGCAGTACGAGCTTACTTCTCTAAGAGTGAGAATTTTCCACTGAACTACGAAAAACGTTCAGCCTTTTTAATGAACTCCTTCCGTGAGCTTGGGCTGCCATAACAAAACAGCGCAGGCTGAATGGCATTGCTTTAATTCACTTCCGCAGAGTTCCAGAGGCCAGCAGTCCCAGATCAAGGTCCAGCAGGTTCTGTTTCTGGTGAGAGCTCCCCTGGATTATAGATGGCTGCTTTCTTGCTTTGTCCTCACAAGAGAAGAGAAGGGAGAGGAAGAAAGACGTTGCTCTCCAGTGTTTCTTTGCCTAAGAACCCTAATGCTACCAGATCAAGACTCTTTAACCTTAATTACTTCTTAAAAAGCCTGTGCCCAAATGCACTTATGGGAGAGGTTAAGAATTCAATGCATGAATTTTGAATTTTTGAGATTTAGTAAGTTAAGTTATGTAAGACTTTGGCTTTATTTATACTGTCCAGAGTGTCCTAGTAAATCTAAAATAAAAGAAATGATCACTGTGAAATCATTTAAACTAATTTTAGTGTTTCAAATTTTTGTATTTGAGTGATTTCTCCCCCTACTCTATCCTTACTCTCCTTGCTACTAACTGTGAAAAATGTCAGTTTGAGTGGTCAGTATGTAAAGATCATTCATTGTGCAGGTATACAAACCTGTGTTTTAACTTGATTTTTATTGCTATCATCCTTTCGGAAGTACTGTTAGCACTTAAGAAATGCAACCTATTTTTATTTTTATGTGTGTCACATCCTAAACAATTTTATTTTAAATATTTTCTGAAGGAAAAAAACTGTGATACATTCCATAGCTAAGATATCAAAATAAGAAGCTCTTCTGAAAGTTTGCTGGTACCCACTTTCAGCCAATATGCCAAAACAATGATCACACCCATGAAATACTTTATTATGTCTTTTATTCATTCTAATAGGGCTAAGAGAGATTATGTTTGTGGGAACTGAGCAAATAAACCTGAAGTTATTTTCTGGTGTAACACAACAGACTGTGTGACTAAAGTTATATAAACTATTTTCCCCTAAATTCAAAGTTCATAGCTTAATGGAAAAAAACGCTACTTAAAAATACTATTTTAAGAAAATTGGTGATATATGGTTGAGATATAATTACTTTTAAAATCCCAAATAAGCATTATTTTTTCCTTAAAAACTTCTTGTATATCTAATACTTCTTACAATTTCTTCATTTCAACGGTGAAGATGGTATGTACATCTAACTTCGTTGAAAACTATTTCTACTTTTACTCACTTGGTACAGGCTACATGGAATTGCATATCATTTGCATGGATCATTTTTTTCTGCCACTCACAACCACAGCCAGGTCTTGACATAGAGGCCCTTCCAAACATTTCAACTTTCTCAATGACCTTCTCTTTCTGGCCTGCTGGTGCCAAGTGCCTGTCACAAGAGCAATGGTTGCTGTCTACACATTCTTCCTCAAGAGATGTGCATTTTTTTTTTTCAGAAAACATGGTAGGAGGACAATGGGAGGAATCATTCACAAGCAGATGTTTCATTAGTTCCTTCACACAATTTTGTCCATGGTCTACAAGTTCAGCCGTTAGACTTCTATTGAGCACCGTTGAGTCCACGGTATTCAAAACACAAACCTTACAACTACTTTTTTAAAAATTCTCTGGCAGTATGTACAGAAGCTGAACCTGTGCTACCCCTAAGACCCTGAAAAAACAAGTATTAGGTGGCCCATAGCAGCACCATGCCCCATAGGCTCAGAGTGGTAGTTTTCAAAATGCTCTTTATTTTTGAGCATCAGCAGTAGAATAAATCATTATGCTGTAGCATATCAACAGAATAGAATACTGTAGAATAAGAGTGAATAAACTGCAAACACAATTTTAAAATGGGAATGAATCTCACAGGCAGAAAACAGAAGCATAAGCCCTGGCTGGTGGGCTCGGTGTATTGGGTGCCGGCCTGTGAACCTAAGGGTTTGATTTCCAGTCAGGGCACGTGCCTAGGTTGCCAGTCAGGTCCCCAGTAGGGGGCACATGACAGGCAACCACACAATGATGTTTCCTTCTCTTTCTTTCTCCCTCCCTTCCCTTCTCTCTAAAAATAAATAAAATCTTTAGTCCTGGCTGGTGTAGCTCAGTGGATTGAGTGCGGGCCTGCGAACCAGAGGATCGCGGTTTGGTTCCCAGTCAGGGCACATGCCTGGGTTGCAGGCCGGTTCCCTGCAGGCCAACTCCCAGCAGGGGATGCACGAAAGGCAACCATACGTTGATGTTTCTCTCCCTCTCTCCTTCCCTTCCCTTCCCCCCCTAAAGATGAATAAATAAAATCTTTGAAAAATATATAAAAAAATAAAAATAAAAATAAATAAAATCTTAAAAAAAACCCCAGAAGCTTGAACCAAGATTTCAAACTGTATAAATCCATTTATGTAAAGTTCAAAAAATGGAAGATGAGCTATAATGTTAGAAGCCAGGAGTGTGTGATGAAGTTAGAGACTAAAAGGAACATGACGGGTCTTCTGGGATGCGGATGGGACTTTGGGATCTTGGTGCTAAACAGTTACCTTCAGCTTGTGAGAATCCAACGTGCTGCAGACTTACGATTTGTGCACTTTCCTGCTTGTATTTTAGGATTTAATAGAAAGTAAACACAAAACAAAAATGCACCATCCCCTTGGGATATGTACGAGTAGAGGTCGTTAAGGTAACTTGAAATGATATAAGCTCAGTTTAAACTTTGTGAACGGGGAAGCTTTTAAGCATCTGGCTTACATTTCTCGTAGATGCACTTTTTTTTAACTTGAAAATTTCAGAACCAGTGACTGTGCCTCCAATACAGACTTAGTATTATGTAGCTAAATCATGCCTCCTCAGCTGATGGTTTTATCTGTCAGTCTTTTATCTTTCCCAGAGTAGTATAGCAATGTTCTCTATGAAATGACTAATTTTCTCTTCTTAATTTCTGCCTTATGTTTATTCACTTTCCCACTTCTTTTTCTTTCATTATAGCTTCAGATTTCAGAAATTGATTTTCTTAATGTTGGCTTCTTTAAAATTACTCTAAAATAAACTCCATGCGCTATATATATATATATAGCGCATGGCACAAATTCAAAAATTCTAAGCAAACATGGAATTCAATCATTACCAGCTTACCCATTTGCACACTTTGGACAGTAAGTGACCTTCCTCCATCTCCCCTATCCATATTCTATCAAATTTGTATTTCTAAACCTCAGCATAGTACATAAACATTCTAAAAATGAAGGTCATATAGACAATCCTCAAATTAAATTAGAGCATTATAAACAGAAGGATCCAGTGTGGTATGTCAGATAATCAGGGTGAAAATTTTGGCTAATAGGAGCTGCATGTGAAGTCTCCGAGGAGCTCATCTTGTTTCTCTGAGCCCCAGTGATCACACACAAAAGTAGTGTAAATAGATGCAATTCCTAGAACATACTACTTGGAAAACTTTAGTTAATTCTTCTACTACAGTGCAGGGGGAGTTCATGGCACTGCTAGACAAAGAGAGGAGACATTCAGTACACATAAAAGAAATTTTTTGGATACATTTTAGACCATGTTTCTGTTCCACAGACAATAGGAACAGGACTAGTATATGAATTTAGGGCGTTCTTTGAATTAGTATAATTTTCTCTTTATTCTATATCTTGATATCCCTACCGCCTGGCCTAGTGCGAATAGCATAAAGTAGGCAACACAAATACGTGTAACCTGAAGAATGAATGGAGTCAAAGGGACTCGAGAGTGGGTAATTCTCTCTGGGCCTAATGAGCAGAACTGTGAGTGGCCTGTTAGAGTTAGAGACGTTTGGGTGTGCATTTGCAGATACTTAATGAGCAGTTTAATTACCATGCTTTTGAGTCAGGCCTACATTGCCATGTATTATTGCGAAGCAATAAATTATTTAGATAGCTTAAACATGTATATCTGCTTTCATTCTCTTTTTTCCTAAGTACTTTGTATTAACTAGCATCTTGACAAAAATTACATGTATTTCCTCAAGATAAGGAAGAAAATATATCTCAAATGGAGAAATCAATTTGTTAAATCTATATTTTCATGTTACAAAGTATTTTCACTTTGAGAATCGCCAGGACTAATTGCCCTCATTTGTTCTCCATGTGGCAGCACTCAGGGCTTCCAACAGATGCATTCCCCCTGCTCCCAATGAGTGCACAAAAATTTCTTAAAGCTCCTTTTGGAAACTTTCCCAGATGTAAGTAAATATGTTGAAAATAATAGAACTGAGAAAATAAGGTTTTTCAAAGGGAAATTTCATAAAGGTAACTTTTAGATGGAAGCTAATTTTTGTCGCATTAAAGAGGAATGTGTTACCAGGAGCCGATGAAATACCAGCACAATGGTGTTTCACAGGCTCCTGTGAATGGGTGCACCGCTCATCAAGACTGCAGCAGGAACTTCAAACAGTACTTTGAAGGTGAAAGTGTCTGTAATTCCACAAAATTCTTAAAAAATAAACACACTTGTGTTTTTTGTATGGGCCTGAGTAGCATTACCCTTAGTAAAAACATAGGTGAGCTGGGACCCATCAACTTGTAGCCACAATGGAAAGAAAACTAATTTTGTTAATGCACATGGGTTCCCAGAAAGAGTGCATGAGATTATAATTAACTACTTAAGACAGGCAGAATGTTAGTAATTGTTGTAGGTTCAACTCTAAAATAGTGACAGAAGCAATAAGTAGTCAAAATAGCAAATGACCTGATGACTTTTTTTTTAATTTGGGGGTAATGGTTTTCCTGAGTGCTGAAAGTCATAGAAAAACATGAAGATAAAAGTCCACATTTGTTACAGCAAACTCTTTGTGTGTGAAGCATAGAAAAAAAAAACGGCTCAAAATGTATCCAGGAAATTTCTTTTATGTATACTTAATGGTGGCTTCACTCTCTAGCATTTGAATGCACCATGCTAAGAAGACCTAAGAAGCAATTTCAGTGTGAGTCACTTAGTTTCAGAGGATTCCACAGTTATGAATTAAACACCCCTATATACCTAATAGTTGTGACAAGACATGATGGATGCACCAGTGCAGGAAAAAAAAGTAGGTATATATGGCCACTCAGAGTCTTCTAACCATAACAGCATATTCATATATGCACACAAATATATGAACCTACTCAGCTCCTAATCCAGCATCCATCTATTGAGCACCCACTATGTAAGGTCTATGGAAACCTTCTAAAATTATAATAAAAATATAATTTACTCTGTCTCGGTATACAGCATTATAGTAGGGCCATAGAGCAGGAAATCACATATACATTTAAGTGCCAAACAAAAACTATACGCCTTTTTTAAGAGAAAAAAAGTGCATTTGCATAGGTATCCACATAATTCCACAACCAATTTTGGGGCTCACATATCTCTAAAGCCTACCCATGTACCTAGGGACTCATGGGTCACAAATTACAGCTGCTGCCTGGATGGTCCTCCCAATCCTAACTAACTACCATGATTCTTCATTTCATAGCTGCCTGACATACTGAAGAAATGTTTTTACTATCACATTATACTACTTATATGGCTGCACAAACCTGAACTGTTCTAAAATACAACAGCTAAAAACACAAAAATTTAATATGTCACATAATTTCTAAGAGTCTGGAACCTTGGAGTAATTGAGCTCAGTGATTCTGCCATAAGGTCCCTCATGAGGCTGCAAGTGAGCTGTTGGCTGGTGCTCCCATCATCTTGAGGTTTGCCTGGGTCCGGGATCGCTGCTTCTGAGCTCACTCACATGGCTGATGGCAAGAGGTCTCAGTTTCTTGCTAGCTGTTGGCTGCCTTCCTCAGCTCCTCATCATATGGGCCCCTTTACGAGGCTGCTCAGCCATGGTAGCTGGCCTCTCCCACAAGAATCCAAACCAGACTGAAGAGGAAGTCATAGTAACATTGATGACCTAGCCTCAAAAATGAAATAATCTGTGAATCTATTCGTCACACACACCAGCCCTTGATACAATGCAGTAAGGGATTTCACAAGGGCGTGAATACCATGTGGTGAGGATCACTGGGGACCATCTTGGAAACTGGCTACTGCAACATTCAAACAAGAATGATGGAAATAATAATGAAGTGATCAAGGCACTTGGAGGATAGTCTGGTTTCTGAAATTAGTTTAGAGCAAGATATTGACCAAGCTGATTACCTTTTGTATATAAAATAAAAAGCCTTAGTTAATAAACTCTGAGAGCTCTTCCAACTTGACTACTGTATGATTAGATAAATTTTCCATTTTAATTTAAATGTCTAGTAGCTACACAGCTATTAAAAAGAAAATCCTAACATTCAGTACAACCCAACATTGATCAATAAATGCTCCCAATGCATGCACTCAGGAAGACACATTCTTTTTACCATATTATGAAACGTAATGATTACCGATGGTACCGCTAGCCACAAACGCATTGTTTTTACTCTGAATTTTCTTATCTGCCTAATAATTACTATTAAAATTACAAAGGAGAAAATTGTCGGCAACACCTTTCAAAAAGTTTAGTGTTGTTGACCTGTTGTAGAATTTTCTTAGTAAAACCTAGATTGTATTAAGTCATGTTCAGCTTACGGACAACTACTAGCATAAGCCTTACAAAGTTTCCTGAAATCCATTTCACATTGCGTATATTGTCACCATGGAGCAATAGTTCATGAACAACTGCCTCAAGGGCTTTTGAGGAGGATTGCAAGTTATTGAAGTGGAAAAGCCTTTTAGGAGATCAAAATATATCCTAATATCAACCCTGAGGTCCCTTGTTGCATAGTCAAGCATGGGTGCATAAAATAGATTGAATAAAACTGGAACCATCAGATAGTCCTACTTCCCAGGACCGGTGATGGATGGCTCTGGCCAAATGCCATCAACACTAACTTGACCAGTCATTTCATCAGGAAAGTTTCAAGCTGTTGGTAAACTTCCCTGGCAAAACAACTTATTATTACATTTGTCAGTGCAAGATTCTCTGCTGTCAGTAAAAGTTGTGGTAGATTAATAATTATAATGTTGGCAGCTAAAGGGATACAACATTCTAAGTCATTGTAAGATGCTATCACTGAAACTAAGTGGCATAGCCTTATCAGTCATAAAGTGCCATGTGATTCAATAAATATTTAATGAGGAGACTTTAGTAAATAAGATCAGCAGGATCTTTGTCTTCAGGCAGCTTACCATTTAACCTGTGAAGGAAAATAGAATGTAAAAATTTACAACATTCATAAATGTAACTACCATAATCAGTTTCCATAATTCTTGTACTGAAAGCCATTCCTAGGGCTCATAATTAAAATTTTGACAGCCACCTACAACTTCATGCTCACTCTCTCTCTCTCTTCCTTCTCCTTCTCTTCCTCCTCCTCCTCTACCTTCTTTTCCTGTTCGTCCCTCTCCTTTGCTCACTTCCACCCACACTTCTTGCTCTTTCCTTCCTGGACCATATGTCTTTGTTGTATTTCTGGAACCTTCTCTACCTTGTCTGGACCATATGTCTTTATTATATCTCTGCCCTTCACTACCTTGTTCTTGGCTTAGCAGATTGACCCTGAATGGACCACACCATTAGGTTTTCCTGCCCTCTAGTTTTCATTTGGGTTTGGCCAATAGGCAGACAGCCACACCAGGAGTAGAAAGAAGGAAGCAGGTTGAGCTCAGAGTATTTCCCCCCACTTCCCTACTTGGCTGGGTCACCTGCAGTTAGCCAAGTCCCTTAACCAATACAATTTCTTTCTTTACCTAGCATGGTAACAGCCCCAAGTAGAGTATTACACTGTAGTTTCTCTACACATATAGACTATGTAAACTATGCCTTTGAGCATAGTTATTTAATATCTACCTCCTCTTGCATTGTCCTTATTTGAGTGTTTTGTTTCCTGAAAGGAAACAGAATATTTCAGCTTCAGCTAAGAGAAATCCTTACCATTTTGTCCTCTCTTTCCCTTGGATTAGCATTACTTCTAGATCATTTGCTTTTCTCTCTTCTTTAAGGCAAATCATATGTAATTTCAGAGAGAAAACAAACAAACAAACAATCAAACAAACCGAACAAAGAACTAGGCTCTGCAAACAAACATTTGCCCGAGAGACTGGTCATTTGGCTCACTGGGAGTTCCTCTGAATTTCTGCTTCTTCGTCTTTGCATTTGCTTTGTTCAGGACTAACACAGGGAACTGGCCTCGGAGTGCCAGTGAGAGGGAAGAGGAACAGGTGAATACGGAACCAATAAGAAAAATACTGGCGATGTAAATCTTTCATAAGAAATCAATTCCTAGTTGGTAAACTTTTCTATACTCAAACTTGGGGCAGAGGAGGAAGGAAAATAGAAGGGCTGGGAGGGACCAGTAAATTCCACGGACATAGAAGGAGAGGATAGCTCTTTTCTTCAGTGGAAACGGAAAAAATGGGGTGTATTTACCTTTAATAAGACAATTAATCATTGGATTCATTTGGGGAGAAAACTGAAAAAAATAAATAATTATTTAAAATAATCCATAACTTTTCTGCTTTAATTTTCTTCAGTGGGACATTGCTACATACAGTGTGGAACATTACATCATTAAAATGCTGACTGATAAATTTTTATAAGAAATATTTTTAATTTTATTAAAACTGCACACACACAAAGATCATGTAATCTCACATAAGGTGATTTACTCATTGTGCACATGTCATTAGTGTCCACTAAATAAAATTGTGCATTTTACATGTATGTGGAATTTTGCATCTACAGTGGATCTCTTTGCAGAGACCGAAACTCAGTCAAAACCTTTTTTGTGTATGTTACAGGGTCACTCCTAGCGAACCAGTAATCACATGCCCATCAAAGACGCCAAAGGCAGTTGAACAAACTGGTACTTCATGATAGAAAAAAGCCTACTACCTTTTAATTTTTGTTATTATTCTTATTAAATCAATGAATGCCTGTAATAAAATATTCAAGTAGTAGAGTGTATTGGACTCTATATGGTCACAGATTTGCTACTGCTCTCCTCATAAAGAAATGGAGTTTTGTAGCTAAGTATCAGAATTTTCTCTGTCCTAATGTACTTCCCCTTTACTTTCCTATTTTATGTACATTTTTCCTCACTTTCAAAATACTAATATACAAAGAAAAACAGAAGAAAGTAAATATTAATCAAATATCTTGAGGATGAATTCTCCCAGCAAATGTCAATGGCAGATATCACCAATGAAGTTTAATAAAAAGGTCGACTACATTTTAAAAAAAGAAAGAAATGAAAGAAATGGAGTTAATGCCCCCATTCTTTAAATCTAGGTGGGCCTTGTTATTTGCTTTCACTAATAAAATATAGGAGAAGTGATTCTGGGCGAATACTAAGCTTTGGCTTCTAGATGGCCTACAGTTTTTTTTTCTTAATTTTTTCCCTTTTTTGAGAAACTGCTGCTGTGAACAAACTGAGAGAGAGATCACCTGGAGACAGAGGCCTAGTCACCTCAACCATTTCAGCCATGCCCCAAACATGGGATTAAGGTCATTAGGACTAGCCAGGCCCTCGCTAACCCTCCGATTATAGACAGAGGAGTGAACCTAAATATGATATCATGAAGACAAGCCGTCCCAGATGCCTAAGATGCCTTGTACCATGCCTAAGATGCTAACCACAGAATTGTAAGCAAATAAATGGTGGTTGTTTAACTTCATCAAGACTCTGGGTGCTTTGTAATACAGCCAATAGACAACTAATACCAATAGAAAAGCATAAAACAATACATAAAAGTTCTCCTCACACTGATTCTTTCTACCTCATTTTCCAGTAGTTATTATTGTTAACATTTTGTTGTTGCTCATCCTTCCTGACATTTTATGTGCCTTGGACAACAGTTAGATAAAAAGATGGGCAAACAGATAGGTAGGGAGGTAGGTAGATAGACAGATGATAGGTAAATAGATACATTTTATGATTGTCATTCAATAAGATATCCATGTACAACTTTGCTTGAGGTAAAAATGATGCATTCTTCATACCAATACACAAATATATTCCTCACTCTTTTCCATAACTATGTAATATTAATATTACTATATAATACTTTATTTAATATCTTCTTATTTGCAGACAGTGAGGTAGTTTACATTTTTCCCCAGTATAAAATTTTATTGAAAATAATATTACCAGTCTTTTTTTAAACTTGTGAATATCTGAAGAAAAAGAGACTATAAGAATAATTGCTAAGTAGGAGATATTTACCTTATAAACTTAAAATAGAAAGTTTCAAGTTGTGATTCTGAACATTAGTACTCATTCAATTTATTTTCCCCTGAAATTTTGGGGGTGCTTATTGTCTATTGTTGACCAACTTGTTGGGAGAAGTATGTCTTCCTCCCACGATCTTTGTATTTCAAGCCTCGCAGATTATTGTGGAAGTGACTTCCTATGATACTTCAGCATGACCTCAACTTTTAGAAGAGTGTATATTCACTTTTTGTGTATTTAGAAGAAGTAGTTTACATAGCATACGTGACCCATTTAAAACTGCATTCAGAGTGAATGTAATTCACCTAAATATGCTGAAATCTGCTGATGGCCAGGGAAACATTCAGTGCTCTGCCAAATCCATTCAGCCAGAACTCAATCAGCCTGCTGTCATTTTCATTGAGTTCTAATGAAATGATGCATTATGGAAAATGACCAAAAAAAAGGATGTGGAAATGTATATGAATATTGAGTAAAATAAAGAAAGAAACAAAATCCGGGTTTAGTGAAGAACTCTGAAACTTGACACAAACGACTGTTTTAAACTTTTCTTGAGGGAAAAAGAGCCCTTTCACATCTACACTGAAATATAGCAGAAAAACAGACAACAGGGTAAACCTTCTGAGACTTAAACTGCAGGTGTGTGGGTTCCTGCTGCTTCCCTTCCAGATGAGTTATCCATCAGAGAGCTCCCCTATTAACCCTGTGGACAGGTTGGCTCTGTGAGATTGGGAGGAATCATTTCCTTGGTTATCCGGGGATGCCTGGTATGCAGGTTAATGGGCCCTATCAGCGGCCGGGTCTGAAACGCTCCTCACCAGGCAAACCACTCCCTCGCATAGTCCGTGACTCCCCAGGTCAGGAGCCTCAGAAGGCAGCTGCCCAGGAGAGATGATTCTCTGTCTGGCTGCGGCTGCTCAACCCCTGTCCTGCTCCCACGCAATCCATCTCCCAGAGAATTGTTAGGGGTTCCACATAATTCTTAACCAGGTGGTTTTGTGGGCTACCTGCAGCCGGGGAGCAATATCACAGTTTAGTTAAATTTATATTAGAAGGTCAAAAATTTAATTCCAATTATAATGCTTTTACTGGTTTTTCAGTTATTCTGCTATATTTTCCTGCCTTGGAACACGATCCAGGCTTGTGAGAAAATGACTGCCTCATTCAGTGGTGAACTACACACATCACCAAGGTATCTCACATACGCAGGCAAAAATAAATAAGAAGCAAATGAACTTACCTCTTTGAGAAGGGTTTTGTTTAATTTTCATAAATAAAAGTTGGATTTTATTTAATTTGGAGCACTCTAGAGTTATGTCAATAAATAAAAAGTCATCTGAAATCTAAAACACCAAAAAATATATATGCAGGCACACCTTGTTTTATTGAGCTTCCCTTTATTGTGCTTCATAAATGTTGCATTTTTTTTTCAAATTGAAGGCAAAACCCTCCACCAGCAGAAAGATTATGAGTCTCTTTATTGCAGTGGCCTGGAACTTGAACCTGCAATGTCTCCAAGGTATGCCTCTAACTTCATCTTCTTTTAGATATTGTTTCATCAGAAAGAATCCAGGAAGTAGCTAAAGCTATCCATTCCTTTTCTTCAAAATAAACATATTTTAAAATGTGTCAAGGAATCAGGTTTAAATGAAATGCCAAACTTTTAGGGAGATTTAATGCTCATATTCATGAGTATGAGGGAATACAAAGTCCTAAGTATTTAAGTTTAGCTTAAACTTCATTTAGATTTTTGGATGACAGATAACGGGATGGGGATGTTAGGGAGTGAAGGTATGAGCAAAAAAAGAGAAAGGATTCATGGACATGGACAACAGTGTGGTGACTGCTGCAGGGAGGCGGGTTTAAGGGGACTAAATGGTAATGGAAAAATATAATAAAAATTTTATACTTAAAATAAAATCATTTAATAACAATAGTGCTTCATATATTTAAGCAATATATTAAATTGTCTAAACATATTTGGTATGTAATCTTAAAAAAACAATTGTATCCCTGGCCAGTGTGGCTCAGTGGATTGAGTGATAGCCTGCAAACCAAAGAATCAGCAGTTTGATTCCCAGTCAGAGCACAAGCCCGGGCTTCAGGCAAAGGCCTGGGTTGGGGGCATGAGACAGGCTACTGATCCATGTTCTTTTTGCACATCAGTATTTCTCTCTCCCTCTTTCTTCCACCTTTCCCCTCTCTCTAACAATAAATAAGTAAAATCTTTAGAAAAATAAATAAGTAAAATACAATTAAGAATAGAAGATACTGAATTGTGACAAGTTCACTACTCTTGTTAACCACCATTGTTTCTTTCCACACTAATCTCCATATTTGGTGCATCTGATATGCCCATGTGCCATAGGTAATTTTTATTAATAAGAATCAATAGATTTCCTAAGCATATAGATTCCAACACAGCTTCAGGGCTTTGGATTGAATGTAGAATAAATTCAGCTTAGAATAATGCAGGAACTAGTGATTATAACAACAGCTTAAGAAGTCAAAATACTAAACATCACGATTGTTTCTTTCTGTCGAATACAAAAATACATATAAATAAAAGTGAAATATTTCACCACTGTCCAGGAAAGGTTCACTGTAGGTATTACTCGTGCTGGTGAACCACTCTAATAAAAGACATTCACACCTTCAACTGGGCTTTATCCGCAGAGGTGTCACGTCTAAACGTCAACTGCCAGTAGTAGCAGCTGGATAAAAGTAAGTAATACAATCCTGAATATCAGGTTTTGTTGTTCAGTGGCTTGCTTTTATTGTAGTTGCAATGATTCCAGCCATAAACTGTAAAAGCTGTGAGACATATGCTATGTGATTAAATATTTGGCTTGTCCAAGTCCAGAAAGTCAGTGTGTCATATAACATCTAAATAAGCAGCATACATTACAACAACCTGCTTTAACAAACAAGCCTGCAGAACAGGGGGAAAAGTTGTTTTATTCAGTTTCAAATTTAATCTCTGTAGGTCTAAAATTTAAATAGTTCTCTATGGCTCATGCCTTACTCTGCTTTTTCTTCTTTTCTTAATTATGGATTTACATCACCTCAAACTTTTTGTGCTAATTGCTTAATGCATTTTATATCCAGCCTCCTTTTTTTATTAGAGTCATGACAACAAAAACTCTTTGGGAATGTTATAAAATTGTAACACATCTGTTTATTGACCAACCACTCAGAATTATCTTTCCCTTTAAGAAAATTTCAGCAGTTGTAATTTTATTGGTTCACTCCATTGGCATTTAAAGAATAGCATTTCTATCTAACCAAAAGGATATTTTGAGCATTACAGGGTTAGCCCATGTGAAGTCTATGTTGCTCTCCTGAAAGTGATGCAAAATACAGTAATTCCTCGCTAAATGTCATTCATAGGTTCTTGGAAACTGTGACTTTAAGTAAAATGACATAACAAAACCAATTTTACCAAAGGCCAATAGATCTAAGAAAGACAAGTTTCTAGGTCATATTTCTGGTCACCAAATTTCTAATAAAACCCTCAAACACTCCAAATATTAAAAATTGAAATAAATGTGAGCTATACATACAATAATGATGAATAAAAACAGGTAAGATCATTCTCTTCCAACCCTATTCTTCCAGTTCAGGGACTCAGGATGGCAGGAGCCTCTTAAGGCATGAACAAATGGTAGTTCAGATACCGTTCTACCACAGGATGCATTCACACTCACACGCACACACACACACACACACTCAGACCAGAAGAGTTTAGACACACCATTTCACCCAATGTGCACATCTTTGGGATGTCAGAGGACACTCGAGTATCTGGAGAAAATCCAAGCAGAATGTGAAGAATGTGCAAATCCTATACAGACAGAGGCTCCAGCCAGGAATAATTTTTTTAAACAAGGTTATAACAAAATAACTTACTGAAGGACCTGTTTTCAATGCACTTTACCTAACTTAGTCTAGTTTCTCAAATGTGCATCTCCTGCTTTTACGTGTTTCTGCTTTTGTAAGTTTCTACTTTTGTAAGTTTTCTATTGTATTCTAATTATTTCTACTTCTTTTCTTAATTTCTCTTGTTAAAGTCATTTAGCATCTCGATCATTTGAGGTTATCACTGATTTATTTAATTTCATAACTTCCTGAATTTATTAGGGAGCTTATTTTCTATCTCATTTTTTACTAATATGATTGTAAAGCCTCATCTTTTCTCCTCAATACCATTTTGCTTTCCTTATCTCACATTCTTTTTTTCCTTAATAACTTTTTGCATCTTATTAACTTGCCTGCAGACTTTTTTGATAAAACATATTTTTTCTTAATTCATATTCCACTTTGACAGTAAACCTTTAAAGTGTGTGTGTGTGTGTGTGTGTACACACACAAATGTCCTTAGAAAGGAGACATTTGAGACATTTTGAATGAACTCAATCCACATAAATATAATTAACATCACAATCTAGTCTTTTGCCTCAGGCTATAATTTTCTAACTACAACATATATGTATAAATATTACTGTTATTTATACCATAATAGTCACAATGGTTTTGCTCACATATACCTTTACTATTACATTCTAGCTCCTTAGATATTAAATGTTTAAGTAGAGTAATTAATTGGACCTAATTATTTATTTATATCCTTTGAGAAAACAAGAATCAACACTGTAAAAATAATAAAAACCATAGCTTGAAAGAATTAATGAAGCTTTTAAAATATCAAACTTCCTCACAGGGAGTAATTTAAACTACTGTATATCATTTCAAAAATATAAATACTCTATGACTAGAAACACATATAAGGTAAAAAAATAAGTTGCCTGACATCTTCCATTTTCAAATAACATGAGATAGAAAGTACTGGATTTGACATACTATTAAGATATAAGACCATGATTGGGTCATTTCTACGAGAGAGGTCTCCATCCACTGTGTCAGCTGAGGGAGTGTCACATGTGGACCACGTAAACACCCCTCCCTGCTCCTGAACAGAGAACATGACACCAAAGAACAGCCAAACCATAGGTTGTCTAATATTATATGTGTGTATGTGTGTACATATATACATGATCTCTATTGTATACATATGGTCTCCATTACTTATATATATGATCCCCATTATCTGTAGAGCAGTGAAGTTTGAAAGTTCTGCCTTAAGTTAGCAGAGCCAATCAACCCTTGAAGCTATCAATACAAAGAGAATCGAGAAGTTACCTATACAATGTACAGTGCAAAGCCTGTACTCTGAGATGCAAGATGAGTCAAAGATCAGGAAAATACTGTGTACAAACTAAAACAATAAAATATTGAAAGAGTATACACTGCAACAGTGGTTTTCAATGGGTAAGGGTGTGCAGTGCATTTTCTGTGAGACTCTGAAGGCAAGCGTGAAATAGCTTGGAAACATCTTGCAAGTGACACAAAGCAGGAAGTGAGAAACCCTCAGAGACGACACACTTTGGAAAGTTATTAAGAAGCAGTAATAGTGAAATACTAGAGTATATTTTTATGAATTCCTGCTGTTGAAATTGCTAGAACTGTCTTAGAATTTTCACTTACTTTGAGTGACTCTAAGATTTTAATTAGATTCTCTCTTATTGTCATACTTATTTCTATAATAAACTCTCACTAACTGGAGCTTTCTTGAGTGAGTTGCTTTTCCTTACAACCAACGGAAGCCCAGCAATATTATCTACTCTGGTTTCATTGCATAAGTACTTTCTGATCTCACGGAATGTACAGTGCACTGTGGTTGATGGTATGGAATACATACATTCAAAATAAATTGTGCAGTTCTATTGTCAAGAAGCTTACCATCTATTAGAGAAAAAAGCTTTATAAAAATATTTGTGAAATTAATATTAAACAAATCATAAAACACCTGAAAAAGGAAAGGTCAATGGTCAAAATAATTGGTTTCCTATATTTTCTATATTATAAACTGTTGATTAAGAGTGTTCTCCTGACCTGGCTGGTGTGGCTCAGTGGATTGAGTGTGGGCCTGCAAACCAGAGGGTCACAGGTTCCATTCCCGGTCAGAGTGAATGCCTAGGTTTCAGGCCAGGTACCCAGAAGGGGGCAGGTGAGAGGCAACCACACATTGATGTTTTCCCCCTTTCTCCTTCCCTCCTTCTCTCTAAAATAAATAAAGAAGATATTTTTTAAAATGCATTCTTCTTTACTCTTCATAAACAGAGTGAGACAAAAGGAGGTCTATAGTTGTGAGTAGGAAGAACAGTTTATTTTTGAATTCTTATTGATTAATTATTGTATTATTTTCCATGAAAATTGTAAATCTGCTTTGTCCCACCCTATATGATAGCTAAAAGTAGTGCTTGATCCCAGACACTAAACTGAGTAACGAATATAGAAAAAGCTTTAAAGAAGAAAAATTTGTTTTTTCCCTCATATCCAGTTGTTAAAAGCAATAGGAAACTGATTAGACAGCCTGATAGCCTGATTGTATTTTCCAGAAAATAAATGTGATCACTGTCCCAATGCAATTTAATGGCAAACATATCTAAGTTTTACATATCAAAATCATTACCTTTAATTGTTAGAGATCACATTTTGCAAATTATATCTCTCTTCAAAATCAGCCTTCACAAAAATCTCTTTCACAAATCTAGAAAAAGACTTTAGTGAAATGTGGCAGTTGCTTAAAGCTTGATATCGTCTATCTGAGGACATTGCAGGAATTATCTGCAGGAATTATCTGCCATCATTGCAGACGTGAGTAATTACGAATGAAGACCATTCTGATTGCGCTGACAAGACGAGCAGAAGCAGGTTAAGAGCATAGCAGATGGGATTCAGATTAAAATATTAGAATGACATTTCGACTCTAACTGAAACACACTTTTTTGGCAAGAACAAAGAATCCTCTTCTCCAGAAATGTCTGAGGACAATGAAAACTACAATACGGTGCTTCTTAACAGCAAAAGGACTGAAGGTTTTCCCTCTGAATTAACTTCTGATTCTGAGTCTAAATATATATTTCTTATAAAAGCTACTTACACGCGTGAGCAAATCATAGCACACTTTGCTGCAATAAACTAAATATATATGTGTGGACACCTATAGATACATATCCATAACTATTTATTTAGCTTTCAAAACAGCTTTGCAATTATTTCATGAAAGTACAGTATTTGTTTTAGATGTTTACTAATCCATTCATAAAATATTCATTGAATACCAGATATATGCTATTTACTGAGATGGATGCTGTAAAGATACAAGGATAATCTGTCCTATATTATAGGGAAGGTATCAACTAAACTTATTGCCCCGAGATACTGTCTTTATGCATCACATCTGGCAGTGGCAGGGCGACCAGTTTTATTAAAGTAATTTGTCTTTTTTTCTCGTTGTTTTTTTTTTAATTATGTCATTCAAACAAATAGTCCTATATACAGATACAAAAGAGAAAACCCATATACTTTTTCAGTATATTTTACTGATTATACTATCACAGTTGCTCCAGTTTTCCCCCTTTGCACACTTCCACCATGCACCCACCTCCCCTTGAGCAATATCCCCTTAGCTCATGTCTGTGGGTCATGTATATAAATTCTTTGGCTTCTCCATTTTCTATATTATTCTTTACCTCCACCTGTCTATTCTGTACCTACCAATTATACTTCTAAACCTTGCACCTTTTCTCCATTCTCCCCTTTCCCCCTCCCAACTGATAACTCTCCAAATGATCTCCATATCTATGATTCAGTATCCGTTCTGGTTATTTGCTTAGTTTGTTTTTGTTTTTAATTAACTTGTTGATAGTCAAGTTTGTTGTCATTTTAATGTTCATAGTTTTGATCTTCTTTTTCTTAAATAAGTCCCTTTAACATTTCATGTAAATGGCTTGGTGAAGCCATTTACAATGGCTTGGTGAAGATGAATTCCTTTAGGTTTACCTTATCTGGGAAGCACTTCATCTGCCCTTCCGTTCTAAATGATAGCTTTGGTGGGTAGAGTAATCTTGGTTGTAGGTCCTTGCTTTTCATTACTTTCAATACTTCTTGCCAGTCCCTTCTTGCCTGCAAAGTTTTTGTTGAAAAATCACCTGATAGTCTTATGACAACTCTTTAAAGCCTTTCTCTTACTACTTTTAAGTTTCTCTCTTTATCTTTATCCTTTGACATTTTAAGTCTTGGCATGGTTTTATTTGGGTCCAACTGGTTTGGGACTATCTGTGCTTCCTGTACCTCTATGTCTACTTCTTTTTCCAAATTAGGACAGCTTTCTTTCATTATTTTTTCAAATAATTTTCCAATTTCTTGTTCCTCTTCTTCTCCTTCTGGCACCCCTATGATTTGGATGTTGGTTCATTTAAAGTTGACCCAGAGGTTCCTGAGCCTTTCCTTGAAATTTGAATTCTTATCTCTTGTTTCTATTCTAATTGAATGTTTATTTCTCCCTTTAATTTCAAATTATTGACTTGAATCCCTGCCTCCTTCCATTCAGTGTTGGCTCCCTGTACATTTTTTCTTTATTTCATTTAGTGTATCATTCATTTCTTCCTTTATTTTGTGGCTGTACTCACTAAGTTCTCTGAGCATCCTATTCACCAGTATTTTGAACTCTGCATCTGATAGGTGACTATCTCTGTTTTGTTTAGTTCTTTATCAGGGGCTTTATTCTGTTCTTTCATTTGAACCATATTTCTTTGCCTCCTCAATTTGGCAGCCTCCCTGTGTTTCTTTCTGTGTATTAAGGAGAGCTGCTTTTACTCCCTATCTCGGTATGGGCTATGTAGAAAAGGCTCTTGTAAATTGTGTGGGGCAGAGCCTTACATAATTGCTTCTGAAAGCCTGCCTGTCACTTGCCCAACTTCCAGTCACCTCACCTACCGTCTGTATGTGATTGGCACCCTTCTAGCTGCCACCTTGATGTCTTTATACATTATCAGCCCACAAAGACCCATTAAGTGATAAGAATCTAGCAATAACTTCCTCTACCCCAAGCCCCACTGGTTTTTGCAGCCAGAGGTAAGGGGGTTTAGCTTCTCATTGCAGGAACCCTGAGCTGTACTCTCTGGCCTGAGGTTCGAAATCGCTGGCTCCCAAAGTATTTTTATCTACCACATGTGAATATAGGACCATTCATTCTGCCATTGTCACCGCAGTTGCCTCTCCATGCTACACCACCTCTCTTCCCCATCTCTGCAAATCTACCCCACCTACCCAACTGCATGCATGTGGCTTCTTTAGATCCTTGGTTGTCGGACTTCCACACAGCTTGATTTTCTGACAGTTCTAGGTGCTATTTGTTTTTGAGATCTGGTTGTAACTCTTTCTACGATTGCATGAGGAGGCGAAGCATGTCTATCTACGTCTCCACCTTGACCTGCAGTGAAACCCACATACTCTTTATTGTACAAAATTTCAGGATGTTTCACAATGAGGACCCCCTGCAAGTGAAACAAATTGACTCAACCTAAGTTATAAAATTAAAGAATGCCATTATTTTATATAATCGATACTTCTTTAACTTTAATCTATTGAAATGACTAATTAAAATATTATTAAGTTAGGTCAGTAAGTACAAAGATCTAAATGGGCTTTAATAATAGTAAGATTTTATTTTATTGAGCAATAAAAAGTGAAAAATGTGAATGAATAAAAGTGTACTCACACACCTTACACTGCAGAGATTTGGGATTAGCTAGTTTATGAAAGCAATCTAACTTTATATAAATAAAAGCAATAGGATGATGAGTTCCTTAAAAAGAATGTCAGACAGATCATCATAATTTAGCATTCAGAAATGTAAGCCATTAAAAGAATTAAATGGATAAAATGGTCTTCCGACTGAGCATCATATTTTGTATTATCTTGTACAGAAGATGTTATTTACAGAAGAAACATTTTACCTTTAATAAAGTCTAGTTTTGATCATCAAGTTGCCAATTAACAAAGTAATTGCAAGGGTAGATTAATGTCACAATTCTCACTCAGTTATCTTATGCCCACTCCCTATGCATGTAGTAAATATTCAGAGCACATTTTTTCTTTAGCATTCCCTCAACCCAGATTTTACCTTAGCATAATTGACAAATTTGGAGGGCACTTTTTACTACAAGAGCCTGAGGACCTGATCCTATCATTAAAAGCACCCCAGGAAGAAAAATTCAAATGCAAATTTCAACTGACCTTTTCAAAAACAACTCATATTATTTTGCATCAGTAGCCACTAGAGATTTGTCTGGCTATATATGGATTTCCACATCTGTCAGCTATAAGTGCACTTCATCTGTCTGCTAAATCAGAGATCCAGAAATAGATGACAGTGATCAAGCCTTTGAGCTTCTCATAAATTAGCCACCTCATGAGGTAAAGTTAGTTTCTCCACAGGGCTTTCATTCTGAAGGTTTACTCCTAAGAAACTTAGAAAAAGAATACATCAGAAAAGAAAAGCAAATCTTCCTTTCTGTGATTGTTTTTTCCTTCTCCTCAGAATGGAATGCTGACCAAATAGCCCATTTGTGGGTAGGACCTACTAGGAGAATGGAGTATAAATTACTCTTATTTGCAGCTACTTAAGCTCTGCTACCAAAGCACAACTGGAGCAGGAGAGTTACAATGAACTTCACCTGAGCCAGGGTTCTCCTACAGATACCCTAATGTTTCCTTCCTCTGTGAACTGCTTTAAGAAAATAAAATCTTACTTACCCTTGGACACAAGTCCAGGGTGAGAGTCACACTAGCTGCTAGTGTGGGAAATGCTTTGAAGTCTTTTCTTTATTCCTTTCCACTTCCACTCTCCATTAAAGGAGTCTAGATGATGAGATAGGGAAGTATATCCACCTGTATAAGGGAGCACAGTTTTGCCTAACATTTGGCTTCCCAGTTTGAGCATTGCACTTCAAAAATATTTTCTAAAGTAAGGTTAAAGAATAGTCAAACACCTCTGAATCACTCTGTATCATCTGGGTGTCTTTTTCCACAGTGTGGCCAGGTGGAAAGAGGGATCCATAGAAAGAAAAATGTGTAAAGAAATGTCTTTCTGTAGAAAGGTCAAGAAAAAAATGTTTTGCACTTAACCTTATAACTAGATTCTTCCCCGCCCCCCCGCCCCCCTGCTTTTTGGGACTGTATTATTAAGGTAGAAACTCTACCATTAAACACAGAAGAGAGCAAAATAAAAACCTGGTCCCTACCATAGTGCTCACTGCTGCCTAGCTACAGAAGCCTGACCCCAGGGGTAAGAGTGTGTCTCCTGTGTCACCTGACACTTTAGAAGTGCTCGCTGTTGACTATTATTTGAACAATTACAAACTGCGTTCCTTAGGTAGATGCCCTATATTTTTTCCTATATATACAAAAGTGAACAATTACAGTACATAAAGAGTTTGATCTTCACTCTTTCAAAGATGTTTAACTTATTCCTAATGGCCTTGATTTTATGGGGGGTTTGGGGAGTTTCAAAGAGAAATATGGGTATGCGGCACATTGCCAGCTAAGCTAATAATCTAAGTCTAATAATTAGAATTAATGATATTTGTGTTAACACTGCACCTTGCCAAGGAATTTTTGATGCATGCCAATGTCATTCTCTAGCCCCAAACTCTTAAGGTAGTGTCACCAACTCTTTCTATATTAAGGTTAATAATTAAAAAAGGCTTCCAAACTCATGGTAATATATTTAATATGATTAATCAGAGTAATTGCATATAAACTACCACTCAGTACCCACTGCCCTTATACCTTATAAAGTTAATATCTACATTAATAATAGTTCTACCTTTTCTCTAGCTGCAAGATAATCTACTATTATTGTGTTATTAATAAAAATATCCAAATGCCTACTTTTTAGGCTAGGTGGAATTTAACTTGGGTAAAATAGAAGAAGAAAGAGGGGAAGAAAATCCTTTTGATGATAGCATCAAATACTTTGTGAAATGAATTTCTTTTTATTTCTCCAGGAACATTTCCATTAAGATCCTCTTTATTTCTATTATATTTTCCCTCAGAAACAGATTTGCAATTTCAAACAAAGTCCAAGATATACTCTTAGTTCCATAAGGAAGTATGTCTTCACCTAGGAGAGCTGGTTGTTCTAGAATAATTAGGAAAGATATAGCAATTACATTTGCTTTGGTTACAGGACTGAGAAATAAATAGATATATATCAGAGCCCATGTTCAATTTACATAAATATGTTTTATGACTTTATTTTATATTTAATAAACAATAGTTCCTAAACTAATGTTACCAAGTAGAAAGAATCCTCCCTACTATAGTACTATAGGATGTAGTTGACATAATCTATTGCTGCAGATCACAGGCTGGAAATAAAGGCTGCCCTGTGATCCCATACAAATTATTTAAATGATATATCCCTCAGCATTATATCTATTTTGGAATGTCATTGTAGAAAATGAATGGAATAATGCCTATCATACTTAAGACAAAATAGTCAATAAATATTGAGCACGTATATAAAAAAGACAAAAACCTATGAACAATTTTTTTGTCATTTCATTAATTAGCTCTCTCATTTCTTCTTTTTCTAATTATTTACTTTATTCATCTTATCTAAAGATATTCTCATGTTAGGACTTCCAGTCAAGAGGGAGGCATATGTAAACATGCCTTGCCTCTCTACACAACCACAGCAAAAATTACAACTAAACGACACAACTGCTATCACCCAGAATCATCTGAAAATCAAGCTGTATGGAAGTCTGACAGTCAAGGGGTTAAAGAAGTCATATTCATCCAGATACATAGGAAGGGCACAGACATGGGGGTACAGACAGGGAGACACACGGAGACTCAGATTGGGGAGTCCCACCCCCGTGTGTGGTATATAAAAATCAGGAGGAATACCCCAGGAGCAAGGAATCCCAACCCCACACCAGACCACACAGACCACAGACCAAAAAAGCAAACTAAACAAAATGGAAATAAGCAATCTATCAGATGCAGAGTTCAAAACACTGGTTATTAGGATGCTCAAGGAACTCATTGGGTACTTCAACAGCATAAAAAAGACCTGGGCAAAAATGAAGTTTACACTAAGTAAAATAAAGAGAAATTTACAGGGAATCAACAGTGGAGTGGATGAAGCCAAGAATTAAATCAATGATTTGGAACATAAGGAAGGAAAAAAAAACATTCAATCAGAACAGTGAGAAGATAAAAGAATCCAAAATAACAGTGATAGGCTAAGTAGTCTTTGGAACAACCTCAAATGCACCAATATTCAAATCATAGGAGTGTCAGAGAGAGAAGAAAAAGAACCAAGAAATTGAACACTTTTTTGAAAAAATAATGAAAGAAAAGGTCNCAACAGTGGAGTGGATGAAGCCAAGAATTAAATCAATGATTTGGAACATAAGGAAGGAAAAAAAAACATTCAATCAGAACAGTGAGAAGATAAAAGAATCCAAAATAACAGTGATAGGCTAAGTAGTCTTTGGAACAACCTCAAATGCACCAATATTCAAATCATAGGAGTGTCAGAGAGAGAAGAAAAAGAACCAAGAAGTTGAATACTTTTTTGAAAAAATAATGAAAGAAAAGGTCCCCAATCTGGTGAAGGAAATAGACATTCAAGTTCAAGAAGCACAAAGAGTCCCAAACATGACACAAAGAAGACCACACTAAGACACACCATAATGAAAATGCCAAAGGTTAAAGATAAAGAGAGAATCTTAAAAACAGCAAAAGGAAAGTGGGTAGTTACCTACAAAGAAGTTCCCCTAAGATTGTCAGGTGATTTCTTAAAAGAAACTTTTCAGGCAAGAAGAGCCTGGAAATAAGTATTCAAAGTGATGAAAGCAAGGACCTACATCCAAGATTTCCACACCCAGCAAAGTTATCATTTAGAATGGAAGGGCAGATAAAGAACTTCCCAGACAAGGTAAAACTAAAGGAGATCATTATCACCAAACCATAATTATAAAACAAATTAAAATATTTTAAAAATATTTTATTTATTTATTTTTAGAGGGGGAGGGAGGAAGAAAGAGAGGGAGGGAAACATCAGTGTGTGGTTGCCTCTCATGTACCCTACCGGGGACCTGGCCCAAAACCCAGGCATGTGCTCTGACTGGGAATAAAACCAACAACCCTCTGTTTTGCAGGCCAGCATTCAATCTATTGAGCCACACCAGCCAGGGGCTAAAAGAACTTATTTAAGAAAAAGAAGATCAAAACTATGAACATTTTAATGGCAATAAATTTGCAACTATCAACAACTGAATCTTAAAAAAAAAAACTAAGCAAGCAAGTAGAACAGAAACAGAATCACGGATATGGAGATAATTTGGAGGGTTATCAGTTGGGAGGGGGAAAGGGGTAAATGGGGGGAAAATTGGGATTAAATACAAATTAGTAGGTACAGAATAGACAAGGGGATGTTAAGAACAGTATAGAAAATTTAGAAGACAAAGAACTTATATGCATGACTTATGGATATGAACTAAGTGTAGGGGATTACCAGAGGGAATGTGGGTACCAGGTAGAGGGGGCAAAGGGGAAAAACTGGGACTTGATAGCATAATCAATAACATAACTTTTAAAAGTGTTTTAAAAAGATATTCACAGATCAAATCCTTCAAATATAGCCCAATTAATTCCAATTTGTGTTGCTATTATTATTTGGGGGGGAGAATCTTTTTTATTGTTGATACTATTAAAGATGTCCTCCATCCCCCCACCTATGCCCACGTCCAGGTGTTAACTACTTTTTATTCTGACTCATAGAACAGCTGAATGCCAAAAAGCAGTTTGTAATAGCCCTTCCCACAAATTCATGCTCTGCTCTCTCCCTCATCGACCTCTATCATTCTTATGTTCTAATGCATGTCTTTATTTTTCTGAAATTAAATATTAATTTTCTTTTAAGTCAGACTTGGACTCTCATTTGAAAGTTGTATCTCTATAGAACTATACAATGTAGCATTGCATAATTTGTCATCAAAAGCAAAATAAAGAAAAAAACCCACACAAATGTAATTAAAAAACCATGAGACCTCAGGAAAGAAGATAAAAATCCCTATTCGTTTATTCTATACCACCTTTTATGTTATGAAGAGGTGGATAAAAAAAACTTAATGCCAGAGTCTGGAACAAGTGTAGATAAGGCCACCTTTATTCATCACCTTAGAGTTTCTAAAAGTATGAAGCAGCCAAGGGTTAATGTGAGCCCCACACCACATCTTTGGAGGATGCCCTGCATGTATAACCTGTCCTGCACAAAGACCAGCAGTGAAGAAGAGATCAGTGCAGGCGCCAGCAGAATGGAGCTGACTGGAGAGAGCATTGTTCTCTGGGAGTAGACCAAGAGCTATGTGCATCACGCTGTATTCCAGCTCCTGTGTAAAAAACATTTGACAGTCACCCAGGTTGAAAAACCTGACACGTACAAGCTGTATGCCCTACCAGATTCAAATGTCAAGCCTGCATAGAAATGATTCACATAAGAAGTTACAAAGAGAAAAATAAAGTGACACAAATATTAACATAATAATATGTTAGAGGGAAAGCATAAATTTTATAAGCATGTTAAAAACTTTAAAGCAATTTCATGAAAATAGAATCTAATATAAGAAGAGATAAACTAAAATTAATAGCTTAAGAATAGACAACACATGCTCACTGAGAGTAGGCAGCAAAATCACATTTTAAATTTTAATACTAAACAAGAACATGATTAGGAGAAGAACATGTAACAAAGGAAACGACAGGAATAGAAAAGATATTTCAAAATGGATTCCAACAATTAGGAAAATAAACATTTTAAAATGTATTTGAAAAATATAAATCTAAGCAACCACATAGAGAATTTAAATAGAACCCAGAACTTCCAAAACATTAGAAAATATGAAAGCAAAAAAGAGAGGGAGAGGGATTAGGAAAAATAAGAATAGAACTAAATAATAGAAATTAACAGGCCAAAGCTAAAGTGAGAAGGAAAGTACACTAAGCAAATGCAAACTAAAAGAAATCATGAATCACTACCAAAAAAAAAAAAAAAACAAGGAAGGGAAAAATAACAATTTCATACCCCCCAAAATGGGACAACTGTGAGCAAGTTTAGCATCTCCAATACTGCACCGGAACACAGAAAGGAAAAGCCATTGGGAGAAAACATGGAGTACAGGTCAAAAATAGAACGGGAGTGGGGGATTTTAATACATGCTTTGCCTTTACTAGGTTAAGGTAGTAAAAGTAACTGAGGATATAAAGGATTTGAAAAATATCATCATTAGATTAGATTTTAATAAACTTAAAGTCTTTACCCCAAACCTAGAAAACACTTAAAATTCACAGACCATTTTCATTGAAGTATACACTCATAAATACGCAAAAAGTACATAAAGCTCGATGACTTACCCACATGGCCTTCATATAACCACCAGCAGGCTAAGAGTTGAAGCTTCTCAGTGGCCCAGACATGCACTTCCTGGTACCCTGTAGTCTTTACTTCTTCCTTCCTCTCAGGGAGAACCATTAGTATGGCTGCTAATGCTATAGATTATTTTGCTTATTTTTGAACTTTGTCTTAATGGAATCCTATAGTAGGTACTCTATTTTTGTCTAGCTTTTCTGTGAGAACATTGTATAATGAGAGTTATAAATGCTGCATAAAACCATCATTCATTCATTTTCTTTTTTTTAAATTGTTTTTCAAGTACAGTTGCCACCATTTTCCCCCACACCACCCACCCCCACCTCCCACCCTCAATCCTTCCCCACTTTGGCTACACGCAAAAAAAAGAGACTTGACCACCAACTTACACCATTCATTCAGTTTCATAGCTCTTAATTATTCTCTCTTATTGCTTGGTTGATAAACCACACAAATAATCAAAATTTATTTTTTATTCTACTATTTATGTATATGTGAATTATTTCATTATTTTTGTCCATTATTATTAATGTTGTTACAGATATCATTTTACTTCATCTAAGTGCATGCATGTACCCATTTCTGTAGGCTATACAATTTTAAGTTAAACTTATAAGTTGCACCACATGTCTACATACAACTTCAGCAGATACTGTTAAATTTTTCTGTAAGTAGATGTGCCAATGGAAATCTCCTTATGTTTTAGTGAACAGTTGTCTCCATTGTTCCCATCCTCTTCAATACTTCACAGTGCCAATTTTTTTATTTGAGCCATTCACATAGGTGCATAATACTATCTCGTTTAATTTTAACAATTGTATTTTCTCCCCAAGTAATTTGAGATTAAATACCTTTCATATGTTTATTTTATCAACATGATAAAATATGCCTGTTTCTCCCTTGTATCATTTTTTAATCTTTTAGATATTGATCTTTGAATTTCTTCATAGAATTTGTCCATAGCCTTAAGTCACTCATACACTTTACAAATATCATCTCTTATTCCACTGTGTGCCTTTTTACTCCCTTAACTTTTATAAAGAGATAATCTTAATTTAAATTTACTACAACTGAACAATCGTTTCCTTTAAGGTAGGCTGTTTTTGTGTTCTGTGGAAGCAATCTACATTTATCCCAACATCATAAAAGTTTTTTATTTACTTATAGGTATTTTATTCAGAATGTCAAGTCACACAAACAACTGCTAGCATTGCTATTGGAATTCAATTGAATCTATACATCTATTTACAGAAAATTAAAATTATTTTACATAATAAGGCTTATAAACAGTGAATGTGATATATCTTCCCATTAAATTGGGTCTTCTAAAATTATCTGATATTTTATCATCTTCTTCAGAGAATGGACACATTATTTGTTAATTTATAAATTTTGATATTATTAAAATGGCAACATTTTAAATTTATTTCCATTGTTAGAGTGAAGTAGGATAAATATTGAAGTATTAATCTTTTATCTAGGAATCTTCCTAAAGTCACATATCAATTTCTATAACTTATCTCTAAATTAATTTGCATTTGCTACATACACACACACCATCAACAGGTAATAAATATAATATGATTTCTTTTCTAATTCATGCACCTTTTATATTTTTTCTAGTTTAATTGCACTGGATAGAATGAAGGGTCTCAACTGAAGGTAATTACCCCCACCCTGGTCCTGTAGGTTGTTGGCAATGCCCAAAAACATTCGTCACAGCCGGGTGAGGACAGTGATACTGGAACCCAGAGGGCAGAGCTGAGGGATGACGCTCAGCACTCTCAGAGCACGCGTCAGCACCCGCAGCTGCGCCTGCCTCCGAATACTCAAAATGCAGGGTGTGAGCTTCTGTATAATATTGAAATGAAGTTGAAACGAAAAGTGGAAGTTCTTGTTTTATTCCCATCTCAGAGGAAAATAATGAAATATTTCTTTCACCTTTAAATAGGGCGTTTAGATTGTTTATGAAGTTAACATTTGTAAGATTGAAAAAAATTCCTTCTGTTTCTAGTTTGCTAAGTTATTCTTAATGGTATTAAGATTTCTCAAATGCTTTTTCTGCAGATATTCTGATAATCACATGATTTTTTTCTTTATTAATGTAGTCGATTGAGCTAATTTTTCAAATGTTAAACTGATCTTACCCTCTTAGAGTGATAATTCATCTCTGAGCCACCAGACCATTTTTACCACTTTGGGAAAAGTTTAATTATAAATTTGATGTATTTAATATTATATATATATATATATTCAGTTGCACTTTCTTTTTTTCTAAAATTAGTTTTGGCCAACTATTACTTTGGCAATATAAGCAGATAATCTATATTTTTAATTCATCAGCATTGAGTTGTTTATAACCCTATGATCTCTTTAATGTAAGATTTATTACAAGATTCCTTTTTTACTGCTTTTAAAGGTTATCAGTATTTTAAATTGGTTTTTTAATATTTTATTTATTTATTTTTAGAGAGAGGGGATGGGAAGGAGAAAGAGTGGGAGAGAAACATCAATGTGTGGTTGCCCCTCACATATCCCCCACTGAGGACCTGGCCCCTAACCCAGGCATGTGCCCCGACTGGGAATCGAACCGGCAACCCTTTGCTTCAATCCACTGAGGCCTGTGCTCAATCCACTGAGCCACACCAGCCAGGCAGTACTTTAAATTGTTTTAATCACAAAACAAAATGAATTGGAAAAGAGCCAACAAAACAGAAAATTTAACAAATTTTTAAGGATAACAGAAAAATCTAGAACAATGATCTGTGTTAGAAGGTCTCTGTGTTAGTAGAAGGAACTTAAACCATTGAATCTCTTATCTGTACTAAATTACTTTAGTTTAAGTAGTAAACATTCACCATAGCAAAAGTCAGGGAAAAACAATACAATCTTATGCCATTATTCAAAAATTGATAACAAAGTTTAAAAAACAGTCTGGCTGGTGTGGCTCAGTGGATTGAGTGGTGGCCTGCGAACCAAAGGGTTGCCAGTTACATTCCCAGTCAGGGCTCAGACCTGGGCTGTGGGCCAGGGACCCAGGAGAGGATGTGTGGGAGGCAACCCCACATTGATGTTTCTCTCCCTCTCTTTCTCCCTCCTTCCCCCTCTGTCTAAAAATAAATAAATAAAATCTTTGTTAAAAATTTTAAAAAGCAAATTTCTAGGAACTAAGTTTTAGTGGAATGCAGCAGTTGTTCGTGTGTGAGAGAGACAGGACTGACGAGGCACAGGGAAATCCCAGCGAGCTATTCATTCTCCTCTTCCCTCCTCACCTTTGCCAACAAAGTACAGAAGGTAGATTTAAAGCTGTACCTGCACCCCAAGTAATATTTTAATTCTCCTCTTAGATGATGGGTGTCAAAGAAAATCCATAAATATTTCTATGACAAAGCAATGAACATATCTGCCCATTAATTAAAACAAGGAATTTGAAGCACATGATACTGAAACTTCGTAATCATATAATATGATGCATAAACATTTTACAAAGCATGATACAAATACCAGAAAAATAAGCCTACATAACCTTCATGCTAAAAAGAGTCTAATAAAAATGTGAATTCAATGAAGCAGAAAGATTTACAAAGCAACAAATCAACATTGTGATTATGAACCTAATTAATAATTGGATACAGCAAGGCCTTGGGTAGATATGCTTAAAAAGCAAATGATACACATAGGTAAAAGGCTTGAGGCATAGAAACAATGGGCATAGAAAAAAGTGCGATTATTTATATGGTTATAGAGGTTGTTGACACACATGTTCATATGTACATTGTTTATATAATATATATTAAATTTGCATATATATAAACATCTGTATGTGTGAATAAATGTGGAGAGTTGGAGACATATGAAAAATCAATAGGAAACTCAACATTTTGAACAAAAAATATATTTAAAGGCATAATAATAGAGTGACATTTCCCTTAAATAAAGAAAGAATGAAATATAACAAATTTAAAAGTATAAAGAATAACTTGGCCCTGGCTGGTGTGGCTCAGTGGATTGAGCGCTGGCCTGTGAACCACAGGGTTGCTGGTTTGATTCCCAGTCAGGACACATGACTGGGTTGTGGGCCAGGTCCCCAGTAGGGCATATGAAGGGCAACCACGCAACAATGTTTCTCTCCCTCTCTTTCTTCCTCTCTTCCCTTCTGTCTACAAATAAAATAAATAAAATAGAAGAAATAACTTGTATGCAAGCAGAAAAGAAAAATACAAAACAATTACTTAGGAGACATATCATGTTTGCTTTTCAAATTTAGAAATAAAGAAAATTGTTTAGATATTTGATAGAAAGAAAAAAAGATCAGCTATGGGAAGAAAAAAATAGAGTTCACTTCATACTTTGGGCACAGCAATACTCTATGCCAAAGAAAATTGAACAACGTCTCCCAGTTTTGAGAAGACAATTTGATCCATGAGTATTATGCTTAGTCAAATTGTCATTCAGGGTATAAATCAACAGACAGACATTCTGAAGATGAAATAACTCAGGGAAATACCACCCAAGGGTCCCTATTGAAAAACCACTTGGCAAGTAAGTGAGTTGAATCAAAATATATAACTCAGGAAAGAAGAAACTGTGGTTGAAGCTGAGTGTGAAACTAAGATTCATTTTACATATAGAACTTAAATAGAATAGCAGGTGTTGTGTTTGCAGCCAAAATCTAGATGTGATACATTTTGAAAAATTACTATATATCTGGATTGCAGAAGGAGAGGAAAAAAAGTATCCAAGAACTAGAGATCAATTTTTATGAGCAAGCGGTCAATTAACATAAAAAAGGATTCAAGTACTAAAAAGAACAACAGAATGATCTCAACCCATTATGTTCTTAAAATATTTTTTAACTTCATCTAGGATAGTTTAGACAGTAATATATTTTCTTAGTAAAATACTATCTTGATTCTTTCAGTTTCTTATCTATATCTTTTTATTCCCTCCCCACAAGAAAGTATTAAATGTAAGGCTATATTAAAATCCATGTATGTATAACATGCTTTTGTTTTTATGTTATTAATTTGGGTTTTATGTGTGCCTGTCTATAGTTCAACATGTAAGTTTGTAGAAATAGGTGACTGAAATGTTGCTTACTAAATACTAGGAGTGATTATTATTTTTAAGGTAATAGTGTGTTATTTATTTTTAATACTTATTGTACTGTCCAATTTTTATTAATAAGCATTTGACACTTCATAGAAACAATTACCCTTAGGATAATATAACAAATATTTGGTCACAAAGAGAGAATAATATAAAATTACTAACAAGGCTATTTTTTAAAAAACAGAATTTTACTTTAGGGCAAAACAGAGAGAATCATATGATTTTATCAAATGAGGTTTAATTGCATAATAAGTTAATTTTTCACACTTAACTCATGTAATTAATTAAATGCAATCTCAATTTAATCTGTTTGGAACTTGGGAAACAGTTCTTCCCCCACCCAAGGAACAGACAAGAGAGAAAAGCCAATAGATAGAAAAAAATATATATATAAAGGAGAAGACCTTTGACATTATTTTTAACAAAAAACAAGCAAAAATTATAAAAATTAACAACATTTAAGAAAGTGTAATAGTGATGTAGTAATAATTAGAAAAGTGGAATAGTACTTAAGTAATTTTTGAAATGTAATTTTCCTAATCAATGAGAAACATTGATTTCATGTTTAGATATATGAGGCTTTTCAAAAAATATATATATCCATTTTTTACAGCATACAAGCAAAATACCATCAACACAGATTGAAGAACTAAAATTTTTAAATAAGGTCATTGAAGGACTATTAGAAACTCGGTTGGTAGGATATGATTCAAAGCGATCATAAAGAAAAATACACATTCTGTTTTTGAAGAAATATAAATGACCTTATGCTAGAATGGCTTTGAATTCCTCCCTCAGTTTTAAACATACAAAAGAAGAATAATATTGCTAGCACAGGAAAGATATATAACCTTATTCAAAGAGGGAGGTTTACATGTCTAGAACATAGTAGAAATACAGAGTATTACATGGAGGCCCTCGCCAAAAGCGTTGAGGCCTCCAGTATCACTAGCAGAAACAATTGGCAGATTTATTCTATATGTGTAGGAAAAGCCAAGGCATAGAACTGTTATCAGTGCAAGGAAAGTCCTTGCGGTGTTGGGAGGAATAGAATTTCCTGAGGCCCCCATGGGAGGATGTGGTTCCATAGTAAACCTTACTGATGATGTAAAATTAAGGGGGTTCCCCTCCTGGCTTCCCAATGTCCCATCTCCATCCATCTCACTATGAAAAAGGTTCAATTTTCTTCAGTGGGGCCAGAATCAAGGCCACTGCTTAGAGTTGCTGGTCCATATTAAAGTACAGTCTAATCCAGCATCTGGCTGGTTTAGCATGGGTTTCCAGCTGCAGTCCACTGCTGTGCTGTGATAGTCAGGCTCTCTCTTGGAGCCTGCATGTGGAGTCCACAAAGCCATGGGCCATGCAGTTGCTAGGGCCACGTGGCAATGGAGAGAACAGGTGAGTGTAGGTCTTCAGGCAGGAGAGAGGCAGACAGACAGAACTTCATTGTTCCTCTGGGATTATATTAGTTTGGGCTTAGAAAGAAGATTTTTCATGTTGGCCAATGAACTTCCCACGTTTTTGTGGGCTTTTGGTAGGCCCGCTCTCTGGCTACGGTGACAGGCCTCTATGGTCCAGAGTCTCCCCCTACACCCAACAATTCTGTACTGGAGTAGGGGAAGGAAGGAGCATTAATCCTCCTGGGAGAGAAATGCTGTAACCCGCTGCAAGGTGGAAGCTATAGCTTCCTGGTGAAGGAAACAGACCCATACTCCCCAATTCAAGATCAATGTCAAACTCACTTTGCTTCCCTTTTCTTATTAATAATTACCTACATGCTGACAGTAACAAAACCTGGGACTCAGAAGGGTCTATGGGGCCTGCAAAATGAAGCCAGAATTTCCCTGAATGCTGCTGTGAGGTAAGAACCAAAGAAATCATTTTGGATAGTATAGGACATGGACTATTCTCTCTGGTTCTGCCCTGAAGATCCCTGGAACCAAGGGGAGATAAGCCAACTACCACCAGAGAGAAAGTATCTGTGGGAAGAGACATAGTCACCCAAAATGAGCTCACAGACAAACACGTCAAAGCACTAGAGGCAGAACTTCATTAGGAAGCACATCCATCAAATTTTACAATTGAAACATAAATGCAAATCTGATGAAATATAAACAATATCAAAATCCTTCTTTGAGATAATTATTTGTTAGAGAGTTAAAAATTAAAAAAAAACAAAATAATTAAATACACGTTAATAGTTAAATACAAAATAACTAAATATTTATTAAGAAGCTGAACATAAAAAGAAAAAAACTAGACTTAAAAGTACAAAAATATTTGTACTTTTATAATTATTAAAATTATTATAATATTGAATATATAGGATATATTCCACACTCAACAAAGCTATAGGAAGAATAAGTGAGTTGGAAAAATATGCCTAAAGATTTTATAGTTAAAGTCAGCCAAAAAATAAGTAAGTGTATGAAAAAGACTGAGATGGACTAGAGATGTAAAAGTCCAACACAAAACAAATTATAGGAAAGTAATATTTGAAGAGATAATATTATTTTTCAGGATGGGTGAGAAAAAATATTATGATGATATTTTATCGTAAATAACCCACCATATGGACTCTCTCATTCAGTCCAAAACGTGCCCATGATGTATTTATATTCCAAGGCAAGAATCATCTTTAAGATACTTTTCTTACTGGCCTATCATAATAAAAATGACTATGAACACTGTAAGTCATTCAATGAAGACAAAGCAGTCAGTAAACCTATAAAAATTATGTGCAGCAACACAGTAAGCAGAGAAACAAAAATTAACATATAAGTGAACCAATTTTACTATGAGAAATTGCAGTGATACTTCAGGAAGAATCTATAACTGTGGTGAAGATCTAAGATCAGAAAAGAAGAAGATTTAGTATGGATAGGCCTTTGCTTTTCCCCCTAATTCTCTATTATCATAATTAAAACCAGAAAAAAATAGGTCTGTTTCCTGAGGAAGAGTATTTATTATGACACCAGCAAGAGATCAAGGACTAAATTTTGTGAAACACCTGTCATTAGGGGAAGGACAGAGACTAGGAAAAAACAAACATATTGTTGACAAATGTGTTGGAAACACATTTGGAAAAGAAAGTGGAGGAGAAAAATTAAAATGTAATAGCAAAATTTCTAGGAAAAAATGTAGTGATAAATTAGTATTAATATTCCCAGATGACAGCGAAGATGAACTTTGAGGAAATGCCATTAAATGTAAAAACTTTCTAACTGAAAATTTCAAAGAGGAGTTTTACCAGTTTCTTGGATGTAGCATCAAATTCAAGAAATACGCAATCACTTAATGAAGAAATAACTGTATTGTAGCAATTTCATTCATTTAAGACATTTAACCAGGTTGTGAGTTGTTTGGAAACACAGGTTAATTTATCATCTATAAATTCCCAGTCCTCTTCATTTTCCAGCATACAGCAAACCTCAATAATACTTTATGAATGGAAAACTATACTCTTTCCTTTTCCCTACAACTTATTTGTCAGCCTCCTATGAAGGGCTTTCTGCCCAATCATTGCTCTCTGTACACAGCGTTTGCCAAGGTGTCCATTGACTTCCAGGTCACTAAATCCATGTATTTTTTTCATCTTTATCTTAACCTTTCAGCAGCTGGCCAACATTTGAACACTCTGTACATGAAACAACTTGATACTTGATTTTCAGGATTCAACACTCTCCTATTTTCCTTCCTCTGAGCACTTGTATCCTTCACATGCCCACCCTCCTCTTCCAAACTGTTGAATTTGGAGTTTCTTAAGATCTTAGGTTTGAACACAACTGGTTTCAAAATTTATGTCTATAGTGCAAACTATTTTTCTGAGCTCCATACTTATATATTGACTATTTATTTAACCATTTTTTGGATTATTTAAAGGAACTTCCGAAACATCTTTAAACCTGGAGCTTTATCTCCATACAAAGTGTTTCTCTTCCAGGGGTCCTCATCCTGCCGAACAGTTTAACCACGCATTTGAAAAAGACAACTAGATGTGTCCCTGGTACCTCCCTCTCCATCACTGCCCACATAATCCATTCTTTGGGTCTTTTGATATTACCTCTTACACATCTTTACTACTTCTGCTTCACTCAAAATTTATCAGTTCTGTCTAGGTCCAAGCTAATATCATCTCCTAACTTGGAGTGCACTATAGAACCTCCTAAATGTTCTGCTTTTATACTATCTGTGGAACTCTCCAATCCATTCTTCATATTGTAATCACCATGATTTTTTTCTCAAAATAGAAGTTTAGTCACCTTATCTACATATAATGTTTCAATGACTTCCACTAATCTTATGTTAAAAATTAACCAAAAAAATGTAATGGGTTTTTAAGAGACCTAAATGAACTGACCCCTGCTTACTTTTGCAGTTTCTCTCTCTTACAACCTCATCTGCTTTCTGTCAATTCCTAACATTCTCCATACTAGGCCACATATATCCATGTATGAAAGAGGCCTTTCTGATGTTTTTTTAAGTTATTTCTTCAGTTGTTAAGGTATCTTCCTTGAGCTCTCATCTCAACTTTCATTTCTTATTTTATATGTGCTTGGAGTATCAAACTCTCTTTTGAGGTGAGCACCACTGTAACATGGCATTGGTTTCCGTAACTATTTAATTAATCTGGTTGTTCAGTTAGACCACAAACTCTGTGAGGGCAGAAGCAGCATTTATATTTGCTCATCACTATATCTCTAGCACCTAGAACAGAGTATTCATTACATGAACATGAATTTTGCTAAATTAAATGAAAGCTTACTTAAATAAGTTGCCAGACAGGTGAGGGATCAACCAATATGTGAAAAACATACACAAAGTGGAAGAAAGGCAAAGGGCGGGCGTGCTAGGAGACGTAAAGAGGACAGAGGTGAGGGATGCAGGAGGGAGGTCTGGACCAACCACAGAAGGGAAGCACGATGCCTGGCACTATGGATTAATGACGTTGCCTTTTTGAAAGTTGAATAAGTATTAGCATTGGCGACTAGAATTTTTTTCTTTGGAGACAAAATAAAAGAATAATTATAAAGACAATCTCTAGCTTGAAGTTCAATTAATTCCCTTAATATGGTTGTCCTTCGAAGTGAGAAGTCCTTTGCTGTCTGGGTTGCATAGCCATACTTCTGCTTCAGGTCATAACTTCTGTCCCTGTAGCTACTTGCATTGCAAATTGCTAGCACCTCGTAAATGTTCTACAAGGAGCACTATAAGTGAAGTTTCTTGTTCTGGGCTCTTAGCAACATGTTCTACTTTCCTGAACTAAGCACTTCATCTCATTTAGCACATTCCAGCTTCTTCCTATTCTTTTTTTTTAAGATTTTATTTATTCCTTTTTAGAGAGAGGAAAAGGGAGGGGGAGAAACATCAATCAGTTGCCTCTTGTATGAGCCCCAGCGAGTGACCAAATCCACAACCTAGGCATGAGCCCTGACCGGGAATAGAACAAGCTGCCCCTTGCTCTGTGGGATGACACCCAGCCAACAGAACTTTTCTCCATTCTTATTTCCTAACTCATTACATCAAACAATTTTACAGTTCTGACACCCCAACTTTATTATCAGGGACTCCTTTTCCCCCATTTATAGACTGTCATCACCCCACTATACCCACCCATCACATTTGCGTGTTATTCTTTCTCTCAACCATTAAGAAACCCAATAGCTGTTCTGCACCTTATTTATAGTACAGCTTCTTTAGTCTCATTCAGACTCGACATGTCTCTTAATCTAAAATGACTCCAGGGAAGGAAAGTTTTATGCCCTTCAAGTCCACATTCTCTTGGCAAATTAATAGAGCCAGGACAGGATATACATGCAGCCCTTCTTGATACTAAGTGACTTGTAGAAATAGCACGCACCTATGGCTATTTCATAGGCAGCATTTCTTAAGGTTAAAGTCACATTAAAATTTCAAATTTTTCCACATTAGCATAAATTGAAAATAAAAAACAACATATGATGAAAAAAGTAATTGGAAAGCATCTTTTCCTTCATATCAATACAATTTTCCTATTTTTTTCCTGGGAATATTCTGGCATACAGGTCTCTGGCAATATAATGCCTCAAGAGAGAAAATACCCACAAGTGTTTATACTGATTACCAGAAGCCATGACAATGAAGAGAGTGAAACACCACATCGCTGATCCTAAGTCTATGGACTCGAGCCTGAAATGCCAATGCAATTCTTTACAGCTCACGGAAGGAGGTATTCATGTTGTAAAACTTTCCTAATGGGATCCCTATTAATGCAAGATTGAAATTTTGCCTCTGTTCAGGACTTCCGCCAAGATGGGGGCATAGGTGGAAACACTGTGCCTTCTCCCACAACCAAGTTTGAATACAACAAAGGTTTGCAGAACAAAGACACAGCCAAAGAACAGAAAATTGAATTATACGGAAGTTTGACAGCAACAAACTGTTCAACCAGGACCGGTAAGAGGGGCGGAGCCAGCAGCGGAGCAGAGTCGGGCAAGAAAGATCCCCTGACCTAGGCGTGCAAGTAGCCCGGACCCAGTCAGGGTGTGGGGCAGACTGACCACGGTCGCACGTTCGCGCACAGTGAGATGGACCACGCAGGCCCCAGAGGGCGAACCCAGTGGTGGAGGGCTGACGGCGGTGGCACACTCGCGTGCAGTGGGACGAAACGTGCGGGCTCCGGTGACGGTGACAGCTGCGGCACCTGTGGGGGCCACGCAGGAGGTGGCAGACGAGACGCCATTGCTCCTCTTTGACCCCGCCCCCACATAGAGTGTCACAACCCAGCGACTGAGTTGCCCTGCTCTGGTGAACACCTAGGGCTCCAATCCCGTTACGCAACAGGCACAAACAGGCCAAAAGATGGCTCAAGAAGAACTCAAAGTCCCAGAGCTGATAACTCTAAGCAACCAAGAGATTGCCAGCCTCTCAGAAGCACAGATCAAGACACTGTTTATCAGGATGCTCACAGAACTGGTTGATTATAGTCACAAATTAGAGGAACATATGAAGGCTAAACTAATTGAAATGAAGCAAAATGCACAAAGAACCAATAGTGATGGAAACAAAACTGGGACTAAAATCAATGGAGTGGACCAGAAGGAAGGAAGAAACAACCAAACAGAAAAAAAATGAAGCAGCAAGAATTCAAAAAAATGAGGAGAGGCTTAGGAACCTCCAGGACATCTTTAAACGTTCCAACATCCGGATTATAGGGGTAACAGAAGGGGAAGAGCAAGAGCGACAAGTGGAAAACATATTTGAACAAATAATAAAGGAGAACTTCCCCAGTCTGGCAAAGGAAATAGACTTCCAGGAAATCCAGGAAGCTCAGAGAATCCCAAAGAAGTTGGACCCAAGAAGGAACACACCAAGGCACATCGTAATTACATTAGCCAAGATTAAAATGAAGGAGAGAATCCTAGAAGCAGCAAGAGATAAGGGGACAGTCAACTACAAAGGAGTACCCATCAAACTGTCAGCTGATTTCTCAAAAGAGACCTTACAGGCAAGAAGGGGCTGGAAAGAACTATTCCAAGTCATGAAATCCAAAGACCTACAGCCAAGATTGCTTTATCCAGCAAAGCTTTCACTTAGAATGGAAGGACAGATAAAGTGCTTCTCAGATAAGGTCAAGTTCAAGGAGTTCATCATCACCAACCCCTTATTATATGAAATGCTAAAGGGACTTATATAAGAAAAAGAAGATGAAAAATATGAACAGTGAAAGGACAGTAAACTCACAGTTATCAACAACCACACCTAAAACAAAAGCAAACTAAGAGGACAGCTAGATCAGGAGTGGAACCATAGAAATGAAGAACACATGGAGGGTTAGCAACAGGGGAGTGGGAGGAAGAGAAGAGGAGAGAGGTACAGAAAATAGCATAGACAATAGGTAGAAAATAGATAGGGGGGAGGGCAAGAATAGTAGGGGAAATATAGAATCTAAAGAACTTGAGACACATGGCTATAAACTAAGGGGGAGAGAATGGTGGTGGAGGGAGTGTGCGGGTACAGGGGAATGAAGGGGGGGAATAGAATAACTGTAATGGTATAATCAATAAAATATATTAAAAAAATAAGTTTTGCCTCTGTTCATCAGATGACAATGAATTTCTAGTTTTCTGGTAATATACAATTTTTACCACCTCCAAAAATAGTTTATAATGGTAGCAATTTTTGAAAATCTATTACATGTAGACTGACTGTATCTCTTAGTTTGCCCAGAACAATACCAGTTTAAGATTCTCATTTCTGTGAAATTATTAGTGGTCTCTTATATTCTCAAATGTTGCATGATAAATTGTGTGGTCATCTAATTATATGGCTTTGATGACTAGTGCTATATGTTCCAAAACGACTTGCAGAAATAGTGCTCCATGAACCGTATATTGAAAAGTGTAATATTTACCTATCTGAAGGCATACAATGTGTTTGTCTATTCAAAGAGCACTTTTTCAAAGAAAAAATCTCTCAGCAGAGGCCTTGGGTATGAATATTTAGAATCCATGATTAGATTCCTTTGAAAATGTCACATTGGTTATTACCGTCGCACTGTGCAAATTGCATTCATCTCCCTAGTGGTCATGAAACAAGAGGAACAATAGTTTATCATCCACTTCACAAATAGATGTGGTGCCCAGCTAATAATTTCCCAGGGAGTCTTCTCACATACTTTGTGTGGAAAAGATGGACACATGTCAACCCTTGTCACCTCTCTTGTGTTTGAGTACAAAGTGTAGCCAACCCAATCTTTGGTTTTTCTGGGGATAAATAAATATAATATTATGGTAGTGGGTTAACAGAGAGACATTTAATTTCTGATTTGCTAAACAAAGCTGTATCTGTAGCAAATCCTAGCACGATGGTATTCAAATCATATCTTAATGGCTTGAAACCTCTGCAATACTGCAACTAGTTCTGAATACCCTGCTGGTTTTGAGCACTGATGGGAAACAGCGTGTAAGCTACAGGGAGAACTGCCCTTTGACAAATATCACCTCCCACTCTTAACAGTTTACTCTCTCCCCCTTCAGAATACCCACACTGTTCACCAGGCATTGTGAGAAAGGAAATTCCAACTCCTCTCAGAATGTGCCAACCTGTCAAGAATCTAATTTGAACAGGCTACCCTATAAAGCTTTAAAAATTCTAACATAAGAAAGAAATGTTGAGCCCTGGCTGGTGTAGCTCAGTAGATTGAGTGCGGGCCTGTGAACCAGATGATCGCGGTTCAATTCCCAGTCAGGGCACATACCTGGGTTGCAGGCCAGTTCCCGGCAGGGGACTCATGAGAGGCAACCATACACTGATATTTCTCTTCCTCTCTCCTTCCCTTCCCCTCTAAAGATAAATAAATAAATAAATAAATATTTTTTAAAAAAGAATCACACAAAGTTTAAAAATACAATTAGTAAAATCTTAAAAAAAAGAAAGAAAAGTTGAGAATAATTCCAAGATTTAAAAAGTATCTAATAGTCTTTTGTGATTGACTCGTCACTGCACAATGAGTTAATATTTTAAGTCAATTTCTTCCCTAATAGGAAATTACCTTCGTAGGTTGGTAGAAGCAGGGAAAACACACTTAGATAAGCATAGAGAATTGTGAAAACTATGAATAGTATATTTATGTATTTGATATAAAAGTATGGCTTATTTACAAAACTGTAGATGAATTCTGAACTGAATAGCCTATAAACTAGAAGATGACAAGTAGTTTATTACATGTATAATCTAATGATTTGGGCAATATAAAAAAGAACAGAAAAAGAAAACACAAGACAGGCAATGGGATCATATAAAGAATCATTTGGATATTTTAAATAATTTCAATTTATTTCCAGGTCCAGGGAATTTAAAGAATCTGAATAAAATGCCTGTGGAATGGGGACATGCCAGAGGACTGGAAACATCCAAATGTGTCCTGGTTTTGCAACTGCAGCAAAGGATCAGTTCTGGAATTTGCCAAAAAATACTTGATTAAGCTCCTGGCAGGACTCTACACTGAACTACTGCACATGCACAAAATTAGAAAAAACAAAAGCATAAATGTCAAGGATGGCCTGAGGTTTTCTCTCTTTCATGGTTTTAAAACTAACTTGAAGCCACACAAAATAAAACAAGGTTGCTGAACAAATTTATGCTTTTATTTATAAGGTGCCTCTTCAGTCCACACAGAGTTGAAATTACATCACACTTTCCACATACCCTTAGCCATCACCTTGTGCTACAGAGCTGCTTCTGGGGAAGCCGGGGGGTGGGTGGGGGGGGGGGAATGCAATAACATGCCAAGCCCAGAACCTTTCCATCTTATATAAGTGGTTTTCACTTTGTCTCTTTCACAGGATGCACCTTTTGCAAAACAAATGGAAGGCACTGTTTTCCACGAATTCATTTTAAAAAACCGCAGGGCCTTCCTCCCTGAGTGTCAGTTTTCTCAATGACCATTCATAGCCCAGCTATTAACTACCCAGTAAATTCCTGATATACTTTCTTCTCATTACCTAAGACCAGCTGCATGCTTACCAGCAATCCAACTTGGCCCTTTGGGTCAAGACTTTCCATCCTCCTGTTGGTACCAGAGGTTTGGAAATGCATGCTAATGGCTTCCTTGTTGACCTCATCCACAAATCCAGCTTCTCCATTGGGTGTCATACTTTGGAGGACTTAGAAAATGTGCTCCCTCTGGTAGACCAGTGCTGGAATTTCTCAAGGAGTTTCCTGTATTGGCCAGTTATACTGGACCCTCCTGGACCCTCCCGTTTTTGAAGCAACTGAAACCCAATAGAGATTCTAATTTCTTTTCATTATTCTTTCATTCTCCCTAATTCTCTCTCTCTCTCTCTCTCTGTCTCTGAAGAAAGGAATCTTTCCCCCAAACTGTGCTTCATTCAACAAGCAGATAGTGACCACTTATACTGTTGCAGACATTGTAATCTGATCTTGTAATGACATTAGTTTGCCCTGTGTTGAGATAGGAAGGTGTGAAGGTGTAAAGAACTCCAAGGCAAAGATATCACCTGGGAAGTCAATGCATAATTTTCCTGTGATTATGCCTGAAGTCAAAACAATGATAAAAATCTGTGAGCTTAATGATGGCACAAAAGTACTCCATGCCTATCTGGCATCTTTGAATGATAAAGTTATGAGGATTCAGGGCATATAACAAAGATGAAGCTGTTAGGAGTAAGGAGGAGCTCAGAGCTAGAGACTAGTTGTACAGAATTAAGAGTGAAAACAAGGTCTCCAAGTAGCAACACAAAGTGTAGAGAATGAAGAAACTTTATGAAAGTTATGTGAATCATAGGGATGGCAGTGTGTGACTCTTCCATGGGTCCTACTCTCTGAAGCCTTTATTACTACATTTCTAAATTTCCCCAAATAGTTACCTCTTTTGCACCCTTATGTATCCTTACAACTAGCACTTTACTGAAGCAATACCTTCCACAATTATTGAATGACCAAAATGAATCATATAGGAGCTGTGTGTTTTACATGCATTATTTATTCTAAATTTACAATTTAAAGTAAATATTGTCACCCTCACTTTTAAGAGTGGGAAACTGAGGGTCTGACTGACTAGAAATACTGTAGTGCTGAAATAGCAGTATTTTGCCAGACAGTAATTTTCTTCTCTTCTTTACTGACAAAATTATCAGTTCATTTCAATTTCAGTTAAGATACAAAATCATCTTTAAATTTCTGTAGGTAGTATTCAGAAAAGGGAGAGTAGCAAGACCTTTTAGTTTTATTTTTGATTCCTTTATTCAAAAAAGAAAAAAGAAAAAGAAATTTTCTTATTTCCGAAGTGAATTGATTTCCAGGAAAGCAAAGGGATTCGATTCTGTGTCTTTGAGGTGAAGAATGCTGGAACTTGTTCAAAATTCATAACCCTGTAGCTGGTGAGGTCCCTGATAGGTGTAACGTGTGTGATGTGAGAGACTTATACTTAGATGCAGCCCCCCTTGATCGAGCTTGGTTCAGAGGCAGTAGAATCTCTGTCCCTTTGTGAGTCGGTCAGCTCTGGGAAAGTCTCTAAGTAAGGCCAACCCCTTCAAACATCATGGCAACGCACCACAGACGGAATAATCAAGGAACACATTTTGACTCGGTGGATTGAGCTCCGGCCTGCGAACCAGATGATCGCGGTTCGATTCCCAGTCAGGGCACATGCTTGGGTTGCAGGCCAGTTTCCAGCAGGGGCCAGTTCCCTGCAGGGGATGCATGAGAAGCAACCATACATTGATGTTTCCTTCCTCTCTCCTTCCCTTCCCCTCAAAGATAAATAAATAAAATATTTTTTTTTAAAAAAGGAACACATTTTGAGAGTGGTAAACACTAGGAAGCTGATGAAACTTCAGTTTCCTGTGTAAATAANTCATAACCCTGTAGCTGGTGAGGTCCCTGATAGGTGTAACGTGTGTGATGTGAGAGACTTATACTTAGATGCAGCCCCCCTTGATCGAGCTTGGTTCAGAGGCAGTAGAATCTCTGTCCCTTTGTGAGTCGGTCAGCTCTGGGAAAGTCTCTAAGTAAGGCCAACCCCTTCAAACATCATGGCAACGCACCACAGACGGAATAATCAAGGAACACATTTTGACTCAGTGGATTGAGCGCCGGCCTGCGAACCAGACGATCGCGGTTCGATTCCCAGTCAGGGCACATGCTTGGGTTGCAGGCCAGTTTCCGGCAGGGGCCAGTTCCCTGCAGGGGATGCATGAGAAGCAACCATACATTGATGTTTCCTTCCTCTCTCCTTCCCTTCCCCTCTAAAGATAAATAAATAAAATATTTTTTTTTAAAAAAAGGAACACATTTTGAGAGTGGTAAACACTAGGAAGCTGATGAAACTTCAGTTTCCTGCATAAATAACTAAGATGAAATTTTTTTTTGGATCAGACACTCCCTGGGAAAATTGAGGAGTAGTGGCCCAAAGGCAAGGCTTTGAAAGGAATATAGGTGAGAGAAGTGGTTAATTAGAAAAGGAAATAGTTTGAATGGAATTCTTCTCCCAACTCCAACTTGTATAATAGTACATATTGATTTTTAAAATAATTTTTCTAAGTACACAGTAATAAATACTAAAGCTAGGATTCAGTTCTACAATCTCATGGTTTCCAAAGCTTAACATTTATGTTATGCTGCATTATCCCTCACTAACTTAAAAGTCGTGGAAGTATTTTGATATAAATACATATGTAAAATTATATATTGTCACTCATTTAGTTTGATAAAATTTTCAATTGGTTCTTACTGTATTTTATCTATATTCTTTTTTCTACAATTTATATATATTTTGCTTATTGAAATGCATGAATCATATTTGTTCTTCCCTAAGCATATTAAAAATGTAAACCTAATAGTCTTTTAGAGTCTGTAAGTTTATCGGAAAAAACATAAAACTACATATTGATTTCATTTACTTTTCTAGCTCTTTATCTTCTAATAAAAAATCAGGTTGCTGGTAAATAAACATGAGTGAATTCTTTCATATTAAATATACTCATATATCACCCTTCCATAATATTTTGAAAGTATCTTATTTAACAAAAAAAAATAGAGTTGAGACAGTTCCAAAAGGCAGAGCATGAGTTGAAATGGCAGCTGGGGTAGGATGGAGGAAGAAAGGGACAGTTAATAACCTCATAGTCCCATTTTTCCAAAATTTAAAACTTCTTTTTATAGCTCATCTTGATGAAGAAATAATCATAATAGTTAGTCCATTCTGTTGATTTGGCCAATGACATTCGAGAGGCAGTGGCATGTGACACTCTCCTGCAGAAGCTTGAAGAACTGTTGGTTAATCCACTATTGCCCTTGCCCATACCCAAGATAAGGGATGCTCCGATGCTCCGCCCCTCTGGGCTCGGGATTAAGAGCTAAATGGACTCAAGATGGAAAAGCAGCAAAAGTCAGAAACAAGAGATTACTGTGAAGTCACTGAGATTTGGGGAATCGTTTATCACGACAACCTGATTTGGCTAAGCCGACTACATATAAAGTGATACTCAAAATGAAATGCTGCTCTAACAAACAAACAAACAAAACAAAATATTGTCCTTAGAGTATCAGATAGTAGGTGGTGAGGAAATTATTAATGAAGGCTGGAAAGATAGTGACATGTTTCCAGTGGCAAAACAATTAGTAAAACTCATCTGTTGTGTCTTAGAAAGCAGATGATGCATCTAATATGTGTTTTGGCTTTTGCTATAGAAGTGGGAAAATAGGATATTAGTAGATTCAGTGGGCTGTATTTGACAAGGCATTACAAAATTAAATAAGTTCAAGAAAGATTTGAACAGATTGCAAACACATTTGGAAGACAATTGAGAAATTCTAGGAAATGTGGGATAGAAGATGAAATTGATGTCATTTCCAAATGATGCCAGTTTAATTCCAAAAATTAAAAGATATAACCAAGAAGGACTTTGAAAAACAATGGCTGATTACATCTTAGTTTCCTTATAACTCAAAGAACAAAAAAAGGAGGAAGAAAGCAATGAAGAGAGAAAGAAAACCGATGGGCATCTAGGCACCCAGCAAATCATTTGAATTAAATTCAAATAACTCAAGTAAGAAACTAATAGTATAGGTATCCTTAAAAAATGATAAACTCAAATCACTAGCAAAATATATTAGGAGAGAGAGAGAGACAAGCTTACTTTATTAAAAATGTGGGTTTTGCCTATTTACATGCAGAGTCCATTGTAGTCAAATATGTATAAAAAGCTGACTCAAGTTCTGAAGAGAACTGTGTGGTCATAAGAACCACTGACTAAAAGACCCAGTAACTGGTTAACTCACAAAAATGACCACCGCATTGTCAATCTTATACTGGTGAAAGCAGGTGGAAAAATCTGCTTAGCAACCAAGGAAGACTATTTTCTAATTTCCCTTCAGACGTAACTATGAAAGCAAATCTAAATAAAGGAACTAACAGTGAAGAAAACCCAAAGCCAAGGGAACAATTAGTGAGATGCTACTGCAAAGCCTGAGCAGAACGCAAGTCTAGCCGAGAGGGCCTACTTCCTTTCCTTTCCTGGTGCCCACTTCGATCCAATTTGAAGCTGAGGACTATGATTTGCCCTCTAGAGGCCCTTCAGTGTGACTGCAGACACGGGACAAAACAGGACAAACTTGGTTTGCATCAGGTGTTCAAGCATAATTATTAATAACATCCCCTTTTATTCTGATGATACATTACACAGTGCCCCTATTCTGAGTTGGGGCTAGCCTGTTCAAACTGTTTCACTCCCAATTCCAAATAAAAAGATATAATTTATTCCCAGGATGATCTAGAGAGTGAAACAAAGGCAGAAGTCCAATTAATTACAGGATTTTTTTCGGATGAGTTATGATGGTTATTTAATCTGGTCTATGAAGAATAAAAGCAGTGAGATACAACTTCCTCAACTTTACAGAAAAAGAGGTCAATATCAATAATAAATTATGAGTGCCAAATTGCTCTCCATTTTTAGGACCTAAGACTGAAAAGTTTCCATACTTGTCAAAAAGACATATGGGAATTTCTCTGCCTTAGAGAGACTCCCACACTGAGTTCCATTGTGATGTCTCTGCATTAGTGGTCTTTATTGCTAGAGCAAATGAAAATGCAATCTGAGGGGAGTGAAAAACTTGGAAAATCCCACACTGTTAGTAAATTAGGTCTTTTAAGAAAGGAACATCCTGGCAAGCCCAGATAAATCAATGTGACTCTAAGAAACAGCACTGAAAGGTAAGTGCACTTTCAGGGTTACACCTTTGTTCTCTTTACTTTCTCAGCTATTTGACTCCTGGTGAAGAAAATTTCTTTTGACTTTTTTTCTTTCATGATCTACAATTCACTACAAGATGGACTTAACTCACTGGAGTTTTAATTACAAAGCAACACAGTTGCTGCACAAAATGGCAACACTGTGTTACTGAACTACCTGGGCTGAGATGTGGCTGGAATCCTGTATTCCCTTTGCTTTATAAAGATGAGAAACTGACCAGGTGCCCTACCAGCAGGACTGCTTTCTGATAAAAGGTAATTAAACCTTACAAACAAAGGCAGTGATTTGAGTTCTTATAGAACCAAACTAGTTAACATAGGGGGGAACAGCATAATGACAGACACAAAAGCCGAATGAGTCACTGATGGGATTTTCAAATATTTCTTTTCCTTCTCATTATTTCTCCAAGTAAATAATTAGTTACCCTACTTCTTCCCTTGTCCAAATGAAAGGATCGCTGAAAATTAGAAAAGTAATGTACCTGCTAACATATGTGAGGAAAAGGAAAACAGGCCCTAGAGATTCAAACTGTGCACACTATTTTGGACGGCCAACTTCTCCAGTTTACCCAAGGACTGTCCCCTTGTCACCTAGTGAGTCCAGTGTCCCAGGAATACTTGATGGGGCTGGGTTGGGGGTGGATTCTTTAGGTCAGAACTTTATGAACAGTGTAAGTATCTAATCTGAATTATTTAAAACACAAAATGAAATCAGAAACATGTATCATGATACAATTAGTTTAAGCATATATATATATATATATATATATATATATATATATATATATATATACCTGAGGGGCCGAGATGGAGGCGTAGGTGGAAATAGTGCACCTCCTCACACAACCAAATTTAAGAACAATAAAGATTTAGAAACAAAAGCACAACCAAAACAGACAGAAAAGTAAACTGTACCAAAGTCTGACAACAATGAACTATTCATTCAGACGGGTAAGAGGGGCAGAGTTGGCCAGTGGGGAGGGGTCATGGCAGGAAAAGGCAGTGGTTGGCAGACCTGGGCATGGGAAGAAAACGAGCTAACCCCATGAGGCTCGCAAGGCGGCTGGCTGACCGCGGACACATTTGCGCCCAGATAAACCTGGCAAAAAATGGGCGGTGAGTCAGACCACACAACCCAGGGCCCCAGTAACAGGAAATAAAGCCTAAAAGCACCGATTGGAAAAATTTGGGGGGTTTAGGTGCCAGGAGATGTGCCCAGCCTCACAGGAGAGTTTTTGGGAGAGACGCACAGGGTCCTAGAATGCACACAAGCCCACCCACCCAGGAATAAGCACCAGAAGGGCCCAGTTTGTTTGTGGGAAGTGGCAGAAGGGACAGAAATCTGAGAGAGAGCCCAACAAACACCATTGCTCCCTCTCTGACCCTGTCCCCAGTCACAACCCAGCAACTGGGTCGCCGGGCCCTGGTGAACACCTAGGCCTCCACCCCTTGTATATAACAGGCATGAACAAGCCAAAACAATGACTCAAGCAGAAGAACAGCTCAAAGCCCCAAAGCCAATACTTCTAAGCAACAAAGAGATAGCCAACCTATCAGATGCACAGTTCAAAATACTGGTGATCAGGATGCTCATAGAACTGGCTGATTTTAGTCACAAATTAGATGAAAAAATAAAGGCTACACTAAGTGAAATGAAGCAAAATGCACAAAGAACCAATAGTGATGGAAACAAAACTGGGACTAAAATCAATGGAGTGGACCAGAAGGAAGGAAGAAACAACCAAACAGAAAAAAAATGAAGCAGCAAGAATTCAAAAAAATGAGGAGAGGCTTAGGAACCTCCAGGACATCTTTAAACATTCCAACACCTGAATTATAGGGGTACCAGAAGGGGAAGAGGAAGAGCGACAAGTGGAAAACTTATTTGAACAAATAATAAAGGACAACTTCCCCAGTCTGGCAAAGGAAATAGACTTCCAGGAAATCCAGGAAGCTCAGAGAATCCCAAAGAAGTTGGACCCAAGAAGGAACACACCAAGGCACATCATAATTACATTAGCCAAGATTAAAATGAAGGAGAGAATTCTAGAAGCAGCAAGAGATAAGGGAACAGTCACCTACAAAGGAGTTCCCATCAGACTCTCAGCTGATTTCTCAAAAGAGACCTTCCAGGCAAGAAGGGGCTGGAAAGAAGTATTTCAAGTCATGAAATGCAAAGACCTACAGCCAAGATTATTCTATCCAGCAAAGCTTTCATTTAGAATGGAAGGGTAGATAAAGTGCTTCTCAGTAAAGTCAAGTTCAAAGAGTTCATCATCACCAAGCCCTTATTATATGAAATGTTAAAGGGACTTATATAAGAAAAAGAAGATGAAAAATATGAAGAGTGAAAGGACAGTAAACTAACAGTTATTAACAACCACACCTAAAACAAAAGCAAACTAAGAGGACAGCTAGATCAGGAGGGAAGCCACAGAAATGAAGATCACATGGAGGGTTAGCAATAAGGGAGTGGGAGGAGGAGAAGGAGGAAAAAGGTACAGAGAATAAGTAGCATAGACAGTAGACAGAAAATAGACAGGGGGAGGGCAGGAATAGTATGGGAAATGTAGAAGCTAAAGAAATTGTAACACATGGTCATAAACTACATGGGGAGGGGATGTGGGGAAGGAGGTGTGCAGAGGGAAGGAAACGAAGGGGGAAAATGGGCCAACTGTAATGGGGTAATCAATAAAATATATTTTAAAAAAGAAAAATAAATGGGCAATATGATTTAAAATAAATAAATATATCTAAAAAATTTGGCTATTAAATAAAGTCCTAATGTCAATAACTGCTTCCTGGTCACTTACTTAAAAAAACTAGAATGAGTCACTATTGCAAAACAAAATTTTTTTTTATTTTTGTTCCGTGACTATTTCTTTGCTTCTTTCCAAGTTCTGCTGTCTTCTCCCTGCGTCTCACTTTGCTTTCATCTCAGAAGCTTTGTGCTTTTCTCTTTCTGTTTATGAGGCCCACTGGCTTCCTGCCTGTCTGTCTCCTCTCAAACTCTCATACTCTATGATTCTGATCATACCATAGGGAAAAATACATGTCTTATAATATTCTGAGGAGCAAGTAACTTTCTGATCAGCATCCAAATTGAAAACTCACTTTCTCCATTGGCCAGGGTCATGGAAACCACTGTAAGTTCTACAGGACTTGTGTGATAATCTTATACACACTTTTGGCCTCAAAAATTTCAGATGGAGCTCTCCTTAATGATTTCACTCAGGGTCATGTGAGACACATGTGCTAACCTTTAAATATGTGTTGTTTGTTAAAACATCCATGTGTACATATTCATCTCTGTGTTTTCTTTTTAAACCAGTTTTTATACTATATATTTCAGTGTTTATTCAAATTTTTAGATAAATTTTATAATTTTTGATTGCTTTCTCTCAAAGTAGTTTTGCCTTTTTCTCTTTAAGAAAAAACAGCCACTTTTCACAATAAAAGTCTCATGTTTTACTACTAATCAAGTATGCAGAGCACTTTATATTTTTATCTTAAACTGGTTTCATCAAAATAAAACTCTGTACCACACACACAGTCCCTCAGTATCAATAAATATTAATTATTTGGGTATTCTATAATTAATGGGAATTAAAATTTTTATTTATCAAAGGTAATTTTAAGTAAAGATTACATCTAACCTTTTTTGTTTGTTCTATGTTTTGCTAATTTCTCACAATGAATATCTGTACCATGTCACAAGATTTTAATTGGGTTTTAAACTATATTTGCATAAGAATAGTAACTGTGATAGGAATTTAAACTGGAAAATGGTATACATATAGAGATAAACAACTTTAATAGAGAAATTTTGTGTCAGGCATAAAGTCTCAAAACAAAGTCAGTGTTCCATGTAGCTAATGCTGTGTTTTGCCATGTGTAATTCACACATTTTTGCTCCAATTTTTGAGGGGAAAATAAGGATGCACATTATACATTTGTAGTACTAATTCCATATCTATATAAATGTTTAATTTTTTATTTATGCTTATGCATTAAAAGTCTAACTCTAGAAAGGAATAATGATATCTGTATGCAAAATAATACCCTGGAGTACAATAATGAGTTTTGCTTCTAAATATAAATAAATAATTGAATTACAAGTTTAAAACAAAAGATGTTTTCCTGAAAGTTTAGACCAAAAATGTAGGTGTGGATTATACATGGCAAAATATGGCAGTCATTTAAATATAAACCATAAAAATAAAGAAACAAACTGACAAGCAAGAAAAATAATAGTAAGCTCTCTGCTTAACTCTATATGTATATCATTATGAACAAAATAAACCAACAAAGTAGAGACAAATTTGTGGGTACATAGAACAGATTGACAGCTGTCAGAGGGGAGGAGGTTGAGGGCTGGGTGAGAAAGGTGAAGGGACTAAGCAAAGAAAAAAGAGAAAAACTCATGGACACAGACAAGAGCATGGTGATTGCCAGAGGAAAAGAGGGAAGGCGGAAGGTAGAAGAGGGTAAAAGGAAGATAAGTCATGATGGAAGGAGGCTTGACTTGGGGTGGTAAACATACAATACAATATACAGATGATGCAGTATAGAGTTGTATACCAGATACCTATAAAACTTTATTTAAAAACTACCACCCCAATAATGTTTTAAAAAAGGATATTTTTTAAAAGAATATATCAAGTCTGGGGAATAGATGGAGTATTTCTATGTAGTTTGGAAATATTTTAACAAATGCAGGAAACCTTTCTTTAAAACAAACAAGCAACCAAACTTTATTGCAAATATCCTACACACCAAATGGAGAACACACACACTCTCATCTGGATCAACCAATGATCTGCTCATCCTCCCCATATGCAGAACAACACCTTGGGCTTTTGTGTTCCAAGGGGATACTGGTTGACTTGAAAAAAAAACAAAAAAGTAACAAGATGGAAATAATGTTTCCCAGGTTAAATTGCCATCTTGAAGTCTTGAAGACTTGTTTTGTTTACAACTGAAGATTTCTAAGGCTCCTCAAGCGAACAGTCCACAGAACATAGAGCTGATCTGCAACTTGCTGGAGCTGACTTTGCAGTCTAAGGGAATTACAAACACAGAGAAGACATCACTACATGAGATTTATCCTCTCAACAAATGTTTTAAGTGTGTGGTATTGTTAACTATAAGCATAATGTTGTCGATTTCTAGTACACTTTCATCTTGCATAACTGAAACTTTGTACCCTTTTAATGACATCTCATTTTAACCACTAAGACTTCACAAGGCCTTTCAAACCTTGCTACTCAAATGTGATCCCTAAGCAGTTCCAGGCCCAAGCTAGGGCCTTACAAAAAGACGGGGGTCTCAGCCCCACTCTCACACTTGCCCAATTGGAATGACCTGCCTTGTGAACAAGATCCCCATCTGAAGGTACATTGATGTTTGAAAACCCTGTCTTTAAAACACTGCTTGACGTTATGCCTCTCAGGCAAAACACCTTACAGAGAGGGAACATGTCCTCTGCTGCGGGATAGTATGATGAAATTTGTGAAAATAATGTCTAAGTCTTTAAATCTGTGATTTCAGGTTACTGTTCTTGTTGATGAGTCATTCTGAAACTGAAACACAAACATTGCCCTTAAAAGAAGAATCTTTTTTTCCCCCAGAAAACCTTGAAGTTGTTTTCTCCTAATGAGCCTGCGTGTTTGTATAGATAATCCTGCTTCTGTAGACTTACCTGGAGAGTGCCCTGCCGGTGAGTGTTTCAAAATGTGTTGATACTATCCAGTGTGGCCATGCAGTTCTGCTCCTTTATGTTCATTATTTTCGTTGCTTTTTGATCCATGGTTGTATATATTGTTTGTCCTGTAATACTAAACAATCCGGGGGGAAATTCTAAAAGCATTGTTCACAGCAAATAACTTCCTTGGTCTGATTTGAGAAAAAGACCATAAATGTGCTCTCTTATTCCCTCAGAGATAGAAGATAGGAAACACCATTGGAAGTCATTTTCTTCAGGAACCATTTATATGCAGATTTAGGGAACTTTTTTGGCAGAGAAAACTAGTTCGAATATGAATGTCACCTGGCCATTCTCTGAAGTCAACAAGTAGGGAAGTATGAGGAGACAAACATATTCCCCTAACTTTGCACCAAGCTTATGTGGTTTCTCAATTCCCCTGACAGTTCTCAGACATGTGACTTTAGACAAAAATATAACAAAACTGGGTATAAATTCTGAAAAAAGTATAACTTAAAATGTACTTTTTCCCCACTTATCTTTATTTTTTTCCTAAATCTATTTTTAATATTCTATTTCTAAAGTGATTTTGGGCAATAAAATGAGGAAATTCTGAAAACTTATGGTGCGTTATTAGCCTACCATATTCACCACAATTATGCTTTGTCATTAGACATTTTGCTAGTCTTTTTTATTAAAAAAAATAAAAGGTTCCCTAAAATTATTGCTCAAAGGAGGACTGTTCAGGTTTAACCATATTTTCTAAACTGAAAATTGGACATAAAAATGACTGAGAGGAGTCTGTTTCTGCCTCTGTTTAGTTGGGAGAGGATGAGCCCAGAAAGTCAGTGCCCTCTGAGCACGGACACCAGGGGGAACGATCATTGTTTACCCCTGGAGTTGCCTGACTAGGCTGAGCCTACAGCAAGCCCAGCCCATTTTCTAATCCCTTTAGTCAACTAAATTGCTGGAACCTTTTCAAGACAGCTTCATGATTTTACTCTCATACTTCTAGCAATAGGAAATAAGCTGTAGTGTTAAGAAAATCAGAAACTAGTAATGCTTATGTCTACCTAGCATAAGAGTCTTCCAGTGTTAAAATAAGCAGGAAATGTAAAATATAAGTGTCCAGGTAATCATCCTAATTTAATAAGCAAAACTTAAGTAGCACCATTGCAATGCAGTTCAAACTGCTAGCATTTAGACATTTTATCTAATCTCTTGAAACTACTAACATGCTCACATTTTAAGTAAAGATGATGCTACTCTGTGTCGAAGGAAGAGTGCCTTAAAATAGGGTCTAGAATGAGGGCAGTGACTTCTCTCTCTCCCATTCCGGACACAACTATTCCAGATGCAAGTACCGTACATAAACGTCCATGCCTTACAATGTAAAAAAAAAAAGGCGCATGTGCATGTAATACCCACAGTGAGGGCTTTCTTGTGTTTTTAATAAAAGAATTAAACTTTGCAGAAAGTGAAAGGAAAAGTTGTTCTTTAAAAAAAATAAAATATCACAGTATAGGTAATACCTGTGGGGATTCAACAGAACTTGAAAGACTACTTTTAAGTATTCTTGATCTAAATGATCTAAAGGGACTGTGAGAATTAATGAATAGTAGGTTGCAGGCTAGGTCAACACAGAACTTCTCTACCCTATTACCCCAGAAAGTTTTTACTGTGGAAGCACTTTCTTATCTCACTGTCTGGGCTTTATTCAGTTGGATATTTGCATTTCAAATGGTCATTTAAATATAAGACAGTTTACGGAACTCTAATGGAATTACAGAAATAAAGGCATTTATTTTTCAAAATATGCCAGAATTCCTTCTATTAGAGAAATTAATTTGAAATGTAAATTATATAGGAAAGAAGGGGAAGGGCGAGTCCAGGAACATGTATGAATAAGTCATGGACATAGACAGCAAGGTGAGGACAGACTGTGGGAGTGGGGGGTGGGCTGGAACTAGGAGGGCAAAGGAGGAAATATTGAGACAACTTTAATAATAAAAAATGTAAATTATGTAATTTTATTACATATTAATAGAGCTCCTGTTTTGTGTAAAATATGATATTAGGCCCTAGAGAAAGAGAAATGAAGCAGAAGGCTTGGCCATTGCTGCTCTGCAGTTAACATCAATTAATCAGCAAAAAAGAAGAGCAAAAATTATTTTAGTAAAATTATAAACAATAACTCATAACAAACTTATAATACTTAAATATATCTCAATTACTACCTGTGAAATAAAAAGAACTGGTAGTATCATAAAGCCACATATTCTAAATAGGAAGAAATTATGTAGTATACAAAGATGCAATATTTGGATGAAAAAAACAAGCCAGCCTTGACTCTCTTCAATTAGTCAGTAAATTTGCTTTCTAAAGGACCAAACTGCACACACTTTGGCTTTGTGGGTCAGTCAGTTTCTGTAATAACCATTCAGCATTATCACTGGAGTGCAAACGCAGCCATAGACAACAGGTAAATATTGATGGATGTAGCTGTGCTCCCATGAAACCACATTTACAAAAATAGTCAGGGGGCTACATCTGGCCCAATGGCAATAGTTAGCAAACCCCTCTCTACACAGGGTTTGAATGCCCTCTTGAAAGGCTACACTTTCAGGGATCATTTCTGTAGTTTGTTGAATTACCTCTTGAAAAGTGAATTCCTGCATGACAGTGTCTGTTGGTTGTGATACTTGTGTATATGATAAGCAAACCACCCCCAAATGTGGTCCTAAAGACTAGAACTTTTTCATGAGTACATTTTGTGCTGAGTAGTTATTTAACGGAATATTTAATAGCCTAATTGAGGAATATAAAATACTAGAGGATATATTTTATATGACAATTTTATATAGCCTAGAGAGATAAACTAGATAAGTTACAGCATTTTTCCATTTCTGTTTTCTGTTTTTTCCATGACTTATTCAAGATGAATTAATGAAACAGCTTCTTACTTAGATTCCATCTATTGAAGTTTAATGTGTTACAACAACTAGTCAGAATAAATTATTTCTTTCAAATGACAAAAATAATTCATTTTATATTTTCTTAAAAGAGATGTATTGCAAGCACATACATGCAAAAAAATCTAACTAAAGATACTAAAATCCATTGAAAATACCAGCAGCTTCCTTAAATTAAAAGCTATATTTAGCACCTCTGATTTAATTCAGAATTTACCACACAGAGTACATTTTTTCACTCACTAGAAAAGTATAAGATTAAAATATTATAGCTTTTAGTTAAAGATAAATGATCAGGAAGGGTCAAAGAAAAACCGTATGAAATACTTGTAGTAAAGAACTAAATATCTACCCTGTAAGTGAAGTGATAAAATTGTGCTTTGCGTTGCAGATGATATTGTGTTTCTTGTAGTTAATTTCCAAATGCTGAAAAGGCAACATTGTACTTTGAATCTGTAACATTTGATTAGCAAAAAAAAAAAGTAATTTCTAAGTGGATAACTGTAAAGGTTTAGTACACATAAATTTTACAAATAACAATAAAAGTTTGTGATATATCAAAAGTAAGTTATAAATGGATGAGCTATATGTCTACTTAGATTCATGGCTTTTGAAGCTTTATAATTACAGCCATTAACAAATTTATGAGAATGAAACTGTTTTAAACTCTTCACTGAAGGATCCTAGAGCTTTTAAAATAAGTTTAAACAAGATGTTTTTAACACTTATTCTTCTAAATGAGAGAGTGAATTTAAAGAAGTTTAGTAATATACATTATAAAAAACTAAGAAAATATTTAAGACTCTATGCCTCTACAAATGTTCATGTGTGATCTAACCTTTGCAATTGTACATGACAAGTGTACATAGTCTTTCTTGAATATCAGCCTGCTCTGCATACTACACAATGAGGGTGCTGGGCTTTGTTCCAATTAGAACTGTTTCACTAATATTCTTAACATTCAAACAACCTAAAATTCAGAACATGAGTATTAAGTTATATTGACCCACTTGAGATTATGTTAGGGTTTAACATTCAATTAAACCTCATCTAACTAAACCTAACCTTACCTAACTAAACTTATTATTAATTAAACCTTATTGAAATGTATATTTATTTCTAATATATCTTCAGTATTGACATTAGTCCTGAATTTAAAAGAGTAGAATATTTTTTTAACATTTTATTTGTTTATTTATCTTTAGAGGGGAAGGAGAGAGGGAGAGAAACATCAATGTATGGTTGCCTTTTGTGCGTCCCCTGCTGGTAGTTAGCCTGCAAAGAACCGGCCTGCAACCCAGGCATGTGCCCTGACTGGGAATCGAACTGCGATCGTCTGGTTCACAGGCCCGCGCTCAATCCACTGAGCTACGCCAGCCAGGGCAAGAGTAGAATATTTTTAAAGAGATACAGTATTATTACATTTTTCTCATGATTTCCTTTTCTATGGCATAGTTGCTTCTGAGTTTTCATGTGTTATGAAACTATCCAGTGGCCAAACAAGGTGAATATATGTAGAAAAACTGTGAATATTCTGTGAATATTAGTGAATTGGTTGAATGGATTCCACAATGTCAAAATGCAGTTTGTGATGAATGTGTATTTACCAGGCAGAATTTTATGACTTTTGGATACCTCCAGAACTACCAACTTCATAAGGTAAAGCAAAGTGAATTATTGAAATTTTACAGTTAATTATATTCAACAATGTATGGAGTTTAAATTCAAATTCCACAGTTATCTTTGATTTTTAATCTTGTTTCTCATGCAGATCTGTTTCTTCAGCTGGCCCAATGGAGAAACTAGCTGGATAATTTTGGCAATCTCTGTTATAGTCTCAAAACTCTGTACCTTTAAAATTAAGTATTATCAATTCAGTTTCTGGTTATTTATAACTTCTTTACATAATACAGATAGGTATGCTTCACTATTAGGGTTTTGTGATTTAATTTTCTTGTCAGTGACCTCCAAGTAAATCACAATACATATTTTATTAAGTTAAGTCCTAATAAAACTAATTATTCCTTAAGAAACCAATTATTCCCTATTGTATGGGGCCAGGCCATTAGTGAAATATCTTAAGTGAAAAATTAATATAAGAAATAGCAAGAATAGACACTGGCTTATATAGGCATGTATTTTGAGATATGGCAAAAGCCTTTGCTTATCTGAATACTTGAATACTTTGTTTCAATTTAAATACATTATAAATAGTTCCAGAACTAGAGATAATTTGCTGGATAAAATAATCATTAAATACGGACATATTATATGCAATATTGGGGAAAAATTATTATATTTCGAATGATCTTTCCCTATTTTTAAAAATGAGTTGCTTCTACTCTTATCTAATGAACTTCAGCTCACGGATTATTCTTGGAGAGAAACACTAGAAGTCTTGTTTTAAATTTATTCATTTACTTATATCTCCATTAGCATTACATGCTAACTTACAAGAAAACTCTGGCAGCTTATTTTGGTTAAATTTAAGAAAACTCTATTAGATTATAAGCTACTTTTATTTTTATTATTATGTCCACAGCATGGGTGGGTGTCCTTCTTGAAATGAATTGTCTAGAAAAGATATATCATAATTATATAGAAACCACCCAGAGTGAAAAACAATCATTAAAGATATCAGAAACGAAAAAAAATCCTCTTACAAAGCCTAAGAAAAACAGTGTCCAGAGCATTAGACCAATACAAATGTTTTCTTTTCAATGGTTATTAAATTTGTTTTGTGTTTTTGTACAAGCAAGAAAGTAATTTGTTTTATAACAGTAAAGAGTACATTTAACTCCAATTTTTCAATTATTTGCGAATTTTCCCACTATTTTCAAACTGGCACATTTTACTAAATTGATTAAACGTGAATATTATTTAGTGGATGGAAAATATAATCTCAAGGACTAAAAGAAAACATGTACCATATCATTGTTTCCATGGCTGTCAAGATTTCATAATTATTCTCCATCATTGCACGAAAGTGAGCATCAGCAGCTTCACGATGTGGAGCACCTGCACGAGGGAGGTCTATTTCATGTTTCTCCAAATATGATTTCTTTAGAAGCAAATTATGATACTTCGAGCCTAGTTAAAAAATAGAATTTTCTTAAGATATAACATAGTGTGTTCAGCTTTTTACAGTAAAATTGGGAATCATAGAATTCATTTATGAAGGAGTGATGAGAGAGAGGATCATCCCAACGATGCTATCATTGGAAACTACTACAACAGTCAAGCTGGCCTGTGTCCGCCAGCGAGAGAGACGCCCTAGCGATGCGTGCCAAGAGCAAGGGCAGCATGCTCCAAAGGGAAACTGGCACGCATTTGATTTACTCACGTTGGAACAAAAAGGTGGCATCTGGAAATAACTTAGAAGCAAATTAGTTGTGCTTTTGGTATGAGAAATGCTTTAATTCAAACTGAGCTAAAGTTGAAACAATTTAAATGGCCAGAGAGAATGCAGTTGTTTTGTTATTACACCACTTCCTGCTGATGATGACATTGTGCTAGGATATCACTTCCGAGCATAGAAGCATCATTGTTTTAGTAGAGAGTTTCCAATATGTGTAGCGTTTGTCACATGTAGCACATCTGCTACAGTCCAACTGTGGCAAATTGATGCTCCCCACTCCACAGGGACCCGGGTACGAGGAGGTGGTCTGCGCGTTATCATGAATCACAACAGCATTGTATTTCATGGCTTCTAATCACCGAACAAGAAAATGTTTTAAGGATAACTCCTCACTCTACCTCGTCTCCTGCATACAGTTCCAAACATGCGCAGATTGCAATTCTGATAGACACCGATGGATTGGGTTACACTGGAAGGCACTGGTACTTTCATAAGTCAAACACTAGCAATTTCATGTAGTTCAAATTTAATGTGAAATATGTTAAATTCTGAGTGGGATTCTATTTTCAAGAATCACTACTCAGAGATCACAGCCGAGGACAAACAGCACGAGGAACAACACAGTCCAGGTTCTGAGACTGGCTGGTCCTTGCTGAGAGGGCAGCCAAACCAAAGGACGGGCACTGTCCCTGTTCCCCACATTCCTGGGCAGCAAAGGAGGATGACTGAGAAGGAGATTAAATAGCAAAATCACATTTTCAGTCAATTCGGTGTTTTCTAAAAGAAAATGCAATATTCTTTTTCCTCATATTAAATATAGTGCATCTCCTCCATATACACAGTCAAGTATAGAGCCCATACCAAAAAAGGAGTTGTTCATCAAATTAAGGAGTAATTATGGTAAATATTATTTACTTTTTTGTTGCCTGAATTGATATCATTAAGATGCCCAACTTGCTGCTGGAAAAGTGCCTCCCAAAACAAATACGTTGAAGCCATAACCCCCAATGTGATGGGATTTGGAGATGGAGCTTTGGGGAGGTGATTAAGTTTAAATGAGGCTATGGAGGTGGGGTTATCTTGATAGAAATAACGTCCTTATAAGAAGAGATATCAAAGAGCTTTCTCTCTCTCTCTCCCCCCTCTGCCCCTCTCTCTTTCTCTCTTTACCATGTAACCACACAGACAGAAGGTGGCCTTCTGCAATCCAAGATGGGAGTTCCCACCTGAACCTAACCACATTAGCAACCTGATCTAAGACATTCAGCTTCCAGAACTGTGAGAAAATAAGTCGTTGTTCAAGTCTATGGTGTTTGACACAGAAGGCCAAGCAGACTAATACAAAAACCTTCAAAACAGATGATGAAAACCAGAGCCACTGTCTCAATTTTTCAATTGTTATGGAAGATAGATTTTATCTTTGCTGACTGTACGTGAATTTGGGAATAATGGAAGGTGGGTAAGATTGGAGGCTACAGTCTCTCCTGGAATCATAGTCCTATGAGGCTCCAGGTACTATGCTTGCAGGTCAATTTCAGTCAATACATCTAGCCACAGGAAGGACCACTGGTGCAGGAGAAATCAAACAAATGGACAGTGATTCCAGCTGGTGCCAACACAGGGAAGGAGATCTATCTCACAGGAGGAGAAACCCCACACCCAAGTCTGGTCGGTTTCAAATATTAGATTGATGATCTTAAGCATCAGGAATAAGTTTTAAAATGAAATTATTCTGTTATAGGAAATAAACAGAAAAATAGGGACTCAGACTGATATATCCATTATCAATGAAGTCTGCTACCCAGAGTGAAAGGCAGTAGCCACAAGGTTGGTGACAATTATTGGGAAAAGTAAAATTGCTACATGCTAATAGACTCACAATTTGAAGCTCTATTCTAAAGCATATATACTAAGGTTTTAGAGCATAAATATACTCTGGTATTATGGGTATTTGTAGGAACATTTATTGCTTGTCATTCTTTTAATGTGTAGTGCTCTGAATTCTATAAAAACAATTTCTATAAAATTATTTCTCAGGAGTTGATGCTAGACAAATAAAAACATCTTTGAATGTGTTGCAACCAAAGGTACCACTGAGTCAGTTTCTGTATCCAACAAGCATTAATTGAGTGCTTTCCGCTAATATTTCAAAGAAGAAAAAGGATATAATCCCTGACATTAATAAATTCAAAATCTGGTAGGAGAGACCAGAACTCATTCAAACAATGGATTTTAATGATTAAAGATTTATATGATACACTTTATTTCTTGTCTGATACATTGTGTTACCATCCTATTAATATTATACAAAAGCATGCATTTTAATTGTCTATGCAAGCATGCTAATAACACATATATTCCAGGAGAGAAATTATATTCCAGTTAATGGATTTTTTTAGGAAACCAATGTTTTGCACACATATAACATATTTTTATTTAATATATCATTACAAACAGTTTCTAAATGAAATAACAAGAATCATTAGGCACAGAATGCATAATCAGGATCATAATTATTTACTCTCACTTCTAGTTATTCTATTTTCTTGTTTACCTCACTACAAGTCAAAAATTTTGAGTGACAATTTGTGACTTTATTTATGAAGTTTATGCTATTAAATTACACCTAATAATTTTCTAAATCAATCCTACTGTTGACATATAAAATTATTTATATAAGTATCCCAAAATTTCCAAAGCTTAGGCTTTCAAAATCATAAACATTTGGGTGATGATTCTCCTCCATTTTGCCTAATTCATTAACTTCATTAGCACCTAATTAGTCAACTGAGCAAGAAATTACAAATGGATTTTTTGTTTGTTTGTTCCTCAGCTCTTCTGGACCCTACAAATTAGCAAAAGGAGTGGTAATCATCCTTTAAATAAATGGTTTGGACTATCCATGTAGGAAAGAGACTCTGTGAAGCCTGAATTCACACTTAGTGCAGAAATCTTGTTGGACTTTGCTTACAGTTAAAGTATGGCGGACTCTACTGGCAAAGCAGTAATGCCACTTCCTCTGGGCTTCAGTTGGTCACTCCTGAAAATGCAAAGGAACAAGGGTAACTCCAAAGGACTCTGAAACCTCACAGGGTGCCGTTTTAGAGTCAAATACACAATACAAGTGTGCCTCTATGAGGCAAGTTGGCTGCGGTATTTGAAATATACTTAGTTTCACTGGGTTTTAGCAGCCCGTTTCATGTTACATTAATTATAAATAAATATCAGTAGCAAATAAAATTACTATTCAATATTGTTTTGTACTTCTCTGTCATGCCTGTCAGTAAATGGGTTGGAATTTTGATAGTGATTTTACACAAAGCTTGGTTAGCACCAGTGCAGTTGGCATGATAGTCCTGAAATTACATCATAATTTTAGAAGCAATACAGCCACTGTATGCTTGCATTATAATATAACTATTGGGGTTTTTGCAGGTTACATATATCCTAGGCATTCTTAGAGTCATTTCAGTTTATGTAGAGAAACTTCTACATGAAATCTACTAGGATAATGCTCAGTGGAAACAAATTTTAATAGGTTAATTTAAAAATTACTTATATGTTTACTTTCAAAATTAATGATCAGGAAAAACAAAGTCCCTTAACTTTTTCTGATAAATTTATAGATCAGTAAACAGAAAAGCCTTAGTGTTGAATATAGAAAACTAACCAAAACACAAAACATTTATAGTTTTCTATAGTGGCCATTTATTTGCATGATAACAGAAATCAATTTTAAGTTCGCACTAATTTAAAATATCAGTAGAACATTTTTAGATTTTTTTCATAACATCAAGCTTCACATGGAAGAGTCAGATCAAGATTGTCCATGAAGACTAAAATAAAATTAAAATAAGTTGGATTAAGAGTTGACACACCAATGACCAAAAACCCACAAAACCATGAAACAGTTCTATGGACTAAAATTTAAACAAGTTGTATGCCCTTTGTCCTGGAATATTTTTTTAATTAATCAGAGTCTTTATAAATAGTTACCAAATATTTGAAATCATCATCACAAATATTATGACATAAAAAGAGAGTGGAGATTTTTTGTCAAAGCTTCATAATACATAGCCTTATACTTAAAATGCATTCAGCAGAGTTATTAAATATTATAATTCATGAGATCACTTATTGTCTTGCTACCTCACAATTGGCTCTGTCAGAGTCATTTATCAAGGACTCAGAGTTATACATGGGCTGCCTGCTAGTGTGATTTCAGAAGCATACCTCCTAGGCTAAACCAAGCTGTGCAAAAATGTTTGGAATGATTTTACCAGAGGACAGACAACTCTGAATGCATTAATAAAGATAAGGCTTAAAATGTAAATACTAATGGTGGAGGCAATACATTAAATGAGGTTTGTAATAAGGTACACATGATGGCTCTTAGATTCCCCCCCCACCCAAGAGTCCATTTTCGTAGTTGAAGAGAGCGATGGTAGATTCAAAATGAGGCCAGAAGTACCTTGGACTAACCTGGGGTGGAAGCTGGGGAGTGAATGAAGCTGTTTGTAAAACAACATCAGGGAAGTTAAAAGAAAGATGGACGTTGAAATCTAAAGATAAGGAGACACATAGAAATTCATCTACTTGTGTGACTTCAATTATCACCTCCATTTGTGTCACTCCCAAATTTAGTTATCATTTATTACCTCCTACCTGTATTCTAGTTGTATCAGATGTATCTACTATTAACTCAATCTCAATAAATAAAGGGCATTTTGGTCTAAAATTACAATAAACAAACAGCATTTTTCCAGCTGTTAGAAAACCAGTTTGATCACAAGAGAAAAACATTCACCCTCTCATTTTAAGTCAGTATTTGTACAATTTATCCTCTCTATTCCTTAATCACTCATATGTATTTATATGTATACATCACTCAAATACATATGAGTGGTTACATTTATTTCTCTAAAATTTAGTTTTCCATTCCTCTCCATATTCACATCCATCATGTTACCCAGTCTTCATTTCACATGTCCAAATCAGTGAACTGTCTCCTATTTGCTCCTATCTTCAGTACCCTAAAGTTACACACGTTTAACCACTCGGTTAGGTAAACTTCCTTGAAACATTCTTTTCTCTGGGTTGGCTCCATGCTCAAAAATGTGTGATAGCTTTAAATTGTCAACTTCTTCCCATAAATAGGGTTTTTACTATTCCTTAATATACAGATCATACTCTTACTATATACTATACATGAGGTACATTATATATAACACATCTTACATGTATAAAACCTGTTCCACTTATTTGCCTATGAAAATTACTCTCTTTAAACTATTTAGCTATTAAAATTTTATAATCCTTAAAGATCCAGTTTGTCTTTCTCCTTCCATGATATTCTCTTCACTCAGCTTTTCCCCTTGAAGTCCTGTTCCATTCCATCAGCGCTCACCCACTGTAAGCAACTCTCTCTAATGGCTTCACACGCCACTTCCCTCTTTGTTTTCTTTGAGGACAAGCGTGGCATCCACATTATTTTTTGTATACTGTACAACACAAACGCAATAATGGCTACATATCTGGTGCTAATGTTTATTATCTTACATACTGATTTCCACTGAATTTAGGGCTAAATTTCTAGAGTAGATAGAAATCAGTTGTGAGGTCCATTAATAACTTTTTGACTTCCACAAAAATGTTAAAGCCCAATAGATAATCATGTCTTGTCATTTACTTAGGATTTACACCCTCACTTTTACCTCTCTTATCCCCAAAATAGGAGACCTAGATGAACACTAAATTTTCTCCATTTCCTGAGATTTTATGATTCTGAAACTGGATCATTCATATGAGAAAGCAAAACTAAAGTCAAATCAGCTTTCTAGGTGAACATGATCCATATAGAAAAATTCTGAGCCAGGTTGCTAGAAAATTTTCAAAACAAAAAATATACAAATAAATATATAATGGATTTATCATATTATTACGTATAATAATCTGAAATGTAAAAATGATATGTTGGCAAGATTGGTAGCAAGAATGATTATAAGGAGCTAGACTTATGATACAATATAAGCATCAGCCTAGTTATTAAAAACAAAGAAAAAGTTTAATAAAAGCATTTAAAATTTGATTCAAAATAAAGGTAAAGCATAGTCACCATTATTACACATTTGTGTTCCTTCAGAATTGCATGTGCTCTAATGAATACTATTGCTTTAAAAGTTGAGAATATTAGTAGCAGTAGGAGTTCAAAAAGTAGTAGGAGTTCAATTCTGTTATGGCATATACATGATAAGTCATGTAACTTATTAAAGTTTGTGTTACTTTAGAGAAAGTCATAAGAACTTTTTTCTAGACATCTCAGAGGAAGTTGTAATAACTGGTAACACCGCAGCTGCAGCTTCTAGGGCCAGGCGTGGAAGAGAGCATGCCATTGGAAAGTCGACATCTGGCAGCTGCTCTCGTTCTGCAACCAGAGAGCAGGCTGACCATCTACAACAGGATCTTTTCTAAGGTCAAGGGTTTTAGGAAACTAGTCCCTCCCTGGCTGCCCTCATCCTATACCTATCTGGTAGAGATTCTTGGACAGGAGAATGCCAGTGAAAAGGAAATCAGTCTGTTCCTTTTCTCCTGGATGGACAAAATTAGAATGTCTGTTTTCTCCCTTTTATATTCTAACACTGGGCCATGCCTTGCTTTTCTTCCTATTCTACCCCATTCTCCCTCTTCTGACTCTTCCTTCTCATTTCCTAAAGAGGGAAAGATTTATGAAAAGTTATCTTTGTAGCCCTGGCTGATGTAGCTCAGTAGATTCAACATGGGCTGGGAACCAAAAGGTCACCAGTTCAATTCCTAGTCAGGGCACATGTCTGGGTTGCAGGCCAGATCCCCAGTAGGGGACACATGAGACACAACCACACATTGATGTTTCTCTCCCTCTCTCCTTCCCTTCTCTTCTCTCTAAAAATAAATAAATAAAATCTTTTTAAAAAGTTACTTATGTAGATTTTAAACCTGTGGGGGAGAATTTAAAATCTTTTAAATAAATAATTATTTTCCTGTGTAAATTAATTCAAATTTACTTTGGGTTAACAGGAGGTGAAAGTGAACCACATGCTTGTGTGTGTCCGTCCTTCACATGACTCCTGAAGGCAACACTGGGGTAATTAACATGGGAAACCCATAGGAGCGGTTTTAGAGATGAACATCCAATGTAGGAATTCCTGGTTAATAATCGAAGTGCTTAAGCTTTCAAACGGCTGAATGAAATAATCCATACAGCATGCTAAGACAAAGCAACGTTACAGATAATGTGCTATTAATATTTTTAAAAAACTGCCATCTGACAGTTTTTGTACTAAGATTTTTGGGTTCTTTCAAGGAGGAAGAAACTCACACCAAATTCTGAATGAACAAGTCTCTGGGGCAGTTTGGTTAAAACAAGCATCTGTTTCTGAGAGAAACAGATCCATGTACGGACATGGGATTACTCTTTCTGTGTCTCAAGTGGTCCTCCCACAGTGATAGGTGTCAGGAAGGCCCTCTGTTAACTAGATTATGGGGCAGGAGTTAGGCTCAGGTTCTGACTGGCACGCTCATGCACATGGTCGTTAACATAGTGGATGCAAAGGCCGTTTATGAAGGCAATCATTGCCCTGAACTACAAATGAATTCTTAGAAAGGGCACAATGAAGAGCCAGATTGTTAGAAACTAAACTTGAAACTACACTTAAAATATTTCATAAATTTATAGAATATCTAGCTTTTTGTGGGGCCATCTCTCTTTTCCTACCTCTATGTTTAAGGTGACAGGTCTGTCCTCACTGACAAATGAAAAAATCTAATTTTATTCCACCTTAGAAGAATAATAGAATTGATTAGAACTGGAGAGAGATAGAGAATAATATCCGAGCAGAAAATAGTGTTAGCCTTTTTCTTTATGTAGGTGTGAACCAAAGCACACACTTTTACTGAATATTTCATTATCTTGTTGTGCCCTGTTTCTGATAAGGTAGGAATCATGAGAAAAATTACTATTAAAAGTGTTTACTGTACAGCACGCACTTTCTGGACCTTAGCTCTTCTCCCGCAAGATGCTAGAGTTTACTGTTTCCTGGAGAGAAACAAAGGGAAAAGGCCTCTATGCTCTCACAGCCATAGAAACACTAAGGTTAGACCTGTGAAGATGTTACTTGGTCCTCAGATTAATATCGTTCCGTCTCCCAAGCTCTTCCAGCCTAACATATTTAGAATTTGATTTTAAAATTTCCCTCAAAACATGTAATGTCTTTGTTATGTTGTGCAGTTTTATTTAAAAAATGTTTGTCAAGTCTTTTCAAACAAGTTTTTCATATTAATGAACTGCTGATAAGGAAGCATAAGACAGAAAACTGTACGTGAATAAGAATTAAATAAAAATAAAAATAAAAAAGGAAACATTTGGAATTTGTAGACCAGAGACAGCCCATTATATTATAAAACCTAGTTCTAGTTTATAAATACATGAAGAACACTAAAATGAGAATAATTTTAAAACATGTATATCTTCTTTTTTTGAGATGACAGTTGTCATGTGAGCACTTATTACCAGGATTTATTGACCCACATATTACAGATTGCCAGGTATTATCCTCAAATTCAAATAACCACAGAGACTTCCAACAGAAGTTCGGATTTGAATGGTTTCTAAAATGAGAACAACTTGACAGAGGAGGTGGGGTCAGTTGTCACAGTGCCTAGTGTGTTGTTTGGGATCATTAGTAATGTCCACTGATCTTCCAGGCTTTGTGTAGGAACTGCAATGTGATGATGAACTAGAGAAGTATTAATGCATTCTGATATTAGATTATACTTTACAGTGTGTCTGTAGAGTTGAATCTAATCCAACAGCATCACATTTGCTAAGCAAAAGTACTTCAATGTCCTTTCTAGGCAAGTAAGTGACAGAGTAAGTGTGCATGCTTCTCAACATGGACATTCAAGTATATTTCACTGCTGCTGAAAGGAAAAAATAAAGAAAATCCAACTTAATATGACAACGTTCTAGCACTTACCAGTAATGAAAACAGAACTCTGAAATAAGAAATTTGTCAGTGTTTTCAGGAATATAAACTTGCACAATTTAACACAGTCAAAACTGCATGTCTTCTTTCATTTAAAAAAATTATCTGCACTAAATTATTATCAAACAATTGTACTTTTATCCATGGACAACAGTGGTGGAAAGATGCTTTTGCCACTAAATGACAAGAATTTCATTATCGGAGCATTTACATACTATTACATGGATTTAACAGATATTATCTAGCTAAAACTTCTCGACAGCCTTACAGAGAATGGCATTTTGTTGGCATTTTGCTGAAGACAAACCTCTACAGTCAGAGCTTCGACAGGCGGACCAATGGTGCACAGCTCGCAAACCGCAGAACCAAGGGTCTGGACTCTGTGCCCGCAGCCTCATGGCAATCGGTGCCCAGAGCTGGCTGCCGCACTCACTTGTGCTAAAAGATTTTCTTCACCCTTTCTATCACTTTATGCAATAAATATTTTGTGATTAATAATATTCTAAGGGAAAGTTTTAAATGATTTTCTTCTGTGCGTCAAAAGGAAGTTGCAGTAGACAAAATGCAGTAGTTTCTTTAGGAAATTCCCTTTAATATTTTACTATTATTTTTTTTAATGTATTTATCTTTAGAGGGGAAGGGAAGGAGAGAGGGAGAGAAACATCAATGTATGGTTGCGTCTTGTGAGTCCCCTGCTGGGAACTGGCCTGTAACCCAGGCATGTACCCTGACTGGGATCGAACCGCGATCGTGTGGTTCGCAGGCCCGCGCTCAATCCACTGAGCTACGCCAGCCAGGGCTACTATTATTATTTAACAAATGTTTTGGTTACTATAAGACATGGATAGGAGCAGGAGCAAAAATAGAAATATAGCTTGTTTCCATTTTACCTTTTAAGGTCACTGGTAACTGTAATATTTCCTTATATAAATATATGTATACATATATACATTTTTTAAACTGAGGTTAATAAATAACTATATATATTTAATAATTACTTTATAATTGAAAAGCTTCATAGTAGAAAGAAGTATCTTAAATCAATATTACCTTTTAATTTTTTAAATAATCAGATTAAGTTTAGTTCTATTAAACATCATACAGATTATCTTGGAAAGGACTTGGAAATGAACCTGCTATCTCTAGCTATTGATTTTGCAAAATATTTAGCTGTCCTGGATATGTAAGGACATTTTTAATTAGATTAATAATGTATTTCCAGGCAAATGAATGCAACCCAGTTCACCCAAAACAAACAAACCAAGAACCTAGCTCATGGGAACAATCTCTGTAATAAAACTGTTGGTTTGCTGCTTTCTTTCCTTCTTTTTCTTTGATTGAATACAAGGTATCTTTATTATCTGAATATTAATTAGCAGGAACTCCACTAAAATATCATGATACAGAAAATCAGAAGTTACCATATAATGAAAATATTCTCTAATACGAAGTCAAGTATTTCTTCCCAAGCTAATTTGTTTCTTTATTATGTTAGTATCTCTTTCCAACTTCATAAGAAATCAAACACAATCAGTGTTTTGTGAGTGCTGATTAAAAAAATAGAATTCACATGAATGTGTTATTGCAATTTCCATCATAGGCTATGTAACATTGATGTCTGAATTATTAACTATTCAACTTACCTATACCTCGTGGAGAATGCCATAATTGTTTTTCTCACCAGTTTCTTACATTAAAGCTAGAAACTCAAGCTTAACTCAGGGGTTTCATTTCTCTTACACAAAAACAGTATGGTTCTTTTCACACCCCTGCCAGAGGCAGTTATGGCTGTATTTAATTCCTGAATGTACAGTTCTTTCAAACACTATTCAAAATCTCAGAAGGGGAAATTAACATGTTTTGTGTCAAAATGTAATATCTTTTCTTTCTCATTAAGATTTTACTGTTTAGACCAGTTTTTTAGAACACAGCTAAATTTAGGAGAAGTTACAGAGATATTTCTTTTATTTTTTATTGTAGTTTAATTACAAGTGCCCTCATTTTTTCCCACTACTCTCCACTGCCTACCCACCCCCACCTCCTGCATTCAGTCCTTCCCTGCTGTGGTCTTCAGCCCTGGGTCCTCTATACATGTTCCTTGACTTGATCCGTCCCCTTCATTCCCCCGTTATAGCCCTCCCTCACGCACTCTGGTCCCTGTCAGTTTGTTCTTTATTTCCATCCTACACATGCGTAGCCTCCTCCATTATAAACATCCCCCACTAGTGTGGTACATTTGTTCTAATTGATAAACCTACATTGACACATCAAAATCCCCCAAGGACCATAGTTTGCACCATTTTTCATTCCTGTTGTTAGACATTGCATGGGTATGGAGAAATATATAATAGCATGTTTCCATCACTATGGCGTTAGGAAAGAACTTCAGTGCCCTAAAATCCTCTGTGCTCCACCTATACATGCCTCCTCAGCCACCAAACTTTGGCACCCACTGGGCTTTTGACTGTATCCAGTTTGGGTTTTTCATGAATGTTGTAAAATTGGAATCATGTAATATGTAGTCTCTTCAAACTAGCTTTTTTCATATGTGCTTTTAATTTTTCTTTGTGTCTTTTCATTGCTGGATAGCTCATTTCTTTTTAGCACTGTATAATACTCCATTGTCTAGATGTACTATGATTATTTATGAATTCCCATACTGAAAGGCATCTTGATTGCTTACAAGTTTTATCACTTATGAATAAAGCTACTATAAACATCCGTATCCAGGTTTTTAACTGGTGATAAATTTTCAGCTCCTGACGGTAAACGCCGAGGAGAGTGATTGCTGGATGATATCGTAGGAGGGTGCTTTGATTTGTAAGGAACTGACAAACTGTCTTCCAAAGTGACGGTACGAGTTTGCATGCCCACCAGCAATGAATAGGGTTCCTATTATTGCCATTCTTTTAAGTGTTGTGTATTGTCACCATTCTGTATTTTTTCCATTCTAATAGGTAGATATATCATGTGAGTCACATTTTTATGGATATTTACCAATCGAATATCTTCTTTCGTGAGGTGTCTGTTAAAGTCCTTTAAAAAAAAACCAGGGTTGTTTTTTTACTGTTGAGTTTCCAGAGCTCTTTGTATATTTTCATAACAGTCTTTTCTTAGATGTGTTCTTTTGCAAATACTTTTCCTATTCTGTGACTTACCTTCTCATTCTGTTAATGCTGTCTTTTGCAGAGCAGAGGTTTTTAATTTTCATGAAGTCCAGTTTCATTATTTTGCCTTTGGTGCTGCATCCCAAAAGTCTTCTCTATATTCAAGGTCCTCTGGGTTTTCTTCTACGCTATCTCCTAGGGACATTTAGTGTCGCATTATACATTTACGTCAGTGATCCTTGTCAATTGAGGTTTGTGAGGAATGTAAAGTTGGTCTCCAGATTCTTGTTTTATTTTCATTTTTACAAAAAATGTCTACCTATTCTAGTACCATTTGTTGAAAAGACTATGTTTGCTCCAGTGTATTGCCTTTGTGCCTTTGTTAAAACACTTGGCTATACTTATGTGGGTCAGTGCCAGGGCTTTCTATTCTCCTCTATTGATTTATCTTTTTTTTTTTTTGCCAATACTATACTGTCTTTACTACTGTAGCTTTATAGTGAGTCTTTAAGTCAGGTTGTATCAATCCTCAAACTTTTTTCTTCTCCTTCAATATTGTGTTAGCTCTCCTGGGACATTAGATATTTCCACATAAATTTTAGGATGAGTTTGTTGATATATGCAAAATAAATTTCTGGGCATTTTAATTAGGATTGCATTAAATATATAGATCAAGTTGGAAAGAACTGGAATCTTGAAAACTTTGAGTTTTTTTTATCCATGAACATAGAATATCTCGCTATTTCTTGCATTCTTGTTGGCATTCATTCATCAGTTTCATAATTTTCTCATATAATCATGTACATATTTTATTAGCTTTATACCTAAGTACTTCACCCTGGGGGTGCTAATATAAATGGCATTTTGTTTCAATTCCAAATTCTACTTGTTTATTATTGGTACAGAGAAAAGCAATAGACTTTTGTATGTTAACCTTGCATCTGCAACTTTGTTGTGATGGCATTAGTTTCAGAGTTTTTCTGTCAATTCTTTTGGATTTTCTACATACATAATTGTGTCATCTGTGAACAAAGACAGTTTTATTTCTTTCTTCCCAATTTGTATGCCTTTTATTTCCTTTTCTTCTATTACTGCATTAGTTATGACTTAGTATGCTGTTGAAAAGGAGCAGTAAAGAGAGAATACACTCATATGAGTGTAATGTACCTGATCTTAGTGGGAAAATTTCAAGTTTCTCACTATTAAATATGGAGTTACCTGTGGGTTTTTTGTAGATAGTTTTTATCAAGTTGAGATACTTTCTTCTATTTCTAGTTTACTGAAAGCTTTATCATGAATGGATGTTAAATTTTGTCAAATGTTTGTACTGTTTCTATTGATATGATCGTGTATTTTTTTTCTTTTTTAGCTTGTTAATACGATGAATTACATTAACTGATCTTTGAATGCTGAACCAGCCTTACATACCTAGGATAAATTTCACTTGGTTGTAGAGTATAATTATCCTGGTACATTGTTGGAATTGATTTGCTAGTATTTTGTTGAGGATTTTTACATATATGTTGATGAGAACTATGGGTCTATAGCTTTCTTCTTGTATAATAATTTTGTCCGGTTTTGGCATTTGGGTGATGCTGGCTTCATATAATGAGTTAGAAAGTATTCTCTCTGCTTCTGCCTTTTAAAATAAATTGTAGAGGATTGTTATAATTTCATACTTAAGTGTTTTGTAGAATTCACCAATGAGCACATACATACTGGTGCTTTCTCTTTTGGAAGATTATTAATTATTGGATCAATTTCTTGTATTGGTAAAGGCCTATTCAGATCATCTTTTTCTTCTTGTGTGAATTTTGGCAAATTTTTCAAGGAATTGTTGCATGTCATCTGGATTATCAAATCTGTGGGCATAGAATCATTCATACTGTTCCTTTATTATTCTTTTAATATCCATAGGATCTGTAGTGATATTTATTTTTTATTTATAATATTACTTACTTGTGTCTTTTTCTATATTAATTTTATAGAAAATTAAATATTTTCTAGAGACTTATTAATTTTATTGGTCTTTCCAGAAAACAAGCTTTTGACTTTGCTGATTTTCTCTATTAATTTTGTTTTAAATTTCATTAATTTCTGCTCTAATTCTTATTTCTTTTGAAATTTACTCTTCTTTTACTGGCTTCCTAAGGTATAAACCAAGATCATTGATTTTAGATTTTTTCTGATCTATATATTGAAAGGTATATGTTTTCCTCTAAGCACTGCTACCACTGCATCCCACAGATTTTGCTAAATTGTGTTTTTATTTACATTTATTTCAAAATAGTTTCTAACTTCTCTTGACATTCCTTCTTTGACTCATGTGTTATTTACTAATGTGTTCTCTATCTGTACATATTTTGAAAATTTCCAGTTATCTTTCTGTTATTAATTTCTAATTTAATTTCACTATAATCTGAGAGCAGACATTATATGATTTATATCCCTTTAAATTTTTAAGGTGTTTTTTTATGGCCTAAGATGTGGTGCATACCAGAGAGTATTCCATGTGAGCTTGAGAAGACTATACATTCTGTCAGTGTTGGATACAACAGTCTCTACATGTCAAGTATATCCATTGGCTGGTGGTGCCGTTGAGCTCAGCTCCGTGTCTGCGGAATCCTGCCTGCAGGATCTGTCCATGTGTGATGGAGGGACGTTGAAGTCTGCCAGTGTGATAGTGGATGTATCTATTTCTTCAGTATTTATTCTTTAAAGTAGTCTTCTTAGGCTTCTATCCATTTCATTCACAAATATGTATTTTATAATGGTGCACAATTATCTTTCAGTTGACACTTCTAACTCCAACCAAATGTATAATGGATTAGTACTCTAAAGTTTTATTTCATCTAAATTTTCCAGTTGTCTTATGATGAAATTTAAGAGTTTTAAAAATTAAAAGTACTTTTATTTATAATGTCCTTTGTATTTTACAAACACAAAAAAGATAAAGCTTTACTTTTTCCATTGTTCTTAATTGCCACCTTTGATGTTACCAATCTGTTCATGCATAAGAAATGTAAAGATAATTTCATACCCAGACTCATCTGTTGGCTTATTTTACTACCTAATTGGACTCTACTCAATATGAAGCACTAGTTCCTAGCACTTATTTTCATATATCTCTAAAGAATAACTAGAAATATTCCCTCCTCCTGCTTCACCTGTATCTTGAATTAGGTGTCTCCTCTCCATGTACCACTGTATTTATTATTACATATACATATAAACTTCATATATATGCATATATGTGTGTTCATATACATATAAGCTTCATATACATATAAACTTAATATATGTGCATATATGTGTTCTTCGTATATATCATTTTGATAACTATGTATATGAATAATAAATATATACGTGCATACATACATGCATATACACATACATATATGACATATATCTGCAATATTTATTACAATTTTATACTCAAATACACTTAATACTAAGAAAGATTTTACACCATCAGTAAATACCGCAAACCTCACAAATATTTAATATCTAAAGCATTGTACAGTTTTTGTCAAGTTTTTTCCCTACAGCAAAATTTTTATAGTCTCTAAATCTTTTTCCTAAACTTTCTCCTAGTTTTATACTTTATTGGTATGATACAATTTGTTATACAAAGGAATTGCCAATTGAGTCTGTGGTTTATGTCATTTTTTATCAGTTGTGGGCAAAAGAGGTATTGTTTTTCCTACTGCCAGAATAATGCCCAAAAGATATTGTAATCCCAGCATAATATTTTCAGTAGTGAGACCAAACATTACATTCACGGCTAAGGAAATAGTAAGTTCATTTGGAGATTGATGTATTGGCTTGTTTTCTTGTTCTTTATCAGTACTACTAAAGTTAAACTTCTTTTCACTATTTCTGTGAACTGTAAATGGAGTTTAAAGAGAGTAAGTCAAGAAAACAAGAAAAATTCTCCTTAATAGTACAATGTTGGCAACTGATGACAAATTCTACAATTTTGACAACTATTTAAAATCAGCTATTGTTCCAAGTATAAGTTTAGTCCACATACATAATTTTCTTTTGTTTCTTTCCAAAAGCAAAATGACTCAAAGTTGGGCGTAAACTGATTACAGAATATCACAGTAACATAGGGAAGCTTTAGAATACAGCAATCCAGAGTGTGCTCCTTGGAGTCATTTCATCTGGATTTGCTTGTCTATAAAAGAAGACAACCACAAGAGTTTGTGGGGATTGATGGGTTCACACTGTTAAAGCATGCTGGAGAGGCATAGAAAATACTGAGTGCTCAGTAAGTGTCAATTCTACTTTTGTGTTTCACACATGGTGCAGGTTAGGAAAAAGGAGGAGAAAGCCAATAACACCCATTCCTGGTGCAATGCAATATGGAGATGCTTCAGATTAATCTGCACAAACAGGAATATCTCTTTCTGCTAATAAGAATTGACATGACAGAGGTTTCCAGCTGCCACAGGGAGAAAGCGAATTCAAAAAAAGGGGCCCAGCCCTGGCTGGTGTAGCTCAGTAGATTGAGTGCGGGCCTGCGAACCACACGATCATGGTTCGATTCCCATTCAGGGCACATGCCTGGGTTGCAGGCCAGTTCCCAGCAGCGGACTCATGAGAGGCAACCATACATTGATATTTCTCTCCTCTCCTTCCCTTCCTCTCTAAAGATAAATAAATAAAATCTTTAAATTTTTTTAAAAGGGGAGGGGCCCAAACTGTTGACAGCCAATGAGAACTCATCCTGTCTTCTTTTGGTACTAGGTAAAGCAGGTAGCCATGAATTTGTGGGGCATATATGAAAAAGCAGTTTACATACAAATTGCAGATAACAATTCAATTCTAAAACTTTATATATTAAGCAAGTGCACATCTAAGCTTTCTGTAACTCATAATAGAGGACTACAATAAAAAAGGAAATGTTCATACCCGTGGTGTTATACATAAAACTTTGGCCTTCAAAAATGTCCATATCTTAATCACTGAAACCTGTGAATATACATTAAATGAAAAAAAACTTTGAAAGTGTGGTTAAATTAGGAATAATGATATAGGGAGATTATATTGTATTAGCCATGTAGACATGATGTCATTAACCACAAGCATCCTCATAAGAGAGAAAAAAGTGGTCAGAGTCAAGGAAGGGGATGTGCTGATAGAAGAACAGAAAGAGAATTGAAGATGCTACAATTGGCTTTGAAAACAGAAAGTAATCACAAGTCATGGAAAGCATATTCTTGCCTAAAGCATCCACAAGGAACACAGTCCTTCCGACACATTTGTTTTAGTCCTTCTGGCATTTAAATCAGTAAAATAATAAATTTGTGTGCCTTAACCCACTGAATTTTTGCTCATTTGTTATAGCTGCAGTAGAATAGGAAACTGACATAATTGGTCATACAAGAAAAGTGGCTTGGATGTGCATGCACAGAAACTCTCTTTCTCTGTTAGGCTAGGACTATTGTGTCACTGAATAATGCCAGTTACCAATTCTTTTGTTTTTCATTCCATCATCAAAGTGTTTTGTTCTAATTACTTTCACCAAGTCGCTATTTTCAAAAACTGATGAACAATAACAAATAAGATGTAGTGTACATAATTCCTAAACAGTGAATCATTTTTCTAGTGTTCAGGTGTGCATTGGACTGAAGGAATACAAAGCTAGAATTCACGCTTTCTTACTCTTCCTACCCATAAGAGCTAGAACAGATTATGGCATCAAACAAGGTCTCATTCAAAGTCTGTTTTGCTCAATTGAACAAGATAATCAAAACTAACTAAACAGTGTTGCTTACATAGTTTTTTGTTGAACAATTCTGAGCAAAAGTCCAGCCATTGTTAATATAATGAGAATGGTTTGCACAACATTGATGTAACCTGGTGGCCAAGGACAGTGGACTGGAATGCACGTGTGTGAACAATGATGACTTCACTGTACTAGTCAGTGGGAGTGGTAGACACTGCTGAGTGAGCATACATACTGTGTGGCCCATGCATTCAAAATGACTGAGAGAACAGAGCAATGAGTATGAATCAAATTTTGCATTAAGATGGAACATTCCTCCACAGAAACTATTCAGAGGACTCAGAAGGTTTGGGGGTAATGCAATAAATGCAGCTCAAATAAAAATGTGGCACAAATGCTTCAAAGATGGCCAAGAATCTGTTAACAGTAACCCACATTCTGAAAGGCCTGCAACAAGCAAAACCCCTGAGAATGTTGAATGTGTATGGGCTGCAGTCAACAAATATCAGCAACTAACAGTGGGAGCACTAGGAGCTGATCTGGGGATTCCAAAAACTACTGTGTCAGATTTTACAGCAGGAGCTTGGCATGAAATGTGTTTTGGCAAAATTTGTTCTATGACTTCTGCTATCAGAGCAGAAGGAGCATTGTGCTGCAGTTACTAATGACTTGATTCAAATCGCTACCAATGAACTGGATTTCCCCAAGAAGAACATAACCAGAGATGGATCATGGGTCTATGGCTACGATCTGGAAATGAAGACCCAGTTGTCCAAAAGGAAATCACCTGGTTCTCCACATCCAAAAAAAGTGCAGCAAAGTTGCAGCAAGATCAAGACCATGTTTTTCATTGGGAAGGTGTTGTCCAACACAAGTACATCCCTCCAGGCCAAACAATTGGTAAGGAGTGCTACCTCAATGTTCTTCGTCAGTTGAAAGATGCAGTATGATGAAACGGCCTCACCTGTGGGCAACTGGTGATTGGCAGCTTCATCACAACACACCTGCTTATGCATCATGTCTTGTGCAGAGTTTTTGCAAAACATTAATCACCCAGGTGACTCAGCCCCTCTACAGCCTAGCTGCGGTGCCCTGTGACACCTGGCTTTTCCCCAAAGTAAAATAACCTTTGAAAGGGAAGGGATTTCAGGCAGTGGACTCTGGAAAATACGGTAGGGCAGCTGACCATGATTGGGAGAATTGTGTGAAGACCCAATGTGCCTACTTTGAAAGGGAATGAGGCGTCAGTGTCCTATGCACAATGTTTCTTGTACCCTTTTCAATAAAGGTCTTTCTCATACATAGTACATGGCTGGATACTTTCTGGACAGACATCTTGCATGCTCTTGTGTGTGTCTGCCTATATAAGTGTGTCTGTGAGAGTATATGTGTATTCTCTCAGCAGATAAAAATGTTTCTGTTTTCCTTGTTCTGTAATAGTGGAGGATTTCTTGTTTTATGACAACATTTCACATTTATCTGATGCTTGGCCAAAAGTATGAGTGAGGCCTCTGTTTGTGAGTTACCAGAAAGAAAAACTGGTCTTCACCAGGATCTGTCTCACGCAGCACCCAGAACAACATAGTGATCTCCGTGTTTATCATAAATAAATAAGATTTTATTATGGTGGTGATGATGGTGACACAATAAAGTTATTCCTCTTGTTTTGTACTATAGTGTCCAGGAATAAAAAGTCAGACCCTAAGTGTGCATTTACAGTGAAAAAAATCTCATTAATTTAAAAAAGGATTGATTAATTCTATTAATATTCAGCAAATATATATTCTAATTCACAATAAACTAATTAACAAAAAATCCAGGGTTATTAAAGCCACATGCTGGTAAACTGTGTGCATGATTACTCTCTGGTAATCTGCCCAAATAGCACTAAAATGGAATTTAACAAATGAGATTAGCATCCTCATCTGAGTGCTAAATATCTCATTGCAATCCACAGCAACCAAGGAAACTTCAAGGTCTGCTACTTCTGGGAACTGAGAGGGTTTAGACTAAATTTACATCTGTACTGCATCGCTTCTCTTGTACTAAGAACTATGCAACTGCTGTCTCATTTTCTCTGTTAAAAATCCCAGTTCTGGTCACTCTATTCTGTCTTCAGCAATAAGCAAGTAATTAATCAAACTCTAAGGGATAGTTAAAAGAATTCCCTTCATAAGCCTATATCTGTAGTGTAATTTTCGGTCTTCTCTGTCCTGCCATTTTTCATAGGCCCTATGAACTCACATATGTGCAGGGACAGTCTCACTGCCACCGTGAAGAAGCTGGAACGGGTTTCTGAAAGGATTCCAAGACATTCTGCCCTCCCAGGCCTCTTCTAGCTTTGTCACTCTCCTTGAAATTCTGTTTTGTTCCTCTTTGTATTCTTTCTTCCTAGCCTTTTGCATACAGCATGATAAAACATTCTCTAAATGTCACAGTCTCTTCTATGCCAGAGTATTCTGGAGCAAAATTCTAAGGAAGGAAAGAATTGGCACTGCTTTTGCTACTTTTGTTTGCATTGAAGTCAATTTTACAATAAGGCATTATCCAAATAGCTTAAATACAAATCTATAATCCATTAAAAGAAGTGAAAAAAAAGGGGATGAAGCTTGTTTTCAAAGAGACCAAAATAAAGCACAATACAAATAAAAAAGTCAAATGGTAGTCAACCCTCCCCCCCAAATTTATCTTGCCATGGTAATCTGGAACGACAATTTTTAAAACTAGCATATATGTGGGGAAGTGGGAAAAGAGGGTGGGGGGAGAGAGAGAGAGAGAGAATAGTTTCCCCAGTCTGAACACTGAAATGTGGTTTGGTTGATGAAAGTTACATACAGATCCGCAAAGGCTGTAAGAATGAATTAACCTATATGTCAGGAAGCAGGCAGATGGCTCTGATCTAACCCCCACTCCACACCCTGCTCACACATTTCTGTGCCAGTAGATGTTTAGTCTTCTTTTATTTCTTTATCTAATCAACCTACCTAATTTGGAGCACGGTGCAAATGAAAATGTTTCACCAGATCTTTTATGTACAAAAGCCAAAGCACATTTTATGTGTAACTCACACAAGATCTAAAATAATAAACCTTTGCTACTGTTTCCATGTTAAAATGACCATCAAGCATATTTATGTATGCTTGTGTAATGTATCATGTATGCATGTGTAAAATGTCAGTGCCCCACAATTCACAGGAGATGTGTTCCCAGACCACCCAGTGGAAACCTGAAACCACAGATAGTACCAAACCCTATATATATAGTTTTATTCCCTATGTATACCTACCTAACACAAAGTTTAATGTTAAATTAGGCACAGTAGAAATTAATAAGAACTAATAATAAAACTAAACAATTATAACAGTGTAATAAAAGTTATGTGAATGTGGTCTCTCTCAAAACATCTGACTGCAATGTCCTCACCCTTCTTGTGATGGTGTGAGGTGATACAACGAGTCAGCCTACATGAGCGAAGGTTGTACAAACACAAGCACTGCAGGGCAACATGCGGGGCGGGCGTGAGGTGAGGTGGGGAGCTATGACATAGAATTTACATCTATTTGATCCTTTTTAAAGTTATGTAAGAAATTAACAGGTAGGCCAATTGTCAGCCCACATCCCTGTTCATTATACTCCACAAGCATATGTTCCCCTATCAGTGAGAACACGTTGTCACTCTGAAAATGAATCTAATGTTTAAATGACCGAGTTAGCATAAAGCAGGCCCTTACATACCACCCAGCTGCTTCCTTTGGTGCATCAGTTGAAAAAAAAAAGAAGTAAATCGGTGATTAATTCTTGAACAGTCCTACTCAACAATGGCATGAAGGTCATTGTGGCTCCTAGCATAGCTCAGACTGGTCACCCTGTCCCACCTGAGACTCAGTGGACCCCGCTAACAAGACTCCTGCACAAACTCTCTTCCTAAACTTGCTCAGGTGTCCCCATGTTCCCAAAGAGCCACCGAAGATAATTTCTGGCAATACTAAAGAACCGCTGGTAAAAAAGCAGGAGCCACACTGTCAATGCCACTGTGGGGGTGGGCTGCTGCACCTCCCCGTCCGTGTGGCAGTCTAAGTGGGGGCAGCTGCTGAGAAAGCCCCTCTGAAGCTGCTAACAAAGAGCCCCAGTGAGGTGGTGGTTAAGAGAGATTTCTCCAAGATGGCTTGCTAGCTTTTCTCTCTAACTCTTCAGTTTCACTCTTTTTTCTTCTGTGTATCAGGAAAAACATTCTGTGATTAGGACATAATGAAATTTGCTCTAGTCCTCAGGTATTTCTAAAATACTTGCTTAAAGGTCAGATAAAAAGATGCATGGAACTGTTTTAATATTGCCAGCACAATCAGCTGAAGAATAAATATCCTCTCTACAAAGACATTTCTCCAGGACAGAAGTAAGGCCTACCATAAGACAAGCAATAGAAAAGCTGTTATAAATGGAAAGCATCACTGTGTGACAGTATGGACATTCCATTAGCATCTGGGCTGGGCAGACTGTAATGGTAAAATACAAGGCTGAAATGCAATTAAACATGTCTACAAAACTCAAACTCGAATGCAACTTCAATTCCGTAACTTGGAGTTACACCTCCTTGCAAATCAGGTCTGCCTAATATTCATAATGACAGTGTTTTCTTTCACTTAAATCAGGGTTTCTCAACTGCAGCACCATGGACATTGTAGGCTGGACAGTTCTTGGATGTCTTGGCTGTCCTATAAATTGCAGGATGTTTAGCAGCTTCCCCGGCATCTAACAAGTAGAACTTGCATCACCATCAGTCCTAGTACTGATGGCCACAAACGTCTCCAGACATCACTTTATGTCCCCTGGGGGCCAAATCACCTCAGTTAAAAACCACTGTGTTAGAGAAACTACCATACCCATGCAGCTTTGATCAATGTTTGCCTTAACTTGTTCCATGTAAACACATTGCTTGGACTCAAAATGAGAAATAAGAAAAGAAAGACTGATTTCAATTTAAATAGTGTTTGCTTCAAGAAAAAAATACAGAGAAATTTAAAGAAAATACTAGAATCAAGCTGTGCTAAGAAATAAAACTACAAACTGCATAAAATGTTTGGCATTGAATCTCTTTGAGAGACACCCAGTGGATTGTGGGAGAATAAAAAATGGCTTGGTACTCGGTCCAGGTTGAATGGCTGGAGCAGAGCTGGGGTCATTTGAGTTCACCTCAGACCAGCCCCATGGCTCTTCAATGGGGAAGGCATCTGAATGCATCTACTACAAGGCAATAATAAAACCAGTTGACTCCCACAATTATGTCAAATTTTAGTTATATGTGTGTAGATTATTGAACTCATTTAAATAGACGCACAATGAGCATCTATTTAAATAGATACAAAATGAGCATCTCATTTAAATAGACACTGAGCATCTAGTAAGTGCTGATAATTATAAGGCATGCTAAGAATATCAACTTGAATACAAAATATTTCTGACCTCTAAAGATTTCACATACTATTAGAGTAAGACCATAATTTAGACTTAAAATCTCTATGACTGGGTAATTTTAAAAATATGGAATATGAAGTTTACTGAAATGACGTGAGGATTTCATCAAACTTCTAGAAACTGGATTTCATGATGCTATGTTTCTGGCAGCAGAATTTGGGCTCCGACAGAGGGATAACCTTTGTTGATCACGTATTTGCTGTGTTCCAAAGAGCAATTCACACGGTTATTATAATATTGTGAAGCGATGTGATTGCCTTTGTTTTAAAGAACAGAACCCTGAGACACAGAAAAGTGAGGTAGGCTACCTAAGCTCTCTCAGGATTTCAACCTTTATTCTTTTGATATCAAACTTATAATCTTCTTTAAAAACAATTTCATTCGGAACTAATTGCAAACATACAGAAAATGGAAAAAAATAAGCAAGACATGGGTATTGGAAACATGGAATACCCATGTAGTTACAGAATAGCCACGAGGATAGGGAACATAAGTACAACATAAGTACAGCATAAGTACAATAGTCAATAATATTGTATTAACAATGTGTGATGTCAGGTGTGTATGAGATTTATTGGGATGATCACTTCATAAGTTATATAATGTGTAATCACTGGGCTGTACACGTAAAATGAATGTAATATTGGTGTCAACTAATTGAAAATAAAAAAGTGTTTAAAGTAAAAAAAATAATACCCATGTACCATCAAATAAGGAAAGAAATATTAATAATATATGATGTATTATGTTAGAATAATAAATGATACATTATAAGTATTATATGTATGCATTATATTAATATATATCATAAATTAATATACAGCACACATACAATCTTTTCCTAAATCATTGGAAAGTTTCACAGATAATGTCCATTTATCCTAAATTCCTCAAGATGTTATCGCTAAGAATAAGAATATTCTTTTACATAACCACAACACAGATATGTAATAAAGTAAATTTCAATATTAATACAATACTTTTATATAATTTTACATCCATAATCTAAATTTTTCAATTAACCCAATAATGTTCTTTACAGTAAAATTCCCCTCCAGTTCAGAAACCAGTTTAGAATCAAATAGTCTATTTAATGGTCATGCTTATTTCTTCTCTTTTGAATTAGAAAAGTTCCACAATCTTCTTATATTTTTTTTTAGATTTTATTTATTTACTTTTAGAGGGAAGGGAAGGGAAGGAGAAAGACAGGGAGAGAAACATCAATGTGTAATTGCTTCTTGCGTGCCCCCAACCAGGGACCTGGCTCACAACCCAGGCACGTGCCCTGACTGGGAATCAAACTGGCGACCTTTGGTTCACAGCCTGGCACTCAATCCACTGAGCTTCACCAGTCAGAGTCCCAATCTTCTTTTATGTGTGTGATATTCTTGAGGGATATAGCCTTCTCCCTTCTTCATAGAATGTTTTTCACTTCAGGTTCCTCTGAAATTTCTTCACGATTATTCTCAGATTCGCTAACAGCTGGAGTGCTGAATTAGCTAGGGCATCCTTACCAGGGCTTTCACAATGCCCCTCTGCCCTTTGTTGATGATGTTAATTTTGAATAAAATTGTCAATGTGTCATCCCATTTTTCCACCGTACACTTACTGTTTTTCCTCTTGGAATTTCTAATCAGTCTCCAGAAAGACACCTCATGACAATACAAATATCCTTTTCTTCAAAATTTTTTTCTGGATTTAACATACATGGATCCTTTCCTAGACCAGCTCCAGACCCCCTCTGTGTTTCCCATCAGGACCTTGGCACTCCACAATAAGTAAAGCCATCCCCCCTCTCTCATTTATTTGTCTATTTACTTTTGGTTTAATATTATGCTTATTCTTAGAGATAGCCCACAATTTATTACTGTCAGTCATTATGTTGGGGCACAAATTTTCTACATCTGGAACTGAACAACAATTTAAAAAATAAAATAAAAAGACAAAAAATATATATGCACGTATCTTAGATATCATGAGCCCACATAAATAGCTGCAATTCCATTCCTCTACCCACAAGATTCTTTGTTGCCTTTCCCTGTCCTTATTTAAATGCTGCTTCTTCTATAGTGAGAACTCTGACTTCCAACAATACCAACATATTACTTATTTGCTTAATCCTATAACATCTTAAATAGCTTCAGAGTTGTTTTGTCCGTACCATTAAAAAACTGTTCAGTGCCCTGGCTGGTGCAGCTCAGTGGATTGAGCACTGGCCTGCAAATAAAAGGGTGGGCAGTCAGAGTACACGCCTAGGTTGTGGCCGGGTCCCCAGTAGGGGGCGCATGAAAGGCAACCACACATTATTTCTCTCTCTTTCTCCCTCCCTTACCCTCTAAAATATATAAATACAATCTTTTTAAAAAATGAAGTTAATTATTTGTGTCCAGTTTTTCTCACCAGTATACCACTAAAGATTGAGATATATTCATAAACTACTTGAGTTAGATTTTTTCCTTTCATTTCATTGTGGTAAAATTTATTCGTTTGTTTCAGATTTTCTCATTTTTATTTTTCCCCAAACCAAAAAATCTATCTAGTATAAAATTACGTTGTAATAAATAACCCTTTACAATGTAAAGAAATACACTGTTTTATTTTGAAACTGTTGGTTTTCCTTTGTTTTAACATAACAAAATAAAGTAACCTATTATATTAAAATTTTACTTTTTTGTTTTAGGAATAAGAAGTAAGTTTCATTCCTGCCGCTGAATGTTTCAACTGCATGAATCAGGATAATATGTAATTGACTAAATATTCAATTAAATAGTGTCTTCTGAGGCCCTTTCTCTCTGAATGAAAGTATTTCACAGAAAGTGCACTTTCCAACCAGTACACATTGGGGTCTGACCCAGGAATATCTGCTGACAGGCTGAGGGTCTCATTGGCCCCACAGGTTCTCCACATTCAGAAAACTATTAATAATGTAAAGTTAATTAAACTGATGGAATGTTATAAATGCAGCTGTTGTGATTTCTGAGTCTATCTGGGATGTCGTATAATGTGATATGTCGTAAAAGGTTGCATATTTGGCATTTGACAGTCTTGAATTGAATTTATTTTTATCTGCACATCTTTTGGAAATATCCATTCTCTAACTAGAATTTTTGAAAATAGAAGACTAATGATGTGTTTCTTTCTCTTATATTCTTATTAATGTGTATATATTCCTATTAGGCATATGTCAGTGATATTTCTTTCCTTTTCATCATCACCTTATAATAATCTTAATTTCTCTTGGCTAAATTTATGGCACACACACAAATGCACACATAAAATTACATACTTCTAGGCCAAATCTTGGTAAATATTTTCCCATATATAAGTAATTAGCTAAATTTCTGCTCAAGATGGCAGCATAGGTAAACACAGCTAGGCTCCTTGCACAAGGACATAAAAATTACAACTAAACTACAGAAGAGCCATTATTCAGAATCACCAGACATAAAACTGAATGGAAGTCCTACAACTATGAAATTAAAGAAAGCACATCAAAACTGGAAGGAGGGATAGAGATGTGAAATGGGCTGGTCCCATACCCACATGTGGTAGATAAAAATTCGGAGAGATATCTCAAGAGTGAGGGGTCCCAGCCCCATACCAGATCCCCCAGGCCAGGCTTCCAGTGCCAGGAAGAAGAGTCTCTAAAACATCTGCCTGTAAAAACCAGTGGGGATTGAGGCTGTTAAAGACAAACTGCTAGAGTCCTAGGCAGTACCTCTTAAAAAGCCCAAGCACAGATTTACTTGGTCTTACTCCCTCTTAGTTCTAGCATGGGAGGAGCAGATTGAAAGACACTCGAGGCATATGGGGAAGACCTGAAGTGTCTGGCACCAGGGCATCAGTGTTGGGGGGCAGCTTTCTCACAGAGAAAAGCACTGAAAGAGGCCTTTGTTCCTTTTCTGAGCTGCTCCCCACCACCTCCCTAGCAACAGGGCCAGCAAATAGGCAACATATCTGAGACTCCAACAACCTGGCTCACATTGTTAGTCCTATCCTGGTGATTCACTGAAGCTCTGCCTCACTCAACTTTTGGGTGCAACCAAGCTGTTTCCAGTGGCTTTTCCATACAAACGGCTTGTCTTGGACCATGCTACTGATCTCAGACAAGCATCATCTGGCCTCAGCATGCCCCATGCCTATTACTAAGTGGTCCCAAGCCTGGTACTAACAGCCTCCAGCCTTGGTTCACAGTTTAGACTCACTTGTGCCCCTTCAAGTTCAATATAAGTAGCAGCCAACTGCAGGTTGCTTTGTAGCTTATGCCAGGTGGCCCTGAACAGAACATAGTGGCTGATATTTGCCTGCACCTCTCAGGAGGCCCCAGAGCTTATGCACCCAGTGGACAACTACAGACCACATCAGACCACCATCCCCTAACCACCTCCACAAGAAACACACTCAAGGGGCAGACTGAAGAGGTACCAGACCCCTGCTAAAGTAAGTCTTGCCTTGTATAATGGGCCCTGGCACAGCTGATTCTCCATGGTGATTAGAGGTTGCTGGTTAGTGGTCACAGCCAGCCCTTGCAGCTAATTAGCCTGGGCAAATTCCTCCCATTGTCCTACCAACAGCAATCAAGGCTCAACTACAAGAGGAGGATATATACAGTCTACATGGTGGGCACACCTAGACTACTCAGCTGGGGTGATAGGAAAAGATATGCCACTGGAGCCTATAGGACACTTACTACATTAAGCTACTCTTCCAAACCAGGGAGTCATAGCAGCTCTGCCTAATATACAGAAACAAACACAGGGAGGCTGCCAAAAAGAGGAAACAAAGAAACGTGTCCCAAATGAAAGAACAGAAAAAAATTCCATAAAAATAACTAAATGAAATGGAGACAAGCAACCTGCTAGATGCAAAGTTCAAAACACTGGTTATGAGGCTGTTTAGTGAACTTACTGAGAAATTAAACAGCATAAGAAAGGGCATAAAAATCATAAAAAAGAACCAGTCAAAACTGAAGGATACACCAACCAAAACGAAGAACAACTTACAGGAAATCGACAGAAGAGTGGATGAGGCTGAGAGTCAAATCAAGATTTAGAATATAAAAAGGCAAAAAGCAACCAATCAGAACAAGAATAAAAAATGAGGATAGTGTAAGAAGCTTCCAAGAAAACTGAAGCATACCAACATTCACATCACAGAGCTGCTAGAAAGAGAAGAGAGAGCAAGAAATTGAAAACCTACTGGAAAAAATAATGACAGAAAACTTCCCTAACTTGGTGAAAGAAATAGACGTACAAGTCCAGGAAGTACAGAAATTCCCAAACAAGATGACACAAAGAGCTGCACACCAAGACACATCATATAATTAACATGTCAAAGTTTAAAGACAAAGAGAGAATCTTAAAAGCATTAAGAGAAAAGCAGGACTTCCGGCCAAGATGGAGGCATAGGTAGACACACTATGCCTCCTAACACATTGGAAATAAGGACAACAACAATTTAGAAACAAAATAACAACCAGAACTGACAGAAAAATGAACTGTATGGAAGTCCGACAACCAAGGAGTTAAAGTAGACACATTCATCCAGACTGGTAGGAGGGGCAGAGTTGGGCAGCTGGGCAGAGAGAGGTCACAGAAAAAAAGTGGTGGCACAGGCTGGGCACACAGGGCAGGAGCTGGCAGACCCTGGGTGCTGGGTGGCAATGGGCAGACCCAGCAAGGTGGCGATTCTGAAGCTGGGCATGGCATGCAAGGTGGCTGGCTGACTAGGTGGTCCCACATTCATGCGCAGATAAACCAGGCGAAACTGGGGATCGAGATAGACCACACAACCCAGGGTCCCAGTGCTGGGAAATAAAGCCTCAAAACACCCATTGAAAACATTTGTGGGTGTTGAAGTTCTGGAATAGACTCCAAGCCTCACAGGAGAGTTTGTTGGAGAGACCCACAGGACCCTAGAATATATACAAGCCCACCCACCAGGGAACCAGCATCAGAAGGGCCCAATTTGCTTGTGCGAAGTGGCAGAGAGGACTGAAATCCCACAGACAGTGGAGCCAGTGCCATTGTTCCCTCTCAGACCCTGCCCCCACATACAGCATCACAACCCAGTAACTGGGTTGCCCCACCCTGGTGAATACCTAAGGCTCTGCCCCTCATATGTAACAGGTGCAACAAGACAAAAAAAAGAATGGCTCAAATGGAAGAACAGATCAAAGCTCCAGATCAAACACAAATAAGCAATGAAGAGGTAGCCAACTTATCAGATGCACAGTTCAAAGCATTGGTGATCAGGATGCTCACAGAATTGGTTGATCTGGCCACAAATTAGATGAAAAAATTAAGGCTATACTAAGTGAAATGAAGGAAAATGCACAGGGAACAAAACTGGGACTCAATACAATGAAGTGGACCAAAAGGAAGAAAGAAGCAACCAAACAGAAAAGAATGAAGAGGCAATAATTTAAAAAAATAAGGAGGGGCTTAGGAACCTCCAGGACATTATTAAACATTACAACATCTGAATTATAGGGGTGTCAGAAGGGGAAGAGGAAGAGAAACAAGTGGAAAACTTACTTGAACAAATAATAAAAGACAACTTCCCCAATCTGGCAAAGGCTTCCAGGAAATCCAGGAAGCTCAGAGAGTCCCAAAGAAGGTGGACCCAAGAAGGAACACACCAAGGCACATCATAATTACATTACCCAAGATTAAAATGAAGGGGAGAATTCTAGAAGAAGCAAGAGATAAGGGAACAGTCACCTACAAAGGAGTTCCCATCACACTGTCAGTGGATTTCTCAAAAGAGATCTTCCAAGCAAGAAGAGGCTGGAAAGAAGTATTCCAAGTCATGAAAGGCAAAGACCTACATCCAAGATTACTCTATCCAGCAAAGTTTTCATTTACAATGAAAGGGCAGATAAAGCGCTTCTCAGATAAGGTCAAGTTCAAGGAGTTCATCATCACCAAGCCCTTATTATATGAAATGTTAAAGGGACTTATCTAAGAAAAAGAAGATAAAAACGTATAGTAAAATGCCAGCAAACTCACAATTATTAACAACCACACCTAAAACTAAAACAAAAACAAACTAAGCAAACAACCAGAACAGGAACAGAACCACAGAAATGGAGATCACATGGAGGGTTAGCAACAGGAGAGTGGGAGGAGGAGGATGGGGGGGAAGTACAGAGAATAAGTAGCATAAAAGGTAGGTAGGAAAGAGGGGGAGGGCAAGAATAGTATGGGAAATGTAGAAGTTAAAAAACTTACGACATACGGACATGAACTAAAGTGGGGGAATGTGGGTGGGACAAGGTGTACAGGGTGGAGGGAAATGAAGGGGGGGGAAATGGGATAACTTTAATAGCATAACTAATAAAATATATGCTTAAAAAAGAGAGAAAATCAATGAGTTCCCTATGAGGGAACTCCCATAAAACTGTCAGCTGATTTCTCAGGACAGAAGGGATTGACAAGAAGTATTCAAAGTGATGAAAAAAGCAAGTACCTACAACCAAGATTACTCTACCCAGCAGAGCTATTATTTGGAATTGAAAGACAGATAAAGAGTTCCCAGACAAGAAAAAGCTAAAGGAGTTCATAATCATTAAACCAGCAAAATGTGTCTTCTTTAAGAAGAAAAAAAAGATAAAAGTATGAACAATAAAATGGGAATAAATACATATCTATCAATAATGGAATCTAAAAAGCAAAATAAACGAATGAGTGGAATAGAAACAGAATCATAGATACAAAGAATGTTTTGATAGTTGCCAGATGGGAAAGGGTCCGAGGGATGAGAAAAAAAGGTGAAGAAATTAAGAAGTCAAATTGGTTGTTACAGAAGTCATGGGGATACAAAGTACAGCACAGGGAATAGAGTAGTCAAAGAGCATACACACATAACCCATTACATGGACCTTGGTGTGGGGATTGCCAGCGGGAGTGGGGTGTCTTGGTGCTGGGGGGAGGGACAAGTAGGGAAAAATTAAAACAACTGTGACAGCCTAAATAATACAATATAATTCAAATTTAAAAAGTAATAGATAGCTCTGCTCTTTCCTGGAATTGTACATTATAGACAGACCTTATATTATCACTATAATATTTAATAGCTAGTAATCACATAATCAAGACTAAAGAATTCTAACCTACTTTCCTCTTTGGTCCTTCCAAGTCCCGTGATGATTATTGTGGGGACATCAGGGCCATTGCAAGTTCTATTGAGAAGGACGTGGTCTAGTCTCTAGATGCTGTCTAAGGTGAACACAACATATCTCAAAATGGTGTTTTCTTTTCAGGCATTCACCTGATAAACGCTGAGTGGACACCCCTTCGGTCTGCAGATACTGGGGCAGACGGACTGGCAACACAGTCTCAACTCCTGCCCATCACCCACAAAGCAGAATCCCGAGGTGGGGACCTCACACACAAAGCAGAGGCACCTGAACACCATCCTGTGCAGCCAAGCACCACACCTCCAGCACCAACTATTGCAGCTGACTTCGAGTGCAAATAGCAAACTCAGGTGCAGGAGGCCCATGGCCACATTCAGAGGCATTGCTTTCCTTCCTCATAAGGGACAGATAAAATTTGGAATCTCCATTTCTCCTACCCCAGTTCTCATCCTCAGGAACCTTCCTAAACTCTGTGTTAAATTCTGTTTGCTGCTTGTCAGTGAAATGTTTTGCTTTTTTACTTTTCCCCCACTCGGTGTTCAATTTTTGGTGTCCACAACCTTTTGTTGCTGTTAACAGATATATACACTAAAGGCCACCCTCTGGGAACACTGTGGTTCTCCTGGCCCCAGGGCTTTTGTTGGCCATGGGAACATGCTCATCTTCCACATGGGGCAAGCCAAAATGCCAAAGTATTAATACTTAACAAAATGTACCCATGACCGGCAATGGACAAGGTATTGGTAATATAGCTTAAGTCCTATTCCTTGGGTAATTTCAGCAAGGGGATCGAGCTCCCATTGCCCAGTGGTCATTGGCTCCCTCATGCACCCTCTGTTCATCTTTCCCTCTTCTGTGCCTCCTACCCTACTCTTTTACTGGTGCTTTCTCAGACTTGGCTTCACTCACCTTCAAAGTCTTACCTCTGGACCTTATGGACAACAGGTGACGAAAAGTTAAAAGTATATTCTAAGAATAATTAATAATCTTCAGGAATTGCAATGTCTAATTCCAAATATAAGAAAGTAAAACCATTTGGGGTCTTCAGAAGAACACAATTTACTTTTGAGGCTGATAATATATATCTCACAATCTTCATTTGGGAAGACTTTCAGGAAAAATAAGTAGGTATTTTCTCTACAGCTACATGAATAAAACAATTTCATCAGTATTGGAGTAAAAGCTCTATCCCAAAGGTAAATCTCAATCTCCACTTCCAGAGGCAGGAAACTGCTGCAACTTACAACTAACCATCCTGCCGCATCATACTTTCCTTCGAACACTGCTGTCTTTGGTGTGTTGGCAGACAGGAATTCAAACTTAGGCATCTCTATTCAGCTAGCATCTTGCCGAGTCTAGTGTGTTTAAGAAATATTTGTTTATCTCAAATTCAGTTGGAATGCCTCCTCTAGAAAGTTTTCAGTTACGATTTTGCCACCCTACCCAGTGCAACTCTGAGATCCTTAGGTGAAATAACAGCTGAATTTTGTTCAATTAAGTTTGAGGCGCCCTGGCCGGTGTAGCTCAGTGGATTGAGCATGGGCCTGTGAACCATAGGATCACAGTTCGATTCCCAGTCAGGGCACACGCCTGGGTTGCAGGCCAGTTCCCAGCAGGGGACTCATGAGAGGCAACCATACATTGATATTTCTCTTCTTCTCTCCTTCCCTTCCCTTCTAAAGATAAATGAATAAAATCTTTTTTAAAAGTTTGAAGCCAGGCTAATAATTAATAAATGAATAGATGTCAGATCAGATTGAGTTAAAATCAAATATATAGGTTAATAACCCCATTGAACATAGCTGTGGTTTGTGACACAATGTAAATAAGGGTTGTATATAGTTTCAAAAATCAGATTCTGGAGGGAGGTACACAAAGATGGTTTGACCACCAGGTCTTATTTTAGGTGAACTAGTCAGTCAACAGAATTAAATCAGTGATATCAATAAATGGAAATGCTCTAATGAGTTTTGTATAAGTACAATTAATGCACATGTGTAAATAATTATTGCTTTATTTATAAAAACTGAAATGAACATGTTATTAACTCATAATATGGTATATTCATATAGAATCACTAGTCTTAGTCAATTTTGGGAAAGATAGTTTGTGATATGATGTCTGAATATATTGTAAATATTAGTGAGAATGAGGTTTCTGGTTTGTAGGGTATTTATAGTATGTGACACAACCATGTTCTATGAAACCATAAATGTATTTTACCTAATTATATCTGTTTTGTTGTAGCTACTCTACCAGAAACACATACTATTTTATTTTGTTTTATTTATTTTTTTAAATATATTTTATTGATTATACCATTACAGTTGTTCTATTCCCCCCTTCTTTTATTTATACCCAAACTTTCACTACATTTATACATTTTAACTTCATCCCTTTCCCTGGCTTATTAATTTCATGAGGTAGAAAAATGCTTGGTTGTGTGGCTACAATTTGTTGATCTGTAACTATGGCTATAATCTGGAATGTTTTATTTCACTTGCCATTATAAATGGCATTAATGTTCATAAATACTTTTAAGAATACACAAAAAATTACAGATATTATGTTCCTATGAAAGCAAAAGAGCTATTTAGGTACAAGTCTATTTCAGCCCTTTAAAAAGGCTCATCATCTCAAACATTGCCAATAATGTATTCAGAGAATATACATCTTTAAGGAAATAAGTATAAAGGAGAAGATATTATTCCTTGAAAAATATAAATCAGGGTCAAATTAGAGTGAATTCATAGGAAATGCATCAACACTGTAAGACTATTAAATTGGAATATGTTTTCATTGAAATTCTACTATGAATAGAGTAGACTTTCTGATGGAAAAGTATCATTAATCAGTGACAAGCTCCAGGAAGGCTAAGAAATATTGATAGTGAAATGAAAGTATTTTACACAAAAGGACACCTCCTTGGTAGGAAATAAGAAAGGGGCATGACACACCGGGGAGACGTTTGGGGCTGTACTATTGAAAAAGCCATGAACAGACAAGTGTCCCTCCCTTTTCCTGGGCTTCCCCCACACTGTGTGCACAGGTGTTGTGCGGCGTCATCGTCACTAACGTGTGCTCTGGAGAAGAGCCCTGGCATGGGGCTGGGAGCCAAGGGGCAGGGGGGTGGGGAGGGCAGCATTGTGGCAGTCATCTCTGTGTCCCTGTCCTGGGAGCACGGGCTGTGTTCAGGCTCTCTCCACTGCTGAGACCAGGGTGGCAGTTATTTCCCCAGGACTTTGAAAATTCATGCTTTCATAATGCTCAATGTGCACTCTAATCTTAGAATATCACAAAACAGATGTGCACCGTTATCCTATTAGCATGAGAAAAACCTCACTGAAATGAATTTTGAAAAGAAAATGACAAGTCTGTATTTACAAACCATAATGTACTAAAACTCACTGAAAACAGTGTCTTAAAGTCTGCTTTTTTTCTTTTAAATTTAGCCTAACATACAAAATTACTTTCTCCTATGCTGTTTTCTTTTCAGCCCTTTGAGTTGTATTCAGTGGCACAAATGAGGAAGAGGTGGGAAGAAGAAAATGTATTGCCATTTACTGAGTCAAATCCTGTGACTTGTACGACAGTGTAACACTAAGTAAGGATATGTGGATTGGAACCTTTGGATTGTGCTGTCTGAATGGGTCAGAGTCTACCGACAATTTTGCTTGGCTCCTGTTAGAAAGACCTCATTATTCATTAAGCAAGCAAACAAACAAACAAAAACCCTACATTCTTGTTTTTGTTCTTTGTTACTTTCATTTTCTTAATTGTCACTGTCAAGAATTTTTAATTTTAGCCCTGGCTGGTGTAGCTCAGTGGATTGAGCGCGGGCCTGCGAACCACACGATCGCGGTTCGATTCCCAGTCAGGGCAAATGCCTGGGTTGCAGGCCAGTTCCCGGCCCCTGGTGGGGGACACACGAGAGGCAACCATACATTGATATTTCTCTCTCTCTCTCTCTCCTTCCCTTCCACTCTAAGATAAATAAATAAAATCTTTAAAAAAAATTTTAAAAAAAGAATTTTTAATTTTATATTTTATTACTTATTTGAGAACATGCAAGTAAAGCACTTATTATAATGACTGTAGTCTTCTTGAAATTCAGCTCTCCTTTAAAAGGAGGAAAGAGATTTATGTACATTATATGTTTGATTTCTTGACCTCTTTTAAAGTCATAGAATGGAATGAATAAAAATTAATAATGGTTTTAATTATTATTCCATCTTCTATTGCCAAGATAATGTAATCAAGGGCCGGTTTGGAAAGTTGATGTGTCCATTGGAGTTTTTTTTGTGCTCTGACGGGTTAAAGAAAAAGCCCCCACCCTGGAATGGCTTGAAATCCATGATACCAAACCTAGATTTGATACATCATCTAATTAATGTTTTAACCTCACCAAAAAACATTATCTGAACCAGTCTACAATTTTCTGGTCAGCACCAATGGTGTAATCTGTCACTTGAGCCCTCCCCATCTACCCCCATCTCCACGCCCCCCCCAAAGAAAAAAGAGGCAATCTGCAAGATAAAAGCCCTTGCCATGTTCTCCTACCAAAGATGTCCTGTCCTAAAAATAATCCTTTATTATTGGACTTTTGTTAACTCTTTTTCCAGCCTGCTTCCCGTCAAACCTTTCATTTTGCACGCCCCCTCAGCATCTCCTTCTTGTCAGACGGGATGCTGTCTGATTCATGAATCCCTTAATAAAACCAACTAGATCTTCAAGTTTACTTCACTGAATCTTGTTTTTCAACAGATTCCATTTGGACTTCCCATTGGATAATTTAGCACTGGTGACTTAATAGGAAAAAATAGTTTCTAGATTTTGATAGAATTTCCCATTCTCAGTACTTAAAGCCACATCAACCATTTCACCAGTAAAAGGGGGACTTATATTTCAGAACATGAAATTGGTTTTGAAGACACAGTAAAGGGAATTAAGTGTATTTAATGCTCTTTAAGTGGATTCTTTCTTCCATGTGTTTTGTAAGTGTAAATTGTTGACATGCAGAGAGAAGAGATGCCACAGTGCAGATCATTCTTGTGGGGTGAAGCACTACTGAAGTATCACTTTCTAACAATTAAGAAATTAGTACTAACAATTATGTGTCATTTCTTCTCTAGAGCTCACAGCATGATTAGTTTATGCCTAATTAAGGGCCTAAATCAGCAAAGAATGCCTGGCTTCAGCCGGAGGGGGAATTCCTGTAGGCTACTTTCTCAGCTTTCTCAACTTAAATTAGAATGTAATTCAATTTTATGTGATGATCTAAAGTCTCTTTTGCTATTTCACAATTCTCTCATTTCAAACAAATCTTTGATTTCCACCTATCTTTTTTTCTGCGTTGTCCTATTGTAGCGTGCTAAAATTAAAAAGAGAAAGACAACATAAAGTTGAGGAAATATTTCATTAGGTTTGTACAGTCTTTTTTTTTTTTGCATCAGGCTATCATCCTCAATACAGTCCTGAGCTGCATAACGATGTTCCATTTGACGCAGCCCAGGCACGACGGCGGCCATCGAGGTGTACAGTAGGCCATGCCATCTAGCTTTGTGTAAGTACACTCTGCGATGTTCACACAAGGACAAAACTGCCTTTCTCTGAACGTGTTTCTCAGACGGTATCCCTGTCGCTAAGAGGTGCATGACTAATTTCAAAACTCTCAGAAAATCTTTTAAAGCTAAAATCTGCAACTGAGGACCAGAAGTCACAGTCTTTCACCCAATAATAAAAAGAAATACATATTTTTATATATTGAATGTGTTTTATTGATTCTATAACTAGATAAAGGCTTCTGCATACCCCATAATTAAATATAGAATATAAGGAAATTATTGTACATAAGATTACCAGAAATATAAAGAAAAATTAATAAATTTTATATACACACACTACATAAGTGTGTATGTATATGGATACACACACATACACAACTACTTTTATACATACATACACATTGTATTTGTACATGTATATACAGCATTTGCATACCCACATATGTAATTCATAATACTTTATATTCATACATGCATTATATTATAATATTATCTCTACTTTACAACCGAGGCAACTGGAAACTGAAGCATAGAGTGTTTATTAGCTTTCACGGAGTCCTACAGCCAGTGAAATGGCTGAGGCACAAAGGAAAGAAAACAGGACATACTAATATAAAGTAAAGGTCAAAAGAGTGCAAACAAAATTCCTAATTTAACGTTGCCTTTATGATTAGTTACACCATTTCAAAACTAATTTAACCCTTAAGGAACTCCTTATGAAAAAATATAAAACAAATGACTCTTACAGTTTATCAAAACTAAGAAAAAGGCTTTTAATGCAATTTTATTTTTCTTTTGACCTTCCTTTCCGTGACAAATTTAGAAAATGTGAACAAATGGAAGCTGTTTTCTCTAAAAGAGAGAAATTTTAAAAAAACTCTTATATCAATATAGTAAAAAGAAAGAAGCCAAGAAACCTCAGTCTGATGGACATATAAACAGTAATGCCTGTACATTAAAAACTACCTACATGAAATTTTCCATGTTTAACTAAAACTAGTTTTATCTTCCTCCAATTTCCAGAATAGAAATCAACAACTTCTAAGGAACAAAAACGAAATAAAACTAGAACAGCAAAGCAAAAAGAAGCAAATTATATTTTCTTAATTAGAAGGCAAACTTGGAAGAGGAAAAGTGTTTTTTATATTAATCCACATATTAATCCAAGAGTCTGCTTTTCACTTGAATTTATTTATTTGTTTTGCTGGAGTATGCCTGGGTTAAATGCACCCCCACCCCTGTGCATAACTAAGCAGGAAACACTTTGTTTCTTTAACTTTTGCTTAGTATTTCAAATATATTTGTTATTGAGGAAACATAGTTAGAAATAGTTTCAGTATTTTTAAATTGATTTGCTAAAGCAAAACATGTATCCGTACATGTATATGCACATGTACTTATGTACAAGTATTTACACACACAGGCACACACACACATAGTCAGGTTTTATCATGGACAATGCTTTGATCTTGGGACTCCTAATGAGCCAAATAGTTCACAGTACAAAACATACCCACATAAAATCACTAACAAATATTCAAATAATTAGAATAACAAGTCAGAATGGATTTAAGAAAATCAAGAATTTAACCAGAAACAACTTCTGTACTGTTATATTTTATTTATACCCCTGGAAGAGGAGTTTTACCTGGAGAACATAAAGTCTGGATTAGTTTTTATAGGCAACACAGCCATATTTGCCAAAAATACAAGCAACAACAGCTTATTAAAACATATATTTTATCAGCTTCAAACAATTTCCTGCCAAGGAAGAAATAGGTTCTTTTTTCCAACTCTGCATATGTAATATATCAACATAATAGAATACTTTTTCTATTATCATTTTTTAAAATTTGATAATAATACTCATGAAAATGCTGATTTCTTGGTATTTATTTTAAAGGAGTTACAGGGCAATTTCCAGTTTATACTGATAACCATAAAATAAATGGATTCTTATATCTGAGAAACAGACTTAAAAATATCATATATCAGCTTATTTCATACTTATTTACAAGTTATACAGTTAGAAAACATTTCTACAGTGCTTTGTTGTTTTTATGTCTTCAGAAAACATCCTATTTTGTAAACCAGCTCCACAAAGCTTATCTTTGTTCTCCACAAGAATTGCAATTGTAAACTCCTCTTGTTTCCCCTTCACAACACCTGCATTTCTATCAAGTTTTTAAAAGGGGAGTAGAGGTGGGGGAACAATGGCTTATTTCTTTTATCCAAAGCCTTTCACCTCTGATAAAGTCCCATAGAACCGACCCTGAGGATTAGGTTATAGCAAAATTCCAATGGACTTATTTTGTTTTTTAAATCAGGAGTTTTGCTATGCAAATGATTGCTATAACTATTATATATGCTTTAATTGAAATATATATTTGGGGTCACAATGCTAGGGAAAAAAGAAAGGCTAGAAGGAAAGGAGAAAAATACTTTTATTGAGAATATGGGATTAAATGGACTGTAAATAACTACCTCTGTTGGCAGTTTTAATGCTATTTTTGTCCTTTTCTCAGTCTGATTCAGAAAACCGTTGATAATGAGACACTGGGCACTTTAAGGTATCCAAATATAAGGCCTTTCAATGACAAGTTTACACTACATGGTAGTATTCAATATTCATTTGATTTAAGAGCATTTCTAGTGAACATAACTACTTTATAATGGCTGAATCAATGATTTATGTTGGACCAAAATATTCATCAATTAATAATAAAGAATACTGTCTGTTCTTTCAGAAACAAAATGAACAAGTAAACACACACACACAAATGTAAACCATCAAAATCTGGCCCTTCTTTTCTCTTTCTGACAGTGGGGAACTTCTCAGATATTAAAGAGAAATATTAATTCTTAATGAAGAGAATAATATGTTTGTGAAATATAAAAATAAAGGAAATAGTCTCTGGCCTGGGCTACTTATCTGAGTATGCTCTTGAAAAAAAATGGTTGCCTTTTCAAATATTATTCTAAGTAACATTATAGTTATCCAAATAAATGGATAATCACTTGTCTCAAACTGCTTGTTAATAATCTATAGAACAGCAAATGTTACAAAGTTTTCCATAGTTACAGCCAAATTGTTGGAATTTAAGAAAAATATTTGGGTAATTTTTTTAAATTTTATGAAGTATGTATCTTTAGGGAAAAAAAATGACTTGGAAACCCTAGATAAAATGGGAAATTCCATGAAATACACAGTAATGTAATTTAATTATCTAACTGTAAGTAAACAACTTCTATAAAGTGAGTCGTCACTATCTTAAGGGCCATATTGTAGGACCCAGAGCTAGTCCATGAGCATAAAAGTAACACAAGCTTTTGCCTGTGCAAGTTTGGGCCTTAGGGCAGAAGAAATTGAGTTGAATACAGGCAGAATGACTTTACTTGAGTCATAAATTGAAATTCTGTGAGATAAGGAAGCTTTTCTTTTTTCACATGTGCTGCTTTCCCTGTATCTAGCACAGGGTCTAGCGCATGGTCTACAGACCAAGAGGTCTCTATGGTCAATTATAAGGCCCCAAATTAAAGACACCTCCCAGGACACAATAGAATGTGTGTGGTGAGAGTTCCAACCTTGACATAAAGGAGACTTGAGAGGATCATCTCACAGAGGATCTCAGAGCCTCACTCTGAGCGTAGCAGTTAGCAATGTCAAAATGATAATACAATTCGATGTCTCCTGTTCAGACATGGCTGGATGTGTATGTAGGTAATGCAAATAAATGTAACCTTTTGAACCATGGGGCCAGACAAGAATTCCCAATAAATCTGTGTCTTTTTATAGAAAGTCCTGAGGTGTTGCTAATGGTGTAAGCAGTTCCATCCAAGGGGAAATATCAAACTTGGTGTCTTTGGGCAACTCACTTACCTCAACTTCAGTTTCTCATCAGTAAAATGCACAAGTATGGAGCTTGTTGATAGTATTGTGAGAATCAAATGCCTTAATAAACTTAACACCACATTTGCAAATACTGACTACCATAATTAAGTGTCAGGTATCTATTAGCTAGAGTTTGAGATGTGAGGCTAGAATTCTAGAGATAGCTCAAGAGTATGCGAATAGGTTTAAGATTCCAAGACTTAAAGTTCAATGACAATTGGTGAAGCTATGAGAATAAATGGGTTATGTAAGGAAAACAGCACAGTGAGAGAAGCACACAAGTCTAAACTCTGAGATATACACACCTTTATTAAGGAATAAGAAAGCTGTGTGAAGAAGTAAGTGGGTGGTAATATACAGAATACTGCCAATGAAGAATCTAAATTCAAATTTTAGCTCTTATTTTCTAGCATAGACTTGGCCTGTTATTCATTATCTCTGATCATCAATTTTCTATTCTAGAAACTGGGAATAATATCAAAATGTCAGACTTACTATGAAGATAAAAATACATTAAATATTTAACGCATGTCACAAAAATATCAATTATTAATATGTGGTAGTTATTATATTCAGTTAGTAGACAAAGAAAGGGCCAAAATAGATTAAAAAAAGAAAAAGAGGAAGGGAAGGAAGGGGGGAGGGAGGAAGAAAGAAGGAAGAAAAAAAAAGGTAAGAGAAGACAAGGATAGAGAAGGAATGAAGAAAACGCAGAAGACGGGAAAACCTCAATCAAAAGAAGAAAGAGAGAAAAGGCAAGAAGGAAATAAAAGTAAAGAAAAAAGGTACATTGATGGAAATTTTTAATTGTGAGGTAAATGAAATGACATTTTTTTGAAATGACAGAGTGTTTCAAAAATGTAGTCAGTATTGCTGGGGGCAGTGAGGGTGAAGGTAGGGCAGAGGGCCCTAAAGAAAATGTTACTACACCGACTTTTGTTTCCTGTGTTATTTTCACCCTTACATAAAAAATGTGTTCTCAAAGAAAGTAAAAAGATTGCATGGAATAGCATAACCCGGACCTAAAAATTACTATTTTCTATATATTTTTCCATATTTCCTATGGCTTCATATGATACACATTTCATGTGTACTTTTTCATTAGTAATATGATTGATATTTTTATGTCATTCTAAATAATTGCATAGGATGTGTCATGCTTTCTAAACTAAGCTCTTATTTTTAAGTAATTAGATTTTTTCCCTTACTTTACCACTGAAAACAAAATTGCAATGAGAAGCCCAGTACATAAATTATGTCCACAGAATATACTTTTAGAAATGAAATATTTGTATCAAAGCACTTAAAAAGTAATTGTAAAACATAGGCAGTCATTAAAATTGAATCAATTTAAAGTAAAAAGAAAGGAAAATTAATACATCAAGTAATGCGTGTCGTTATACAAAATATTATAAATTAGGTGGAAAAAAACTTCTCCATGAACACAGTGATGGAAGAGTGATTATCTCATTTTCTTCAATAGAATTTGAGGACAGCAAGGAAACAGGCAGCATGAAGTTGTTGGTCAATTTTGTTTCTAATTGTTTTGCCATATTCCTTCTGGGCATAAGTAGAGAAGAAAAAATGTAATTGGCTCCAGATGGTGATGCCTGTATCTCCCTTGCTTTACTTTACTGTGAAGTCTGGCTAGGGAGCCAAGTGATAGAACTTGAATGGTGAAGGGTAGAAGGAGAAGAAACGCGACAGGCGGGCAAAGAAGAAGAGAATCAAAAAAAAAAAAAAAGGAGGGCAGGAAAGTCTGCAGTGAGCGGTAACAGGAGTGGCCCGCACCTGCTTGGAAGTGGAAAAGGAGCATTTCGGCTGCTAAGAGGTCCATCGCTGCAGGTTCTGACAGGAGTTTCTCAAAAGGCCAGGTAAGTCCCCTCCCCTACACACTTTGTCCCGTCTTGATTAGAGAGAAGCATATTTATCGGTTTGAAAAGTCTTTTTAGAAAATTTGGAATTCCTTTGAGATATCCGCACTCTAGTTTCCCAGAGACAAAGAGATTCTTTGCTGGCTACTAATAATGTTCTTTCAAATAAACACAACTTTAGGTTCAATGAACTTTACAATTTTTTCCTAAATTTTATTCACATATTGTTTAATTCTAAATGTTATATGAAGGTAAAATTGGAGTGCAATAAGCATGTAATATTCATTAGATGCACAATAGGGAAAGTGCGAGGCAGTGGCTGCTCGGGCACTTTGGTCTCAGCACAGTGACCAGGACAAGAAAGGACAGAGCCCCAGTCAGCCTGTCAGGACATATAACGGGAATGAAAAAACAAACCAAAAAAATGATAAAAACCTTTGTCATTGAAAGCTACTGCAGCAAAACCTAAGCTAGCCTGAATGATGCACAGCCCGAAAAAAACAAAGGAGAGAACCAGAATATTCACATAAGATGAAATATAAGTGAAATGTAGATGTACAGATAAAAGAGCTTTTCACTCACCAGTAATAAAAAAGTGAAATCAATAATTGTGTGTGTATGTATTATGCATATAACTTAAAATAGGTTTCAATACAAGGCTAGTAGGGATGAATAGCTAATGACATAACTTTTTAATACATAATCGAGAGCCTTAAAGTAATAATCAGAACTACCTTCAACTTTTGTACATTATTTCTTCATAATGCTATTTATTACTGTGAGGAATAAAGCACACACACACACACAAAGTCTTTGTTTCACTATTCCCAAGACTAGGATAATAAGAATAAAAGATATTTGGCCCTGGCTGGTATAGCTCAGTGGATTGAGCACGGGCCTGCAAACCAAAGGATTGCGGTTCGATTCCCAGTCAGGGCACATGCCTGGGTCGCAGGCCAGTTCCCAGCAGGGGACGCACGAGAGGCAACCATACATTGATGTTTCTCTCCCTCTCTCCTTCCCTTCCCTTCCCTTCTAAAGATAAATAAATAAAATCTAATAAATAAATAAAATTATAAAAAAGAATTAAAGATATTTTGTATGCTCATCTTACGATTATCATATAGACATTAAAGTATAGGTTTGAAGATGAGAAGGTAAATTATAAACATCTATATACTTTCCCATAATTTTGTTGAGCCTTTGGTGTATAGACCATGTACATTCTGTGGTGATGGTTTGTGACTTTGGGTGTTAGACATAAAGACAGAATTGGACAATGAGAGATGGGAGAAGCAACTTTGGAAGAGAACATCTACTATAAATGTATTCTGCAAAATGCTATGCCCTGTGCAGTGGGACCCACTGCTACAAAGCCATCCATCTTCAGTAATGTTATAAAAATTCTTAAGGAGAGTTTTCTGCATATTCCCTAAAAAGTTTATTGTAAACAGATGCTCCTTAGATTTGGGATTTGGAGTATGATTTTGAAAACACTGAATTTGCATCCGAATTTCAGGTACTGTAAAAAGTCGGCCAAGAGGTTAATGGAAGTAACTTAGGAAGAAAAATGACAGGAAGTTAAAATTTCTATATATTAACAGTCATATCTCTGGGTGGCATGATTTTAGAAAATTATGTGTCTTCCTTAATCTCTATTATAACTTCCAAACATTCTATAAACTGTATTCTGTAGGCTATATACACTAGTTTATAATCAAAAAAATGAATGTAATATTTTTAAAGATTTTATTTACTTACTTTTAGAGAGAGGGGAAGGGAGGGAGAGAAAGAGTGAGAGAAACATCATGTGAGAGAGATACATCAATCAGTTGCCTTTCCCATACCCCCAACTGGAGACCTGGCCTGCAATCCAGGCATATGCCCTGACAGGGAATCGAACCAGTGACTTTGAGATTTGCAGGCTGGAACTCAATCCACTGAGCCACACAAACCAGGGCTGAATGTAACTTATTAAAGCAAGTTTTTGGAGACAACTGTACTTGAACAACAATTTTTTAAAAAATTATCTCTATTAAGAAGTTCTTAGCGTACTCCAGAAGTTTTTATTATATATATTAACCATTATGTTAAACAACTACAAATAAAGACTCACATCATAAATTCTTCTTTGGATTTAATATTAGTGAAAAGCTAGACTTGTTTAATGAATTAATTCATTGTATTCTGATAAAGAACCATCATCTTGTGTCCTTCCTTTATACACACACACACACACACACACACACATATTTATTTACTGCCAAAAAAACTCCAAGCTGTTTTATGTTTATTAGAAGCAAATTCTTTTTTTCTGGGTTTTCTGTTCATCTCTTATTTAAATCACATTTTAATATTATTTATTCTTATTTTCCTAGTTTTAGTGTACATTTATCATGTTGTAGGCTGCTTCCACTTATTTTGAAAGTGTCTTGCCATGCTCCCCTTCACATAGTAGTAACGAAGAACACAGCCCTACACACCTCCATGTCGATATGTGCATTGTCTTCACTGCTGACAGTCTACTTTCATTACGGCAGGACTGGTGAAATCCTTCTGATGCCACATGGTCCAAATTGATTATTAGCTTTAGTGGGTCCAACAACAGTTTGTATATTACTTCCACAACATTTGTTACATTAAATTGCAATTACTGTTGTTATTATTATTATTATTATCATTATCATTATCATTATTATCATTATTATCTGACCAGGCTTTGAGTTATTAATGACCATAGTTACTGTATTCATTTTCTCAGCATCACTGCATACCACCACAGAGTAGATGCTCGATAAATGCTTAAATAAATAATGTTAAAATAATGAACTCAATCAGTAACTCAAACAGTTACACTCAACATTTATTTCAGGAATTTATTTGCAATTTTTGGACTTACAGATAGTTATCAAAACTATGTTGCCTTTTTTAAAAATCTGGTTTTATTTATGTGACTTGATAGCCATTTTCTGGTCCATTTATCATTTGTTCACTCTCCAAGTGTTTAACAAGATGTACTTTGTGCTTACTCTTGAGCTAGAAACCAGGAAATCAAAGGAGAATAACACAGGCATGATCAGTGCTCTCATGAAGTGTCACCAGAGCAGGAGAGGCAGATATTACATAATGTATTGCACATTTTCTTTTTATTTTTTACTTGTGACTATAAAAATGCCATCAGAAAATGTAGCATGCAGAAGGAGTTCACCATGGAGGGCTGCTTGGGCAAGGGGAGATCAGTGTGTGCAGATAACGAAGGTGGGAGGGTCCAGAGGGAGGGGCTTCTAGGGCTGTGAGAACACTAGTGTGAGTCCCTGAATCTCTCAAAGTTTTGAAACCAAGTGGTGGCCAAATTATAAATAATACATTTTGCATTCACCTGATTATGAAAACAAGTAAACCTGATGCTTGAGCCGCACGGGAAGATTAGTTTCACAGTAGAATTCCTCTCCACTGGACACCACAAGAGAAGAGGTGCTTTTTCATCCTTCTGCACTTAATGCCTTGCACAGTGCTGGGCACACAACAAACACACAAATATTTCTTGAATTAGTTAATCTATTACCCATGGGAAATTATTCCTTCTTTCTAGATAAAACTAGAAATTTTTAATTTTTTAAGGAAATGTTAACATGAAATTCTTTAATAAATCACTATGCTGAGCAATTGGAAATGAACATTAAAAGCAAAGATCTAACTCAAAAAAATGTGCAGACTAACTTGAAAGGATACCTGTACCTTCAAGTTCATGGTACATTATTCATAGTATCTGAGACATGGAAACAATCTAAGTGTCCACTGATGGAAAATACATACATATACAGGTATATATAATGGATTATTATTCAGCCATTAAAAGTGAAGAAATCTTATTATTTTATAACAACATGGATGGATATTGTTAAGTGAAATAGGTCAGAGAAAGACAAATGCTACACAATCTCACTTATATATGGAATCTAATTTTTTTTAATTCAGAAAAAGAAGAGACTTGTGATTACTAGAGGCAGAAGATGGGGAGATGGGGAATTGTAGGAAGATGGTCAAAAGGTACAAACTTGTAGTTATAACATAAAGAAGTACTAGGGATGAAATGTACAACGTGATGACTATAGCAAGCACTGCTGTGTGATACATAGGAAAGCTGTTAAGAGAGTAAATCCTAAGAATTCTCATCACAAGGAGAATGTTTTCCTTTATTCTATTATTTTCTCTTTTATTTTTTTTCTTTTCTTCTCTTTTCTTTCCTTTTTTATTGTCTATATAGAGAAGATGGATGTTACCTGAACCTATTATGGGAATCATTTCACAATATATGTAAAATCAAACCATCATACTGCATACCTTAAGCTTATACAGTGATGTATGTCAATTAGTTCTTGGTAAAACTGGAAAAAATTCCAGAAACACAGTCATTTAAAAAACAAAAGAGCAAATACCTATTCATGATACATGAGAACAAAACTAAGTGTTTATATTACATACATTTCTAATATAGTTTTCCCCCTTTTTATTGTATTTTTGGTAGTTAGAATAACTTCTGAATACTTTCAACTTCTGCCCTAGCTGGTGTAGCTCAGGGGATTGAGCACTGGCCTGTGAACCAAAGGGTTGCCAGTTTGATTCCTAGTCAGGGCACATGCCTGGGTTGCAGGCCAGGTCCCCAGTAAGGGTGCAGGAGAGGCAACCACACACTGATGTTTCTCTCCCTCTCTTTCTCCATCCCTTCCCCTCTCTAAAACTAAATATACAAAATCTTAATAAAAGAAACACTTCCAAGTTTTTCTTATAAACTCCTAGTAGAATACAATTTATATTAAATCAAGTTCGTGACCACTGAGCTAGGAACACCTATATTTTATTACATTACAGCCTGATTATTTTGGATGCTTTCTATTTTGTCTCTAGTTTTAGAAATTGTATCTGCAAGTCACTAAAAATACTCCTCCTTACAGAATTGTCAACCCATAAAAATTTGGTGAATGATTTATTGACCTTAGTTATATTTCATTTCGGTTACCACCTTGATCTTATGCAACTCAATTGATATATTTCAAATTTTAAATTTATTTTGGCATACATAGTTTTTCCTCACACCTTTCCATAAACCTATATAAGCCTGTCAACAAGAAAACTTCAAAACTTATTAATATGCACACGATTAATAAAAAATAAAACATATTGCTAGCCATTTAGATCTAAGTGAATTTGCATATTATGCCTATTTTTAAATGCATTAATTATCCAGTAGACCACAATAACTTCTGCAAAGCCCCTTCAGTCTATCAATACATATGCTTATATTAGAACTAATTTTGACAACAGACTATTTATCCATTAGCCTGAAAGAGCTCAACTGCAGCTGTTACTCTTGAGCTGTGGAGTCCCATATTTTGGCACTTTTTAATTAGGAGGCTTTTGACCTAAAATACAGCAAGAGCTTTTTTTGTTATTTAGAAAGGGAAATATTGGCAGAATTCTTCTATGAACAGTGTGAAGGTTTGCAATATGTTAACTAACAACACAATAAGCGATGTGCTTTCTGTGTCGGTGGAGAAAAAAAACTCTCCAGAAAAACAAAAGACTAATCCAATGGAAAACAATCCCTTCCTTAGAAGGTAAATTTCTACTGTAACTCAATAAAAGATCAGATTTAATTGCAAAAAAATGTAAACCTCAATACATATGCAATTCTTACTTAGAAGTGTATGAATGAACAACTGCAAACAAACTTGGGAAATACTCCTAACTTCATTCAAAGTTATTTGGTGTTATCAAAAATTGAATCTGTACTAGCAGTCAAGCCATTTAGTCTAAAAATTCGTTTTCAATTAACACTGATTAAACATTCTGCATCCCAATCAAAGGATGTGTTATCCAATGCTTTCTGCATGTGTATGAGAATTTTTTAGAGAATTATTCCTATCACCTCACAGCATTTGATATTAATAATATAATGATTACAAAATTAGCAACCACTTAGTAGGGGGGGAAAGCATAAACCGGACTGTGTACCAGCTCTCAGTTTTAGTACACCACAGCATTATTTGAAAACCATTCAATCATCTATTAAATGTCTCCATTACTACTCAAACAATTCCTCACATTTGCTAATTTCCTATTTATCCTCCAGAATGCATTCTGGGTGATTTTTTTCCAAGACACAAATGCTATTCTGTCTCTTCCCTATTCAAAACCCATCACCTTATAATATTATCAGGACAAACTACCAAAATGTTTACCTCTTGCCTTTTGCCTGCTTGCCTTTTCTTTCTAAAATGTTCTCACTTTTCCCAGTCTTTACCTACTAACACGTTGGCTCAAACATCCCTTCAGGTGTATCCTGCAGTTGGCACCTTTGAGACGAGTTTCTTGCCTACATCACAAGGTACCTCTTCTTCATTATACCTCTCCCATTTATCTTTGACTTTGCTTTTCCTCTCTGTCTCCCTTACCAGATTCATGAGAGTAAGAAACAGTCTAGTTTACTTAGAATTATACTCTGTTTCCAAGTAAAGTCTGTGGCATACAGTTATTGCTTATCAATCTATTTGAATGACAACTGAACCAGAAATTGAAATCTCCGTTCTCAATATCTACTTGACTTCATAATAGCAGTATGAACTTGGATTAGTGTGTGTATGTTTTACCCTGAGACCAGAGAAGGGGCATTTCTATAGACTCACAGATGCATGAATAATTTCACCTCAGTGGTACATTCCCCACATTCATTGGCCAGTCTAAAGGTCACGGATTTTCTTACCATAACTAGAATAAAGGGCTTTATTCAAACGTAGTAGGCTCTAGTCAAATGAAGTCCATCAAAGCCCAATTTGGATCCATGGCAAGGCAAATAAACCAGGAAGCCAAAGTCAATAAGTAATGCAACCAAGAGAAAGCAGAATTGTTCTCGAAGAAACAAAGAAACAGGATAAGAGGAACAGAAATAAAAGAGAATGAAGCTGGGGGAGTGAGAGGAAGGGAGATACAAATAGACAGAGTATGTGATTAGTTATTTTATGATTTTCCAATTTCCATAGTCCTACTCAATTTCCAGCTTCATTTTCCCCTATATTGTCCTGTGTCCTTGGAAAAACTTGCATTTTTGTCTGAACTAGACTCAGTTTCTCTTCACTTTTAACCAACAAATCCTAAGCCATGAAGTTTCTTAAACTAGTGGACTCTCATGGCCTCATTGCTAAAAGGGATTAACAATAGGTCCGCTGCCTATCTCAGAATGATTCTCTTAGAATAAAATGAAATGATACATGTGAACGCATGTGCATTTATACACTTCTAATTAATAGCTTTATATAGCCATTCAATAAACATCAATTATATGCTAAATATGGGCCAGATTGTGAGCTTGTTCAGAGTAAGTCTCTAATACCTTTAAGAAATTCATCATCTAATAAAAACCACTAAACACAATTATTTACTATTGTAATTTGAAACTATCAAAATAGTTTACTTTCCCTTTTTTCTGCAGTAAACTATCAAAAACATTGTGTCATTTACTCTCTAGTCAGTCAAGAAAAAAAATATGAATTACTTCAGTAAAATCTATTTTTTCAATACTATAAAATTTATTATCATTGCTGTTTAGAATTTTGTATGTAACTTAATATAAATAAGTAGTTAATTACTCAAAAAGATTTAATAAATCACTACTGCAAAGAGCTGGTTATAATTTTTCCGATATAAAGCACCTTTAGAAAATATTATCTTTACACAGAAACAATATGGAGTTAATCCTTCAGAAAAGATCATAGCTCTGTTCACTGTCTGCATATTCTAATATAACACACAATTTGAGATTCAATTCAGTGTTGCTAAAGTTTTGCTATAAAGACCCTAGTGTTCTGGAAGATTGTTAGAGAAATGATGTGAAAAATAGTTTTGAAGTAAACAAATAACTAGGCTGCATTCTCTTCTCTCTCACTCCTATTTCCTGAACATGTATCCCCTGATATTGTATACAGAATATACAGAACACAGAATATTTTATATGTAATACAGAGTATTGTATCCCCTAAATAAATTTTGGAAAATGTTAGTCTAAAGGTCATCTTGTATTGTTTTCATCCATTCTTACCGCAGTGGGGTGCCAGCAATAAGGAACGGTGGGTTAATCATTCTCTCAATCTTTCAAGCCCTGCGCTAGGCACTGGGACAGATATGTTGGCAAACAAAATGGTCATTGGTCTTGCCTTGTTCCTCAAAAGGCAAAGAAATAAATAGTAAGCAACAAATACACATATATGATGACAAAGTATGATAAGCAGTATGAATGGAAACAATAGAGAGCATCATGTGAGAACTTTTCTGAAAGGAGGGGCTGAAGTCTGTGTAAGAACAGACAAAGAGGAAAGTGCCGTCACGGGCAGTAACATTTGAACTGACACCTGAAAAATAAGGTTAAACCAGCGTCACAGATTACATTCTCTGGAAAGCAGACACTTTGAGACGGAGATTATCCTCCGGAACGTCAACATCTGTACAAGGGGAGGGAGGGTGCTGGATAGTGAGAAACTGGGCTGACATTGTCTCCGCGAAAGCCTTTTCTACCCCCACAGACACCTGAATGTGAAGTGGCCCTATGAAGTTTTCCACCATTGGGAGGGAGAGAGGAGATGAGTTAGATGGTTGGGGAAATTGCCTATTGGATGTAGTGGCATGAAAGTCATTTAGATGTGCAGAGGAGAAATGAAATGTAGGACTGTTAAGTAGAGTGTCAAGAATCATTTGAGTTTAGAGAGGTTAGAGATCATGAAATGATGTCTATATGTATTATTTTTCTCTAGAAGTGCGAACTGTACTCATAGAAGATAGATGTTGAAAAGATACAGAGCTGGAATATTTTGCCAAGTATAATAGAGGAAAATGAGGATACAGATATATTTTACATGGATTAATTATAATGATAAACCGTGGAATTTAAGAGTAATGAGGAGAGAATTAAAAGCAGGAGTAGCCTAAAAAATAGAAAGGAAGTAATTGTGTTAATTGATTAAAAGACTCAACAATGAGGTCTAAGACTTTAGTAATCAGGAACATGTGGTTGGAGGCCACATATTTGGAAGGGTGATATTCTCTCTTGCTGAATTTAATTCTGGTTCATGTCTGCGGTTCCAATATATGATTGGTGAAATGATTAATAACATGTCCTCCCATTTTCAAACTTTTTCCAGTTTGAGTAAGTTACATGAGTACTTGTGAATATTTAAACACATGAATTTTAAGGGAGAGTGTATTCTGGTGTTGACAATCCACTGAATGAGACCATGGAGATGTGTTGATAATGTGGTTTAGAGCAAAGAGTGATTGGCAATGAGATGGCAAAGAACATGAGCCAATATAATTTCTGTGATCACTGAGGCATCAGGAATGATGGGTAAAGGAAGTTCCTCAGACTTGAATGAATAAGGAAATTTTATAGCTGGGCAAATTTGGTTTAGATTTTTTAATACGACAATGGAGGTACATTCTCTGGGGGCTATCTCCCTAAACTTCAATCTTCAATATAAATTTCTAGATGCTCTTTAGGGCAACCATTTATCTCTGTTATTTGGAAAGGTATATTGTATCTTATGGGACAGAATAATATAGAAAATATTTTTTAAACTTTTCCCATTGTTAATTATCACCAGTAGTGACTGACTTCTTCAAATAGGACAAGCAAGTTTACTACTTATTATTCTTTTCCATTTAAATAATGGAATAATTTAGGATAACATAGAATAACAATGTAAAGATATGTTTAATATCAGGTAACAAAGGAAAGAGAAACGACTTGCCCAAGCAAAATAGAGACATTTACTATATATATATATATATATATATATATATATATATATATATATATTGGGAGGGTGAACTGGANTATGTATATATATATACATATATACTATATATGTGTATATAGATAGATAGATAGATAGATAGATATAGATATATATATAGATATATATGCTGTCCAACATTTCCCTGCCCCTTTCAATAAGGTGGAGCTTTTGTGATCTTTTTTGTGTACAAACATAATGTGTCATTAATGAGTCAAGGTATTTAAGAGAAAAAAGACAAGGAGAAAATCTGTCCATTGAATTAAAATAAAAAACCAATTAAGAGAATGTGTGAGCTTTATTCTCACTCTCTTCTCCTGCTCTGAGGACCTGAAAGCCACATGCTGAAGTCAGAGAGCCAAAGACAGAGGTTAACGGGCTCCTGAGTCATCACGTGGGAGCTATCCTGGGAGCCTCTGGATATAGAACATTACACCTGAGTGCCTGCGTGCTAATTTATTGGGATTTCAGCATATTGTTGCCTATTGTGACTCATATGACAAGTTAACAATATTTTTGCATTAAAAAAAGAAGCAAACGAGAAAAGTGAGTCATCATGATTCTCATAAGTAGTTATTTTAAATACAGGCATACCTCAGAGATAAGGTGGTTTTAGTTCCAAACTTTCACAATGAGGCAAATATTGCAATAAAGTGTGTCACATGAATTGTTGGGTTGTGCAGTACATACAAAAGACAGATTTACACTGTATTATAATTTAAGTGTGTAATAGCATTAAGTCTAAAAAAGCCCCAAAGTATACAGATTAATTAAAAAATACTTTATTGGTAAAAATGCTAATCGTCTGAGCTATGAGTAAGTTACGATCTTTTTCCAGGTAAAAGGTTTTGCCTTGCCCTTTGCTGACTCACCTGGGGAGTGGTGGCTAAATGTTGGGGTAGCTGTGGCAATATCTTAAAATAAGACAACAAGGAAATTGGCCACATTGATGATGACTCCCTCTTTCAGTTGAACATGTAGAGGTCATTGCAAGGTTATTAATTAGCCTAATTCCAAAACTCTTGTGTCTCAGGGAATAGGAAGGTCCGAATAGGAAGATCCAAGGAGAAGGACAAAGACATGGAAGAAGGGGAGAGACTGAGCAATGTCCAATGAGTGGAGCAGTTGGGACATATACAATGTTTATTAAGTTTGCCATCTCATATAGGCACATTTCATGGGGCCCCAACACAATTAAAATAGTAATATCCAAGATCACTTACCACAGCCCTGGCTGGTATAGCTCAGTAGATTGAGTGCAAGCCTGAGAACCAAAGGATTGTGGTTCGATTCCTAGTCAGGGCACATGCCTGGGTTGCAGGCCAGTTCCCAGAAGGGGACCCATGAGAGGCAACCATACATTGATATTTCTCTCCTTCTCTCCTTCCCTTCCTCTCTAAAGATAAATAAATAAAATCCTTTTTTAAAAAAAGATCATTGATCACAGATCACCAAGACAAACATAATTGTAAAAAGTTGGAAATATTGCAAGGTTTACAAAACTGTGACAAAGATATGAAGTGAGTACATGCTGTTGGAAAACTGATGTCTACAGACCTGTTCAGCAGAGTTACTACAAATCTTCAATTTAGAAAAAAAAATAGTATCTGTGAAGTGCAGTAGAGAAGTGATTACTATGGTATATTCTAGGACATTCATACCAAAACTATAAAACATATGAAAGAAATGTTGTTAAGGATGTTAGACTAACAGATGTCTATCCCTGTGTCCTTAAAATCATTCATCTTTCAAAAGGGACATCCTTGAAACACCCTTCTTTGCAGACAAGGAGAGTTGATAAACCGCACACTGAAGTAATCCAAGAGGCTTCTTTTAAATACTTATCAAGCATATACTCAGACTTTTTTTTCAAATCATTCATTAAGCTACATCCTCCTGACCTTTACCGAATAACTCCGCCTTTGTAAAAAGAGAAATGCCCTGGTTTCAGTCTGGAGAGATTATGGGAACGATGATTTATTGTCGTCCTGAACCTTGTGTTTCTTGGATAAATTGTGCAATCGGAGCTTCCTAGCACTTCCTTATATCTTCATGCTTATTTGAGAAGCCACTCCTTAGGTGGAAGAAACTAATCACAGATTCCTTACATTTCTAACATCCAGAAAATAATGGTCTTTTGGCTCTAAGTCATACACTTTACTTATTTGAAGAATGACTGTGGACCATGCCTGTAAAAGCAAAGGACAGTGGTAAGAGGAGAAAAGGAAAGGCAAAACAACTTCGATCTGTGGAGCCACGAAAGACTCTGTTGGGATTTGTCAAAATCGGGAAGTAGATCCACATGTCACCTGTCCACTGAGCCCTCTGACTGCCCTTCTCAGAAATGTCATGGCGTGGTGGCAGGGCCAGGACAAGCGTGGCAGAAACCAATGAATATCCCTTTAAGCAGGACAAATGGCCAATAAGACAGCATCTGGAATTGCTTAGCTTGCAGTTAATCACATATTTTATCTGGGCTACAAGGTGTCCTTTCTAATAAATCTAATAAATCTCTTAGTTTAGAGCAAGGAGTAGGGACTGTTACTTTTGTTTCAGCCACTTTACAGAGGTAAATAAACCCACATGCTTTGAAGGGGGTTAAAAGGCCAGATATCAGGATGGGAATTCTTAACCCCTCATTGATGGGGCAAGAGTAGGAGAGGAGGTCCATGTTTGAAAAGAAGTTCACACGTGGGCCTTTTATGGACTCAGCGTCCAGAAGAATTCAAAGGGCAATGCGAACTTGGTAAAGCCTATATTCAGCGCCCTCCTTGCGACCATCATGGCCCGTGCTATGTTTCCTTTCTCACTTTGCTACAGATTTTCAGCTTTTGTTAGTTTTCCTCTAAACTTCAGTGCCTTCAGGATTCCCTGGGTCTCCACCGACACAGAGATAGATAGTTAAATGACAAATCAATTAACATTAAAATGTTATTACTAAATGCCTCCGAGTTTCATTAAATATTTACACTTGGTAAAGAATGCTATGAGTGTGCAATGGCAAGAGAGCTCACTGGCAAGAGAGCTCAACACAGTAGTATGAGCTCGCACTATCCTATATAAAATATAAATACTATTTAGTGGATATCTACATACAAGAACAGAGAAGCAGGCATTTTCAGTGTACCTCATATGATCCTGGATAGCTGATCACATTTTATTATTGGAAAGATGGCAGGGAAATACTTTTTATCTGTTGACTTTATAACTGCACTTGTGTGTTTTCCTTTAAGTAGAGAGCAGTTAAAGAAATAAAACTCACTGATAATGATGGAAGAAGTATTTTTGTACCTATAGCACAGTAGTACAGGATTAAGACAATTGAAACTCATTTCTAAGGAGCCATAATTCCTTTATCTTGAGAAGATTCTTTTCACTGACCCTAAGGGCGTGTAGAAATCTATGGACTTCTGAGCGACTGAATTGCAGCCTGGGAAAACGGCTTAATTGTTTGATACGGAAGTAGCTCTGCACTCACCCAAGGCCCAAAGCGGCCATATTGTTGTTGGCCATCTCTCTGCACTCTTAAGCTTTTACCTGAAGACAAAGCATATTAACTGTTTATCTTACTACCCTCGAGTTTCTTAATCCTTAATCTCACGTGCAGTCAAGTCTTTAATCCAGTTCTGTAGTTACAGGATTGTGGGGATAGAACTCAGAATTTCAGGCTGGAAAAAAAAAACTATACCTAAAGGAAAAACCTTCTAAGAATTGAAACTTTGCAGTAAAAAAATAAAGAAGGTAACACCTGAAGACTACCAAAAGAGGTACTGAGATTCAGTCTTTAGCATATTCAGAGGTGAGATAGACTTGTAAACAAAGGCAGAGAGAGACCACGGTACCCAATTTGCACTCCTTGGCTCCTCTCAGGTGCTAACTAGTTGTGTGACATTGCTCCTTTAATGCAGCCTTTTTGAGATAAAGTTTTTATTTCCTATAAATTCGGGTAAATAAGACTTACCTTAAAATGTTTCTGGAAAGTTTTAATGACATTTGGTTTCTGATTTAATGAGAAGCCATGTAGGTGATAAATATAAGGCTTCCCCTGCCCAAAAGGCTGCACAAAATGTGATATGTGTCACAATGAATCACAACAGATAGAATGTTTAAAAATCGCCTTTGATTCAGAATCAAAATGCTTTGCGTCCTTTGTTAGGTGACAAACCTAAATCAGAATTGACTGTACCCACTTAGCATAGACATTCAGTTTAAATTACGTATTGCTGGGTTGTATTATTAAAAGGAAACATGTTTAAGAGTATACAGCATTTAGTGGTATTCCATAATACACTATAAAATGCATTTTTCCTGCAAACTACTCATCTGCACATGAGGAAAAATGCATTTTCAAGAAAAAAATGAAATATGTGAAGTTTAGTGTTTAATCCACAGTCTCCTATGAAATTTGGTGTCGGGACCAGTGGGAGAGATTCAACTTGCCTGTGTCATACTTACTTTGCCTCACATTTGTTCTACTTCCTTTACCATAATCTTTAAAACGTTTATTTTGTATAATCATTACTATTTTTTCAAGAGATGTTCTTGTTTAATCATTTCACACAGTTAGAGTCTTGCAGACAGATCTTATATCACACTAGTCAAGGTAATTGTCCTTGATTTTTTTCTAGAAAAGAGGCAGGGAAGGTATAAACTTTCTCAGACTGCCACTTCTCTGACTTAAAAGAAAATTACATCCATGAAATATAATTTATTGTATCTTCACATTCATGGAGCAAGAAGAAATGGCACTTGAGATATTACTTGAATATTTATGCTTTTATTCAAAAAGGCTATGTACCCTCCTCAGTAACATGTGCAGATGAAAAAAATTTTAATTGAGAAAAAACATCACAGGTAGTACAAGAAGTCTCAGCTGCAACCACAGCACGTATTAATTTTATTGGTAACAGAATTCAAAAGTCAGCATGGTTTAGGGGTTTGGTATTCTGGCTTTGGATCCAGACAAATCTGGGTTTGAATTCAGGCTTTTCTATCACCATGTTTGTGACTACAGTCAATTTATTTAACCTTTTGAAGCCTCAAGTGTCTCATCTGAAAAAAAAAATGTGCCTACATGTGACACGGATCCCGGCTCCTGGGGTCTGAGGTGTTATGGTCGGGACAAGACAAATTCACACAGACTACTGAGTCCCATGGAGGAAAAGGGATGGTGTGCCTTCTGAGGAAGGCACTCAACTTTTTTGTAGTTATTAATTTTGCCATTTTCAAAACAATTACTAAGTAGCATTCTTCTCTTTCTAATAAATACATTTCTGAACTTGACACTGATCTACTTCATAGATTTGACAGAAGAAACCATTGATTAATGTCACACCTAAGAAACAAGTTGCCTACCTTAGTTTTCTTACTGAATATACACGCGACACTGGTAACGTTCTCAAACTGACATGCCTGATGTTAAAGGTTTGGGGGCCCCCATGATAATATTCCTTTTCTTCACCTGAGCTGAAAGCAAATTTAGAAATAAAGCAAGAAATAAGGAAGAGGAGAAAAAAAAACTTCCCCATTGCTGGTGAACCTGAGATTAGAGAATGTGACATATATGCAGCATCATTGAGCCTCCTAATGCTGAACATTGGTTAGGCTCCTTTCCCCAGTCCTCCCTGGTCCCCGAGCACCCCCACCCCCCTCACTGTCTGCTCTGAGGGGCCCCAATGTGTGGTATGGCATAGCAAGAGCTCTGAGGGCAGCCCACTCCCAAAGAAAAGGAAGAGAGGAGGGGCCTGGCTGCTCTCTGTTGACCAGCTACATCAAATAGGTGTCTCTTCCTCCCCAGGGAAGGAATGATGAGGGGGTGAAGAGAGACCGACGTGTTATAACAACATATGTTTCTAATAAGAATCAATTAGAAGGGGGAATTTAATGAATGTCTCACCAGGATTTCCCAGTTTAACCCATTGATTAAGTGGTCTCATTTGGCCTACTATCTCCTAGAAAGGGCCCATTCCATTGGGGGGTCTAACGGAGTCCCATACGCTATCAGACAGGCTTCCTGGTACCTCCCTACACCCATGCTGACCACTGCTTTTCTGGGTGTTCTCCTGAGGAACATATAATAGAAAATGAAGATTTTTCCCCCAAAGAGGATCAGATTATTTTAAACACTACATTTAAATCAACTGCAAAACTGCTCTGTACCTAAGGCAAACATACATTATGTGTTCTATTTCCTATTCCAAAATTATGCATTTTCACATTTTCCATTATATTTCTTCAGAGATTCTGCACTATGAAATGTAATGTCATAGATATATTTCAGTAATTACATGAATAAGCACATTCTAATAATATAATGTCAGAAACAGAAAGAAACCCCACATTTAAATAAAACACTTCTCTTCCTCACTTTCTAATGTCAGAAACAGAGAGAAAGCCCACATTTAAATAAAACACTTCTGTTTCTCACTTTCTAAGACAGATCAAGTTTAAAAGCTACTTGCAAAACCAAATTCAAAGACCAAAGGAAACTAAAATAAAAAACCAATTTTTTAATCTTATAAGCTAAAAGTACAAGATATTGTACCCACTCCTCCCTCACATACATACTGTCTTATTGTCCTGTTTCAACCATAGGGATTCTTGATGCTTAGGTGGGCTTCAGGTTTCTTTGGTCAACTGTACACTATCTTCCATGGTAATAAATGTACTTCCCAACATTCATTACCATGAACTTAAGTTGTGAGAAGTTGAATGAACTCAATGCCAAATCTCAAAGGCCTCTCATAAGTTAATGGAATGTTTAAGATGTACGTAGAATTGTCCTCAAAGGAAGCCATTTCCCAGCCTCCACAGTGATTATCCAAGATGCAATTATATTCTTAGGGGACAGTACGTATGTTCCCAAAGATGTAGCAAAGACTCAGAAGTGTTTGGGTAAAGTAGGACAGGTATACATCTTCGTGGTTATAGCCTCATGAGAATGCCAGTCTTTGCTAATTGCCTGTGAATGTATTTATCTGGGAGTATTCTCAGAGCAAGAGGTTAATTTTTGCACTATTTTTGTTCCACTGTCTGGGGAAAATTCCATCTAAGTATGTGTCTTCTCTCTGACAATGGCATTTGAGATATTGAAGATACCTTGCAAGGTTTATAAATGTGCAGTGATGACGGGTTCTAAGGTGCCTTTCTTTCCCCATCAATATGGTGAGAAACCCTCAATTTCCATTCCCTCTTTGTACTGACTACCTATGCTTGGTACTAACAGCTTCATTTGAGAACCTCATCTGTGCTCTGCTTCAAACACAGATGTCAGCATCTTTGTGGTTTAAAACGAATAAATTCTGTACCACCCACCAATGCATAAAAACCTGAAGAGAAAGGGGCTCTTTCTATTACAGATCTTTTCCTCACATATTATTGGAGACCCTACACATGTTTGAGTCTGCAAAAGTTCCTGAAGAGCTTCAATATGTGTTAGTAGACTAACATTCATGAAGTTCAGAATCAAGCCTTAGAAAGCCATGATAAAGTTATCATCATTGAATTAGCCATTTTACTGTGACCAGTGTTATTCAATACAAACTTCCTAAGTCCCGCAACACTCTGCCCATGTCTTGCAGGTAACTGTGTGTGGGGTCTGGGGAGTGGGGGACAGGGAATAAGACATCATGTGTGTTTAACTAATGGATGTTCCTCTTCATTGAAGAAATTATCAGAACCATAAAAGAATCATTCCCTTACCCTTCTTGATAATGTATACATTTTTTAAAAATAGACTTACAGAAATTACTTTAGTTATAAATTGTCAAATAGGGTGTACTCACATACTTAAATACTTCACTCAGAAGTAAAATAAGAATTATCTTAGTTAATAAGAATTACTGTCATTAAAAAGTAATTTTATTATTAAAAGACAGTACCAGAATTGTGAGTTTAAAAGCCAAATTAATTTTTGAGTTTATTGAACTGAAGAACCATTTTAAAAATTTAAGCCATTAGGAGTTTTACCAACTTAATTTTGTTTTACCTTGCCTATTTAAACTTAGTAATAATAGACTTTTCTTTTAATGCATACAATTCATGTTTAAATCCTGTACCTGTCTTATGATGGACAGGATCCTATTAGTAATAAATTACTCCTAATCCTAAGGGCTAATCCTACTGTGGGAGCTTTTACAGATGGCTAAAATTAACAAAACATAAAAAAACATACCATTTTAAAATGTTATCTTTCAATTAATGTTTACATTCAATGTTATTCTGTATTAGTTCCAGGTGTACAGCATAGTATTTAGACAATCATATACTCTACAAAGTGTACTTTCAGATATTTCTAGTACCCACCTGATACCACACATATTTATTGCACATTTTTAACTATATTCCCTATGCTGTACATGACAACCCTATTTGTGTAAAGAAATCCACGTTCTGCCCTAACAATAATAAAATATTTTCATAGACAACAAAGGGAGAATGTTACCTTCATTTCTTGCAATTTCGGTGAACTGGGTAGGAGCTTGGTTGCTGTATTTACACCTTATCCACCGCTGGCCATACTTATCTATCTTCTTTGAAGCCAAACACCAAGGGTCCTTGAGATCTAGGCTTGGCACCCATTAATGATTTAAGCACATCTAATACTTCTTCTTCAGCCCATGTGCCATGTTGGAAAAAAATCAAAACCACTTTATCCCACAACCCAAAAATGTTGTGGAGGAGGCAGCTTACTGCATGGGGAAGATTGTGTCGCTGTGGTTATCATCATCATTATTAACACTCATTAGGGCTTTTCATCTTCAAAGTGCTCTGTGTGCACAACCCCCCCCTCCCCTCTTGTCCACCTTTCCTCTCTCCTCAAAGGACTGTGATGGATCTTTAACTTCACGTGACCTTTGAATTTTTATAAAGCGCAGTCATTGATGACTGCTACCCTTTTGAGGTCAGTCTTATCTCTTGGTAAGGAAGAACATGTGCCTTGAGGTTCAAAATTAATAAGAAGTAAAATGCCTTCCAAGTGGAATTCAAGAACTCCTTTGAAACACATCTTGCTTTGCTCACCTCTCTCCATCCACCCCCTCCTTGGTGTCTTTGAAGGAATGCAAACTCGCCACCCTGCTCCAACACGTGGGGTTGCACACAAGGATGAGTGTTCGGCTGTGCCTGGGCCCAAACGTTTCCCTACCAATAAAAGGTTTTAGGACTGGGAAGAAAACTCAACCAAATGTTCAATGGGGTGTACAATAGGTTAATATCAGAAAATGTGATTTGTGAAGACAAGGTATTTGAAAGAAATGAGGCATAAACTGAAACTGCGGGGGACTGACCGCTGTTCTTCATCCACGTCTTCCTCTAAGGATTGATTTATAAAGGAACATTAGTTACCAACGGCCCTGCAGGAAAGATTGGCCTAGAGCAGATACACTCTAATCAACTAACTAGCTAAACATGTCGTAGCCAAAAAACTGAAGTGGATATTTAAAAAACGTTGAGGAGGCACTCTTGAAATATGAGCAAATTTTGTTTTTGTCACAATTTACAGATTCTCACTATAGCAGGGATAATAACCTTGTCAGCAACATAAAGCCTGTTCCCAGGGGGCGATTGAGAGGACACTGAGAAAGGGAGAGTGTGGCAGAATTTTTGTTAATGGGACTCTTTCACATAAACAGCTGCAGAAGTAACCTGAAATTGCTAACACAACTTACAGGTGTGAGGGGTGCATTTAAAACATTTGGAACCATAATTCTCATTGCAAGGGCTTAGAGAAAATTCCTGATGTCCCGTCTGAAGTTAGTAGTTTTGCATTTTCTTTACTTGTTCCCTTAATTCTGAGAAGATCATTTTGGAGCAATGAAAGAACGAGGTTCTCCTGGAAAAAAGAGGAATGGGCTGGTTTTGGTTTGTTTCTTTCTTTCTTAACTGTTTTAATCTGGGCTAGGTTGGTAAAGGATGTAAAGTGTTTGCCTTGGGCAAAAAAAAAGGGAAAAAGGCACTCACATTGTTTGTAAAACTCTTCAGCAATGAATTAATGTTTAGCAAATGACAGTTAACTTTTGATAAAGTATTACAGTGTTTCAAAGAACACTCACAATTATAGATTTTGCGTCCTTTGTTTTGTTTCCAATGTCCTTTAAAAATTTTTCTCATCCGAGGGAAAGTATTCAACCTTTGTTAAAGCCACTTTGATAAAAACCTATTGCAAGTTAATCAGTTCCACATTTCTAATTGTTTTCTCAAAGAAGCTAAGGATTATTAATTTGGTGAAAGTTGTAAATGTTTGGCACTGGAGTTTCTGGGGAATACTTTGGTAAGACTCGTTGGAACCATGTGTTGTAAACTATGCTCTACAGGCTACACTGACATACTAACAGGACCTGATGTTTCTAAGCCTGATTGCTCTGCAGGGATCAAAGACATGTTGCTTCCTCATCTTACTCTAAGTTTTGGGATCAGGAAGAAAAGTAGCTTGATTCCCCCAAAAAAGCTGTTAGGAGGCAAAATAGAGTGTAATAACCCATTTTTGAGCCAGGAAAAAGGGGGAACATACATTCCTAGTCAGTTTCATACGATGGATGATATAGAAAAAATGTGATCGGTAGGGGAAAAAATGACTGTAACACATAGTTAAGTTGGCAATTATGATCAGTGGGTTTGTAAGGACACATTGGAAAGTATTTAAAAAAAACATTTTTCAAATCACATGGATTAGCTGAGTTTTAGATTAACCTTCTGAAACATAATCATTAAAAGGGGAAAAAGGGAGGGTTTTCATCTGGGTTAGAGTTTTGCTTAATTCTAGACTTCTAAAATCACTCATTTACTCGTGTGCTTGTATATTGAAAAGAGCCAAAGCACCTCATTAGAAATGATATGTAAACAATTTGTAAGATATTGGAAGAAGTGGAATGATTTGTTTCCTAAAACTTAACAAACAAAAACAGAATTTAATAGCTAACCTGAGAGCTTGCACCATCTCCCAGAACTTTCCACTGAATTCTTCAAATAACTCTTCCTTCTCTTTCATACATGTCCTGTTGGAGTCATGATTTTGAAATGAGAAATTCACATGGTGTATTTAGTTAGGTCAAAAAATCTACATTAAAATAATAGCAGACATTTGTCAAGCAGTTGATAAATTGTGACACTGACTTAAAAACTTCACATTCCTAATTTCCTTCTAAAACAGAATAGGTCTAAGGAGGAGAATTATAACCATTCTCCCATTAAAGGTGAGGAAACCAAGTCACAGAGGGTTTGAATGACTTGCTCATCGCTCACCAAGGTGGCAGACTTCAGTATCCCGGCTCCGCAACCCATGACTGAATCACCAGTTTTACAGAATCAGAGATATTATTCTTTTTATTTGTGCTAGTTAGGAGTCACATGTGGATCCAATTTCACCTAGCTTTTCCTTTCACTTTGACCTTCTTCCCTGATTTTACCTTTACTGATATAAAGCATCATTTAATATCTTGCTACCCCTGTGAAATACAAAATATTTTCTCACTCAAATCATACACTGTGAAGATTATACGGATAATCACTGTAAACATGACTCCATTCAAGAGTCTCTGATACCCAGATAATAGATTTTTTAAAGAAGCCCCTTCAACTAGTAAGAGATTGTTTTTATCTTTTTATTGAAAACATGCAACTTTCATGATTCCTTCCTTCCTTCCTTCCTTCCTTCCTTCCTTCCTTCCTCCTTCCTTTCTTCTTGCTTTCATGCCTTGTTTTCTTTCTCTTCTCTATCCACTGAATTTATTTGCTAGCTCCACATTACCAACAACAGTCATTGTCCACTTTATAATGATGTAGAACGGGACTGAGCTGACCAGTAGACAAACTAACTGCAATAATTACTTAGGAAGTAATAGATATTAACAGGATTTCACTGAAAAAACTAAAAAGCTAACATACTAAAGCAAATGTTTGTCTACTATAGACATCTACATATAAACATATTGGCAATCATAGCCTAATTTATAAGTAAAGCAGGGTCCAATAGACTATTATCATACCTTTAATAGGGTTTTAAGTTTTGGGTTATACTTGAAGTAAACTCATTTCTATTAAAAATTTAGATCTTAATTAAATCTAATCAGCAATTTGACCCTGTATTGTTAGACTGTCCTGGTTGTGTTTCACTATCCTGTGGGTAATTTTCTCTAGTAATTTCCCATTTCTGTTCCCCTAATACATTTAGTAATTCAACCTAACATCTGTTCAACTGTAAAGATTCCAGATGAGGTTTTCATTTTTACTTGTTAGACTACCATCGGGTAAGCCTGGAGTTTTAATAAAATGCTTGATATGATGATTATGCAAATGACAAAAATGACAATGATAATGTAAGTTTGTGATTTTAAATTTCTGAGTTTCTTTTATGAATGTAAAGCAGTAAATGCAGAACAGAATGCAAAAAACCCACAAAACAAAACAAAGAAGCAAAAACATTCTTCACACTGCCACTTCTGCCTTTCTAATATAGTAATTATTTATTTTCAAAGTATTCTGATCATAGATGTAGTCCTCTTATTTTCAAATCTCTTCTCCCCCAGTGTTTTCTGTCCTTTTTTTTTTAAACTTACAATCACTGGCTCCATGTTTTAAAAATGGAGGGCACATTTTGTCATCCTCCTTCAGATAGGAACTACTTCACCACCACTGTCTTATCACTGGAACTATCCCTATTCAGGTGTGGAGATCTGTAAAAGAATACATACCTACCCAGCATCCCTCCGGTTTCCAATAGACAGCATGTATTTGGGAAGCATTATTTATTTTGAAAGGCTATGGGTCTTAGAATTTTTCTTCTAAGATCCTTTGCATTTTTCTTTTCAAAGGGCTTCAACATGGGGATCTGGCAAAGAAGGATTAATGGAGTTTAACAAAATGAAAAACTAATTGAATCATTAACTCACTATTCAGATTCAAATATCTTCATTCCCAACAGCATCCACTATTTACACTTCTGCTTCGATCCTCTGCCTGACTCTTTTCTTCTCCCTTATTGGTAAAGCTTCTTAGTCGCAGCCCTAACCCCGAGAAGGTCATGTGAAAGTGCACACCACGTATGTCAGAGGGAGTCAGGGCTGCTCCTGGGAAAGCCAGGAAGGCTTGTGCCCCCACAAGTTTGAAACCTAACACTTCAGTTCCTTTAAACATTTTAGAACCCCATCAATTCAATTAAATTGCCACAAAAACACAACTAGCTATCACTTCTTTTAAGTTAGTATTCGATAGTGTCGAGTTGCTCCGTATACCGTTTTGAACCATCTTACTACTACTTAAAACAGAGTTTGAATTCAAAGCTACGATTCAATTTCTTTGAAATTTTGACAGGAATGTATTCACGTAGTAACACTCCTGCGCATTTACGATCACTTTTTAAAACTGTGAAGAGTAATTTAATGTGTGTTTACAGTGTGGACAGGCAATCGTCTTACCAGAGAGAAATCTGGGACGGCGGAGGGGTGCTGCCTTTGCGGGAAGCTGTTTAACTAGTCGCCACTAATGAGACCTTACCAGGTACTTTCTATAGTTCACCCCTCACATTTTATTAGACGACTGGCAAATTTTAATCTTAGATACTAAACCAGTGATAATAACATAACATCTTAAGTGGTGTGTTCATTATTATACAAAATTATTACATTTCTGTTAAGTCTGATCTGTTGCAGTCTCAACGATTTCTTTAGACAGACACACGCTCATTTATACTGATGACACAACACAACATTTTAGCTGACTGGAAATAACTTATTAACTAAGAGAACAATTCATGGACTTTTACAGATAAGTAGCTTTCTCCTGAAGCACTCACTAGTAGACTCAAATTCACTCTAGTTCATTGATCTTCACAATAGTAGTTATAAAACAAACATTAGGAGCAATTACTCAGATTTGTTTTAATCTCATAAATGGAAATAGTTAGTCCTGAACTTAGGTTTAAAACGAAACTCACCTTCAGTAATGTTTAAGCATTTGAAGAGAAAGAAAAAGCACGGCTTTCTTAAATAAGATCATGGTAGATAAAAAGTAAGTCCTAATTAAATGCAATTCCACTTGTGGAAGCACCTAATGCAGTTCCTTGCACATGGGAGGTGCTCATTGGGTGATAATTACAGTTATTAGCAGCGCGGGAACTAGACCAAAGGCTTCAGGACTCCGAGTCCCTTTTCCCCGTTTTCTATTTCCCCCTGTTAACCTCTGGCACCTTGTCCTATGCAATTTATCATCCCTGTACAGATCACACTTAAACTGCAGTTTCTAAGAGCAGGAGAGAAATAAACAAATCAGGAAGGCTTGTGTGTAGGATTATCAGAGTCTGGCCTTCCCTGAAAAGACTCTGCTTTAAAATTATTTAGCATTTCAACCCCAAATAGTCATTATTATTTTTTTTTTTACTAACACCACCAGAGGCCAAATGTGTACCTGCAGATGAGCACCAAAAGAACAATTAAAAAAGTTAAAGCAGTCTTGTGTTTAATGAAGTAAAGCACCAAAATGGGCCTAATCAGATTTTGATAACGATTCATCATCAAAGATAATGAAACATATTGCCTGTTTTGCATATTGGAGCAAAGGACAGCTAGTCCAGACCTTCATTGGTTCCCTTCTAGGTACACCTCCCACCCAGTGAGAAGAGGGAATAGGGATGCCAGTCAACTGAAAAAACAAGGATAAAAATGGGAGTTTGCCTACAGTTTTTCAACCAACACAGTATTTACAGATCGCTTGTGTGTTTATTTCTAATCCCCCCTTTTGTAGTTGGGTATCCCTCACTATACAAAAAAACCCAAAAAAACAGAAAAACTTCACCCTAGCAGAGAACTCTGCGGGGGCTTCCCCTGTTTTCCCACACTGCTTGGGCTGCTCCTGGCCCTGAATTCCACTACAGGAGGCCAGGCCAGGAAGGGGGCCAAGAAAGGGTCCCAGGGTTGTATGTCAGGTTTTACAGTTTTCTTCTTTCCACAGCTGAGAATGTTTCTTCTGAGGCTGGGCATCCCAGGTACCTGTTCCGTACCGATGCTACATGAAGAAAATGAAATGAACTGCTCCCTGCACTTCCTCAGGCTTGGCTGCCTCATTTAAACAAAAGGAGAACACAGTTTGCATTGACTTCATTCTCACCCTCCTTGCTGAGGCAGATGTCTTAAGCACTCTATTTTAAGGATTCAAAGACCATAATATTACTAATAACTCCACATACTTGTTTGCATTTCCCACGTTACCTATAAATGTCAAAAGCAATGACTTGCAGCCCCCTTTAATCTTGTGACAGCTTTATTATCATTGGTTGGCTGAACTTCAAGAAAAGTTATGACAGTGGCGAAGTTCTGCAAACTGCAGCGCATATTTCGGTAATTAGGTAAAGGAGGGTGAGCTACATTTAGAATGCACAGCTGAAATCATTTGCTAAACATTTAAGATGCTGAGGTATATCACATTCCTCCCAAGACAGCTTTTGAAGGATGATTTACAAAGCATTTCTTTCACCGTTTACCTCTCCTTCCCCGCCACCCCAGAGTTAGGCTGTTGCTAAAGCAACAGCTCTTACTTGAAAGTGCATCTTCTGAAAACATTGTATTTGCGAAGTGAGAAGGTGGGAGGAGGGTGTGGTCTGAGAGGTTGTGTTTTTTTTAGCATCTTTTGTTTTGAACTCAGCTTTCTTGAATGACTGTATCTCTCTTCCTAAGGTTTCAAATCATTGAAACTGATTTTTCCCCCTGTTTCTTGCATCAGGCCAAGGTTTTCCAATTTGGGATAGAAGTAGTATAAAAACAGCTTAAAATACATTTTGATCCTACCCAAACCAATCCATTTGCCTTTTTTTTCAAAATTTAGTTGTCAGTTAAGTCAGTGTTAACAAATACCTAATACAGATCCTGGTGTTTATATTTTGTTAAAAGGTCATACACTTCGACAATTTCTTAAAGGAAAATGTTTCCCCTAGCACAGTAACGGATTTCAATGAAAAACTCCTTCATTCAGTTTTCTTTATAACCAGAATCATGGACAGGAAGAAACTGTAAAATCTGTGACTGAAAATAATGCAGATTTTGCTTAAGTGGGTACATTTAGTGTAATTAACACCCAAGTTTAATTCCTAAAGTTGGCCTGCCCTGACTCATAGTTAAGAAAACCTATCTGTCAACTGCTAAAACCTTTAATTTTTGTTTTGATCTGAAGTTCGAGCTATCTTCATCAATCCCACAAATTTCTTACAAGTCAACCTGAGTAGCATCTAACAAGTTGACAAAAGTTGTTTACATTTCCACAGGAAAATATGTGCTTGTTGTGAGTGAAGGAGAAACGACTAGTCCTAGTTATACCATCCCCCCTGATCCTACGTTTCACTGTGAGGAATACAGAGCAAAATTCCCTCGTTCTCATTCTTCTTTCTTTTCTCTCCCATTCTTTCCTCACTTACCTCTTCTGCCTTCTCTCCTCTTTCCTTCTCTCCCAAACTGTGTCTTGAATCTCAAGTTAAAATAGATTTAGAGAAATAAATATATAAGATAAAGCAAAATTTTAAAAATATTACAAGTACATAAAGAGATTAAACCAAGGAAAAAAAACGGAGCTAGACATGAGAATCTTCTAAAATGTATTCCATCATCCAATACAATTGCTGAACCTTGGTTGCAAACTGACTTTAAGCAGGATAGAGTTTGGTTGGTTGTGTTTGGATCTTCGATGTTTTTAAGAAAGAGCAAATCTAAAAATTGGGAAAGCATAAGTATTGCTGATCACAGAATGAACAAAGTTTTTCTTTCAACAACACTGTGAGAGAGGAAAAAAATTCTCTGCTCTTCTGGGTACTTTCATCTGGTCTAATAATTAATTCACACAAGCCTCATGAACAAGAGAACATAACCAAATTTAATCGCATGTGTCTATGTAGGAGCCCTACCTACATGACAGTTCACAGACAGAAAGGTAAAAGGAAGCACATGAGATATCCTGAGCTACGGAATGGGGCAAGAAGTCTGTCCTGAGGCTCAGAGGGGAACAGGATAATTTCCTAGGAAGATAAGAACAGGTTTTTATTAACTAGATGCTTATTCTGTCCTATAGATAGGGCATAAAAATAATTTCTGGTAGTAACTTTATTATGAGCAAGGCCCAAATTTAAATTCCTTAAGGGAGCAGTAGAAGTTTCTCAGGAGCCTTCAGGGTCTTGATTGTCTTCAGCTCAAAATATCCACGCGTTCAAGCAGCACATCTTGGGGAGGCCTGTTCTGAGCCCCTTCAGTACTTACAAGAAGGACACTTCATAATAGTATGCAACAAGCAGGGTCAGTTACCACAGAGTAAGCAACACTCAGAATTTCATAGATTTATTTATCATACTTTCACTTTAGCTTCATGCCTTCTTACTAAGACCCAATTCAGTAAATGCTGTCTTTACAATTCAGCTAGTATGCTTTCAGATGGCCCAGCTTGCTTCAGGAGTATGTTATACACTACCTAAAACAATAAATGCCCTATATATCTTTCAACAGATCCCACTAATACTTCGTTCAGTTGAGCTTTGTCAGACCCTGGCAAGCACTGACTGCAAGATTATGCTTCAGACAGAAGTCTAGACTATAGCAAGCCTGCGTTTCACTAGGTACAGATTTTTGTAGTCTAAAAGTCAGAAGAATTCCAAGAGATTTCATCCTATCTTTGTTCCATCCTAAGTAGATGCCATCTAGAAAGCTTAGGGTGTCTGCTTTACCCATATTCAAGTTTAGCATTTGTAAGATGACTAGTAAATAGGGGAGAGAGAGACCGCGATAAAAACGTGACATGCTTTTCCCAGAAAAGAGATCAAGAGAAAGTTTGATATCCAAGTTACTTTTGCTTCAACTTTTACACGAATATCAAGAATTTGCATAAAATTTTTTATAATATTTGTAAGCTTCAAATAATATTTATTTTTATTTTAGACATGGGAAACTGTAAGTTTGCCTTTCTTCTCCGAAACATGTTTAAAACAATTTTTTACCCACCATACTTTATCTAAATAAAATGAGTTCTGTCAGCTATTTTAATTTTGTATTATTCAGCCTTCAGAAGAAGGATTAGAATAACTTAAATGCAATAAATATTGATCTGTATTTATATCAAAAGTAAATATGATACAAGTTATGCACAGATAAGTATTTGATCTCTCTAAAAACCATTTATCTAAAGCTTAATCCAGTGTGTGTTTTGTTTTTAGAACTAATTTAATATCCAATATTTTAAAATTAAAAGTCAGAACTATTATAAAAATCTTCTTTGGAAGTTACAGGGTCCTGGAAAATTATGAGAATTAGCGTGGTAAGTAATTTAAACACTCAGTATAACCTTGAAAAAAGAGAACTTGCCAACAAAGTCTTTCTTTAGTCTTTCAAAAAGGAAGAAAAATTAGCGACAAAAAATATCTAAGAAAAAATATTAATGTAGACCTGTAAATTTGTGCAAGAAAAGAATTTTAAAAAAAGATTTGTCATTTATTTCATATCACTCAAGTAAATGTTGGCAACATCATTTTAATTTTAAATTAGAAAGTGTATATTTTAACTGCTATTATCTATTTTTTAAAAGATTATTTTGTTGCATATAATATTATTTTGAATGGGGTACCTAGAAATTTAGCCATGTGACTCACAATCTTTTCTACAGCACCAACAATTAAAAGTCAGCTTTTCTCCTATGTTCAACCAGCTAATACATCTCAATCTCCCAGCCACGCATAACCTCTTAAAGGATTTTCTGAAATCATGGCACACTTACTTTTCTGCATTTTTGTAGTAAGTAGCAGCGAGCAAATTGCCAAACACCTGAGGATAGGTTTTTTTTTTCACAGTGGTGTATGAGGAAAATGGTGTAACAAAACTGTGGAGTATCATATAAACTAAGGTTCATTTACTTTGTATCCTTCAAGTGCTAAACGCAAGGGATGCGGAAAAGAACAAACGGAGCACTAAATTGAATCCCAGGGCTCCAGCTATTTGTGCTTTAGGACTGACCTCCCAGGAACACCTCATTCAAACAAAGCAGCTTTAGTGAAGTAGATAAAATAGAAATTTGAAGCCAAGGTTGGTTGTGTGTTCTCTAATCATTGTTTCTTACTATGATATAATAAGAAATAACTACTAGTCTTTGTCCCAAGTTTCTGGCACACGATTTCTGAAACCCTTGGAATTTCCTTAGTGATAGGAATGTCTTTCGTTATTCTTAAGGGCTTTTTTTGGAGTAACTTGAGTTTATGCTAATGAGGTCATTTAGGATGGAGTCCCTGGATGAGCTCAGAGTGAGGCTGTTCTTCAAAAAGATGGAGTTATTCGTGGTTGGAAATTTCAGCCCCGCCCACCAACGTTTGGGAAAGGGAAGGGGCTTGGGGGTTTGTCCGGTGGAAATTAAGCTCTATAGAGACTCCTAACAATGAGCTCTGATGAGCTTCCTGGTTAGTGAAAGCCACCCGGGTCCAGACACACCTCAGTTCCACAGAAACAGGAGCTCCTGTGCCTGGAGGACCATTCTGGACTTTTCCTCATCTGACTGTTCACCTGGCTTGTGTTTTTGTATACTTTATAATATTTTTTATGAAAGTATGTGGTTCCCTAAGCTTTGTGAGCCATTCTAGCAAATTATGGAACCCAATTAGGAAGTCTTAGGAATCTGGTTTATAGCTAATCAGTCAAATGTGCAAGTGACAATCTGCACTTGCCATTGGTATCTGAAGTGGGACAATTTCATGGGACTAGTGGTACATGATGCCATCTTCAGGTGCAATATGTCAGAACTGATTTGAATTTGGAAGACACACATTCGGTGTTCCTTAATTGGAGAATTGTGTGGTGATACAGGAAAATGGCAGACTTATCATGAGACCGTACTTACCAGGCACCCTGAGTTTGCATAGATATTGGATAGCTGTCTGTGTCATGGTCCCCTCGCCAGTTTCAGAAGTAGGATGTTAATTAGCCTGCCAGTGATTTTCAACCTTTTTCATCTCATGGTACCCATTAAACTAATTACTAAAATTCTGTGGTACACAAAAAAATATATTTTTTGCCAATCTAACAAAAAATAGATATAATTTTAATTGATTTACAAAAATGTAATATCTATTACCTACACTCTTTGCTTGAAAGTGACTTTTTAAAAAGTGACTTTACTTGTATGTAAGGATTTGTTACCAAGAATTAACCAATCAGAAGCAACCTTATAATATAACCTGACCAATAAGATGCAACTTTATTATATGACCTATATATGTATAATTCAGTACAGGGCATTCACACCACACAGCTATTGTTGGGTTGGCTGCTGTCATTTTTTTATGTGACAATCTAAGGGAAAAGAGGTCAGTGCCCCTGACTAATTAGTCAGGTAGTGCATGTTTTAAAAATTCTCGTTGCACACTGGTTGAAAATCTCTGGCCAGTCAGGGTAGTTCCATTTCACTTGACAATTGTAGTTTAGCATTAGATGATATAAACCAGATGATATAAGATGTTAGGAATATGTGTTGGATTTTTTTTTCTAAAAACTAATGCCAATGGGGTGTTCATTTACTCTCAACATTTTCCTGTGAGTGTGAGTTGCTGGATCTACCTCAGCTCTCTGTGCTTCAGGACTGAGCCCCCACCTCCGAAAGTCTCACAGCAAAGATATTCTCAGTTCCACCAATCTCGCAGGACAAATCAGTGTGATAAAAATCAGTTGGTGTTGATTACATCATTCAAAGATAGATTTGCAACTATAAACGCACAACATCAATTATTCTTACAGTAGAAATTTATGAGAGTCTGACAGGCAATGAAGGAGACATTTAGGTGATTCTATAATACTGGCCTTCTCATGTAATTGAGTCTAAGTATCTTTCTGTGTTTATTTTTTAATATTTTCCCTAAGTTCACTTTTTCCTTCCTTGCATGACTTTTTTCTATACCTTGAATTGTATCCTTCTATGTCTTTCTCCATGCCCATTCAAGAACATAATTTGCAATATAAAGGGATTATAAAGGTAAGGATTTTTAAAAATCATCATAAGTATCAAATTGTATCATATATTTGATCTCTGCACCTTTCCTTTCTGAACAACTTGTACATACCTACATGTCGTTACAAATCCATATGAAGAGCTGCAAAATGCTCTAGAGAGGCGATATAACAGCTTGTTCAGCAATTTTTCTATTGAGAACATTCCCTTCATTCCCTGTTTATAACACTGCTACAGTCAAAAACATTTGTTCACGTATACTTATGTGTCACCTCCACCGATACAGGATTGATTCCTAAAGGTAGCACTACTGTCTAAATGCTATGCGATATATACATACATCCTTGTTCCTTTTCTGTGTCAGAAAAATAATTTTAAAGGAAAATTCTAATCCCACCAAGCCCCACTTTACCTTTTATAGAGAGTTCAATAACATATACTCAAGTGGATTTATGCATGTTTAGTATATATATATGTATATATATATCCTTACCAAAAGGGTTATTATCTTCTTGGGATTACCCTCTCGAATTTTGTTTTACTTGTTTATTTGCAAAGTTAAATGACAGAATGAAAAACAAGTTTACAATACTGCCTTTCAAATTTCCTCATTCTGGGATTGCACTTGGTTACACATCTTAGTACTAAATTATTCTGCAGTCACTGCTTTGCTATAATAAGCCCACAACTCATAGTTCAAGTTCTTTTTGATCATTTTATTTCAAAACAAGCTGACCTCAAATCTTCTTGATATTTAATCATTTTTCCACTTTGCAAAAGAGGCAAAATAAAGAAGTATTCACTGATGATAAATAGTGCAGTTTCTTTTTTCATCTCTTCAGTTTAAAAGTCAGCACTCAGAACTGGCACCACTCTCCTTAGGTAACTATTCTTCTGAAGGGACAGGTGTGAAACGGCAGCCCACCAGGTGTGACAAAGGCACTCTTTCTAAAGTGGTTGCTTTGTTAAAACAGAAGGACATAATCATAGTTATATGGAGTCTAAAGAAGTCTTGTTTATTAGTTTACTCCTTCTGTATTAGCCCTGGAGCCAGAAACTAGCAGACACATAATTGCAGTTGGCATTTGCTAAGATAGCACTGGCAAAGGTGCTGGGTTGGAGCAGCTCTCCTTTCCGGCCACAAGCAGCCAGGTGGGCAGGCTACCACACGGAGGGTCGCCTGCCTCTTTTATCCAGGCTGGTGACAAAGAGATCAGTGTCATCTGTCAGTCTGGCATGTTTCACAAGCACAAAATCCACATGGAAATCAGAGTTTGAGAAGGATTTCATTAGAAAATGAGTGTAGCAGTAAGTAGACTAGGGGGATGAGGCTTCTAGAAGGTGCAGGGCACAACACAATGAGGAAAATTGAAGCTCCCTGGTTGTTGAAAATGCCCATAATTAATGCTGAAGTGACTTATGATACTGTAAAATGAAATACAAGACCAAGATATATGCAGCAAGTTACAAAAAAAACAGAATGAATACTTTATTCCTAACAATGTGCAGTTCCATCCATGGTTATCTTTACGGCTGATACATCTTAATGCAATGATGGTTAAAACTGAACCTGGCTGGTAACAGAATACCTTGGATTATGGAGGAAAAAATCATTTACTATATATTGCCCTATTAAGCATAATAGGCAAAGGAATATTAACCTTAATATTTTTAATATTGACATAACTGTCAGAGAGCCCTGAATTACAGGAGAAACTTAACATGCATCTACTCATAACCCAGGAATTTGACACGGTTTGTCTGTTTTTTTAACACCTATGAAATTCAAATAGTAATTCAAATTACAGAAATAAAACATAACTATTCAAATAATTCCTAATAGGTATTTATAGGTTATCTAAATTCATTCTGACATTTCTATGCAGTGCATTACATGAATATTAAAAGCCAGTTTTTAACAGTCCATAGAGGTCAAGGTGTAATTGTATGTTATACACAGGAAAAAGTAGAGAGTAGCAGTTCCGAGATCACATTTTAGAGTGAGTCAGTCGCAGTTAAATAAATAATAAAAGTTCCGTGGAACTGAAAATGAGTGCCCTTCCTGTGCCCTGATTTCCTCATCTGTAGAATGTGGCTGAGAATAATTATAACGCCTACATTAGAAATTGTTATAAAGCTATAGAATTCGATTCATGTTAAATCTTAGAAAAAAGTCCTAGACATAACTGGTGCTTAATAAATATTAGTGAATATTGTTTGACCATTTATCTCTAGCAGGCTCTGCTTGCCTCTCATCTTCCATTCCCTACCACTTATATACTGGTTATCCTGTATCACCTTCAACCTCTATAAGGAAGAAAGTTGAGAAAGACTCTTTTGGTCACCTTAAATTTAAGTTAATGTGTTACCTTTCCCTGTGTTAGTTAACTCTTGAGGGTATTTTCCCCTCTAATTGTACAATTAAAAGTTTGCCGCCTGTCACAGATATGGCAAAGCTCTAAATGAGTTTGAAGGTATTTCAGGTCCAAAGGTGTTATTTCATATAGAATAAGTAGTCCTACTTTGCTAATTCCACCTACATCTAGGGCCTATCTCTTCCAAACACTCACAGGAATGTAAAGTAGAAGTTAAAGCATTAAAAGAATAAGTATTGTATGTGTTTTTCAAAAAGAATTGTAAATGTAAGTTCTACCAAACTCCCTTTTTCTTCAACTTTCTAAGAGATTTAGAGAAAATAGAAACCAAAATGTTAGTTCCCTGAAATATCACAAATATTGCAAAAAGTAACATGTTTCTTCCAAATAGGATTAACCCATTTAAAAAATTTTTGATACAATCTATTTATTCTTGTTTATGTACATCTTCTGGCCTTATGAAATAGCCTTTTAACTGTAGGTGGCTACAGAGCTTGGAGCACAGCTAACACTAACTGAGATAGAAGAGTAAAACACACCCTATATTTCAGACTTAGCTTCAAAGATAGATCATAAGTATATCATTAATTTTTATATTGACAACACGCTGAAAATATTTATTTTAGGTTAATTAAAATATATTATGTAATTAACAATCTCCTTATGTACATTTTAATGTGGCTATCAGAAAATTGAAAATTACATATGAGTCTTAGATTTGTGGCTTCCATTTACTCATATTCAATAGTGCTGGTTTAGACTGATAGAATGGAAAGGTTGAATTTATAAAGCACACACAGATTATTTGGAATTTTTAAATAAAAAATTTCAAAAGAAATTTAATCCCAAAATTTTATTTGTAAATGCATGTATATTTTTCTTAAAAGAACAACTATGGAAATCAGATTTATTACTCTTCTACAAAAATAGTTGTCTGAAGACATCAGAGAGCTACTGAGGCAATCCGTACTTAAAAAGGCAGAATCCCAAGAGAAAGGCCAATGCAGGGATGTGCCTTTAATTAAAGGAGTTGGAGAACCCACTGGCCTCTGCTGGGAGACAGGGGAAGCCAACAGAGCATCTCCCCATTGTAAGAAGATGGAAAGAAAAAAATTGGAGTTTAGGACTTCCAGGAATTTAGGATTTGAGGTCAAAGATTTTGGAGAGGAGAAAACAAAGAAGTTCAACATTAGTACATTTCCACTTCAGATATTTACCAAATTTTTAAACTGTTCAAAAGCAAGACTAAAAAGTTGGGCAGAAAATGTCCTTAAAAAGTAGAATAAAGTTTTTGGCTTTATCATGGTTCTAAGGAATTAAAAATTGAACTTTCGGGAAACAGTAAGTGGGAGTTGTCATAATATGAAAGCTAAGCTACCAATCGAGCTCCCTGGGAAACAAAACTCTATTGAGAACCAGGGTTTGATGGAGTCTTATGAAAACTCTATGGGTCATGGTGGTTACAGGTCTGCTCTGGGTGCCAGAGGGGAGTGAACGCTCTGAGAAAGATAGTACCATTCAGATCCTTTACATTTTTCATATACAATGTCAGACATTTGATTAAAACTGACTGACCATTTGAAAATAGAGAATCCGAAAGGTGGTGGGGGAGATAATCAACATACCTACAGATGACCAATGCTGCGTTCTCCCAAAATTCATGCATTCATGAATTAACTGCCCTAATTCACTGCCCTAAGGCAGTGGCTTTAGGAGGTGGGCCCTCTGGGGGTGATTCAGTCATGAGAGCAGAGCCCTTGAGAATGGGAATGGGATTTAAGCTTTTATAACAGGAAGTTGAATTGCCAGTATCAATATTTCCAACATACATACCACCTAACACTTGACAGCATGTTGAGCTTCATTTTCATATCATGTATATTCTTTTGGCACTGAATATTAAGAAATGACCCCATTAAAATAACTCATCACATTTCATTGTAGTCATTTTTTAATATTTAAATGAAGTACTGGGACAAAAACACAAAACAAAACAATAGCAACAAAAATCTTGCCTCCTCTACCATGTGAGGACACAGTGAGAAGGTGCCCTTAAGAAAGGTGGGCCCTTACCAAACACCTGACATGTTGGCACTTTGATCTTGGTCTTTCCAGCCTCCAGAAGTATGTATAAATAAATTTCTGTTTTTTTATAAGACATCTATTTAAACATATTCTATTTATTTATGAGAAATTCTGGGTAATTTCTGTTACCCAGTCTGTGATATTTTCTACTAGCAACCCAGACAAGCTAAGACAACCCAGTTACTGAAGGTATCAGATATGGACTCTGATTAATGTGTTTTAAAAAAATACATGACAGATATAAAAATTAAGAATCAGATGGAAACTGTAGAACTAAAAATGTAATTACAGAATTTTAAAAACTCAGTAAGTGGGTTTAATAGCTTGGAGACCAGATTAGTGAACCCTAAAATAGGTCAGTGGAAAATATCAGGCTTACTCAGAAAGCAAAAGTGATGGAAAATATGCAATAAAAAAGGATAAGAGACATATGGGTCTCAATAAAATGTTCCAATAAGAAATATGATTTGAGTGTCCTGGATGAGAAAGAGAAAGACAACAGGCAGCAATCCTATTTTAATAGTCACTGGCTGAGAATTTTCCAAAACTGCCCAAAGAAAACAGACCTCAGAGTCAAGAAGCCCTACAACCCCAACTAGAATAAGTATAGAGAAAATCACATTAGGTACATCATAGTGAAACTTTGGAGAAACAAAGACCAAGGGATAAGCTTAATAGCATGGGGTTCAGGGTTGGGGGTGCGGTTGGCAAGAGCTACGTACTACTCACTTGCTGAAAGAAGAAAAGGATATAACTCAGCAAATTGTGAGGCTGGATGAAATTAGGCATCAAAAGAGTCTGTGAAGTTTATAACCCAACGCCCTTGGAAAGGCTGATGCAGATTAAAATATGACACAGACGATCCACTCGTTCACGATACGGGGAAAGGGTCGGTTAGCTGTGACAAATCATAGTGATTGCACGGTGCCCATGACTGTTAGCTCTCTGTTAACTGTGGGCACCATCTCTACCAGAAGAAAAGAGCAATAATATCAACACATGGAAATAAAGAGAGACGGACAATCTAAAAAACCTTTCAATTGGGATTTAAAATGGCCATAATTTTGGCTTATGTTACCATGAATAATGTTGGGAAATTTCTTTTGAGAGCTGTAGGAGAGCTGTTGTAATAATATGACCTTAATTCCTGTTTAAAGAAGGACCATCGACTGGTTAGGGTCAGCCTTATAAAAACATCATAACCTCAGTCCTTTACAAACTGTCAAAATTTTTTCCCCAGATTTACTTCTTTTATTCATATTTGTTCACATCCTCTTCCAACAATAAGTATTTGTGCTTATTGCCTGTGATTAAATAAATAGAGACAAAACCATCAATGAGAGGCATATATGTACATGCCTATCACTCACTGTACACAGTAAGACTATAACTCCATCACTGTCCCAGGTGCTCCTTCCTAAGGTGAATTTACTGTTCTAGTGGCCTGAATCCTGATTTAACAACCTTTAATACTTCTTCAGCAATGTATTCCCTTCCTCCATTTATTTTGCAGGTAGTTAGTTACTGAGCACCCACTCTGTGGCAGGTACTACTTTAGGCTGGGCACTTAAATGGAAGAGACAAGGTAATTAAGCCAAACATATAGACTGTTACACATTGAATAGTGCTATGGAGAAAAATTAGGTAAGAAAGAGGTCAGCAATTGATGGGTGTTGCAATTTTAGGCAGCTAAAGAAAGTAAAGTGAAAGACTTGATGAAAAGAAAGCAGGATAGAGATGGGGCAAGACTTCCAGTCAGAGGGTCCAGTAAGTGCAATGGCCATGGGGCAGGAGCAGGGCTGATGTGCAAGAAAAAGGAGGCCCATGGGCCTGGAGCAGAGGATGCTTAGGGATTATAATAGGGGATGCCATCAGAAAGGTGCCTGGGAACAAGTTCTTAAAGGGCTTTAAAAAAATTATTTATTTTTTGAGAGAGGGGAAGGAAGGGACAAAGAGAGAGAGAGAAACATCAATGTATTGTTGCTTCTTTCTTGCCACCTACTAGGGGCCTGGCCCACAACCCAGGCATGTGCCCTGATTGGGAAAATCTAACCAGTGACCCTTTGATTCTCAGCCTGGCACTCAATCCACTGGGCCACACCAGCCAGAGCTCTTAATGGCTTTTTAATGTCATTGAAGAACTTTGACTTTTACTTTGAAGGAGATGGAAAAACTTATGCACAGGAGTTACATGACAGAAGTTGAATGTGAAAGGATCATCAGGCTGCTGTGTGGAGGCCATTGAGTGAGGAGTCAGGAGTGGGAGCAGGGAGACTAGCTAAGAGGCTATAACAATGACCCCCACCCCCACCCCCACCCCACCCCCCACCATAGAACAATGGCACCTTAGCTTAGAGTGATACTGATGCAAATGGTGAAAGATCACTGGATTCTGGATTCTGGCTGTAGTTCACCCAAAGAGCTAAAAAAAGTATTTTGAAGCAGGGGGGTTGTCAAGTGATCTATGATTGAAATATTTTCCTCTGTAGTTCTCACCTTGCTGGGCATTCCACTGCACAAATATTGATGCCATCCATGATGTCATGAGAGTGGTACCGTCGACACTGCAACCCACAGACTGGGCAGACCCCAGGATCTCTTTAATGTTTCCAGAGAGTTCTCTACCTAAAGATCAAGGCCGCATTTGTCGGGCAATACTGACAATCTCATCAAAAGTGATATTTCCATGGTTTAATTTAATCCATTCATTCATTCATTTATTCATTCATTCATTCAGCTTCTTTCTGCCTTTTGATGGTCCTTTGAGGCCTCTGATGATCCGGGCAGAAGGCACTACCTCAGTCTGAGTCTGTCTGTTCCAAAGAGTCAATTTCATTGTAATTAGACCCAGCTGAGTTAGGGGTATCATTAGCAACCTTTTTTGGAGACAGATCCAGGGGGCTGATCTTGGAGGTGGGGCAGATGTAACTCCAATTTCCCCACTGGTGCACCTCAGGTATATGACTTGGATTATTTTTTTTTTTTTAGTTGAACTTCAGTGTCATGGAAGAGGCAGCAGTTGTAAGATGAACCTAGCTTTGGGACAACCAAAGAAAATCACACCTAAGTCGTCTCTGAGCCAAAAGCCAAGAAAGCCAAAACCCCCAAAATTGTCTGATTGATCATCTATGGTGAAAGAAAAGAACCAAGGATACCCATAGGTTTTTTTTTTACCTAAATCAATGATTTTCAATCAGCGTGCCATAAGAATTTTTAAAAGATGTAGTACCTAACTATTTAGTCCGGGAAACTGACCTCTTTTCCCTTAGATTGTCAAATAAAAAAATGGTAACAGACAACCCAACAATAACCATCAGTGTGAATAAATCAAAATAATACTTCTTTTTTATCAGAAGAGCAGAATTTTAGTAACTAGGGTATGTATGCCATGAGAGAGAATGTCGAAATAGCTGGGAAAATGTAGGGGGTATCCACTGAAACGGAGATGTGGGAACGGTGGACTTAGGAGATCTGGTTTGGACGTGTCAGGCTCAGAGGCTACATTTCTAAAGAACGAGTCTTATTCTGCATGTCCTATGGAAAAATAATTCAGGAGGGAAAGTAATTTATAGTAAATACCTTGTAATTTTTCACAACTAATTATTTAGATAAATAATGTTATTGGGGGACACTTACTTGAATTTGACTGCTCAGCACACTGTTTTCTCCACCTTCTTCTCCCCGTGCGAAACTGTCTTTCTGCACCAGAAACAAGGTCCCTGTGACCCAACCTCGATGAGTCATGAACACTATGTCCTTTGACAATATGATGTGGTCCAAACAAACTCATCCCTTCTACTGATACATTGGTACTGACACATGGAGTTAAGAGAAACACTCTTTCTCTAAGTACACATATCTGGGATTACGTAAATCTGTGCTTGCCGGTCACTACCTTCCCTGACTGCAGGTCATTCCATGGTAGAAGACCCTGCGGACAATACCTCACCAGAAAGACTACTGAGAGACAGAGGGCAGCTTTGAGGTCCTGTATCAGTCTCCAGGAAAACGAACTTCACCCTAGAACTTCACCAATACTTTGCCAATAAGTGTCATTTCTCCTCCCTCTTTGCCTCCACTTCCTTCTTTTCTTCTACTCCCTCCTCCTCCTTCTCCTATGATTAGAACTATTTTGGATTGGCTTCTCTCAGACATAACTAAGACAAAGAAATTTTTCAAAAACAACAGAAAAAAAAGTCTTCAGATATTCACTCATTTTCACCATGAAAGCAGAGGCATATCAAGTTAATGACATGTCTTTTGCTGCATTTTTTTGCAGAACTTCTTTGAAATACAACAATTAAAATTGTGCTTTATAAAAAAATAGGCTCTGTTTTTGAAAATAAAATTTAATAATAATTAATTCGGATTTTCCTTAAAGCCAATTTCCAGGCATCTATATAAGTAGAAGATGAAACCATTAGAAGATAAAATGATATCCCCTCAAAAATTCCTAATCTACATTTTAAAATCAACGACTTTCATTCACTATCCTAGATATGTTTTACAGAAATTTCAGGCCATGCGTGAGTTAGAGGTTCATAATTTTACAAAACTTCTAGAGTCACTCTTTGTTTGCAGAAGAGATCAAATCTAAAATTGAGTGACTGTAGAAACAAGATACACCCAGGATTCACTAAACTCATCAATTCTATAATTTGCCTTAAATGATTAAGAATTTTTTGTAGTAGCAACCAAGAGCCCAGAAAACATCTCAAGACAAACTGAGTCCAAATTAAATCAGTAATAGATTCTCTGCTGAACTCTGGATTGCTATTAATATTTTCAATCTTCAGTGTACTCCAGTTTATAACTATGTATTATTTATTGTATCAATGGGTAGATAGCTTACCTTCTAAACTCAACTATTAAACACATATTTGAAATTCTTTTATATCTCTATTGATTATTTTATAAATATAACAATGGCTTTGAGGTTGGCCCCAAAACTACAAATTTTGTTTCATGCTCTTCATAAACTACCAAACAATGCATTTATTTCTATTAGTAAATTCAGTATTCAAATTTTAAAAAATCAAATATGTAATAAGAGATTTCCTTAAAAATGACATTTATCTTTTGCCCAGGTGGCAAAACCTAAATTTTTAGCTGTAAAAATAAACTTGCCTCACCTCCAAAAAGAACTGTTGCCAGATGATAGTAAATTAAACATAAAAGCTTTTAGATAATATCTGGCAGAGAACATATAAGCTCCAAAGGAGGGTGAATGCTTCCCAAGGTTCCTCCCAGCAATCCGAATGAAGATCATTCACAGTGTTTATAGTAAAGATACGTAACACAAATATGATAAAACAAGATAGCTCTTTATCTTAGGATCTCATGACTCATACACAACAGCATTTTTTTCTAATTTAGTTTATTTAATTCTCAAGTTGATCTGTAAGTCTAAGGATTAAAATGCCAAAAAGAAAATGAGGGGGGTCCTCAGATAGTGTGAGTGTAATCTAAACGAGAAGCGGGGCCCTGTACCTTGTCTTCCTGTGATCAGAGACTCCTTGGATAATGCCTATAGATCGGATAGGAAAAAAGCCTTTGCACACAGTCACCCATTGTTCAGTCTTTGTTAGAACCCAAATAAGTAGAAACTCACTTTTCAGGGCCACTCTGTGGGGACTGAACAAAGGAATGCCATCGGGTCCCAACAGTGTTTGATGTCTTCATTTTTCAGGATTCCTCTGAAAGAGACCTGGTGGAATGGGTAGTCTCCAAGGAAAAAAGCAACTTCTGAACCAACTCGCTTTCCTGGTAATGAGCACTGGGGCACTTCTGTTATGATAATGTGCTTTTATTGTCAGAGTAGACCTAATAGAGCTGTGATGACATCATAGGTTCCGTAATAAAAACAAAACAAAACAAAAAAAAAAAAAGAAAAGAAAAATAGAAAAAGGAGAAGAGGAAAGAAAGTCCCCAAAGACCCATGGAAGTCCCCAGAGAGTCACAGCTAATATTGGTAAAAATGCTACAGACAGGTAGGTGACATATTGCATTAGTGCAAGCATGAAGAAATTGGAGAAATCACTAAAACTTTTATGTTACTATGTTCAACTTCAATCCAGCTGGCCCGTCCTCCAGAAGGGTAGAAAACAAGAAATAAACAGATGATGATAATTAAATATACAAATTTTTTGAGTTGGCTACTTACCAGGGTTTAGCAGTTTCCTTAGACATAGGATTTGGGCGTACTTTATCCTTTGTATGACTATTGGTGTATATGCAAATATTTTTAGATTTAGAAATATGATCATATTGTAATTTAAAATATATTCTAAGGATCCACTTCTAAAAGCCAGGAGGTTATGCCAAACAGCTCTTTAGATTTTACAGCTCTCTAGATTTCCACAGCTCAGCAAAAATTACTGGTCTTAGAAAAAGCCAAGTTCATTGTCTTGTAAAATACTGCAGGTATTTATCACAGCGTGGTAAATCTCAGAGAGAAAAGAAAGCGAGTATGAGATTTTTAGATCTATTACACCATTTAACTCCAAGAATGTTTATATGACCCACTGCACAAAGTTTAAATACATGAGGCAGTTTTGATTGTTAACTCCTTGAACTTGCTGGCTGAGCAAAGTGAGACAAGACATTTCTAAACAATGTGTGTGCTCTGGTATTGTTATCAGCAGCAAGGCACTCTCTGTCTTCTCAGCTGCTTCAGACATCTGCTCAGCTCCGCCAAACCTGAAAGTGGTTGGGACTTTCGATTTGGGTTTTATTTTTTTTTGAGTTGGGGAGTATTTGTTGATTACGAGTTAGGTCTGTTACTCAAAGTTACATAAGACAGGGGAATTTTAGTGATAAATTCACTTTGCCAGAAAAAAAAATATTTGCTTAACCCATTCAGTCTGTTTCCTAGGTATATTTTCATCTAAAAAAGTATATATTACATAATATGCTCATAGCACTTTGAATAATAAAGAAAATAAAGGATAATAAAGAAAAGAATGTTCCATCTTAATTTCCCACATAATGTAACTACTAGATTCAGAATATTTTCCAAGATTTTTATATAAAAATGTATACAGAGTTTAAAGAAATAGTACACAAAATATTGCACTCTGTTTTTCTTTAATATGTTATTTTATATATTATTTTATTCCTTTATAATTATCATTTAAAATTGATGCATCATATGAAGATAAGAAAATTCACCTGTTATTCTAGTATTGATTACTTAAATTGTGCAGTATTTCTGCAGGGCCCAGTTTTGAAGTTAATCCTATGCTTGCTTCCCACCCTACACGATCCAAGCAAGGTTCTCTTCATTCTATTGAAAGAAAAATAAAGTTTAACTTATATATATTAGTATTTGGACAGATTTTTGTGTTTTTCTTCACAAGCATAAAAAATATGTAAATGATAAAATAAACCCCAGATATTCCAATGCTGTGGTGGTGATACTGTTTTGTCCTGGGGCCCACAAATACACCCACTGAATATGTTCATTCTGTTAGCATAATTGCTGCCAGGCACAGAAGTTAACTGCCTGGGAGAAAGGGAACAGGATTATGATAACCAGGGTCTTCCTTCCAGGCTTACAAAGAGAAGGACTAATCCAGCTGCATTTCCAGGGCAAATTTGCAAATGTAAAGACTCTAAATTTAGATTGGATACACAGAATGTAAGGAGAAGCTAACATTTATCTTTTGGCCTCTTTCAAACCACCTCCTTCCAGTCTTCCTCCTGCATTCTCTTCACTGGCCACTTTTCATTTGTTGAATCCTTGGCCCATCTATAAGTATTCTAGGGGAATTGAAGTCTTGGCAGAGGTGAGTTCTGACTCAGTCATGATCCTATTGCTGCCAAGCCTTCCTCAAACTCCTGCTCCACTGAGACAGGTCTAAATTTAGCCTCCTGATGCTCTTGCTATTTGTTCAGAAGTGACTAGCCACTAGGGACTTTGGCAGTAGGGACTGGGTAGAGCTGGGTGCTATCCTGGAGACTGACAGCAAAGTTGCATTTTTATCTCTCAGAATCTAGTTGTGAAAACATAATAGAGCCCAGGCCTCATGCAAACAGGGCTGAGCTCATATTTTAAACAAAGACACAGACTACAGTCTTTGAGGAGTTGCAAGTTGCATTAACCAACTAAGATCATTCTGAATTTAAAAAAAAGATATTTAGTATTTAAAAGTACTTTACAAATGTAAAATGCTCTAACATAAAAGCATTAATTATGTATTAGTGCAAGACATTTTGTGCTCTCTACCAAGTTGGCAATACGTATGTACGACCCAAAGTTCTGCCTCTGATATTATAATAGTATGAATTTCATATGTCAGTTCTGGTTTGCTTCAGTAAGATAGCCCCTCAAAATTTGNGACCCCAGACCTCATGCAAACAGGGCTGAGCTCATATTTTAAACAAAGACACAGACTACAGTCTTTGAGGAGTTGCAAGTTGCATTAACCAACTAAGATCATTCTGAATTTTAAAAAAAGATATTTAGTATTTAAAAATACTTTACAAATGTAAAATGCTCTAACATAAAAGCATTAATTATGTATTAGTGCAAGACATTTTGTGCTCTCTACCAAGTTGGTAATACGTATGTACGACCCAAAGTTCTGCCTCTGATATTATAATAGTATGAATTTCATATGTCAGTTCTGGTTTGCTTCAGTAAGATAGCCCCTCAAAATTTGTCAATATAAAAAATGAGAATGTGCCCTGGCTGTTGTGGTTCAGTGGATTGAGTGCTAGCCTGTGAACCAAAGGGTCATCAGTTTGATTCCAGTCAGGGCATTTGCCTGGGTTGTGGGTGAGGTCCCCAGTGGGGGGTATGTGAGAGGCAACCAATCTATGTTTCTCCTGCACGTCGAGGTTTCTTTCCCTCCCTCCTCTCTAAAAATAAGTAAATACAATATGAAACAAAAGAGAATATGCTAAGATTCAAATCTTATGGTAAGCAATAATGTCATGATTTACTCTTCATCACTTGATCTACTTCCTCCTCCACTTACCAAGCAAAGTTATCCTTTGTTCCCTGTTTTAGAAAAACTCCCTAGAGTTGTCAATACTGACTTTCCTCATTTCCTCTCCTCTCATATTATCTTTTTTTAAAGATTTTATTTATTTATCTTTAGAGGTGACAGGAAGGAGAGAAAGAGAGAAATATCAATGTATGGTTGCCTCCCATGTGTCCCTTGCTGGGAACTGGCCTGCAACGCAGGCATGTGCCCTGACTGGGAATCAAACTGCAATCCTCTGGTTCAAAGGCCCACGTTCAATCCACTGAGCTACACCAGCCTGGGCTCATATTATCTTATATGCACATTAACCATTCCTTTAACCCCAATGTTCCATTCAAGTTTTTCTTGTTGAGGCCACCCACGATATCTAGATTAATAAATCTCATGTCATTTATCAATCTTTCTTAAAAGTCTAGTACCAGCATTTGGTCTAGTTTTCCTCTTTCCTTCATTTGCAACATTTCTTCACCTGCTTTCCAGGACACCATATATTTTTGTTATTTTTTCCTGTCTGACAACATTGTCCTTTCCTTTTCATCTCTCAAATGTCCCACTCTAATTTTAGAGCATACTGTGTTTCATTCCTTGATTTGCTAGTTTTTTTTAATCAATACTTATTCATGTGTTAGTCTAAAAGCTTTAAATACCGTACATCTATTGATGACTCCCAAATTCACAACTGCAGCCCAGTCCTCTTTTGTTTTCCAAGCATAACCACTCTACTTGGTAGAATATCACATAATTCAAAATTAGTTCACCCAAAGCCAAAATTCTGGTACTCCTCGCCAAACATCCTCCCGCTCCCATATTCTTCATTATTTTAGTAAATGGCAACTCTCTTTGCAGTGGTTCAGCCTAAGCTTTTGAAATCATCATGGATTCCTCTGTTTCTCCCAGTCACAAAAACCATATCTGTCAGTAAATCATTTGAATCTATCCTTAAAATTATTCAGAAATATACCATTTCTCATGAACACTATTGTTATTAACTGCTCCAAGACATCAACATTCCCATCTGGATTATTGCATGGTTTCCCACGTTAAAAAAATTCACATTAAGAGCCCTGACCGGTGTGGCTCATTGGTTGGGCATCATTCTGCAAAGCAAAAGGTCACCATGTGCACTCCTGGTTTGTGCACAGGCCTGGGTTGCAGTTCAGTCCCTGGTCAGAGTGTGTACTAGAGACAACTGACCGGTGTTTCTTTCTCACATTAATGTTTCTCTTCCTCTATTTTCCCTCCCTTCCCCTCTTTCTAAACATAAATAAATAAAATCTTTTTAAAAATTCACATAAGTAATATAATACGGGTAAGTGAGATACTATCACAACTCTACTCAAGCTCATCTTACCCAAAGTCTAAATTTATTACAGTGGCTTAAAACATTTTCTTGCTCAGCCTACTCCGTCCTACTCCTTGAGAGACTTCATGCTGTTCCTAGAACTCTCTTCTTACAGAATTTTACTCTTGTCATTTTCTTATCCTGCGCTACTCTTCTCCCAGAGAGACGCATGGTTTATTCCCTTTACTCCTTCAAGGCATTGTCCAGGTGTCACCTTCTCAGGAAGTTCTTATTGATCACCATCTAAGATGTATACTTCCCAACAACACGTCTCAGTTTCCTTCTGCTTTAGTTATCACCCTTACTCACCTGTCGTCTCCCTCCACTTAAAAATAGGCTCCATGAGTCAAAGGACTTTTCTTTCATTCACTATCATATCCTCACAGTCTAGAATAGTCCCAGGTACTTAGGAGGCACTTGATGAGAACTCATTGACTAAATATATAAATAAATGAAAGGTAGAGGTAGGGAGTTAAGAGACTATCCAAGGAGTTCAAGTGAGAAATTATGGTGGCTGGACCCAGGTGGTGGCAGTGGACATGTTGTATTGATAGATCGCAGAGGTTAAGCAATCAGGAGTATTGGGATTCCTGTTTCTGCCATTTTTGCCATACAAGTGATAAATCTACATTTTACTTGAATGAATTGATATTGGGGGCTCATTAATGTGAAGCTCCCCCCCAAGGACTTGATCTGCGCTCCATGTGCCCATTGCATTTTGGTCTAGGGTTGCCAATTAAAATACAGGATACTTAGATATCTCTGTGTTTCAGATAAACGAAATAAAATTTAAGTATACACCAAATATTGCATGGGAAAATTTATACTAAATGCATTTATACATATATGTATAAGTACATGTACTGTATAGAATACACATATACACATATATCTAAATATATGTATATATTAATATGTGTAAATTAAATTACATGCATTTGCTGAATAAATCTACATAAGTATGAGTAATATTATAAATATCTATAAAATATATAAATGAATGTATATTTAGTATAAATATATACCATGCAATGTTTGGATGTGTGTGTATTTATTGTTTATTTCAAGTCAAATCAAATGGGTATCCTTTTAAATTTTATTTTGTTTATTTATTTATTTGTTTATTGCTAAATATAGCAACCCTAACCTGGGTTACTATAAATTCTCTGAAATAAGAGAATTTACAGTACCTCACCACCTTTACTTTGAGGTAAACATGTTAACTTTCTATTGGTAAGACTAAGCCAAGTTGAACCATGGTTTGTGTCTTGTTTTTTTTCTCCTTATTTTTTTGTTTCATTTGCGATGATGGGGGCAATGAGAGATCGGAGCCAAATCTTTAACTTCACTTGCTATTCTTTTATAACTAAAGAATAATTTTCAGCCAATGACTATCAATATAAAAAATAAACTATCTCTGTAATGTAGTTAATAAACTATTTCTGTAATCCAATTAATTTATTAGTATGAAACTAGTAAAATTACATTTATTACATTCTTTTGCCATCTGATTAGATACTGGCAATGTGGAGTAATCAATAAAAATATTTATCTGACAGGCTCCCCTTAATTCAGCCTAGACTTTCTAGCAAATGGCAGCCAGGTCTAAGCTCTGCCAACACCCTACCCCTGCTCTCTTAAGCTGATGCTTACACACCTTCACGAGTGTGTGCTTACACTCAACACGAACAGTAGTGGAGCTAAAAGAATGCCCCCACTAGATAGATTCCTCTGGGGTTTTTGTTTGTTTGTTTATTTGTTTTCCTGGTGGATCTAGGGAAGAGTGTGTGAGGAAGCTGCCAGTATGCTTTTTTCTCCATATCACCTCAACTTCTTTTTTTCTATTTGATGCAGTAGTCATGGGACCAGAGCTGCATTACTGTGGCTGGAAATAGGGATGATTCCTAAGCAAATAATATCAACTATGTTTTTTTAAATTTATTTTTATTGGTGACTCTATCTCAGATGTCCCCCTTCTCCCCATTTCCCCCACCTACACCCAGTTCCTGTCCCCCTTTCCCTCTGTCCATCACCACATCATTGTCTCTGTCTATGGGTTATGAATACATCATCACCTTTGGCTAATCCCTTCACCTTCTTTCTCTCAGTCACCTCCTCCCACAACCTGCCTGACAGCTGTCAGTCTGCCTCTGTTTCTATTTTGTTCATCAGTTTATTTTGTTCATTAGAGTCAACATATATGTGATAGCATATGGTATTTGTCTTCTTCTGACTGGCTTATTTCAGTTAGCATAATAGTCTCTAGGTCCAGCCATGCTGTCACAAAAAGTCAGATTTCCTTCTCTTTTATGGCTGAATAGATTCCATTGTGTAAATGTACCGCAGCTTTTTCATCCACTCATCTGGGATGAGTGGCCATCCATGATGGCCAGTTTGGCTGTTTCCAGATCTTGGATATGGTGAAGAACACAGCTATGAACTTAGGGATACATATATGCGTTCGATTTGGTGTTTCAGGGTTTTTAGAATGTATTTCCAGAAGTGTTATTGCTGGGTCACAAGACAGTTTCATTTTTAATTTTTGAGGAAACTCCATAATGTTTTCCAATTGTGTTTTAACTTTTATATCAGAATTCTTAAAGACCTGATGAGGCAGGATGTGCCTTTACCCCTTCTGACAAAATTGGGGCTAACAGTTAATGCAGCTGTATTGCTTGGTGGTAGAGATAGCCCATTCATTTTGTACCTGTGTGACCTTACCCTGTGCTAATTAATGGGTTTGGACTGAGGGGGTAGGACTTCCTAGACTAGTATTGCTGAAAGCAATCTAGACCAGCACAAGGGCTGAACCTAATGTCTTCCTGAAAGCTAGAAGAGACTGAATATAAATGGAAAGAAGGAGGAATAGCAGGTAAGGGTAAAATGATGAATAAATGAGTTACATAATAAGGGAAATTCAATATTATATTAATACTTCAGAAGTCCCAGAGCAAGAGGTGATATCATCTCTTAGCTGAATTATATCAAGTGCCTGAAAGGATGAAGCCCTCTGCTTGCCTAGATCACTTCTGCTTTGGGAACCTGACAAGATCAAATGGAAGCCTACTCGCCCTGGGACACATTTTCATATGCTATGGCGATGGACTGGGATGATGGCTAATGACTGATTACGTGGGATTCTAGTCATGTGCCCACATCATTTTGTTATAAAGGTTCTGTGGCCAGAGACCAAGGGGTGGGCTTCAAGATAATAGAAAGTATATATTTGTCTCTGCCTACAGTTCCTGGCACAGAGCTCCTAAAACACTAGTTATTCCTTAAATGGTGAGAAACTAGGAAATCTCACTTTCTTACATTGCTCTCTGATCTCTGTTCCAGACACCAGGCTCCTGAAACCCTGTGTAGGACACCGAGCTGGTATCATAGACAATTGATTGGTGGGGGGGGAAACCCTCACAAGTTTGACAGCCAGAAGTGAAGTGTTTTGTGTGAGGACTAAAGGAGACTCAGAGGAAAGAAACACACAGTGTTCCTGGGGAAGAGCAGGGGAAAGCTGAGTTTTTCATTTTTAGATGCGTGTTCAAAATAGGAGTTAAATTAATATTTGTTGAATTGAACAGAATGTACTTAGGACCCGACAGATGACGCCTGTTTCATTACCACTCCTACTCAAACAGCAGACTGGCAGTTCAAAACACGAAACCTCCTGTCTACATTCTCAATCATTTTTTCTTCATAAGAACAAAATAATCTCTAATTTTAAAGTGAAGTTTATTTACATTCATGTAGAAATAATATGCAACCCTTCCCTCCCTCCCAAAAGACTAGTTCCGTATGATTGCAGTAGCATCTAATCAGTTACAATTTGTATGATTTCTTTTTTCCAGAAAGTTAACTACATTTATCTTATCAGCGTGATACATATAAAAATATCTGTTAATGTGAATTCAATCTGAATAATACCATGTGCTGTAAGTTTCATGCAGCAGGTTAGCCAGAGGGGGTGCTTGATGTTTTTTTCCCCTTGCAAAGTTTTTAGAAACATTTTGGGAACTTAGGAGCTAGTGATAAGCTTAATTAAAATGAGATAGGATTTTAAAAGTATTTCAAAGAGTTATTTTAAGATACCTAAATTTTAGTAAGTCATTATACCAAATAATTATGAGTGCTGTGAGAATTTTCAAACTCTCTAATGTTCACTTGTTATTTTTCATTCTTTTTTCCCTTTTGTCTATTCCAGAATTTAAATTTCTTTTGAAGCCTACAAGTAGATTGTTGGATTTACTTTGTCTCCCACTTTGAGTTTTTTAAATAAACACTTCTAATTAAGACTGTACCTCCTAGAATAATAGGGGACACAGACACTACTAATTGTCCCTGTATTCATTCTCCTTTTCTCCTTTTTTAGCAGTAAGACAAAATCTTCTGGATACATCTGTGCCATTTAAAAGTACATTTCTCAGTCATCTTTACACTGAGATGTGGCCATGTGACTAAGTTCTTGCCAATGAGATGTGGGGGAAGTGATGGGTGCAATGACTTATCTGGACTTCATCTTTTTCTCTCATTGTGTGACTGCAGTCCAGTTTTTGTCATGCCCCCAAAAGTAACATCTTAGGAAAAGTTGGATCAGTAAAACAAGAAACCTAGATCCTTGAATGATTATAGGGAACATGGTGCTTTCTGAGTAGACCCGATCATCCTCAGATTTATGTGTGAGGGAAGTTAACTTTAAATTATATTTGAGATGCTGCATTTTAAAATTTCTTTTTTTTTAAAGATTTTATTTATTTATCTTTAGAGGGGAAGGGAAGGAGAGAGGGAGAGAAACATCAATGTACCGTTGCCTTTCGTGAGTCCCCTGCTGGGAGTTGGCCTACAGGGAACAGGCCTGCAACCCAGGCATGTGCCCTGACTGAGAATCGAACCTCGATCATCTGAGTCGCAGGCTCGCGCTCAATCCACTGAGCTATAAAATTTCTTAGTTAAAGCAGCTTAGCCTCTGATCTGTCTCATGCTATTTATCAGAATTCATAGTATTAACTTTAAAAATGTAAATTGATGACTTTTGCTTTTCTGTATATTTTTTTAAGTTTTTATTTATTGATTTTAGAGAGAAAGAAAGAGAAAGAGAGAAACAGTGATTTGCTATTCCACATATTTATGCAGTCACTTGTTAATTCTTGTATGAGCCCTGGCTAGGGATTGAACCCACAACCTTAGCATATCCAGATGATGCTCTAACCAAATGAGCAAACCAGCCAGGGCTGCTTTCCCATGAGCTAATTGACTCTTCTGGCCCAGGTCTCTGTCCAAGGATCTGTTCTCACTGTGTAAGCCCCAATCATCTATCTATGGTACAGGCTTTATTAACTGGCATCAAAGGAATTCTTGAAACATTAGATTAGATAGACAGATAGATAGATGATAGATATGATTAGATCATTCATTAAAATGAATTTCATTTATTCTTTTCTGTTACTACTTAGATATCTATATTTACCTATCTATACCTGCTTTTCTTCTAAGTTTTAAATTCCTTATTTATTTATTTTTTATTTTAACAATATCCTAAGTTAATTAATAAAAATATCATGAGCAGCATGTTTCTGTATACTTAAAGCTTTAAGATAAAGGCTCTGAACTACTTCCCCATTTAAGGAGTTTTGAGTTTGTTTTGTCATATGAACACTAAATGTGATAAAATATTGTGGCAATATAATTGTTCAGAGCACTTACCTAGTTGCAGTAGATGCCCCGAGCTTAGTCTTCTGATTTGTTTAGTAGCCTTGACTATCAAATTGGATGACTAGCATACAGCATTTTCAAAAGGATATGTATTACAAAATACTCCCATCTTTAGATAATTCAATCCATCTTAAATTTGTTCCTCCAGACCAATTTAGAATCATCTTTTATCAGTCAGTGGTGTATAACATATTGTGTTTCCTCCTTCTCAGAGGGGAAAGGGATTCTGGTAACCAACATTTATTGTGTACATTTATTGGTATGAATGAGTTAACCCCAAGTTCCCTGTGTAAATATTTATTTCTATTCTCTAAATCCATGTTTTTAAGTTGCATTCTGTGGAGCCTTCATGGTTATTGGAGAAAAAAGAGTGGATATATGAGCAGGCTATAATATCACTTTACCAAAACATGTCATCTTTAATGCATCTTTATTTTGAGTTTGTTGTGAGTTATCTTAAGACTATGTGGTCCAAAGCTAAAACAAAATACAAAGAGAAAATTAAAAAAATACATACCTCTAATTGAACTTCTTTCTCTTTTGGTTGGTGGAGGGTCCTTTTAAAGATGCATTGCTTTAGACTTACATGCATTTTCTTAGTAAACCAGCTCCAGTCCCAACTGGACATAGTTCAGATGAAATAGAATATATGGAGACAGCTTATATCTCACTAGCAGGTCACTTTTCTACCTCTATTTAGTACAACTAAATGTTATTGTTAGAGTTATATATCACTGAAAAACATACAACTCTAAAACTCAGTAACTTAAACCAACATTGTTATCTCTTGCAGTTCTGTGGGTTGACTGGGTTCACCTAGGCAGTTCTCCCCTGTTCTACTTGGCACCATCTGGGGTTGCGTTCAGATGTCAGTTGAGGATGAAGTCATGTGGGCATTAGTCTGGGATGCTTCAATGTCTGGGCCTCATTATCTCAACACAGTCTCAGGGACTTTCTTCATGTTCTTTTTACACAGTGTCTCAAGCAGGGTAGCCAGACCCTCATATGGTGTCTCATGGCTCCTAAAAGTACAAAAATGAAAGCTGTTGGGCTTTGACTAGACATGACCTACAAAGCCATCTGAGGCATTATCTGGAACTGACAAAGTGTTACTTCTTCCTTATCTGCTGGCTAAAGCTAATAACAGATCCAACTTAAATTCGAGGGGTGGGCACAATACAAGGGCATAAATACCAGGAGGTATGGTTTATTGTGGTCTGTCTTCTCCATGCACAATACTCTGTCTTACATGCAGAAGTTCAAAACCAGAAAGAGATCATTTCTCTTCAGTTCTGCTATTTTCATAAAACAAACTAATTTTTAATGATTTCCTACTTATTTACATGTGTTCTGGTTTGCTATGTACTTCCATTCTGTGACTTTTTACATTTCATTTTAGAATCGTTTGGGTTGCCAGGACCAAAGGCCAAACAATGAATATTTACTAGGCAAGTTTCATTTTCTGTAAAATGTCTTTTAGTGTAGAGGATGCATTCCAAAAGTATGTCTTATTTCTGATTGTTTTTAGTATAAGTAGAAATTATATATGAGTCAAGAACATTGACAGCTGGGAATCTGTTTGTTTATTATTGCATCATCAACTTACTACACAGAAGGTGATAAAACATTCTTATATTGCAATGAATTCCACAGTTAAGTTTTTGTGTTCCACGTTTCACTTAATTCCAGTGAGAAACCTGGCCCAGATGAGATACAGCTTTCTCAGTAATTTCATCCCTCCTGAACAGTGCGATGAAAGCCCCTTTTTTAGGATATGATTGCCCCCTGGTCCCAGATAACTTGGAGTGGAAGCCCTGCAAAGAGATCTTCCCTTCAACCTGAAAGTCCATGAAAGAAAGTTCTCCACCCGCATACACCCTGCTCTTTGTCGTCAGCAAGCACTATCAGAATTACTTCAGTACTGACTGCACGAGAGCCTTCACCAGTGCATTCCATGCCTGAACAAACTGGTAAATTTCATTTCCTGATGAGTCATTAATGTACCCAAAACTACAAAATAATAATTCGTTTAGATTTTAGTTGACAACTTGTCCAAAGCCTATTCTTTTAATCAACTATAATATTAAGGAGATACTTCTTGAACAGTTCATTTTACATTTCATTTTCAATCTCAAAATCTTGTCCACAGATTAAAAAGTTAGGGATATGTTCTAGCTAGCTAGATTTTATCTGATGGCTAAATTTGTAGTATATTTTCTATTAAATCTTGATGTGTGCTTTGTGGCTCCTTCAAACAATGGGGTGCCTACAGGAACTGAGCTAGCAAATCCTCTGCTGAACTTGTCTCAGTAGGATTTTTCTCTCCTGAACATTTCACAGCAGCTCATCATTCATTGTGTGGGCATGTGTCTACTTCAGCAGTGAAGAACTGGTGGTATTTAATAATATAAAAAATAATTTCCAAGCAATGTTAACTTAGACTATAAGTTATATGCGAGTTTTTCACATAAGAACATTTTTTCCATGAGCATAAACAAGAATGAGCAGTATCTTTCAACAAGGAGAAAGAACACAGCTCCGTGGATCATCTCTCTCCCACGTCAGTGGTGGTGAGCCATTCCTACTCTGCCATCAGCCTATGTCAGCCTTCTCAATCCTTTGTTTAGCAAAGGCAAACATAAACAGGACAAGAGTTAAACATCACATTGGCGAGTGGGTATGTATGACAAGTTTCACCATTTAGAATACCATCATATATACATTTATAACTTTGAGGTTTCATTTACATAGCTGTGTAAATTAATCCAAGGTAATTATTTTAGATACTTTAGCTAGATACCAACTAATACAATCACTTAGCTAGAATCTCAGGTATAATACATGCCAGTATCTGAAAATTTGTTACTCAGAAGGAAAACTTCAAAACAAGTCTGAAGATGCTAGTCAACCCTAATTAGATTTGCCAATTTGTACATACATATGAGGGGAGATTCCCCCCAAACTGGTATTATCTTCTGGAGGGTGGGCCCCTTGTACTACCAACTTCTCCTTCTAGGTGGGTGTTCCAGGAACCCATCTGTACCAGTATACTAGCTAGCCTTGTGTGAGAGACTGCATTTGGTTTCAGAGAAAAAATTTTTGGAAGACTCTTTCAAGGCGTTTGCCCATGTCAGGATGGGTGATTTATGAGCGCACCTTCCCACACCGAGCTGAGTGCTCTGCAGTTTTTGACCAAAAATGGAATGACCCTCATGTCCCACCCTCCCTAATCACCTGCCCTCAGCCTGAGCTTCTTTTTTTTTCCCATAGATGAATAAAGTCCTCAAAAGAAAAAGTTTTGCTGATGTGGAAGAGGTGAAACAAGAAACAGCAGAAGCACTCAAAGGCATCAAAATTGACGAGTTCAAAAACTCTTTTGAGCAGTAGAAAAAACATCACGATAGGTGCATTGTATCAAATGGAGAGTACTTTGAAGATGATTGAAGTTCAAACACGTAAGAATATATACAATTCTTTATAAATAAATTCTGGTTTGTGTTTGGTACCCCTTATATACACACATATACACATACTTTGTCATTTTAACTTTTTTCATCTTGAACTTTATTCCTCTTAAGTTTGATGAGAGTTTTTTCTTCTTCCTTTCTAAACTAATTTGATCTTCAAAGCTTCTCTGAGAGCTTTATCCTGTGCTTTGACTCTGGCCAGGCTCCCTGATCATCTCCATTGATCATGAAAGAGGTAATTTTCCTTTTGTGTCCACAAGATCCTGCTTCTCTCCAACATTTCTCTATGTACCTTTTCCCTTGTTGGCCCAACTCTATTTCTTTGTATCAATAATTTTAAAAGTAAGAAGAGTAAAAAGAAAATCCATGATGAAGGAAGGAAAAATTTACTAATCTATATTAACTATTCTTTTAGAATGCTTCAGATACACCCATCAAACTAATTTCTTCTGTATTACTTTATATCAAGTCACATCCCTACAGACTAGTAATGGTTCAAAAAAAGAAGTTGCATAAGTAACTACAATTAAAAGAGAAAATAGGTTTGTTCCACACTCTTATAAAAATATAGGCAATTCTCACATAGTATTTTCTATAGGCTAGGCACAGGCTTATGTATGGGCTTTATTTTTATTAAGTAGTTTAATTTTCAAAACACCTTTCTAAAGCAGGTTCATTTGCTATCTGCCTTTACAAGTGAGAAAACTGAAGTACAGAAAGGTTAAGTAACTTGGCCAAGGTCATAGAGGAAGAGCTGAGAGCTGAATCTGTGTCTAGGGAGAGATTATTACTAGGGATGGTAGTTAAATGAGAACCAACATTTGTATAATGGCATCAGATACTTTGCTGGGTACTTGACGCATATTATCCCATTTACAACTCACAACAATTATATTCTAGAAGTATTGAATGATTCATTTTGAAAAGAAACAGATTCATAAACATCAAAAGAAAAGTTGACTAAATGCAACAACTATTAAAATGTAGAACCATGTTTAAAACTTGGTTCTCTCTCATTTAGAAACTTCTTTCTACTTAACCTTGTAATATTGATGGCTTTTTAGAAAAAGAATTTATTTATTTATATTTAAAGAGATGGGAAGGGAGAAAGAAAGAGAGGGAGAGAAACATCAATGTGTGGTTGCCTCTCACATGGCCCCCACTGGGAACCTGGCCCACACACCAAGCATGTGCCCTGACTGGGAATCTAACTAGCAATCCTTTGGTTCACAGGCAGCGCTCAGTCCACAGAGCTCCATAAACCAGGGCTATTGATGGCTTTTGAGCTGGCAATGAAATGAGCTCTGCTCAGTACACAAAATATGTATTGGTGAATGTATTGGGTGGAGGAACCTTAAAGACAGATATAGTATTATGCCCTGGTGCGGAGGTGCAGACCAGTGGATGATACACCATAAACATTCTTCTTGTGCTTTTTCTGTTGGGTGGTGTAGTCACCAGATGCTTTCAAGGAGCAGCCTGAAGAAACATGACATGTTTAAGAAGACAAGCGTACAACACTGATGAGAACAATGTGGTATTGAGGATGCTAAAGATGGCATATCTTCCAGAGATGAAGGCTAAGTAGATACAGATTGGAAAAGAAAATAAACTATCTAGTATGAGTCTCAGTTTTCTGAGTGGGTTACTGGGTAAGAAGTGAGGCTATTGACCAAGGTGAAATATCTAGGTAGGAAAGCAGGTGTGGGGCAACAGACGATGTGTTCAGCCTATATATGTATCATTGTGAGGCACACATGGAGCACGGAGGTGCACACAAATAGTTGGATGTATAGATCTCGAACTGAAGATTCATATTTTAGAATTACCAGAATAGAGAGGACGGTTGAAGTTATGGGACTAGTTAAGTATGCTCAGGAAAGACATACGAAATAGAATGATCCCCTGGATTAAATACAGCAAGTAGTCAGCAAAGTTAAAGAGATAGAAGGCAAATCTTAATAGAGTTCAAGATTGTCCAGACAATGAGAAAAATAGATATTTGGAGGAGATTAATTAGAGCAGGGGTAAAGGGTCAGGATAAGGGTCAGAATTTTGTTTTTATTATTTTTCTCAGTGGTAACGGTGATGGTGCTTGTTTGGCTTCACATCACCATTTGAGTAGGGAAAAAAAAGAAAATCCTAAAATTATTTATGATGTATCAAGTAGTAAATACAGAGTGAAATGCTGAAAACTAGAAAGATAGGGGAGAACTCATGACACAGAAAAAAAAAAACTATTAGGAGACCAAGTCAAATTGCAGGTTGAGGCATTAGCTTTTAAAAGAAAATTAAAGATTTCTTCATCTGAAACTGGAAGAGAATGAAGGAACAAAATGGATTTTAAAGAAATGATAATTATGGAAGTAAAAATTGATTTAGTTCAAATCACCCTTAATTTTCTGGGAAGAATTGGAGGTGAATTTATCTTCTAACAGGAGCTGGAGAATGAATTATTCTATAATAGAACATTAGCTATATTCAACATAAGCAGCCAGAATAAGGAAGCTGCAACCCTATGGCACGGGGACTCCATCAAAAGGCAGTGCGGCTTCCAGCAATGCGTGCCCTTTGATTAAAGGGTTAGAAGACCTCACGGACTAAGAGGGACTCTGAATTCCTTACACCCAGCACCTACTGTTATTCTGTAGTGTAGGGAATTTGAAATACTTTAAGTTAAGAGAGAAACTGAAAATGCAATAATTTTTGGTCAATGAATTAATTGTTGAGAAGCTCTCTATGTATGATTTGAACCACTCTCTTTTTATGGTGTACCTTCATATTAGAATGTCAGCTATATCTCTCATACCCAAATTACATTTATCTCAGATTTTTTACTCTTTTTGACAAACTTCAGTACCTGCTATGAAAATTCTAGCCCTTATACAGTTTATTATATATATTTTTTTCTGTGAAATGTATTCCAGGAGGACATTCACTTGAAAACTGACATAGATATTTGAATAGTTCTGAGTTATTAACAAATAATGAGCAACATCTATAATTCATTAAATGGAATTTTCCACCAGACACAATTGTGACATTTGTGTAAGTCTTTATTCGACTTTGTAACTGATAAAAACAGTCACATCACCGTTAGTGCTTAAAAACCCCTGGGTGACTCTCCATGTCTTCAGATGCTTAAAAGGAGGGTACGTGACGCAGTTATTCTGGTCAGGGCTGACCCAGCCAGTATGAGAGCAGGTTTGATCAATTATTTCTTACAGAACTACATTTTAAACACAAATTTCTAGGGCCTCTCTGACTTTCAACATAGCAGGAAATGTGTATGCTTGTATTAATTTGTGAGGGTTTTGATCTTTACATCATCAACATGTCACTGAATTTTATTTAGTAGTGTTTTTACTTAATTTGCTGGATAATTTGAGGCAAACATTAAATTTGACTGTAATTTTCACTAAATTTACATGCTTTTACTTATATGACTGGTTATATTGACATTGGGTATTAGCAAATGCTCCCTCTTGAGTCCAAGATAATTTATAACATTATACTTTTCATGTGTCAAGCCAAATCTTACTTAGCTAGCTATTTAACATCTAGTGACGGCAGTAGACATTATTAACTCATTAAAAATTCACTATTTTGACATTCACTATTCACTAATTCACTGTTGTGCCACACATAAAATTTCCTCATTCCTTAACTTTAAAATAACCGTAGCGATGGCATATAAACACATAAGCACATATATGTGCATGCTAGTATTAAAAATGCTTTTGCAATGATTTTTCTAAGTAACAAAGCACATAGAGGCCAAAAAGAGGTGTTTTCCTGGTATTATTTGGAGAGTGTACATAGAGATGACATTTCTTACAAGAATGGAGACAAATTGGTTTTATGCTCTTTCTGAGTATATTTTGGAATAAAAAAAATGACAGGGTCAGACTTGGTCACTGATGTTATATGATCTAAAGCCTGATTATTTTTATCCTCTAGCTTGTGATAGAAGCACTTTTTATTACAGTTTGGCATTAGAATACATATATATATATATGCGCACACATATATGTGATATATTTTATGTTCTTTGTTCCATCTGCTACAGATTTCATTACACCATTCTTACCAATAGTGTCCATTACTTTGGTCATAAAGTCTCAATCTCTTCGAAACACACGGTGAGAAAGACAGAGAATTTAACAATGGGCATCTCGTTTTCGTTGTTTAGGATCACTTTAAAGCAAATCATTTCCTTGTCAGCCTTTTTGCCTAGCACCTAAGTTATATCTACAAACAGCTTCCATGATAACCATTTGTTTACACGTCCACTTGAAGAAAAATGTAGAACATTTTCCAGTTGAATATAGGGAGAGCCCAAAGTAGAAAGCAGAAGTTTTTCTGTTATCAGACTGTCTGGCTCCTATCCTCCCCCTTAGACAAGACCTTTTAAGTCAGCCTATTTTTGTCTGTAATCAAACTCTCAAGAAGTGGCCCTCCAGTGATGCACATGTGCTTCCTTCCCTGGTTAACACTCTCTCCCGAAAGCCAACAGTTCTCTGCTGCTCTTAGCTCCCCCGCCTTCGGTAAACCGCAGCTCCCATTCTGCCGTTTCAGATTGATAGGAATCTCCCTGCGTATGTATTCGAGTACACAGTCACGTGCTGGTTGCCAGTGCTTCGAATGCCAGTGGGAACACAATCCACCACGACCAGGAAGCACTTAGGAGCCGCAAAGAGTAGATGGCTGCCATCGTGAATAAAGGCTTGTTATATCAAAGGTTTGGCAAACAGACAAGCTTCGAGGACTTAATCTAATGACTTTCATCGACACTACCAGATGTGATATCTAGAAATTTGCCAGGCAGATGCCCAAATATACATTGCCCCAAATATTGTAAGGATAAATGGGCTTTAATTTTCACATTAAAATTTTATTTTAGTAAGTAAGACTGGTGTAGAAAAAAAACATTTATGCTCACCATTGTACATTTTGGCCCAATCAATAATACTTTAACGAAACTTACAATTCATCTGTAAGATATTTTACACTGGAAGTTTTCACTATGCTTGCGGTACAGCAGTATTCAATATAAAAAGAAGAAAAACACATATGAAAGATCATACTCGTGAGGTATTTCCTTTCCTAACAAGCATTTTTTTATCCTAGAAGTTTGGGTGTAACTTTTTGATTGTCTTTTGAACTTCTCTTTTTAAGAAAGATCAGAAGATGCTTAAATTAATAGGTTTTTCCTCAACTCAAATGCTAAATTGGTTTCTTGGATGCAGTCTAGCGACATATCCAATAATTAGAAGAGGAAAGGGAAAGTAGACCGTCTTTTAGGTGTTAACAGCAGAGAAATTTCATCATCTAACCAAGAAAAGAAAAGAGTGCCTAGAAGAGACTTAAGCTGAATTACCTGTTGCCAACAGTTCAAAGAAATCAGAGTAGGATTGGTGTTAATGACAAAACAAACATGTTCCATTGTCTTAAGCATAAATGAGGTACAGAATATCTGTACCCACTGAAGATTAAAGGATAATTTCAATGAAAGTGCAGCATTCTCCCTCCCCCAAAATGAGAACCCTAAAAGGAAAGAGTCCAAATTTCATTTTCTCTCACTTGATTCTTTAATAAGGGCACAATAAAATACTTTTTGTGAAGGTGTCCTATTCACGTGTTGAAATGTGGAATCTTATTATTATAGACTTCGCAACAGCAATCTATTTTAGTGTGTTCTGACTTGTTAGTATTTGAATAGAGATATTGTAGGAAGAAATATTTAAACTTTCAGAGGAGAGTTACAGGAAAACAGCAAAGGCCTGCAGACACTGCTGTAGCTTCAATTCTTCCCCCACCTCCAAAGTGGGCAGCTGGAGATAAGGGTATTTCTCAACACACCCTCATTCTAAAAAGCCAAGACAGAAATATCCCTAAGACTATGCCTCTGATGTACACTAAGATGAGAAGGTTTAAATATCTAGTAGGTTGTTCAATCTCGAGATTTACATTAATATTTTGGAACACATTTTCATTTTATATTACCAGCTCTTGCCTGTCAGTGAAGCCACACTTTCCCACATGTGTCACAGTCTCTCAATTCAAGAGGCCATGTGTCACGTTTGTTCTGTTTGACAAGTACTTCTTCTCTACTTCTCTTTTTCTTTTTTCCACACTTATCTCATTATTTATTATTTCATTACTTTGACTATCTTGACTTTAAAATACCTTCCCCAGACTGGGTTAGATAATTTTCCATCTTATATCCTACATACTAAACAATAGTACCATGATATGCTCACTTAAATTCTCAAATTCTTTTGGTGTTGTAAGTAGAGTAAAATGTTGCTGAATGTCATAAGATAAAACTTCCAAGGACGTTTCCAATCCTGGTCAGTGAGTATATTCATTTCTACCTAACCACCCCAATTTGCTAATGTTTTTTGGGGGAATCACTGAGAACTAAAAACTGGGCGTATTCGTGTGTTGAATATATGGGTTCCTTTGAAGACCATTCTTGACATGCGAAGTCCACAAACTGTCGTCACTATATACTGTCTAACAAGGTAATAACAGATACAGTGAGAGACAACGTGTGGCTTTGTCTCAAATGGGTGGCTTTAATTTTATACGGTTCTGTAGCTCTGTGACTCCTTCCAATGTTTTAATGTGTATATTAATAGAGACAGAGGTAAAGACTGAAAGAGCAGTTGTGTTTTCTTGTGAGAAGAACTAATATTAAAGTCATCGCAGTTTTACTTCAAAAATTTCCTCTTCAGTATTCTTTTGTATCTAAGGATGCAAAAGGAAAGAAGGAGAATTTTACAAAACAAATTCAAAATGACTTTCCTAAATAAAGTACTGTATTCCTAAATATACAAGTAACCTGCAAATGCTTGGTACCATATTTTCCCTGGTTCTTCATTCAAAAGAGCACTGTGGCTTGTGGAGAGTGGGTGAGTTAGTGGAGATGGGCAGAGATAAAACAAGAGAGCTTAGACAATACCACATCAGGAGGGACCTCAGAGATCATGGCAAACTGTTAATTACACTCAAAATACAATGGGAAACTATCCACGGACTCTGAGTAGAGAAAGATAGAACCTTATTTGAACCTTAAAATGAATACTTTGAGTGCTACAGAGAACATGAATAGAAGCAGAGGGAGTAGTTAAGAGGATATTACAGTCCAGGAGAAACCTGTAGCTAAGATGGGTAAATGGCAGTAAAGGTGGGTGAGGTGGGTGAATTTAAGTTCTCTATTCAATTAATTAGAATAATTAATGTGGGGGATTGGGGAAGAAAAAGAACAAGGTTTCTAACTTGAACAACTAAATAAACACTGATGCCATTTTGGCATCAGTGGCAAGGGGGAGATTGAGTAGGAACAGATTTGGAAAAGAAAGGTACCAGTCACATTATTGACTGGACATGTTACATTTAAAATGTGTTTGAAAAATATAAATGAAGATATTAGGTAGGACTTCACATGCCTCACTTGCACTGGAGATATACAGGAGAAACATCCACTCTCTTTACATATCATCTGAGGCCGTGAAATAGGGGTAATATCACACACACACACACAAACAGAAGAAAAGAAGTCCTAGAAACAAATAGCAAGGTTCTTTAAAACATATGCCACAACCAAACACTTCTTCCCACTTAATCTTTGCTACCATAGTCATCTCTCAGCTGGCTTATTTCAAGCCACTACCATCTCCATCTATTTTCACTCTTGCCTCCTACAATCTATTTTATAACATAGGAGAAAGATGATCCTAAGGAAAGTTAGGTCAGATGAGCTAAAGAAAAAAGAAAGATAATTTACACTGACCTGAACTGGCCCACAGTTAGATCTTGGACTTTATCTCCTTCCACTCTCCCCTTCCACCAGCCAGCCATGCTGCTCACCTCACCATTGCTTGCACCTCCAGATGTCCTCCTGCTGCAGTGTCTTTGCGCTTACTGTCCCGTCTAGAAGAATATTGCTCTCCTGTACGTGTGCGTGCCTCAACTTTTTGCCTCCTTTAATTTCCACTCAAATATTACCTCAATGATTTCTGCAAACCCAAATGACCATCTTTATGGGGATGTGACCTGTGTAATTATGAAGAACCACAATTTTAAAAGAGCTTATCTCTCGTTTTAATGCATTGTGGCTGCTGTCTTAAAATTCTTAACACGATTTAAACAAGGAGCCCTAAATTTTTATTTTGCATAGGATGCAGAAATTATGTAGTCAGTTCTGGAATGACCAGCTCTAATTCTTTCTATGTTACCTACCGTGATTTCTTCCATCATCAGAGTATATATCAACTTCTAATCCACTGTATTTTATTATTTGATTATTGTCTCACTCCATCAAAACCTCATAAGAACAGGACATTGAAAATATTGCTCATTGTCATATCTCCAGTGCCTCTATGACTCACACACTGCAGATGCCTGACAGGATTTTTCAATAAAAGGATAAATTAATGATTGGATGAGCTCTGATGTCAGCAGTAAAGATAGAGAACACAGAACAAAGAAAGGAGACCATGATGGACTAGTCACAAGTGGGAGAAAAGTCAAGTGTTTCAGATGGAAATGTAAGGAATAGTGCTCCAAAGGGAAGTATAGTCAAATGTGGTGAAAACTATTAAAGGCCGAGTGGCCAATGAGGCCACTGTGACATTTGCTATTGATCCTACCTAGAAAGAGCGGTCTGTACAAGCACAGTGATGGAGGTCAAACACAAATGGGAACAACGGGAGACAGTAAATAGAAGAGAAGGAAGATTTGTTTTTAATGTTAGAAAAATCTCTAAGGTGTTGATTTACTTATCATGTACTTTCCATGTATCTGTGTATCCATGTTAGAGAACATAATCATAGTCATGTAAAACTGACCTCAACAAAATTTACTTTTACCCTATACCTATAAAACTCCAATTAATGCAGTACTCTTTCTAGACTTTACTTCAATTTCCATTATTTTTGAATACTTCGAGGGGAAGAGATGAAGAAAGTATAAACATTTTCTCTGCACTTAGGAGCTTTCAAAATAATTTAAAAAATAAGACAATCAACAAGTCAAAAACCTGTGCTTAAATAATATTTTGAGGCCACATAGAAGAAATAGCACAAATGCCATACATAATAAATGATATGTAACTAACCATTATTAGAGTTAAGGTTTTAGAGGAGAAAAAGATTATTTAGACTATGGCAATTAACCAATATTTTAGAATTAAGGCAGTTGTTAACTGTAATCTGGAGGAATGGATATCATGTTTATAGACATAAAATGTTAAAAAGTGTATTCCACATCTTTGGAGGAATCCAGATTAGGAAAAATTAGAAGATCAGAAAGTGTAAGACTGATTAAGGAGCCAGGTTTTGAAATGTTTGTTTGGACTGGAGAGTTTGGGAAGTTGGAGACTTCCATGTGACTGTCTGAACGTGGTACAATGACAATGGCATTTGCTTTGCAGTCACGGAGGCACGTATTCTTACCCTGCTGCCACTCCCCATTAACTGAGTAACTTCAGACTGCGTAGAAACTCAGTATCTTCAAACTGAAACACATTAACAATGGCATAGTGTTATTGCACTTATAAGTGTGACATAAGGGTTAAATTCACTCAAGTAAGCAGTTTAATGTACCTAATATAGAATCGCTTTCCAATTCATATTGGTTAATTCCCACATGCATTCCACATCATGTTACAGGAACTTTAAATGTTTAAGATTTGCTATTTATTATCTAGGTGGAGGGAAACAAAGATTTCTAAATAGGCGGGCATAAGTTCAAAAATGGGCATTTAAAAAATTAATCTGCTTTTATTGTGGAGAAAATTAGAAGAGAGACTGGCTAGGAGCCCTATAGGAAGGCAGACATAGATGAATAAAGATTACTTTCTCTGAACTTATTTCTTAGTTCTATCCTTTCTGTTAATGATACTCTAAAACTTACATTGGCCTAAAATATTAGGCCTATGAAAGGGCAAATGTTACACATACAACATGATAATTTTTTATGGAATATATAGTACACACTACCAAGATCTAGATAGAGAACACTTACCAGACATACATACAACCTCTTAGTGTTTTCCCTCAGCCTTAACCTTCATTTCTCCAAAAGGTAACCACTATTCAGTAATCATAGTCCTGAACATTTTGCTGGTTTTTAATTTTATGTCAATAAAATTGCATGCCATTTACTCTTTTGTGCAAGGTGTTTTTCACTTTATAGGTAAGAGAGTCACCGATACACACAGCAGTAGTTCAGTCCTTCTTCCAGCTTACTATCCCATTGTATGAATATATCACAGTCCATTTTATAACTGAGGAATAGGTGCTTCCAATTTTTTGCCACTATGAATAATGCTGCTGTAAACATTTTTGCACATCCTATTTGGTGTAAAGATCTCTATACCTCTATTGGCTATATATATTGAAACTGAATTGCCTGAATCATACATAGTATGTGTTAAAAACTATTTACTAGCTCAATCCAGGGAGTTTATAGACAGAGCTGCTAGAAGATTAAAAAGGAACACTTTTATAACCTTATGGGAAGCAAATATTTCCTTAAAACTTTTTAAATAAACCACTAACTATAAAGAAAAAGATTGGAAAATTGATCTTTGCTACAATTAAGACTTTCAATTTATCAAAAGTCACCTTTAAGAGAGTAAAAAACAGGACATAATGGGAAAACATGCTTTGAATTAATTTATCTAATAAAAGACTCATATCCAGGATATCTAAAGAACTCATTAACACATCAAAACCCAGAAAAATCAAGTTAAAAAATAGGACAAAAGAAAAAAAATCAAACAGGCTCTTCACAAAAGGAGCTATCCGAATGGCTGAGAGACATGGGAAAAGGTGCTTGCCTTTATTAGTCATCAGGAAAATTCAAATTAAATTCATAATAAAATATGGCTACTAACACACCAGACTATCTAGAATGAAAAAGGCTGACGATATCCTGTACCGGTAAAAATATAGAGTAACCGTGACTCACGTGCACTGCTGATAGGAGTGTAAGTTGATATAACCCTTTCATTCATTTTTTTAAATGTGTGGGTCATGCAAAACATATCTTCATGCTGAATCTAGCAAGGACTGCTGATTTTCAATCTCTGAGAACTCCTTCATGTAACAGATATGGACCCTGAGGCACAAAGAAGTTAATTGAAGTTTAATTCAAGGTCAAATAGCTAGAACGCATGTCTCCTGCTGCTCAGTGGGTGTTTTTTTCTGCCCCACAGTGTGGCTTTCTCTAAATGACCAGACAGGAAATCAAGAGTAAAGTATAATGCTTTGAAATTTAACATATTTCTCATTGTGCAAGTAAAATCCATTTCATGCAATCTTAAATGAACAAAAGGAATTTAAATCAAATGCATTTCAATTCTGCTAAGGAAGTTTTAGGCTTAAAATAATAATAATAGTAAGCCTAGAACCACCTATTAAAGATTAGAATTTAGAAGGTTCAAACACAAAAGGCTTTTATGAAAAGATATCTGGGTATTAGTCACCATTGTTTTCATACATTTGAAAGAACTTAATAACCCACTTAATTATTTTTTTTCTGGAGTACAAATGAACTGTTCCAAAAAGATCAATTAAATAATGAGAGTGAGAGGCATCTTTTTATTATAGGGTTTTTTGAGAATTTACTGCATTAAAGTTAATTCCCTTGCCATTATTGAGGAAATAGTATGGTTGTGTTGAGGTTTTAAATTTTCTACTGATGTAGGAAAATAATCTTTTGGCAGATTAAACAATAGACTCTTTGGAAACACTGAAGTAGTCTTAAAAAAATTATCTCCTTTAAAACTGGTCCATCTTTAACCAGAAAGAGAAGTTTTGTGTGTTTTTTTCACTGCAAGAAAGCTTTTAATTTCACATTTAGGGAGATGAATCATTATTTTCCTTATGTAGGAATTTTATCTATAAACACTTGAATTACATGGTTATATTTTTAAATACATAGATATAAAATTAAGTATCGTTAGAAACTACTGCTTCTTCAGACATTCTCTAGCTAAATCTCTTCAGTATATAGTGTTGAAGTTTCATCTGCTTTTAATTAAAATAAATGATCTGAAGCTCATAAATCAGAGAGATGATCTAAAAGGCTATAAAATGTCCAGTGAGCTTCTCTAAATTTCTCAGAGAATGTTTAAGTATTTCAAAGATACTGAAAAGTTTCAGTTCACTGATGAAATTCTACCAGTTTACGTAAACAATAAATGCAAATCGTGAACAATTTGCTGGAGCCATTATTTGGGGGGAAAAAATAAGTGACCATAGAGTGCAATTCTTCCTGTGGGACAATAAAAGAACATACGCTTTCCTACAAATATTAGTTCACATATAAAATGATTGACTGTGCTTTCCGCCAACTGGACAAAACTAAATGTGTTAGCTGTATAAAGGGCAAGGAGCCAAAACATCAGGGAGAGAGCTAAAAGAAGAAGGAAATGAATTTTCGTAGCACATTGTGCAAAACTTTGTAGAAAACTTTTATTCGCTGCTATTAATCCTTCACTTTGATGAGGAATGTGTTCAATCATTATTCCTTTTTAAGAAAATGTTCTCAGCTTTTTAATACAGTAATTGTAAGACTTTTTTTAGACTTTAAATATCTGCTTTAAAGTACTTAGAACAACTGGTTACATTCATTTGAATTCATCTATTGCCATAGAGCTGAAGGAAAGAAAAAGTGACCTGGCAGAGTTAGATTACATAATTTTTTTCTGCAGACTATTTAAGCAACAAGAAGAGATTTGTCCTTTAGCTTTTTGCTGGTGTTTTTAACATGTTAATGTTTCTATAATGTCATTTACGTGGTTTCAGATAGCTATAATTGATCAATGTACTAAAAGGAGCCTTACAATTTTACTGTGAACTAAGAATCTGATCCTTTTCTGTTCCTTCTTTCACCCTCAAGATCTACACAAATACTCAGCCAGAAACAGAGTCACATATTCAAGACAGGACTCATCCTATTACCATCTCATTCCCTCAGCGAACACATCCATGTCCTTCCACCAGCGTTTTTTATGAGTCATCCAGACTCATAAACTGGTTTTCAGACAAAGCTTCGTGGGCAAAACTAAGTAGAATGAAAAAGATCTTGTCATTCTCTTTCCTTGTTTTGTTTTTAAACTGTAAGGGCATTTTAAGTATTAACTCAAATCTATAACAATAGAAATATGAAGATTTAATTGGGAGTGACTTTTCAGAAGAGCCATACCAAAGAAAGAAGAAAAGAAAAAAATGAGTTTACTTGCACATAAAATCTTCCCTAATATTTGGAGTTCAGCCTTAGAGTTGGGGTTAAAGTCAAGCCAATTTATTGTGGATTTTACTTGAAATTTTCCCATCAAATTTATAGGCTATAAGCATCAAAGTATCCTTAAACATATAGTTTAGGTCTTAAAGTAGTAAACTGGGATCTTCTTAGCCTGTTTCAAAAGTGAAAAAAAAAAACACCTAAAAACACTGATACAATGCCCCCACTCAAGTCCTTGGGAGTTCTGAGATAAGTATGATTGAACTGTCAAAAGAAACCTGGATTATTACTGGTCTCCTGCAGACCTACTAGGTTTCTAAACACAGGAGCTTTTCCTTACAACCAACCCTTTCCCACTGAATCACTCTCTATTCTTGGCTCTCTTTTAACTCAGTTACTGATAAACCTGTCTGTTCCCATCAAGGTGACAAAGAGCAGCCTGTGTTGCATTCATCCTTCCGGTATTTGAGGAGAGAGAGCCACGCAGGACCCCATAGGTGTTTGGGACCATATAACTGGGTGTTGCAGTTTTCATTTAAGTTATACGCTATTCTTCATGCTTCTGCTAAAAGAATTTATCATACAAGCTAGTTATACCCTTGATATTTTTATTGAACAGCACATATAATAATGCTAGATGGTTGTTACATTAAAATATTTTAGTTACTCTCACCTTATACTAATAGTAAGGAATTGCCTGTTTTTAGAAACCTAGTAGGTCTTCAAGAGACCAGTAATAATCTAGGTTTCCTCTGAGAGTTCTATCAAGCTTATCTCAGATCTTCCAAGGGGCTGAGTGATAGCAGTAGTAAATCTGACCCTCCCAGCCTTTTCCCACCATGTTCTTCAAGTTGTGTGTGTGGTGGGAAACACGATATAGTAAAAATAGCTGGAGCTATTCTAGTTTCTATTTGCCATGTTCCAACTCTAGGCCCTTACACCCCTCATCTACTGATATCTCAAAAGGTGTTTGCTCAGAAAGGACAGATAATCTTTCACAGGACGGATATGAAACCCACAAGAGTATGTAGGTACTAATGAGTAGTAAGGAATAAAATGACACAAAATTGTAACATACTAATGTTGCAACTGGGTGGTTCTGGGGAAATCATTTGAGTTTCTTTACCCATTTCTTATGCACAAACATGAACTGGTTGATCTCTATGGCACTTCTTAATACCAGCTTTAAATTTGTACTTATTTATGCTTCATAAGTTGATTAAAATCAAATTGTAGGGCAGAGAATGAGGCATATGGTTGGTCACCACCACAGTGATATCACTCAGGTCCCATGAATGAAAGTGGAGGCTTAGGGAAACTGGAAAAATAAGAGAGATTCCTGAGAGCCAGCCCAGACACCAATCTGGGCTGACACTAAACGAAGATTAAGAGACATCTTACCTTTTGATTTTTCCATCTACTCCCACTACCCACTCACTTTGTCCCATGCTTTCAATATTGCATTTACATTTTCCCTGGTTTTTTGGCAAATGATTTTGTCTCTGACTTCTCAAGAATAATGTTTTCCATACCAGCTGCAAAACTATGGTTCTATACACAAAATCCAAATTGGTTTTCAAGATCTATACTTGAACCTCTCCAATACAACAGAGCCTCCCTTAGTTTCCCTCTCTAGAAATTCCCCCACATCTTCAGATAGTTCTTTTTCACGAGCATTCAAAATTTATCCCATGAATCCTTTCTTATATATCCCTAAACAACAAGACAATATGTTATTATAGAAGAACCAGCAACTCCACATTTGATGTTTGTTAGTCAAAAAGACAATGTGTCATCCATTGATAGATAAATGTTGGTAACAGAGGATTAAAAAAACACAGAGAAAAAAGGCTATTGACCTTCATTTTTTCAACACAGAGCAACACCGGATCAGATAACCGAAGTATGAATCAGCTGGTATAGGAAAGAAGACAAAATATAATAGGAAAAGAGAAGTAGAAAATTACTTTTAAAAATTAGTTTAATTAAAACAAATATGTGAGACCATAGTGTCTTATGCTACATATTATTGACCTACTAAGTAATCATTTGGGAGGTTGGGATGAATTTAAGTACCTTTGGACTAGAAAAGGAGGTATATGAAATGCTAGAACGTACAAAAGCAAATTAGAAACCTAAATGACCAGTTCTGTTGTACAAGTTATTACTCCTCCTCTCAATATGTATGTTTGTTGGATGAGAAATTCATATTCTTGCAATGACACAATTTGTAGTCCTGTTTTTCACAGTATTTTGCTGTTTTATGTAGCATCAAACCTATTTTGAGAGAGTGGGAGCTATTGATGGCCTATTTGTACAAGCATCTTGTAAGGTGTTGGCACAGCAAGTAATGTGCGAGACTCGCCAATGGTGACATCAAGGCAGGGAAGGAAATTCCTTCACAATTAGCCTCATATCCAAAAAGAAGCAGCACCCACATCAGAATCTTACACATTAAACTGTGCCAGAACATTGGTCCGAAAAGTACTATAGGAGGAAGAATAACTATTGCCACTGTCACCTTCATCTTTGCCTTGAAAACCTTGGTTTTCATCCTGGAACAGTCAGTACAGAACAGTCAAACGGATACTGCCTGCTGGGCCCCACACGTTTCTTGATAAGGAGATCAAGTGGACCCTCTTCGCAAGAGCTTTCTTGTGTAGCCCGTTGCCCGGGTCTGCACACTCTTCCATGCAGCCAGTCAGACGATCTCCTGGCACTTTTCCAATGACTCAACTACTAGGAAATATGTAAAGTGTACTGGAGAATTTACATCTTTCTGCTCCCATGGCTCTTATACACAGAGTGGTGTGGGGGTTTTAATTAAAATTGTCTAGCATTATGTCTGTTGACAGCTTCTTATTATTTGTTACAGGCACCTTAAATAAACAAAACCAGGCATCCATTTTTAATGAGAGATAATGTTTTTTTAAAGATTTTATTTATCTTTAGAGGGGAAGGGAAGGAGAGAAGGAGAGAAATGTCAATGTATGGTTGCCTCTCGTGAGTTCCCTGCTGGGAACTGGCCTGCAAACCGGGCATATGCCTTGACTAGGAATCGAACCTTGATCGTGTGGTTCACAGGCCTGCACTCAATCCACTGAGCTACACCAGCCAGGGTGAAAAGATAATGTTTTGAAAGGTGATAATGGGTCAAGAAAATGCATACATATTATATGCCTTTTTTAAAATCAAATTTTACATTTTTCTGCACTTGAAATATCTCCACCTTTCTCCAAAAGTTAGCATGCCAGTAGGGAGGATGAAAGTGTATAGAGGTCATGACAGAATGAAGTAGGTTTTCTAGGCAGTTGAACAAAGTCACTTGAAACAGGATTTATCTGAGGGGGCAATTCTCAACAACTTCACTCTTGCATTCCTGTTTACTTTATACATACACAAATTGTAATGGAATCATGCATATTCATTATCCATACACTTCATCAGAATGGTGTCACTAATATTAAAGTTAAATGTGTGTAATGGAATCTTTAAGCCATTTATATATATTTCTGTAAACTTACAGCAGAGCTTTCTTGTACATGAGACATTATTCTAGTAATCACGGGATTTGCTGCATTGTCACGTGGGATTTTTTCCGGATGGCGCCTCAATGTTTTAGTTCCTTGATGAATAAAATTACAGACCTACACTGAAAATTAATAGTTAATATAAAAAAGTATTTCTTCCTGACTGGTGTAGCTCAGTGGATTGAGTGTGGGCCTGCAAACCAAAGTATCGCGGTTCGATTCCCAGTCAGGGCACATGCCTGGGTTGCAGGCCAGTTCCCAGCAGGGGACTTATGAGAAGCAACCATACATCTCTCCTTCCCTTCCCATCTAAAGATAAATAAATAAAACATTTTTAAAAAAGTATTTCTTTTTGTAAAGACTCATTCTTTACATAATTTCCTCCATCAGAGTGACTGCATGCTATGTAACTTTCTCGTGTGCACAGTACAAACATAGTCCAACAGGCTATTGAATAAACACGGATAATCAGTAATTTTCTGTTCAGAACTGAAGTTTGGTTAAAGTATACAGCATAGTTTGGTTAAGGTATATAATATGTTTATTTGAAATATTTACATATTACATGTTTACTACCTAAACTAGTTGCTATTAATCATATGTTTTAATAGGCAAACAAAATTAACCCCATAAAAAAAGAACAAAGTCAGTAAAGAGTTTAAATATTTTGAAAATACTATAATTTAAAATAAAAATAAATGTAAAATATTTTAATTTAGGTTAGCAGGTAACAGTATCCATATTTACAAACAAAATTCAAGTGTTTAAATTCAAGTGTTTAACATTATGTTAAAAAGATCTGTGACCAGTGATTTTAACTGTTCAGTATAAACATTGAAAGTTGTATATTTCTTTGAGAGTGAAAGGCATTCAGATTCTTCGTCTTTTAATTCGTGTTGATGATTTTTTTTATGTTAGAAGTCTCTGTTTAAAAGTCTGTGTTCTCTAAAATCTAAGACTCACACACACAATAATAGATGCTATGCCAGATAGTGGAAATCAGTGCTGTGGTCTGCTTTATGAAATAAAATGATCACTGACTATCTTCATCCCCGTGCTAGCCAGCAGTGTGAGTCAAACATAAGATAACCAGACATATTTATTTCAACTTCTGTTTCTTTCATCCTAATTAAATACAGAATTTTACTCCCATTGAAATGACATTCCTTTTCAAAGTGAACAAATTTAGAGAGAAAAATAAAACTCTAAGGAAGAGCAATGACAGTAATATTAAAAAATTTATGAAGACATAGAAGTAATATGAGGAGAAATTCTCTCAAAAATTTATTTTTAACTTCTGCTGTATGTTAACATATTATTTGAGTTAAACCTAAACTCTCTTCGCTATTGGCAGAGATACACGGTTTTGGTAAAATTCAACAAATATGAAGTCTATCCCAATTATGAGGACTGTAATCTCCAAACCTTACTACCGAAAATTATTAAAGTTATTTAACTTAAAAGTTCTTTAAAATTGTTAAAGAACTTTCCATTATATTTTTTAAATATGACTACTACAAAGCCATATGTTTATAGTAGTCTAGGGAATACTACATAGTCATAAAAATATAAAATTATACCCACTTTTAACTATGTCTATATAAATGAGATTCTTTTAGTGTAAGAGCAAAAATGTTTAAATAATTAATATATTTCTCTATTTAAAAACACTTTGTTCCACCCTGGCTAGCGTAGCTCATTGGATTGAGCACGGGCCTGCAAAGCACATGATTACGGTTCGATTCCCAGTCAGGACACATGCCTGGGTTGCAGGCCAGTTCCCAGCAGGGGACTCATGAGAGGCAACCATACATTGACATTTCTCTCCTTCTCTCTCCTTCCCTTTCCCTCTAAAGATAAATAAATAAAATCTTTAATAAATAAATAAATAAATATTTAAAAAGTTTGTTCCTAAATGTGACATTAGACAAGTATCTTAGATCTTAACAAAAATAAAAATATTTTACACCTTTATTTTGTAACATTCAAGCATATCCCAAATTTTACATGAATCTCCTTACTGCCAAACCATACTTCGCAATTTTTTCAGTTAAAGGGGTGAGTAAAAACAACCACAAATGGCCATTCAACTCAATTGAGGTACTCAAACGGGTCTCTGGGAACAATATTGTCCAAAATATTTACATTGGTCATCTGTTTGTAAGGTTTTACCTTTCTTTTTCTTAATGTTTAATTTTATAATTTTACTACTTTCTGAGAGAAATTTAGACTACAACAAATTCAGAATAACCTTTTTATTTTCTCTTTGCAGCGTTCCTCTGGCACGTACTGTCTTTTCTGCAGGCGCTGACGGAGTCAATGCCGTTGCTCTGGCCTTTGGGGTCCTTGCTGCTTGCAGACAGATCGGCTCTCAGACTTTCTTAGGCCTCACTCCAATGACCAAGAGACCCGAAATGTATAGAACAGCTAGGAAATAGAACTTGTTTGGGAGTTGAAATCACTGAGATTTTTCAAAAGGATGTTATAAAGGATAATGAATTAGGCTTCCTTGAAAAGTCTTAAAATTTAAAATAGTATAAAATTTAATGGATCTGAATACTGAAGAAATGCTCTTACAGTTAAAGGGGGCAGAAGACATCTTCTACGGGAGAAAATGTAATGACTATGTTGTCAACCTTGTAAAGAGACAAATGGAAGTCTATCAGTAGCTAAAAAAGAGTAAAATGTAGTATATAATGTAGTAGTTAGCTAGCTCACTAACATCTTCCCAATCTATAACCTTATCCATCATTAGCCAGACTCAAAATATTCATTTCTACATCTCTACAAAAGAAACTCTACACGTACCTGTGAAAGCTTTTGGCTCTTATTTCCTTCTTTTTTAGGGGGAGAGTGAAGGAAAAAAATTGTTCAAATAATGTTAGCTAGCTCTAAAAACTAAGACACCTCCCAACAGTAATGTTAACATATATTCATAATATATATTGTCATTCTTACTTTTCTATTGTATTTATTAAGTATAGACAACAAAGCTTAAGTTTTATAATAAAGCTGATTACAGTGTCTGCTTTTTGTCTACTTTATAGACTTTAGACTTTCACACCTTATTTACTTAAAATAGTCAAAGTTTCTTGTCTACTTTATAGACTTTAGACTTTCACACCTTATTTACTTAAAATAGTCAAAGTTTTTAGAGTGTAAGATACATAGTTGTAACAGCTATTAAATTATGAGCTTTCCCATTAGATGGCCAATCTTTATCGATTAATACCAGATTGTAGCTATCTATCTGTAATAGACATCTTCTATTAGACATCTTCTACCAGACATCATCTGATCCCCAACTTTGTGCACAGCCCCTTTTCTATTAAGTAGCTGAAAACTGAATAGAGAATTCATACGTTGGGGACAAACAACTTACCTCTCAATTGGAACTTCTGAGATTCCGGGGGGATGATCCTACACAAATTGATCTCTCCAGCCTTGTCTCTTAGAATTATATTCCATTAAGCATGTCTATAAGTTGGCACTTTGTTAGCAGAAATTTTAAAAAACACACAAAAATTAAATGGTTAGAGGAGGAATTGGATCTGTGTTTAAAGCATGAAATAATTTTTCAACAGTCAAATTATCTTCCAATTATTGCCATTCACTTGTCCTAATACAATTTACTGTACTGTATGTAGCCAGGTGGTTAAATAGCCAAAATTCAAAGCTGCAAATAAGATACATTTTATAGATTATTTGTTTGTAATTAAAACATACAAGCAAATTTTAGCTATATTACAACTTGAAAAAGTACTGTCATTATTAAAAGTGTTTCTGAGACAGGCTTTTAAATATGGCCTGTAACCACATTGCTGAATTTATTTCTATTATAAATGCGCACTCAACATGTTTTCAATAAGTTAGCATTTGGGGTTTTCTGGACACATAGTATTGTACTTACCACACTACCTCTGCAGCCAACCTCATATTTGAAATATTAATCTCTCATAAGAGTGGCTTATTCCTGCTGTTGAGATCATTTTTTATTTATTCTTTTTTAATAACCTCATGAATAGTTCTACTTGGCCTTGCTTAATATCTTTCTAACCTGGCTTTGGACTTTCTTCTTTTACGTACTAATGGAATAACCATCTTGGTCCCCTCCCCCTCATTCTCTGTGTTCAAACAACAAAAACCACAGGAAAAGTTGAAAGTCAGAAGATAAAAGTTTTGAGAGGCCAAAGATGAATCATACATTTGAAAACATGCACATTACACATTTGAAAACATGCAATGTTTCAGACAGTACACATACATTTAAACTACTTATTCAGATGAGAATTTTACTTTAAGAATTCAAAAATTAATGGAAAAGAAAAAATTGATTACATAGATTTTCCTTCCTGGTGCTTTTAAGTACACACCTCTCTTGCCCTGAAATTGCTGAAGTCTTAAACACAAGATGCCAGGTCATGTTTTCATTGTCTTCTCTGATCTCTGTTGAAATCACATATGGATCTCATCCAAGATTAATAACTGTGCATCTGCTCATTTAACAGTGCAGCAAGTTTGTGATCAATGGACCTATATATATTGCTGAAATGATTAGTAAGTCTGAATGAACCTAACCGTGTAATTACAAAAAATGTCTTTTTTACAAGTCATCTATTTCTTTGCGTTTCAACAATGTTTACTACTACAGTATTGAGATTGGTTGAAAATAAATGCAATCGGAAAAATCAAACTGTCTCTTCACAATATCATTTTCAACCTCTAATTATCAAGATGGGAAGTGCAGTCTTGTTAATGAAACTGTCTTGTAAATAGAACATTCTACCAAGGGACTATATTTTTAGAAAACAGTCAAAATTTTCTTCAGATATTGCCTTCAGATATTCTTCATAGTGAGTTAAAGCCTACAAAATATCAAAAAGGAGAACATCAACAGGCTCTTCTGGAGAAATAGGGGCACAAGTTATGTGGGAGGGAGGGGGTGATTAGGACAGGGGAGAGTAATAGAGGAAAAGTGGGGACAACTGTAATTGAACAACAATAAAAAATAAACAAATATAAGCAAAATAGAAAAAAATAAAAAAGCTTTCAATCATTCTTTCCCAGCTTTGTTTAAACTCCCAGCAAAAAACACAGGACTTTTTGTTTGTTTGTTTGTTTGTACTTATTCTAATATGAACTTCAATAAGCTCATCTATAGAGGATTCTCTTATAGAGCGTACTCTCATTTAATAAACATGTTACTTCACTAACTTTGAAAATAAGATTTCTTTAACTTTATTTAGTTATAGGTTCTATTTTTACCACATTTTTGCAAACAGACAATGTAAAATAAATTTTAATTACATCACAAAAATGAATAAAACTGCATGTATATGTTTTGGAATATAGGTGTGTTTTGGTTAACATCAACATAGTTTAATGCCATGCTCCTTTATACATCACTGGTCTTTTCATACACTTTAATGATTTTTATTGCTATCTTTGAACTAATGTTAATCACAGTTTTTCCCTGTAATTTTCACCATGACTCTGGACTAAGAACTCATATATATCCAACTGCCTACTGGATTTCCCAACGTCCAACACTGCAGGCGTGATCTTCGTAAACCTGAACTAGTTCCTACCCCATCAGGTCTAGAATTCACAAGTTAGACACTTGTAATTTTACCCTGACTACTTGTTCTTTTCCTCTTTATAAAAGCCAATAAATTATTGCATTATGCCATAGTTTCTCTTAATTATGTTGTCTAATTTATTATTGCATTTATAATAATGGCTGTGATTGTTATCCTGTACAGTTCCCCTCACACGAGTCACTCCGTGTCTCTGTGCACTCGTTGAAGGTACTTCTCCTGACTAAACCGCAGCCCCCACCTTCCTTCAGCTGATTGTTAAGGACACATGCTTGAAGTCAAAGCTGGTCCCAGCTCTGTCGCTCTGTCTGTCGCGATTTTGTTCATTCTTTTTTTAGCTTAGTTGTCACATCTGTTACATAGGTATTTTTTAAAAAAGAAATAACTATATACTTCATGATGTTTTATAAGGATCAGATTAGATAGTATATGTAGGGCATAACAAAATAATCAACATATAGTAAGCAATCAGAAAGTTTACTTTATTATTACTGTTGGTACAATTTAAGTACCATCTCCTCCATGGATCTTTCCATGAATCCTCAGTACCTATTACTGCTTTTCTTATAGGTTCCCATACAAATTCAAGCCCATTTCTTAAATCACTTTCTACAATGTATTGAAGTTTTCTATTCACACGCTACTTTAAGTTCCTCTGGAGCAGCGATTCCTTTATTCCTTTATTCCTTTATTTATTTATTTATTCCGTTATTTATTTATTTATCTTTTTAGAGAGGAAGAGAAACATCACTGTGTAGTTGCCTTTTGCGTGCCCTGCACTGAGGACCAGGACCACAGCCCAGGCACGTGCCCTGACTGGGTATCAAACTGGCAACCCTTTAGTTCATAGCCTGCACTCAATCCACTGAGCCACACCAGACAAAGCCAGGGAGCCACACCAGCTACAGCCAGAGAGGCCTTTTTAATCATCTATGCACGCACAACATAACTCCTGGTAAAAAGTCAGCATTCAGTAAATAGTTGCTGAACATGATTGCATATAACCACGAAGTAATCAAGATATTCTGAGTGATCTAATTAATATATCAAAAATTAATAAATGAATAAATGAACATTTGTTAAATATTTCTGTGATAGGTACAACACTAGATCCGTACCAAAGGAAATACAGTAATCTTGGGACGTAATAATTATCATCCATCTCTAATTTGTAAGTGAGATCATTAATATTTGGAGTTTATATGCCCAGATCATATTGCTAGTAAGAGCTACAAATCAAATTGTAATTTTCAGCTCCAAATGGATATATCACTTATGAAAAATATAGGTATATATTAGAATCAAATTATTGGTAAAACTGTTAATTTTTGCTTTACTCCAGATCAGGATTTTTTAACCCAACATCTGAGGATAGCCTTTGAAGGGTCCATAAATCTCTTGTGAGACCACATGTGATTGTGTGTATGTGTAATTTTCTGGTAATAGCATCTGTGGCTTTTATCACATACTGAAAACAGTTCATGGCCTGAATGAGAAAGATTATGAAGTAATGTTCTTGATGATTCTTTTTCATTATTCAAAATATTTGATTAAACCGGTATACTTTATTTCTTATTACTACTTATTTGCTATCAGATTGCATGTAAAATCAGTGCCCAGTGCTAAGAGTATATGAGTAATACAGGTTAGTTTTTCATTTCATAAGTACAATAAAGCTAATTAAACTGATGTCAATTTTTGAAAGTGATATAAAATCATAAATTTTTCTGGGCTCACTAAATAATAGTAACTTTCAAAGAAAAAGTTTATTCCATGTAAGCCAAATAGTTTTCAAATATTAAATATCTACATCAAAATACGCTAATTACATAGCATATTATTTATGGAGGATGTCCCAAAGAAACTTATTGGACAATGAGTTAGTTAGTGGTTATTATATATATATACACATATATATACATTATCATTATCTACTTCAAAGAACATTTTAAATATTTTAATGGAGAAGGTTTAACTAGTTGGCCTCGAAGTTCCCTTCTGATATGGTAATATTATTTAACTTCTGATTCATGTGGGTAATTTAGACTTTTTATTTTAAAACCAATTATTACTCAAACAATCATAATTGTGCTACTAGAAATATATGAAAATCCATGAAATCTATGAAAAATGATAGTATATGCTTTTTATTTTTTAAATAGTATTTTTTAAAAAGATTTTGTTTATTTATTTTTAGAGAGAGGGGAAGGGAGGAAGAAAGAGGAGAGAAACTTCAATGTGTGGTTGCCTCTCGTGTGCCCCCCAACTGGGCACCTGGCCTGCAACCCAAGCATGGGCCCTGACTTGGAGTCAAACTGGCAAACCTTTGGTTATCAGGCCAGAACTCAATCCACTGAGTCACACGGTCAGGGCACCATATGCTTTTTAAAGAAAAAGAGCCCATTCAGGGCTGAGATGCCACATGTACATTTATTTGACCATCATCTCAGCTTTAGCACCTACATGTGTATCTCTTCCCCTTCCTGTGTCTGTAGCATCAGCAATGACACTGTTCATTAACACTTTTTTTATCTTTTGTCAATATTTCCTTGCCTTGGATAGGTAGTGCATGTCATGCTCCTACTCATTTCCAATCTCCTTTTAACTTGTCATATTCTAAATGCTGAAGAATGTAAAAACTAAACTTTTCTGACTCCCTTCTGATTAGGGCCTGGGAACTCATCCAATTCTCCCAGGAGAAACCCACACAGAAGACCTAGAAGCAGAAAGTTGTCTGGAAACTTGTGTAACTAAAAAATAGATTGCACCTTCTGGCAAGTAAGGTGACAGAATCATTTGGTTCTTCTGGAGGTTCTGTGGTGGATTGTTTTGGTCCCCACTTTGCAGAGCCTTAGGTGTCAGGTGGCAGGTGCTGAAGGCAGTAGCACACCCTCAAGATGGTGCCACCTAATGCACTCTCAACTCAGACAACAGGATCTTGCACCTGAATGCACATTAACACACAACTTCTCACTGAGAAAACCTCACTATGAAACCAGGTATCAACTCAACTGAACAGTGTGCCTAGCAACACAGTTCATTTGCAGTCTGGCACAAGGACTTTTGCTCACACTAACTAGTAACAGAATGTGGGTCTGCACATTGTCCACAGACCACACCTTGAACAGCACTGCCTTAGGTTGTTGGGCATTTTTCCTAGTTGTGTCTTTGTTTCTTGTGCTATACTAGTGTCTAAACCTGATTCTTTGAGTTTTCAAAAGATTTTGTTAAAATGTATAGCCCTTTTTTTCTTATATTAGCTACAAGGAAGTCTTTTTTTCTGTGACTAATACAACTCCTACATGGGAAATTGTCCCTGGTAACATTACACAGTGGTCAGGGAAACACCAGTCTTTAAGTCACACTATTATTATTTTTACTTTTTAAATTTAATTCTTGTTCAAGTACAGTTTTCTGTGTTATTTTAAATGCAGTCTTTGCTTGAAAATTGTTTGCACTCTTGGGCCTTCACTTGCTTCTCAACAAAAACTACACTTCCTCCCATGGTTACCACAGCTCAACATTTCTTTTGTTCGTGCAAACAATCCTTTAAAGGATATTGAATTCTCAAATTTCCCCCATGATTTTTTACCTTCAGTGTATCCTTTCTTACCTGACTTTTATGTACATTTTTTAAAGCTTGGGAATGGCAATTGTTTAATCATTATATTATACTTAAAATAACTATGGTTATGGAACACTTGTTAAAAATCATGTTCATATAACAGCATTCATGTCTAAAGTGTTCATAACATGTGTCTAAAAGAATAATAAATTGGATACCGGTAAAGTGAGCTAGGGGAACATCATGGCCCAAGATGATTAGGAATTGAGCCTAAATGGCATATAAGATACTGAACTAATCACAGCCTGTTGACAAATTAAGTTAAAGAGAATTTTCCTGCTCTCTCACGAGTGATTGCAGGAATTTATAAGTTTTAAAATATGTTTTAATTTCAAACAAAACATAGAATTGTTGAAAAATAATTTATACTTGAATAAATAACAAGTGACTATTTCTTGCCATTTCTTTTCCACTCTTCCAAATTATCTACTTTTAACAATTCGGCATGTCTCCTTTTAAACCTTTTTTTAAATTAAGGAAATAAAGGATACTTGGTATTCTATGCACTCTGCTGTGTTTCTCAGCCTCCTGGCAGTTTGGCAAGTCCATTGGACTAATTACGTCTGTAAAAGAGTAGAAACGACTTGTGTCCCTTTCCAACACATACAGTGCTTGAGGTCCTGCACTGTCCTCAGTTTCTCTTTTTCTCCTGCGGGATCAACCAATCAAACTTTTGTTTAGGCAGCAGAGCAGAGGGTGGATGGCCAGGGTCACTGAGTCACTGGGGAGGACAGCTACCCTGTAGGGTCAGCCCAGCTCACCACGAACTCACAACAGTAAGCCGTATTCTTGTTGCTTTAGATCATTGAAATTGAAAGATTGTGTCTTACCACAGAAAAGCATTTCCTAGACTGACAGTTATACCTATCTATGCATATAACATACATATATAGAGGTAGACAAACAAGTCTATATAAAATACTTTCATTTTTGTTCCTTCGGAATTAAGATGGTGGTATAAACACTAATTTAGAACTTGCATTCACAAACAGCAGTTTTGGTTAACAATGCCAAAAAGAATGTAATATCTTTAGTATTAACAAAGCATGTAATGGGCAGCTGATGCTCAGAGCAAATACTTTAATAATGGATAAATATTTATAACTATCCTATAAAATCCATTCAGTCAAGTGGTGATCTGTGAGAATATTGATAACCAAGACCAATTTTATAGTTTCTATAATTAATTATATTAAAATAAACAATACATTCAAGTTTATTTAAAAGACTCGTTTTCATCATTTAAGGTCACCATTAAAATGTTATCCTTCCTAGCATACTTGTTTTATACAGAGAAAGTAAAATTAAAAAAATTTTTTTCTTGTTTTTGGCAGGTACTAGTTAGGGTCAATTTTGTTCCCAAATCACACAGGGCTGTCCAACCCGCAGCCCACAGGCTGCATCCAGCCCAGGTTGGCTATGAATGAGGCCCAACACAAAATTGTAAATTTGTTTAAAACATTATGAGACTTTTTGTTTCATTAGTGTTTCTGTATTTAATGTGTGGCCCAACACAACTTTTTCTCCCAGTGTGGCTCAGAGATGCCAAAAGGTTGGACATCCCTGAATTATAGGCATCCAAAAGTAGCAACAGGGGGAGAGGGAGGATGGGGAGAGGTCAGGATTTAGAGGCCCAAACAAACACACACACACACAAAACCCCTACCTGTCTCCAAATGCAAAAATCAAATCTGTGTATTGAGATGAAGTTGTCATTGGCTCCTATTTCAGGAGATCATAAGGAGAGCATCGATGACCATTTCTATGGGGTTGTCAAATGGGGAAAACTAGAGAATATGTTCAGTTAAATGTGAATGGATTTTGTTTAACTCTGTGAGAATGTTTGGTAGGTTTATCTACAAGTAACTGTTAGCTTTATGGTTGATTGGGCTAGGCCAAAAAAAATGTTTTTCTTTCCACACAAGTGATCCTTTTATTGAAAGTGAGAGGCAGAATTCACAAAGTTACCCAACCAACTAGCCTGGTTAAATGATAGCCTTTATACCTGCCATTCAAGTGACTTCAACAAACATTATTGCAATTGCTAGTATGGACTTGACCTTGAGAAATAAGTAGCTTGAGGATTATCTGGTGTATTGTTCAATAAACTCTGTATCATCAAGCCACCCGGACTTTAAAAGCAGGAGGATGTCACACTCGTGTTTTCATATCCTGGTTTTAGTGTGATCAAATGTTTCGCAGACCCTGCTCAGAGAGTTCTTCTGCACATTACACCCCGAGTATGATTACTTCATCCCAGATGGCTGTATTTTATAGCTCTTGTCTGTTCCATAACTCTGGATGGGTTACAATTCTGCCAACACAAAACATTCACTTTCTGTACGCTCATACAAAAGAAATTTTGGTCAGCTCTGCCAAGTTCTACACTCTCTAAAATTTTCCTAAATAGAGAAATCTTTTTCAAACAGATAAATGAAGTAAGGTATGAAAAAACAAACTTTCTAGATTGTGGGAAGGAGAAGTAAGTGAGAACCTAAAGCATAAACCAGCTATTTTGTATTAAAACAGAGAGATTGTTTTATTGAGCTCATCTGAGGAAATGCACAGGTCACACAACTGGCAGCAGCTTCGGTCTGTTTCCCAGTCAGGACTCAGACCCTGTTTGTTGGAAGAAACAGCACACTTTCTTTGTGGCTTTATAATCCCTTCAAGTCTACACAGTTCTACCCAGCAAAGTTTCAAAAACAGCTATGAGCTATCACATGACATTGTACTTTATTTACTGTAATATCCCCAGCATAGAACTTATTTGCCATTTTGATCATGTGTTTAGTTGTCAGAGTTAGAGTGTACGACGGGGTGAGGGCCAGTTTCAAGCAGAAATGAGTAAACACCTTCAATATTCAAATTATGACTCAGATTCCAGCAACACTGTCATCACCTGAGAGATAGCTAGAAGTACAGAACTTCAGGTCTGGCCCCAGACCTACTAAATCAGAATCTGCATTATAACAAGATCCCCAGTTTTTTAGCAAATCACACCGAAGTCCAAAATACATGACTGGACTAATCACTTCTTACAGATTTCTCCATAATGGATCTTCCTTTGTGTTCGTGGTTCAGCAATTTGTGTTCTCATGGAAGGCTCCTCCTCAGTGCATGTAGTAACTCAGTCAAGCCAGGATCACTTACTACATGCCAGACATTCATCTAGGCTCTTCTCAAGGCAGACAAAACCCGTTGCTTTGGTATAGCCATTGAGCTCAAATCCTTGTGTCCTTAAGCAAATAAAACATATAATTTTCACAGAAAATGTTGGTGCATCATCCTTGTAAATTCTTTGGTGAGGCAGCATAATTTAAACAAATAGTAGAACATTTCATCCAATAATTATTTATTGGATGAAATAAATAAATAATGTAAACCACTATGATGGATTACATAGTGCATTAAATCATTGGTCTTTACCTATTCAGAATGGATAAAATGGGAGTATTACCTAAATAGCTCTGAGTAATTCAGTATTTTACTTAAAGTAGTCTTTTTCTCTTGATATCTATTTTTAAAGGGAATCCTTGGAGAAGCATAAAAACATTTAATCAGTCACAGAGCTCTAAATAAGAAAATAATTGCAAAATTGCACTTCATAGAGAAAATGATTAGTTCCAGGGCAAAACATGTAGTTATATAAATTGTGAGTTAACTTATCTGTCACCTTTAAACATTGGTCTTACATCTCTAAAAGTAAGTCCTATTTAGTGCACAGTTTAACTCATAAGAAAAACTAGAACAAATCAATGGTGCCATTTATTAACCTTAATTACGTGGTACACAGAATTATGATACCATTGTTAATATCTCAATTAATGTTTCAGTATTCTGTAATGAGCTAGTTCATTCATAGTTCTCAGTGTCAAACATCAAGAATAAAAATCACATAGCTATAAAAAGATAAACTGTTTGCCATCATTGTATATAGCTTTACGCACACACACTCACTCACACATGTGCACATGGGATCCTGAGTGAGACATTGTTGATTATGTTGGTAATGAATAGAAGAAGAAAAACATTAAAAATGATGTATCCCAGATACAAAATTATGATATATATGAATAAGAGCTTCTGGAGGAACCCTTCCCCCCACATTCGTTAGGCATGCACATGGCTGTTTCTGTTACTTCTGCTCTGAAATTTTCAGGAACCCTACTTTGTTTCAGAAAGTCTAACACTTTTGCAATTTCCACAAATGTCCATTGAGCATCCACTGGGAAGTTCATGAGAAACTCTCTGAGATAAATGGATAAAGATACATACAGTTAACTAAGTGCTCCCCTAAGCTCTGTTATCAACTAAATTTGCAAAAAAAAATGGGGACAGCGGCATGAAGAAGATCACAGTTGAATGTGATGGCAGTGAATTTATGACACACAAATATAGATTTGATGGTGAAAATAAAATAGTTTCCTCAAAATTAGGAAAAGACTGATTTTTTTCTGTAGCCATGGTAACAAGTGGCCACTAGCTAAGCATCCATGGATGATCAACCCACTTGCATTTGTGAATGTTTGTCAACACCTGTGCTCCACACTGCCCCAGAACCCTTACGAAATCAGTCCTCTGTTCTGCTCAGAGAGGGCCAGACCAACGTAGCTTTCTGGCAGTAAGTTCAGCTTCCTGCTTTTCGTTTTAGGTATTGTGTGAGACCTCATCACTCAGACGGTGGATAGCGTACCTGGTTAGAAGAGAAAGAATTCTCTGGCTGCTAGCTTTCTTTCAAGCAGAGGGTCCTGTAATGCCCTGTTACTGAACTATGAACTCTCCTCAAATTGTGTGATGTGCAGCATCAAGCCTAGCCTAGGAGCTTGTTAGAAATGCCAATTCTTTAGCATCGCCTGGTTTGGCTGGTCTAGGAGTCCCTCTTACAAGCTCTGCCAGTGGTGTTTGTACTTGCTGAAGTGTGATGCACACAACCAGGAGGCACATAGCCTACAAGTTACTGAGCCAACATTCAAATCCTGGGTATTTGACCTTGTAAATTTACCTAACAGTTAATGTAAGACTAAAGCACATAATGATTTTAAAGCGTTCAACCTGGCATGTCATATGTGCTGTATAATTGCCAGCTATTTTATTATATTTATTATTGTTATTAGTTATAAAAACTGTCTATGTGTAACTTCATAGATGTACCGGGAACTATGCTGAAGTACATGCGAGTCATTTTCAAACATAGATCACATTTTGTATAGCTCCTTAATCTGACTGATCATCAGAAGCAGTTTAGAGAATTGTTTAAACAAATGCTAATAACAAAACACATTACTGGACCATAACTTGGTATTAAAGTATAATGCATGATAATTAAATGAACAATAATATATACATTTCATATATTTCTTCTACTTTGGCTGAGTTGGTAAGGTTGCTATACATTTTCAAACTAATTTAGAGTTCCTGGACTCATCTACTCCCTAAGGAATCTCAGCCCCTCTCCTTTTACTCATGATCAGACCATGTGACTTTACTGTTAGTTGTTCCAAGGTGTAATGTTTCTTCCCACTGCAGTCCTTTAATTTTATTCACTTCTCTTCCCTAATCCTCCCAGGACAAGGCCCTTGGAATGCACTTATTTCCCTCCCTCTCCTCTCGTCCTTTCCCTTATCCCTCGTGAGACCATTACAACATCTTCAGCCTCTTCTCTCACTCACACCACTGTGGCCCCCAAAACCCAGGTGTCCTGGGATAATTTTGTACTTATTGGAATTGCTTTTTTGTTAAGTCTCTCAGGTTTCCAAAGTCCTCATACCCTAATTTGCAGAATTCACACATTTTAAGTTTCATTGCTCATCACTATTTCCTCTTTCTACATCCTGTAGTCTCTCTTATATCTTTTGCTTGTATTTGTTTATTCTTTTTTTTCTCAAGTGTTTTCCTTGGATAAAATATTTGCATGGCAAACCATCTGAGTTTTTACATTAACAAGGAAATGACTGAGTATAGGATTTTTCACATGCTATTTTTCATTCCCTGCAGATTAGTAAAGAATCTCTTATTGTCTGCTGGCTTCAAACGCCAAATAATAAGACTAACCTCAGTGTGATTATTCTTCTTTTGTCTGTACCTTGTCCTATTACATTGAAACAAACATTATTTTTCTTTACCCTTGTAGTTCACACATTTTGCAGGGATTTACTTGGTTGTGTATGTCTTCTTACTAAATCAGCCTGGAACTCAGTCAGACTTTTTAATTTCTAGACTGAAATCTTTTTTTAGTTCAGGCAAATTTTATCTCTAAGAGTTGATTAGTGTTTACCTCTCTCCCATCCACTTCTTTTGCCTCCTTCGAAATCACCTTTTACTGTTCTTTTTCTTAAAATTATTCTCCTAGTGTCTTTTTCCTTCGTGATTTCTCTTTATCTTTCTTATCTGTGGTATGAGATATTTCTTGTACTTAAATCATCTAGTCTCAATAGTAACTATTCTCCCTTTGAATATATTTAATTTGTCAGTTCCAAAATCTGGGACTTTGTTTCTGCATGTGTGTTTCTGTGTGTGTTTGTCCTTGTATATCATATAATTCCTTCTCCTTTCCTTATTCTTTTTTAATCCAGTTGTTCATCTACCTTTATGTCAGTGGGCATGCATTCTGAATTTCTAGCTGATCGTCTTTTCTCTGGCTGCTATGACCCCTTAAATAAGCAGTTATTTTCTCAAGCAATTCACTGGACTCACTCTGGTGGCTAGAACTTTATTTAGAGCAGGAATTCTCTAGAGGATAAAAGGCCAAAGGGTTATCTCCCTCTCTCTCTTTTTAGCCTTATCATGTCTTCCATGGCAGGCTATCAGCCTCTTCCTGAGACACCAGAGTGGCCTCTCCTTTTCTCTGGTTTCCCCGCTTTCTCACAGATGTAAGACTAGGGGAGACTCAGCTACACCTCTAATTCTGGCCTTTAGAGGGTCAAGTTGACCAGGGTCACTTAAACAGAGTGATCATATACCTTCTTGGATGACAGAGTCCACTCGTTCCCAAACACTGAAGTCTTCCCTGGATGCACCACTCACCTGCCCATTTCTCTGGGCTTTGATGCTGTTCTTTAGACAACTGAGTAGCCTACAGGAGAGGGACCTCCACAGAGCCAGGCGATCCAGCGACCCTTAGTCACCTACAAGTCTCAGGAGTTACTAGGCTCAGAAATGGCAAACAGCTTACAACTGAGACAAGGAGGAAAAGGGGATCTTTAAGTTGTTTCTTTGTTGTTGTTTAATTTGGGGGAATATGAGCTAGGAAAAAAAGTATCACGTAAAAAATGCCAATGATATATTAATTAAATACATAATAAACTAGGGTGTTAGTGTTTATAGGAGCATGGTAATCATAGAAGGCAGATAAGACAGAATAGTGGACAAATTGCTTATGTAAGAAGCACTGCTTCCCCTCTTCTTCTCTGTACCAAAGCCCCCATTATTTTTCTCAGGTGATCACCCTCTCATGTGCTTGGTGCAGACTAACTCTCCTCCTCTCACGGTGAGTCATGACCAATATGAGTTGCTCATGGTGGCGTCCATCCTTTGGCCAGTGTCTGGTCGAGGCTGGCAAGTGTGAGTCTAGTTCCAGGGCAGAAAACCTCTTTGGTGGCTCCCGGAAAAGGTTTCCTCAATAACAACTATAGATACGTACTAGGAAATATCTCTTTGTCTCTGGCAACTACTTCCTGAATTTACCAATTTGGTTGCATTTTTCTTTTGTGAATTATCTAACTTTTTATTATCTGAACAGCCTTATGGGTCTTTCTGACACCTGCTGCTAAAACCCCTCTGCATATTGTAAAAACATGTATGTATTGTAAAAAAGAACTTTGGGGTCAATTTAAATTTAAATTGAAAGTGCAACTTATTTAACCATATTAAGTCTGCTCTTTCATCAGTCGATCACCTACTTCACTGGTCTGTGATAAATATTACACTTGACAGTTTATGTAAACTCCCCATAGATAACTGTGTATAACAAGTAATACCTGTGGTTGTCCCACAGGGGGTGAAAAAATCAACTTTTCTCCAAAAATTTGGTTCAGTTATTGAAGTAGATGAACCATGCATGCACTGAGAAGGTATTAAAAGTGTATACTCACAAACTGAGGTTTTCTGGGACGGATAGGATGGCTCCCAAACAAGTATGAAAATGATGTGTGAGGGGCCGGAGGGGTTACTGACTTAGAGATTACTTGTGTTTAGTGGGTGTGCCCAGGCTCAGGGTCTCCAGGCAGCAGACAGGGAGTTTGGGAGATTAAACTTCCTACTAACACCAGACAGGAAGTGTGATCACCTTCTTAAGGATTTTCCAAGAAGTGGGGTAAGAAAGAAAAAGAGAGGGGTGGGTTTTGAAAGCTACCAGAGGCCAAACATGAAAAAATGAAATCAGGATCCATTAACATGCTCACTTAATGTCCCCTCCCCAATTTGTTATTTTCAGTAACATATCACAAAACATTGATTAGGTAGTCCTTTTACGAGGTAGAGAAAAATAGGGTCTTGATAGGAAAAATAACCTCTATCGCCATTAGTTTAAATGTCATTTTTGCAAGGAACATAAAACACATGAACTCATTTACACATCTCCTAATACCGACGTTACACTCTCATCAAATCCCACTTTAGAATAAAATCAATGTGTGAGTCATCAAATAGATAGTAGACCAGTGAATAAATGAGTAAATGCTTTCCTGTTGGTTTGAAGTAGCTTTGGTGTTTAATTTCTAGCAGTCTGAACATTTAGACTAGAAGGGAACTTCCTTTTTCTTGATGTGCTTTTGTCTGAGATCTGTTTAGTCTTCCTCCATATTGACAGTTAACCAAAATCTTTGCACACTTAAAACCAAAGTAAACAGCATGTTAAGAGCACCAGGGTTTCTTTCTCCTGCCTGTAGATGTATCCCATTACATTCCAGCCAGTTCTTGTGAGCACACAGCCAGCAACTCTGTGCTGTAGCTACCAGGCTCTTGCTGCCTGAGTTCTCACAGAGGCGAGGGGAGGAAGCTCTGTTTCGCACATTCTTCTCCATTTCCTGTAGAGATCAAAAAGAAGCATGCAGCAACACTGTACATTCAAAGGCACAAAGATGAGTGATTATGAGCTTTTGATTTTCTATTGCCTTTAAGATTGAGCACTCAAGATATTAGGTGTTTAAAATATTGATGACTTGGTCAACTATTCCTCACTTAGTTCAGAAAGAAATGAAGACCCATTATAACCATCTCTTCCAAAATTGACCAGGTGTGCTGTGCAAAGATTTTAATATCTGCTTCTTTCTAAGCTATCGCACATCCTTGTCAGTGTAATTTTTATACCTTGTCCTTTTCCTCTATCTCAAAAAATTTTCATCTTTCAGTTCACTGCCATGAGCTTTTGAAATCAAAAAAGCAAGTGGAACAATCTCATTTGACGTATTATGTTCTTGACCTCAGGCAGATCTTTCTAGCCAACACCACACTCCCCGCCTCACCATGCCTTTTCCACACTACTTCATAAATCCTTCTAATGCCCGCTTACTAGTCAAGAACAACACACAGGCCCACTGTATTGCTAGTTACAGAATGTGCCACAGTCTGTTTCCTTTTTTCATTAGGGAGAAGCAAACATTAGTTTACTTTCCAAGCTAACCTTTAGCCACTCAATCAGCTACCAATACTACATATTTAGTTTGGTAGCCTGTGGACCAAATTTTCTTTAGGTTATAGTAAACCATGGGACTGGACCATTGGGCTGGAGATTTGCTCTTAGCAGTGACAGAAAGAGGGAAAAGTCAGGTTTTGAGAGGGGACATTTTAAAAGCCTAAATATGCTCTACACCATGTGATTCCTCCCCTCCTTCACACACTAATGAGAAGTAGAAGCTAGGAAAAGGACGATCAGATCCATATTGGCCCCTAACTCAATTCTTGTGTGAGCGAGCTACTGAAAGACGCTGGATTGCAGTTTCTTTAGTCCCTTTCCTTTCTACCCTTCAATATGACTGCATCTTCTTGTCTCCATTACTCCCAGTGTGACTCTTAGCTTTAGTCTTTCTAGTCCTTTCTTTCATCCCGGTTCCTCTTTAAATGCGATAGCTATCACAGATACATGTGGCTGAGATGGAAAAGGGAACCAGAGCAGCCCTGCCTCCTTAGCAAGGGACCAAACACTAACGTGAGATATAAAAGAAAGTGTTAGCCTTTGAGATTTCCTTGTTGAAAAACAGGAGAAAAAAATAAACACAAGTACTTTCACCTTTGCTCTAGAGTATTATAATATTTTTCACAGATTTAAAGAGGCTGGTAGGATTTATAAAAGGTTTGGACTTCTCTCCTCTGAAAAAGAAATCTAATAAAATCCTAAAGTCAATATTTGTTTTTCTCAGCAAGCGTTCATAGACGGAGTCAGCACCTCAAATGAATACACATGAATAAACCAGGGAACAAACAGCAAGTTTACATAGATCTCTGGTGATTTCCATGTTTTCCTCACTCATTTGCTTAACTCACACCACAACATGTGGTCATTTGGTTTTATTTGACTTTATGATTATTGCAACTCTACATAACTAGGTACAAACAACTATGCCAAAAATCCCACTCTCTGTGGTCAACGCCAAAATTTTTGCTACCATTGTTCCTGGTCTAAATATAGTTTCATAGGCTTCTACTCTAATAGTTTCATATTTTTGCATAACACAAAACAGCATTATTTTGAATTGCAAAAATTACCTATGGAAAAATACTAAAGGATTGTCCAAGCAGAATTATTTATGCTATCTCAGGTACCTGGAGCAGTTGATTTAAATTGTTCAGACCATAAGGAAGTTATGTATCCTAAACAAGTCTACATGATCTTCCACATACCTGGCTGTGCAGTCACTTGACCTATCAGAAAAATTAAGGTTTATGCTTTTTATTGCCAAGTTTGTCAAACTCTTCTCACAAACATGCATCTTCTTGAGACTATGCCCTCAGAGTCTTGTGGAGACCACCTTTAAGCAGTTGTCAACTGATATTCAGCTATGATCTCCCTGTATCTGTCAATCCCCAAACATATAGTGATAGCTATGTCTATGGGCAAAGAACTATTCTCAGTGTTAGAAAGATGTAAAAGAATAAAAAGACGAGTTCCTATTCTCAAGGAGATCAGAATCTATTTGGAAAGACACAATTCAGATAGATGGAACAGCTAAGGACTGGTACCATGTAATTTATAGCTAAGCTCCAAATCATGTAGTTCAGATAATAAAATATGCCAAGAATTTGGAAAAGTGAGAGATCAATAAAGAGCTTTTAATAATCCTTTCACTAATCCTAAGGAATCCAATCTTGAGGTAGAGAAAAATTGCAATGCAGGTAGTTACGTGTATTATTTAATGGTCAATTCCTGTCTGACTTACCTAGGTCAGGTAAAATAGAATACATATTTAAATTTCATGCTTTCCTTTATAGACCAGTTTCTCCTCTCTTTCCTCTTATCTCCTTCTCTCTTTTCCTTCTTTCCTTCCTTCCTTCCTCTCTCTCTCATCTGACAGAAATTAATCTGGGGGCATTTCAATGACTTTTGCTAGGTGGGTCATAAGGATAGCAGTTATTTTCAGAAAAACAATTTTAAAAGTTCAAATGCTTAAATTTTCTCTATTGAGGTGAGCAATTTTCTTTCCTTTACTTAAAGCTTCACTGTCACATAGAGGATAAATTTTGTAGTAAAACCATTTGAAGCATCACTGCTGTGAGGTCTGTGTGTAAAAGGCTAACCAAGTAAGGTGGGGTGAAAATTAGGATATCAGGGATAGGAAGGCAAGGGAAAAGTATTAGAGAGAAAAAATGTTTTAGATAAGAAGAAAATGTGTTCCCTAAAGGAAGATCTCCAGGGACAGAACAAGAACCAGGGGTGTCCAACCCATGGCCCAGAATGTCTAGGAGTGCAGCCCAACACAAAATTGTAAATTTACTTAAAATCTCTCTTTTTTTATTTTTGCTCATCAGTTTTTTGTTAGTGTTTGTATATTTGATGTGTGGCCCAAGACAACCCTTCTTCTTCCAGTGTGGCCTAGAGAAGCCAATAGGTTGGACACCCCTTACACCAAAAGAGGGTGGGCTTCTCTTAAAGAAGAGAGAAGAGATGAAGAGAAAAGATGGTGATTGAGAGTAGAGGTGGTACAGAAAAACTATCTTTTAAAAACAAACAGGCTGGTGAAAATTAAAAACAGTCTCCTAAGTTATACAAATGGGACTTTATTGCTCTTGCAGGCTTAATTTATTTTACCATATTTGTTCTCCATTCTTGTGAAAAAGTGATTATTATCGCCAACAAGAAAGCAGAGTGTTCTGTTGTCATTTGTTTACTTGTGTTTTGTTTGTGTTTCATTTTCTTTTTATACTTAATGAAGGAAAGTCTATCCACCAAGAGTCTGACATATGAGCCTACGAAGTCTGTTTTATGACGTTTGAGAAGAGTTGAACAGATTGAGGTGGATATGCACACACACACACATTCTTTAATGCTACTTATTTTTAATTTTTGTGCCTAGGAGCCAAGTAAGGCAAGAGCTATTGTCATTTCTAAAATCAAGGTGATACCAACCTTCCATTCACAGCATGGTTTACTTGTGCCATAAAATGAAGAACACTCTTGCTCTTTTCCTTGAAACGTCATTCCAGGTATAGAGAAGCAAACAATTTGGTGGCTCTGCTTAATTATTTTTATGCACTTCCATAAAGAAAAATGAATTATATTACCACAGAGCTGGCTACCAGTAAAACAAATGTGAAAGTTCACAGTAGAGTCTGGTGATACCTAAGGAGTTCGAAATTAATATCCAGAAGCATGTTTGAATGTGAGTGAAATAAACCTGTACAGCTGATCCTTGCATATTGCAGGGTTGAGGGCACTGACCCCTACAAAGCTGAAAATCTGCGTATAACTTTTAACTCCCCCAAAACTTAACTTATAATAACCTACTATTGACCAAAACCCTACTGATAACAAACAGTAAATCAAAACCTATTTTGTATGTTATATGTATTATATCAATATCTTGTAATAAAATAAGCTACAGAAAAAAAAGTTATTAAGAGAATCTCCCTAGCTGGTGTAGCTCAGTGGATTGAGTGCAGACTGAGAACAAAAGGGTCACTGCTTTGATCCCCAGTCAGGGCAGGTCCCTGACCAGGTCCCCAGTAGGAGGTGCATGAAAGCCAACCACACATCGATGTTTCTCTCCCTCTCATTCTCTCTCCCTTCCCCTCTCTCTAATAATAAATAAATAAATCTTTTTTTCTTTTCTTTTTTTTAAAGATTTTATTTATTTATCTTTAGAGGGGAAGGGAAGGAGAGAAATATCAATGTATGGTTGCCTCTCATGAGTCCCCTGCTGGGAACTGGCCTGCAACCCAGGCATGTGCCCTGACTGGGAATCGAATCGCGATCCTGTGGTTCGCAGGCCCGCGCTCAATCCACTGAGCTATACCAGCCAGGGCAAATAAATAAATCTTTTAAAAAAGAAAATCATAAGGAAGAGAATATACATTCATAGTATTTATTTTAAAAAACCACAGGTAATTGAACTTGTTCAGCTCAAACCTGTGTTGTTTTAGGGTCACATTTAAAACTAAAACAATTATTTCCAAAGAATCTGCCCATAAAACCATGAAGTTGCTACTTGGCTAGTGACTTAACATTTATCTTCAAGGTACAGGCTAATAAGTTAAATCTCAACTTAAATTCAATTGTAAATAATCTCTAAAATAGCATAAACTAATCTAGATTAAAAAATTGTGATATATTAGGAAAATAAACTAAGACAGGTTTTGAAATTTATATTTAGAATAACTTGCAGAAACAAGTTCTTTAAGAGAGGCAGCTTTCATATATGAGGAAACGTGAATATTTTATTTTCAACTTAAAATACAGTCACCTTATATTTCCACAGAAGAATCAAGAGCCATTTGAAAATCCACCTGCACAGTGCTTTATCCTGAAATATACTTAGAGGAAAAAGAATTACAGAATTAAAAAAAATAGATATTTTTCTTTTTCATCATTTCTGCCATTGGCAATAGCTTAAGGGGAAAGCCTTTAACTAGGATTAAAAATATCAAATGTTCTACTAGGTGACATTAAGTGTAATGGAATTTCAAGGTTGAATTAATTTTGTAGCTTCCCTATCACTCCAAAGATTGCTATCTCAATAACTGGCATCAATAGTCCACACAAGAGAACTTGAATAATTGGTGATCCATCATGGTGACTTCATCCTTTCTAGGTCTTGAAACTTTAGCGATTTTGCTTAAGAAAAGTACATAGAAAAACATAACTATAGCTAGGTACAAGTTTAATTCGACTGCTTGAAAGTACATTCTAACCTTGCATTTCAAATTTTCATTATACCATGCTAATAAGCACATGAGAATTTTATGCACTTGGTAGTTACTCATTTAGGAATGTTTCATATCACTGAAAGTAATACATTTTACTACTAGTCAAACAACCTCATAAAATTCTCAGATATAAGATTTCATAAAAGTTGGACAGCAGTCGAGATAAAAAAAATTATCTTAATGAAATTCCAAGACAGGCATCATATTTCTATGTGAAATAGTTTCACAGAGAAGACATTTTACATCAAAGAATCTAAATTAGGATGAGTGCAACTTGGAGCAGAAGCCCACCACCACAAGAGGTTTTCACAAATTCTCTTCTCAAGACCAGCCTTCTATGAAAATAAAAATATTTACACATCTATTTAGTCAGTGACAAATAGAGAGGAAACCATCTGGCCATTTGAATCAGTGTAAATTGCCCAGCCACTCTTGTGAAAAGAGGAAGCTAGACAAATTAAATGCTTATTTTGTTTTGGAGCAAAACAATTGTCCTAAACCGTAATCATAAAATCCACATTTGCAGTATCAAATAAACAAAAGCAAATCAGTGAAGAAAACTTGTTTTTGTGTAGTAATTGGCAAGGGGATTAGCATTTCAGTGGATCCGATTTCCTAAACCTCCTCCTTCCTGATAACAGCCTCAGTGGTGAGGTGACACACCAAGAGGCATAAATTATCTAAAGCTGGAGATAAGCAGAGGCCATTTGGGAGTTCTGAGCACAACATAAATAGATGCAAAACAGTAGGAGAACCAGCCCATCCAAAACCTCAGAAGGATTAGCTGCGTGAGCTCTGACTCCTTTGCCATTGTTAGCTGTGATTTATCATCAGACAGTAACAGAGACTCGGCCTTATCTGTGATAATTCAATGGCTTAATGGCAGTACCTTTATCCGGAGGTCATAATTAAGCTTGTTTGATCAGGCTGAGAACAAGCACCTATGCTGTGCATTAGCCCTAACTATTGCTTTTGGTGTCGGGGGTATAACATAATAAGAATATCATTGGGAATAACATTAGTAATTTTGTTGAAGTGCTGTGGCAAGTTACTACTTAACTGTAGAACAGTTCCCTAAATGAAGAACAATGAATTCAAAATTTAGGAATTTCTGGGTAATTTTCTTTAAAGTTTAAAAAGTAGCTTTGGTCTGTGGTGCTTGAACCTAAAACCAATTTAAATATAAAACTTAAAATGAGGAAATACTGTAACATTATCTTTGACTAATAAAAGGAAATGTTTATTAAAAGAAAAAAAATGAACATTTATTACATCCTACAATTGAAACATCTTAACGAAATCCAGTATCTCTCCAAATGTAATAGAAATTATAGGCATTAATTCAAAAAGACATAATAAAACCTTATTAAACCTGAATTTACTGGATGGTGTTTCATTCGATTTTAAGAAATATCTGAACTATTAAATATTTTAAAATAAATTATACTTTATTACTTTAAAGTACTTAGCTAATTTGAACTAGCTGTTATACATTTTTAGAAAGAGATTATGTCAGCTCTAAATTTAATAAGATGTGTTGAATTTAGCAGTGCCATTTTGTAGCAAATCATGAGTATATTAAAACACACAGAAAAAGTTTTTTCTTTAACTTTGTAAAAATGTATTTATGGTTACTTTATGCATAATTGTTTTTTCCTTAAAATTGTGCACAAGTAAATTTTATAGAGATTAAGTATAACTATTTACAAATTCTGAATTAAGGTATGATATATCTAAGATGTCTTTCGGCAGTAGGTGTATGTCACTTGAGTATTTTATGAAATTAAATAAAAACTCCTCCATAAAATATTTTCTCATAAAGTTTAATTGATTTAACGGATACTTAGTTCTGCCTCTTTTTATATGTGATATGAAAATTTTTTTAAAAAGTTCTCTCCTACTGATGTTGAGCAAGTTTTGACAAATATATCCACAGCAAAGTCAGATGCCTTGGGTTCAATTCACATTTCTGTCACAGGCTATGTAACCTTGGGCAAATTATTTAATCTCTCTAAGCTTCAATTTCCTACTCTGTTAAAGGGAGAGAATAGTAACACCCTATGGTGGTGTTCAGAGACTTCCAGAAGAAAATACACGTGAAGTATTTTGCACAGTGCCCCACCGAAATTCATACTGGATGTTAACCCTTCCGTAGTCCTGCTTCTCTAATTCACCTTCTCATCTGCACCTAGCCAAGAACTTGAAGTTGATTTCTTTAAAGAGGAGCATGCTAAGAAATTTAAGAAAACTAGATGTTAAGAATGATTAAATAGATGAGGTCAATATGATAGTCAAAAGTAACTAATCAAGTCAACTTCACAGTCTCTTCTACTGATTAATAACCTGTTTCAAAAGCTTGAGTCTTTTGGGGGGCTCAGATATCCTAATTTCCTTCTCCCCCCATAAGTATATTTATAACCTCCTGGAGAAAATTATCAGAAGAAAACATATGTACAGTGTATTAATGTTATACATATATTAATGTATATGCATATATGTTAATTGAATATAAATTGTTTCTTTTTACTAAATGTCAAAAGGAATTTTTCATGTTCATAATAAGAAAATAATTCGTATATAATAATTAAATATATATATGGTTATATATTTATATATTTATTTGTATATTTATATACTATATATTAATATGCACTTATACATTATAATAATTGAAATATACATGTATTGAAAATGGGTTGTTTGAATGATGTTGTATGATTATTTGCCTTGAAAATTGTTCTTGTCAGACCCTAAGTAAAGTTTCAGCACATAGAAGCAGAGCATTTAGTCACCTTTGTTTTTAGTAAATAATTGAAGCATCACGAATGTGGGCTTTCTTAGATGCAGATTGGTGAACCTCAGGTCTTGTGTGAGAGTGTGCATGTGTGCCCAATGCTCCAAAGACTCTGATCAGTGGAGGGATGACCATAAATCCAATCTCAGAGCAGGAGCCCTGTGTAATCCAGAGAGGTGGCAGAAAACCCCCACTCTCCTCCCACATGGAGAATATTTTGTTAATTATACCTAGAAGGGTATTTCTATTTTGCGTCTTACTCCTTAATTAGAAAGACTAATAAAACCATGTAGGAATACAAGTTGAGAACACAGTCACTGCCTGGGTTATACTCCCCCCAGCCTCCGGAGAGAAAGGCTGAAGTCAGGAATTCTTAAAGGCAAAATAAAGGAAAAAAGGGTAAAAGGAAGATTAAGGTTGAACTGTTGCCAGCTTTTCAAGTATCACATTTATATGGGTCATTTTAAGGTCATCTATTCTATTTACAAGTCTAATAACCTGAGCTTTTTCTCTAAGAACTGTACTAAGTCGTAAGTACCATGTACTCGAACAATTCCAGCTTTCTATCTTGTAAAACAGGTCCTTCTCTCTTCAGACACTATTGTTAAAACTCTTTTCCGAAGTTTTCTGCAACTTCCCTTTGTAAGTACTATTTGTTCATCCTTTTAGATCCATATTAAGCAATTCAATCTTCTATCTAACATCCCTTTGAACATTTGAAATTATACAGCATGTCTCACATGATGTGTTCCTACAGGAGGCTAAATCAGATGCTTGTTTTTTATTTATTTTTTTATTATTTATTTTTAAAATTTATTTAATTATTTTTCAAGTACAGTATTCTATTACTCCCTCCCCATCCCACCCCTCGTGCTCCCTCCTCCCTCCCATTTCCACCCATCTCAGTTGTTGTCCATGTATCCTTTATATATGTTCCTCTAAATCCCTCCCCTATAGATGCTTGGTTTTGAGAGAATTGTGGGGTGAGAGCCAGGGGTTGGAATTTTTCAAAGACCCCCAGGTGATTCCAGCGTGCAGCAGCGTGTGAGAATTGGTACCCGGCAGCCTCACCAGCACGTTAATAATACCAGGCTTCATCATTTTAAATATGATTGGTAAAAACGCTATTCCACTGCTGATTTTAAAATTAATCTCTCTAATTAGCATTGAGGTTGACCACAATTTTATATGCTTATTGGCATTTTGAGGTTGCGTTCTGATATTTCATCTTCCTACTACTTGACCATATTTCTCATGGGTTGCTTTTCTCTTATTTATTTATTAGAAGCCTTATACTTTATTGATACTGAGTCACCTTATTTATATTATAATTATTTTCTGTCACTTTATCTTTAGATTTTTACTTCAAGTGGGACATTTTGTTTGGTGATGTAAAATAAGTGCAGATTTTTCTTTGGTTTGCTCAACAAACCTTTCTCTACTTCCAAAGAAAATTCAATTCTTCTTGATGTCAGGTTGGCCATTTTATGAACATAATGTAATTCTCCATTTATTCAGGCTTTATATTGTGTCTTGTAATAGCATTTTGTTAGATTAACTTCCATATATTTATTGCACATTTTCTACGATCTTATTTTTGGTTATTGCTGGTAAAGGATACTGTGGACTTGGGCTACCTTTTTGAATCCAACCATCTTGCTGAGGTTTTGTTCATTTTAATAGCTTTTCTGTTTATTCACTATGGTTTCTAGGAAAAATGCCAAATTATCTGGAAATAATGACAGCATTACCATTTCTATTTCATACACTTTATTATAATATGCTACCTTTGCCAAGACCTTTCATATTACCTTGTACAACAGGGGCAATATCAAGAACCCATGTGCATTCATCTACTGTTGGGCGCTTGAGCTGTTTCCAGATCTTGGCTATTGAGTCGGTAAAAAAAGATATGGTACATTTACACAATGGAATACTACATAGCTGTAAAAAAAAATGAACTCTTACCCTTTGTGATAGCATAGATGGATCTGAAGATTATTATGCTAAGTGAAATAAACTAGTCAGAGAAAGACAAATACCATATGATCTCACTCATATGTGAAATCTACTAAACAAAACAAACTGACTAAAACAATAAAACTAGAGGCATGGATACATGAAAGAGACTGACAAATCTCAGAGGGGAGGGTATGGGAAGGAGTGGAAGAGATCAGCCAAAAAGATATATAAATATATATACATAGTCCACGGACAAAGATATGGGGGTTGGGGGTGGGGTGGAGGAAAACAAAGGGGAGGAGAATGAAGGGCATCATAATACATGAAAAATAAAAACAAATGAAACCACATCTTCCAAATCATAAAGATAATATTTCTGAAATGCCTTATCTAATTGCTTTGGGTTAGGGGTAAACAAATTTATCAAGTTAAGAAATTTATTTTTATTACTGTTTTTCTATCTGTTTATCATAAATAAGTGCTGAAAAATTTTCAAATGACCTTTCTGCAGGCATGAAAAGTATAAATTTTTTATTAATATGCTATAAAATATTGAGAAATAACCTGCTATCTAACTACCCTTACATTTTCCAGATAAAGTCTACTCAACTGTAAGGTGTATCCTGCTTTTTTTAATCAACTGAAGATAATTTAGAATTTTTGAATCTATATTCATTTGAAATTTGCCTATAATTTTGTTTTAATGGATAGTTTATTATCAAAGTTAGAGTTATATAATTAAATTAGTTAGATACTTTGCCCAACTTAATATATGAATTTAATTGCTAAAGTATGTTGAGGAGAAATAGAATCTGTTCACCGCCCTTTTGATAGTATTTACCTGTAATACTTTCTAAAACTAGAAGTCTTTGAAGTGAATGACTTTTTATTACATTCAAATTTCTGTATTTGTTATCTATCTATTCATATTTGTCATATTTCTTATGCCAATTTGGGCATTTTACTATTTTTCCCAAATATACCCATATTTTCAAGTTTATTGACATGTAATTATACATAATATTCTTTGTGATTTTATGTACCTATTTTACCTAAGGTTATTTCTCTTTTTTATTCAATATTTGGTCTATTAAATCTGGTTTATGAGGTGCTTAGCATATTAACTCTGCTTCATGGTGCAGTCCATGAAATTTTTAATGTCTTTTTCATGATATTGACCTTCTTTAGTGAGGCTGATGATTCTTGATTATGGGCTAATGTTCTGCAACAGTGTGATCATATCTTGGCGTCCAGCCAACACACACAGGGCATAAAGCATACCCTTGTAAAATGAGTTTGGAAGATTTCCCTCCTCTTGAATTTTTTGAAGTAGTTTGAGAAGGATAGGTGTTAGTTCTTCTCAGAACATTTGGTAATATTTTCCTGTGAAGCCATTAGATCCAGGGTTTTTGCTTCTTGGGAGTTTTTTGATTACTGCTTCAATTTCACTAAGTGTAATCTGTCTGTTCAGATTCTCTGATTCTTCTTGATTTAGTTCTGGAAGATTGTATGTTTCTTCCTAGAAATGTTATCCTAGGATGTTATCCATTTCATCCAGGTTGTCCAGTTTGTTGGCACACAGTTGTTCATAATATTTTTGTACAATCCTTCATAGTTCTTTTGTATCAGTTGTTATTTCTCCTCTGTAATTTCTGTTTTTATTTATTTGAGCCTTCCCTCTTTTTTTCTTGATGAGTCTGGTTAACAATTTTTCAAATTCGTTTATGTTCAAAGAAGAAGCTCTTGGATTTATTTACCTTTTATATCATTTATTTAGATTCTGTTTCATTTCTGACTCTATTTCTGCTCTGGTCTTTATTATTTCCTTCCTTCTACTCACTTTGGGCTTTGTTTGTTGTTCTTTTTCAAGTTACTATAAGTATAAAATTAAATCCTTTATTTGAGCTTTTTCTTATTTTTTTGAGATAGGCCCATAATGCTGTGAATTTTTATCTTAAGATTGATTTCCTGCAGATTTTGGATTGTTGTGTTCTCATTTCCATTTATTTCAAAGTATCTTTTGATATCTTCTTTGATCTTGTTGTTGACCCATTAATTGTTTAATAACATGTATTTAACTTCCATGTCTTGTGTGTTTTTCAGTGTTTTTCTTGTGATTAATTTTTAGTTTCATAGCATTCTTGTCAGGGAAGATGCTTGATGTGATTTCAATCTTCTTAAATTTATCAAAACTTGTTTTGTATCCTAACATGTGATCTATCCTAGAAAACACTTCATGTACACTTGAAAAGTATGTATATTTTGTTGCTCTGGGGAGAAATGCTCTGGAGATATCAATTAAATCCATTTGATCTAGTGTGTCATTTAAGGCCATTATCTCTTTGTTGATTTTCTCTTTGAACAATCTATCCATTGAAGTCAATGGGATGTTAAAATCCTTAACTATTACTGTATTTCTGTCCATCTCTCCCTTTATGTCTATTAAGATTTATTTTATGCGTTTAGGTGCCAGCACCATCTTAATTCCAAATAAAGACACTATCAAAAAAAGGAAAATATAAGCCAATATTCCTGATGAACATAGACACTAAAATCCTCAGCAAAACATTAGCAAACCAAATACAGCAATGCATCAAAAAGCTCATACACCATGATCAAGTGGGGTCTATTCTGGGAATGCAAGGTTGGTACAACATTCATAAATCAATAAATGTAATTCACCACAAAAACAAAATGAAGGAGAAAAAACACATGATGATACCAATAGATGCAGAAAAAGCATTTGATTAAAATCCATCCCTCGTTCATGATAAAAAAAAACTCTCAGGAAAGTGGAATTAGAGGAAACATACCTAAACATAATAAAGGCCATAAATGACAAATCCACTGCCAGCCTCATACTCAATGTGCAAAAACTACAAGCACTGCCCTTAAGATCAGGAAAAAGACAGGGTGTCTGCTTTCACCTCTCTTATTCAACATAGTACTGAAGTCCTAGCCACAACAATAAGACAAGAAGAAGTAATAAAAGACATCCAAATTGGAAAAAAATGAGAGTAAACTGTTTTTACTTGCGGATGACATGATACTGTAGATAGAGAACCCCAAGGATTCCAAGAAAACACTAGAACTGATAAATGAATCTGTAAAGTAGTAGGACTGAAATCAATATCCACAAATCAGTTGCATTTTTATATGCCAATAATGAACTAACAGAAAAAAAATAAGTCTATTTACAATTCCTCCAAAAAATTCTAGGAATAAACCTAACCAAGCATGTAAAAATATATTTTTAAAGATTTTATTTACTTATCTTTTAGAGGGAAAGGGAAGGAGAGAAGGAGAGAAATATCAATGTATGGTTGCTTCTCGTGAGTCCCCTGCTAGGAACTGGCCTGCAACCCAGGCATGTGCCCTGACTGGGAATCAACCGTGATCGTGTGGTTCACAGGCCTGCACTCAATCCACTGAGCTACACCAGCCAGGAAAAATTTTTATACTCAGAAAATTATAAGACAATGAAGAAAGAAACCGAAGAAGATACAAGTAAGTGGAAGCACATACTGTATTTGTGGATAGAAAGAATTAATGTCATTAAAATATCCACACTACCCAAAGCAATCTATAGATTCAACACAATTCCTATCACGATTCCAATAATGTATTTCACAAACTAGAACAAATATTCCATAAGTTTATATGGAACCACTAAATGCCCCACATAGCAACAGCAATCCTGAGAAAGAAGAACAAAGTTGGAGGAATTACACTACCTAATATCAAACTATACTATAAGACAATAGTAATCAAAACAGCATGATACTGTCATAAAAAGAGACCCACAGACCAATGGAACAAAATATAGAGCCCATAAATAAACCCACACCTTATAATCAATTTTATTTGGGAAAGGAAACAAGCAATAAAATGGGTTAAAGATGGTTTATTCAATAAATGATGTTGGGAAAATTGGACAGCTACATGCAGTAGATGAAATGAAACTAGACCACTTTCTTACACGACACACAAGAATAAACTCAAAATGGATTAAAGACTTAAATATTACACCTAAAACCATAAAAATCTAAGAAGAGAACATAGGCAACAAAATCTTGGACACTGCTCATAGCAATATTTTATGGAATATATCTTCCCAGGCAAGGGAAAAACTAAACAAATATGACTATATCAAACTAAAAAGTTTTTGTACAGAAAAGGAAAACCTCAACAAAATAAAAAGATAACCCGCAGAATGGGACAACATATTAACTGACATATCTGATAAGGGCTTAATATCCAAAATTTGTAAGTAACTTACAAAATTCAAAACCAGAATAATAAATAATTCAATTAAAAATGGTCAAAGGACTTAAATAGACACTTCTCTAAAGAGGACATACGGATGGCCAATAGACATATGAAAGATGCTCAATGTTACTAATCATCAGAGAAATGCAAATTAAAACCACAATGATATACCATCTCACACCTGTCAGAATGGGTATCATCAATAAGTCAACAAACAGCAAGTGATGGCAAGGATGTGGAGAAAAGAGAACCCTTTCGCACTGTTGGTGGGAATGCAGACTGATGTAACCACTGTGGAAAACAGTATGGAGATACCTCAAAAAATTAAAAATGGATCTTACTCTTGACCCAGCAATCCCACTTGTGGGGATATATACAAAGGAACCCAAACACTAATTCAAAAGAACGTAAGCACCCCTATGTTCATTACAGCCTTATTTATAATGACCAAGCTATGGAAGCAGCCCCAGTGCCCATCAGTAGATGAATGGATAAAACAACTGTGGGATATTTACACAATAGAATACTACTCAGCCATAAAAAAAGAAGAAAGCTTTACCGTTTGCAATAGCATGGATGGGCCTGGATAACATTATGCTAAGTGAAATAAGCCACTCAGAGAAAGACAAACACCATATGATCTCACTCATATGTGGAATCTAATGAACATACTGAACTACCAAGCAAAACAGAGACAGACTCACAGACAGAGAACAGGATGACAGCTAAGGAAGGGTGGGGTTAGGGCTGGAGAGATTGAACAAAAAGGAAAAAGGACTCACAGACACGGTGAGCAGTGGGGTGATTGCGGGAGGTGTTTAAGGGGACTAAATAATAATGGAAAAAATACAATTAAAAGTTTTTTAAAAGACGCATACCCATTTTCTAGGATACTGGATATCCTTTACTTTGGAAGTTAGTTTTCAGGAACTCTACTGAAAGTGCTTTTATCTGGTTTTTCAAAGGCCTCTGGAAAACCAATCAAGGACTTGACCTGCTTTGAGAGATGCCCACAGTCTCTGTCTGACATGGACCGAGGACTGAGGACCAAGGGGATGCTTGTCAAACTTTCTTTGCTTGGAGCCACTAAGTTGTAGAAATCAGCAATTTCATCTTTTTTTTTCCTTCCTTTAATTGCTTCAGCAATTAGGAGCAGTTGAGGATGAAAGTCTTTGTTTCAGTCAGGGAAAACTTGAGAACAGAATGGAATTTTACCTAGACCCTAACAAAACTGTTGGAAGTCAATAGATTTGTCATCTGATATAAGTCTGTGACCTCTGGACCAAAATTTCTAACCTCAGTAAGAATATAGGCACCTAATTCCTTTTATTCCTTAATCAGCTTCCATGTAAGTTTTTTAGACATTTTTCTAGAAAGTTTTTTTGGTATGCTCAGATGTATCTTTTAAATTTATAAACTATTCATCCACAGTTACAAAAATTATTATCTATTTTATGAACTCACTCACTTAGACTGTGCTGCTCAGATTACATCTTATTAGGTGGAACAAATTTACATAGTTGCACTTGAGGAAGTACCCCTACCATTCTTGCTAACTTTCAAATTTCTCTGCGACAGGAGTTTCCTTCTCAGAATAGACCTGTATAGTCTCTTTCCAAACTTTACATATTTCACAAAGGCTATGATTTCTGTTATAATATTAGCCTAACCATCTACTCAGCTCTGATGAAAGCTTCAGGGTATGCATCCAGGCAATAGGGCTGTTCATATTCCACAGAACTCTAGTTAAATTATTTTTTGAAGAAATTTTGAATCTGAGCTATGGGCATTATCATTGCTTTGGGAATACTAGGAAATTTAATATCATAGAAAAATTCTAACAAGTCTCTCTTCAGCCATATACTTACCATACTGTATAAGCCCAAGTATTTTAAAGCATTTTGTTCACTTTCATATTCATATCTGTTCTCAGTATAATCATTATATTTCCAAAATTCATAACTAGTTCTGGCAATCGCAGTTATCTTTGCACCACGATTCCTAGAAGAAAAATCCCAGTCAGTGTCCAGAGATGATAACTGGGCATCAACAATGATGTGCAGTCAAGGAGGATTGTTAGCAAACACCAAGCAGCACTTCCTACACGAGAGCCGGCTTCTCAGTCCACAGCCACAGTCTGCAACAGAATGCGTGCTCTGTGAGGTCAAAGATTTCTGCCTGTTTTTCCTTCAGCTCTTTCCCCACTCTCTAAAACTGTGCCTAGAACAAAGGAGACTCAATAGATCTTTGTCGAGTGACTAAAACATCACTTTATTTTTTAACACTATCTAAATTCTAATTTTGGATAAGATAGTTGAAATTTAACCTCAGTCANTCAGTCCACAGCCACAGTCTGCAACAGAATGCGTGCTCTGTGAGGTCAAAGATTTCTGCCTGTTTTTCCTTCAGCTCTTTCCCCACTCTCTAAAACTGTGCCTAGAACAAAGGAGACTCAATAGATCTTTGTTGAGTGACTAAAACATCACTTTATTTTTTAACACTATCTAAATTCTAATTTTGGATAAGATAGTTGAAATTTAACCTCAGTCATGCTTCACATTTTTGTCACTAGATTTGTGTCCAGGAGTTGAAATCTACTCAGATTCCAGGTGTAAAGATTTATGCTGAGCCAAGGAATGTTTGTTTATTTTGTTTGTTTTGCTGAACTAACATAAGAACAATTTCTAGGCATGCACATATTCACAATTCAACTAAAGACAAATGCTTGTCGAGTTCAAATCTGGCATGGGAAGGGTGTTACAAGCAGATTAAGACTATTGGTGGAGCCAATGGGGAAATGTGGTTCCCATCCCTGATGAGTGGGGCAGAGTGGCCCTCTCCATGCAGAGGTGGGCTGGATGGCTACCCAATAACTGTACTTAAAAATGGGCTCATCCCACAGACAGGCACATATCATTTTCTAGAATATTTGCTTATTTCTTTGTAATAGTCAAGGACAAAGAATCTGTGTGGTAGTTAACTGTTTCTTGAAGTTGAAGGGTATAGTCCTGATCCAGTGAAAGTCAAAGAAGGTGATTTATGACAGCTTTTTTTCCTCCATTGCAAAATTTAGAAAGAAACAAGAACAAAGTGCTTTGACACCTCTGAGCGAGTAAAACACTCACAATTTACAAAATAAGCGCTTCAAAGTGACCTATGACCAAACTGACAGCCTCTTTAAAGGCAGATATAAATTGCCAAGATAGAGAGAAAAGTTATGACTTGTTCAGAAGGATACAGGTCTCTGTAGCAGAAGGGGGTGACATTTTTGACAGCAGCAACATCAAAGGTCTTGCCCTAAGTAAAGACCAGTTAGTTTTCTGAAACATGTCTAAACTCAAGCGGAGTGATTGATTGGCATCAGAACTTTTTTTTTCTTAACTCATAGCAGTCTCTGAAATGTTATGGATCAAAAATGGAAAAAGTAAAGGTGAGAATATGTGATGAAGGTTGCTGGGGACACTTGAGCTTGAGGTCTCTCCAAAGCTTTCTTTGAGGAGGATGTTTACACTTTTTCTTTTTTTATTGATACTGGTTTAGTTAATGCAGGCAACAGGCAAATCCATTCCATGTATTTTGATTTGGTCACTAAATGAACAAGGAAATGCTATTTGAAGAGGAAGGAGGAAAAAGGGAAGAAGTAGGAGAAAGCAGAGAGGAAGGAAGAGGTGGAGCAAAAAGGATAATAAAACGAGGAACAAGAGGTGAAGAAGGAAAACACCATGCTCTCAGTCAGTGTTATCGCCTGAGTTCCTTTGGTGAATATCGAAAGTAGAAGATGACCTTCTACTCTACTTGGGGGCAAGGGGTCAAACTAGGCAGATTAACTAAAATCATAATAACTAATTAATGTGTCCTTTTATATTGTTGGATTAGATCTTTCACATGAATGATTGCAAAAAAAATAATAGTAATTATATTTGCACTTACTGTTTAAAGAAGACTAATTGCCAATAGTAAAATTGCTTCTTTGTATAAGCAAATTAGACTTTCAAAGAAAAATTTATTGTTATAATATTCATTCTTTCTAAACAAGTAAATCACAGATTGGATTTGAGGTCTTGATTTTTCTTCTGATTACCGTTGTGCACTTGGAGACTTGGCTTAAAGAAGAATCCTTCTATTGATGATAATTCTGAGTGTTCATCAATATTTTACTTTAAATCCCCATAATTAATATTGGTGTTATTTTTACTATTACTATTATACTATTTCAGTATAATTATCTGTATACTAGAAATATTTGCATGCATTTTTGTTTAAAAGACTTCAGTAAGAACAAAATATAAGTGTCCTATTAACCTTTTTTATTGTGATTCCTTCTTTCCTCATTACAAGTAACTACTAACAAAAGATTAAGTACATTCCTATAGCCCTTATTTCTATACATTCACACACACACACACACCTGTCCTGTGTCCTTTTGCTCGTTACATTATTGTAAATATACTGCATTATTCTAAGACTTTATTTTTTTAGTTGTCTTGAGATCTCTTCATGTCAGTATTTGCATGTACACCTTCTNTAGAAATATTTGCATGCATTTTTGTTTAAAAGACTTCAGTAAGAACAAAATATAAGTGTCCTATTAACCTTTTTTATTGTGATTCCTTCTTTCCTCATTACAAGTAACTACTAACAAAAGATTAAGTACATTCCTATAGCCCTTATTTCTATACATTCACACACACACACACACACCTGTCCTGTGTCCTTTTGCTCGTTACATTATTGTAAATACACTGCGTTATTCTAAGACTTTATTTTTTTAGTTGTCTTGAGATCTCTTCATGTCAGTATTTGCAGGTACACCTTCTCATTGTCCACTGTTGCATATAATTTCATTGTATAAATGTGCTATCACTTATGTAACTGATCCCTGAAAAAGCAAATTTTATTTTTTCTATTCCAAACAATACTATATAGATCATTCTTGTACATTTATCTTTATGAGGATATCACTCAGCTGTCAACATTCATAATAGTGGAAACCAAAGACATAGATTATGATGAGAACGTGGTTAAGCATGCTTTTAATTTTCATTTTATAAAACAATATAGGTAGATAAAAATGAAGTGTTTCTATATTTTAACACTCATTGAAAAGAATAAATATTAATTATTAAATGTTACTAAGTTATCTGTCTTTTAAAATAAGCTTAGTATCTAACACTTAATATAAATAATTTTATGTAACATATTGCATGGAGTGTGGTTTTAGACTATTTTTAAGCTAATAGAATGTTAGGAACTGCTCTGCCTGGTTTCAGGAGTTGTAACTGCCCCCTCTAGATAAGGCTGAGTGATCGACCTCTGGAATGTGAGCCACTAAGGAGACAAAGCTTATCTCCCTGTCAGGAGCCCTGCTTCTGCTTCATCCCCTGCCCCCAAAGCTTGGTCGGTTAGTCAATGATGCGTAAGACCCCTCAGAAGAGGGGGAACCTAAGCCAGACACGATAACTTGGGAGCCTTTCAAGGAAGGACTTGGGGGGCTGCAGCAAAGAGGAAGTGATGGACCCTCACCCCTGGCTATTCTGGCATAGCCTGAGTCCCCATTTCCATCTGGGAGAAGCGCTTTCTGGCTCTAATTCACTTAAGCCTAAAAATCTATGACAGGGAGGGCGGTACAGTCCTCTGCCGGCTAGAGTGGGTTCCTGGGTGATCGGGCATAAGAAAGAATTTGTAAAGTCCTGTGAAGCCTGCTTTGCCAAGAGTGCTTTCATTCATATGATAAGGGTTCGAGCAGGAAATGAGTATGTCTCATTTGCAAGTTTTTGCAACCCCCTTACCTGACAGACACTGACTCAGGTTAAGCTATCAGATTTCTTTGAAATGTTATCTATTGTTTGATCCTTGCCACCTGACATTGATTGATGAGCTTTACCTATATTCCTATGTTTTACGAACCTAATAAAAGCTGTGGAGGAAGGGCCTCTTGGTCTTTCTCCTTTGAGGGATTGACCACCTCTCCTACCCAAGCAGATCACGTCTTGGTAGTATTATTTTCATTCATGGTGGATGGGGGGATTTGTTGCCCCCACAATAGAACACCAGGTATTTTCAAAGTTTGAATCCTACTGTGTGTATATTTTGTTTTAGTGATATTCAAGTGTATCTTCAGGGGTAGGCTGAAAAGTAAACTTTATGTTTTGAGCCAAAGAGTGAGGATCAAACTGATATTTATGGACTTCCCATTATTTGGCAAACACACAAAATCTTAATTCTAATCCTATCAATTTTATGATGTTTTTTATTTTGCACAATTAAATATTCTTTTTTAAGGTCAAAACTTTCTTTTATATTAGAAGACATTTTTTATTATTTTTATTGCACTTTTTCTATGACATTTATCCCCCTTATGACCCTCCCCCCAATAATCACCAAACTGTTATCTGTGCCAGGAGTCCTTTTTCCTCCTTGATTGATCTCCCTGCTCCTTAACCTCCATCTCCATAGCTTTCATCCTGCTGTAAATCTGTCTCCATTTTGCTTGTTTGGTTCAGTTTGTTCATTAGATTCTACCCATGAGTGAAGTCATGGTATTTGTCTTTCTCTGACTGGCTTATTTCACTTAACATAATGTTATCCAGGTCCATTCATACTGTTGCAAAGGGTAAAATCTGACAAGAGGTTCATATTCAAAATCTATAAAGAACTTACAAAACTCAACACCAAAATAACAAACAATCCAATTAAAAAATGAATAGTCACTTCTCCAAAAAGGACATACAGATGGTGAGTAGACATATGAAAAGATACTCAACAGCACTAATAATCATAGAAATGCAAATTAAAATCACTATGAACCCTGGCTGGTGTGGCTCAGTGGATTGAGTGTTGGCCTGTGAACCAAATGGTTGCTGGTTCAATTCCCAGATCAGGGCAAATGCCTAGGTTGTGGGCCAGATCCACAGTAGGGGGTGCTCAAGTGGCAACCATACATTGATGTTTCTCTCCCTCTCTCTTTCTCTCCCTTCCCCTCTCTAAAAATAGATAAAAATTTAAAAAGAAAAAAAACACAATGAGATATCACCTCACACTGGTCAGCAGTAGTATTATTAATAAATCTACAAAAAACAGGTGCTGGCAAAGATGTGGGGGAAAGGGAACCCCAGTGCACTATTAATAGGAACGCAGATTGTTACAGCCACGGTGGAAAACAGTATGGAGACACCTCAAAAAATTAAAAACAGGTCTTCCTTTGGACCCAGTGATTCTACTCCCGGGACTATATCCACAGGAACCCAAAACACTAATTAAAAAGAACATAAGAATCCCTATGTTTACAATCACCAAGATACGGAAGCAGACCGAGTGTCCATCAGTAGATAAGTATATAAAACAGCTATGGGACATTTATGCAATGGAGTACTACTAGGCCATACGAATAGTAGAAAATATTTTTATATCAGCTAAAATTTTAAATGTCTTTCCATTTATTAGATAAATGTCTAATATCCAATCTGGATATTAGAGAGCATTTTTTAAGGCAGTCTATACTCTTATAAGCAGTCTTCAAAGTGATTAGGAACTGCTATAAAATGTCTTGCTAAAATCAAGATATACTTTGCACATAGAATTCTCCAGTTTACTTGTCTAAAACTTAGTGACAAAAGGAAGCAAAGCGAGCCCGTTCATATCACTCAATATAACTGGGCATGTGATAGTTCCTTTTTCTTGTTTTAAAGACTCAAGTCCATTTTCTAGTTTCACCCTGGGCTGTCACTGGCATAGAGTGTATGAATTCTGCTTCTGCCACTGGCTTTAATATTGAGAAGGAATTGGGCATCTCCTGTCATCAGACAGTTTCCCGTTTCCTGTGACATTTCAGAGTGGAGACAAGCTTTCTCAATCAATTCACAAATGAAAGCACTACAAGGGCAGGATCTTCTTCTGCCCCCCCCACCCCCCCACCTCCACGGCGGTATGAACATATGCTTGAAACAGTGCTGGGTCGGCACTCAATAAACATTTACTGAATCAGTGACTGAACTGTTACACTAAACAGGGATTTAACTTAGGGCTAAAGATGTGAATTTAAAATATTCGCGTGCCATCTTACCACCATGGGTAATTTTCTTTTCTTTTCTGTTCTGAATTTAAATTTACTCTTGACACTGTTCTACTACTTCTACTTTGAAGCTTTCCCTTTTGTAGAAAAGACTTGATACCGGTATTAGGACAGAACGAAATCATGTGAGAGAGCTTTGAGGATTACAAACCTGTTTGCTGTGTCAGGTACTCCTCTTATGAGGGGTTTCTCAGTTCCAGAGCTACACGGGACCGCTTTTTTGAAGTAGGCTTTTATCCCTGCTGAGTTCAGTGGCAGAGACCAGGCCAGAGTCATTTATTTTGTAGACTGTCAGAAAAGTGCAAAGTTAAACTTCCGCTGCTGACTCCTGCCTTACCTTTAAACTAAAGGGCCATGGCGGCTGTGAGCACAGGCTGACCTCTCTCAGGTAAGGTGATCCTAGAGAAAACGTGCAGGGGTCCTTCAGGATCTCTGCCTCCCTGTGGTGTCCCTGGGAGATACTGTCACTCCAGGTTTCTGGTCCCTAAAACACCTTCAGAACCACACAGAAGGACTGGAAGTCATTCAATCCAAAAGACTTCATAAAATTTTAAAGCTGTAAAAGATTTTAACAATCAGGAAACTAGGGCTAGACAGATATGATACCTATTTAATTATAAGAGTGATTAATTCAGCCTATTACTCTTCTAGGCTTAAGATATGTCATAAGTATAAAAGAAAAGTTTAAGTAGGTATGTTCATAACTTCTTTCTCAAGCACATGAAAATACACAATCACGTAACGATTTACTATGTTTTTGTTTGTACATTTTCTGAAGGAAAGCCTTTTTAATCTACATCTGTGAGGTGAGTATAGAAGAATTTGAAAGATGCCTGGCCAGTCTGTGCCTATTTACATTAGAAAGGCAGATACATCGAACAGTAAAGGTGGGGAGAGAGAGAGAAACTCCTGTTCAGGCGGGATCTGGAGAAGTTCCAGGGCATAGTTAGTGTTGGGGTCCAGCTAAAAAGGGACTTTGGGGAGATAAGTCAGTTATGAATGGAATTTCGGTCTGGTACATTCCATGTCTCTCTGTAGAAATGTTCAAAATGGTTTTACACTCTCTTTTAAACACTGGCTAATATTAAGGTTTATATTGTTTTCTTAATATAAAACAGATAAATGACGCTTTGCCTAGACTGGATAAAGGTGGGGGCAATATTCTAACTTATTTAAAAAAACCTAAGACTTATACTTCTAGCCAAATAAAACAACACGGTAAAAATTTATGTTTCACTACAGTATCCAAAAATAAAGAAAAAATATACAAAACAATGGGTTTCAACATATTGGACTGAAAAAAAAAACGATCTCTAATAGCCTGGAAACCAGTAAGGGAAGCCTGAAATCACCTCGGCTTTCTACTTCAGAGAGCTTTCAGGTTGTGTTGAGGAAGGGACATCAGGCAGAGCCTGGCAGACTTCCTGAGTTGGAGAGAGTGAGCTGAGAGTCTGCGGAGGTCAAAGTGCCACAGTTTGTAGATAAGAAAGTGCAGCACAGTGGGACAACTTTGAGGATCTAAAGAAGGTTCCTCAATTCTGAATAGCTGATAAACACATCTGAGTGAGGAAGGTACCCAATGCCAGGGAAAGAAACCCTCCAAAAGATTGGAGACATCAGTACCGGGTGTTCATAAAGACTGGGAACAGTTCTATTTACAAGATGTTTTATATGAACCTTATGATAACCACAAAGAAAAACTTGATAGTAAACATACAAAAAATAAAGATTTTAAGACTTATTATAAAGCTACAGTAATTAAGATGTCATATTGGACAAATAGATGAGTGGGCAGATTCATTGGACAAACTGACTAAAGAGCTTAGATATAGACTCATACTGCTGGATGATTGATTTGACGATGGTTCAAAAACTAAGTGGAGAAAAGAAAACCTTTTACATAAGCATATTAAAATAATTGAATATCCATATGCAACAATTCAAGACATAATTAGTACCACATAAACATTAATTCAAAATGTATAACAATCCTAAAATAAATCCTTAACTATGAAACTTCTAGAAAAAAAAGAGAGAACATTTTGTGACATTGGGTTAAACAATAATTTTTTAGGTGCAACACCAAGACATAGCATATAAAAAAGAAGTTGATAAACTGGACTTCAAAATTTAAAAGTTCTCTTCAATAAACACTGTTAAAAGAGAATGATAAGAAAGCTACAGACTAGGAGAAAATATTTGCAAACTCAATATCTGATAAAAAAACTTTTATTCAGAATATGGAGAACTCCTTCATAACTCAACAATAAGAATAATCCTTAATAAATGAAATGGGTCAACAATTTAAACACGTACTTCACCAAAAAGGCCTATGGGTGGTGAATAAGCCTAAAAGACACTCAGCATCATTAGTCACAGGAGGAAACCCAATGACCTACCAAGACTACTACACATGTACTAGAAGGTCTACATGAAAGTGTCTGGGCACATTAAGCTCTGGTGTGGATGAGAAACACCTAGGACCCTGATATATTGCTGTTGGGAATGTGGTATGGTGCAACCATTTCGGAGAACAGTTTGTCGCTTTCTTAAGAAGTTAAACATATTCAGACCATATGATCCAGCCATTCCAATCCTGCATATATACCCAGGAGAAATAAATAAATATATTCATACAAATTTGGTATAGCATTATTCAGAGCAACTTCATTTGTAATAATGTGAAAACAGCTCAAATATCTTTGAACAAGTGAGTGAATAAATAACTTATGGTATACCTATACCAGAATGAAAGGAATAAACTATTGATATACACGATGATACACATAAAACTGCAAATGATCATTCTAAGTGATAGAATCTAGACAAAAAGATTGCATCATATAGGTTTCCATTTTTATGAAATTCTAGAAAATGCAAATTAACCTATAGTGACAGATGGCAGATCAGTGGTTGACTGGGCATGGGAAGATAGGTGCGGTTTTGGAGGGATCACAAAATTACACCAGGAAACTCTTTTGGGTGACACAATGTTCATTAATTTTGATTGTGGCGATGTTTTCACAGATGCACATGCCTGCCAAGTTCTTCAAATTTTTCACTTTAAGTATGTGCATGTATGGTATGTGAATTACATGCTAATATAGCTATTTTTAAAGACAATTTAGAAAATTTTGAAAACCTTTCATTAAAGGCAAAAGAAGAAGGAGGAGAAAGAAGAGAAAGAAGAAGAGGAACACTATAAGGATGAGAAGACCTAGAAAAAATGCCACTAAGGCAATAAGATGAATGACAGAATGTCTGGGGTCGTGTTTTCCGAATCCCGGCTGCTCCCCACTTACCCTCTACATGGAAGTGTCTCCCCCCTTACTCCTGTTCTGGTAGCTGGTCCTGCCAGCTGCTGAATTGCAGTAGCCTGGTCCCTTACTGGACCAGCGTAAAATTACATTTGCTTCTAGAATTTGTGCACATCAGTCTATCATTGTTATATACAAAATATTTTTCAGTGTTCTTGCTAATGAAGCCCACTATGGAGTAGCAAATTCCAATCACTACGCCTCACACATCATGCTTTTCTTTGAATACAATTTTCTTCAAAAATACAATTTTCAGAAGCAAGTGGCCCAGAATAATATTGTTACAAGAGTAGCTATTATGAAATAAGGAAAACAGTATATAAAATTTAGACATTCAAGCAAGAATGAATGAATCATCATCAATAGGCAAAATGCAAAATTTGTACAAAATTTAATTCATTCTTGGGTTGCTATAAACTGTTAGCAACACATTATAGTTAACAGTGGAAAGTGTTAGCCTATCTGTGTCTACTTCACAGTAACATCCACCTTCAGGCTCAAATTGTGTTTTGTTTCTATGGCAAGCTTATATCATTGTCTAAATAAATTATTCTTAAAAGCACAAGTTGAGAAAATCTAAAACTGTGATGTGAACTTACAATAATATATGCAGATACATGCTGAGTCCTGTGCATTTCACAGATTACTTGGCAATCATCTGATTGTTAAAGTTCCTTCAGAAATAAATGCAGATGGCTAAATTTCATCAATCTATCTTTTCATACTGCAGTTTGTAAATATTTTTTACTTCTCACAATAGTACTACATAAACCTAAAGTTAAGAAAAGACCTAAACTCTTCTCATTTAAACTGATAATCATTATGTTTCCTAATGTTCATTTTACTTTTGGGAGGAGTTACAGATGATCAAGTATTTGATGGAGCATGGAATCTACTCTTAACACATCAATTTTATTGTTTTTAATAAATTTTAACATTTTAAAAAAGATTTTATTTATTTATTTTTAGAGAGAGAGGAAGAAAAGGAAAAAAAAGAGAGAAACATCAATGTGCAAGAAAAGCATCAATAGGTCAACTCTCACACAACCCTAGTCAGAGACCCGGCCTATAATCCAGGCATGTGCCCTGACTAGGAATGGAACTAGCAACCCTTCTGTTTGTAGGCTGGCACTCAATCCACTGAGCCACACCAGTCAGGGATAAATTTATTCATAAAACTAAAATTCTAAGTTACAATAAAACGTTGATTTAGTAGTGAATACTAATTTTCTTGTTAAATGGAATAAGATAGCATGAGTTTATCAGTGTGGTTTCAGAGTGGAGTAGACAGGTGTGAGGGTGTGCCCAGGAGGTACTTTGGAGAGAGTTTTGGAACACCGAAGAGAGAGGGATGGACTGTAGGTGCACAGGTGCTCACAACTCGATTTCCCCATCCACATGTTCTTCTGCAATGGCACCTTGGTCTTTTCAATCAAAAAGTGGAGTTTATTTCTCCCCTTCATAAAAATGGCTGCAGAAAAAGTACTGTGCTTCCAGGCATTGACCTTATCCAGCCTGGGAGCTTTGGCTTCCTTCCTCTTGGAAGGAAGGCAAATGTGTAATTACATAGCATTACACATGCTATGTAATCAGTGGAGCTACCAAAGACCACCCAAGCAGTAAAACGCCCATGTCACAAGGCGAGTCCCTAAAGAATGAGAAACCATATGGATAGAGAGAAAGGGGACAAGGAGCACTGAGACACCAGACAGGTGAACGAAGAAGCAATCTCAGAAATGCTCATTGTAGGCCAGCTGCCCTGGATGACATCACGTGGACTGGAAACAAACCCTGCAACCAAGTGTTTTCCCAGTTCCTGACACGCCAAATTGTGAGTAAAATGAAATGGTTGTTATAAGTCACTAAGCTTTAAAGCAGTGTTTTTTTTCCAGCAAGAAGTAACAAAAACAGAAATTATATCTTGAAACAAGGTCTTGCTGTAACAAAAAACTGGAACAAATAGCATTTGTTTTGCAACTAGAAGTCAGGCAGACACTAAAGGAGCCTTTAGCAGACTCTTAGTGAAGAATGGGGACATTGTTACCAGATCTGGAGAAAAGACACCCTCTGCTCCATTGTGGAGGAAAGTCTGGCAACACTGTCACCGTGGATAACACAGAAAATAAAATATATCTACCTGGCTTGTTTTGCTAAGGACATTTCCAGGCAGAACGGTGAAAGTTATAACATTTTTTAGTGACATGGTAAAGAGAGAGAGAGAAATGAAGTTAAACTGGAATCATAGAGGTTCTGACACAGCCTTTCCAGTCAGGGAAAAGTTTTTCAAAGTAAAAAATGACTTCAAGGCAAAGGTAAAGTCAAAGGTACAAGGCTAAGATCCTTTTGCCGAGAACTCAGAAAGGTTTAAGGGTATGTTCAAAGACTCTAACACATAAACAATGAAGCTTCTAAGAATCTGGAGGATATATGCGTTTTAGACGCTGGGCTAGACAAAGGATTTTTATGGATCCTAAAGGTGTTCTCCCACAGCACCTGGACTCTCAGGGTGGAAGAACCTGTGTCTAAGAGATTGACAGATCTGGCTTTTGTCTAATAGAGCAAACCCCCGTGTGATTTATAAGAAGCTCATGAAGTTTGTAAGAGAATTTTTCTTGTTAGCTTGGATTGAAAAAGATGGAGACAGGTCAAAATGGGGGGAAAAAGGGCCTCTGGGATCCCACTTGCCTGGGGCTGGAAACCTACACAATTGCAAATACAGACCAAAGACAGAAGTCTGGAGAGCACAGCCTGAACAACAGAGATCACTCCCAGGAAGCAGCTTCAAACCTGTTTCCAGGGAAAGGCAACATGAGCCTGGCAAGATTTAATGCTTTCTACCAGCGATTGCTACATCTGTCCCATTTCATACTCCCTCACTTTTTGGCATTGGAGCACTTATTACATTTATTTTATTCTTGCTTCCACATTGGGTGTGCGGGAAGCTGATAACTTGACTTCTTAGTCACAGGTCTCAGACTGGGAGCAAGGACACTTAAGAAACCTCTGCCATACCAAAACCTGATTTAGATGGCGAGTTCCTGGACTTTGAGCTAATGCCACACTGGAATGAGAAGCAGGTCTGGGGATGGGAATGAGTGTGGTTTGCATGTGGGGGAGACGTGAATTGCAATGGCCAGAAGCAGACTGGTGGCGACACTTGCTCCCTGCACAGTTGCTGTTTCTTGGAGCAAGAGGTAGAGTCTAATGTCCTTCTCTGTGAGTGTGATGGACTAGTCCCAGGGACTTAGTGAACTGACAGACTGTAGTGGAAATGGCATTCTGGGACTCCTGAAGCTAAATCATAAGAAGCCTTTTGGTTCTACTTGAGCTTCTTAGAATCTTCCCCAGTGGCATCACATCCATCTGAGACAAACCTCCCACCCAAGTTCCCCCCAACTTCCCAACATACAAAGTCGTGAGCAAAATAAAATGGATGTTATAATATATTAACTAATACATATGTTATCATAACTAACACATACATTATATGTTATAATGTAAAATTGTTGTTACAATCTCTCTCGAACCTAGGAGCCATGCAGTTGAAAGTCCAATAGCCCCATCCAAAATCCAGATGTATGTGTTTCAGTCAACAGCCCTGGAAGATTTCTCAGCCGGCAGCCAGCCTGGGCTGCCAGGTGTGTGAGGAGCCGACTTGGATATCCCACCCAGCTGCCTCTCAGGTGACCGTTAGCTTTAGTCACTATCTGCCTGCAAGACAAAAGACTGCCAGCAAGAGAAAATAAATTGTTATTTTAAGTCCTTGAGGTTTGGGATAGTTCGTTACACAATAGCAGATAGCCTCTACAAAAAGATTTTGTTTTGTCAGAAGAGAGGAATTGTTACTTCAGAAATGCGGCAGTTTCACATCTCAAGTTACAACAGACCCTGGGTATCACCCTACATTCTTCCACTCCCTTTGCTAAACATCATTGATTAAGGAGCCAAATGCTTTGCAGTGTGGAAGATAACACTTTCTCCAGTTTCGAAAATGAAAAGAAAAAAAGAAATAAAAAAATGTGAATTAGCCCCATGACTAGTGGTCTGTGTTGTGCAAATGTTGGCATATTCAATACTCCTAAAGATAACAATAATGTATTTTATGGACACCTGCCTTGATTTTTATTTTAAGATAAGATGTGTATGGAAAACATGTGGGGAAATCTTTTCGGTATAAGTTGTTGAAAGGATAAATATTGAAATGCATACATTTGAAAGAAACACTTCCCATTATCTCTTTTTGAAATATGATGGATGAAATGTTTAGAATGTGTCCCTGTGGATATTTCCAGCACACAAAAACTCACTCGAGATGGTTGCAGTTCTTTAAGAATGAAACCAAACCGGCCTTGGGTAAAGCATTTATTTGTGGTCTTTAGACTTCTTAGCAATCCTCTTCTTCCTAAAACTCCTGCTATGTTGGTAGCCCAACCACACTGCTCTTCCTACAAGCCACTGAATGGTGAGGAACCTGCTTCCTTGTATTCCTTCCAGAATATGGTCTAATAATATGCTCAAAACAGCTGCTCAGGTGGTTGTTGAATGAAAGCTTATCTTCAAAGTACAGAGAATGGGCAGCCACCCGGCACTTCATTTCCTCCTTGGGCAAGGGATCTTTAGTTGCATTATACCTGTTCATCTCTGTTCCCAGAGAAGCATTTCACCTTAGCAAGCATCAGTACTTTCAAAAAAATCTATAGCGTTAATGACATAATTCCACCCAAAGAACACAAATGAAAGTTGGGGAAGAAGAAGTCACAGGAAGGTGGTTTTTCAAGGGAAAGATTGTTTTCGTCACTGACACCTGGGAGACTCTGTAAGGTGAAGATTGTAAGAGCAGAGGTCAGGTGTTCTAAGAAACAGGCAGGAGTCAGAGATTGGAGAAAGCAGGAAACCAGAGGCTGAAGACTCAGCCGGGGCCAGAGGAGGATAAAAAGTGACATGGAACCAGTTATAGGTGGACTAGAAAGGATCAGCAGGAACTAGCCAGGGAGCTCGTGAAAGCCACACCAGCAGAGAAGGACAGCAGGTGTCTCTGCAGGAGCTTCTGGGCGCCAATGCCCAGCCACTGTAAATGGAAAGCTTTTCATTGAGCTCATCTACTCATAAAAAGTATGAATCTATTCATATTTATAAATTGCTAACATTACTTCAATGCCAAAGTGCTGGGAATATGACATATCTAGACAGACCCAGTTTTTTTTCATAGACATTACATTCTAGGGCAGATGTACTGAGCTGAGCAGCCACACAAGAGTTACCCAGACCCTCGAAAGTGGGCAAAAAGAGTTCTTCTGGGGCACTGATGTATTCCCCCACCCCCGCCCCCGCCGTTCAGGGGGCCATTTCACTGGCCTTTGTCTTATCTAGAGTTGACCACCCAGTAGTTTCCAAATGGATGAGACTGGAATTCTCACCCATTGTGATGGGAGGAAAGAGAGGCATGGAAGCCAGCCAAGGACTGCTTCTCCGTGACAGCTCGTGCTGCACAGCGCTGGGAGTCACACACATCTCGGTGCAACAGGGTGTTCGGCACCTGGAGGCGAGGTGCCGCTGCTCTGGATTCTGCCCACCCAAGAACGCTGAGTGGATGACAGGTGGATGCTCTTTTTAGAATCTTGAAGCAGAACTTTCTCTAGACATTTCTGCATGTGGAACAGGAACACGACAATTACAAGTCATTTGCCAAGAAAAGGAGAGCAGAGCTGGTTGCCTTCTGTGCAAGGTCAGTTGTATCCTTCCCTGGTTCAGAGGCTCATTCTGTGGACCTGGCACTCTCTCTAGCTGCCTATAGGCTCTACGCTCTTGTTTCAACCCACCCAGACACTACCGATGCTCTCAGCACATTACCATGCAGGCAGAGGCTGCTTCTAAACGAGTCCCTTGTTTAAAAAACAGCAACAACAACAATGAAAGAAAAACGTACAAGCAACCAGCATTGACAGACATTTCTCATAAGCTCGGTGTATAATGACAACCTCGCCTCCTCCATGTGCATTGTTTGGTAGCTTCCTCTCACTGTAACCTGAATACTGATGAGAAACCTGTTCTCAATATCACTGCAATAGAATTTTTGAAATATAAATAGGGAGTAGAAAGAGTAGCTGCCCATAGCAAGCAAGATCTAAAGTAATGAAGCAGAAAGAAATTATGAAACAAAGAAAAAAATACACATATCCTCATATCCTATGTGTGGACCAAACGTGATACCCTTTTTCTACTTTTTTATATACTATTTCCATATGCCTTGTAAGTACTCATTTAGAGAAAAAAAAATCAGTGGACAGAATTTTAAATTTAGAGTCAAACCTTGATTTGACTCTCAGTTCTGCCACATGCTTGCTGTGTGGTTTTGAGTAAGATCTTTAATCACTATTTATGTCTCAACTTTACCATCTACAAAATGAATGAAATAACCTTACTACTCTTCGGGTAAGAAATTACAGAAATAGCACAGCAGCCTCTGACATACATGAAGCCTTTAAAAATGGCAGTGAAGTTGCAAAGCGAGGACCCCGCTGTGCTGTGCTAAAGGCAGCTCCCCAGCCTGGGTGCCTTTCCCCTGATACCAGCACCTGGCAGTGTATCGAGCAAATCCTGCTAAGAATCCTGCCCCCTGCAGACCTGCAGACCTGTTCATGCTCTCAGGCCTCTCCTCCTTACATATCATAGATCACCCCCACTCTCTGCATGGGCACCAGGAGGAAACAGAATTTCAAGGAGTGTGTGCATCCTAATAAATAAGACAAAGATAAAGAAATAGGATCTGCTAATACTAATAGGCACTCTGAACTGGCACCTCCCCCACTCCCATGGGATAGCCATATGTGATGGAGGTTCTAGGAGGCATTTGAGAAATGAGCAGATTTCCCATGAGACGTTTTCTCTGATCAGTTTGCTTTTAGCAATTTGTATTGTCTGCAGTTTACCTGTGGACAAGTGTGGGAAGTTTTGACTTTACCAAAATCAACACCCACATAATATGGAGCTTAAAAAGATTTTTGCCAAATCAGTCTGACTGTTGATCAAACTTCTCATGTCAACACAAGAGAACGAAAAGAATGACAAGGCTAAGACCTCTAATGTGAATCCCCTACAGGCCACCCAAATTGTGGCGGCGACTTCTGTGAGAGGGGCAGGCATGGCGTGCCCCTTCACTGATGTTCCTTTGAGACAGGGCTTGCTGTGTGCCTGCAAGGACCGCCTCTGGGCTTTTGTGCCTCGAAGTGTGTCTCCCCTCTCCCCCTGCGGCTCCCAGTGATGGCCCAGCCCTGCAGGAACAGAAGCCTCACCACTTCTGCTCAAGGCAAGGCTCTTCTGAGGGTGTTCTTGGCTCTGGAGCTTCCCTTTGAGGTGCTGGAGACATTTTCAGAACAGCAAGTCAGTCGCAAGTGCTCCCAGCCCAATCCTCGGTCTCCCCACCTCGCTGGCACCTCTGCTTTCCCTTTAAGGGTGTCAGCTCTGCATTGCACTGTGGTCTGAAGTCTTCTATGCTGTCTTGCTTTATTCTTCTGACTTTTCACAAGTGTTTCATGAACTCCAAGCTCCACCTCAGCCTGTGTTTCTCAGAGAACCTGCATGACTGAGAACTGAAACTTGAGACCTGGAAACAGAGTTTCCACAGAATCTGAATTAAAACAGTATTTTCTCTTTTCTTTTGCTTATTTAGTTGCCTACTTTTTCCCTTGTACTTTTAACAATCGATATCTCACTTAAAGTTTTATGCATAATTCTTTATTGCACTTGTTTTTGCATTGTTGGTTGTTCACATAAAATCTTGGCAGACTTATTATTAAAACACATGTATGTACATGCATTTTAAATTTATAAAACACTGCATTTTTCTGTCATTCTTACTACCGAGCTAATTTTTTAAAAGATAAATATTTTTTAAACTATTTAGTCAAATATTTATTACATTTTTATGCTATACCAAGCACTGCTAAAATACTGAGGTGTTTCTAGTATTTGTGATACTTAGCATTCTCTGGAGGAAGGAGATGGCAACAAGCAAACCAGCTGCCCATTTGGAACGCTGCTCCAACCTTCCCAAGGTGATGTTCCTCACTTTATTCTGGTTTCTGTTCTAATATCACTTTCCATAAGGCATTTATGGAAATTTCAACTCAAATAGGTCTTCTCCCTTTGTCTTGCTGTTTCTTCCTTACCCTTATTGCTTTAGGTACTACATTTATTGCTTTATGCTTGGCCTGCTGGAAGGTACGCATCGTTTATCCAAGGAATTGGCCCAATCCCCACCTACTAGAATACGGGGTACTGTTCACCCAGATAGGACGTCTTCTCTAGTCAGTCATGAGGCCAAAATGATGAAAATTTGACTAGAAGTGTGTCCTCCTGGCCCTGGCTGGTGTAGCTCAGTGGATTGAGTGTGGGCTTGTGAACCACACAACGATTCCCAGTCAGGGCACATGCCTGGGTTGCAGGCCAGTTCCCAGCAGTGGACACACGGGAAGCAATCATACATTGATATTTCTCTCCTCTCCTTCTCTCCTTCCTTTCCCTTCTAAAGATAAATAAATAAAATCTTAAAAAAAGAAGTGTTTCCTCCTAAAATTAAATAGACAAGAATTACTCAAAATGTAAAATTGTATTCATTATGGTTGTGATAAACTTTTTCCTAGAGAATTTTGGTCCATGAGAAATTAGATGTAGTAGTAGGAACCTATGACAAAAAAAGCATTTAATGTATTTAATCTTCAGGTAATTCCTTAAACTGTCCACATGTGTTTATGATTTAGATGTCTCAATTTATTAAAAAAATAAATAAACATTGTGGGAATGTATTAAAAGTTTTGTTTTCTGCTAGGGTATACATTTAAACACTGGTCACTGCTCTAGACATGAGTTTTAAATTGTCGAATATGATAGAAAATGTTACAGGCTGAATTGTGCTCCCCACTCCAAATTCTTACATTGAATTCTTAGCCCCAATACCTTTGAATGTGACAGTATTTGGAGAGGACTCAAGGTCTTTAAAGATGTGATTAAGTTAAAATAAGGTCATTAGTATGGGCCCAATTCAATATGACTGACGAACTTTTAAGAAGAAGAAATTTGGACACGGGGAGACACACAGAGGAAGACCACAGGGAGACCCAGTGGGGAAGACAGCCATCTGCAAAGCAAGGAGGGAATTCGCAGAGGAAACCAGCCTGTCGACACCTTGATCTTGGACTTCTAGCCTACATGACAGTGAAGAATAAATTCTCTGCTTAAGCCACCTAATCAATGATACTTTGTTATGACAGCCTTAGCAAACTAAGACAGATGACACCGATTTCTATACAATTCTACATAAATTTGTTCTTAGTCTTCCCATATTTGGGGGTTTTTTATATATAAGTATACTTGTTATAGATATTTAAATTCTAATATTTTAAAATTATTGAACGACACAAATGATACATTTACTTAAGTTACTTATTCCTACATCTAGAAATATCTAGAAATAAATGAGTTATCGTAAGTCTGAGACCATTATGTATGCGCAGGTAAATATAGATCTATCTATCTACCTATATAGATCTATATCTATAGATGTATAGATATATAGACATGCAGATATTTAAATATTTGTGTTAAATTCTTATAAGTTTTAGAATTATAAAGTTGTATATCCTTAGTCATTTTTTTAAATGGAAAAATGTAATGCTGAAATGAAACAATTTGGGGAAAAAAGTGACTATTCCTCTCCAGATTACAGTGTTTGCTTTGTGTATGCTCTTGATATCCATCTGCTTCTACTGGAATTGAAACTAAATAGATTGCTAGGGACAGATTACTCAGAAAAGCCAACCTTTCCCAGGCTGCCTGGTGATACCCTGGGCTGAGGATTATGAATGAGTTATCGAAACTGACTCAGCCTCAGCTATGACCTGACATCAAGCATCTTGTAGATGCTGTTAAAAATAGTAGCATTGCCAAATGAAACGGATACCCCAAAACAAAGAAGAATATTAGTTTTTTTCTACCTTCTATAACAAACCAGCTACAAAATCTGCAACACAATAGAGCTCTAGAACTGATGGATTCTAGCCGTATATATATATATATCTAGTATTCTCCAACTAAATTATTTGCAAATTCCTGGGTAAAAAGCAATTTACTACAGACGTTACGATGAGCCAAGTCAGCGCTAATACTAAAGAAAAATAAGCCAGCTGAGGAATGTTCTTTTATATCCACCAATATCCTTAGGACCCCGTCCAAGGTATTGGTTGACTTTTTGGCTCACAGATTAGAAGGTTATTTAATGGTGTGAATCAAAGAGTGGATTTTTATTCAGAAGGATAACATTATTAATAATTTTATTGCATGCCATACATCTCAATCACCACAGTGGACAAAAAGGCACAGATGTTTCATTAGATGTTAAGAAGGAATTTATTAAGTTAATTGCCATGTAAGTATTACATTTAGTAAAATGTCTAATAGTAAGTAAATCTTTCCAAAAGATTAAGATATAAACTTCACGAGGCAAGCTTAACATCAATATTCACTGTCTTCAATTTCTCTTCTCTCGCTGCCCCCTTGAACCTACTTCAATAAATAGTTCGCTGCATCACTCTGCAAACACGGCCATTATCAAAATCACCCTCGGTCGATTCCCAGTCTTCATTTCATTTACCTTACCCATGACATTTTGACAGAATTGATTACTCTTTCTTGCCAAAAACCCCTTTACGTCCTGCGTCCCAGCACAAGACTTTCTTCTGGTTTTCTTCCTACCTTTCTGTTCTTCTTCAGTGGCTCCTCCTCCTTTTTCCGGACTCCTGAATGCCCCAGGCTCATTCTTGGCCGGTTCTCTAGCTACTCAGTCTTGATAATCTCATTCAGTGTCATAACTTTTCTTGCCATGTATGTGCTGATACTTCAGGACTTAGATCCCAGCCTCTGTGTCTGCCCGAAACCCCAGACCCACCTACCACCTATCAAACTATGTTTTGCCAGCATCCATGATTATCTGTGGATATTTAATGGCCTCCTGCGGTTAATATCTCCAAAACACATTGACTTCTACCTAATCCTAAATAGACTTCTCCTCCAGTATTCCTCATTTGTTAATAGGGCCTTCCTCTTTTTCATTTGTTCAGTCCTAGGGGTCACACTTTATCATTCTGCTTCTTTAGCTCATACCCTACCTCAGTCAGTGTAAATTAAGTGGCCCGTGCCTTCAAACTATGCCCATAATCTAACTATTCTCACTGACTCCGCCATTGCCACTTGCTCCAAACTGCCATCATCTCTCTCTTGAAACCTATTTCGTTAGCAATCAGGCTGTGCCACAGGATCAATATGTCATGAATGCAGCCAATGTCAAAGGCAGGTAAGAAATGCCCAGAGAGGAAGGAGACCAGTGTATTACTCGAGGTTACTGAGGACAAACAACATGCCTACCAGGCTCAAGTGGTACAGTAAGAGGAGAATGAGTTCAAAAGATCCAGCCCCTTGCAATGTGTCAGTCCCCCATGACCAGATTATTTCTAGGTGAAATGGGTATGCACCCTCAACCCTAGTGCAAAGACTTCAACCCTGGCCCTGAAATACAAAAATCTGGGGTCATTTCTGAGGGCCACTGATGCAGGCATACCCAAACAGCTCCAAGGAAAGTCTATGTGGGCCTGCTTTGAGCAAACAGGGGTGTCTTGACTGTGTTCTGAACTCTTTGCATGCAATTCAATTTATGAGCTTTCTCAGGGAATTGTGTGCAGAGCACAGGGTTCTTAGAAACACAGGGGGCGTGTATGGAGCTGTGCTAAAGATCCTTCCCTCAAAATATAAGTGGCCTGCTCCTGCCTGGATACTAGTCTTCGCTGAGTAACCAGAGCAATCTTAAAACAGTACCTCAGAGCACAACCACTCTGTGCCTCACCACTTCGCTCAAAATGAACACCAGAGCTGTTCCAATGGCCAAGAACGTTCTACATAATCTGTGCCCCGGTTCCATTTTATATATTCTATTAGCCTCTGTTTACCTTTTCTTTTCTGTTCCTCAAATTTATCCACCTGGTTCCCAAAGAAAAGCTTTACATTTGCTCTTTCTGGAACATTTATGACTGGAATGTCCTTGTTCATTCGCCTCCATTAAAAGTTTGCTTAAATTCGGCCTTCTCACCAATGTCTTTCCTGACCTCCCTGATCACAACAGACACACATTCCCAGACCCATCCACAAAGTCTATAATCCTTTCCTCTTTCCTAGTATGTGTTTTCTCCACAGCATTACCAACATCTAACAAACTATGTTTTTTATTTAATCATTTTGTTTGCTTGCCTATTGCCTCTTTAAGGACTAGACTGTAAAGTTTATAAATTTATGTGGACTTTGATTCACTGTTCTCATCCAACCTAGAATACTGTCTTGGCACATAGTAGGCTTTCAAAAAATTAGTTGTTGAATAAATGTAAACAGAAATGTGTTAAGAATATGTGACTCTATTATTATACTCAGTTCTGTAAGATGGAAACATAGATTATGCCAGAAACCCTTTATAATAGTGGTTTGAAAGAAATATTAATACTTATTTAATATCATTGAATGTTTTAAGGATGTTGAACTTTATTTATGAATTCACTCATTTCATTCTTACAAAAGTCCATGGAGACAGCATTATCATCCCATTTTACAGTAGACAAAACCAAGGCATAGAAAAACTGAGTGTGCAAAGTTTCAGTATTAATAGGTGACATATATGGAATATTTATCCAAATTGTCTAGTTTTAGCATTTATGTTCTTAAACACTGAGATTCATTTCCTTGCCATGGTAGGATATTAAACCTTATCTTAAATATTGAGAACAGTTTTATTTTCCAGTGACAACAATGGAAGCCAAATTAGTATGCAAACCAAAGGAACTTTATTGTCATATTTAATAGGGATAAAACTGGTCTCAATCTCTCAAGGGACTCAGATTTCATCTTCAGTACTTTCTTTCCCCTTATCTAATCTTTGCTTTCCTGAGAAAGTTTCCTGTACTATTTTTTTCCTGTGTATATATATATATACACAGGAAATATATATATATATATGAAAATATGAAAATATATATATGAAAATATATATATATGAAAATATGAAAATATATATATGATATATATATATATATATATCATATATATATATATATATTTCACAAGGCAGCAGGTGAGGGGAGGTTAACAATAGCACAACAGTCATAAAACCCAGTTTGGGAACTCCCAAGGAAGGAAAGGGCCAGGCACTGTGTTTCAGTATCAGTGTAGAGCATTCTGATTGTCCCTCTGGTGAGATGCTCATCCTTGGTCCATTACAGCAGCCAGGTGGTGGTTTGCCAGGACTAGTCAGGCCGAGAGCACAGACCCGGGGCTGGCTGAGTGGGGCCTTTTGTTTGGCAGACCAGAATCACACAAAGTTCCCCCCAAAAAGGCTGTGAGCAGTGACAAAATAAAAGATATTTGTCTACTCTCACCTACTTTAATAGGCAAGATCAATATAAGAAATAATGACCAATGTTTTAAGTTTCATAGTTAGACCTTGAGGATATTCAATCCATGTTTCTTATTATAGTATTAAACTACCTAACTAGGTAAATTAGTATATTTTAAAAGTGGGCCATGGTTAGACCAATGGAACAAGCATATCAAAGCACAGGATTATTTATTTAAACCCGTGTACCTAAAGTACCAGTATCAAATTAAATTAAAAAGCTGAAGTAAATAGGTAAAAAAATTACAAACTAAAATTTTTTTAAATAAAAAATTACTCTTAGAGTGCCATGAGGTTGAGACCGTGACAAATACCTGGTGGGAAATCACCAAGGGTTCTTCACTAAGGAAATTGAGGCATTTATGGAGAGAACTTGAAGTGTGCTAATTAATGTTGGACCTTTGTTTTTCCAGCAAACATGTACTCTGTCACTTGCTTCCACCCCGTGCCATCTCTCTAGGAGAGTTGCTCAGCAGAGGGTTCAATAATGAGCCACATATACAAGTTCTGTCCAGAAGGTATCCAGCCATGTAATATGAAAAATAGAGACATTTATTGGAGAAGATAAAAGATACAAGAAACATTGTACATAGGACAGTGACACCTCAGTCCTCTTCAGAGTAGGCACCTTGGGACCTCCACACAGTTCTCTGTCTCCATCAGCTGCCCCATCATATTTTCCTTAATCTCATAGGTGCTCTGAAATTCATTCCCTTTCAAAAAAACCCAGAAGTCACAGGCACCAAATATGAGCTGTAGTGGGGCTGAGTGGCCTGGGCGATTTGATGTTTCACCAAAATACTCTGCATGTGACATGATGCCATGAGGCATGAGTGGGTGCTATGTGATAAAGCTGCCAGTCACCAGTTGCCCATAGCTGTGGCATTCTGAATCATCTGAATAGTTTCTAGGGAAGAATGTTCAAGCTTAATGCAAAATTTGATGCAGATTCGTCATTCTACTTGCTCATTTTGAATATAATGGGCACACAGTACACATACTCACTCAATAGTGTCTACCACCCCCACTGACTAGTACAGTGAAGTCATCATTGTTCACGCATGTGCATTCCAGTCCACTCTCTTTGGATGCCAGTTTATACTGATGTTGTTCAAACTGTTCTCCTTATATTAATAATGGCTGGACTTTTTCCACACAGACCTTATACATTTGTCTTGTTAATTCCATGTTTTGCCTTCTCCAGAGTGCTTGGAGTCATTAACCTTATTTAAAATTGTAGACTGAATATCTACACCCTCCTAAATTAACTGTAAGAATATTCACAGAAGTATAGGAGAAGTAATATTTCATTTATGAATTTTTTCTTAGCACCGTAAAAATCATTAAAAATATGCAGGTACACATCCAGGTGCGTATATGATTAGGCTTATCTTTTAATCCATATGATTACAAAATGTTTGGTAATTCTTTAACTAGTTCCATCCAGACATCAAGAGGAATCTCTAAAAAGCCTTAAGTCAGAAGATTCACTCTCCCAATTTTCTACTTATTATAGACATTTTCTATGACCATCTTTATAATCAACCCAGTTTATTTTTTAAAATAATTAAAAGCATCTATTTATGTAGTCTGTATGGGTGCTTTATAAACTTTAATCTTTTTTTTTATTTCTCTCACCAACTTTGTGAGGCAAATATTATTACCCCATTTTTTAAATGAGAAAACTTTGACTCAGGGATGCTCCACGAATTTCCCAAGGTCTCACAGTTCATTGGTGGTGTGGTTGGGATTTAAACTTTTTCTCTCCAAACACCATTTCAGTGGTGTTGTAAGTGAAGACCAATATATCCTGGGCTGTTCACAGGAGAAAGAGGGATGTTTAGTTAAGAAGGGAACTTTTTTAAGCATTCAGGAAAATTCATTTTATTTTCTGTTTTGGAAAACATTTCATTGTATTTTTTTCAATTGCCATTTAGCCCCTTTGTACACCTCCCTGCAATCTCCACACTGTTGTCCACGAGTGCTTTTCCCTTTTCGCTTGATCCTTCTACCCCCAAACTATCCCCCTCAGTAGCTGACATCCTGCCCCTGTGAGTCTGTCTCTATTCTGCTTCTGCTTACTAGTTTGATTTGTTCATTAGATTGCACAGATGAGTGGGTTCATGTGGTATTTGTCTTTCTGTGACTGGCTTATATCACTTAGCACAATGGTCTCCAGGTCCATCTGTGCTTTTGCACTCGGTGGGATTGCAGACTGGTGCGACTGCCACGGAAAGCAGTATGGAGATACCTCAAAAAATTAAAACTGGCGCTGCCTTTTGACTCAGCAACCCCACTTCTAGAAATTTATCCAAAGAATCTCAAAACACTAATTTGAAAAAAACATGAGCACCCCTATGTTCATTGCAGCATTATTTACAATCATCAAGATACGGAAACAGCCCAAGTGTCCACCAGTACGTGAGTGGATACACCAACTATGGGACATTTACACAGTGAAATACTACTTGGCCATAAAAAGAAAAAAATTTACCTTTAGGACACACTTTCACAGAACCAGTGTGTGCAGGCCACATGTAATTAATACCGAGAGGGAACGGGCACATCTAGTCCAAGGGCCTTTTGTGAGGAATATATTTGGCTGAAGCATGGGCTGTGCATTAAGGTGATATTTAGTTTCATTATAGAGGATTTTCATCACAAATACACGTGTGTGCCTAATTTGATAACCATGGTTATTGACCCCCCGTATTAAACATTTGCTCCAAGCCAGGCAATCACTGTGTTTTTACTCACATGACGATAATCTAATGGGGGTATTTTCTGACACTGAGCAACATGAGTGGAGGTCGGAACCTCCTTGTACCTGAGGGACATTTCAAGGCCTATGCGGTCCCCTTCACAAATCTGTCTCAGTGTCTGAATTCTCCAGCAACCACACAAGATGTACTTTTATTTATTATTATTTTTATAATATTACTTTTAATAAAGAATTTTACTAAACTGCCAGGAGCAGAGTTTATGGCAAAGGCCAGATGAGAAACCATGGATACCAAACTGTAAGAGTAATGTTCAAACCAGTGCTCAGGAGCCAAAGTAGAGTACAGAAATGGCAGGTCAGGTACAAGGGCAGCATGAAGACTGGTGGAGTGAATGGGCTTTCTTACTCTCTGACTCCGGGGGAGGCTGGCACACCTCACCCCCCAGCCCTGCTGCCTGGGCTGGCCCAGGATGGGAGACCAGACTAGCGGAAGTGCAGAAGTCTCACCACTGGCTCAGGAAATTAGAAGACAAAAAGGAATCTTGCTCTGATGAGGTGTCCTAAATGACACCTGTGTTTCCATGCAGAGAAGACCTGGTCTAAATCCAGACACCAGTCATTTCCAGGGATTGATTCTAAAAGGGGCAAAAAGGAATGCAATCTTTTCATGTTAACCCACAAAAGTGAAAAAACGGATTTGGATCCACTGTGAGGAAACTGACCAAAACATCCTGAGCCCCGTAGCTGTTGTGACAGAATAACCCTCTTGGTATGTAAGTCTGCCCTTGGATTCCTCCTCTGGCTCCTGGCTGACGATGATTTGCTAAGCACTGCAGTAAGAGCTGGGTGACAGGAGAGCACCGAGTTATCAGGCAACTATATAACCTTGTGCCAGCCTCATGCCTGCTAAAGAGCTCTCGTTGAACTTGTCTCTTTGAAAGGAAAAAAAGGCATTATGAAACTGATATGTATACCCAGAACTCATATCAAAACTGACATATCAGATACACATTCAAACTACTATGCTGGGCTGTGGTAATAATTATTCTGACTGTCGGTATCATCGTGTTCACACTATTACCCAGAAAAATTGCACCTTGAGATTGTTGTGTTGATTCAGATTTGAATCTATTCATGTCTAGAGCATATAGAGATACTAAAATAATTTTAAAATCTTTCCTTAGTAGAAAATATAATATCAGACACATCTCTAAAGCAAAATTGAACTAAAATGTACTTTAATGACTCAGGAGAAAAGAACTGAGTTAAATCTGTGTTTTCTCACTAGTAAGGTTTTGAGAAATTTATTTGACTTATTTGCCTTCATATTTGTTACTGTTAATAACAACAACAATAGACAAAAGACAAAAGGTATAGTACAGGTTTCATTTCCTAAAAAACGTCTTAGAAAATACTGAAGCACATCCATGAGTGTTTAGCATAAAGATATGTTTATTCTATTATTTGTGTAATAAAAACAGGAAAAGGCCACCATTACAATATTGTTGGACAAAAAATTGGGGAAATAGTTTGAAATCTCACGTGGGAAAATTAAAATGTTAGACACAATAGGGACTGTAGACCATCTACTTAAGTGGTTCTCAAAGTGTGGTCCCTGACCAGCTGCAGTGGTACCATTTAGGAATTTACACATGGGAACCCCTCCTGCCTTACCTCAAACCCGGAGAAACTCGTGTGTAGTCCAGCAGCCAGTATTTAACAAGCACTTCTGGTGACTGTGATGTCCCTTTGAGAGACATTGATCTAATTCAAGTTCTTCACTTGACAGATGAGGAAACTATGGCTCAGAGAGAGTGTTACTTATTTGTTTTTTTTTCAAATTTTATGTATTTATTTATTTATAGAGAGAGGGGAAGGTAGGGAAATAAACGTTGATGTCTGAGAGAAACTTCCATGAGTTGCCTCTCACATGCTCACATGCTCCCAACTGCGGACCTGGCCTGAAACCCAGGCATGTGCTCTGAGTGGGAACTGAACTGGTGACCTTTCACAGGCCAGTTCACAGGACAGTGCTCAATCCACTGAGCCACAGCAGCCAGGGATAGTTATTCCTTTTATATCCATGCATTGAGTTTATGTCACAAAATAAGTAATACTTTTGTTTGACAAATTTCAGTGAGAAATTAGAGGGTCAACAGGTCTGCAGGGTGGAAGTAAAGGGTGGAACCACAATTTCGGGATCACGTGCTTCTCAAACACCGTGGTCTTGGATCGTTCTCAGACAGTCTGGTGGCCCTATGTGCTGTTACAACTTTTGGACACTAATGAAATTAATCTAAGGCATCTGTAACTCATGACTGTAGAATTATTAGAGTCTTCTGTACTCTCTAGAGTTGATTATATTTTTCTCATATTTTATGCCACTTATGCTCTTATTTTCCAAATAACATAAAATATCCTCCCTCCCAACCCCTGAAAGACTTGATCAGGAAGATTTTACAATGTTTACCGAAAAGATAGTAATTCTATTGATGATCACTTTTCAAAGTGTTTTCATGTTGCTCATTGAATTTTATTACAGTTACTTTTGAACACGTTAAAGCTATACTTCTAATTTGGGAACGAACGTCAAGATACAAATCCATCCATATTTTTCCAAATGTAAGGCATTTATGAAATAAGTCAATCACTAAACAAGCGTAAGATAAATATCGTTTAAAATAAAAGTATTTCTTAAATATACTTAAATATAAGATATAAGATCCTCACATTCTATGGTTCTAGAAAGCTCTTATGAAAATGTTCTATGGATACACACCTGCCTTTTTTCCCATTCAAAGAGAAGACCACTTAGAATCAGGAAAGCAGAAAAAATCTCATATAATTTTAGTTAATGTATGCAGAGAATAGTATGACATTTCAGAGTGAAATATAGCCATTAAGACTATAGTGCCTATCTAGAACTTGGTTTTCTCATTTGTGGACTGAGAATGGTACTAACAGCTGCCTCATGGAATTATCATGATAAATAAAAAGACACCACATATTGAGTCTAGTAATCCATTTCCCTACAAATGGCTCTGTTGTAATGTTGAGCAGTAAATATCTATTGAAGTTTAGCTACTAGATTTATATGCTCTTTTCTCTCATCAGAAATTATATAATCTTACGTGTGTGTTCCTCACATGTTTGAATTTGTGTGTGTGTGTATTTTCAGCAGCATCTTCTCTGAATTGGAGGAAGTTTTTATCCTGCAATTCTGCTTATACTTATTAATACTCTTGATATTCTCTTGGAATTTATAGATTATTAGCTTATTAGGGATTCATACCACAGAATTCTACTCAGATGTAAAAAAGAAGAAAATTTTACCCTTTGCAACAATATGAATGGACCTGGAGAAGATTATGCTAAGTGAAATAAGCCAGTCAGAGAAAGACAAATACCACATGATTTCACTCAGATGTGGAATCTAATGAACGAACTGAACTAACAAGCAAAACAGAGACAGACTCATAGATAGAGAGCAGATGGCAGTGGGTGGGTGTGTGGGGGGAGGTTAGGGGGTGGAGGGATTGAGCAAAAAAGAAAAGGACCCATGGACATGGACAACAGGGTATTGAAGGCTAGGGGGAGGGGTATAAAGGACTAAATGGTAATGGGAAATTGCAATAAAGATTATATATTTAAAGATAATAAAATGTGTGTCAACCTCTATCTGCAATTATAGAATGACAGTAATTTATGAGAGGATGTGATGAGTTTAGGCATTGCCTTAGCACATCAGAACGCATATCACCTTGTGAAGGGAGCTGCCAGAAAACCTTAACAGCTGTTTGAGTTATTTATTAAAAGTCCTTGAAAAGAAAGTGTTATGCGGTAAGCTATTTGAGTTTGATGCTCTGACGAGCCTGGCATCCCATACCATGTGGCTGTCAGATAATAGGATGGAAGAATCTAGGGTGTGTAGTCCAAATGGGCAATACATATTCTCCTGGTCAACTGATAAGTTCATATTTCTTTAAGAAAAGAAAGCCTCCCTAATTTAAATGCAGATGGTAATAATTCAGATGGAGTCTTTAGTATTCAACATGTACTTATTCTGAGAAAAAAATTGGATTCTGTTCATGGTCAAACCATTTATGTGAAAATAAAAACTGCATGTAAGTGAAAATAGGTATTTGGTTAAAATTAACACACGTCCATGTTTCTAAATATCTGAATAAGACATTACATTGACTGGTGACTGTGACTGGATTTTAAACTTTTCTTCAGAATGTTTGGAGGTTATGTACATTGCTCAGGTCTGGTCTTATTTTCATTACAATACATTGAGCCTGGGTTCTGGAGCTCACCTACCCAGTTTTGAGTCCCGGCTCGCACAGTTGTTCTCTACATAACCTCCGGAAATCATTCAAATTCTCTAACCCTATTTCCACATCTAGGAAATGGGAATAAGAAACCCTAACTTTTACTGAGTTTTAGAAGATGTAGTTGAAATAATTCATGTGCCATGTTTAGTAGATTCTTGGCAAAATGTTAACTATTACCAGTAACAGAACATTAACCATTATTATTTTTATTATTGAATAATTAAATATATTTGAAAAATGTTTAGTTAATACTAGTTAAGAAAAGAGGAACAAATAAGCTCCAGCGTGCCTCACATTGTTAATAAATTAAATTTGTTATACATATATACGAATTTATATATGACTTCTAATATTTAGAATATCAGATATCGCAAAATGATTCCAGAACTATAAAGTCTCTGGAAATATCCACCTCATATAATATAAAGTGGCCCTAAACATTTATTTACCTCATAAGTGTGCAATAAAATTTCACCAAATTTTATAAGCATTTTATGAAACTTTCTATTTTACATTTTTTAAAAATATTTTATTTATTTATTTTTATACAGAGGAGAAGGGAGAGAGAAAAAAGGAGAGAAGCATCAACGTATGGTTGCCCCTCACACACTCCCTACTGGGGACCTGGCCTGCAACCCAGGCATATGCCCTGACTGGGAATCGAACCTGTGACTCTTTACTTCACAGGCTGGCACTCAGTCTGCTGAGCCACACCACCAGGGCCATTTTCTAAATTTTTTTTTGTAAAGAAATTACCTTGTAAAAAAATTACAAATCACTATTACATGTTTGAAACTGCCAAAAATATTTTCCATTAAGAGGCACAATCACAATGACTATTATAAAGTTAAATTGGTGCACACTTATACAGAAGTACTTAGAATTCTGAAATAATAACATCTGTGGGGGGAAAAGTCATAGCTCTTCCTATATTACAGGTATAGAGTGACCCATAGGGAAATACATAGTGCTATTTCATGAATTTTTTACAAATCCAAAGATTATATTCAAATCACCCCCCAAACAACTTTGTAACAATAATAAACATATTCTCTGTTGATCCAGAAGGATAATCTCAAATTCCCATTTCTTGGCTAAGGAGAATTAACATAATTAAGATGAATATCCTTCTCCATCCCTGTACATTTCTCCATTGTAGACATGTCTAAAGTTTTATGAAAAATCATGAGACAGGCAACTGTTTCATTTTCCTTGAGGTTATGAAGGGTGGAGTGGAAAGGAGACTTGTAAGCAATCATCATTTATATTACTTCTTCTAAATAAGGAAGGAGCCGGAAGTGGGTTTCCTGGGCCTGTCCCAAAGTCTGTGCATCCTGGTCCAAGTCGAAGGTCCCCGAAGTTTGCTGCATAGTGAAATCACCTGGATTTAGGAGATGAAAAATCCCAACGTGCAGGGTGTACCCAGAGGAGCTCTTTCAAAATGCTGCAAATGAGATCAAGGCACCAGTTGGTACTTTTAAAAGGACCCCAGTGGATTTTTCTGTGTGTCCAGTTTAGGAGTCAGTTTGATTAAATGTGAGCTTGAAGACCTCAAGCCTTGATACTACTCTCTTATCTCATATATCACATCAGTTTGAGCACTTAAAACTTTTATATTAAAACAAACATATAGGCAAAATCACTTGGAGTTGGCTCATCTCTACATAGTTGGGTCTTCTATGAAACAATACTCAAGTCTGGTGGGAAATATACGAGAAAAGATACTAGTATCTGGCACGATTTCAAATTTTGTGAGCAACATGGTAAGGGCCGCTGGAGAAAGTGCGGGTGGGGTACCTGCAGTGGTGAAACTGACAAAATAATTAGAATATGCAGGTTTAGGTAGTCATATAAAGCATTCATTTATAGCTTATTAAGCAGTGGGAACTCTATTTCCCAATATAAACAAGAAAACTATTTTCCTAAATATATTGTTTATTTTTATTATTTATTTATTTATTTATTATTTAATTCTTGTTCAAGTTCAGTTTTCTTTCTTGTATTCCCAGCCCTGCCCCACCCAGTGCTCCCCACCTCCCTCCCATCTCCACCCCCCACCTTAATTATTGTCCATGTGTCCTTTATACTTGTTCATGTGAGTCCTTCCCCTTTTCCCCTGTGATTCTCTCCCTTCCCTCTGGACCCTGTCAGCACCTTCTGTATAAAACAACAAAACAAACAAGCAAGCAAAATGTAACTAAATATATTGTTTAAAATAAAATTATTTGTCGAATGATTCCCATCCGATAACGGTGTGAGAAAGTGTTAGTTATCAGAGGAGTCTGCACAATTGTGCTTCTCTTATTTCTAAGGACTAATTAGCAATTCACAAATGTCTCTCGATAGTGCCATAAACACTATTTGGGATAAAATAGAAATTTTGTTTTTCTGAAGATGATCTTAGATTGTCTAATACTACGCAGTTTGTTTGCTTTATGTGATTTTTTAAACTTAAAAAACAAGGCCCACTTTTATTTTTCATCTCTAAAATCTGTAAACTAAGTCAGTGTGGATTTCCCCCGAAAAATAGTTAAGACGCAAAAAGTTGTAAAAAATAAATTATTTCGAGCAAGTTTTAACTACTCCCCTCCCAGTGGAAGAAAGAAATCAGAAAACACGCAGTGTTAATAGCTTGGTAAATAGGGGGAAGTGTCTTCAAACACTTAGGAACTCACTGCTGGAATTCTAAAACGTGGAAGTCATGACAACACGTTTCAACCGTTTCAGAGTCCTTCGTAAAAGCAGGGAAAGTCCAACTCCTGAAGTTGAAAGACAACTTTCATGCTTTTCCCAATATTGTACATGTCGATTTTGCCCAGCATAGCATTCGTCTGCCTAGGACAGTCAAGTCAGTGACTGCCTGCTATCCAACTAGAGGTTTTCAGACTTCCACTGCAAAACATTCATAAAAAGAAGGGAGGGGCATAGATACTTTTTGTATTTGCATTTTATTGTTTATCTGAAGCTCTTTGCATACTTATTCAAACAGAGTCCTGTTTATATGCGGAACTCTGCATGAAGGCAAGATACTGGTTTTTCTACCGGTGAGGCAGCATGGAGTGCACACTGAGATGAAGTGGAGGAAGGTGGTGTTTTCTACAACTTTTATGATTCTGCTTACAGCCATTGAAAACAGAAAAGAAACGGGTTTTCTAAACCTATGCGGTTTTAGAAAGGCAGGCTATTGGGTTACTTTCATGAAAATTAACTCTCAATAGGTTGTGGGAGTGAAAGGAAAAGGAATTGGGGCAAAGTTGGAAATTCAGTTATAAAAACAATAATTAGATATTTCTCCTTCTTGGGCTTATGCTTCTTCACCAGTAAATATCATCAGTTTTGAAAGGTAATTAAACGATTGTCATACCCACACTACCTGTGGTATTGGATTGGATTATGCTTGTCAGCACTAGGCTATCATTTGTACTCAGAGGCACTTCATTCAACGAGCTTATTTCAGGCCTGCGTGCATATTTCATCAGTATACACACATCTGCTTCAACACCTAATTGGTTTTTATCTATTTAGCCTTGACTTTTATTTTTATTTTTCTATTTAGATTTTGTACGTTGGTGAGATCATCTGAGTTTTAGAAAATACTGTTAACTCTGAGCAATTCAAATAGTTTCTATACATCTTTAAAGCCCTGGTATCCTGATTATACCATGGGTTTAGAGATTGTTGGTAGAGTATGGATGTTTCATTTCTGCTTCCCTAGAGAAAGACTTCTGCTCAACATAACAAAAATTAGATGTGTACTAATGAAGGACTTTGGCTGTGTCACACCCTGGCTGCTCTGCACTAGGGAAGCAATTTTGCATGGAGATAGACCGAAAAAATTTGCTCCCTCAGCTTTCTTGGGAACAGTAACCAGCCAGGGTGTTCATGTACACTGTGGAGATTACAGCCAACACCATACCTGTCCAAGAGGCCATCATTTCCATCTCTGGGATGGACACTGGTAAAAGGAGGAAAAGGCATATTTGCTACTTCAGCATGTACTATTTCTTTGTGCAGTCAAGGGGATAAAAGAAACATTGTGTAATTTTAGCGGACAGTATGCTACATTCTCCCTCTCATCTTTTTTTTTTTTTCCCTCAAAAGCAGCACTTTGAAGTAGGCATTTTAGCCTTGCTTGGCTGGTGATGAAAGAGGCTGAAAAAGTTTGAGGGGTTTTCTGAGCATCACAATTAGCAAGAGGCCATGTCTGCTCTATAAGCAAAATGTGTCTTACTCCGAGAGATCTGTGCAATTGTCTCTTCTGCAACTGATTAGGAAGGGATTTACAAAATCCACAGTTCACATTTGTAGCCTAAGGCAGTGTCTGAGCAGGTTTTCTTTCATTCTTTCTGGAGTCAACACTTTGCTCCGGAAATCCACATGTTTAGTTATAGACCTTTCTTTTAAAAGTTTTCTGAAGCTATATTCTGGGTTCTCCATACAGTTTATCAGTAACTCTTCTGTAATCTCGGGGCTCTGAGGTCTAGCAGCATCTGATATGTAAGTTACTCTGCAGCAGAATCTTTCTGGTTGTTTAAAAGGACGTGTATCATCCTTTAATGAGTTTCTGCCTCTTAACTTACAAATATTGAGGGGTCTTTAGACAGAGCTTGATAATTAAAATAATAGCAGCCGGGAACATTTCTAAGCTATTTAGACATATTTATTTAATTCCAAGAGCAATTTATACAACAGGTACTATTTATCATTCCCATTTACCAAAGAAGAAAATGGGGCAAAAAAATGCAGTTATGTAACTAGCCCAAGTCCACATCACTAGTAATTGATAGAACTGGGACTTGAAAGCAAAACCAAAGAATTTCCTATCTTGCTGAGATACAAACACTGCTAACCTCTTCCTCCAGCGACGCTCAAGTATTTGTGGATGTCTACCTTGCCAAAACTTGTTATAATGTGAGAACACAAGAGAATTTTCGTATCTTGGAATCTTACAAAGATAACAATTTTATACATCTACTTCTGAAATGAAAACAAGGACTAGTCTCCACCTTTTGCCATCAGATTTTAAAAAGTTAAATTGAGGATTCTGCAAACATGATAACCAAAGATGTGAGTTTTGGGAAACAGAATTGCAGGAGATTTAGAAAACAGCAAAATGCAAATCAAAACATGTGATATATTATCAAAAATTATATCAATACACATGACAATATTTATAATGTTATAGTCCAAGGTGGAGAAAGTACCAAGCAAGTCCAAGTTTATTTCAATGGCTCTTTGAATTGTGTTTCTTTAGTCTGAATAGCTTTTATGTATTTTTATGTATTAATTTATTCAGTCATTATTTTGAAGTGGTTAGCTTTAAAGCATTGCTATTTATACATATGCACAGATTTCTACCTGTCTGAAATATATTAAAATAAAAAAGTAATGCAGTCTATTTTATTTTCAATAGAGTGAGCTACTTGAAAATCCAAAAAGTCACAAACAAAAAAAAATCTCAAATATGCCTGTCATCTTCTTACCTGATTTTCAAATCATCTAAAGCCTGGTGAGAAGGGTCAGGAAAGGCCCACTATGGTGAGTCGGACATGAATATTTACCTCTATGTTATAAACCTCTAAAATTATACAGAGCCTAAAAGCAATGCCAACCCAACCTTAGTCACGTTGTTTCAATTCTACTTGTTCTGCTCTGTTCCTGTGGCTGATATATCAAGATGAGCAAACCCTTGATAATATCATCACCCAGCACCCTCACACAGTGCTAAACCAGCAAGCATGATTACATGCATACAAAGAGGATTAAAATAAAGAAATTAAAATTTATTTACTGTACCATGGAACACTACCAAACAAACAATTTACTCATGCAGAGGTTACAATTGTTCAATTCAGGCGGCTTACACCTGTGCTGGATACCACCCACCTCCTGTAACCTAGGGGCCGACAGGCAGACTTCATGATGGCCAAGAAACTCCAGGCGGGCTGTAAGAGCAGATAAATGGTATGTAGTTTGGAGAGTAGGGGATGCGATTTAGAGTTTATGGGATTAATAGACCTTGCAGGTTACATGCTGCAGGACCCCAGGAAGATTTAAAAGCTAAGAAGAAAAACCTTGAATTTGAACCTGTGCTTGACTGGAAGCCACTGAACTGAAAGCAAAGCAAGTGAATTCTTATACTAGGCAATGTACAACTCACAAAGCTTGAAAAGTCACAGTGGAGTTAAAAAATACCAACCAGATCAAAGGAAAATATACCACAGTCATTAATAAATTTTAAAATATTAATATACTTTTCTAAAATATATATTTGGATTTATCAAGCTAAATCAAAGTTGCCAGGAAACATTTGGTGAGAAGATAGAAAATTCAATGAAAAGAAATGAAATCATCATAATGTTATTTTAAATTTATTCCATATTATTTAAAGCTCAGTTGTCTGTTAATTTTATCTGTTCTTCATTAAATTACTATTAAAAAATGTACGGTTGATATGCCCAATCCAATGGATAAAAACCTGAGTTTCAAAGAGTTAAATTATTCTGCCAATGTTAAGGAATCACTAAATGATGGAACCAGGACTAATACCTCCACATCTTAAAGCTTCTAACTTTTCCTTCCACCCTGTCTATTTTTATCCTCTCTTAATTGTGGAGATTCTGCTTTGATGTTAAATTTATATAGCAACATACAATGGCAGTTAAAACTTACCAGTAAAAATTGAAATATCACCAAGTAAGTGAAAGTCTGTATTTCAGTTGCATTTGAAATGTATTTATTTAACCTCAATAGTAGCTATATAGTTCCTCTTTCAGTGAAAATTATTGATTATGTACCTACTATGTGAAAGGCATTTTTTCTCTAGCCTCTCCGCAATGTCTGTTGAATATACGGAAAGAAAGATCCATTGCAATAACTTCATGGCTGTAGTTTATGCACAGAGAAACTTAGCACTGGAAAATTAAATCTTTATAAAAGGAAAGTAAGAAACATGACATATTCTCACTTTTAAAAAATGGCAAAGATGCAATTAAATGCATGTCTCTAGCAGCAGATTTTGGTTCTTATAATTACCTTGAATGTATGAAAGCAGCACAGGCAAAACCTCTTCCACCCTATCCCCAAACACACTGCCCAGACAGGCCACAGGGTCTGCGGCTGCTCTGGGAGCAGAGAGCAGAGGTACAGGAAGAGTTATGAAAGCATGTGTTTGGCCTATTTAAGTCAGCTTATGTACATAAATAAACGACAAAGCGTGAAGGTATACATTAAAAAATACGAATGTCAAGGAATGTGCTAATTCCAGAGTGTGATATTGCCTGGTGTTAAGACCATGCAGATCTCTTGCTAAAGCAAAGAAGTAGCTATAAAGTGAGGGAAATGCATAAAGTGGTTAGCTTGATTATTTGGAAAGATACGTGAGAAGAAATACACAGATATAGGGAAGCAGCTGTATTTGAAATAGTCAGAATAGTATTTGGAACAATGAAGTTATGATTACGTATTTGTTTTCCAATCAAAAAGGTGTGTGAGCAGTTAATCTAATATAAGCATGCTGTTTTTATACTCTCAGAAATTAAGATGTGCCCCTCACATCTTATTTGCTCATACAGGGTGTGTGGATCACTGTAGTCTTGAGACTTCAAATGGGCTTGTGCATACCTCTCAGGCCAGTGAAAATGGGGCCAGGTGAGGGATGGCGCAATACGACATCTGGGAAACCTCTGTGACATTGAAAAGAGACATACGTCATTCAGTGGAACGAGAGCCCTTAATCGAGGACTCGGCTCTGGAGAATGGTCTTCATGCAGTAGGTTAAGACTTCCCACCAGAGTATCTAAGTGCCTGGCTCCAGAATCACGTGATTTCAATCACTCAACACACTCCTGTTCAGAATCTGCAAGCTGGTAGGAGCTGTCCCAGGCTTTGAAATAGAAATGTGAGTAGAACAAAACCTTCTACTTCCTATTGGACACATAATTGACAGATAAACAATGTAAAATATTATATAATGTAACGGGGTAATAAAAAATTAGAGGTTTTTTTGACATTTTGAAAAGATGATAGAATAAAACCATGCAGAAATCTCCCCACAGCTTCAACAATAGTAATGAAAGGTAAAATTGAGAACATATATTTAGATGAGATAAACATGTCGATATAATTTTCCATAATTAAGGATGCATTGTTTATTAACAAAATAATTTGCTCTGTCTTTTATTTTCCAGAGGCATATTCAAGTCATTGAAGGAGATGCATACAAAGTAAAAAATGACATTGTAGTATTAATTATAAATTGAATGAGGATTGTGTGCTTTCCTCAAATTTATCTTTCTTTTGTCCAGCATTTGTTTTAAAGGTAATCACATATTTTGGCTTTGAGGTGTATAGGAATAGAAGCCATTCCCAGCCTTTAGACCTGTGTTGGGCTCAGTAAATTCTAGGAGACATTAAATAAATTCAGTTGTTCCCCTCACAGAACTTATAATGACATGGGCGTGTGAGAGAACTTTGTGTGTCAAATATACAAGGAGCTGAGTCCAGCACAAGGGGTAATGGCCCAGATCACGCAGGCAGGGCCCCAGTGGTCAATGTTATGTTACATAATTGAATGAGACTCTCCATCAGTGAAGGGGCCATTACTTAGTCTTTCAAACTGCGGAAAAACATGATCAGATACGTGTTAGAGAATTGACTCTGAAAGTCATGGTTCAAAAGGATTATGGGAAGAGAAACATATTAGATAGAGAGTATGGCATCAGTTTGGGTGAGAGGGGACAATGGAAGACATTAGGGCGGCGATTGGGAGAGGGTTCGCAGATTATAGAGATCCTGAAGAACCAAGGTCATCAGCTGGTTGTGGAGAGCGACTGTTTATGGCCAGAATAAAGTTTGATGGTTTAGGGTACTGGTTTGAGAGATATGATTAATAATGATTTAAAAAACCGAGGAAAGGATAAGAATGAGATTTGGGGCAAAAACATATAACCTGTATAGAAAAACTCAGCTGTAAGAATTCGTAACAGTGTGTTCATGTGTTTGATAAATAGAACAATATGTAGAGAAAAACATTTCCCTAAGAAACTGTGAGAGCTAACATGTACTGAGCATTTTGTGTTGTTAAAAGTACTTTCCAAGTATCAACTGATAAATTAAACAGCTCTTGAAGTTGGCTACTGTTTATGCCCATCTTACAGGTAAGAAAGAGGAAAGCCAAAGAGAAATGAAATCATTTTCTGGCTTCAAACTCTGCAGTCAACCAAGACACTATGCTGCACCTTCATGATGTGAACATGGAGCAGATTTATAGGCAGGCCTGCAAAAATAGGCTTTATTATATATATATATATATATTTAAAGACTTTATTTATTTATTTATTTATACACAGAGGGAAAGGGAGGGAGAAAGAAAGAGAGAGAAATATCAATGTGTGTTTGTCTCCAGCACATCCCCCACTGGGGACCTGGCCTGCAACCCAGGCATGCGCCCTACACAGGGACTCCAACTTGAGACCCTTTGGTTCCAGAGCCAGGTTCAATCTACTGAGCCACACCAGCCAGGGGCTTTATTCTATTTCTAATTAGCTACAAAATCACTGATGCTCTCTTGAGGCTGAGAGTTGGAATGAGAGACATTTCCTTATAGGAAAGGAAACATATTATTTTCCATTGTCTAGGACTAATTTAAAAATAAATTGTCAGAATCACAACTCATGTATTTCTGCAGAGTACTGCTCCTCTAAAAAAATTCTCACCATGTATTTTCTTCATCAAAGAAGATATTGGTAAATAGCCCTTCATTGTTTCTCTCATCAAGCCCAATTCCTTCGACTTGATCTTAAATTCTTCTTTCATCTTGTTCTGTTATTAGTAACCAGTGATACCTCTTCCGTTTAACCTCTGGAAAATACTGCTATTTGAAGTGTCTGGGTTTTGTTTACTAATCAGCTCCTCCCCTTCCCTTTCTCACACAGGTCTACATCTCTGAGCTCCTTCGCTCAGTCCCCTGGGGCCCTCCTACCGCCCCAGGCCTATCACAGAAGCATCCATCCGTGCTTTGAAATTACTTTGCTTCCTCAAAACCTGTTTTGCTACCACCTTCACAGCACCCCATTCATCGTTCAGAGCACCTGATTCTCTCTACTTTTCAAGACAAAAAGCAATTTGAATTAATTTGCACTTCAAGGATTCTAAAATATTTATAGAGGTTCTACTGAGTGCCTAAAACTGTTAAGTCCCAAAGGACACAATGCAAAGATTTCCACTTGGCTTCTGCCCTCCAAGAGCACTTGATCTACTGGGACACGCACACACAGATCATCAGACCCAGCACAGGAAGATAATCACAGCACCAGTAGCATAAACAAAGCACAGGAAGGAAGGCTTTGTGGCACTTGGATGTCAGTGAAGACTTGGAAGAAAGAACTTTTGAGTTGTGTCTTTAAAATGTATTTATTTATTTTTAGGGAGAAGGGGAAGGAGAAAGAGAGGGAGAGAAAAACATCGATCAGCTGTCTCTGGCTCACCGGAGCTGGGGACCGGCCTGCAACCCAGGCATGTGGCCTGACCAGGAATTGAACCAGTGATCCTTCAGCTTGTAGGACAACGCCCAACCCATAGAACTACACCAGTTAGGGTTTGAGTCGTGTTGTGAGGAGAGAAACTTCTTCCATTTAGGAAAGTGAGAGAGGATGTGAGGATGGAGAGGAAGGTATGAAAGCATAAAAGTGCGTGTTCGATTGCTCTGATCCAGAAATGCAGTAATCATTTCATACTTCAGGTACAGTTGCCAGACCTTGGTTCCTTACACTTCATTTCCATCCGTCACTTTTCTGGTTGGAATTGCTAATAGCTTGTCTTTGCCTCTGCCTTTAAACTCAGCTTCTCCTACCTGACTCTACAGATTTCCTGTAATTCATCTATACTTTTTATATACACTTCTATATAAAATGTTATTTGTTCTTTTCCAAAAAATGAGAGTTAATATCATTCATTGTTTGCTGGCTTTGTTTCGTAAGTAGATCAGAAGAGGTTAGATTCCTTGCTGTCCTGCTAGCCCCACCCGCACTTAACCTATCAGGTAGCCCTTTACGATGAGTGCAACCATTGAGATAACAGCAGCAGCCCATGCTTCAACTCCTGTCTGTTTCTCAGGTAAAGCTGAGCAGGACTGTTTGGTGCATCAGGTTCCTGTTGTGTGTGTGAAGTTGGGTTCTGGAGCTTGGGGTGCAACCTCATGAAAACATGGAATAACAACGAGGCATGGCCAATAGATCTCCTGCCCAGTCGGTCCCCCAAAACACTTGCGCTGGTGTCAGAGCTGGAGAAAAGCCTTGGTCTCTTTTGCCTGGAAAGAATTCGTGTTAGCCTCACATTTGGTCCAGTTTTCAGTGTTAATAGCGCATGTCTCTGACAGATTGATAGAGGCATGTCATATTAAACTTAGGACTTTCTTCTATAATTTAGATTGTATCTGTCCCATCAGTGTAGTACAAAACCCTCTTGGTTTGCCTCATTTCTACTAATTGCAAAATATTTTTAAAAGCAAGTGGTTGATATGAACACTAACTAGTTCTGCACATGTAGTTTAATTTTTTTCTATTTGTTTTTCTGGAGTTTGTTTTGCAGTCATTTGCTTTATTTTGTTTTGGCTACACAGTGGAATGAGGAGACTTGAATAGTATATATGTTTGTCCTTTACTGCACTAGAACCAACACTACTTAAACCAAATGAGCCTGCTTCTTCCTATGGGTCTTTCTTTAATTAAGATCTGATTAACAACACATTTAAAAATATATTGTGCATTCTTACAGTTATATATGCCAAATCTACAAACATGCTTAATTAAAGGCGGTGAATTTCAAAAGCGAAACATCATTAATTTTCAGCAGTAGTAACCTGGGATATTTAAAATAATGACATTCATGTGGTTTTATCTGATTGAGCTTAATTTGCTATTCATGGAGGTTTAGAACAGGCCACACCTCACTGGTTAGTGTCCCCAGATCATCAAATGCTGGCAATTTAGGAATTCCTACCACTGTTAATACACTTAAAGTGCCCCCACAAGCCTACAGAACACCAGAGCTACTTATTGCTCTGTACCAAACTCCGTGCAATAGTCCTAATAAAATCAATTATTTACATTTATTTTAACCTCAAGGTCAATCAGAAGAGGTTTTTTATTGATTAACGGTAGATTTAATTATGTTCAATCACTGGACTTGAAAACACACCCCCTTACAGGACTTAAATCTAATGAGGCTCACAGAAGCACTCCTGTTGAATTATTTTATTCTCCTGTTCGCTTCTTCAGGCTATGTGGAAACGCATTAGGCAGAACTGAGACAGCAGCCTGGGCAGGGCCACTGAAGGGAGCTAGGCAGAGCCGAGAGGTTGTGCTTTCTCTCTGAGCAGCTTGAAAGTTTGCCAGTCACCATGCACTGTCTTTCATCGTCTGTAAGAAATTTGATCACTTCTTTCTTTATGTGTCTTGCTTTCAGAAACTTTCCTCAAATTTTATATTGAGTATTCATTGCAGCTAACCATATAAAGCAAAGGGTAAAGCAGGAGATAGGAGTCCTTCAACAAAAGACTTTTACTGATGATCACTGTAAGTATTCAATCTAATTTTTACTTAGTGATAGAACTTATACCCCTAATATATAAAGGCAATAGTATAAAGCCATTATACCCCTAATAATGGCTTTATAATTTTGGAAGAAAAAGAATAGTGGTAGAATAGTGTTTTTTGTGTCACTTGTAAATCCAGTACAAAGGAGATCATTTGAGTGCCCTTTGGTGTTTCAACTTCATGAACTTCACAAAGGCATTACTTGTTGAATGTTCAGGAATAGCCAAGACTTCAAGATTACCTTTGAATTTCAGTTCGGCTTAGCCGAAACCTCGGATCACCAATGTGACAACTGGTGGGAGTACCTCATCTGGAGTGTTGCCTGGTCTCTTTTTAAAAAAATATTTATTTATTTATCTTTAGAGAGGAAGAGAAAGAGAGAGGGAGAGAAATATCAATGTATGGTTGCCTCTCGTGCTTCCCTTGCTGGGAACTGGCCTGCAACCCAGGCATGTGCCCTGACTGGGAATCGAACCGCGATTGTGTGGTTCACAGGCCCGTGCTCAATCCACTGAGCTACACCAGCCAGGGCGCCTGGTCTCATTTTTTGAAGTATGTTTGGATATTCATTAAGAGCTTGTAGAGCTTAAGATGATGGTGCTGTAGAAAAAGGAGTGTATGGTTTTCTTCATTCAGGTGCAATTTGAAATGACCTTTCAGTCAATGTCAGTGAAACACCCTATCAGACCATCAACTAGCTCACTTTGCCATTTGCTTCGTTCCCTATATTTGCATCCTGCAGACTCTTAAATGTGAACTTTCAAAGTTATATATATGTATATACACACACATGCACACACACATGCATATCCACTTTATCAAATGGATAAAATGTTTGTCAGGGTCCAATGATGAAATATTACCTTCCCCATGGAAATATTCTTGTTAGTTCAAATGTAGCTATAGTTTCAAAGGGAACAAAAAGGTTTTAATGAAAGTGTCAGACAGTATGGCCCTTTAAAGGCCTTTTCTTAACCTGTTATTCTTTAATAATTAGAGTGGAATAAAATCAGAGGGCAAGAGGATGAGGGGAAGCAAAGGGTATTAATTCTCTTCATAGTCAGATGGGACCATGGAAATATTTCAATAAACTTTTACTCTGAATATCTCCCTTCATGATATTGTGTCAGAAAATAAAGAATAAGTCAGGGGCATAAATGAATCCGCCAATGACTGGAGACAGGGTTTTCTTTACATTGTCTAATAGACTCGTTTATTATTTTAAGCTGGTAAAAAGAGACTTATGATTTGTGTTGAAGAAAGAGTTATTTGTGCTTGATACATTGAAGACACTCTTCAAAAGCAGTTGGTCCTTATAAAAGGATGACCCCTGTAATAATTCTTAGGCAAGGAGGGATAAATTCAACCAACAAAAAGCACATCTCGCCCCAATTTCCCCATGATTTCTCCACATATAAGCAAAAAAAATACACATCAGTAATTTATTTGAACATGCACATCTGTGAGTAGCACAGTTCTAAGCTACTCAGGAAACAAAAGGGAGAATATCAGCATTACCTAAATAAAAAAAGAGAGGTGAATTACACCATTTTAATTGTCTTAAAATCACGGATAAGAGGAGCAATTAAAATATAGTCCTAAATAGCACTAGCTAATGTAGATTACATAAGTGTACAATATGGTTCAACTAATAGCGCTCTGACAAGCATAAACCACCAGTCCTAGTAAACGAGGCCCAGGTCAATTGCTGAGAAAACATTCGATCCAGATGTCATAAACATCACCTTTATTTCAGTACTGAATGCAAAAGACAAGTCAAGTGTGAAGACAGTGTTCTAAAAAAGGTGGCTCTATTAAAGCTAAGAGGCCATTTTTTTGCATTTTTATAATTTTTGAATTCTACTCTTGACACTTGCTTTCTCTACTTTTCCTCCCCTGAGCACTAATTTATCAAAAGAAAAAGATTTCAAGGTGCAAGTTATACATTCTTATTGTTATAACCATTTCATCTCTTTCTGGAAGAGAGTATTACAATCAGCGTTACAATGTTACTCCTTTTTTTCTCTGAATATCTGTTTCACACATGTTTCAAATTATAATGTCGATTGGGAAATGAAACTTACAAATGAGAGAGTGATGTCATCATACACTTCCTATTGTGCTGTGTGTCTTTCCCATCCCTTCTCCCCTTTCCCTGTAAAGAGCTGTAAAAAATTTAAGGCAGATGAGGTATATTGCTGAAGAAAAGTTATTTTTGAAAAAAAAATCAAAAAACCTTTTTATTCTGCCCTTCTACTCAAGAAAGACTACTCAGCTATAAATCTAGTGCTAGAAAAAAGCAGGAAAGACACCGTTTGCATGTACCACACCATGTCTTCTATTTCTAGAATGGCTTTTTGTTAATTTAATTTTAATAGAAAAAATAAGCACCTTAAGCTATGAACAAGAAAAGAACCTCATTAGTCGTGAGTCTAGAACCCAAACGGAATTGAGAACGCTCACCCGGACTCTTCCACTCATTCTCACAAAGGCCAACACTACTGATTAGAATTGTAAAGTGCTGTACTTAGTATAAACACTTGTATACACTGCGGACACTGAAAAATAACCCTCAAGCACATTGTGTTATAGTTCCAAAAATATATTTACAGTCTATTACAAAGATTACAAATGGAAGTATCTAGGTGACTGTATTACGCTAATTAAAATTATTTTACAGATTATTTTTCCTTAGGGACAAAAAACATTTTAGTGAAATTAGAATGATCTTTCTAGTCAATCGAAAATAAATAAAAATATCAAATAACACTGTACAGTGATTTAAAAGAAAAAAGGGGAGGGGAGGGGTTCGGGAAGCAATCCATTTGAGTTTTTCTATAGCCATCTTTGGTCCTAAATGTGGGAAAACACATTATGTAGCACTGAAAATACCTGTTCTTTTGTGATGCTCTGCAAGTAAAATAGAAAAATATAGTGCATTTTCAAAGTATTCAGAGCCCACTACAGAGGAATGTGTGTACAAAACAAGACAGTATAAATAAAATTTACAAGTTTTACAAAGAAACATTTACAGATTTTGTTTCTGTTATCTGTTTGTTTGTGGATGCCCACATTATCAAACAAGACCAATTATGACCGATCCCTGGGATCTTTCTCTATTAAAATCATTATAAACAGCCCAATTCTCTTTGGAAATACAACAGTTCAATTCTGGGGTAGTTCATGATTTTCATAACTTTTGAAAGCGGTACTCACAATATGTATACATTCCTGAAATAGCTATAAAGACATTTAATTATTGCTCGTGAAATTCTAACATGTAACCAAATAATATGGAATAATAAATAAAGCTGGAAGAAAGTCAGATTCTTCACCTCTTTCGGCCATGGTAAAAAGGGTTCTTTCACTTAAGTTTCTCAGTGTTCACAAATAAAATAATTTTTTTCCTGTAGCTGCATTGGTGCTATCCTGTGCAGCAAATTTGTTTTGAAAGGTGAAAATTGTGAACTGCCCCTTATATCATGCTTCCGAGTTCTAATATAAAACTTAATTCTTTCCACTTCTGTCTGGACTGCATTAAACAGAACACGATATAAAATATATGCCAACTATTCACCCTAAATTTCCTAATGTCAAAATATTGAAAAAAAAATCTCGATGTGCTCACACTAAATTTTAGATAACACTGGATGGTTCTTGCTTCCAGAGATTCGCCTCCACCAACGTTCTTTAGATGAAGTGCCTCATAGTTTTTGTGGTCACAAACCTACAATTTGAGTTTTTTTTTTTTAGTAAATTCTGTCTAGTAAAATCACTTTATAAACAATCACTTAAAAGTGCCTTATAGTATTTATGGATCATTATTGCTTTTTTCATTAAAAAGATAGTGTTGTCTGCTCTTTACAAAAAAAATTCTTTTTAAAAAATATCAGAGCTCCTGGCAACTTGCATTTTCTTGACTACCTGACAATTAGCAAACAATATCGAAACAGCACTGATTAAACAAAATAAAGTGGCACAAGAAAGGATACCAATGTTCTGACAGAGATATCTTCAACCATGCTATTTTTTCTTTTTTTTAAATTTGAGATTCTTTCAAAAGTACCCAGTGTAGTAATGTGTCATAGAGCAACACTAAAAAGGTCCAAAGTTATAAACGCCTTTCTAAAACAAAGTCCTTATGAAGAATAAACACAAATGATTTTAAAAAGGAATAGTCTGAAATCACATATTTGAGGAAAATATTTCATTGATTTTAACAATAAGATCATGATTTTATTTGACAAATATATTCTTTCTTAAATTCTTTATGTACATTTTAAAAAGTCTATAAGATAAAAAGGAGGTTAGAGAGCTCAAGGTGTTTGGATGTTTTTCAGGTAGTACTTTGTTTATTGTCACTGCTGTTTTCCTGGCCACCAGTGGTGGATCCTAAATTCCCTTTTTATGTGTTCCGGTGGCACTTAGGAGTTCAAGTCTGTAGGTGCTTCATCCATCTTCTCTTCACTCTCAAAAGGACCCAGGACTCAGCTGTCTTGTAGCAGCATCCTATGCACACATCAAAGGCCAGCAACTGTTCTCTCTGGTCCACAGCCTCTCTTGAGAGGGAGAAGCGCCCATCACACCTGGATGCCGGTCCCATGTAAGTGAAGCATTTGTGCTCTCATAGTCTGAATGCTGCTCATGATTTTCTTCTGATGGCCAACCAGTGTGATCCCTAAACTCATCACATCACTGAAAAAGACAGATGCATTTTTTATTAGTTAGCTTACCAAGAATTTATTCGGTAGCAGACCGTCGTCAACTCCTTAGTTGAATAATCTGTGTATCTTATGGGAACAGATCCCATGTTGGTGTTCGTGGGTATGTATGTGGTCACTTGGCTGCGGTAGGTCAGGTCAGTGACCTGCATCGCCTTCTCCTTTGTGAAAACCTCACTGCTCAGGCTCTCAGTTTGCCAATAAGATATTTTAAAAGTGATTTGAAATTTTACGTAGGAAATTATCAAAGTGTTAAAATTAGTATTAACTGAAGATAACATTAGGAAATGTTAGTTGAAACATTGTGATCTTGAACCTAAGTGAAATTTAAAACATTTTGTTATTCAAATATGTGTATGGTATGGACAGAAACAGTTCTGGCTTCTAGTAGAACGAGAATTTTCACTGATTGTACAAATTTTGATAGAGTTTAATTATATGGTAGTTCTGAGCATATTACTGGTCACATAACTACTTTCAGTTCAGTTCGATCATTTTTTAAAAAAGTACAATACCCATTACCCACGTTTAATAGCTTAAATCTGACATAAGCTAGGTGGATCTCTGCTTGTACTTTTTCCCGAGAACCAGAAAGACTGAGCCTAGGCATTCAAGCAGCTAAGATACAGCAACAGGACAGTGCAGCAGTACTTTGCAGCAGTATCTAATAAGACTCTGAGAGGCAAGGTCTTTACGGGGAGTTACCCTCCTTTGGAAAGATAAGGATCATTGTACCAGCTCTGCCCACGTGGTGCCTAACAGAAAGCTAGACAAGATAGCACGCACATTGTTAAATTCATGTACATGACATTTCCTGACACCAGGAAGGATTGCTGGCCTTCATTTCATCTGAAAATTGAAATCCTTCTCACAGTAGCAGGTAAAAAGGACCCCACTAATGGAAACTTGATAATTGTTTCTCATTTTCAAACACATTGACTGAGGGAATCGGCATCACCCATAAGAGTTATGGAGTAGCCAAAAAAGGCAAGGTTGGGATATATTAAATTGCTTTCCTAAGGCCACATAATCGGTGATGGAGCCAAAGCAGAAAATTAGTTTTTACTTCCAGATCACAGCAATTTCTAACTTGTTTTATCAGGTGACTCTTAAGGTTAAAAATTTTTTGACTCAATCAACACTTTCCAATAGGTAAGTTAAACTAAACTGTTACAATAGTTACAGTGAATTAAATGGTTCCCCTTGACCTCTTCAGAAAATAATCATATTGAATGTCCTAATGCATTCTGGTGTTGGGTTTGAAACTTTGAGATTGTAACGTCTGATAAAAACCCGGTGAAAGAAATCCTCCTTTGCAGTGAAGAAAGAGTAGGAACATAACGCTACCGTGGTTAATGAAAAAAGAAAGTCTCACTGAATGGTGTTTACCACACTGGCTGCAGAGACAAATTAGCTACCACTTAACTGAGTCAGTTTGGGGAAAATACTTAAGTTCTCTGAGCCTTAGCCTTGTGGGCGAAACTACTGAGTTAACAAAACTGTTGCTGTGAGGCTTAAAAAAGATATTAAACGTTAAAAGGTCATTTAGCATAATTCCTGGCACGTAGAAGGCATTTATTAAAGAGATACTTTTCTCCATGGTTCATACCTCTTTCATATATCTTGAATGTACAAAGCTTGGGTTGTACCTAATACATTCTTAAATATAATTTTTAAAGTTTAAGCTTACTCAATAGTCATTCTGGCAACTGATTCAAGGGTGTTGTAGCCAGCTGCTGTGAAGTTGTCTTTATATCTTTCCATCTTAATAGCTTGTAGCCATTCTCCGACTGAACAAAATGTAGTGAAGTCAGGGGTGTTTTGATCCAGAAGAGGGCTTATTGGCCTAGATAAAAATAAAACCAAAAAAAATTTTCATGAACTACTAAGTGAAAAGATCTTGTACCATACAAAAATAAGGGTATAAGGAATAAAATTACATACTTTAATTAATGTTATTATAATACTTATAAACATAAAATATAAAAATGAATAGATATGCTAATAAAATCTCATACATAAAGCTTATCCAATAATTATGGACTCCAAAATTTATATTTTATCTATATATGATGACCACCAGATTGCATTTTTACGCATTTTTAAAATATAGCCAACAGTATTTGTAATGAGTCCATGTTTGTTCGTTTGCTTTTCCAAACGTAGCTGGGAGTAAAAAAAGCACATTTGGCTGTGGACTGACTCATTCAGAAAAGGAGGCTGCTGTTAAGATGTTCTGCGTCCACTGCACCGATGGTAGCCTTTCGAGCACCTCGTGGCTCACACACTTTCACAAGGCCTAACGGACAACCAGTGCAGACCAGAGAACAGGCTCACCTGGCCCTGAGGCTGAATAGTTACTACTATGCATTATAATGGAGGAGGCCAAGTGTTTCAGACTTGTTTAAAGCTGGTATACTTCTTTAACCATGTACTGAATTACCTTTATAAATGTTAATTTGAGAGAATCATTTTACTAACTACAAGCAAATAATAAAATTGATACTACGTAGCAAACCAGGGCGACAGTGATAAAAAGTCACATAATAATAATCGCAAAATAGTAATTTGAAAATGTGAAATGCCACCTAATTACAAAATTCCAATTTAAAGAGTTTTCTAAATGACAGCCAATGATATCTATTGTAACTTTTAAGGGAAAAAAAGCAATAATAGTGAATAGATCTCTTTAAACACTAATTCAGTTAGGGATCTGAAAAAGTAAAATCTGCCAACACAGTGTATTTAATATGGATTTATAATTTAACACAGATGCCAACTTGCCAAGGTGGTGGGACTGAGGAGAAAAATGATTCCCATGAACATCTTACTTTCTCCAGCTTCCCACCTTTAGCTTTTTCTTACCTACTGCAGGTTCCCAAGGGTGTTTTCAGACTATTCGGGTTTCGAATCATTTTGTCTAGAATCCCGACTATCTGTTCAAACTTCGGCCGTTCGGAGCGCTCCTTCTGCCAGCAGTCCAGCATCAGCTGGTGGAGACCGGCGGGGCAGTCCATGGGTGCAGGCAAGCGGTAGCCTTCTTCTATCGCTTTTATAACCTAATAGCCGACAGGACATTAAAGATATTACCGAATGAGATGCAGGTATAAGAAGTAAATTGCCTAGTAGGCAAAGCGATTTATCCTGATAAAAGTGAAGCACACTGCTTTGCAAAAGACTTAATTTTTTTTCCAACATAGCCATGAATATTAAGCATGTTATTAATGAATGGGTGCATAAAGTGCAGGATATGATGACATTTTGCAGTTAATTCAGCAATAGAGAGCAGCAATTAAGTTCACTCAGAGGGCAAGAGATGGAAAATTTTTTAATGTCATCCCAGAGGTTTTCAAAAGGAAAGATGTTATGGAAACATTTTACATGTACAATAATAGTTGCACGTGTACACATTTCTCCATAGATTTATACATTTTCAAAGTTGTAAGAGGAAGTTCTGTTACCCAAAATGGAAACCTCCTCAAAGTTTCACTTTTTGCAAAGTTCAAATAACACTTTTACACAAGATATCAAAATATGGGAATGTACCATGACAAAATATTACCAAGCGCAACACTATATTAAATAATATGAAGCTTATATGTTAGAAAGTCTATAGTGTTGTCAGATACAGTGGCGTGGGGACCAATCGGTACTAGCTCCCAAGGTGACTGAGTCACCCTGGGGCTCCAAGTTTAGTGGCCTCACAGTGGCAGATTTAAACCAGCCTTCGGGGAGGGTGGGGGGTGGGGGCAAGGGATTCCAGTAAGAAATTGAAAAAGGTTACAGATCAGGGCTTTCCTACTTAGAGTTCTGGTTGTTAAACTTTTATCAGCATATAACTGCATATTTATATGCAGTAACAGCCTAAAATGCTATTTACATGAAGTTTTGAATGTTAATGAAAAATAGGCTTCCATAAGCATTTGTATGTGGCAATCAGAAAGTCTAAAATTGCTTATTCAGGCTTTTTTTTTTTTACTTATATGGAAAGAAAAAAAACAGATTGTGAAAAGCAGACATTGCCACAAATCTGAGCAGCACAAGGGAAGTAACAGGAAGGCAAACAATACAAAAGAGAAGGACTCACGAAATATTGTAACATTCATGGGAGGTTAAAAATCCTTTGATACTGACATAATATAGCAGAAATATAAGAAAAGATGATTGAAAAAAAAGGTGACTTTGAGTTTGTGAAGAAAATAAAGTCAAAGGTGGGCAGACAATAAGCTGGCTTTAAGAAATGTTGATTAACTTATTATTTGTAGGAAATCAGATCCTTAAGATGCTTGTTGACATTTATAAGCAGCACATACAAATGTAAAAAGATGTAGGATGGAGTGAATAAAGTAGCTGTTACCAACAATTTTTAGAGAAAATCCTTTGTTTAAAAAAAGAGCCCATTTGAATTTTTAAAACACCTATATATGCAAAATGATAAAGTTTAAAAGGTAAACAGATTAACTTAATTACAGAGGAGTGTTGTTAAGTATAAAGTCCTCGGTGCAAATTCTCCCCTCATCACTATGTTTTTTATACATCAGTTTACTAGACATCTTCACCTGCATTTTCCATAGGCACGTTATATGTCTTTGTATATCTTTATATGTCTTTCCATAGGCACTTTATATAGCTTTGTGTATCTTTGTATCAAAGATACACAAAAGGTAACTGTCAAGGTCACACATAAGTAACTATAGGAGGAATTAAATTAAAAAATACATTAAATGCAAACAACTTCATGTGGCTTTGTGCAGCACTTCAGGGGAGCAAGACTTCTCCAGGGGAGAAGTACGAGGAATGCACTTTGGAAAGCTGGGTTAAGTTATTTAAACAAATTGTGCATAAGTAAATAAAAACTTCTAAAAACTATTGTTCAGAACGACCAAATAATAAACAAGTGGGGGCACTTTGTCACTGGGAAAGGAATGGCTTTCCTTGTATCTGAGTTTGCTCGTGTGTGAACACACGCAGTATCTTCTGATTAGACAGGGCTCCATTCCCACGCCGTAACATGACTGTGGTCCTCATTTGTTCCCCTCTCATAGTTTGTCTTCCTTCTGATGTCCAGAAAGAAGGAATGCAGGTAGAAGGAGCTTTCCTTTTTTCTTTCTCTCTAAACAATCTTTTAAAAGGTAAACCTAAATCTTATCATGATCCTCCTGACCTAATACTCTTCAACAACTCTCTCATAAGTCTCTCTAGGTTTGAACACAAGAAGTTCTTGTCTTTCCATCAATGAACACAGTGTAGTACAGTTTAATGACTCTTACAGAAATAAAAGAGTTAATTAACCCCACAGCTTCTTATCGCATTATAGGAACTTCATGGTTCTAAGGACAGCAGAGAAACAACATTTACTGCAATACAAAATAAAACTTCTAGCTCTCAAAGCTACAGTGGTTTACACATTTCTCATGGAGCAGAAGCAATATATAACTTTTAAAGTAAGACGTTATGGATTGGGAATCAATTTTGGGACCATAATGGTTCCGTTAAGTATCATGCCCTCACCTTCAGGAGCACTAGCGATATTTGCTGGGAACCTCGGCCTGTACAGAGCACGGCTGGCATTAACTGTGCATCCCCTTTGAGCATTAACCAGCCAACAGGAGATAAATCAGGCACAAACCAAACCTAGAGGGACTGTGGTTTTTAATTTGGTTAGCTTCATTATGTTTCCAATGAGGAAAACAGGAATCACTATCTGCAGATTGTTAGAAGTATTTGGAAACAATAAAGCTCACAGACAGGTAAGGTAAGAACTTTGACTTCTTAGAGCATTACATAATTATTCATGCAATTCATTAAAACATCTTTTTATGAAAGTACCAAAAAATACCTTGGTTTTGCCTGTACAGAATCTAGCCTTAGTATTGTAATAAAAGTCAGAGAAAAAATTTATGAGCCATTCTAATTTTAGATAGGTCCCTGAGGAGTAAGAAGTGACTAGGTAAATGCCATCTATAAAAAACCCCACTGGGATACAATAGGGAGTGCTGGTATATACTGTAAAAAGTTACTTAGAAATAAAAACAGAAGTTGCTTTTTGGTAGTGTTTCAGTATGATTAATGTGACCACTGTAATTAAGAGAAAAAGAAGCACGGAATGAACCATGCTAATGGGCCTGTATTAACTCAAAATGGGATGTAACGTGATTGGCCTCTGTTCTCTGCTCATGCCCCTTTCACTTCGTTAACCTCACATAACATAACCCACATTTCATATAATTAAATATTTTGGGCCCAATTTACAGGATTATGGTAAAGTTTTACAATGAATCACAATTTTGTGTCTCTCTTAATATAAAAATCTAAAGACCTAAATCAGTGGTGGCTTTTTAAAAAATTGAGGGCTCACAAAAAATTTAGTTAGACCTTGATATATTTTCAAATCTCACAAATGTCTTAGAATGGATCATTTTATTTTTATTTTATTTTATTTTTTTTAGATTTTATTTATTTATCCTTAGAGGGGAAGGGAAGAAGAGGAGAGAAATATCAATGCATGGTTGCTTCTTGTGAGTCCCCTGCTGGGAAATGGCCTGCAACCCAGGCGTATGCCCTGACTAGGAATCGAACCGTGATCCTGTGGTTCGCAGGCCCGCGCTCAATCCACTGAGCTACACCAGTCAGGGCAGGATGGACCACTTTAAGAACTTATCTTTATGTCCCATGTACTTACAGAAGCTTACTTTTCATCATCCTATGTCTGTCTACTAACAAAATAAAAACTGTATTGGCCTAACCTGAAGTGAGAAAAAATAACTTTGTTGAGTAATATACACAGAAAAAAAAAGCCTAATCTGTACAATGAAGAATTTCAAAATTTGGGAGTAATAATGTTATTTGAATTAATTAGGGCATAAATGCAATTAAAAGACAGCTGACGTGTATGCTAATTATGAGTACTTTCAATTTCTGTAATATATATTACATTAGACATCGTTTTATAAACAGAAAGATTTTCCTTTGAGAGGGCTATACATCCGCAGATTTTTAAGAAGAACGAAAACTAGAAACTTATTTAGAAAACTTTGCCTTGATTTTGATTGTAAATAATTAGATTCTAACTGCTTCTATTTAGTAAAAATTCAAGAAAGTTAGAAGTGCATGAAAATACAATGGACTTTCAAACAGTGTTAATCAAGTCACAAAGCACTGGGGTGTGGGTATCATTATACTTACGCATATCATCTTTTCCCAAGCTTTTCTTGCTCACAGTTTGACTAAACCCTCCTGGCAACTATCTACACCTCACCGCCTTCTACAACACCCTTTTTCTGCTTCTTCCGTGTGATCAAAGAAACCTCCCTTTATGCAGCATTCGGCCAGGGATTTTGTGAACTTGCTTACACACAGAACCATCAATTTACTGATTATTTTCATGGCATTTCATTAAAAGTGTTTTAAAATCTAAGGCATTTGATAGTTAGGGGGTTTCCAAATTCCTGACAAATCCCTAGCAACTTCATTTAAACACTATAAAGTGGACTGATTCATTTAGTAAGTTACTCTAAGTTAATTAAAAAATTAATATATCTGAAGTTCCGACGAAAGCAAACTTGAGGGGAAAACACAGTGTATTCACTTATATACAGGATTTCCGTATGCACGAGGAGGCTCAGAGATGTCAAGTCTCTCCATGAACTGCTACCAGAGACCCCAAGTAAAAAACACCTTTAATCTAGAGAATCGTTTACCAGACTGAAATCATTTTAAAATTACCCTGGTTTTTCATCATTGAAAATGATGCATATATAATTGTTCAAATAGGAGTTCAACAATACAAGTATGAAACAATAAATATTACCCTATAAGAGGAATATTGACATCTATTTCATTACAAAACTGAACTGCATAGGTAATCTCTTACTATTGCACAATCTGGTCTAAGAATTTAATAATTCAGACCTTCAAAATGAAAAAAAAAAGAGAAAGGTGCTAATTGTTCTATGTCAGAACTCAATTTCATTCTGTACATATCTGAATTTGATGAATAAAAACATTTTTAATTCTTGATATAGTAATTATGCATCTATTATATTTCACTTTCAAGAAAAACGAAGGAACAATATTTCAGGAATTCCAAAAAATGAAAACTGAATGCACTTATTTTTTTCTTCATCATTCCTACTATTTGTTTCTAGAAGTAAACTCTGAATTTCACTTATCTCATATTCCTGTCATTCCCTTTATGTTTGAATCTAGTACAGAAGGAAGGTGTCAAAAGAAATGAAACTCCACTGGGTGTCTGGGGAGTGTAAATATTTCTCTGTCTCGGCCCCAAGGATGTTTGTCCTTGTCTTGACAGTCCATGAAATCTTTGACACCGAGACCTGTCAAATATTAACAACTTTGCCTCTGCCAACAGACTCATCATTTAGACTTTTATCTTTGAAAACTGAAAACAGAAACTAAAACTAAAAAAAAAGTTTCATGTTGTCTCCTAAATTAAAATACCAAAACATTTAAGCGATTTAAAAGCTTCAGCTTGTTAGGGTGTGAACTTCTCAGGTGGTGAACCAGTTCGTAGGAAAATATACTGAAAATAACTTGACCAACAGTCTGACTTGACGTTAGTTGCCTAAAAATAACTCTAAGTTTTAAAGACCATAGACACTTGATATGAAAGTTCTAAAACTGAAAACAAAGCTATTGATTTAATAGAACAATATTCATAATCTCTTTTTGAAAAATACTATGTTTAATTTTAGTCAGCTTCTATCACTGCCCACGTTTACAGAACTGACTAACCCAAACAGTTTGTCAGTCACAACCCTCTTCTGTATGGTAATACAAACTTTCCTCAAGCACTAACAATTTTTCACTCTACTCCTCAAGAAGATGCATTTGTGACATTTTTAAATTCATTCAAAAATGTCTGTCATAAATGTATTCCAACCTAATCCTCATTTGGAATCACTACCAATGTGCACATCTTTGGTATAGAATAGTAAATCTGTTTGCTAGGTCCCAACACACCTCACTAAGCCTTTGCTTCTCAACTTTCCAATGTGTTCCCTTTGAGAATCTTCTCATTAGCTGTAAACCGAGGTCTTCTTCAGATTTCTAGTTCCTGGATTTACATTTTCTCTACTTTTATCTAAATTTCACTGACATTGTCAATAAGTTGAACTCTATAAATCTGCCCGTATTTGAAATTCTGACCTATAAAAATGTCAATTTCATAAAGTTCAACCCAAGAGAAGCTAAAATTCACATTTACTTAGCTTGTATTGCTTTATAAATGGTTTCTAAGTGTGAGCTAAGAAATGCTCTCAGCTTCTGTCAAAAAATAACAGCATGTTTTACATCTTTGTACGTAACAGGACACTCATTAACGAGAACTATTTTTTTAGGTATTTCCAAAGACACTTCCATTGTGATTATGTCCTAAATATGACTATGAGGCACTTACCAATCTTGGTCATAAATAGGTTTGTCTCATGAAATTAAAATTTAATTAAATCAATCAATAATAATTCAAACATATTTTCTCAGAACATTAAAGAAAAAAGAAAAATATCCTTGAAAGACAAAAAACCCAAACCAGCCCACAAGCACAGCCTTCCTTCCCCTCCTCTCTCTAAATGGTTCCTTTACTCCTGTGACCCTCCCGCTACAGCTGTGCAAGCAAAGCATCGTTATCTTTATTTAAGGAGGAAATATCCCGTGAAGGCCTATTATAGCCAGAGAATTTAAGTTTTTTTTTTAAAGCAATTCTTCAAAATGAAAAGTAAAATGAAATTAATTGACCTACTAATTTATGATTAATTATTGTGGTAATTTGTGCTATTGTGTATTCCCAGCAATTGTGTCTTTTATAATCTATAGCAGTTTCTTCTTATAAACCATTACCTACATGTTCCAATAACAATGAATATTAAGGTATTACATCCTTTTTGGTTTAAATAGTGTAACACCTACATCTTGATTTGACATGTCCCAGTAAGGTCTTTCTCCGTAAGACATGACTTCCCACATGACTATTCCGTAGCTCCATACATCGCTGGCTGATGTGAATTTCCGGTACTGGATGGCTTCAGGTGCTGTCCATCTTACTGGAATTTTCCCACCCTGTTATATGAAGAAATCAACATTTTAAATATGGACGATAACTTATTTAAATACATCACTTGTATCTGAACCATCAAGCTGCCATTAAGTATCTATATATTTGTTTGGCAATTCAGCAGTATCACCCATATCTGTCTTCAATCTCCCTTAAGTGTATTTAAATTTACTAATCTGGTTTTTAAAACCATTACAAGACTTCATTTTTTAAAAGGCAACTCTATTTAATGGGTTCTCTGTGGTCTCAGGGCAAGAGTCTAGTCTAGAGACAATGACAAATTAGGTAAAATAATTACTAAAATGAAATGAAATATGGGGTATTTAAATAAACACTTGCATATTTCCTTTCTATCTAGTCTCAGAAGAGTTACCAGAATTACTGTAGTTAATATTATTTTTAAATCATTTTTCAAAAATTGAATTATATTTTGCTGTTACAAGTATGAGAGCTGGTACATACATGATCACATATTATTTATGTGAACCATACATACCATATCTATACACCATATCTTATGGTATAAGATATGCATGTTGCCATTCTTATCATTATTGCTTGTCTTATTATATATGTAGGTTGTAAAAGCAACAATGATTCTTCCAAAGGCAAACAGTAACACAAAAAAGCTGAGCTCAGTTTGCGTCTTTTGCCCCTGTTAGTTTTGTATTATTACTAAAGCTTTGCTCTGTTGGCGGGAAAGTCTCAGGCATTGGGAAGAGACACAGGGCTAGACTTTTTCTCACAGTTGTTGTGTAGACGGCTTCTGGATCATCCTCTATGACCCGGGAAAGGCCGAAATCTGACACTTTACAGACAAGATTGCTGTTGACGAGAATGTTGCGCGCTGCAAGGTCCCGGTGAACATATCCCATATCAGCCAGATATCTCATTCCAGCAGCGATTCCTCGCAGCATTCCCACCAACTGAATGACTGTGAACTGCCCGTCGTGTTTCTGCCGGAAGACAGAAACAGAAGTCCAGTTAGCCATAGTTTGAAAGGGAAAAATCCCCACGAAAACCACATGCACACTATTCATTTACTGTTGTGTAATAGGAACTATTTCTATATAATGCAGGCATTCGTGAAAAACATAACAAATGCTGATTTAACTGAGAGTCAAATATGAAATAGAGTTTTGGTAATCATTTATATTGGTATGTTACTTATATTAGTTAATAATAGTTTCAGATTATACAAATTCAAAGGTATGTGCTAATTTTTAGGTGAAAGTTAGGGAATGGAATTCTAAGCGTATCCCTGACAACTAAGTGTTTTCATCACTGGCTATAAAATTATATAAATAATCTACAATTATAAAGATATGAAGACACATATATTAAAATATTTTCTCCCAATGGTGAAAAGGGGTGGTGGATTTTTGAGTAAAAAAAAAAGGAAACTAAAAAAATGGTTCTATTGTCTTTGTTCTCATTTTACACTTTTCCTTGTTTTGTTACTAGGAGAAACATTACTTGCAACAGAGTCTCCAAAAGTAGACGTAGGAGCATGTGGGATTGAAGACTATTTGCAACTTGACTGTCTATTACCTATTTTTATCCTGTTTTTAACACATAGGTTTCTCCAACTGAACTACAAATAGGGTACATGAGGCTGCTGCCCTGAGCTGATTAACTTGCTAGGGGACACTTCCCTCCAGGGAGCCTCTAGGTGCAGCAGAGGCCATGAAGATGCCGCAATGCACACTTCTCTAGATCTTCTGAATACACATGCATCTGGGTCGAATGGATCATTCCAGATAATGCATGATAACTCTGCAGGTGCTCTTATTGCTTAGATTATTTTCTCTTTGCCATTAAAAATGTTAACATGTGTTCTTAGGTAAAAAGTCTCTGAGAATAAAAATATATATGTGTATACATTTAGATTACATCATTTACAAAAATAACCACGGACTATTAATTAAAAAAATGTTAACAACTCCGTGCTCAATATTTACCCCCAAATCTAAATAGTCCCAAAGAGCAGAACTCAGATCATTAAGTGGTTATTTCAGACTCCACTTTTCTTTGTATCTATCACTCCTGTAAGTATAGTGGTGCTACAAAAGAAAAATGCTACTCTACAACCTGCATTCAAATTATAGGGCTTCAAATAGCCTCTGTTACTTGAGATAACATATGAATAGAACCTATTTCTGTTAAGTACATTGTATCACTTAAAAGATCAAAAAGATTGTAGTTCAATCTAAAACTCTCATTTTAATCTGCTTTTCAAAGACAACTTTCTAACTTGTTAAAATTTCCAATGTTCACATTTTGCACTGCAAAAAGAAAAGTTCAGGAAATTATTTTGGTAGCACGCATATAATATATTTAGAATGGAAGAATTTGCTACTCACCCTGAGAAATGCATCTAGGGCTCCATTTTCCATGAATTCTATTACAATCATGACTGGTTTTCCTAAAAGCAAAAATACACATACATAAGAAAATAAAAGTGTTGCTTCAGAAACCACAGCCTCAACTTCAGGGTTATTCCTCTTTTATCCCAGATAAAACGCATGGTGCCATTTCCAAAGACTCAATGTGTGAGCTGTGAGTGTTTCAAATATTCCTAGTGCTGCTGCTGAGGTCGAAGGGTCATTAAATGTCTGGAGCATGGTCACGATTCATAAAATTTAACAATAAAAATCAGTGTGTTCTCCTGACTCCTGCTCTGTGAACAGAACTCAGAGAAAACGACACTTTATGTATAAAATATGAAGACCAAACGGCATTACTTTTATGACTTTTTGAGCTAAATGAGAATATTTATCAGTTGCTCTATTGGATGTATTCTTTAATTCTAATCCTGCACTCATTTGATTTTTTTTTCCCTGAGGAGGTGACACAAAAGAACTGTTTAGTCGGTTCATATCAAGATCAACATTCATTTAGAGTTTGCAACATGTTTATAATTTGACTCCTTATTATATATAAAATGACAATAATTTCTGACAGTCCACTTGACAAATGAAAGATGCAATCAGTATCTACCTCTTGTAACAACCCCTTCCAAATGGACGACATTTGGGTGGTCAAACTGCCCCATGATGCTTGCTTCACATAAAAAGTCTCTCCGTTGTTTTTCTGTGTAACCAACTTTCAGGGTCTTTATGGCTACGGCAACATCTCTTTTCCCTGGAAGTTTCAAACGACCACTACAGACTTCTCCAAATTCTCCTGAAGTAACAGAACAGGCAGAATCATTTTAATTTCAGAAATATTTCGTCTCTCAGAGAAAATGTAAATAAGTCTTTAAAAGCACGTTTAAGTTTTTCTAAACTATTTGTTACACAAGCTACTATATTACTCGATTTTTTCCATCACCATTTATCCGCGCTTTCCTCTCCTCCACACCCACTGACCCCCATCTCCCCCGCAATCACCATATTGTTGTCTGTGTCCATGATCTTTCTCTCTTTTTCTCCTTTCTTGCTCAACCCTCCCACACCCCAGCACATTCCCCAGAGATGTCGGCCTGCTCTCTATCCATGAGTCTGTCTCTGTTTCACTTGATAGTTCAGTTTGTTCATTAAATTCCACATACGAATGAAATCATATGGTACTTTCCTTGCTCTGACTGGCTTAGCTACTATTTTTAACTGAATTAAAAAAAAAAAACTCTTTCAGAAAAAAAATTAGATTTGAAATACATTGTATAACATACGTACACTGCTTACTGAAGATAAGAGCACATCAGCAAATTCTAAACATTGCTACTGCTTTTATGGTTTAAGGAGCAAGTAGTTTGTAAAGGTTTAAGGGTCTAGAATTCATATGCACTAATGCTACATTGAAGGAAGTTGGACTGAAAAATGTGAAATTATTATGTAAGTACATTGTATACATAGAAACTAATATTCATTTAAAATAAGTCATACATATTAGTTTTCTACATAAAATTAAATAGTACAAGGGCTACCTAATAGCTACAAATACAAGAAAAAAGTATAATGATAAAGGTTACTAAAGTGGTAAATCAAGAAAGATAAAATGTATTCCAATATAATTATGACATTTTAATTTTTAAAATGCTAGCTACATCATTTCTTGAACAATAGGCCAAATCTTAATAAAACAGCTTACAAAAGAAAAAAAAAACAACCCAGTATTTTAAACATCCAGCAGAAGACAAAACATACACAGATTATTTGTGCCACATACTTTTTTTTTTTACTTTTTTTCTTAAGATTTCATAAACAAGTACAGCCTCTTGCTTCCAACAGTTCAGGTAAATGCAAAAGTTCTATACTTGAGGTGTAATTATTTGCTTGTCATTATGATGTATGACTTGCGATCTTGGCTAAATGGAAGAGCTGAATAAGGAAGCTGCAACAGCCTTACCTGCACCAATCACACGCTCAATTTTAATACAGGAGGCATCTAGCTCCTTGGCGAATTGATGGACAGCTCTATTTGGGTCTTCATAGGTTTCAGGGTCAATGTAGGTTTTGGTGCCTGGAAATTTAACTGTAATGATGTAAGAAAGCATGACTGTGATGAAGCAAAGCCCTTATCGTGCAGTCAGCCCAGGAATTTCATTATGCAGAGTGGTCCTTGGAACAGTGAACTTGCTTCCACATCACCTGATTCACAGCACTGTTAACAGACTGCTTCAGTCTGTTGGTGTATAGGTATTATCTGCAAGCTTCTATAGGTAACATGGGATCCAGCTCATAGGTTACTAACTGAATTGCTTCTCCAGTAAATCAACAAAAGACATCATCAAAATTCTCTGACGTGACTTATCTGACTGGAGGTTTAATTAAATTCACTGCTATCACAGCACAGTTCAGGCCATACTGAAGTTTGTAATGGACTTGGAAACACATTTGTAAATCTGTAAGTCGGTCAATCAATCAAATACATACACTGAGAAAAGATAACATTTCATATACAGGTAGCCTACTACACTGATAGCAATATTAAAAACATTTAGACATCTTACTTATTCTTTTGATTTATTTTTTAAAGACCAACCACCGTTGACATATACATAAAATTAATACAAGATAGGAGAGTTGCTATCACAAACTCAGAGAGAAATCTACTAAAAACACAGTTTCATCTTTATCTTACAAGGCAATAGAAGCCAGATGTACAAAGTCCAGAATAAAGTTAGAAAATTTACAATATTCCTGGGATCTGCTAACCATGTATGACACAATTTGAAAGAGGAATGGTTTATATAAACTTTCAATTATAAGGCTCTGGAGGGAGGCAGCAAATATGCCTCAGAAAAGGTAGTCAAGATTCAAACAACATAGAATCATAAAAGTTGCAAAAGTTAAAAATCTTCTTAAAATGCACCCAAGAAGCATGCAGGTAACAGAAAATACTATGTTAACTTTAAATCAAATGCAATTACAATAATGTATTCCAATCAATCATTTGGTTAAAGACAAAGATAAGATAAATAAGCATATACCTGGTTATATTAATGCAATGAAAAGAATTACACTATATCCTCAAAAACACTTTATTGTTTTTTAACAAAGCCACTGAACAATCTTTTCATTAAATCTTACTATTTGGAGAACAATATATTTCTTTATGTATTACACTGCAGCCTAACTGTGCTTATGTCATCACATTAACTTAAAATTATATTTTAGAAATAAACATATGACAAACAAAAAGAAGCCGAATGTATAAAGGAAAATGGGATTTAAAAATCTTGATTTATTCTGCTGTAGTTGGTTGTTTATCCAAAATTGATTGTCTTAAACAATTATTGTTGCAGTTTATAAAACTGACAGATGCTCATTTGTTACTAAAGCTGAACATGAAAAAAAAACACAAGAAGAAAAGAGAGAGGGGATAGAAAGAGAAAAGAGAGAAGAAGGAGTGCAGGGAAGGGGGAGGGAGAGAACAAGAGAGAAGGGAAGAAAACAATAGGTTAACCTCCTAGATTGGCAGGCAGATGGAGAATGAGCCATCTTCTCTCTTTTTAGTCTCTTTCTTTCATAGTTTTTTTTCTGTTTGTTTGTTTTGTTTTGTGCTGTGGTAAGGGAGCTAGAGTGGAGGTAACCTTCTGCATCTCAAATGGGGTCTCTGATGGTTCTTTATTCAAGCTGTCATAAAACATTTTGACAGGCCAGAGCAATTTTGGCATAAAAAAATGAAATACTGCCCAGCTTGGATTCAAAGACATTGTTAGAAGAAGCGGTAGGAGGAAACAAAATGTAAATTGGAATTGCTTCACTAAACTCCTCCACTGTGTTTATATCTTTAAACGTAGCACTTGGGCCATAGAGAGTTGAGGGTACCGGATACAAATGGCTGGACATTCTATTAAATTCAGTGCTCTCAAAAGGGGGCGAAATGGTTGCTTTTGTGTTTCCGTAAAAATCCAATCTGGTGTTTTAGCACCTAAGAAAATTGTTTGTATACTAAAGGAATAAAAGGACACCGACTTGTAAATAGCCAGTGACCACAGGGTTGCCGTTTACGTTTTTTAGATACAGTCATAAAATCAAACAAAACACCTGGTCTCATCAAATGATAAGAAAGGATATCCCGTAAAAAGGGTGATTCAAAACTCACCCTTCACCAGGGATTTACCAGGATAGGACATGTCAAGTGCACTTTGTTTCGTTATTCATTTTAAATGGATTTTTACAATAAAAATATTGACATCATTTCTAAATATTCTAGTCTGTTGCTTATCTCAATCTAAGACCATGAGCTTTTTTGTGTTTTAGTAGCTCATTTACATTTCTTATGAGTGCTAAGTATCTTAAAATCACCATTGAAAATTTTGCTCTATAGATGAAAGCTGTGTATTTATCAAGCTCATCTTGTCTACGTTAGCAAGTAAAACACGCAACTCTTTTTTTTCTAATTACAAGCTCAATGTCAGATGTAAAGAAAGCAAATGGCATTAAAATATTAAGACTGGGTGATGACAAGCATAAGGCTATACAAGTTTTACAGAAGCCGTATTTCAATTTAACCTTTGCAATAACCTGCAAACTAAAACCAAATAAAGTAAAATGTGTTTGATAATTCAGGAATATCTCAGATATACTCAGTAAAAAAACAAAAGTGACATACTGATTAAGGCAATATTAAATGACTGTGCCATCAAATTATTCACACGTGGGCAGAATCAGGGGTTCCAGGAACCATAGTCTAGTTACTCTTCTATATACACATTAAAGTAGAGATAAAAATGTAGGCATTGGAGTTTGGATTCTCTTTTTCCCCATCTGTGGAAGTGTTAAAAATGATTCTCTCTAGTCATGACAGAGGCGGGGAAAAAAAAAGTAACTTGCATCTTTTTCTGTATGTCCTCTAACTAAAACCTGTCTGTGGCACACTGTCATCACTGAGGTGCACTGGTCACAGGCAAATCAGTCACTGCTGTGTTCGTGAGGGGAGGCACAAACTTTGGGAGCATATCAAATACCCCTAGAGGGGCGCGGTGATGGGATCATATCTATTCAGTCAGAATCACAGGGAGATCTTGGTTTTATGAGGGTTGGACCTTCTACAACTGGGACCCCCTCTTAAAGTAAAGAAAGATCACACCACAAAATTGCTAGCACTTTACAAGGTCTTCCAGTGAGAGGCCCTGAGGTGTAGACTCTGCCACAGCGCCACCTCTGGTCAAACCCTTTACTTTGATTTGTAGTAACCCCAATACTTTCCCTGCCTTCAGTGGCTGGAATTCTAAAGAGTTTTATAATCAATTTAGGTATTGGTTATCTAAAGCCACTTTTATTTTGAAAACTAAAGACATGGTAGCTGCTGGTTCAACAAATAAAAACTCAGGAATAGTAGTAATAGCATTTACAATTTTTGTTTTCGACAAAAGCATCAATCAACACATTTTCTTGACTGATGCTTAGGTAAACTTTTAATTTTACAATGGATACATGACAATATCTTCTTAGATACTTTCACCACGATTTAGTAAATAACACAAAAATAGATATAATCCTTGTGCCATTTAAGAAATTTATTTATGAAAAGTTCTAGTGAAGATTATTGCTACTAAGAAAAATAAAAAATAAAATTGGTCTTAGTAGTTTCAAGGATTGTAACAACTAATATCATTTGATTTTTAGTTTTTTACTTTGGCTGTCTTTTTTTTTTTTGCTTTCCATCCACATTAAACAAGAATTAAGAGTAATACAGATGGACATTTATTTTCTTTCGTTCTCTAAGCTCTCTTCCAAATATGATTTCTAAAATGAACATTTAAGAATCAGGCAACCCAGATCCAAGGGAGAACATTGGAGGATCACATCTTACGTTTATACCTTTGATGTCTGGAAAAAGCACCTATCAGAGATAGAGAATGTTTAGCAGCTGAAGAGAAAGAGGTCCCTTCGCCTTGCAAGGTGGCATCATTCATTGTGTGGGAAATCCTTCCAATCTGATATGAATTCCTTAGCTAAATAAACATGGGCCATGCAAAATTTAGGTCATTACTAGAAGAGTACAAAACTGTTGGTCAAAGTTTGCAAAAGGAAAAATTGTGACAATAAAGCAGCTTAATATCCTGCAGTTATATTAAAATTTCTTGTGAGGTTACATTTCAGAATATATTCCATTTTTTAAAATATTCACATTCTGTGACTTTCATTCTTGTGAAATGCTTTGAAGCAATACTCTGAGTTCATTATATAATTTCAAGCATGATGCATTAGGAATTTTTGTCATGCCAATATTAACAACCAAGTTTCTGTATTAACTGGGATATATAAAAGTAAAGAAAAACCAAACACTTACAATGAAAGTAAAGCTCTTCATCTCCTTCTTGGTCAGCTTTGCTATAACCACAGTGCCTGAAAAAAAAATCAAATCTGTGACAAGCACAATCAACAATCTCATTTTATATATTTAAAATTATATAAAATATACCTTAAGTATTTTACAACATATTAGTTAGATCTATAAACAAAAGATAAAAGTTTCCTGTACATAGGTATAAACTTAATAATATATCCATTCATATGATTTAAAAAGGGACAGAATATAAAATATTCCTGTAAGACAATGTAGAAGGAACATATTTTGTAGCTTTAGATTTATTTATGAGTAAATATTAGCTTATACCTTTTTTCTGGAAAACAACAGGTTTTAAATGGTTTCCACAAACATTAACTGAAAGAATTAATTTACCCAATCAAAACTGCAATACTCATGCTCTTAAACTAAAGGCAATGATTAAGCTGAAAGCGTATTTTGACCTTGGGAGAACAAAAACTTGCTGACTTTGAATGTTTCTTATCAGGCAAAGAATATTTGCATATACCATTCTAATGCACTAAATAATACATAATGGGTAACATAATTCTGAAAAATGTTATCTCATCGATTACAAGAAGTTTGCATCCTACCTTCTTCCAATGATGAAGCCGAAGACCATGAACACCAGAATGATGGTCCCTGCCACTGCCACCACTGCGATGATGATGACGGGGTTCTGCTCGCTGGAGACGGCTGTGGCTGCAAAGAGGGCAGAGCCTCAGAAACACGCCTGGCTGCGCAGACCTTGGGAGGCTGCACAAAGTCTTATCGACAAGAACCATTTCTGCCATTGAATTCAGTTCTAATTTTAAATATATACATTATATTGTAACTATACATTTAAATATTTATTTCTGCATGTTAAAGATGCGGTAAGGACAATGTTTTTGTGTATTTTGTATCCCTCAGCTGTGAGAAAAGTGAGCTTATAAAATGCCTTTTGAATGCCTATGTCCTGCTGATTTATTGGAAACTTACTTATGAATCAGAAATAGAGATCTTTGATCTATAATTGCTATTAAATCCTTTCTTAGCAAGGTATGTGATGCCTCTATGGCTGTTTTTCTGTTGTATAATAAAGCAACCAAAATACATACTCTCTGCATTTTTCAAAGCACCTTAAGAGCTTTATATTTCATATCATCAATATAAAATAAAAATCATCATTTGATCATATTAAATCATCATGAATTTAAATGTAGCATAATTAAGGAAGGAGAGCAGACTTACTTTTTTAATTTGACAAAGTATGCAATATACACATGAGAGTTTATAGAGGAGATTTACACAAGAGAAAACTTTCTCCAAGTTCTTTAAAAACATTTCAGCATTATCTAATTGTGGACACTTCCTGTCTTCTATGCTCATTGATGAAGGCAACCCTGCTGGCCTTTCTGACAGTCTCTTTGGGAAGAGCATACATCTACATGTCCTTTACAGCAGCCTCTGATTCCAGCTCTTCATCACCTCACATGGCCTTCCTTCCCACTTCCGTTTTTCCAAATTAGTGAAGTTGCACTTATAATGTAATTTTCAATTGTCATATTTCCTGACTATAGTCCCCATGCCAGTATGGACTTCATAAAATAATCAAAGCAATATAAAACAATACCAATGTATGGTGCAGTAAATGAATCAGTTGCAAGTACCGTATATAATGTCAAACTAATAGTTCACTTATTTCTGAAACAGTCAATGGCTATAATCTTTAATTTGTGGCAGGATGGAAAATACTAGTCCTTCTTTCTGGTGACAAGGGACTGGGTCTCCGGAGCAGTACATTACAGGTGGGCCGAGTTATGTGTTGCCACCATGGGCAGCATAAAGTGTTTTTTCCTTTAGTTTGTCTAAGTCTTCCTCCATTTGATAAGTCATCTCTTAGCTTTGTATACCTATGCTAACTCTGGATAGCTTTTACACTGAAAAACAGTATAAATGGCTCTGGTGTAATAGTTTCTGAACAAAGGTACCTAATTCAGCACCTGCTGATTACTCCCCAAGGGAACTAAATGAGGTGGGGGGGGAGAAAACTTTTAAGCTCTATTTGTGATTTACAGCTTATTATCATTCAACAAGAAAAGATAACTTCAGCTACATTTCTTTTGCTTGGGTTGTTTATTGTTTTTATGTATATTTAGAGAGGAAAAAGAATGGAGTAGTTTGTTCATGAGCAAGGAAAAATTACACACGTATGTGTCGAACTTATTTCCATTCAATGGATATTTCTCATGGGCCCAATCCTCTGCGTGTCTTAGGTTCAGGTTTCCCTTAGCTTCAGAAACTGAGCTCCAATGAGAAAACTAACTCGGGTAAGTGATGAAATGGAATTTGTGAATATTTATTTCTACTTTTATGTATATATAATATATATGTATTATATATTATATATACATATATAGTCACACTTTAATCTCTCCATAGTCAACATTTATGGTTAATATTTTCATCTATGTCATGGGTAATATAATTTAAAACTAACTTATTAGTGTCATAATGAACACCCCATGGTTTAAAAATTGTAAAAACAGTAGTTGACTTGGGATAGAAAGGGCTTTTAGGATGATGTGGAATGAAACAATCTGTTTAACTTCTCTTGTCAAATAGTGCTGGACAGGCTTCTCTTTGGTGGCTTCTTCCCTTTTGTCCTTCTCCCAGCACAGTGAGTCGCTATTCCTGACACTCTGATAGCACTGGGCCATGCACTCCGCCAGCCCATAACTGCATACAAGTCTGTCTTTCACTAGATATTAAATCAACTGTGTCATGTATCTGTGCTAAATCAGTGTTTTTTACAGGGTGGTCTGGGAACCCTTACAGATCCCTCAACAGCTCTCCAGGGGATCTGCAAAGTCAAAACTATTTTCACATGACATGATGTTATTTAAGTTTTTCATTCGCATATGCTCACAAGTGCACAGAGCTGTCCAGATGTTATATGACATGGGATGATGTCATCACTCTGATAGCCAATGAAATGTGTGCTTGTGTGTTTTCAAAAATTCTAACTTTTAATTTCTAGTGGGGTGAATAGTAATAGATACATTCCAAGTAATCAAAGCCTCTTTGGGGATTCTCAATATTTTTAATAGCCTATAAGGGTTTCTGAGACCAAAAAGTTTGAAATGGTTGTGCTAAATAATAAAAGCTGACAGTTGAGACTGTGTGCTGGGCACTGTATTGGGACTTTGTGTACATGAATTCAGGGGTCCTCAACCCCTGGGCATTGGCCGTTACTGGTCTGTGACCTGTTAGGGACTGCATTAACTGAGTCCTCAGACTGCCCTGTGAGTTAGGTACAGAGAGCAGTTCATCAAATCCCACAACTGGACATGGCAGAGGTGAGATGTGAAACCAGGAATATGTCTGCTCTCACTGACTGATACTGGTCATCTGTTCTAAATTGATGACTGTGAGGTACTCATTCTTTGCCTATTTACTGAGTGCCTTCTATGTGTCCAGCACTGCAGCAGGTACTGGCAAGCCAATGGTAAGAAAAGGAGATATGATCATTCTTTCATCAGTTTACATTCCAGGGGAAGAGAATATTCTTATGTTAAACATCCCCACATTCTTTCTAATGCAAAAATCCATTTTTAACATTTATTTTGTGTGTTCATTCAGGTTTCACTACTTCATTTTAATCTCTCTGTGTCTTATTTACTTCATTTTAAATAATGAATATAATATGTATGAATCTCAGCACACAATAAACAATAGTTTAGAAAGTTTTCAAATCTATTTGGAACATATTCTGAGACCAATTTTAAAACCTATTTTGAAAATATATTTAAACATATTATGAAAACATTTTACAAGTTTCCACACCCAAAGTTGTAACTGATAAAAAATGTGTAAGAAAATGTGAGGGAAGTACTTGATGTTTTTAATTTAAGTTTAAATTATTTATTAGAATGTGGAAAACATTATTTGAAGTGTTTTTGTTGCATTACAAATCACAAACATCATGAGATCAGCTTAAGTTGAAGACCACAAAAACACATGCAACACAAGGCCACTCAGATGTTTAAATGCTGAAGTCTTATGTAAACAATAAAAGTAAAAATAAATTATTTAATGTTCTGTTGGTCATTGAACTTATTCTCATTTTAAGACTTTTTTAAAACTCCATTTAAAAATAATAAAGAATAATGGCATTAATTTTATAACACCAAATTATGTGACTTTTTAAATTTAATGCACTTGTGCCTATAATTCTACCCTCAGCTAGCTGAAGAACAACCAGCATTGGTGCCCAAGCTGTTTGGAACTTGTACTCTGACGATAAACTAGGACATGAACCCAAGACAGCCCTGCGTATTTGCAGTACACTGTGGACACCTGTGTTGTTGTGCTCCTATGCAGCATTATAAAGCATAAGCAGATGTAAAGGGGATTCAATATACTAGGGCCATTTTATTTTTAAGCTGAGTGGTAGATACAGAGATATTCATTTAGATATACTTAAATTTCAGATGTACTTTCCATATATTCTTAGCATGCTTGAAATTGTTCACAAAAAGTGAAAAAGCAATGATTACAATAAAGATAAATGCGAGTTCTAAGATTTCCTTGAACTCAATTTTTTGAACTCACTGCTAAAAGGCGAGTCACTTAAGTTAACACGAATTCTTACATTTTATCTTCCTCTGGCCCGCCCAGGTGTACATCCTGGATTTACTTGGTTTCTATAAAGGAGCAGTTTTGACCGACAGAAGCAAAACACATTTATTTGGGGGTCTATGAAACCAGCCTGTGTCAACACACAATTGAACACGTCCTGCTTCTGTTCCTAACTTTGTTTTTTCTAAATAAACCCAGTATGCATTCCAGAGACCAATGTAAATCATGAGCTTCTAATATTGGAAAATAAAACAGCACATTTTATATTATTATTCTAAATAGCCTCCACAAAGTACATATATAGGCATATATACATTCACCTTTAAAGGTAAAAATTATCTTGAACAAAATCTCTCTATCCCCGATAGTTAAGAAAATGCTAGAGTTACAGAGAGTAAAAAATCCAAATCAAAGATGGTAATTACCTTCAAACATTTTACCTGTAGCTTCCTCTAGTGTAGCAACATCAAGCCTGGGACTGTAATTTCCATAGCCAGCAGCAGTAAAAGCCCGAATCTGGAAAACATACACTGTCCCCGGTTTCAGGTTGTTAATGGAGGCTGAAGTGGACTTGGTTTTTACTGTCGAGTAGGTACGTTCCCTTTGATCCTGCAAACAATAAATACAGAGTAGATTTAATTGTGATTGCAACCAGGCAGTTTGACAGCCAGTTTGTGCAATTTATTTCAATTTTCTGCATTTTTATTATAAAGGCTACATTGCACACTCTGTGGAATATTGTAGCATCGAGTCGTTTCTTGGAAAATATAAAATGCAAATGTGAACACATGCTTCCATTCTATAAATTTCCAAGAGACATAATTTTATTAACACATTTATGATGTTTTGAGCTTTTGCGTTGTTGGTGGAGGGTGTTGTGGTAGGAACTATTGCATAAGGAAAATCCAGTGTCCTAATGACCAAGACAGGTTACACCTGGAAAGTCTATGGGCTAGTGAAGGTCTTCACTTCATAATATAGTTCCCTTAACATTTTTAATGAATGTTATTCATCAAGTAAGAAAAAACATGCTAAAATGAGGAAAGCTATTAAATAAAGAAATTTAGCTAACACCACTACCATAGTACAGTCGTTTCAGCCAGTGTGCTGCAAAAAATTTTAAAACATATACAACACCTGACTCTTCAGTCAGTGGCATTGATCTGTTTTCCCTTAGACTGTCCAATAAGAAATGACAAAAGCCAACACAGTAGCCATCAGGTGTGAATGCCCTGTCTTGAACCATAAATATATAGTCATATAATAGAGTTGCATCTTATTGGTTATGTACCATGATAATAAGGTTGCGTCTATTGATCAATTCTTGGTAACAGAAATCCTTATATACAAGTTAAGGCACCTGATTTTTTAAAAGAATCACATTGGAACAAAAAAGGGTAGATAATTAATAATACTATTTTTTTGTAAGGTGGCAATCAAAATTATACCTATTGTTATCAGATCAGCAAAAAACATACTTTTAGTGTGCCGTGGAGTCTTAATAATTAGCCTTTGTGTGCCATGAGGGGAAAAAGGCTGCAAATCACTGTCATGGTGACATGATTATCAACTGTTTTCACTGGAAGCTGCATTTTTAACAGAATAAAACCATCCTTACAATATACATCTTTAAAAATATTTTAACGTTGGCCGGGCAGCTCAGTTGGTTAGAGCGCGGTCCCCATAGGCCAAGGTTGAGGGTTCAATCCCTGGTCAGGACACATACAAGAATCAAGCAATGAAGGTCTAAATATGTGCAATAACAAACTGATCTTCCTCTTCCTCTTTCTCTGAAATCAATCAATCAATACTTTTTTAAATAAATATTTTATGTCAAAAGTGTCAATATAATATCAAAGTATATTATTTATGGGGTGACAATATTTTAAACAATATTGCTTAGTGCAATTTCCTTATTTTTCAGATATGCAAACTGAGGCTCGCAGAGTTTAAAAATGTTTATCATATTATATGTCTTAGAATAAAAACATTTAAAAGTTCAAGAATTTAAAACATCAAAACAATAGTCAAATAAAAAAATTTAAAGGTTAATTGATATGCCTCTAATATTCTATTTATGAAAAAAGTAATAAAAAGTACTCATCCAAGTATATAATTTTAGATACTTTTTAATTTCTTCTATAAGAAATTCCTGTGCTCAACTGTGACTGTCAATAAAACTACTCACTGAAATCTGAAAATACCAGTCTTGTTTGATTTGTCTTTAGTTTGGCATTCACGAAAGTGTAAATAAATTTATATTTAAACTGGGTTTAGTGAAAAAGATTTGTGATTGTGTTCATTATAATCATGTATAAGGTGATTGTATTATAGTATATGTTTATCTAAAAGAAAACTAGGCACAGCTGATGTTAGATGATAATAATATGTACATAGATCACACACTTACATACATTGCAGTGCAACACAGTTATTCTCTTTTAATGACTGCCTAATTTGTAAGTTCAGGAAGTGTGAATACATATGGCTTCTATCATGCAAAATAGAAAAGTATTTGAATGAATTTATTCCAGACTAAGGAATTGCAAAATATTTTGTTCCACTGTGAGACGTCACTCTCATTGACCATGTAACTTACCTTTTAAAAAGGTATTTTATTGCTTTTGAAATCTAATGAAATTTCAGAAGGGACTACAACTTTTAGAGCTCATTGGAAAACAGACATAAAACCAACATTAAAAACAAGCATTCCCTCAGAAATGCATTTGATGGTATAAAAATATGTTCCCTGGTACAAAATGAGGTATTTAAAATGTAACTTTGCCAATGGAAGTCACAAATTTATAAAGAAAAAAATTAGCCAAAACATTGTAACATTCAAACTTAATTTGAACATTGAAACTAATCTTAAACTCTTGTTTTTTCCTTAAAGGGAAAAAATATCTATTGTCAATGCACTATGTGCACGTTATTTACTCAATCAAGTTGTTCAGTCCCAAGATTTCCAAATGCTTGACAGTCCTATTTTGAAATGCTGTTTAAATGGTTAGAACAGGTATATGCATATTACAGCACTTCAGCTAACTCATTTAAGTCCACAACAGTAACAATTATTATTACTTTACCACTAATAATCATAATAGTTTCCGTGCTTGAACCAGGTCCTTCTGTGAGGTAGAGCTCACATAAATATTTGTGACCAGGATGCACCAGACTTCCACTCTCTCTAGATGGGTCAGGAAAAAAAAGCACTCACGTGCTGAGGTGCATCACTAATCACTAAAGTTTAGCCATTGTGGAGATCAAAGGGGCAGCACGTGGGTTTCAGCAGTGCCAGTAAAGAGGTGGAGCTGCACACGACTAACTTCACATACACGCACTCTCTTTCAGACAGGATTTAAAGGAGGGGAACAGCATCGTCCACTTCTGAGGTTTAGAGACTACTGCAACGTTATGGCAGAAAACACAACTATATTTTCAAATTACAAAGTAATTTGAGGCCACCATCCCTATCACTAAAACCACATAAATAAAGTATATCATTAAAAGCCCAGACAGAGCCTAAAAGAAACACGTTCTGCAAACGCATCGGGCTGTGTGGTTTCTGAGCTACTAAAACATCCTCCATCACATTATTAAGATTCCCAAAACTGAATAAATCAATACTAGTGGAATATTTTCATTTGTGTAATTTAATATACAGAAATTAACATTATAATAATGAACCAGAGATTCAGGGAGACAGTTATCAAAATTGGCTAAAATTAACTATGAATTTTGAAGTACCATCAAATAGCTGGCATAATGACCAACTTTAGTCTCCCCAGCAGTCGGATGACATGAGACATACTGCACATCCTGTGCATTTCCTGTTTCTAGCACTTACTTTCTCGTAATACTTGATTTCGTATTCGGTGATGACTCCATTGGGATGCTCTGGTTCCTGCCAGGAAAGCTCGACACTCCGCTGTAGCACTCTCTCCTTCATTACTCCGCTCACTTGCGAGGGAGCTGTTTGGACAAGATGTGTCAATAAACAATGAGAAAATTCACTGGATGCCTCAAATCAAATGTCACAACTGATCAGTCCCATGCTGTGCCAGTTTCATTAAGGTAAAAGAAAGCACCTTTTCATAGCTCACAATTCAGAAGCTAATGAATATTCAAACAGGACCTTATTACTGTTCATAAACCTTAATAGGAATTTAAATTAAAGTGCAAACAGCAGAAGATAGCATTGTTCAAGTTAGTGAAAAATGGAAATGATGGGGCTGAGAATGACAATTAAGCAAATGAATGCTAATTAAGGCCACAAAATATGATTTCAGATTAATCTCCATTGATAAACTAAGTCCAAATATTTATTTCACATACAACAGCGATGCACTTTAAAAATAATGTAATTTCGTGCAAGAAAAAGTATATGAAATGGCTACTTTAATCTTCAATTAAAGCACACTTCTCAAAACATGTTTTCATGTTTCATATTTGTGTATTCCCAGGAATTCCAGCTAACCTTGGAAAAAATTTATTCTCCATTATGTCAAGGGCAAGAAAATGCTAAACTTGCTATTTAAATATGTGCGCAAAAAACACATACATACCCCTGCATATGTCATTTATCTTATGTAACCGAGGCTTCAAGCTTTGAGAGAAGCAGCTCCAACTATACTTTTGCTTTCTCTTTCTCTGTAGATAATAGTATGCTTAGCGTTCTTTCATTCTAATTAGTGGCATACACTCCTTTTGGTAGCTAAGGCTGTGGAATGCAGCAAACTAATTTGCTCTGTCTAATTTTCTCAGTGATGATTAACTAGTTGTCTTCTCTGGCTAAATGAGTAGCTGCACTGGCTTGGCTGAATTTCAGTGGGGTCATTATGTTCCATGTATCATGCTCTATCTCATTTTGTAAAATATTTTCAGGCTGTTAATTTAATTTTCAGATGTCCAAATTTGTTAATAATCCCTCTGACAGAAAAGCAATTATATGGGGCCAAAGCTGTTGAAGCAAGATTCTGATGTTTATCCCTTTGGCTTTATTTTGTTTCTTCTACTTTTTAATATTTTCTTGTATCACTGTCTAGAAAAGAAAACATTTTTCACTTTCTGGCTTGGTGGTTGCAAAAGAAGGACATGGAAGATGCATGACTCCCATTTCCTCTCAGATTACTAACAAAAGTATAACTAGGGAAGATTAAGTGAAACAACTTTCGCTCTTGGGGGATGCAGCTGAAGTACTCAACACACTGTGTTTACAGAATAAATGTGTTTCTGATGTGTTTCCAATGAGGCAAGTTTCTAATAAGAAATATTATTTTTGCCACCATTTTTAAACCTGAATATATGCAGTGAAGAACTTGTTTTTAAAGTGATGTCCTCTCCACCCAGGACATGCTTAGCAGGTCTCAGCCCACTGTGAGACCTTCACTAGGCTGCTTCTTTAAGCCATAATCTTGGCAAACAAACCCCCCAAATCATGAGGTGAGATTCCACTTAGAAAATAGTCTGTAATAGCCTAATTTACTTAAAATCATTGAGAAAAATCTGTATTTTAACTTCCGTTAGTAAAAAAGAGAATGCAGCACAGGTAAGATTACAGTAATAGTCGAAACGCGTGATTACCCAGTAAAGCAGAGGGTTGCCGATGTGGTGTGCACTGTTTGGAAATAGGTTAACTGAAAGTAGATTAGAGAGCTCGTAGGTACCAATCTCTAGGTCTCCCTCAAATAACACACATAGCTTAATGTGATTCTCAGTTAAGTCAAATTGTAAGACGTTTTGATTAGTTTCTGTCCTTAAATATTAAGGTGACGGAGGCAGGAGAATTGAATCCTCCAAGGTGTGGAGGAGACTTGGTATATAAATCTACCTCATTCACTTTCTGATGTGTTACCACGAGATCTAAGTATAGACGGGACTTGATTTCTACACTTACGCACTAAAATTATATCCATTGTTTCATCCTGAAAAACTTTGACCAATAAAAGTAGAGCAACTGGGGGGTTGGGGGGAAAAGATACCTAAAGTATTTTTCTAATAGCTAGCATTTTGAAACTCATATCTCATCACTAACAGCGCAGTATGCTGTTTTTCATCCCCCTTTCCCACAAGGAGCCGTACCCATAAGTGACTGTACTTCTGCTTTTCTGTATATTTCCTGTTTCTAAAACGTATCCCTTGCTAATACTGAGGCAAGTCACACATTTAAGAGGATCAGAGACAGAAGTACTAGCACTTGGCCCTTGAGAATAGATAAACTGCACGATAGGAAAAATCTTCCCCTGTCTTATGACCTTCAAACACAATATTTTGGTACAGGAAAACTGATAATATTTTCCCTTGAGTTTTAGTATCTCAGACATAAAAGATATACAACTCAAAGGATATATCAGCTAGTCATATTCTAATTTTATTTGCAGATAAAATTATATGTACAAGTGAAATTGAAGTTGCATAAAATACTGTAATCTTAAAACTCAATTATTTCTATGGTTACTCTATACGACCTACTACATTAATTACACTGTTACAATTTCACTAAGAATATACTCATGCTTAGACCAAAATATTCAATTTACTGTAGGTGAAGTTCATTTTGAGAATAATATGTGCACCATTAAATTATATACACAGTTAACAACCAATTAGGTGTTATGACATTTAAATTGTAATGTCTACAATTATCAAAGTGAACTAAAATATATCATAACTGGAACTGATGTGAAGCTAATAAGTGGTAACCAACAATAATAAATTCCCTAATTTGAAAAAGTAGGAAAACCAGTACTTCATGTAGAGAGGCTTTAAATACGAATTTTTGTTTGGGTTTCTAATAAATGATTAACAGATTCATTTCTCACCTAAGTTTATAGAAATATTCAGATCCAAAAATTATTTTCAACTGTAGAAAGAAATGGAAGGTTTTTTTCCCTTCAAGATCTTAATGACTTTTTTAGGGACGTATCTAAAGTCTGTACAAATGACAATAAATGATGACCTCAGGAAATTCAGAAAATGGGTTCTGTGGCTCAAAAGGGTAAATTTCAACTGAATAAAAACAAAGTTGATAACACGGATTGGACAGGAAAGCAGAAGTCTGATAAGAGGAGGAAGGTAAATTTGTGGGCTAGGTTTGTTAGTGTGAACCTCTGAATTAAAAAATAAACATGTATGCAAATATTTAAAAATAGAAAGCCCAATGGGTGAACAAATGTAGAATAGCCAAACAATGGGCTGCTACTTAGCAATAAAAAGAGCAGACTACTGGTACATGCTACAAAATAGATAAACCTCAAAAGTGTCGGTAAGTGAAAGGAGCCAGACAGTGAAACTGCACACTGCATGATTCATGTATGTGAACTGCCCAGAAGAGACAGAAAGGAAATGTCACTTGTGGTTGGGAGAAGAGCAATGGAATTCTATATTGCTAGAAGGCCCAAGAGAACTTTGTAATAACTGAAATGTCCTAAAATGGCATTTTAGATTGTGGTGATGGTAGCACAACATAATACATTTACAGAAAATGCATTGATTTGTACAGTTATAATGTATACACTTATGATGTCTATATTATACCTTATTAAAGTCATTAAAATAGTAATAAAAAGAGCTACCCTCACCCCCCAAAACAATCACTAAGATTATTAATAATCACCCACACATGGTGGGCTTATGTTTAGACCTGAACCAATCAACATTGTACAGATTTTGACCTTTAGGTAGTCATGGGTGGCTTTGATCTTAATCAATTTCTAATTAAAATCCAAATTCAAAAGACAGATTTAAATTTTAAGATGAAATATATTTATAAAGGCTCAATTTTCTCCTGAAAATGTTGTTTACCTTTATGTATGGAAAGAAGTCCTACTACAAAGTTGGGGCAAAACACAATTTTAAAACATAGTGTAGTAGGTGAATGGCCCTCCAAAGATGTCCATACTCTGTCTCTGGAATTGGTGAATGTGCCGCCGTGTAGAGCAAAATGGACACTGCAGATGCAATTACGGTTAAAGATCCTGCACTAAAGCTATCCTCGATTTTCCCCAGGGGGTCCACTCGAATCAGTTCAGCCAGCGCAGCAGAGGTGCTGCAGAAGAAGCCAGAGAAGTGAAGCGGGAGAGGGTATCAACCTGTCAGAAGGCACCACATGGGAAACATGAGACGATACGGAGACAGCCGTTAGGATCACAGACTTGTACTGGGTGACAGAGGCAGGAAAATGGAGACCTCGATTCTACAAGTGAAAAACCCCGAATTCTGACAACAATACGAATGAGCTTGGAAGCAGGCATCCCCCAGAGTCTGCAGATAAGAGCCCAGCCCAGCTGACAACCTGACTTTACCCAGTAAGGCTGTGGATAGGGCAACCAGCTGAGAGCCCTGCTGTGCCTAGATTTTTGACCCGCAGAATTGGGAGATAATAAAGAGGTGCTGTTTTTAAGTTTCTGTAGTAATTTTTATGGTAGCAATAAAAAACAATACATGTAAATAATAAAGCAAAAACAAAAAGTTAGATCTACTGGTCTATTTATGAAGTCTACGAAAAAATGTTAGCAATAGGACAGTTTGATAATGTAATATGTGAAAATTCATGTTGAGATAACATGAAGTCAAATTTTTTTTATCTTAATTAACACTCAAAACATAATGTCTCATATGAAGGAAATTTTCATTATACAGTTAAAAAACATTTTTTGTGTGCTGGAACTTCAGTGTAGCTCATGATATTGATTTTGGATTTAAAAAGTAATTTATACCAGTCATCATTGTTACTACACTACAACTGTCATTGAATTTCAACAAAGGTGAGTGGAGACATAATATTTGCATTCTAAACAATACAATGAAGTACGATGGGTCAACAGGCATAAACTAACCTTTTGCCACGCACTTAGAATTGTTAAATCTATTGACATTTGTTAGGTTTCCATTAAATATTGAATGAATACAAAATGGGAACATGAACAAATCTGTAAAACAATCAAATGCAAATCTGATGATAGAAGAACAGTAGTCTTTAGTGAACACTTTGCTTTCTATACAGCATGGAATTCATTTTTTCATTTTTTCATTCATTCATCCTTTGAAATCATAAATATGTGTACTATTAGAGTCATAGTATTTTGTAACACACAACTTTTAGTTTCTTTAGTCTTCCCCACAGGTGTTTCACTTTTGGACTACAGAAAAAAGCATACAAAAAGATATATGAATTTATTTCAGTAACAAAACACTAGGCCATAAGCACACATCTGAGTATCACGTAACATATCAATTCCATTTTTGTGGTATTTAGAAATATGTAGAGAATCTAATATGTGATTTCACCACTAAACTTTAATTTCCTGATTGTAAAGAAAGAGGTTAGAATAATATTATAAGCCATAAGTAGAAAATGTTATCTGAGAAAAGAAGCACTGGAACTAAGGGCAATTGAGCCCATAACAATTATAAGTAATCAATTTGAAATAGATGTCTGTCAAATTATTTTTGGTGGGACAGAAGCATGATTTGTAGCTAAAACAAACAAAATCTCATTCTATGATAAGTAGTTGGAAAAAATCAGTGGGAAGTTGATTTATCTTTTTCAAAATAATATTATGTTATTTGCATTGTTGTCTATTTAATATACCAATTAGCATGATTTTTCTTTGCAATGAAAATACACTATATAATAAGTAAGATATATCACAGAATGAATTTCTAAATGTATTTAAGCACAATAACTGAAAAGACAACTTAAATAAAAGTAAAACTAAGAGCTGGAACTTCAGTGAAAAAATGAATATGATGTTGAAGATACAAAGAAAAAAATCCAATCAAGTATAATTTTAATTTATTTTTAAAAATATTTTTATTTATTTTTATAGACATGGAGGGAGGAAGAGAGGGAACGAAACATCAATGTGTGGCTGTCTCTTGTGCACCCTTTACTGGGGACCTGGCCCACAACCCTGGCCTGCGCCCTGGCTGGGAAGTGAACCAGCAACCTTTTGGTTTGCAGGCCCACGCTCAATCTACTGAGCTACACCAGCCAGGGCTCAAGTATAATTTTAAATTAAGTCCATAAGTTTTCAGCAGGGTAATAAAACATAATGGAAACAACAAAAGTCACTGTTCTAATGTTTGATTAAGAAAAGCTTTGTTCTTTAGAGCAATAGTTTCAACATGACCCGACAATACTTTTTTCTGAGAATAAGGTTTTCTTCTCAGTTGTTATCAGACGATTGGTAACCAATTGGGTATTTAACGAATTGCTACAAGAGTTACCAATTCCTAGCAACATCTCTTGATAAAATGCTTTAAGGTCAAAGAGGTGAGGGTTGTGGAGAAAGCTATTAAGGCCACTGGTCATCTTAACATAAACGGCCTGCCGCTAACCTCACTTTAAGTGTGTATTTAAAATTTATTTACTGATTTTGAAAATGGGAAGAAGGAGTAAAGAGAAAGAAACATCGACCTCATTCCTTATTCCTGCACTCATTGGTTGATTCTTGTATGTGCCCCAGCAGAGGATGGAACCAGCAAGCGTGTTGCATCAGGACAGCCCTTTTGACTAAAATACTAACTGACGAGGAGTTAATTTGTAACTCCTGGTACATTTGTATTTTCATAGAATTACAATGCAATTGTAACTGTCAATGTAAATAAAATAGAATAAAATTATATTTTGTAAACAATAGTTATAAGTTACTGGCCAATGAGGGGATAGAAACGGGTTAAATGAACACCTACATCAGTAAGCACTTTATTGTTATTGCTCAACTGACTTTTTTTTTCTTCTTAGAAAACTTTTCTGGATGGAAAAAAGTGCATTTTTTTCTTTGCAGAATCTTTGATATTATTTCTAGTGTAAGCTACTTAACATATACTAGCATTTTCAGTGGCAATGTCTTTTAACAATAGTCTAGCATTAATCTAACTGCCTTTCCCAGTTACATCGAAAGGTTTAGAAGGTAATGTTATGATAATACCATTTTATTGGTTTCTGATGAAAGCTTCATTTGCTTATAAGTTTAACATATAATTTTTCATGAGGATAGTAGCAGTATAAACAAAGCATTGTAAGAGCTCTGCAAATATGACAAGGCCACAGTTACCACTTTCAAGGAGATTTTAATGTAGAAAATAAGTTAGAAGGTAAATGTACTCGATTTGAATGCACAATTAAAGTTTATAGCATAGATGAAATATGAACCAAGTGTAGCAAAATCTTGGGAGGCTGTAAAGAGCCAACCACACAAAAAACATTCCTTGTAACTCAGTGTTTGACTGGTATAACTGTACATTTAAACTAACTACCAGGAATGTTGGTGTCATGTCTATAACATGTAAGAGATTGCTTAGTATTGATCAATAGCAACAGAGCCAGACTAACCCCATGATTTTCTCTCTAGTGGCCTCTACCAATAAGTTACAACTCACTGAGTCATTTTTCCTCTGCTTCAGCTAGTACAGAATTATTTTTTCAATCAGTATATGTTCAATATTATTCTGTATTAGTTTCAGATGTACAGCACAGTGGCCAGAAAATCATGCACTTTACAGAGTGGCTCACCCAATATTTCAAGCACCCACATGACCCAACACATAGTTATTATGATACCACTGACCATATTCCCCAGGCTGTAATCTTCATCTCTGAGACTATACCCTAACTACCAATCGGTACTTCTTAAGTACTGGTATGTCACCCTTTTCACCCACTCTCCCAACCCCTCCCCTCTGTTAACTGTCAACCGCATACTTCAATAATAGATTTGTTCTAGAAATCTTAAAACTGGTCCTGGCATCTGCTAGGACTCAAAAAATATATATCATGTATTATCATCCTATACTTTGTGTACATTAGATTTACTAATGCCGAAGACCTATTCCAGAATACTCTAATGAGGTCAAATTCAGGCCTCAGTATTTTTTCAAATGCTCCTCAGATAAAGCTGACTTATACCTGAGTTTGAGAATAATTCCTTTGGAAATTTAACAGGAACATAAATTGTTATTTCAAGGTGAAATAACATATTTTAGATTTTAAAATATTACACTGACAATTTTTCCAATTCCAATAATGTAGAAATGACCAATTTCTAGAATCTATACTTTGTACTAATTTTACATGCACTAGAAAGATATTCATGTTAAGTCATTTAGAAGAAACTTATTGTAAAAAATAAAAAAATAAAAATTATCAAAATGGGAAGAGGGCTGACAACACACATTCTTTTTTTATTTTAAGATTCTATTTATTTGTTTTTAGAGAGAAGGGAAAGAAGGGAGAAAGAACAACATCAATGTGTGGTTGCCTCTCGAGCACCCCCTATTGGGCACCTGGCCCACAACCCAGGCAAGTGCTCTGACTGGGAACTGAACCAGCCACCTTTTGGTTGGCAGACACTCAATCCACTGAGCCATGCCAGCCAGGGCAACACACATTCTTTTTAGTATACTTTAATATATAAAGTTAAGAGAAAAATACAGATTAAGCAATCTCTTCTATTTTGGGTGATGATAAAACTAGTATTTTAGTAATTTTTAAAATGAAAAAACACTTAAATCTGCTCTCTCAGGTCTTCTGGCTCAATCTCTATTTTCCATAACTCCATAGCTAACAACTAACTTATTTATAAAGCCAATTATGTGATTATAGCCCATAAGTAGACCTTTTTACTAATGAAAATGAACTCAAATAAGATGAGATATATACACACATATTTGTTAAGGACCAGAACATGGTCCTTATATGTCATTATAATAACACTTTTAGTTGTGTGTATTTCCTTTGATCTTGGAACATTGTTGGGTTTAAAAAAAATAAATACATAAAAAATTGTGTTGTATTTTAATCATAAAAATAGTTTAATATCAGTTGAATATTTTCAAAATGTTAAGTTAATCCAAATGTTTATATTGTGAATATCTTTAATTGTAATTTTCAAAACTAAATTTTTATAATGAATATTCTTCCATTAATTTATATTTAACAGTCTAAATTATCTTGTATTTGATATACTTAATTATATTATCCTGCCCTGGCTGGTGTAGCTCAGTGGATTGAGTGCGGGCCTGCGAACCAGAGTATCGCGGTTCGATTCCCAGCCAGGGCACATGCCTGGGTTGCAGGCCAGTTCCCAGCGGGGGACGCATGAGGGGCAACCATACATTGATATTTCTCTCCTTCTCTCCTTCCCTTCCTCTCTAAAGACAAATAAGTAAAATCTTTAAAAAAATTATATTATCCTGACAATATGTGCATGTGTATACCACTCAATTAGATCAATAAGTTTAATATATATAACATTATATAATAGATACCACGAAACATTATTCTTCTATTATATAATAATATACACCAATATTCACATAAATAACTATGTGGTTAAGAAATCTCATTAGTTTTTCTTCCAAAATATCTAACAATGTTTAAAATATTGTACTGTATGTTGTAACAATATGCAGAAACTTCACTGATGTGGTTTACTTTACCAGAGTAATAAAGAATGCATTTAAACAACATGTAGGTTGTTTATTAAGAGAAACACTATCAATAGGAAGAATATTAAAGAAAGAGAAGTGAGATTTGCCTGAAAGCCTTGTGTTAATCATATGGAGTCAGAATAAATCTTATTTCCCATTAGAATAAAACCCGCATTACTAAATGTCAAGTCAGTACTACGTGGTGGCACCACATTTATAACTGCTAAATCCTTTTCCAGTGTACCACTGTGCTTCACTGTTTTAAAGCTAATTTAATGTATTGCAACCAAAATTTTAAACAAAGGGAATGGAATGGAATAAAGTTAAGTTTTTCACATTAAAGGGGGGACTGAGAATAAGCCAGAATGTATTTACAAAATATTGTGTATTTATTCTACACGTTTAAGATTCAGTCACCTCCAGTCTCCTTTCGATGCAATGCACCTATCGAGATGTTTTTTCCACTGTTCAAAACAGTGTTTGAACTCATCAGTTTTGATGTGTTTTAGTGTTTGGGCTGTTTTTTGTTTCACCTCTTTCACATCAGCTAAACATTTCCTCCTGAGGACTTTTTTTCACCAGGGAAACAAACAAAAAGTTGCTTAGGGTGAGATTGGGTGAATATGGACAGTGGGGTACAGGGGTCAGGGGATTTTTGTCAAAAACCATTGAACACTCAGCACCATGTGAGCTGAGCTCATAAATCACCCACCATGGGATGGACAAAGGCACTGAAAGAATCTTCAAAACATTTACTGAAGCCAATGCAGCCTCTCACAACACCACCAGCTGGTGCACGGATGCAGATGGGCTCCTAGAACACTCACCTGGCGGGGAAGCCTCTGTTAGAGGGGGGACACCCTCCCGAAGATAATTCCTTTTTTTTGAATTCCCTCATATATGTCATAAACTGTTCCATATATATGTGTACGTTTGAATATACCAAAGTACAGATATATAGTATGAATTTGTGAATTACTACTATTATGTTAAAATTGTTTGAAAGCCACTTTATCACATGATATATAATTGAAGTTATGTCCTTTTATAGAGTTATGAGCATACAAACCATAATACAGCAAAAAATGTTTGACAGTTCCATATTACAGCATTCTTTTACTCTATCCCAAACTGCTTGATGATGGTTGAAGAAAATGACTGAGCCCATTATATTCTGACTGCTATCAGCCTCATACCTCTCCACATTAGGGTTCTTTTCATTCTTTTTCTCCTTTTTGTGTCCTCTACTCTGTTATGAATCATTTTTAATGCATTCCTCCTTGGCCTAAAAATCCTGTGTATCCAAACCAATCTAGTTTCTTAAATATTACTTAACAATATTGAATCTTGCAGGGTTTTTCATTACTGGTTTTATTCATTTTATTTTTTTAACCTTATCCCCAAATCAACACTGTGGTGCTCCTCACAATTAATTTGTTTCAATTTTCCATTCCATTATAAGTTGAATAATACAAGGAGGATAAGAGAAAATAACTAATAAAGAAAGGAGAAAAATGAAATACGGAGGTGGTGGAGGATGAGGAAAAAGAGGAGAAAAAAGAAGGAAAGGTAAATCTCAAAACTCATTAAAATTGCCTCATTTAAAATGCACAATTAAGAAACATCATCACCTCAATTGCTTTACATACTCTGCATATATTCTTTTCAATAAGATTTATTATTTCAAGAAACCTACCTAAGTAAGCACTTAGTTTAATGGAGTCTGCTAAGTACATTTCAGTTAGCACTGCAGCTTGTATTTTAAAGTTGTTGCCTTACAACATGAAAGCTACTGCCTGGGAATTTAGGCAAAAATGAAAACTACTTTAAATTTTCTAAACCTGTATGATGCCAATGGTATAATATAGCATTAATTTACTAAATAATATTTCAGCACCAAGAAAGAATGAATGCAGTGTGGCCAGTACTTAAGGAGTCACCTTTTTTTCTGCCCACAGAAGGCTGAGTATTGAGTTTAGCTATCTCTAAAAATATTTAAAAATCAACACATAAAACTAAGAAGTCACTTTTATGTACTGGGGAAATTTGGCTCAGAATGAGTAGATATATGGAAGAAGAGTTACCAGTTTATGAAAAAGTTTGGGTCTAAAGGTATAGTTGTAGTTCAGTCATGTGTAACTGGACTTCAACTCTCACAGAAACAGTATCACAAATAGCATTTAGATTTCCAGGTTAGCCCACAAACATGGATTTGACCTAGACTGCTGTTACAACATTACGGATTTGTATCTAAAAGGAAACAAAAACAGTTCTGTTTAATAATAGTAATTAGGCAAAATAAAAAACCAATACAATTATTAAAATGGGTTTGTTATTATCTTGAACACAGGTACTTCAAAATAGTAATTAAGATCTTCCCAGATCCACCTAAAATTCTCATACATCTTAGCCCAAAACAGAAACTGATCAGCTCTGGCTTGCTTTCTGCTCCTTCCCTCCTCTTGCTATACAAAAAGTTTTGACTTTGTTCCTAAGTCGTCTCCAGCCACCAGGATACTCAACTAGAAGATAAATAACAGTTTCACCTTTTATCAGAGCAACGGTCCTATGACCATAGGCCAAAACTGGATAGTCATTTGTTTTTGTAAACACAGTTTTATTAGAACACAGCTGCACCCTTGTGTTTACATATCGTCTATGGCTGACATCATGATAAAATATCAGAGGTGAGAAACTGCAATGGAGAAAAATAAAGTCCACAAAGCATAAAACTTTATCATCTGGTCTTTTTTCAGGAAAAAATAGGCCTACCCCTGAGTTAGTTTGTTTGGCTGCAAGTAAGGAATCCAAATAAACAGTGGTTTAAGGTTCATTTGTTAGTTTTCTTGTGAAAAAAAATGCATTCCACAAATAGGCAATTGGTATTTTTTGTTCTGTAGCTCAAGGATGGTAAGAAGCATCTTATCGCCTTTCTCTTGAGGTTGCAATAAGCTGCTGTTGCTGCTATATAAAGAGATCACACCATCACACCCAAGCTGCCAGCATGCAGTGAAATGGCAATTTGGAGATGCTCAAGGTCTAAATTAGGATAGTCAACTTTGTTAGCAAACTCTAGCAATCTCCTGTTTATGTTTCATTCATCTCATTCCCTAGGCTGGACATGGATATTTAACATTAAACCGGATAAACTGGCAGCCCTAAAAAATGATAGTAACTAAGAAAAAAGAACTTGATATTGCAGAGAAAACTAGCAGTGCCTTCCACCCTCATCTCCCCAAAAGCATGGGAGGAGAGCATTCACAGACGTCCTGTTCCCACAACCTCCTCAACTACCTTTTCTTCTGAGTATAGAACAGAAAGGACCAAGGGAAGTTATTCCAATTCCTAAATGAAGGCACCAGACTATGGATGAAAAGAAAGTTCATGTAAACTAGGACTTGGAGAGTTATAATACCAATAAATCTTCATCAGTCAAATTTAAGAGAGGTGACAAAGTCTCCCTCCTTTTTTTTTGTTTGCTTGCATCAAATAGTTATCTTGGGTAAGGCTTTCCCTCGTATCCTACAAATCAGATAGTTGAAGAACACCTGAACAAGGTAACAACCACTATCCTGAAAAAGTAATCTCCTGATTTAAACATATTTTCAGCAAGAGAAGACATTTCCTAAGCATCATGAATAACATGTTAACTAAACATAAATACACAATTTTTTACAAGAACACCTTTCAGTAACATCATTTATTTAGTCATTATACATTTGAGAAGTTCCTATGTGGAAAAAAAAAGAATTTTAAATTGGTTCACAGTACTAGCAAAGAACTTTCCACCTTGCATATTTAGGCACTTAGCATATGCTAAATAAATGGATAAATATATTGCACTGCAAATTACTTTCTCTTTTATATAACTGATATCTTCCAATTTGGATTCTTCCTAATAGATTTTACACAAACTTAACTTTCTCCCATGAAAATAAAATTACTTCTCAAGCTTACACCCCTTTCCCACTGCTGAGGAATTTCTCTTCTTTCCTTAACAGCCAACTATGCCAACAAAGTTATTTAGATTCTTTTTCTCTATTTCTTCAACTCCCATTCATACTCCAATCTTCTTCTGTCTGGTTTCAGCCCATCTCATTCCATCCAGTGAGTTGCTCATAAGGCCACCGATTCCCTCATCTAACCACACTGAAGTACTTTCCTCAGTCCTCACCTTCCTCAGGTTCTTGGAAACATTAATATTGTTAACCTTGCTTTCCTTGGCTTCAATGACACACTCTTCTAGCTTTTGTCCATCTGCCTAATTCTTTTGTTTCCTCAGCAAGCCTCTTCTCCTCAACCAACAGACACATTTCCTCAAGGTTGCATTAAAAATGCCCATTTTAATTAGTCATTAAGGAAATATTAAAATCAAAACAATATTAAAATACCAGTTAATATTGACTAGGATGCCTACAGTCTAAAAGACAAAAAATAACTGGTGTTGACAAGGATGCGGAAAACTACAGCATCTATCCAGTCTTGGTGAGAATTTCAAAGGGGGCAGCCACTTAGGAAAAGCAGTTTGACAATTCTTTAGAGTTAAATATAAAATTACCATTTGACCCATTAGAATATAAAAAACATAGGTCCACAGGAAGTCTTAGTCATGATGTTCAAGCAACATTATTCATATACGCAATAAGAGAAAGCTGCATTAAGGTTCAGCAACCAGGGAACAAATCAAATGGAATAGATACAAGGAAACAATATTAATCCACAAAAATGACTGCTATATGATACAACATGGATACCCCTTAAAAAACTTATGCTAAGTGAAAAATGCTGGATGTGTAAGACTCACATTGTATGATTTTACGTATACGAAATGTTTGGAAAGACAATCCTATAGAGGAGAGACAAAGTAGATTAGGCGTGGGAATAGGGAGTGACTGTAAATGAGCGTGAGGGAATCTTATTGTGTTAACAAGATGTTTAAATACTGGATTGTGGTAATGGTTACACAGCTCTGTAAATTTATTCAAATCACTAAATTATACACTTAAATGAATTTTATGGTATGCATGTTACATTTGATAAAAAATTGTTAAAATTTGGTGTCATATGACTTTTAGAATAGTGACCAAAATCTTTAGCATTCATTCATCAAGTTAAATGGAAACTACTATATAACAGACAAGGAGTAATTTTCTGGTGCCTCATTACCAGAGTATGTGTTCAAGAATTAAAAAAAAAACACGTTTATTAGTTAATACTCAGTGATCCATTTGGAAATTATTCTTTAGATGAAAGGTGCAAAGCACACTTGGCCACTTGGAACACACACACACACGCGCACAGGCATGCATGCTGGAAATGTAATTCTCTTACATTCCAGAGTTAAAGAAAAAGTATTTTTAAATCAGTCTAAGTGAAATTTGATACTTAATTTTCACCACTTAATATTCACCACTTCACCATCACCATAATATAAACATTAGGTATTGTTTATATAAATTTATATGTATATAATTATAATAAATGGAAAGAAAATGTGTTGCTAAAGATGGTCCTCTCCCAAGTTTACAAGCTGTGTAGTCACACAAAGAACAATTCAACCCCAGCTCTGCTCATCAGAAATGAATGATTAGTCATGTCATGTTGCTCAAGTTGCTAAAATGCTCTGAGTTAGGTATTTTTATGTGCAAAATGGGAATAATATGAACGTTACAAGAATTCAAAAGTGTAACTAATGTGAATCACTTAACACAATGCTTAGCAATTACCAGTAGCAATATTTCAATAATGATAGTATTAAGAAATAAATTTGAAAAGAAATAAACTTGTCAAATTGACTTTATAAAACAGCACATCATGAAATATTTTTATTCAGCTCACATTATTTTCTTCTAATGAAAACTGACATTTTAAAATTTAACACGAATATTTTAAATACAATATATTTGAAACCTCGAGTATTTTAATTTGGGTCTACAGAGATATACTATAATTAGGCATCTGTGGAGGGGCACACTTGCACTATCACATTCAATCACCATGTCCTACTTAATTTCTTTTTAAAAGTATATTTGATTGATTAAGCTATTACAGTTGCCCCAATTCTCCCCCCTTTACCTTCCCTCCAGCACTACCCCCTCTTAGTTCTTGCCCATAGGTCATACATATAAGTTCTTTGGCTTCTCTATTTCCTATAGCATTCTTAAGCTCCTCCTGTCTATTTTATGTCTACCATTTATGCTTCTTATTCTTTGTACCTTTCCTCCCCATTCTCATCTCCCCCCTCCCTGCAGATAACCCTCCATGTGATGTCTATTTCTGTGATTCTGTTCCTGTTCTAGTTGTTTGCTTAGTTTTTGTTTTTGTTTTTTTAGGTTCAGTTGTTGATAGTTGTGAGTTTGTTGTCATTGTACTGTTCATAGATGTTTACCTTCTTCAATTTCTTAGATAAATCCCTTTAACATTTCACATAGGGCTTGGGAATGAATACTCCTTTAACTTGACCTTGTCTGGGAAGCAGTTTATCTGTCCTTCCATTCTGAGTGAAAGCTTTGCTGGAGAGAGTAATCTTGGATATAGGTCTTTGCCTTTCATGACCTGGAATACTTCTTTCCAGCCCCTTCTTGCCTGTAAGGTTTCTTTTGAGAAGTCAGCTGATAGTTTTATGGGAACTCCTTTGTAGGCAACTCCTTCTTTGCCACAATGCAGCAAAGAGGGTTGCCCTGCCATGGCAAATAGGTGCAGTGAGACAAAGAAGTATGACTCAAATGAAAGAACAGATGAAAACTCCAGAAAAAGAAGTACATGACAAGGAGATAGACAACTTATCAGATGCAGAGTTCAAAAGACTGGTAATCATGATGGTCACAGAAATGATTGAGTACAGTCATAAAATGAAGGAAGAAATGAAGGCTATACAAAGTGATATAAAGGAAAATATACAGGGGTCCTACTTAATTTCTTTTTGTGTGTTAATAAGGAATACGACATAAATATTCTGCAAAACTTGAAACCATCCATTCACACAAACTAAAATGTAAGGATCATATATACTATATAAAGTATTATATGTTGAGCTCTGGATATTATATAAAACTGCAGTTTTTCTGATTGAAGGAAATTTTCTTTGCTAATAAATTGATTTGTTATTATTTAACTGATGTGTTATTATTTTAAGTGATTTGAAGGTATGACCTTAAGACTCTTTACAGCCTCAAATATGTTTTAACCCTTTAACACATATTTTGATTGTATTATTCTGATGCTTTAAAGTACCCTTAAATAACTTCCAACTGACAATTATTTTGTTGGTTACCTTGAGCTGTGTGAATATGGACACATTATTTCATTTTATAGTATGCCTCAGTTTTCTCATCTCTTTTTTAAAAAATATTTTATTTATTTATGTTTTTAGAGAGAGAGGGGAAGGGAAGGAGAAAGAGTGGGAGAGAAACATTAATCTGTGGTTGCCTCTCACGCGTCCCCTACTGGGGACTTGGCCTGAGACCCAAGCATGTGCCCTGACTGGAAATCGAACCAGCAACTCTTTGTTTTACAGGCCCATGCTCAATCCACTGAGCTGCACCAGCCAGGGCAGTTTTCTCATCCCTTAAATGGAGATACTATTATCAAGTTTTATGGGGCTGTTAAAAGTATTTTATGAGAAAAATATAGGAAGGGCTTAGCATGCTGAGTATAAAATAAATGGTAGCAGTCATAATATTAGTAAGGAATACAATGTCATGGCTGCCTCTGTTTAGTTTTCTAGCATTATCATGTATTAATTCTTTCTTATATCTATAAGTGAGTATTGCAAAAACACCTTGAAGTTTTTTTTAACAGGGAAAGTATCTTTTTTTCACATTTTTATTGTTGTTTAAGTCCAGTTGTCGCCATTTCCTCCCACCCCAGCCATCCTCACTTCCCACCCGATAATGGGGGCGGGGAGGGGAAAGGGTTTTCAGGAATATGTACAAAGGATACATGGACAAAGCCAAGGGAGGGTAGGATCAAGGGAAAACTATCTCCTTTAACTGTGCATTCCATTTCATAACACCGTAGTTATTATGGCTGCCTGTCTTCTACTTGGACATCCTTATACCGTAGTCAATAAATTTCTGCTCACAACTTCAAAAAAACCAAAGGGTCAGCTGCTCTGTACTTGCCATACGCTTTAACTAAGGTGATTATCTCTTTGTATTCCTTTGTTCCTTATCAAAATAGGAGCTCCACTGAAGTAGAAACTGTATTTGTTCAAGGTTGCATCTCCTGCCACTGCATAGTACCAAACACAAAGCAGGCACTTCACACGTTTGTTGAACAAAATTAAAGTTTTTGGATTTTTTTTTATATTTGGGCAAGCAATACATCTCCTTAAAGAAGATTTATAACATTTTGTACACGTAAATATAACAACAATATTCACATCTGTATTTTCAGTGTTGCCCATATTGTCAATACTTCTTTAGTATTTTAAATATCAGTGTCTAGACTGAAGACACTCATTAGGTTGACAGCAGGAGACAGACTAGTTATTTGAAAGCTGCTATTTTTTTAAAGACAGGTAAAATTGCAGGACTCACATTGAAAGGTTTCTCTTTGTTATTTTACTTAAGTTACTAAATTACAAAGCTGACCCTGATAAAGAATTATGAGATGCCAGCATATTACATATAAATACCTGTTGCTTTAGATCAAATCCACAAAATTCCCCATTGTGTTTAAAAGCCCAGGATACTAAACCAGCATAAATAAATCATTTATTTTACACTAATAATAACCTGCAGAGAAGCAACTTAACTTCCTCACACAAACTTTCATTTTGTATTATAAAAATAACAGATTGCAAGTTTTGTATAAAAATAACAGATTGCGTCTAAATTCTGTAAACTCTAGGTGGACAGGTCAGCGGCCCACTGACCCACAGGTGACAGCAGCAGTGGCCGGAGGTATTCAAGCCAAATCTGTGTCACTGTCAATGCTCCGTGACTGGCCTGTGGTCTGACTTTAGAGGAGATATAAAGTCTTATATTTTGTTCTTATCTGTGGAAGCAAAGAGTCATGAGGATGTTATCCTATTAGAACATATTTGTAAATAATATAGATGAGATTCATAATTCTGGATATTGCAAAATTTATACAAAATAACTTATTTTTCTAATATAAGTTGCTTTTCTAAAGTGTTGATAAAGTCATATATACTTAGAAATTAAATCATTTTAATGACTTTTAAAGATTTCATTTCATTTACTTATTTATATATTTATTTTAAAATTTATTTGTAGAGTGGGGGAAGGAGAAATAGAGGGAGAAACATTGATGTGAGTTAGAGACATAGATTGGTACCCTCCCTGACCTGGGACCAACACAGGGCACGTGCCCTGACCAAGAATTGAACTGACACTGCCCTTACCACCACAGGGCAACACCCAGACAACCAAGCCACATCAGTCAGGGCAAGAACTAAATGATTAAAAACTCAGAAATATGTGGGAAAGGCTATGCAAAGGCATACATGATGCACATACATATTTCTGTACTCACAATTTAGTTTGTAAAATCTCTGATCCGTTATTTAAATTTATTTGCACTTGCATTGTAATTTTTACTTAAAACAATAAAAAAATTTTAACAATTCATAAATTATTTAAGAAATGTTAGATGACTCAGATATTTTAGTATCAAGAGAAAATTAATAAATTCTGATTTTCATTTTAAAATATGAATGTTTCACAATATAGATAAGCTTCAGAAAGAAATGTAAAATTAAATGAACCATTTAGGAAAATTAGATAGTTAGTGCTTGCTCTTAAGATCATCTTTATGAAATCCCCTTTTCTTTCTTTGACACCTAAAAGAAAACATTGTCATTCTTACGTGTTTTTTAGATCACTCTGTTGACACTGGTATCAAACAACTTTGAACTGATGTTGAGTTGTGTAGCGAGTGACAATATCAACTCCCAAGACAGCCAGAATGCTTGCCTCATGAATACATTTTGACAGGTCAGACACAGACCTAATACTTACAAATGTGCAGCAGCAGTAAGCCAGTATCACAAATAGTAAACAAAGTCTCTCTTACCTTGGGAGTCATGTTTATATTTTCTGGAAAACATGTTATATATTAATTATTATTCTCCATCTTATCTTTGTTGGAATTCAGCTAAGGCATTGTATTTTTTTTTAGTAGCAAAATATTTTTCTCCTGCTTGTGAATAAAAACTCTGGCCCATAGGTACTGCTGTTTGTAAATGACTCCCAAAGGCAACAAGACATCATTTTCCCAGGTGGGCTACTCATTTACTTTCTGTTTTCTTTTTCCCACTATTCATCTATGGTGACAAGTGTCAATTATGGACAGGAGATTTATGGGTCGGGAAAGATAAAGCCCAATTTACAAATCATTTCCTGAGCAAGCAGACAGGTGCAATGACAGAGCCGGCTTGCTATAATTGAATTTCTTGCTGCTATCTACTCAGTCACAAGAAGATGTCAACCTCAAGGATATTAGCTATGGAAAAAGTCTTAATACACTATGATTTTGAACGTGAAGATGACAATATAGCCTGGGTTTTAACTCTGGACTCTGAATGGAATATACTAAAGTAATTTTTTCATGTAAAAATAAGGAGTTTCCTGACCCCTTAAATGGACAGTTCATCAGGAACAATGTGTCAAGGTAGGCTAACTTTAAATCCATTGGCAATAATGGTAAAAAAATGAATTACATCTAGATGTATCTAAAAGTTGATTTATATATAACTACTAATGTACTAACGTTGAAGAATAGTTTTTTGAGAAATGCACATATTTTCATAGGTAACTAGTTTGAACCTATTTATTAATGGAAATGTTTTCCATCAATGCCTATGGTGCTATGAACTAGTAGTTAAACTTTGCCTTGTTTTAAAGAATATGCAAATATATACCATCATAGGAAACTATGACTATATTAATTGCAGTTTACCAGCTCCAAACACTTATATACCTTGTTTAATTATAATTTTTACATGTTTACTTTAAATCCAAATTTTTCAATGCCTTTGTTAAACCATAAGCCTTCACATAGGGCACTGATAGTAAGTCGAGGTGCTGGAGGTCTGCAGAGAGTTTGACTCAGTTACTGCTGTTGCTTTGCTAGCACACATTTTATTAAAATGAGGCTGGCTGGTTTAGTAGCCATCTACTCAAAGTTTACGATGTAAATGTCTCAAATTAACTTTTCTTTCTGAAAAAAATATTAAGTCCTACAATTTGTGGTAACTTTTGGAAATGGGGAGCACTTTGAACAAAACTTGATTAGGAAATTTTTCTAAAATCCTGCAAGTTCTAAAACCAGAAAGACATGTTAGCCTACAGTCATTGTTTCCTAATAGATGCTTAAGTTAATTTCCATTTTATTTTTAATTAACTGATTGCAGATAATGATACAGTGAATCATTTTGAACATGTGAATGTACCTAGAATTTCATTAGTAACAGAATTTTCAGTTTGATATTGCTACATTACTCAAAGCAGTTTTAAAAATTTCTAGTTCAACCTGAAATTTACAAAGTTTTTCATTTTTCTGTATTCTAGACAATACTTGATATTATTATAAGTTTAATTAACATTTTATTCTTATGTGTTACATTGTCTTTTGTTGCTGTTCATTTTTATACCTCCCTAATTTTGTTAATTTAGTGGTCATTCCTATTTCAGCAATTTCACATATTTGATGTTTTCTTCTTAGTATTTGTGTAAGTTTTCCTTTTAAAATAATAAACACTGGGCACTACTCCTTTGTTAAACATATAAATATATATGTATGTATATATATATATATACACAACATTTATATATATATATATATATATATATATACAACATTTCCCCCTACCATGAGACTTCTATAATATTTTCACTTTTATAGTCAATTTTATTAATCTTTCCTTTATGGCCTAGGTTTCCTGGAAATTCCTACTCTAATTAAAGGTCATAAAGAGAGTCCTCTAAACTATCTTCAAAATTATTTGTTATATTTTTTTCTTCGCAATTATCTTTTCTATGAGATTATTTATTGTGTGTAGTACAATAAATGGTATTATAATGCTTTTTATTTATTTAATTATATCACTCTGTCATTTCGTATTGTTATATATCTTTGAGATCTTGTTCTGTTTTCTTAGACTAGTTACCTATGTTTTTGTTGAGAGCATATTTTTAAATCTATAGCTTTATAATATATCTCCATACCTTTTTTTGGTTTTAGCTAGTCTTGTCCATTTTCACCTTTTCATTCAATTCATGAGTTTATTAACTGATCAAGATTTACACATATTCTATTGGAAATTTGATTATAATCACACTGAGTATAAAAATTCATTTGAGAAGCCTTGATATATTTTTAAAATGAAGACTTCCATGCACTATTGTCAACCTTTCTATATTTTTAGGTTTTTATGTCATTTGAAATGTTTTGTAGTTTTTCAATATAAAATTTTGCATAACACATGGTCCTCTGTAAATTTTTGTGTTTCTACTACTGTCTATTGATTTTTTAAGTTATGTCTTCATATGGGCCACTCTTCATTTTCCAAATGCTGAATGCTGCACCCTGAGGAAGGTACCTATAGAACCATCTGCTGTAGTAGTCCAAACAGTTCTTGGGGAAGGCATTTTGACCATATTATAGAAAGAAAACAGGTTAAAATAATTAAACTTTCCTAAGGTCACTAAACCTATAATGCTAAGAACATAACTAGGTCTAACTTATTTTTCTTCCTGAGAAAAGTGAACTTACTTATTTGCAGAATATTGCATATGAATCTTAAGAAAAAACAGGCTTTTTTAAAGCTAAAGTTCATTTTGTTTGATATGGCTATAAAGACCCCAAAACACATTTTATAAGTTTTGGTGCTCTCTCTCTACTGAAAAACCTCTTCTTTTTTGGTGTCCCATGTAATCCTGTGTTAATACTGGTTTAGGTCCACTATTCCAGAGGTGGCCGATATTCTGTATAGCCATTCCAGACCAAAGGAAAATTTTAAGAAAATGCAAAGTTCTTCATATGCAAGTGCAAGTTGCCACTGGTTATTAATATAAAAGCTTTCTCACATACAACCTTGTCAGCGATAGTGCTTAGTGACCAGTGGGGCAGCTACTGACCAAGAACAGGAGCTCAGTGTTTGAGGCCCCCATACCCTACACCGTATCTCCAGGCCTGTACCAAAACACATGACAAAGGCCTCAGCTAAATGCTTTTTAAGCTGCCACAGTTTGTAAGCTACTACATGCTTTTTAAGCTACTTCAGCGCATGTCTCTATCAAATGTACCCCAGCTGGCCCTTATTTCCATTATGACATTTTATATGTAATTCCCAATAGACTAGGGTTGCAATTGCCTTCGTTTGGGTGGGAACAAAATTAGCCCTCAACTTAATAAACTGTAGCTTTAGATATGTATCACTTCAGAGATTCCCTTTCCTGAAGGTATGTGTAATTAGGAGGGTCCCGCTAACAAAAAAAAACTGCTGTGACATCTGTGTCCTTTGCGTTTGACCTCCTGTGATCTTTACATTGACCTCAGTCTAATATAATTCACAACTCAAGAAAAGTTCTGACTTCAGGGTATGTTAAACAGGAATATAAATTAGTATTTATTGAGCACAGAGTTTTTTAAGGCTTTGTAAAATGTTCTTGATTATAACTTAAGGCTTAGTTCATCCCAGACTTAGTCACAATTTATAATACAGACATAGAGTATCAGAATCAAAACAGTTTTTGGTGCCCTATAATTTAATTTGCAGAAGGACAGGGACTTTGACTCATTCACTGCCACACATCTAGCAAATATCACACGGCTAGGGTCAGTGGGAGCAGAGTCAATAAATTAAAGCATATTTTCCAATTCAATACCTTGAATGCTATAGCTGAGAACACTGAGATTCCAAAAAGTGAGGTAACTTGTCAACGGTAAAGAATAATTTACTAGAAGATCAGATTAGATCACTTTTTTCTTGAATTATAGTCAGTGGTTTTCCAGGATGCCAAAATGCTGCGAACCGAGCAGCCACAGACAATGTTTTCTCGGCCCACCTATAAGAACTACAAAGACCAGAAACAAAGAACATTCCCACCAACAGGTGCCTTTTTGTTACAGAGTTGGATCACTGGGCATGGTGTGAAAAAGAAATTCTCAGTTAGGTAAACTTGGCTGAGAAAGACTGCATAATCAGTTGTTCATAATGCATTATCTGGTGATACTAAAATACAGCACATATTTATAAATTTTTTGAAATAAAATCAGCTTCCTCACTGCAGACTTAGTCTCACAGGTGTAAAATTCATACAGCTATTTTATTTTCCTTAAAACATAAAATTGATTTAAGAAAATTCACTTAGGAATAAACCTAAAAATTTAATAGTACTTATATAAAGAAAATAATAATCCCTTACTCAACTACACAGAGATATATGTAATTAAATAAAGGAATAGAATATGTTCTGAGAAGTCTCCATGTTGGAAAGATAGCTATTTTATTCGTATTAATCCATAAATTCCATAAAATGGCCATTGAATGTAAACTCCAAAAGAATTAAAACAACAGCAATAAAAAAATAAAATTTAGCTGGAAAAGTAAACACATCAGAAGAATCAATAAAATCAAGAAAGATAATTATAATTAGGTACATTAAATTATAAAACATAAAATTCTAAATCTGTAATAAGTAAAACAAAGTCATATTAGCCAAAAAAACAATGAAGAGTTATGTCAAACTAGAACACCCACCAATAGGCTCTGGCACAAAATTTTAGCATTTTAAATACTGTGAGAAGAATAAATTTTACAATAAAAGTACCAAATCAACTAAAAAGATTAGTGGGAGTAGAATTAAAACCACCCTCATATTGTATACAAAATATATTCTTGATAACTTAAAATTTTAACATGAAATCTAAGTCATTTACTAAAGGAACAGATGAATAAGTATTTTTATACCTTTGTTATGAATCAAGTTTTTGAAGCATGATAATACATCCATAAACCACTAAGCAAAAGATAGACTCATAAAAATATGTCAAAGGATAACATATAAAGTTAAAAGACAATAAAGTAGAAACTATTTATATATGTGTATGTATATATAATTTCAAGTATACCTTACTTATTTCATGTAATCAGCACTTAAATTAATTTAATCACTAAACACTTAATGTAATAGATTGAATTTATTTATCTGCTTCCTCCAAGAAGCTTACATCTTAATGGAGGTAAAAAGATATACAGGAAATAACATGAGTAAGTAAAATACATGCTGTGCTAATAGTGAGAAGTGTTAACCAGAAAAAAAATAAGGCGGGGCAGAGGTATGGGAAATACTGTTGATGGCTGGAATTTCAGGTCTAGTGTACAGATTATCGTAAGAAGTAAAACAGTGCTATTTATTGCTTTTAAGAAACAAAAGAAGACAGAAAAAAGGAGACAGAAGCATATGGATCAGCACAGTATTTACTTTGCATTTTTATATAAGCTTTTAATTTCATCATTTTATCTGTAGGAAAGTGATTTATGATTTTGTTAAAATGGGAGGTTAAGTTACACTTTTGAAGTATGAAAAAGCAAGGCAAAAGAATACCCCTTTCATTCTATGAATGCCTAGAGGAACTCCACCTATCTTCTACAAGTCTCCTTATTTCCATGAATTGTTCCCCCTGATTTTCTTTGGTTGAATTGTTAAGTAAGCATTGTCCATGGAAACCTAACTGCCACTTAATATGCTTCTCACATGCTGCAGAACATAAACGTCTGAGAAATGAACAGGAGAAAGATGGTTTTGTATCTGATGTTAAGGACATACTTCACTGCCCTCGACTGGAGAGAACACAGGGACATATTTTATTAAATCACAGGCTCCACTAAAGAAAAGTGTAAATGGCTAACAGGCACTGTAGGATGGAGGGGCTGTAATGCATAAGTCCCAAATTTTGGACACTTGTTCAAACTATATATTGTGAAAGACAATGTAAAGGCATGTGAAGCTTTGTGGTTTATTCTTGGTTCTAGGCTGAAGACAGAAAAGCGGTCTCTGTTGGACTGCCTGTTTATACAAAGGACAGTAATGATTCCATGTAAAAAAGCTTTTGGGAGCTGCCAATACTTATTTTATGCATTCTGCTCCAACCTCCCCCACCAAATCAATGATTATTTACTGAATGCACTACACCACCTGCTTTATTCCAGGTGCTCGGCAGGATAGAAAAATGATTGATTGTACTTTGTGCCCTTGACTTAAAAGAGGATAGAATTAAGTTAAGTAAGATGTAAGTGCAGAAAATAAGATATACAGGTTAGATATCCTGTATGCCTTAAAGAATGGCACGGATACTTTAGGAAGGAGGGTCCAGAAAAACCCCAGCTGAAACTCTCCAATGGTTTCCCAACTACCTCAGTAAAAAAGCCAAGTGCTTAGAGTAGCTACTCTCTCCATTGCCTACAACTTACACCCTGCTTTTTGTTTTAGGCACAGTCTTCTTGCTGCATCCAGACTCACCAGGTATGCTCCCGCCTCATGCGTATGGTGTTCCATCGGTCTGGGACATTCTTTCCTTGGATGTGTGTGTGGTTTGCTACCTCTCCTCTTCTTGTTACTGATGTGCCCCTCTTACTATTACTGAAAAATGACCATCAGCCCCTGCCTCACCACCACCCTTTGCCTACTTCCTATTCCTGTTTCTTAGCTTCTAATAACCACATAGTTTACTCACTTACTTTGTTGGTTATCTCTGCTCATAACTCTAGTATTTATTTGAAAAACATATGTTTAAGTTCATTTTGCAAATAAACTGCAGTAGCAGGAGAGATGACCATTTTTTTCTTTTTTCCCCACAAATAGTTCTATAGCTCCCCCACTATTTATTCTAGTTATAAAATACATATGTGTTGAATCAATGAACAACTTAAAAGGTTCATGGAAGAAAACCATGAGCTGGCTTTAACGATGCTAGGAGATTTGATTAAGCAGGGAACACAACATATGGCAAAAAGGAAAGTGAAAGGTGCTAATAGTGGAAAGAGAAATTATGCAAGTCAAAGTCCAAGCAATAATACAAGAGGCTAAAGCAGTTCTGCTATATAGAATTTTGTGGATTAAAATCTCCTAATAATTTCATGGTGCCCTGTGGTGGTTACTTACAAATCACTTTCTGTAAGGAATCTTTCCTCCTATAATTTCTCTATAACCATTAAAAGCCAAATGGGCCATTCCAACCTAAAGCACCCATTTAAATACAGACAGAAATACTTCTCTGGTAGCAAAAAAGCACAATATATATAATTAAGAAATTTAGTCACAACTAGTTATTGTGAAGGGCAATTACTTTCTAATTCTTCATGAATTTTAATGCTAATTTAGACTTATTAGACATATTTAGGTTACTGTGAAAAAAATAATACAGATTATAACTGCCAAGCAAATGAAAACCACAAATCATTAATTTATTCTATTACCAAAGAGAATAGATACAGGTAACCAAGCCAAAAACTTTTTTTTCTGTTGTTAATATCTTCATTAGTGACATCTTTGCAAACTTATATACATACTTTAACATTTTTCCTTCCATATATCTTACATGTTTACATAGACATAATAGTATTTAATGCAGTCATGTTACTCTCATTAACAAATATTCAGTTAACACCTAATCTTTTGCTTTAAAATACATCAATCTATATAGTGGGTGTCACAATAATATATCAGAATAAAATCAATCTTGGTCCCCAAAAGTGGGAACTCTCATTCAATAACTTTTCAAAAGTATGTGACTGGGGCAGAGTGGAAGAAGCCCTCCTTCTCGACCCTCATAAACCCTCCCACGGATCCCGGTTGAACGGCTCTTTATTTTGCTGATGTGCCAGAAATTATATTGGAAATTTTACATTTTACCTCATTAAAGGAGATAAAGATTCTGTGGGACTAAAAATGTGAAGAATGCCTTAGGAGAGCTTGCCAAATACCAGCTTCCTACAAAGTAGAAAAAGCTTCAGGAATATATTCTCAACTACACAAATGGACAAAGTAAATAGTTATCTCTGTTGACGGAGCCAACCCTCTAAACCCATGCATGGCACAGTATTATAGACTTAAAAATGATAAAACCAGAAAAATTAGAGTAAAACAAAAACCAAAAGCTGGGTAGTATGTCATGTAACCTATGTTATACTGAACGGAACAGAGTCTTTTTTTAATGTGAAATTAATTCTGATGTTTAACAAATCTTAGTGTAATTAAATTGATTTTACCCCGCTAATTTCTTAGCTAAATTCTATGTGGAGTTGAAATCAATTTATGTATTTATAATATATATAAATTATATAGATATTCTATAAATAACATAACTATTTTTAAAGCTTAAGACCATTAACCCTTAGTTTCTTTCCAGCTACACTAAAAGTTGAATTAAATTTTATGAACTACTGTGAGAACATTAGGTTTTATTTCATCAGGTGAGAGAAATTAACTCCCTTTTAGAGACGGGAAAATTCCATATGTGAAGATAAATCAAATAATTTAATTATTTTGCAATTACTAGTTATTTTAACAGAAAATATAAGCACACATAGAATTATTTGTATCTCAATTTAATCTTAATAGAATATTGTTATTTAAAGGAAGCATAATTATAAATAGCATTATATTTGAACACAGAATTTAAATGTGACTGATAAAAATGAAATCAGGCTGTAAATTATGAAGTTTAAGTAAACTGAATCTCTTTACAAAGAAAATACTTAATGTTAACATCGTTTTATTAACCAAATGTTAGGTTCAATGTATTTTCTGTATTAAAAAACCAACCAGTTTGACAATATGTGGTACAAAAAAAATTCACCTTGATGAAAACTTCAAAATTTTAGTTGAGATACTGTCTACACTATATAGAAGAAATAAATAAAAGGCACTAAGCCTTGAAATCTATTAGGATAATGAACTCAGTTGTTCACTCAAATGTTGAGTAGTATTTTTTGCTACATTTTTATCTTTCTCCGAACTAAGCTACACCCATAATACCTTGCCAACAGATACTTTGAAAGAATATTATTCATCTTCATTCTTTCTTTCTCCCTAACATAGACAGTTTTTTAAGATGAATCTATTCATGGAAAGTAAAATAATTATTTTTGAATTTTACACCACATTCAAATTTTTGAGTCAAGTTTATTTGTGCTCCTCTTAGGTTATTACACATTTATTCCATGACATTCAGACTGGGCAGTTAGCAGACAGTGGAAAAATAAGAACAATTGTGGTAAAATATATATATGTCTTATGCTACACATTAATACAGACCAATCATCAGGACTGTGTTCTTTATTCCCTGTGGGCTGTGTGAGCATGTCCTGTCCTTTTCATTCTGGTTTGAAAGCCTGCCACCATTCTTTGAATCCAAATGAAACCAGGAAGACTTACTAATAACAAAAGTACCTTTTATGGTTCCTTGAAAAGAGTAAAGGTAATAAACAGTTTCTACTTAGTTCTCAAATATCAATATTTCTTTACAACAAACAAGGATGTGAGCATTTTTGTTCAGGTATCAGCACTATTAAAATAAAGAGAGACATTATCCTGAATTCTCCTATTTGCAGTGTCTTGGCGAAGGGTGCAGGGTGAGAGAGACGTGTGAGCAGAGTAAGCTTACAGTATCAGACGAAGAGTATTGTCATCACAGAAACCTGACACTATCCAAACAGAAAGCATATTCTTGTGTCTCATGAAAAGCGGACCATTTTAATCTTCTGAGGTTTAATCACTATTGAGTGATATGCTACATGATAACTCAAACCCTTCTTGGGCTCTAATGGTCACCTCTCCCTCCTGCTTGGGATACTGGGACCTGTTTCCTACGGCTCTCCATGGAGCAGAGCATACTGGTCCTTCAACACCTGCTCAAGCTACCATGTGAGAGATTTCAATGCACAAAAGGACAAAAAATGTTATTGCTGTTTTAATTAGTAGAACAAATGCACTATTAATCCTGATAATAAAGGTTCATGGAAAGTTAATACTTACATGTAGACTTTTTTATTTGAAATAATTTTAAAGTAATTTTCTATTTTTTAATTAGAGCTGACATACACTATATTAGTTGCAGGTGTATAACATGGTAATTAGACATTTATATAACTTAGGAAACAATTCACCCCAATAAATCTATTACCCATCGGATACCATACAGTTATTATATTATTGACTATTTTCCCTATGCTATCCTTTACATCCCGGTGACTACTCTGTAACGTTCAATGGGCACGTAATCCCGCTCCCTTTTATATCCATCCCCTCAACCCCTCCTCCAATTTGACAACCATCAAAATGTTCTCTGTATCTATGGTTGTATTTGTTTTATTTGTTCATTTATTTCTTTTTTTAATTCTACTTGTAAGTCATATGATATAAAAAAAATTAGTTTGACAAATTTCAAAGATGTCTTTTTCTTGAAAGAGCAATATAGAATAACTTTAATTTCTGAAATTCTCCATAATTTGATGGCTACTTTAAAAATGTTCTATATTATACAACTTACCATTAGAAAAGTTAATCTTGATAAAAATAAAGGCTTATACAAGTTATCATTTTTATTTAAACAATGCAAAAAAATTGCCAGTGCCTGATAAAGCTAAACAAAGATATCTTTATTATATACGCCATTGAAATTTCAAAAATTATGGTTGTATATAAATTTATACTATTAAACATCTAGTATATGAGAAATGAATACATATCTACCCAAATGTTATATACTATTATAAAATATTTTACCATAAGAAATCCTATTATTGAGATAAATACAAAGAACAAAATACATGTTCAAGTAGAGACTAGCAATTAAAGCACTAACAATGTTTGATATTATTGGATGTGAGTAGTTGCACAATTAAATGAACAATGGAGATAAACGTTCTGTTAAATTCACTAACATTCGAAAATAACATTAGAATATTTTTCAGGTTTTATCTTTTTTTTAAAGTCCAGCAAAGACAGTGAGATGAGGAACATGGAGAATGAGTTTTAAAAGGTGGATTTTAACCACTTCAGTCACTTTACGTTTGGTTCACAGTCTCTAATCCCTGGACAGCTTTATTGCTTTATTAGACATCTAACCAGTGCATCTGAAAAGACTTAAAAGAGTTATGTTTTGAAAAGTCTGCAATAAAAATGAATTATTATAATTAATTTACATTTTCATGGTGTTGAGTTTGGGAGCAAATGACTTGGCCTATGACATGAATCAAATTCATATCAATTTTGGTTATGGGCTCAATCAAGAAAGCTGTATCCCTCACCTCCCAAGTGATTTTTCAGTTTTGTTATGAAACACACTGAAAACTAAGTGAAAATTGGCAATGGGAAAAGTCTCCCGAATGCATGGCATTGATTTTTTACATAGTGTTTCACTTTAATCTCATAGAAGTTAAAAAGAAAACAAAGCAAAACCAAACTCACAGCAGGATCTGTCCTCCTCTGTACAGTGTGCCCATTTGTAAATAACCCGCTTGTAAAACAATCAGATAGTAAGCACCAAGTCTTTGACTGAGTAATTCTCCTTGTGTAAATAGATGATATTGTAAAAGGTGTATCTTTAGAGAAATATGAAAAAATGATCAACAGTAGTGGACAGTTGAAAACAATATAAATATCCTACCTATATAATAAAACCAATGAAAATAATGTTTTCAAGAAATATTTTATGAGAAAATGATACTATATAATACTGAGGGGAAAAAAGTAGTGTATAGGATTAAATATATACCATTAATGAAAACTGGGGAAAATCTGAACAGTTGGTGATTGTGTTTTTTCTTGTTTGTATACTGTACACATCTGGATTTCCTATTTCAAATAGCAGATTGCTTTATAGTCTAAAACAATAAATGCTATTATAAGAGAACCCATATAATTATGCATTCTTACTTGGTATGCTCAGGGATACCAATACAATTTAATATAAATATCTAAGCAGAATAAAATAAATTCATTTTTAAACAATTACCAAATATAACTTGTTTAAGATTACTAAATTAAACCCAAAGTATTTGCCATATGATTTCTAATTTTAAAGAACACATTTTAAACATACAGGCATTAATCGTCAGAGTTAAGTGTTCATTTGAGATGGCACAGGTAACATAAAAACTCATGCAGAGGTCTGCATAGCCTGTCACGAAGTGATGGTCAAGGAGGAGGACCAGGCTAAGGTAGATGGTCTTGGTGAGGGAAAGACGGAAATCTGGGACAACAGTACCACCGGGAGCCAAACACACATGCAGCAAATACATTTGGCATACAAAGAGTTTAGGGATGGCCTTTCTCTTCCTTCCTCTTTTCTATTTCTGTGTCTTATTTCATAGTCTCATTCTTTTCATCTCTCTTCTCTCTTTTCAATTCTTCTGCTCATCTATTATACTCTATACTTCTTCCTGCACTATTTTAGTCATATTGAAACAATCTTGTGTTCACATTTCTCCCAAAGTTAACCGAGAATATTACATAGAAAATATTTCTCATTCAGGAAAATATCTACAGTAGTGTTTTAATACATAAAAATAAATTACATTAGAAAATAAATGTTGAGAGGTTTCAGTTTGGTTAAATTGCTCTTTTTTTGGTGAAGTATAACATGGAACAAATCCTATATAATACTACCTCCATTATCACTATTCCTATTATATGATGGCACAGTAATCAGCCTAATAATTACTATTGTGATTACAGTTTCAGAGACGAAGACTTTTAGGCTGGATTAGTATTTAACAGGGGAGGATAAGGACACATCTGACTATGGAGGGGCAGAGGCCTTTTCCCAGACCTGCCCAGTCCCCACACGTCTCCTAACCTGCCTCAAAATCACTAATTAAAGCAGTCACCAACTGAACATTTACAAAAACCTTAGTTCAACCAATGAGTAGCAAGTCCGCCTTATATACATGACTTTCAACCATGACCAAACATCAGAACCATAATGGGAAAACCATGTTTAATAGGCATTATTCTAAGAATACAAGCAATTTTGTGGAGGGAAAGAAAAATGTTCATTCAAGAAAACAATTGATAAAAACTCCCAAATTTGTAGTTAGATATATTTTAGCTGGTAATCTCATACTAAAGTATGATTTTTGTAAAATATTATAGTTATTTAATAAATATGGTAATGTTAGTAAATACTTCTTAAAAATATTAAACATTATGTGTACAAATACTTACAAGTTAATATCAAGCTGACAAAAAATTTTTCTTAAATAATAGCATTAAATGATGAGTCCGAAAGTGAATATACAAAATCTCAAAATCTGGAACACCAGAATATTGAATTCTTTCATTGGTCTAAGTCCATGATTAAAACACACATCGCTTAGGCACTGGCACTGAATAAAAACTAGGATAATGTCTTCTCAGCTGTAGGTCAAATATCTTATGAGATATACTCCTAATTAAGAGTAAAGAACATAACCATAGGAATGTTCAGCAGCTGTGTGGTCCACCTCTGTCTACAGGGGCCTAAGTCATACAAATTTAAGCAATTTCAACATCAAATAGTTAATGTTTGCAATAAAAAAGTGACCCAAAATGCACTCCATCTGCCTTTAAATAAAGGCTCCCTTTGATTTCAGCTAAATTCTCTGCTGGTGTAAAGCAATGATCAACTTTTTTTTATGTTTGAAAAAAATCTCTGTCACTTCAGTTTTTCTCTTGTGGATACTTGATTCAACTTTTTGCTGCATATTTTGCACTGTGCCCATTTTTGGCCTAAAATGAACCCCATGACAACCTACTGAAATTTCCTTGTTCAATTTTTTACCTACGGAGAACCACACATTTGCCTTATCAACTTCATGGCCTATGAAGCTATTTAAGCTTCTCATAATGTGTTATTTTCCTTATGATAAACATGCCAATAACTCACTCTCAGTGTTTTTTTTAAATTTTCTCTTTAAAAGAAAGGGTTTCTGTTTTATTATAAGAACTCTACTGTAGAAGCAGGCCTCCTAGACTGGATACCTTAAAATACAGCTCTAATGGTTTATGGAAAACATCAATTTCATTGGTCTTGCATTAAAAATTAAAGTTCCTCTGAGTCAAAGAAGAAATGGCAAAGCTAAGCTCCTACCTTTTTTTTGAAAGTGGTGAGAGAGTATAATGAAAACAATTTAAAAGGAAGTGTATGACTTATTTATTCTATCACAGGAAGGTCCTGCATTGCCACAGTTTTGATAATAGAGTAAAGCCAACAGATAATTATTTTTCTGTGTATAATGCGCACCCATATTTTGGGCCCAAACTTTTAGGAAAAAAAATCTTTTAACTCTTTAATTCAATTTTTTACTGATTTATATTTAGATACTTGTTTTTTGTATTATAAAGGAATTTTAGTATTTATTCTTAGCATATTATGATGTAAGAAATTTTATGTAACAAATAATTATAAAACAAGAACAGATACAAGGTACTAGAAATAAAAAATAAAAACATTTATATAAATATGGAATTAGTACTACCCACGTATAATGTGCATCCTTATTTTTCCCCAAAAATTTTTTGCAAGAGAAGTGCACATTATACATAGCAAAATAAGGTAGGTGAGCCTACTTTACTCTCTCAAAACATGACTAAAAAGGCAGGCAGGAGTTGATTTCTAAAAGCCTTTTCTCTTTAATAACTAATATGTCGCACATTAACTGTGTTTAAGAATAAGAGTAAAGAATACTCTATGTTTAAGAACAGAGTAAAGCTTCTTAATATATAAATGACATAGCTATAAAAACAAATTTTGAAAATATTGAAAAGTCAGATGGAAAAATAGTAATTAACCTTGACAAGGAAAAAGTAAACCCCACCTTTAAGGTGGAATGCAGTAATTTCGTATTGTACATTTAGTAAAACTATGTTTATTAGGGTCATTGCTCCTTAACTGCTCTTTGCCAGATAATGTGCTGGACACTTTAACTCCTCTCTTCTCTTTCATTCTGATGGGATTAGAGCAAAGTTCAGAACAGGTCCTCTCGGGGGGCTTCATTCTCTACGTATAAGTTGTATGTTTGTCTGGATAGGTACAAACCACTCTTGTAGCAACCCATCACCTTCTTGCTTTGGAATGTAGATATGTATTTTTAAAGAGATACCATTTTAATTATGTTTTAAATAAACTAATGTGAAAATGAATTCCCATTTCTCCATGAATGACAGGTGGAAGTCAGTCCTAGCTGTAATCCACGATGGAAGGTAGCCTAAAATCAAGGTTGCTCCCCAGGGAAAGTTTCGAATTTGGGGGGCGAAGTTCTATAAGAGTCCCTGATGTGCTGCTCTTCATACTTTTTAGCTATGAATTATGATCCATGGTGGGTTCTCATACACATTTTTTCAGAGTATTCCATTTTAACATTAGCAAAGTGATTAATCCAACTACAATCTATCAGTAAGACCCCATCATATGGAGATTGAGTCTCAAGCAAGGCTTATACTTGATCTCAGAATTATACCCAATGACGGGTTTAACTATTAACTGTTTGGGCAGAATCAATTTTGTCAGAATTAAAGCATAAATAAGTTGTACCCTCCTTCCACGTCAACACTCCCCACCCCTATACCTCCAGCTGTTTGTTATTAAAGCAAAAATATTTGACCCTGCCTAGCACCTGCAATATGTGAAACTGTCCCCTGCTGCCACCACAGCCAGCGTAAGAATCCCTTGGAGAGTCATTAGCTACCGGAAGAGATGAAACAGCTAATCTAGTGAAGTTACAATACGAGTCGGACCTCTTCATCTTCCCTTAAGAAAGCTTTCTAATAATCACAGCTTTCAATCTTACCTTCGTACCTTCCTCATAATCATGTTCTGTATCTGGAATGCTCTGTCATTTCCTTTTGATCAAAATATTACACTGCAGGAAGCTTGAAGAGCTAATCCAATTAGGGTATTATCCTTCTCAGAAGAAATCGTTGTACTCTGAGACATACAGCACTCCTATGCGCTAATGCTCCTCTGTGGCTAATTCATGGATTTGTTAAATGAAACAATATATATGAAGACACTAACACAGTGCTTGGTACATAACATGGCTCTCAAAAGTGTTAGTTTTTTCTTTTGCTGTCATTTGGCTTACAAATTCTAGCCCGATTTTCAGTTCATGGCAGAATAAATTGGCCTGTGTGTTTCCATAGCTTGCCACTACGGTGCCATCTGCTTGGTGAGAAAGTGAAAGATATGTGCAGGAAGAAACTACTTAGAATTAGGCATTTTGGAGCCCAATGACTTCACTAATTCATTGTATTTACATGTAGTTTTTTGGACTAGTGATATTCCTTGCAGTAGTTTTCACTAGAAATTTGAAAAAGACAAGTAATCCTGTAATTTAGTATATTTTTAACAAAGGTAATGCATTTAATTTAAAAGATGTCCTTAATCACGCAATTTTATTTTTTTATTTTTTTAATATAATTTTTATTTAATTCTACAATTTTATTTTTTGCTCATATAATTTTTAAACACATTTAAGAAATAGTGGATTATCAGAGTGCTCACTTTATAAATTATATAAATGTCTGACCATGGTGCTGTACACATGATACTAATATAATATTACATTTCAACAGTAATTTTAAAAATTAAATTAATAAAAAATAATAGAGATAAGATAATACTGTCATTTAAAAACATTTTTCTCCCTTTCCTATCTATATCATTACTCTTATGGTGATTGTATAGTGGTATTAGCCCCTAAAGTTTCATGCAGTTTTCCTCATTTGTCAACTTTCCTTTTTTTTAAATTTTAAAGTTACCTAAAATTCTAGAATTAGAAAACTGTGACTGTGGCTGAAAAAAGAAATGTGGTGGTCTTTTCTCATAAATACAAGTAATTCTTCTGTTGTCTAAATTTCTCAATCTCTGCTATTATTTAAATTTAGATTTAAATTCTTAAGTATAAATAATATGTGTTTAATAGTTACTCTTCCTGCTAATGTCACAATGCAATTCAAATTAGCCAATGTTTATTAAGGGCTTCCTATATTCACCCCACTCTTATGTTAGGGAAACAAAATCAAGGAAAGGGTAGATCTATAGTCTTATGAAGCTTACATCACCCATAAGAAAGACAGACCATAAGCCTAAGAACTAAGGAATTGTACAGCGCAGAGCATGAAGCCTGGTCTAGAAAAAATAAACAGTAGAGCAGGGTCCCAGTGTCAGAATATTGAAAGGCTACAAATTGTCGTATTTAATAGGTAGTCCAAATAGACCTCATTGAGCACGCAACATCTGAACAATAACTTGAAAGAGATGAATCGGTTAGCCGAACAGATACCCTGTTGAAGAAGATTCTAAGGCAGCAAGAGTCGCCAGCACCACGGCCCAAAGATGGGAGCATTTCTGGTGCAGTTAAGGACCAGCAGAGACTGACGTGGCTGCAGTGAGTGAGTGAGGGGCAAGGCAGGAGATGAGACCAGAGAGAGCAAGTAGGTATGTTAGGTTAGGGAACTGATCACATAAGGTCTGGTGGACTTTCCCTCTGGCTCTGAATGACACGGGGGATTACAACAGCTTTCTGAGAAGAGGAACGTCATGGTCTATTCTTTTGAAAGGACCTAGCTTCCACGTCAGGAATGGACCATCAGGAGCCATGTGTATAAGAACAGAGATCCTGCTAGGAGATTTTACAGTCACCCAAGGAGAAAGTGCTGGTGGCCTGGAACAGCCCATCAGTCACTAAAGGGAAGAAAGTGGTCAGATTCTTCTTATGTATTTTATAAATACATAAATGTGTTGAAGGTAGAGTCAACAGGGTTTCCTCAGCCTGCTTATATTAACAACCAAATATTAAAAATATTATAATAATCGTATTTAGTAATTAAAACTATAAACTCACTTGAAAATAATATCTATAAGCAAAATAGTATATTTTATAATTTTCTGAGTTTTTGTGGTAAAATGAAAAATAAATTCTCTATGCTGAAGATCTCTCTTATTAAAACACATTTATTAGCTCTTTAGATAATGAATTGTGTATTACATTGGATAGAACACTGCAGTAAGAAAGAATGACAGACAATTAAAGATGTGACTCAGTGGTGAAATGTGTAGTATGTACTGTATCCTAGTACTAATCCATTTCATTGATTAATTAACCTCCTTGTACAACTTTAAATATTTTATCTATCATATTTTCATGACTGGTTTTATCTAGAAGTACTTTAATAAATTTTATATTTTAATACTAAGAAGCTTCGGCATGTTGGAATATTCTGCAGATACAACAAAAGCTTAGCGAAGCACTTTGAGATATAAGTGCGATTCAAATAAAGATTCAGCATATGAGTTTTTTCATTCCAAAAGAGAATTCTTTAAATTAACATTATATTACAGTGATAGGAAAAGTGATTAGAGACTAAATATGCTTGGCTATTTTAAAAGAATACAGTCATTAGCACAAAATGATTTGTAGTGCGATTTTATTTCACTGGGGAGAAAAACAATTCCCTTTCATATTTAGTAAATATATTTAAGAATGTAGCTGGAAAAACCAGGTTCAGTAGACATACAATGCTTATTTTTCTCTTGCATGGTTTAAAAAAGACGGTATTAGACACAGGTCGGGTGTGCAATTAAAATCCAAGGGAAATATATTTTATAATAAAATGTATGGCATTTTTGATAATATATGAAATTTAATAAGCATGAGTCAGAAAATATAATTTGGGAAATTATATTTAAAGCTTACAGTTTTAGTAGTATTTAATGCTTTAGAGACAAGATGGCCCAACACAATTAGCCAAGTCCTGAGGCAGCATTAAAATGCTGAAATACGAGATTACGATAGCTTATCAAGTCAGAAGTTTCCCAAAATAATTCTGATTAGATAACATGTTATTTCACTTATAAAATGTTCCAAGGCATACAAAAGAATTTGTGTATTTTCTAGTATTTTGTTCTCATGTAATAATTGCTAAATACAATAAGTTTTTTCACTTTTAAGTGTTAGGAAAAAGGCTGTTAAAATGAGCTATGTAGTTCAGAAACCAGATCCTGAAGAAGATATACATAAATATGTATTTATATATGTCTCTTTAAATGAGTATATCTCAAACTGCTACATTAACATCTGGCATATGTAAAAAAACATTTGTAAGAATCGCCTGCATACATATGAACAATGCATATAAGTGAGCTCTACCCCAGTTAGCTAAGGATCAGGATTTCCTCACTGTGGGTCCTAGGAGCCTCTTCTGTAGCAAGCACCTAACATGAAGTTTGGGGATAAAACATTTGAGACTTAAAGAATCAAAGAATGGGACACCTACAACAGAAATGCAATATTTGTGAATGGTGTACACATCAACCATGGTGGCTGACAGTGTGCTCTATACAGACTCTTTAAAAAAAGGGAGACTTAAGCAGATATGTAAAGATGGAGAGAACATGGACACGCAGAGGTGGGAGCAAGGCACTTCTGGTGAAGGGACTGGATTAACAGGGAAGAGTTAGAAAACAGTTCCTGGATGACGTGGGTGGTGAGGTGGCTCGGGCTGGCCTGGAAGCAGACTGTACTGTACACTGTGGTGCACCCCACAGGGCCCCATCTCTTCCGTGGTGTTAAGTGTGCCGGTGACTGACAGCTTACTGCTGTCTTTCTGAACATTGTTCTAGGCTGATAAGAGCCACCTGGGCCAAAGTCATACCCCCTGAGTAGGGGCATATGCAATGACCAAGAAATGCCAGAAGGAGGGATGACAGAGTTCTGGCACCTTGCCTCAAATGAGACAACTCTACAGTGCTCTCCCAGCTCTAATGCAGGGCCAGGCCAAAGCCATTGTCGTGGTAGAATCTTAGTTCATGTGTTCCTCTGCCCAGTCCTGGAACCTTTGTGCCCTGTGGTGTCGCTCTCAACCCTGCCATCCCCAATTTCCTGCATACATATCCCTGTCTCAGACTTTATTTACCTTTGGAACTCAAACCACAATGACTGTGTAGCTGTGTTCAAAAATTAAGGCACTTCTTGTTTCCTTCCTAAATATCTGTGGGTTTGACACAATGAAGGCATTAAATAATTTAAATAGTTTCTAAATTGAATTATTATACAACATTATAAAATCTGAAGACTTCAATGAAAAGCTTAGACCTCTGGCTTGCCTTCTGGAAGTCACATCGCTGGCCCTGCTGAGCACATACGTTTCTTCGGTCTTCTCTATCCCCCCCGAGCAGTCTTTTCTCTGCAGGTCCCCACAGTCCACACAACTCCATACATTATGCATGCTGATAATGGCCTCAATGTTAATAGGTCAGTTCTTTAGAAATTTGTTTAAACTAATTGGCCACTCAGGTAAATATCTAAACTATACCCTTTAAGAATTAATTGTGGGCTGCTTTCAAATCTTGGCAATTGTAAATAGGATGAGTGGATAACATAACTATGGCACACTTGCACAATGAAGTACTACTCGGCCATAAGAACAGTTTTGCCCTTGGTGACAGTGTGGATGAACCTGGAGAGCATTATGCTAAGTCAAATAAGCCAGTTAGAGAACAAGAAATACCATATGATTTCATTCATGTGTGGTATCTAATGAACAAACTGAACAAGGAAAATAGAGATAAAGTTATACATGGAGAGCAGGCTGACGGCTCTGGAGGATGGTTGGGTGGGGGAGGGATTGAACAAAAAACACAAAGGGTTCACAGACAAGGAAAGCAGTGTGGTGTTTGCTGGGCGAAAGGGGTTGAGTGGAGGAGTAAGAGTGTATAAGGGGGATAAAGAGTAATGAAAAAATACAATAAAAAAACAAATAAACAAAAGTGAAAAAAGGACTTGATTTTGGCTTTTAAGAGTACTAGAAAATTAGAAAGGCCATAATGCATGGTGATTAAAAACATGACTAAGGGTTTGACTTCTGTTTCTGTACCACCTTGGGTTACTCAATGTTCTGCACCTTTATTTCCTCTACATCTTTATTTACCTATAAAATGGGGAAATTAATCTTACTTACATTGCAGTAAGTACTGGGAGGATTCACTGAACTAATGAACGCAAAGAGCCTAATATAGAACTTTGGTGGGGCAAACACAGGTTTTACAGTTGTGAGCATGTGAAATAGAGTTTATTCTTGAATTATGGTTTATTAATTATTGTATTATTTTCATATGAACAACAGTAAACCTACTTTTGCTCCATTTATACTGTATTTAATTTATATATTATGTATCTACAATGTACTACATATAATTTATACTGTAGAAAAGTGAAATAAACAAGTTTAAGATGGGTCTTTAATGGGAGGACACATAGTTTTAGTTAGTATTACTTTTAAAATTTAGGAAGAACTATTCCAATAAAGAATTACATGGAAATCAAAAGCAAGTATTTTTTATACTCTATTCATAGCAATTCTTTTTTTATCTTGTATTACAATATAAAGTTCCTGGAGAGGCCAAATGGTTCACTATTTTAGAGGGGTGATTTTCTGATAAATATATTAGAGTTTCACAGATACACACTCTTCCTTAAACAATCTCTAAATATGAACTAACTACATCATGCTCACTATAGAACATGTTTTTCCCAGTCCAATTTTTTTGGTAAGGGGACATTTTAAAGTAATGCAGTTAGCTCTGGTTATATCAAAGGCATAATCAGGAAAGCATTTTAGTGACTGACTATCCTGATTGATTCCTTTAAAACTTGAGTTTCTAAATCATGAGCTTAGTCACTGAGTCAGATCAAGATCAAAATTCTGTTTAGATTCAGTGATTCACATATATTCCTATGGCAAACCTCGTGAAAGTCACTTGTAGACACACACACTTGTGTGTGTGTGTTGGGGTAAGAAGGATGGAGTCATTCTTCCAGTTAGAAAAGTATGGAAAGCAGTTTCAAATATTTAGATCATGGTGTCAAACTCATGTTCACTTGGGGCCACATCAGCCTCTTGGTTGCCTTCAAAGGGCCAAATGTAATTTTAAGACTGTGTAAACGTAACTACCCCTTAACTAGGGGCAAGGTGCTCTACATTTGGCCCTTTGAAGGCAACCGAGAGGCTGATGGCTGGCCCCTGGTGGAGAAAATGATTTGACACCCCTGATTTAGAGAATGTATGTGTGTGTGTGCATGTGAAAACATGGGTGTGTATGAACAAATGTGTGTGAGTTTTAACTGTTTTGTTAAATATATTTATTAATGCTATTTAGGACATATATAAACCAGTAGTCAATCACATCGGTCATTTTCAGTGAATTTAATTTAAAAGCTTCAATTCATTTTAATCTTGGCTAATGTAATTTTAATGTGCCTTGGTGTGTTCCTTCTCTGTTCCAACTTCTTTGGGACTCTCTGAGCTTCCTAGAAGCAGCAAGAGATAAGAGGACAGTCACCTACAAAGGAGTTCCCATCAGACTGTCAGCTGCTTTCTCAAAAGAGACCTTACAGGCAAGAAGGGGCTGGAAAGAAGTATTCCATGTCATGAAATCCAAAGACCTCCATCCAAGATTGCTCTGTCCAGCAAAGATTTCATTTAGAATAGAAGGACAGATAAAGTGCTTCTCAGATAAGATCAAATTCAACATCATCACCAAGCCCTTATTATATGAAATGTTAAAGGGACTTAACTAAGAAAAAGAAGATAAAAAATATGAACAGTGAAAGGATAGCAGACTCACAGTTATTAACAACCACACCTAAAGTAAAAGCAAACTAAAAGGACAGCTAGATCAGGAGTGGAACCATAGAAATGAAGATCACATGAAGGTTTCGCAACAGGGGAGTGGGAGGAGGAGAAGGGGGGAGAAGGTACAGAGAATAAGTAGCATAGATGGTAGGTAGAAAATAGGGGGGAGGGCAAGAATAGTGTGGGAAATATAGAATCTAAAGAACTTGAGACACATGGATATAAACTAAAGGGAGGAATGGTGGGAGAGAGGGTGTGCAGGGTGGGGGGAAATAGGACAACTATCAAAATCAAAATATATTTCAAAAAGCTTCATAATCAAAATATAATCAAAAATATATTTTAAAAAGCTTCAATTCAGATTTTACTAATAGTGTATCCAAGGTGGGAAGCACACAAAAGACATGATATGAAAAAACTTTAGAATATAATTATGGCTTTTGCCCATGGATCCCAAATCAAATAAACAATTTCAAGAATATACTATTCTGAGTATGTGTACTTAAGAATTTTGGTAAAACAGGTTATTTCTAAATACTCATCACTTTAAGAAATAAATGAATAGGTGGACTGCATTAACTAACCAAACTTAGATGCTTGAAAATTTAGGACCATACATGTTCTTATTCCATACTCAGCAGGCCTTTTATCTACCTCAGTGTGGGCTTAAATACTGGCACCCAATAGGGTAAAATGTTTTCAAATATATTTGGGACTCCTGCCATTCTTCCCCAAATGCTTTCCTTCTTTTTCTCAGTATTCTACTCATTATCCTCCATCACTTCTTACAGTTTAGTTCCTGAAACCAAAATAATGATTTTAAGTATATAGAATATAAAGTTCTGGGAACTGTGCATGATTCTGCATGCTTACAGACATATACTATTCATTAGGTACTAAATTTCAACACCCAAAGTAGCACGTGTTTCCTGGCTGACTGTAATCAAGATTTTGGAAAGGCAGCTGTTTGGCAATATTATTTACACATTTTCAGATTTTATTTTTGAAGTGAAAAATTTCATCTGAATTAAAATATATTCTTCCAAGGTTAAGAAATCAGACATGAGGGAACACTACCCCTAACTGATCCTACTGGCGTTCAGACAGAGCTGCTCTCTAGCATCTTTCAGTTTGATATCGTTTTTGGATGTAACTAAATGCCAGATACCCTGACAAACATACACTCTACCAGCTGGATCTCCATCTGCTCAACTAAACATTTTCACACCAAATCTGTATAAAAAGCTATATTTTCAAAGACAGTTATCTACAACTGAAATATTAAAATCGTAACTCCAGGAGTCCTTCCACTTACATATTTCACGTGCATTTAATCACAAATACAAAGCCACCTCCAGTGTTATCAGTGGGCTGCTTGCTCTATTCTGACAAAAGTTATCTTCAGTCATCCATAAAGGGCAGATGAAGTTTCTGAGCAAAAGAAATACTTTCGTGATTTTCACAGAAGCATTGTTAATATCTTTTGATGTGTCTGCTTAGGAAAAAACTGTAAAATTAATGTTAATGGATAGAATGATTTTTTAAAAATCTGCATTAATTTTGTCCTGGGATAACTTTATTTGCCTACATATAACTTTGTTAGCAAGAAATATGCTTATAAATAATTCAGAATCTTTTTAATTGGGCCTCACTTATGCAGAGTAGCCAAGGAAATCTCAAGTAATTAAAAAAGTTTCTACCTGAAAAATCAAATTAATCTAAGAAGGTTTTAAAGAATACTACATAAACCTCAGTGGCTAACACACTGTAGGTTGGGGAAGAGTCATCTATTTAGGAAACCCAAGAGCAGATGAAGGGCATAAAGTACAAAAATACAGCAGTATTGTCAATGAGGTAAAAACAGAATCCAGAACTCATACAACATACATTCTCTTACTAGTGTGAGAATAGGAAAATCTTGGAAACAGAAAACTGCATACTCTCAGCACTGTGTACATTACTTCCAGATAATATCAATGACCACCCTTTAAAAAATACATGTGTGTGTATGTTGGGGCAAGTAAGAGGGGCCTATTGTTTCTGATTAGTAAAAGCATAGTCAAGAGAAGAAAAGCAAAAATAACTTCAAGATTTATTCAAAGAAATACAAATCTGTGTTTCTCTGGACCTAGGCAAGCAAACTTAAAGCATGCAGAACTTTGAGACTGCTTACAAATGAAGTCCTTGGCCAGGAAGCAGCAGGAAATGCTGGTCTACTCATAGCCAAGAGTAGAAGAGAAGTTTATTTTGTAAGAGGGAGAAGGGGTACCTGCAAACCCTGTATCCACAGATTTCCCCTCCCCATTCTATTCTCTACTTATTAAAAACAGTCCTTAAAAAAAACATGCTTCCAGTAAATGTGGTTCTTCTAAGACAGGTTAGGTAGGATTAAAAAATGGTTGCGGATGTGGGAAGAGAGAGAGAGGGAAATATAGAGATTTTCTTCAGGTGAGCATTTTACAGGAAAAACACACTTTAGCCTTTATCTGTGAACTTCCCCTAGGGACGAAAACCAAAAGATTTAAATCACCATGAATACAAACTTCTATGTTGTAAACCAAAAATTTTTAAGAGTCTACCAGCAGGAAAAGAAATAGAATTGCCAAGTATAATATATGTACATAGGGTGTATGTATAATATATGTACAGACTTGTAAAAATAGAGCTCAATTCTAATTCTAAATTCTAAATGAAAGGCCAGTAGAATTTAGAAAAAAACTAGTTCTAAATGGCTTTTATTTCATAGAAATATCAACATTATGTCACTTATGTATTGTTTGAATAATCAAAATCTTCTGGGTAAAAAGTTCTTTACCTATCCTTCTAAAACATATGATATGCCCCAGTTATCAAAAGAAATGCCAGGCTCCTTCAGCTGCATGAAAACATAGGCCAAAACACTAAAGGGTACTTGGCTCAAAATAAATATCAATTGTCTGCAATTTCTTATTAGCGCAAGCTTTGTCTAGAATGGGAAAAGTTGGGATACAACATCCCACTAAACTACCCTGCTTCTCAATCTCCACACCTAGTCCTGAGTTTGCTAAAATATACCTACCTAGCATACCCAGGTAAAAATAAAAGATAGTCAATTTTTAAAAATATTTCAAAAAATGAACTACCTCTTTTCTTAATATCAAAAACAGGTGTATATTTAAAAATTGCAGCCCTGGCTGGTGTAACTCAGTGGTTGAGCGCGGGCCTGTGAACCAAAGGATTGCAGTTCGATTCCCAGTCAGGGCACATGCCTGGGTTGCAGGCCAGTTATCAGCAGGGGACACACGAGAGGCAACCATACATTGATGTTTCTCTCTCTCTCTCCTTCCCTTCCCCTCTGAAGATAAATAACAAAATCTTTTTTTTTTTAATTTTTTTAATTTGTTTATCTTTAGAGGGGAAGGGAAGGAGAGAAGGAGAGAAGTATCAATGTATGGTTGCCTCTCGTGAGTCCCCTACTGGGAACTGGCCTGCAACCCAGGCATATGCCCTGACTGGGAATCGAACTGCGATCGTGTGGTTCGCAGGCCCGTGCTCAATCCACTGAGCCACACCAGCCAGGGCTACATAAACAAAATCTTTAAAAAACTGCAGTAAAAAAGAAACTGTTTTGAACACACTGCTATACTTAATGTTTTATATATTTACTCAGACATACTCTGCAGGATATGAATATATTTAATTGGCTGAAAAAGGGCTCTGAATCATAAGAATATCAATGAAGAAAACTTGCTCAATTGAAGCACTTGCCAAGAAAAATGGTTATCATCAAACACAGGAGATTAAATAATTATCTGTTTTCTTTGCTGGCTCAAGACAGATGCAGTGCTGATGCCTACGCTTAGTGAAAAAATGACATAACATCCCGTCTTTGCCATCAGTGAGATCCACCAAAGATTTGAGGACAATCATTTTATCTTTGTAAACTGCCTGATGCCTTTTCCAAACATTATCCAGAGAGCAGATAATTCTATTCACAGGCTAAGGACATGTAACGAGAATCTCCTAAGAACACTGAAGAAAAACTTCACAGTGACAATGGAAGGAAAAAGGAAAGGCCGATACCCATCTCCCCCAGTAACCTAGGTTCCACAACACACGATGACCATTTCATTACTGAATCCCCAACCCTCAGCAAATTACCTGACATATAGCATTCAATAAATGTTTGTTTAACAAATGAGTTAAAACACAACCCAAATCTCAATATAAATTGCCACAATATTCAGGGTTATTTAACCATATGTAAAGAGTTATCCTAAATGAATTTAACATGTAGTAAATATCTAATGAATATTGTAACTAGAACTTAGAAGAAAGGCTGACAGGCAGGTGATCTAAAATTCTCCATTTGTGATGATTTCCAGTCATTCACTGAAAATTATAAGCAGGAGCAAGCACAGAGAGATATTTTTAAAACTGAGAAATCATTTGTTTCTTGAATTTCAAAAGGAAGATTATGTTCACTCTCCCCTCTTTGTCACTTTCAGTGAGTGAATTTCCTGTTATTACAGGAATACACAGACACCTGGGATCACATCATTGCATGTCACGGTTTGGGAATAAAATTCTTCAATGTACTTCACGAACACAGAAATCTTGTCTTCCTTGCATACCACTTGAACTCCAGGGGCTAGCAGAGTGTTTAACACCTCATGAGCACATAATACTTACTGAATAAACAAGTGAGTGGACAGAAACAACAGACAAATTGAAACTAAAAGTTCCTAAGATAGAAACTTCATAGTTTTTTGAAGGTTAATGTAATACATTCCTCAGTTTTCTCCGAGTTAGCTAAACCCAATCTTTCAACATGATGGTGAGTCACTTCACAACTTAGAGTGACAAGAGCAAAGAAGAGCTCAATGTTAGTCACCCTTGATCTATAGATAAGTGTGATCTAAGACATGAGATGTTCTGATGGCTACTAGACTCACACTGAGCTCATTATATCCAAAGTTCACTTCTCACTCCTCGCCTTGCAGGGCTATTAACATTTGACACAGGCCATGACTCCTCCTTGAAACGCTTCCTTTGTTTTCCGGGCATTAAACTGAATTTTCCTCCTATCTCAACGGCTGTTCATTCTCTGTCACTTTTTTTTTTATTGTTCTTCATTACCCACTGTCCTGGCACTCAGATCTAACCCCTCTTTTAAAAAATTCATCTATACTAACTCAATTATTCATTTACTTCCATTAATTTAAATTCCATATCTGGCCATGGCGGGTGTGGCTCAGTGGATTGAAAGCTGACCTGTGAACTAACTAAAGGGCTGCCGGTTTAATTCCCAGTCAGGGCACATGCCTAGGTTGCAGGTCAGGTCCCCAGTAGGGGGAGTGCGAAAGGCAACCCCACATTGATGTTTATATCCCTCTCTCCCACCTTTCCTCTCTTTCTAAAAATAAATAAAATCTTCTAAAAATGTCGTATCTTTGCTAATAATGCCAAATTTACATCACTAACCCAGACATCACAGGTAAACTCTAGATTTGTACAACCAATTAGAAGCCACAGGCATCTTAAAATGAGCTCCAAAACTGAGGTCCTAAACTTCTCCTTCAAACCTATTCCACTGCAAATCTGCTGTTCCTGGAAGTAGCCCTTCTCAGTTGTATTCTCATGATACAGGTCATTGAAATGAAGCAAGAAATAAAATGTAAAAAATCCAAACATGAGGAGGGGAAAAAAACCTGTCCCCTGCATAGGCATCATTAGCAATTCCACCTTGTCAGCTGCTCAGACTAAAATTCTCAGAGTCACTCTTGGCCTCTCCCTCTTGCATCTCACAGTCCACAGCCAGTTAATTTTGTTGACTTTCTATTCAAAATGCGCCCAGACTCTGACCACCACTCCTTACTATCCCCTTGCTAATAGCCTGCACAAGTCGACTTCATCTCTTTTCTAGAGCACTGCAATAGCCTCCCAAACTACTCTGCTTCCATCTCAACCCCTCTTACCTATTTTTAACATAGAGGTCAAGTGATATTGTTAAAATGGAAGTAAATTGATGTCACTCCTCTGCTCAATCTCCATTGGATTTCCATTTCCATCTAAAACCAGTGGTGATAATGACCCGCACGGACTAACACAACATCCTCCAACCTCACAAACACGCTGATCTCTACTTCTACTCTCCTCCCTCTCTCCACCACCTGTGTGTGAACACGCTGAGTGTGTTCTTCCCTTGGAAGCTCTGCTCGAGCCTTTCATACACTATTTATTGGACAGCATCATCTAATGTTTAAATATTTTACAGATTTTATATACTTTTGTCTGCTGAGCCTTGTGTACTTAATTCCCACTAAAAGCTAAGGAAAGAATATTTTTGTCTGCTGCTTTTTCCCCAGCACCTAAGCCATGCATGACATTTATGAATGATGAATAAAGATTTTTGAATGATAAAAGAATGAATGAAAGTTTTAAGATAAAACATTTCACTACTGAATTTTCACTGGTTGAGAAATAACTTTGGTGTGATGGTGTCCACTCCTTCCTGGAAGTGCACCCACTGTCACACTCCATTGATTTTTCCTACTCAAAATAGAGGTAGCTGGTCTCACCCAGCTTTATTGTCTTCGGATAACAAGATTTCTCTTAGGACACCGGTTCCTTAGTTACAGCAATTCTAAAGCGTAAGAGGGTCACTCTCCACTCTGAGTCGTAAAACATTCTCATTAGAGAATCCCCATGGAAGCTCTGGGATAATCAATGCATCTCTGCTGAGTACACAACTTAACCATAGGAGAAAGATTCTCTGGGGAACAGAGGGGTGAAAGATGGCACTGTCTCCTGAAGCAAACTACGGACACGCCAGGGTCAAAAAAATGCTTGTTGGCTAAACAACAAAATAGGCAAATTCTAGTTCCTAATCAAAAGATGAAATTAAGAAAGCATGAGAAGGAACAGGCACATTTTTAGGCACATTAATCAAAACTGCATTATAAAAATCCATGTTCATCTTTCATTACTAAAACCAACTTGTAGGAAGGACACCATAATTGTGAAAGTCTCATCATTTTAGCACACATTTTAACCTCATGGAACTGAGGTTAATAATGTAATATGAGTTTTTTGTTATCGATAACTTTCAATTTTTGTCTAAAAATTTTTATACTTTAGTATCAGTTACACTGAATAAATATCTTCTTTCTTCAGACCTCTAATGATATCAGTAATTCATACCTTATATGTGTAACTACAAAGTATGTTTCTCAAATTCTGAATGAGGTACTAGCCATTGAATATTTATCACATAATTTTATCAAAATAGCTAAAATTTTAAATTGCTAATCATTAGTAGTTTTTATTTCAGAAACAAAAGTTTGAAAACTTTTGTCAATGAACATCCAAGCCACACTGTAAGCAATATTAATGCAAACATGAAAATATATTTATCATTTTAGACACACTAACACAAGGATAGCACATGGTTCAAGAGCTCCTCCAAGAATTTTAGTCCATGCCTAATAAAAGATTGTCAGCACTATAACTCGAATTCTCAATTCTGATATATTTGTTTTTTTCATGTGCTCTCCCAACACAGCTGTTCCTTGTAGAATTTTGAAAATAAGGGGACCCTTCCCAAAGTGTACATTGCATCCATTAAAAAGTATGGCTGAGGTTAAATAAATTTAGTGAGTTCCTGGATTTACTCAAATATTCTTGGCATTTTCTCAAATATTTTTGTAACTACGTGTATAAAATATCTTTTCATATGCACAGTCCACTTCATACCCAGAGAATGGGCTACAACCAGCAAGGAAAACCAGGTCCACTTCCTGGAGGGCCCACTGCCTTTCCAGTCACTCAACGGTAAAAAAAAACAGACTCATGCTTGGAGCAGAAAATACTAAGCAATAATATTGCCTTAAATTTCAAGTACATCTCAGAGATATTGCAGGTTTGGTTCTAAACCACTGGAAAGAAATGAATATTGAAATAAAGTGAGTTGAAATAATTTTAACCATGGACAGCTTTGCCTTCACTTTGTAAAAAACACAAAATCTGCGAAGTGCAAACGAGGGAGGTCGGTCTGTATGACACTGTAAACTCTCACCTAAAGTAAAACGAGACCTGTCATTTTACATTGGTACAAAGAAACACTACACTTTGGGAAAAATGAAAAACAATACCATAGTCAGTGGGATGAGGGGATGAGACTACTAAAGGGAATTGGAATAATCCTTGTTATACAAGCCAAACATAGACATTAAACTATTTTAGAAACAGTGCATATAGTGATAATCATGGTAAGAAGGTGACTCTTTATCTAAGGCTATCAACAACATTTTTCTCTAGGGGCAAAAACTTTTTATTTCTTTTCTTCTTTGTTAGCTTTGCTTCAGCCAAGAAGGTATTTCAAAGGCAGCTAAGGATTTTTTGACTGTTTACTTTAGAACTAATCTTAGGACTTCACATTATGAAGAACATACACAACTAATCAATGTTGAGGGTTTCTTAATTGGATTTAATTAACAGATCTGTCTGATGAAGTTCACATTGGAAAGTGGGCTTATAGAGCAAATATTTCAATACAGCAATGGCTATTTGAAGAAAAGTATTATAGATGGTTAAGTGTAAATTGACAATATGAGAATGAAGTAAACCTATAAAGGTTTAGGAATAACTTTTGGTGAAGAATGTAAAAATCAGAACATTACAAATAAGGGTATTACAGTACTTTAGAAAAAGTGCTCAAGATGGCCTAGTAGTTTTTCACTAGTTTTATTTTCTACGTATATATTCACACTTCTATATTAAAATCATGTTTCCTAAGGATTGATATCCTTCTAGCTAACTCCAAATGTCTCTTCTCAGTTTTCGTCACCCATAAACCCTTTCCCAATCCTGCAACTCTTGAACACATGTCTTCTTGAAATATGTAAATTTCATCTTTAGCAGAAAACAAATATAAAAAACATGTTCTGGAGTTCACTCCAATCAAGAATACACATACTTTATAAATTCTTTTAGAACTTATTTAGAAAAAGAGATTCCTTCTGGAATGCATAGTGGGTTTATTTATGTAACAGAAATATTTTTCACAAAAAAGATCATAAGTCAAAGAAAAGATCTGAGTAACTGAGGACCAAGAATTATTTCACGTGCAATATCCAAACAACTGAGGCAAGGGTGCTTTCTCACCGAGCAAGTTCCTCAATAAGATGCAGGTGTGGCAAACAGCCACTCAGCCACATCAGACATTTAGTTTATCAGTATATCATTTCTTCAAAGCATGTATTTCTCACTTTTCAGCTTCTAGCGTGAACCACTGTCCCTTTCCCTGTTCCACAGACTCCACAAGCCAGTAGTGAATGAATAGGCTTTAATTACATTAACTCTGATTCAAAGGGAACATAGATAAATCTAAGTCACATTTAGTTATATAGTTCAATTCCATACAAATCATGTATTAATATGCTTCCTCAAGAAATATGTACTAGGCACCTACAATTGTTAGGCCTTTGACTTCAGAGAACATGTTTAATAAGAGCCCTTGTTTAAAAATATATGCAGAGAATCAGACTCGGGGCACGTTTACAGTGGAGCTCAGTGGGCCCGGGGGAGCTGAGAACTGAAAATGAATCAAGCACACAACAAAAAAAATTTTAAAAATGAACAAGTCTTACTTGATAAAATTAATAAATTAATTAAAACGTCATAAAATAAAAAAAATGCAATAATGGAAATTATAGCTTTTCTTACTTCTCCAGTAGGTTATATTTCTGCTAAGTCTGACAATGATTACACAAGGACAACCCTATAAAATGATCAGTTATTTATAGAATGTGAACCGTGCATATGTGTAATCAGTAATCTGATATAAATTTTTATAATAATGGCAAATTCCATTTCTCTCTTTGCTAAGTGGCTTATATTTATATTATATGCAGTTTCTACATAGAATCTCAATTACAAATTTAATTATTTTTTGTGCTACATACATAGGAATATATATGTGCAATACAAAAGTAAGAAAGTATTAGTACTAATTTTGTGCACATTTTAATAATACACCTTATATTCTGCAGGCAAAAGTAAGAGATGATTTTTTAATGCCTTAAAATTTTAATACAAGTAAGTAAAATATTATTTAGGATATTTTTGAATTTTCAAAAAAACTTATGAACAATATAACTTGAAGAGACTTAAAGCAAATAAATTGTTGAAAGTGCTGATTGTGGGAAATGTTTATTTAAAATTAAAAATGGTTCAAAATTATCAAACAACATAAGTTAATTTTGTATTTCTACTTATATTAATTTTATATTGCTGTAGATAATTCTCTAACTTGCATATACTACACCTGCAATTTTAAATACTTTCTGTATTTTATTTTTTAAAAAAGACTTTATGTATTTTTATAGAGGACGGGAAGGGAAGGAGAAAGAGAGGGAGAGAAACATCAGTGTGTGGTTGCCTCTCACGTGCCTGCTACAGGGACCTGAACTGCAGTCCAGGCATGTGTCCTGACTAGGAATTGAACCAGCAACCCTTTGGTTCGCAGACGTGGGCTAAATCCACTAAGCTACACCAATCAGGGCTGAAATACTTTCTAATTACTACAGAGCAAATTTAACATTTAGGAAACATGTAGATGTTATCATTGCTGCTACACTTGGTTGCAGTCATCCATGCATTACAATCAGGGCATTCTGAATCAAACCCACAAAAATGAAAGTAAAAAGTGTGACACAAATACATGTCTTTCCTTGATAACCACAAATATATTTGCACATTTCACCTTTACACTTGATCCAAAAATAATTGAAATCATGATGTGCAGACTCTATTTCGAAATTTTCCAGTATGAGTATTTATCACGTGTTTTTTAAACTGACTTTTCTCTTTCCAGAACTAGAACAGCAAAACTACAAAAATCAAGACAAGGAGAAGGAATATAATACAGAAAATAAGAAGAGACCACAGGGCCTGTGTGTCCCCCCCCCCCCCCCCCCCCCCCCCCCCCCCCCCCCCCCCNCCCCCCCCCCCCCCCCGCCGCCACCCCCCACACCGTCATCTCACCCAGCCACTTTACAGCCTTAACACCTTGGGCAATTGGCTTAACTTCTGCCTGCATTCTGAATAATACAGCACACGCCTCACAGTATTCCTTTGAGTTTGGTACCTAGGGAGTCAATATATCGTTAATAGCCAGAACGGAACCCCTAAATACCTTTTATTTAACTTCAATCTTACTTTTTCTACTCCTTCAATGTAATGAGGGTACTCAAGAAATATTATAAAAATGCTTTTTACTTGTTTTAGTATTAGAATGGCATGAGACTTTCTAACCAAAGTAAAGTATAATCATCCACATATGTGATGTACAGTATTATCTGTCTAGGGTTGTAATATTAGCTTTTCATCCTGGGATATGAATTCTATTTAAAATTGTACAATTTCATTGGTATTTACATTATAGTTAAAAAGGATTATTTAAAATTCTGGATGCCATTAAGGACATAAGGAATTATTTGTTAAAAAAGCATTGAAGTAATTATGTTTTGAAACACCTGTGCTTTGGGAGGGAGCCCCCCAGAAAAGGTATGGCGCAGTAAGAAAAAGAAAGGGGTGAAAAGGATAAACCAGTTGGACCCACAAATTAGCCCATAATTCAGTGGCACTGCAATGATCTCCCAGTTTTGTGTTTTAACTTGAAATCCCATGCTATTTATAGGAATTAAAATAGATAACCTGGAAACAAGTTATACTTTCTAAATTCTTATGCTAATAATATTCTATTAACATAAATAACTAGAAAATGCATCCATTTTCTATTGTATTTAGTGAAAACTTAGAGAGATAGAAACTATTTATTTAATAATGAAAAGATGATTAGGATACAAATCACTCATGTGTTAATTCCCTTTTCATCTTTTGGTATTCTGCACTGGTCTGAATGTGAATCCAAGACAGACATAAGCTGCATCTTTCTCTCTAAAAACTAGAAAAGAGACACAGATATTTTCCTTGTTATCCAGTACTAAATGGATAATGCTTAATTATTACTTAGGTGTTTTAAAAGCATACTTAAAGTATATCATAAAAGGGAATAAAGTTAAATAATTCATTTAGTGTTTTGAGTGGCAAAACATTTAAGCCTTTCAACTTCTGTAGAGCCTTTTAATATAAATAAAAAATAACAACCATTGTACAATTTTATTTACAATATTGTGCTTGATGTTTTTTAGGGTTGCTGGGAGGAATGTGTCTTATACATACCTCCATGACTTCATCACCAGTAAACCAGGCAAGATCAATTCACACACAGAAACGAAAGTTTCAGATTCTGTTCATTTGTCATGTTACAAATTGCTTTGACCCAGGGCATCCATCCATTTGAAAACTTAGTATGTAGTTGAATGTACAGCTGGCTAAGGCCTTTCTACACTGTGTAAGAACAGAACAGTTTCCCCCTAAACCAGCTCCTTTAGCAGCTACTGCTTAAGCAGCCAAGAGGAATCTCTTGCTTTGAATGGCATTCTTCTTCAGGTTTATCAATTTTACCATAAATCTGAAGGGTGTTTAGAGTGATGTAAATTGGATATCTTTTATAATATACTACAGGAAAGAAAGACAAAACAAAGAAACATATCAGCAAACCTGTTCATTTGTTTGCCTTCTGTAGAGATAGGGGCTGGGAATGGGTAGGAAAAAGGCGCCTGTGAAGTATAAATGAGTAATTAAAAGTGGTAACAGTGTCCTTTTGCTGTATTTGGCAAACTCCCTAAAGTGAGAACCTTCACAGCAGATATCTTAAACGACAGAAGAGTGTATTGCTGCTTTGTTTTCAAATCCAGGATTCAAAACCTCACTTTTCTTCCCTGGGAGACTGACTGAGAACACTAGAGAAAGATCCTCAAAGAGTAAGATTGCTCACTGATGTCAAAGATTGCTAATGATCAAAAGCAAGGTTCCAGTGGCCGCACTCCACTTCCAAAAGGTCAAAATCACAAGATCATGTAGTAAATGAATGTGTGTACACAGTGGTTGAATAAGGCTGTGACAAAAGACTCCACTTTTATTCTTTGGAATACAGATTAGAAACAAGACCCACTTTTCTGTGGTTAGTTCTTTGACCAAATCTACCCTTAGAAAGAGCTACTTTTACAAATGTAAAGTGAGTTTGGACGTAGTGCTGCTTTTTGTTTACAAGAACTTTTAAGTGTCTGAAAGAAAGTCTGTTTTGAAAGGGAGGGCCCCAAACAACTACTTTTTAAAAAACACTCATTCATATTTGTATAGATGTATTCAGTACAAAATTTGGAGAGTTCTGTCATAGAAAGCTGCTAGGAGTGCATATCACAGACAAGTCTTGTTGCTCTCACCACTGATCCCAGACCTGCAGCTCTCAAGTGAGATGTACCTCGGAAAGAGCAGTAAATATCACAGGACAAAACAAGCAGCAGCATGCTGGAGGCCAAGAAATGAATTCTCAGGGAACAGCTCATTCTTTGTGCACCATGTACATGACCCTTGTGGTACTGGACTAGTGATTTCATACTGGAGCAGGCCTTTTCCTGTGCCGAGCTGCTGGCCACCAAAACAAATGGGAAGGCAGGGAGGGCCAGAGGAGAGAGAAAGAAAAGAGGGTGGAGGAACGAATAGAAGAGAACTAACACGTCAAACAGCATAAAAGTCTAGAACAGGAGCCTCAAGAATATTGTCATGTTGCCAAAAGTCCCCATCAACAACACCCCTGGGGGCAGAAATGTTAAAGCCACCCCCAATAAAAAAATGAGTTATAGGTCAGTCTGGAACTGTCCAACAATAGAGTGCATGTTCTTCTCTTTCCTTTTTTTTTTTTTATGTTGTGCACCTCTTGGTTTCCTAGTTCTTGCATCCTCCTCACCCCTCCAAGAGTTTAAGGTAATCTAAGCAAGTTGTGTGGACATGAAGGTATATTCAAGGGCTCATTTTCTAGCCAACAAAGAAAAGACCAAATGGAAAAGTGGAAACCAATCAAATATATTAAATGAGAACAATTTCCTGGTACTGTAATAAGCTCATACAGAACTACATAAGGGGATATTCTCAGGATTCTATACCATTAAAATTAAACTTTCTCTTTAAATTAGTATTTCAATAAATCATATTTCTTCTTATTCCAGTTTGTAATAAGCAGACTTAGATTTCAACCATAGATATTCCCAAATATTTAGAACTTCCTCAAAATTATCAATAATATCTGAATATCGGATAGCAATCAAAAACAAAAATGAGTCATTTTTATTCTTATTATTTAATGAATTTACATACTAGAATATCTCTTTAAAAACTCAAATAACTAAAGCTTAAGGGTCTTTAAAATCTTTTCAATTTATTTCTATCAAATCATCCTCTTCCAACTTTATATTATCTTATTCACAAAATAAAACATAAATTGAGTCCAGGAGTGGAAAAGGTCCTGTATTTTTATAGGGCAGTAAAGAAAACTGCATGCAGTTATAATATTTATCTATATATTTAGAGAATTAAATGTTATAAAAAATAAATGTTAAATTATATTAATCCATATATATACACAATAGTACCATAAGGTGTCAACATATCTTCATGCTACTTAATTTTTCAAAAAATTGTGGATAATAGGTAACATTGATATTTACAATTTTCTAACACTATAATATAAAAACTAATTTAGTGCAAAATACCTCTTAATTCAAAGTTCATTTTAAGAAATCAATTATATCTAATATATCTCATTAATTCCTGGAATTTCCTGAATTATGATGATTTTGCCTAGAAATGGGTTTATGAAAATGTCTCTATTTTTGTACCTTTGGGTATTGAGAAGGTTACGTTTTATGAGAATTAAGCCAACATTAATTGGTAGTATAATCAGCATTAGTTTGCTAATTTTATCAAGATTGTGTTTCGTCAGTTAAATTTATACCACAGCTGGTCAATATTATATTCTAGTATATCAATACAACCAACTGAAAACTGCAAACTGTTTTTATTTTATTAAACAATTTTTAATGTGTTGCTTCATGTAACACTGAGATTAACCAGCAAAACACAGAGACTGCATCATTTGTCCAAAGTCATAAACTGGACTGAAACATTCTTAGCCTAAATCCAGAGTTTTAAGTATAGCCTGTCTGATATGTCTTTTAAGTTTAATTTTTCTATATGAACCGTTATATATAAACAGACTTTACTTTGATGTAGGTAAGTAGTCTGCTACTTACCTAAATACATATGACTGTGCAAACAGCCTACGCAATACATATTTTTAGCAAGTCAGTACACCAAGAGAGATCTACACTTAGAGAAACAACATAACTCAGATGAAATGTTTTTGTTTAACAAACCATTCCTAAATTTCTGAACCCTACTGATACACTACAAGATTTTATTCAAATAATCTCTCTTGTTTAAGCCCCAATTCCTTTATCTATAAACATTAAATTATTTATATTTTCACGCTCACAATTCAAAATGGTGTTACAGGGAACGATACCTTTACTGAAAAATATAAACTCTCATGATTCAGAAGTGCTAAAAAGAAACTCAATGGTAGGGACAGATGTTAAAAGGCCATAAATTGTTTGTTTGGATATTAATATTTATCTAAGGAGGAAATCTATCTGACAAGTTAAGATACTCTATATGTCCAATTATTAGGGGTAGTATATGTTAATAGCATAATCATAGAGAAAATAATTTCTTCAACATTCATAGTATGAATTCATTCACATTCACACATGATATACACAAATGTGGGTGTTCAGGTGCTTATGTGCATATATATGTGTGCACTCACACACTTTACTGAGGGATTGACAACAGCGAACCATTCAGTAAGGACCGATTTAAATACTGAGTTCAAATGTCCTGCAGCTTACAAGCAATTAGTGTGAACATTTCTAATCCAAATAATATTAAATTAAATTATTGCATCTCCATTCCAGAAATAACATGGATGCTAAAACATCTGTATATTCTTGAAATTAAATTACTGTGAAAAAATACCCCAAAGGTTAATTTTTAAATAACTAGGGAAATACCTGGATAAAGAAATACTAGGTGATTTTTATAAAGTAATGTTAAATGTTTTCTGAGTCCATATTTAATACATAGCACATTAAAATGTGTTCAATTATTTTAATAAAAAACAAAGAGTCAAATTGATGTTACACCTTAAGAAGTATTTTTTTAAATAAAATAAAGTTTTAGCTATGTAGACTTTTGGTTTGATGGTGGAATACTTATGATTTAAATCACAACCTATAGCCTTGTGGAGGTACAGGGCAGGGCTTTGTTTGTGAGAGAGGTAATGGCTAGAAGCAGAGATTTATGGAGTTAATTAATTATATAGGGGCGATTGAAGCTGGAAATGTACTCATCTTTTTCTCAGTATCAGCGGTCCAAATTTTCCAAACTCTCTTACTGAGTAAACATATCCTACTTCATCTACTACAGTTGGCCTGCCTTCTCTTCTGCAACCAGGAAATTAATGGCATAAAATGTTGTCAGATATTTAGATCCCTTTCAAACTGACAATTGATCTACTGATACTATATATTAACTTGGTTTTTAAGGAGATACAATATTTTTTAAAATGTCTTTAGAGTAATGAAATAAAACATTATATATATTATAAACAAAACTTCTAAGTTAAGAAATTATAAAACACTTATTTCATGTTTTCACTAAAATATAAAACAAGACTGTAACAGGAAGGCAAATTATATATTTTAGAATTATTTTATGTATGTGTGTGCAAACTGAGTTGGTAAAATCATTGAACTTTGGTATTAATCAATGTTACTAATTAAGGGATGAATCCCATCAAAACAAAAAGATAGACAAAACATAAAAGTTGAGATATCTGTTAATTCAGAAGAAAAAAATCATGGAAAATAGAGTGTAATGTAGAAAGTATGTTAATTTTGATCTAACTATCTTTTAACCAAAGGACTAAGGACTATGCTTATGGCTTACGCTTATGTTTAGGTGGTGTCTGTGGCAAATTTATATCAGCCAATTGCTACAGAAGTTAGTGACAGTCAACAATTCACCATGTGTCCATAACATACGACATGCAGATTGGCTACACCTAGAAGAGAAGGCTTTCAATGATTACAATAATCTATAGACCTCATTGAATGTGGAAGTGTATTTGTGATGTCAAATATAATTTAATCACAATATCTAAGAAAAAACCTTCTAAGACATGGTTCCAGCATTTGGAAGACCCCATATCTCTTTCAGGGTCTGCCTGGTTAAAGACCCAAGACCCATTCAAGCACTCATAATTCAGGAGCCTGCCTGACAGCAATAAAGGCTGCAACTGGATACTTGGTGAGATTAATTACCTAGATAGGGCTTGATAATGCAAGTCAAATGGGAATGTAATTAAAGTGCACCTTCCATGAAAATTATTCATTGCTGATGGATCAGGTGACGGATAAATCAAAAGGCATTTTACAGAAGCCTACAGGTTAACTTCAAGCAGGTCTTTCCTTTTCATAAAACTCTGTAGTTGAGGGTATGGAATTCACTCTTGCTGTCCTATCCTCATCATGATACCATAAGACAGACAGGTAGATTGTAATATAACCTATTGGAAACAGAAGCCAATAGAAAAACCATTAGGATCATAGTTACAAACAAAAGCTCACACCCTGGCTGGTGTGCCTCAGTGAATTGAGTGCTGGCCTTTGAACTGAAAGTTTGTAGTTTCGGGCCAGTTCTCCATTTGGGGGCACGTGAAAGAGACAACTGATTCATGTTATCTCTTGCACTTTGCTGTTTCTCTCCCTTTCTTTCTCCTCTCTAACCCTCTTTTTAAAAGTAAATAAATAAAATCTTTAAAAAAAAAGGTCAGATAGACTGGAACCAGTTGGCTGGCAGCTTTTAGGAGAAGATATCTCTCTATGTCCATACTATAATGGGGACCGCAATCACAGAGAATGAGTGATGAATTAATAAGTTGACTGGTCCCCAGGGTGTAATCCTTGCAGATGAAAGACCTGCTGGGGTCATCAAAATAGAGTTATAAATTAGATAAACCAGATGGTATAAAATATTTTACATCACCATTCTTTAAAAAAAAAAAGTCTTCCTGGATGTGCCATTAATTCTTTACTGTCGATAATTTACAGTCTAAGAATAATTTTTTAAAAACACTGTTTTATAACAACAGCAGGGTAATTTCAGTTACCCAGAGGGATACTAAATCTAATTCCCATGCTGGGTTCTCTTAGCCATGTTTATTATGCACCCAAGAGCAGAAAGATGAAACAAAATGTCCAATTAAATGATAGTTATTGAAAAATATGGTTTTACATGCTACTAATTTGCTTGCTGTCACTAATGAACACATTTTGCTTTTAGTGACCTGTGCAAAGAAAATGCCTTAGAGTTTTTTTGCCTGCAAGAACGAACTTGATGCTGAACAGGAAAACCATGCCATCAGGTAGATGGAATATGGAATAAACAAAAAGGGATCATTACTGTGAAAATAATAACCTTAGCATAAAAGTTGAAATACTTTAGTTCAACAGAAATCTTTAAATAATAACACAAATATTAATGTACTATCACAAATCCTACAATTATGTAACTTTTAAAAATTTACATTATGTTTTATTTACACAAAAAAATATGAAGTCAAATTCCCCTCAGTAAATCACCCATTCCAGTATCAAATAAAAATCCTTCAAATGAAAAGACAATCAACATAATAAAACTTACGTCGCACTATTACCTATAGGCAATTACTAAGGGCTCATCATAAATATTCTTACCTAATTCTCATGAATATTTCTAACATTGTTGTAAGTTAAAAAAAAATCCAGAGAAGCTCTTTCCAAATGGTGAAAACTCTTAAGAAAACATACAATTAGATTTTAGGTATGTAAATTTGATACATTGGGTCCTGGTTGTGTTTGAAGTGCTAAAGGTAATCGTATAGATACACATCTGTCAGAAAATCATTTGTTTATATTTCTCCATTCCTAAAGGTTACTGATTAAAATTGAAAGCAGGTGTGGTGAATACCCAATGCATTTTATCAGCACACATTGCTCTTTTTGTTCCCTGCAGGTTCCAGTTAGTAACTTAATCCCAACCAAACTATAAAGCAAACTGTTCATGATTTGTCAGATTAGCTGATGCTTATCCAGAAAAATGGGCTAAAAAACAGTCACTAGGACAGTGTAATTAAGAGCCATTCATCCATTTCATCCCTTGACTGAAGAAAATAATAAAACACCAAAGTAGCCAGACAGCATTTTAAAGGAGACCAGTTAGCATCTTTTCAAAAGTAACACTGGTGTTCAATACGGCAGGTGAACCAGAAGTGACTTACAAATCGTACCAACAACCAAGGTTTGCTGAAGTGGCATCACGACTTTCTCTTCATTGTTTACTTAATTTTTAAAGTAAAGGAGATGTGACTAAAAAGAAAAGATAAAGCCTTTGTTGCATTAACATACTATAAGTAACAAAAATAAAGCTTCCAAACTTTGAGGTGGATGTCCTACTCTTTTATAAGGGAGCACACCATGTGGGCCCCAATTTTAAATGCTCGGTAGAAAGAAATATGAAAACCAAAAGCACAACAAAAATACAAGCGTTTGGGTGTATTGATTCATCTATCCATCTATATATACATATACACTATGTATACACTAAATATACTAACAGACCTAATCTTAATGAGAAGTGTATGACAAGCCATTCGAATTGATAGCCATATTTAATATTAAGAATGATAAATGTATTAAAGGAGACATTGGATAAATGCAAAGTTTATCTCCATACAATTAACAGTTTTCCTTTTGTGACCTCTACTTCTGAGATTATCAAGTTCTCAACAAAGAAATTTATGTGAGGCTAAATTTGGGTTGGTAGTGATGTCAGGGACATGCAAAAGAAAACAGGATGGGATGTCAAAACAAGGAGAAAATAAGGTTACGATAATGTATTGGAAAAGGAAAAAGGCGTACTTTTTTTTCAGACTCATTCTCTGTCTTAGAGCCTTTGCCAGGCTGATAAATGTTGTATGAAATCAGCATAAAGAGCCATCTATTACAGTCCAATTCAGCCAACACCGAGCACTTACACCACAGATGCCATGGTGTTAGGCTTTGTTTACAGCCATGAAAAATGATTATAACATTTTGCACCCCAAGTTGTCAAACAAAATTGTCTCTCAGAGTTCAGAATGTTGAATTTAATGGACTTGCTTTTGTCTTCCTTCTACTGACCTCCTGTAACGTTTGATTCTACAGTCAACTGACTCAGGAACCGCCCCATCCTTCCGTCCCTGTCACAGATCTCCTGTCCAGCTGGCCTCGCCACTGCAGCTTGGTCTTCCTCCTGTGCTCCTCACATTCTGTCCACTCCCCACTCTTGGCGTCTCACAGCTTCTCTCTTAAACTTTTTAATTATACCTCTATCTCTATTTCCAGGAAAGGCCATTCTTTAACTCACTGCACAGAGAAGGTTATGATGCTCAGACGTATAACATTTAGGTTCCCTGCCACCCTAATGTCCATTCTCTTAGGAATATATGTGTACTCATAAAATGTATGAATTTAAAGAGCACATACAGCTAATAAATGTCTACATACATGTCTATACACATAAATATATCAGATTACATGATAGCCTGATGTAAGGGAAGGCAAAGGTGTGATGTTTAAGAAAATTAGCACCACTTGCTCCTATTCAATAGTGAAAGGGCTTAACCATATCTTTGCATTTATTATCATATGTGATTGCCATTATGAATGCTATGCCCAGAAAATGAAATGCATTCCTCTACATGCTTTAGTTCATGATCAAACATTATTAAAAACTGGGAGACACTAATGATCTGATGTCAACATGCTACGGACAATTAAGAACTACGCATTAAAGCTAAGCTGTTTCTCAGATCTCCTTCCCTGTGTCTTCCGTAAGCAGGAGCACGCGCCATCCACTCTGCTTTCTCCCCGATTAATTTTGTTGGGTTGCGGCAATTATTCCTTCCTTTGTGACTGACCTCTTTGTAAATAGAGTGCAGGAAATATGTTTTTTTCCTGGGTTTTTACCACATAACTGATCCTTTTTCTTACAGTAGTACAAAGGGAGCCTAAGTCATAAAACAGTTGCAGTAGAAACAGGTATCAATCAGGCCTGGGCAGCAGTAACAGACAGATGTGAAAAGCAAGATCTTGATAGTGTTCTCTCCTTCACCTTATTACTTAGGTCAGTTGGTTAAAACTGTTAATGATCCTCTTGGATCAATGTCTTTTCCTTGAAGCTCTAATTTACCGCATTGGTTGATTAGTACAGATGTTTTCGTGGGTAGCTCTGCATTATTCCACCAGATTGCTTGTCTGAATCAAATTTGCTTCAATTCATTACCAATGAAGCAAGAAATAAAATAATCAACATTTACACTCTCAACAGTGGTCCTAAAGACAAAACAAAGAAATGCGTGTCGATGTAAATGCTACCTCCCACCTTTCTCAGAGCTCTGTTCCTCAGTTTATCCAGCGTTTCTTGTGGCGGGGTTGGGTGTAGCCGTGTGTAAGAAATACGAGTGGGTGGGGACCGAAATATGTGCTTCAAAGTTACGGGCCCAAGTTTTTATCATCATCATGATGATCATCAACTCGCGTTCAGTTTACTTGTGTATATACACATACTGTATGGAATCACTGTCCACTGGCTTTTCATTCTCTGAAATGTAGCACATTGATTTCTGACTCTTAAAGGAAATTTCTTTTGAAACTGTGTCTGTTTCAGAAAAACAATCAATGTTATTCCTTTAATAACACTTTAGGGAAATGGTTACAATAGTTTGCTCTATAGGAACTAAGCAAACAACTCACAGATAAAAACCTGTTCCTGCTGTGAAAGAACACTGAGTAGATTAGGTCACTAGTTTTGTTAAGCTAAGGAAAAATCATCTCTTCACTCAATTCATATTAAAAATACTTCACAAATGGGTTAGTTTGCATTCTTAATATAGTAATATGACACCATAGTATAGGTTTTTCTTTTTATTATTTAATTGTTTACTATCTCTAGAAAGAGATTGAATTCAATATATGAGAACTGTCTAGAAAAAGTCCAGCCATTATTAATATAATGGCAATGCTTTGCCCTACATTGATGTAATTTGGCAGCCAAGGAGAGTGGACTGGAATGTGCATGCTTGAGCCATGACAACTCCACTGTATAGTCAGTGGGGGTGGTGGACGCCATTGAGTGAGCATGTGTGCTGTGTGTCTATCTCATTCTTAATGACTGAGTGAGTAAAGCAATGAGTCGGCATTAATTTTGCATTAAGCTTGAACATTCCTCTACAAAAACTGTTTGGATGATTCAGAAGGTCACAGCTCTGGGCAACTGGTGATTGGCAGCTTCATCACAACAACACGCCTACTTATGCATCATGTCTCATTGCAGAGTTTTTTGGCAAAACATGAAATCACCCAGGTGACTCAGCTCCACTACAGCCCAGATTTGGCACCCTGAAACTTCTGGCTTTTCCCAAAACTAAAATCACCTCCGAAAGGGAAGATATTTCAGACCATTGATGAGATTCAGGAAAACATACTAGGGTAGCTAATGGCGATTGGGAGAACTGTGTAGGTCCCAAGGCGCCAACTTTGAAGGGGACTGAGGTGTCATTGTCCTATATACAAGGTTTCTTGTATCTTGTATCTTCTTCAACAAATGCCTCTATTCCCCACAGTATGTGGCTGGATACCTTCTGGACAGACCTTATATATTGACCCAGGGGATACAATAAAAGAATGCATATTGTACGTAAGCACATGCTATTTTTTGTTTTGTATCTTTTTCTTCTAAAAATAAAGAGCAGGTGGTCTGGTTAGTCATATTTCAGCTAAAGCAAATTTTCTAGGTTGTAGCTGAACAAACATCTTGTCTTTAAAAGTAAAGTGGCTATTTCTTTACCAATAATGTTCTAACGGATACATTTTTAAATTGCTTTAATCTCTACTCGATAAACTGTCAGCAAAATGAAGGATATCCTATTAAGAACAACACATATAACAAGAATTACTTTACATAATTCCATCATTATGGACTATTCCGGGATAATGATCCTAATGGGTAGTCATATATTTTTGAACAGCCTTTTTAGAGGGAGCTTAAATTTAACAAGTTACAAATTTAAATCTCCAAAATATCAAATCATAAAAACCTTTTCATTAGAAAATCCTGAAACAGTATTCACTTCTTAAACGTGGAGATATTTCTAGTTTAACATTGTCAAAAATATGGTAAACTTGCTCAAGCTTGAAAAATCAGGGACAGAACTCGTAACTTATTTTGTACCAAATGAGATTGTGAACTCTCACATGTCTCTTCTCTCTCTCTTTCTTAAAGATTTCATTTGTTTATTTTTACAGAGAGGGAAAGGGAAGGAGAAAGAGTGGGAGAGGAACATCAATGTGTGGATGCCTCACACATGCTCCCTCCTAGGGAACTGGCCCAGAACCCAGGCATGTGCCCTGACTGGAAATCAAACCAGGGACCCTTTGGTTTGCAGGCCAGTGCTCAATCTGAGCCTCACCAGCCAGGGCTCTGGTGTCTTTCACATGGACATTAAGCCTGTAGGTTCAGGTCCTCCAACTTATAACCTTAATCTCCTTATAGCTTCTATGTTCAAATACAGTCGGGAGTCAAGGCTTTAACATAAGATTTGTGGTAGGGGGACACAATTCAGTTCATAGCAGTATTCAAACTAAGCTAATGAACAGATTTAAGATCTTCCCAGATCTTAAATATCATTACCCACACAATAGCAATCTGAGATCAAAATTGAAGACAGGATTAAGATGTATTAAATTGAAAATACGAAAGGCTATTTTAAACACCTATTACTAGGTTTCTTTCAAAGGTCCGCAGAGTCCTTCCATTGAGCAGTATAAACATCAATTTCTTCCCCTAACCCCTAAAAAAGCAGATACAGTTCACTAAAGAGTGAATTTGACAGCTCACGAAGATACTAGAGTTGGATAATATGGAGGTGAAATGACTGTGAAAGTGTGGGGATGAGAACACAGGTTGTTTACACGTATTTTAATTGAGAAAAATCACAGAACAGCTATTTACTATAGTCTGAAGCACACAGAAATGCTACTAAACAGAAAAATATTAAAACAATATATGAAAAGATCATGTTACGTGCTTAAAATAGTAATCCTGAGCACAAATGAAAATAATCCCAAATTTTGGTTTCCACTCATGCTTCTACTATATTCAATGTCATATAAAAAGATAGAAATTAATTCTATTTTCAGATTTTCAAAATATGAAGAATTCTAAGTTTTCAAAATTAAAGGTTATTCACATCTTAATATTTTATAATAGGATTACTTTAAGCTTTTGTCCTAAACCTCTACTTAAATACCAGGCTATGATTGAAAACTCATTTTAAGATTTTAAATATATCTATAGTTTCAAGTCCAAATCACAAATTTTTATACTTGAAATCCTTATCCTATGTATTCATTGAATTTAGATAATATTATATTGAATTTGAATTAAACTAATCTTTTATATATTAATCTTGATTATTTTAAAAAGCCTCTTTTCATATTACAATACTATATAAATAATTTTTTAATTCGTTCAACAGATTTACTGAGCATATACCCTGAACCCAATATGTTACAGGGGCTAGAAAATAACAATGTCACTGTTTTCTTATAATGTGAACAATGTGAAGACACTGTAAGAAAACAGTGTCTAACAGGAAAGACAAACAGTTCCCAAATAAAATGTGGAGAATGTTACAAGAAAATGTATGAGACACCTACTGTGAGACTGTAGCACACAAAGACATTCTATTCTATTCTATATAACATACTATTCTCCTAAATTTTCACAGCAAGTTGGAATATAAATACACTGTGTGGGTATATGAAATGGCTAGCCCACAATAAGTACTCAATAAGTGTAGTTATCAGTATTAATGCCAACATGTCTTACTTTCCCATATAAAATACGATTAAGATTATTTTAAAAATCCTCATTATATATGAAGGGGTACATGCCCCAAAATGGAATTATCTTCTGAGGGTCAGGCTTAGGAACCAATACAGATCAGTGTGCAGCTGGTGCTGTTGGGGGAGGTTACGTTCTGTTTCAGTGACTTTTTTGAAGATTCTTTCAATGCTTTGCCCATGATTTTATGATGGGTGATTTACGAGCGCACCTGCCCACACCATGCTGAGTGTTCAGCAGTTTTGGGCCAAAAACGGCATGACCTCCATGCACCATTTTCCCTCTTCACCCGATCTGGTCCCAAGCGACTGTTTTTTGCTTTCCCCAGATGAAAAAAAGTCTTCAAAGGAAAACGTTTTGCCATATGAAAGAGGTAAAACAAAAAATGGCAGGAGGACTAACAGGCAACAAAATTGAGCTCAAAACTGCTTTGAGTAGTGGGAAAAACATTTTGATAGATGTACTGCATCAAATGGAGAGTATTTGAAAGGTGACTGAAGTTTAATCCTGTAAGAATAAAAACACAATTTTTTATAAATAAATTCTGGCTTTTCTGCAGGGTCCCCTCTCATGTTTTAATAACTGATGACCATTAGAGAAAAACTGTTAATACATCTACATGTGTAATTTTAAATTAATGGCACCACAAAATACTTAAATGTTAAAAATTAAAACTCACTAAAATAATCTAAAACACCTACTTGCTAAGTGAAGCATGCAATTTTCTAAAATATCATGCCCTATGGCATGAAATTAGCATGACTGAATTTGTTCTGCCTTTCAGGTACATCAGGTTTATAAAATAGCTAGAAATGAAAAGAAATGTGTGTTTTGAATGGTTTACTGTTAAAGGAATCTCATTCAGTTGATCTCTTGGTTGCAGACTGCAGAAGTGTGAGTATGTACACAAGTTGTAACGACAATAAACTATTTCTATAAAATATTTTTGTTGGTGGTGGTGGTAGTGTTGACTTCTCTTGCATTTACACCTTTTTTCACTTTATGAGGCTGTTGAATTAATATTATTCAAAATAATCAGTAAATGCTCTCAAGCAATATAATTTTCATAACATCAAACTCACTTAAAATTATAAGTCAAGTTTATACATTCTGAAGAAATATCAAAACATATAAACTTAAATGGAATCAATTTACTTTTTATAACTTGGACTACAATGTTAATTTGTTGAAAACAATGATCTGAACTAATTTATGAGAAAAACAGTCACTTGAGTAACGTTAATAAATATGAGTAATAATATTCTGACAAATACAGAACATGACTTCTGGCACTGTCTCTTTTAAAAGTAATGTTTACTATGTATGTTATATAACTATACTCATATTTCATTCAACACTCTATAAACATTACAGAAATCTAGGCAAAGTTAATACTTAAGCAAATCTCAATTTTGACAGTGAAATAAGATCTGGGTACTTGAAAAAATGAATGGAATTAGTTAAATTAAGAATGCAGAGTTATTTTAACAGCCTCTTAAAGGACAATGAAATTACAGCTAAAAAGCTATGAGGAGTCAAGTAGTTTGATACTGTTTCAGAAGAAAATTTAAGTTCAAAGGGATAACATAACTTGTCCAAAATTAAGTAATCATGTCATTGAATATCAAACCCTATGCCTTTTCCACCCATATCTCAATGCTTTCCCTCTTGGAAAACTGTTTAATTTTTCTTGTGCATGACTAACATCCCCAATGGAATTAACAGCACATTTGTTGTACAGCTAGTGTACAGAATGAACTATGCTACTGTATTTTTTATATCAGTAGTGAAATGTCAGAAAGAGAAAGTAAGAAAACGATCCTGTTTATAATTGCATAAAAATATACCTAGGACTCAATTTAACAAGGATGTAATACACTTGTACTTGGAAAATTATCAGACATTTGATGAAAGAAATGAATAAAGACAAAAATAAGTGGAAGTATATCCCACAATCATGGATAGGAAATATTAACATCATTAAAATGCCCATACTACCGAAAGCAACCAGGGCCTCCATTATTTGCCTCCATATTGCACTAGATGAAAATTTTAGAACATTTTGCTTTGACATTACACAAAGAATTACATAAATAAAGGATTATATAATACACAGATGATGTGTTGCAGAATTGTGGGCCTGGAACCGGCACTGTTTAATCTTGTTTACCAGTGTCACCCCAATAAACTCAATAAGAAGAGGGCTTATCATCATTCCTATTGCTACTCACTGAAATAACATTTTTGTAGTAGTAAAGAGTTTTAAGTTTTCTCTAGTATAGTCTTATTTCACAGGACAATACAGGAAGCTAGACAGTATTTTATCCCCATTTTACTCATGAAGAACTTTAGCGACTCATCCATGAGCACATACCTCGTAAGTGTCAGGACTGGGGCTGGAGCACAGATCCTTTAACCCCCCCCAAACTCTACTACTATCCCGAAGGAGGGACAGAAGGTCTTCAATGTGTTTCCACTTCCACAAACCTTGCTATGGAGGGTCCTGAGCTCCAGACTCCAAACTTAATAGAAAAGGAATTACAGAGTGCACATACTGCCTTCAAACACTGGCTGACTACACTGCATTGTTACTCTGTGTCCATGACCCTTCGCAGGCAGATTCTGTTTTTATACTAGGAATCAGTGGATTGCTGAGGAGGAGGATAACGAACCAGAGTTTGAGTTTTAAACTGATTATTGAAGTGACTGCAGCATAAAGTAGGTGGGCGGCGATGCTGTTTGGTTAATGGAGAATGGGAGTGTCAAGGGTCACTATAGGTTTCCATGACCGGCATGAGCACAGAGTTTTAAATCACTCCCCCTTTTAAAAGAGCACAAATATTGGTGATGCAGTTTACGGGTCAGGGGGATCTGGTTATAGAAATTGAATAATACAATAGTCACTAACGTATTCTAAATCTTCTATTAAAAATTAAAACTTTTGAAATTGCCACAACTTGTTGCCATTTTAAACATATTTTTTTGTAAGTAGAAAATGCTAAGAGAAAAAGCTAACAGTGTAACAGTGAAACTTCATGGGTTTCTGGTGTTTGAGATGTGGTCGAGACTAAGCAATTGTACATTAATATTTCAATATAAAAGTGCAAACCTAGTTTGCTTTTGAACTTTATGATATTTATTCCTCAGAAAGAGTTTAATAGCTTTATTGGGGTATAGTTTACATACCATAAATTCACTCATTTTAAGCATACAGTTCGATATTTTTAATATATTTACAGAGTGTGCAACCATCACAATTTAATTTTTGCACATTTAAATTATTTCCTTCCCTCAAAAACAAGTCTAGTTTGCTCTCAACCAAAAGAGAATCAATGTCGAAAGCCACTTTATCTAACCACTGTGAGATATTTGATTCAAAAATTTATGGAAAATCTATGACCCATTTAGCTAGTGTAACATAAACTTGAAAAATTAAACGCCGACATTTAAGGAGCAAGAAAACCTACTCCAAATGCAACCTATTGGCAAAGTCTATTTGTGGTATCAGTTCAGCATCTTTATGTTGCATTAAAAAATTAAAATATCCCTTTTTATACTTGTATATTAGCAGGAATAAAGCAGTTACTCTAGCTCAGCGGACCTCAGAGTCCAGTTAATGGTGCCAAAGATAGCATAATGTCGCAATTATGAACCTCAGGTGTCTCAAACACACTCACTATGGAGTTACGATGGCAAATTTAAATCTATAGCAACTCAAAATACGTAATGACAACAGCATTTTAAAAGACTGGTAAATACAGTAAGGGTAAATAAAATATATCAATCCAAATATCAGTTAAGTAGGTTATTTATTTTGTCCAATGTTTAAGATTTAAAATCTGCTGTGTTGTTTTACTCCCAGACATCTGTTTTTACACGGGAGACATGATGCCCACTAGGATTTTATATATCAAAATGAAACGTTAAGAATAAGAACCAACTAATCTGTTCAAAATGGTAAGCAGGAGACCAGATGCATCGTTTTCGTAATGCAGATATAATTTAAATGAGTAATGTTTTGTTAAAATTGGCATAGAAATGAAGACTAGATTAGTCTATGTCCAGGAATTTGGGATAATGCTGCTTTTTGATAGTCAGCCAAAGATCAAGAAGACCTTGTTATAAGCTTGTTATGTTGCTCACACAACTCAGGACCCCAGTGAGGTTCCCATTGTATTGATGATGATGATACAGCACCTGGCAACATCTACTACCTAGCACCTTCCTTCAGCAGCAAGAATTTTCAAAAGGTTGGGCAAGTCCTCGACTTCCGAAACTTCCTTCTGTAATAAGATTTCTCTGAAGAAATATGAAGTCTTCAATTTACGAAGCTTCCCTCCCAATTTGTACTTTCTAAAACATACTTGACAGAGTGAAGAATGACTGACTATGCCATCTCAAATGGCAGTTAAGAAAATGAGTGAACATTACTTTTAGGCTAAACTACAAAGGTCATAATCATGGTTATTATATTTCCTGATTCATTTCTTATGAAATCGTCATGAGATCTCTTAAGCTCTTATTTCAATATTATAAACATTAACATCATCACAAATCTACTGATGAACTTAAAATCCTCTCATGGAAAATTTAATGTGGACTTGCCTTATATGTTAATATCACATTCTGTCTGGTAAAAAAAAAATTGATTAACACTATGTGAGACAGTACGGCCAATTCTTTCATTATTCCCAATTATCATGTATATCCAAATATGGATCATGAGCACAGGGCACACAAAAACATAAAAACGCAAGGAACATCCTTCACTTCACTTTATCGAATACATACACTCTCCTCCTCTGAATCTCTGAACAGACTTTCTTGTTGTAGAGCAGTCTTAACTGGTTTACAATTTATCCCTTTTATTTCTCCTGCCAGATCTCTGGAGGATGTTAATGAGTCTAGTAACAGTTTAACAGGCAGCAGGAGAAATGACAAAGAAAAGTTAAAGGTGTGAATAATCAACAAGCTGGAATAATTGAGTTCTGTGTAGCCAAGTTAACTAAATATTCGAGCGAGACACCTCAGTTAGGTAGAGACATCATTCACTCAGGAAAGGCAAACAAAAAACCTACCTGCTTGACCAGTGGTGATACTGACGGCTGCAAAGAGCCTCTGGGATCGGCTTAAGTCAGAAACTCCATTTACAGCTTCAACTTCAAAAGTATAATTAGCGTGGGCTAGTAGGTCCATGACAGTGACAAAGTTATCCTCTAATCCAGTCTGCTGGGGCATGTATCCAATGTTACTCCCGCAGGGAACACATTCGCCCTGCTCCCAACTGCACCGTTTACACAGTATTCTGTAGGTCACATCGTTTCTTCCCCCATTGTCCGCAGGAGGACTCCACTCCAGACTTACTGTGGTCTGGTTGATGTTGAAAATGAGGTTCTGTGGTGCAGATGGAGGCCCTTGGGAAACCAAAACAAACAAACAAATAAACACGATAGGAAAAACGCAAACAAAATGAACGAAAGAACATGTGGGACACTGAGTGGCTCAATTACCATACAGAAAACTAGTTGAAATGCTTTCTTTCACATAAACATTTCATTACCTTTCCTACAGAAGCTATATAAAAGCCTCCTTGAATTCACTTGGCAAGAGGCTTTATTTATTTTCCATTTAATATGTCAAAATGAAAACAGGATAACAACTGTCTTTGTACTTTTGCCACGGCCTTTAGCTACTTTACTTCCAAGCAATTAAAAAAGAACAGTTAATTCTCCTTAAAAAAAAAACAGTTATGCAGTTGTTAAAAAAAATGGTTTTCCTTTCAACCATATAACAGAGAATACATCTATTCATTTTTAATGTGTTCAAGAATGATTTATAAGACTGTCTGGAATTTGGTTTAGATTTGGGTCTCTCAAACATTCATTAATTGAAGCACCAAGATGTGTGATTTGCTCTATTTAGTAATGGAATTTTAATTTAGAAGCCATTACTTTCTAATCAAATTTTATACACATGTAAGACTCAAATAATTTTTCTGTTTTATGATTTATGTAAAATATATCTGAAAAATACTAAAACACATCTTGATTTCACAGACATAAAAATTACATTGAGGTTGATGTAAGATGTGTCTTACATTATTGTTTAGCTGTAGAGATTCATAAAAAATTCAAAATATTTAATAATAATTAAAACTGTATTCACAAATTGTATGCCTGTCTCAATGATGTTACAACAGTACAAATGAGAAGCAGGGACCTGAAAGTCCTTTTTTAACTTTACTATCATGGACTTACTTGTGCATGCAACATAGGGTGGGTCAGATGGAGCCCTATAATATCCATCCTCACACTCGCATCTTGAAGAGCCTTCCTTATCAGAAAAACTGTGTGTTGGGCACCTCGAGCACTGAAGATCTTGAGAGGAAGATTTGTAGAACCCCCGGCCACAGGCTGGGTAGGCAAGAGAAAGTGAAAATAGAAACATGAGAGCAAGCAGAGCTTTCCAAAACTATAGTAATATTTAACAAAGGATAAAATATGAAATATAATTTTTGAAAAACAAGCTCTTAATGATTAAAATTTTGTTGTAGTATGTATCAAAAACCTAAGTTATACTACTGCATTTTAAGACAAAAATAATAGAAACCAAAATATACAGCAAACTTATTTCTATAGTTGGCATCAGTTCAAAGTCCAGAACCCAAAACTGAACACAAGCATAATTTATTTAGACAAAATCTTAGGATATTTAATTAAGGGTAATTTTGATTTCGATACAATTAACTTGTGTGTTGAACTGTATCAACAGTTAGAAGTTATGTTTTTTATTAAGGATAAAATAAGCTATAGCTATAAATTAATCATAAGTGTAAATATGATTTAAAGTGTAAAATATAAAAATAATTTTAATCATCTACTAGAAACAATGATATTAAAGATTTCATCTGAACAATGATAGAAATGTATTCCTTTCAAATTTTCAGGAAATTTCAAAATATAATTTCAACCAATTTAATATAAAGGGCAGGTTGTTTTACACTAAGTGATCCTCCTTGTTCTTAAAAATAACAAAATCCCATAAATAGGAGAAACCTAGCATCAAGGAGAAAGCCATCAACTGGAAACAGACCGGAACTGTTTCTCCTGTGCGGAGAGGCTCAGGGTCTGGTGGCACTAACACAGCAACTGCTCTCAGCAAGGGACAGAAGCTCTCTACAGAGAGCTTGTCTATAACCACCTCCTGAAGTAGTTTTCACTCAGTCACATCTTTGTTATTAAATCAAGTAACCTTGAACTGGATATTTGATATATTTTCAATTAAAATTAAGCAAACTACATTTTTATTATTTTAACATTTTTAATTTATTGATGATATTATACATTGAATATATTGAATAAATTCCAATAGTCCTTCATATTTTAAATGAATATTAAGTTTTAGTGACCTTCAAATTTAATAGAAATTAATAAATCATATCTATAAGGATCAGTGAATAGTTAACAAATTAAATTACAACTTTTAATTTATTAGATTCAAGTTTCTTTAATGTTCTTAACTTGGGAATTATTCAGTAACTTAATCACATTTCACTCTTTAGTGAGGAAAAAACCTTATCAAAAAGGTATATTCTCCTTTTACAGAATAAAAGTTGAAACATTCTCTACTTTTGTTCACATGCTGAACTAAATATTTAATGCATAATTCTGATATACTGAGAACTCAAAGTCATATTCAGGGTTTTAAGAAAATAAACCTAGTTTACAGGAACAAGTTAGATATTTTAGATAACTTAGAAATTTAATTGAAAGATATGATATAATGTGATAGATAAATGTTAGATATGGGAAGAGAACTACAATCACTTCTTTGCAAATACATTATTCACTGCTGCCCCCCGAAGCCAGTCTCCTTCTACTTGGCTTCCTCAGTTCATACTGAGGAAGACACTCATATAGCATATTAAGCAAAAAAATGTAATGCATCTTCACATGTTCTCAGTAGCAATTACTACCAACCTAAGGCAAAAGAGAACAATGAGATTGATTACCAAATAATATAATATAAAAATATCACACAAAAATGTTTCTACAGATATGATCCTGCCACATAAAAATTAGTGAATTGATTTTGTATTTGAAAAAATATTTTTTATTTATAGTGGTAGCTTGGAAACTTTTAAAATTTTGTCTCATTTAAGTAAGTTAGCTTTCTGGCCCTTAATCAAATTCCATCAGGATAAATAATTTCTGTAAAATAAGAGATAATAACAGTTCCTAAAGTTTATCTGGCATATATATGGATAGGCTTTTATTCAAACCATCTTAGTTGCATGGTTATAACTTCCAAGTGGAATCTCCAAGTAGTTTTTAATACGTTCCTAATATGAATGTAGCTGGGTATCAAACAAAAGATAAAGTTGTTCAAGAAAAGAAGCATTGACAAGTTGAAGTAAAAAAATAAAATTACTTTTCAGGTGAAAAAAAATAAGAATGATGAACTGCTAGAATAAAGAATTTAGCATGGCTTTCTCAGAATGGAAACTCCTTTTTTTAAGTATTCATTGTTTCTTGCTCTAAGTAATATGTGTAATTCAATTTTCGGATATGACATCCATAAAATAGAGAAGGCAATGCTTTACTCACAACCCTGCGGCTTGACAATGTTAAGACCCAAAGAATTAAAAAAGAAAAAAAAAGAGACAGTAACAGAGAGAGAGAGAGAGAGAGAGAGAGAGAGAGAGAGAGAGAGAAAGGCTTACGTTGAGAGTCTTTGCTGACTTTGTATGTGCACTTATTTTTCACAGGGAGAAGACGACAGGAAGCAGGGAGATGGGGAACACAATGGCAACAGGATTTAACATCTACTTAGGTAAGTCTTCTGGAATTACTGGGCAGCAAACTAGCTAGTGGATTCCTTTAGAACACTCATTCTCCCATCGCAAACAAAAACCTCTAACTAAAGGCTTATTCCTGTTTTTCTCAAAAAACAAGGTACCCAAACAAGGTACATTTTTTGCTCAACATACATGACTGTGGACTCTATACAGTACCTATGTGAGAAATTTAAAATCCTTATCATTCAACTTCCAAATCACATTAAATTCTGCTACCACTTTAACAGATGGGAAAACAGATTTGAAGCAAAAGTAACCTGAGTTCTTCAAATCATTCCGTTTGTCTACGTTAAAACTGGATTTAGAACACAGGACTACGGATACTCAACCATATGCTATTCTATCAGTGCTGACTGCTGAATAAGCCAAAGTTTGGCACTTATTCAATGGTTCTCAAGCGCTTTAGCAACCCCCCAAATTAATTTTCAATGTGTCCCTATCATCTCTGACTACACCCCTTTACTAATTTAAAGCTACTGTTTGAATTTAGAGAACTATGAAATGATTCCTGGCACACCTTGCAGAAGAGATATTAAATAGGTTTTCTCAATCTTACTATGAATGTTGGCACTGATAATGCCTGCAAAACGATGGAATGCATGCATGGCTATTATGAAAGAGATAATGATGGAAGCAATACTGGAAAAATGTGGTCATCAAAATCTTGACATTTTTTTCCTTTGAACTAATGTTTTGTTTCAGTTCAGTTAATACTGAAAATAATGACTTGTAACGAGACAGTTTTAACTTAACCTTTAAGGAAACTATTACTTTAGAGTATTATAAAGAAGTGCCAGAGTCCCCCCTTTTCTGTGTGTTTTCTTTCCGCAGTTTCTGTTACCACCGTCAGTTGGCATGGCTCCATGATCCAGGGCCACCCAGGGTAGTGACCCGTCATCTGACGTACCGTCAGAAGGTCAAGAGTAGCCTAACTATGTCACATTGCCTACTTCATTTACCTCACTTCATCTCAGAATTGTAGCATCCCACGTCACCAAGAGAGGGGTGAGTATAGCACAACAGGAGTTTGAGAGAGAGAACACACATTCATACAGCTTTTATTGCAGTATAATTATAATTGTTCTATTTTATTACTAGTTATCATTGTTAATCTACTGTGCCTAATTCATAAATTCAACTTTATTATAGATGCATATGGATAGGAAACAAACTTAGTATGTATAGAGTCTGGTACTCTCTTTGGTTTGGCGCATCCACTGGAGGCCCTGGAACACATACCCCACGGATAAGTGGACTGCTGCACAAAATCTTTAGAGCTATGATGCCAAGTCAAGAACACGGAACAACATAAGCTTATGGTAACTCTTAAGCTTATGGTGACTCATGGTAGCAGTGAGCGACTTCGTGGTTAAAAAGTTTGGGAAGAAAGTAACACATGTTCTTAAAACTAAAATTTTACGTTAAACATCTACATGAAATATCTTGAATAACACAATCATAGATAGAAACTGGGGTGACAGTGACATCTGACAGTCGACCACATAAAACATTTTGCCATGTATACTGAGCACTTTTGCCCAGATTTTTTAGGGAAAAATAAGGACATGCATTATACATGGGTAGTACCTGAAATAACTTGTATCTGTTCTTGTGTTTTATAATTATTTGTTACATAAAATTCCTTGTACCATATACGTTCAAAAATAAATGCTAAAATTCCTTTATAATACAAAATAAATTATCTTAATAGAAATGAAAATTGAATTAAAAAATTAAAATGACAGATTTTTTTCCTGAAAGTTTGGGCCAACAGCATGGGGCGCATTACACAGGACAAAACATGGAAGAATTTAGTTGGGTTCTCCAACTGCTCTAAAAAAGGCTACGTGGAAACCAAAGCAATCCCCACCCTCAAATTCAGCTGGTTTTTTGTAAGCACTAGAAAAAAGTTTTTAGGGTAAATGACTTCTAAAACCTCAATCAAAGACAAATTTCCTTTCATACATAACCCTGAAGTATACAGGAATGACTTTCTAGGAGTCGTGCAATAGGAGCTTTAAATTTTTTTTACTTTGCTTTATTCCTCAATTTTTTCAACAGCATTTGAACTCAAAGTGAATGTTAATATAATGTGTCTATGGCAGTAAGGTACAGTAAGAAACATATAATTTTAATTTCCTGCCTTTTGATGTTTTTAACTGAACACTTTTTTGTGTTTATATATTTTTTCTTTTTTATAGAATTTATTGGAGTGACATTAGTTAATAAAATTATATAGATTTCAGGTGTACAATTCTATAATACATCATCTGTATATTGTATTGTTCACCACCCCTTAAGGTAGTTTCATTGGATTAATAAAAATTGGAAATATATATAAAATTTGTTTTCAACATTTTATTACTTTTGTAAAAAATATTTCGCCTATTATTTTAATAACATTATTTTTTTCAGTGCTACCACAAAAGCCTGGGATTGATTCTTTTTGTTTCAGCCCAGGGCCTTAATGAATAAAATAACATAAATTTATTATCCTAGAGCCAAGAACCATAATTTTGTCAGATTTCATATACTAAGCAAGTTTTCATTTAGTCTGTTCTTTTTAAAAAGATTTTACTTATTTATCTTTAGAGAGGAAGAGAAGGAGAGAAGGAGAGAAATATCAATGTAGGGTTGCCTCTCATGAGTCCCCTGCTGGGAACTGGCCTGCAACCCAGGCATGTGACCTGACTGGGAATTGAACCACGATTCTCTGGTTCGCAGGCCCGTGCTCAATCCACTGAGCTGCACCAGCCAGGGCTCATTTAGTCTGTTCTTTAAATGGAAAAAAAAAAGGGGAATCAAGGAAGCATATGAAACTTCCGTTTACTAGACAGTAACATAATTATTCACTTCAATATATCCACAAAATTATAATATACTATATTACAAAATCTGTTAGAGTATCTACTACAATAAAATAAATGTAATTTAATTTCCACTACTTTAAAGAAGAATATTTAAATGTCCCATGTAAATCAACTGGTTCAAATAATATGTGGGATTTAAATTCCTTTAAAAAGAAAACAAAGCAATAGGCTTCCCCATTTATAAATCAATTACTTAAGAATTATAACACTGCAACAAAATTCTGAACACAGAGAAATTTAAATGTACAGGAGAATTGATGCTGTATCCTTATACTCTGACTGTCAAAGTCTCCTAACAACTGGATGCCCCATGGTTGTCTTCACCAGATCTCAAGTGTTCAAGCAGCAGGGTGGCAGGTCTTTGAGTACAGACTTGCAGGAGGCGGTCTGTGGAATAATCAGGTAGTGGTTTAAAAACTGTATTCTGCCCTTTGTGACAGCATGGATGGAACTGGAAAGCATTATGCTTAGCGAAATAAGCCAGGTGGTAAAAGACAAATACCATATGATCTCACCTTTAACAGGAATCTAAATAACAAAACAAACAAACGAGCAAAATATAACCAAAGACATTGAAATAGAGAACAGGCTGACAGTGACCAGAAGGGAGAGGGGAGGGAATTTCAGGGGAAAAGGGGAAGGGTTTACAGGAACAAGTATAAAAGACACATGGACAAAAACCACGGGGGGTGGAAATGGGAGGGAGAGGAAAAGGCTGGGTGGGTGGGCTGGGATGGGAGTAAAAGAAAGAAAAATATACTCGAACAACAATAAAAAAAAAAAAACCAAACTGTGTTCTCAATGAACAATCCTAAAGGCCATGCTAAAAGCCATAGGCAAATTTCTAGCCTTCAGTCTACGCACTTAGGTGAAATGGAACAGTATCTCTTCTTTTCGAAGGAGAGTGCAGATGCTCGGACTTGCCTTGGTAGTTTAGGTTATTACCTATAAAGGTAAGTGTAGGGGATGGCTTATCTAGTTTTATTTCTAAAGACTCTATCTCAGAAAATCCACAGGCTTCTAGAGTTCTACACCCAAGAAGATTCCCTGATCCTTAATGGGCTATTTTCTTAGGAATCTTAAACTCCGAGTTTAACCTCAGGCTTTTTGACACCACCCTGGATGTCAAGGCACTAATAATCCATCTCGGTCAGCTACACACCATGGCTACATATTAGGGATGCTTTCAAAAGACACTAATGATTTGGCTTTCTCACAGTAATTGAATCAGGACATTTCTGGAGCCAGGACATTTTTATACTTTAAAAGGCTTCCAGGTTTTTAGAATTATCATTCTATAGGTTCTAGGTCTTTTCTCATACTATCAAATTCTCTAAAGAATTCATAATAACAAAATACCTCCACTAAAAAATTGAGTGGGGAAGTAAAATAAGAAATTATTAAGAAATCTAAACATATATTTTAAGAAAAATAAAAATTAAAAAAAAACATTAACAAGCCAATAAAAAAACAGGCAAATAATTGGAATAGATATTCCTCAATGGAAGATATACAAATGGCCAATAAACACTCAAAAACACGCTCAATATCATTAGCCATCAGGGAAATGCAAATCAATATGACAATGAAATAACACTTACTACCCTGTAGAATGGCTACAATCAAAACAACAGATAAAACAAGTGTTGGTAAGAATATGGAGAAATCAGAACTCTTATACACTTCTGTTAGAAATGTAAAATGTTGCAGCCTCTTTGAAAAAAAAAACTGGCAGTTCCTCTAAAGTAGGGGTGGCAAACTCATCTTCACCGGAGGCCACATCAGCCTCGCTGTTGTCTTCAAAGGGCCAAATGTAATTCTTGGGACTGTGTAAACGTAACTACTCCCTAACAGTTAAGGGAGAGCCCGGGCTCAGTGCTGCCACCGGGTAGAAACATTGTGTGGGCTGGATAAAACAAGGTGGAGGGCCGGAGTCAGGCCTGTGTGTGCCACCTGTGCTCTATGGGTAAAACAAGTTACCAAATATCCCAGCAATTCTGTTCCTAAGTATATGCTCAAGAAAAGTGAAAACATGTATCAACACAAAATCTTGTACATAAATGTTCAGAGCATACTCATTCATAATAACCAAAAAGTGGAACCAACCCAAATGCCCATCAAATAATAAATGAATAAACACAATGGAGCATTATTCAGCAACTGAAAGGAGTTAAATATTGACATGATATAACATGGATGAACTGGAAAACACTATGCTAGCTGAAGAAGTCCAGTCACAAAAGATTGTGTATTATGTAATTATCTTTATGAGAAATTCAGAATAAGCAAATCTATAGAGACAGAAAGTTAATCAGTGGTTGCTAGGAACAGTGGGGAGAAATGGTAAGTGACTATGAATGGGCCCAGGGTTCCTTGTGGGGGGTGATGGAAATGTTCTAAAATTGATTTGCAGTGAAGGTTTTACAATTCTATGACTATACCCAAAACTACTAAATTGTTTATTTTAATGGGTGAAATGTATGGCATGTGAATTATATGCTCAGAAAGCTGAGTTGCATTAATACTGCAACTTCAAAATTAACATTTAAGTAAGCAAACAAATAGTAGTAAGTTTTATCTTCTGATTATATATTACTTTACTTTTCTAACACACATTCTATATTCATCTGTTTTCATAAAGCTGTATTTAGGTAAAATAAATTAACTATGAATTACTTTAAAATTTTGAACATCTATGATCGATATATTCTTCTTACCTATTTGTTAACTTTAGAGTCACATAAATAAGGATATATATTTTATCTGACAAGTAGCAATTTTATCTATGTAATTTTACAACTTAAAAGAAATAGATACTTATCAACACCAAGCTTGTATTTAGGGGAGCTTTTTGATCCATTATAGATAATGTGAGTTTTTAGTAAATATATGAATAGATCTGAAATATTCTTATTTTTCATTCACAGCATTTTGCCAGGCAAAGGCTGGTTTCTTTCCTTCCTACCCCTCCATTCTCCTTCCATGGGCCAACTGAATACAACTAGATTCAGCTTCCTTAGGTCTTACTGTTTCCAGACCTGTGATTTTAAGTAACAACTGAACTTTTTCTAAAGGAATTACGTGTATGTGTCTGGGTGTAAAATATGAGGCTTTGCAGATGTTTCCGGCCACAGTTATGCAGCTGCAAAAAGTTTATTAATTATGAAGTACAAGTGGATTCTTCTGTAATTGAAAGTGCCCGGGCTTTAATATTATTGGAGAATCTATACATACATAGTTAGGGATTCTAATACATGCTGTTATTTTTATTTATTGCAGATGGACATTTTACTTGATTCAGAGAAAGTGAGTTGTTTCCATAGGAGCTTTCAAATACTGGTGTCGTATTAATGCCTGTGCTTCTATAACGCGAAGGGGGACGCACAGCTTGTCAACATCGTACTCCCACTGCTCCACGTGCTGACCTCATCTGGGACAGACAGATCCAGATTCCGCATTTTTAATCCTATGGACTGTGCCTCAGTGGGAATAATTACAAAAGGCTGTCTGAAAGCCAGCCCTCTTGTCACTGATATGCTGGGACTTCTCATATTGAGAATGAACAGTGGGAAGGGAGGATGAAATCAACATGATGTAATGAGTTTACTACAGTTTGTGAGGCACCGTCCGAAGTACTGTCCAACTAACCTGTAAGAGTTTACAAAAGAAACGATGAACAATATAAAGTTTGTAATGACCAGTGCTCAAGTACTGAACATCATTAGGGGGTTTTTCAAGCTAAAAGGAAAGATTAATCTCCGGGCATTATACATAGGTGTTATTCATTTGTGTTATTTAATTTAGTACTTCTATTGACAGTATGCAGTGGAAAAGAAACAAATGTAAAATAAGAAGCTTTTACAAGTGTTATTTTTAAGACTTAGACTGTGAAAGAAAATAAAGCACTATGTAAACAGTGTTTCCTCCTTTATTAAATTACCAATTTGGAATATGTTAAGCATTCTGCTGAGGTCTGACAGTAAAATACTCTTTATTTTATCAGGATATCACCCTTGTTCTAGTGACATTACAAAACTGACTTACAAGGAATAAAGATGTCAAGTTAGAACATTCAAATATTTACAACATATTTATATTGTAAATATTAGACTATATTAAAGAGGTGCTGTGTTGCAGCAAGAGAGAACTGGGTTTTTACTGAAATGATCTGGGCTCAGATGTACTCCACCACTTCCTGGCATGCCACTTGGACAAACCCACCTCACATTCCTGGGCTTCCACGTCTTGGTTTCCTTGTTATTAGTGATCGAGTGCTACAGATATATTAGCCATTTTTATATTTCTATTTGTAATCAATCTTCTAGCTGTTCAAGCTCCCATATAATTGTCTTTAATGTAATACTATAAAAACATGTTTCTACCATCTTTACCATACCCCCCAAACCCCACACAAAACCATCACCCCCTAGTCTTTCAGTGGTGCTCCTGCAAGAGTGAGAAAGGTTCTCAAAGGCTGTCCTGCCTCCCATGTCATCCCTGCCAGAGACGTGTCCCTGTGCCAAGGACCCCTCTGCCTCACAATGCACCTCTAACCCTCCCTGTACCATTGCTGTCAAACCCAGCCTGTGTTCCCAGAGATGTGCACATCCACTCTGATTCTCGCAAATAAGGATCCAGAAATGAAGTTTGAAAGTTAAGAAAATTACTTTAAAATCAACACCCATAAAAGGAACGATTTTAAAATGAAACTAGACCCTTCTGGATCCCACAGAATATTGTTCTCATATGTCCATTCTGAGATATCCAACTACAGACTAAAAAAAAAAGAACTATCTGTGAAATCTCAGAATTTAGTAATCCTGATGGAGAACAACTAAAAATAATAATGTTTTAGTTGCCAGGTGAGAGCGCAAACTGCTCCCCCACTACCACAAATTATGCCGTTAGAGTTTCCCACATTTGGGGAAATTGCAGGGGTCAGCCCACCCAGAGTGCAATGGATAAGACTCACCCTGGACAAACGACTTTCACGATCATGATGATTGTGATAACTGATCATGGTAACTCCTCTGGCCAGGTAAGTATTAAAAAAATACACACACACACAGACACAAACATAGACACATATATATAGTAATCTTAAATCTAATTCAAGTTTATAGCAAAGTAAATAGTTATGGGGTTGTCATGGATAAAAACACTTAAATTAGGAGAAGTGACCAAACTCAAAACATTTTATTACTTATTTGTAGTAACTAGCAAAAATGTGACTTAGTTTATTTTTCTAAAAGATTTCCTTCAGGTCATGTCATCAGGAACAAGAAGCTGCAACAGCCAAGTTCTTAAACAGCAATACAACTTGTCCTTATAAAAATGATCAGTTTGGCTTCCCCTCCAGCATGTAGTAGCTACATAACTTTTGTAAATTTGCTTATGTTCTCTGAGCCCCATGTTCCCATATTTAAAACAGAGAAACCTTATAATAAGATGACCTCATGAGACTGCTGGGAACTGAAGCACAGATTCATGTGTACTGAATATGCACTCAATAAATAACTACTATGATTCTTTCACAAAGTGATTTTCCATGCAAAGTTTTCACTATAGTATCTGTTCTGATAAACACTGAGTCACATTGCCATTTCCAGATGTCTATGTATACAAGAAACACGAATTCTTAAGCAAATATAGTCAAATTACTCTTCCCTAATTAAATAATTATTGTTTGCCTATTTTTTGCACTGGCAGATAGTGGACCAAAGATATATCTGCTAAAAGACAGATATAATGATATCTAAACACCATACTCTTGGACCTAGCATCAAGTGGTATGTATAAGCATTTGATTATGTCCTTCAGCTAATTAAGATTCTGATATTTCATAACAATTGCTTATATAAATTATAAATATTTTGGCCTAATTTGTGTCTTCTAGAATGTGTTTAATTATCTCCTAGTGCAGCGGTGAATAGAGATTCTAAAGTCACCTTTCCTGCCAAGCTGTAGCATTTCATCAATGTGAAGTGAGAAAACTATTCAGTGCAAGTAGATGTGCAGGAAATGTGTGTAGGGTCATATGACTGACTAATTATATTTAAACTGGAGACCTATTTGTGGCAGCTCTTGGCATGTTTCTCAATGAGACTAATAGTGCATCTGGCACTATCAGAATATTCCACAAGGTCAGGTTACTTCAAATTGAAAGAACTTCAGCTAGCCCTGGCTGCTGTGGCTCAGTGGACCGAGTGCTGCCCTGCAAACCAAAGGCTCACCAGTTCAATTCCCAGTCAGGACACATGCCTGGGTTGCAGGCCAGGTCCACAGTTGGGGGCACATGAGAGGCTGCCACACATTAATGTTTTTCTACCTTTCTTTCTCCCTCCTTCCCCTTTCTCTAAAAATAAATAAATAAAATCTTTAAAAAAGAATTTCAGCTAGACAAGAAATATAAATACAAATGTTTGAGATTTCATTGTGTTTAATAAAGTGAATATATTTAGCTCAATTCAAAGAATTAAGATTAGAGTATTTTTTGAGTGATTCATCAATAATAGGTTTTTCTTTTATGATATACTTAAATCTGCATATTTAGAAAAGTCTTTAAAATCCATAGCCAACATAAAGAATTAATTCCATCTTGTTTCTTTTTTTTCTTTTTTTTTGTTGTATTTTCCACCTTAATTTCTTAAAGAGCAGTCCTTCCATTTTAAGCAGTCTCAGACAGGCCTTTACAGCATCAGTTTTCTGCGATAATTTCAAAATGATTAAAACAAAATCACCAGTTAAAGCAATATTTCTAGCTATTTTGTAAGGACTATTTTTCCTTATTTAGTCAGTTATAAAATCTGGATCAATACTAAGCCTTGTGAAGCAAATAACCCTAAAGCAGTTTAAAGCCATTTGAACATTTAGGGAGATAAATAATCATTTCTGTTATGCCAGTAGAAAATTTTCTGAAGATCATAAACAAATCACTTTACCCTGAAGCATGACATTTACAAAAGATGCATCGAACAATGGTAAGATTGACCCAATCCTTAACTTTTAGAAATAAAAGAAAATAACAGGAAGAATAAATCCGTAACAACAAATGATGCTGCTGAGCTCAATCTATTATTCAAAAAAAGAAGCTAGCCACACATGCACATAAAATGCAAACAAATATAGAAATACACGCCCATGTGTATATATATATTATATATGAGATAAACAGTCATTAGAGATATAAAATAGTAAAGTGCTGTAAGTGCATTCCCATACTTCCTACTCCTTAAAATAGAATATCAGTTTACTGCTAATTTTTATTTCCACACCAAGATGAGAGTCTGTCACAGCTATAGCTATAACTTATACACTTTGCATCCATAGCATTTTGCAAACAGATAATGCAAGTACTACTAGAATCTTTTAATAGAGTTTTTAGTAAAGTCTAGAAAAAGTAGCTATGTTAGATGTGAAAAAATATGTCTAGTTTAGTTCTTTAAGAATAACTAACTCATTCTCCAAGCAGAAAAACAACAATATTCTAGTTTTAGATAATCTAGAGTTGCTATATTCTAGAATGTATACAAGTTCTTGTATTTCTGGTAGTAATTTGGAACTAGACAGGCCACTATTAAAATAAATACTTGTAATTATCATTTATATTGGAAAACACAGAAATATCACTGATGCCTTACATTATGAAAAATGATTTCAATTTATTTCTTACTGGCTCTCTTTCAAATTTTAAAAACAATTATTGTGGAGCAAACAAAAACTCATTTTAATACAATGGGTTATTGTATCTTTTATTTTTTATTATGAACACAACTATATATATATTTTTTCCACACATCTAGCATGTACATTTTTGTTTTCCCATTCAATTTCATATGTTGTTATAATAAATTAATTCATTTAGCTTATAACCTATGGAGTAGGAAGCATGCAAAAACTAAGTGTTAAAGCCCATTTATATACATATGTATTATTTCACTTTTTTCAAGTTGAAACTTAAACCTAACAGGAAAACTGGATGAAAACATAAAGCACCTTTCATTAAACGTGAGCTCAGAAAAGCAATGCAAAGTATCAAACTCAATATATACTCCTGCATATCTCAATCTGAAACAACTAAGAAATTTAGAAGTTAAATACTGCATTCTCAAGGTAATGGATAATAATGTAATGTGAACATTTCCAAAAACAATTTGATGAAAGTTCTCTAGGATATAATGATTGATTCTATTTCTACACTAATGGTGCTGTAATATAATATTTTCTGCAGAAAGCTGAAAATATATAAAGTCATCCTAATTAATTATAATCAAATCACCTCAAAACCTACCAAAAGTTTTGAAAATACGAATTTATACTAATAAAACAGATAATAAGGAAAAAAAGTTCAAAGATTGCCCCAAATGAAATGGTGAAGAGTATTCAGAAGAAAAGTAGATAGACAACTGTGAAGACACACTGTCCAGATCACATACTGTTCCAGTGGAATGGGTCAGATGATATTTTCATAATAGATTTATTTTTTAACATGTAAGTTAAATTACCCTTCGGTGTACATGTTCAGCAGAAGATTGATAAGAATACTAGTTGCATATATGTCTAAAAAATAGTATGTCTAAAAATCAAGGTGTGATTGGCTTAGTCCAATGTAATAGGGATAATCTAGCATTATATAAGAACTTGTGGGAAACACACTTTTGTGAGAGGATGTATACAAATAGGAAAATGAGGTATCTGAGGCTTGAAAATACTCATGTGCTTTCATTTCACTTTACCATAATGAATACAATACCTACAGCATGAAAAGAGCAAGGGTCATCCTTACCAAATGTCAATTATAAAAGGGAATACGTCTAGCCTTAGAATAATGTGAATACCCCTTTTGCCATTTTTACAGAATTATTTTGTAGTTCAAATTAATGTTCCTTTAAGTAAGAGGCTTAAAAAGCAGATCTTTTCAAGCTATAGTTATTAGAGAAACAGATCTAGTCACAATGTCAATATGAAGTTTCAAGTTCTTAGATTTCCCCAAAACAAAACCCTTCTCTTATCATATAAATTAGACAGTTTTGATTATAACCCCAAATAACATGTAGTCTGTGGAATATTAAATTATCCACCAAAAGAAAGCACAAAAATAACATCGAGTCTCACAGAAGTATTTGAGCAGATCATTTTTTTAGAGTCAGGCTCAAATTTAGAAGAATTTGTGTCAAGGAGTAAGCTATGTGGGGCTGACCTTCCTGAAAAAGATTCAGGACAAATGCATTTGCTAAAATTTCCACCACACATCCTTAGTGAAGCCGTGTCTGATCTCTGGTTTAGGCAACCGGATCCCTCCCCTCTCTCTCCACTCCTGTAAGTAAGTACTATAGATAAAGTTGATGTCTACATCAATATCTATATCTCTGTCTGCATCTGTATTTATATATGTCTCTATGTCTGTATACCTACACCTATATCTTTATATCTCTATAGATGCAACACTGGGGATATTACACTCCCATTACAATCTTTTAAGATAGTTACCATATTTTTCCAATTAAATGAATGCTTTAATTACATTTCCTTTATCTTTCAAGAGAGTTTGGTCCTTTAAAGTCTTCCATCTGAGTGTCATACCTCACTAAGCAAGTCTTTAATACTGCCCAGAATGTTGGTGTCTTATGTATATTTATGTAGATTGCACAATTTTAATTGCTAACGTAGAAGAAACTTACATGTGTGAATATGTACAGATGATTAAGTAAAAGTTTATAGAATAGCAGAGAATAGTCTTTAAGAATTCAAGCTGTAGAGCCAAACACCTTGAGTTCAAATCCTAGATCAAATGCTGGACCTACCACTAGACCACTATAGAGATCTGTGTGGAAAGTCTCTAACCAGGCACTGCAAAAAATAGAGACATTTACTGAAGAAGATAGAAGAAACATTGAATAGAAGAAACACTGTATAAGTTTCTTCAAAGTAGGCACCTTGGGACCTGACATAGTTCTCCCACTCACCATTGCTGCCTTGTCATATTTTACTGAATCTTGTCAACAGCCTGAAATCTCTACCTATTGAAAGGTGATGTTAATATTGGGAAAAGCCAGAAGTCACAGGACACCAAATCTGGGCTGAAGGGGGACTAAGTCACCTGTGTGATTTTAAGTTTCACCAAAAAACTTTGCAAGACGGGTGATGCAATGGGCACATTGTCATGAAGAAGCTGCCAATCACCAGCCAATAGCTGTAGCCTTCTGAATCATCCTAATAGTTTTCTCAGAGGAATGTTCAAGCCTAATGTAAAATGTGATGCAGATTCACTGCTCTACTTGCTCAGCCATTTTCAATGTGACAGCCACACAGTACACATGGTCACTCAACAGCATCTACTGCCCTTACTGACTAGTAGTGAAGTCACCATTGTTCACGCATGAGCTTTCCAGTCCACTCTCCTTGGCAGCCATGTTACATTAATGTCATGCAAACTGTTCTTGTTATATTAACAATGGCTGGACATTTTCCAAACAGACCTCACAGATAAGAAACTGACTAAAAGTAATGATAGTTTTTATCCCTAGTAGATTGTTATATGGACTAAATTAATGGACTTATAACAGTGTCTAGCACATACTAAGTATTTTACACATGCAGTTAGTATATCATTATTATGCTAACATAAAACATTATTTTAAAACATTAAGATAATTTTCTTTCTACTAAAACATACAAAAACTTCTGAATATTCTCCAACGTTTTTCAAAGAATTTGTTTAACTGCATGAATATGTAAATTATGTAGCTAAATGTCGGAAAGTTTCAGCTTATGAATTCCTTAATAGTTTCTACAACTAAAAATACCATGTATATTGAATTATTTAAAATAACATAATTTAAAAAATCTTCATTTGAAAATTACCTATTTTCCTTTCTGTTGTTTTTGTTCTGGATAAACTTACTCCATTTAGCTTGTTATTTAGGTAGAGCTACTACTCTGCCTTATACTCTAACAGGAACTATGCCAAATACATTTCAATCTGTTCAATCTGCCACTTAATGACAAAATAAAGCAACATGAGAAAGACTGATAAAATCTCAGAGGTTTGAAAGGAGGGGAGCAATATAAAAAAGAACAGATTTCTATGGTAATACAACTTTTGTTCTAGTCAGTTCATGCTTTTTTCTTTGTTACCCTTAACAGTGATGTAATAATCCATATACATTTTAATATCAATCTGCTTTCTATCCACATTTGCAAAGTCTGATGTTTTTTTCTAAAGACTCCGAAGAAAAATGAAAGCTACCATTCTCTTCCTTTATGACTGCAAAATGGAAAAAAACACAGTACTATTAGGGATTATTCTGCCATTATTTCCTTTAGCCGGTCTACCCACAGAACCTTCATTGTAAGAGATTTATGACATGTGGATTTGAAACAAGTTACAGAGAAGGTAGGGCCTTCTCATAATTACTAACAAGTCTGAAGATAAGAAGCAAGAGAGAGAGAGAGAGGACATACTTTAGAAGCATGTTATACCATCACTAGCAATAACTAAGTGAAAAACTGTGGTTTCATTTTCATATATTAATACAACACTGGCAGTCTGCAGCAAACAACTGACATGAATCTTTTGAGAAAGCAAATAATAATAATATATGAGAAGGCCAAAAACTGTTTCTCCCGCCTATAGAAATATGTGGTTATTTTATTTTTGAAAATCATGTCCTTCCATTATAAAATAAACATTCACTGTCTTCCATATCCATGCATCTGAACAAAAATAAAGAAGACTACATATGTTAGAAGACTACAAAAATAAAGACGACTTCCATATCCATGCATCTGAACAATAAAGAAGACACGCCCTATAAGTAAAGGCTTGCCTTTGGGGAAATGTAAGTGCTCTTCAACCCTTTAATCCTCAGCCCCAAGTAAAAGGTGCAGACAGAGTCCTGCACTCTCTGAGGCAGATCCTCAAAATGCAAATTAATTGTTCATCCTTTTCTTACGTCCCATAATCGATTCTACTCCTCAGAAGTCTTTGCTTTCTCAGACAGTAGCCAGGAGCCCTCACTGCTTCATTCCCAGCAATTCTTGAGCGGACTCACATTGGCCCTTTACATTTATTAGCAGTGACCAAATTAAGATCTAGGAATAACTTACATGGGAGTTACAAGGCTCTGGTATACAACATGGTTTTTCCATCAATGACAAAGGATATAATTTTTAATTCTATAGTGCACTGTTTTTCAAGTGAGGGTATTTTGGTCCCAAGAAATACTTCACTGATAGCAGACATTTTGCATATTCTAACTATAAGGGGGCGGGGGTGATGTGACTGGCACCTAGTAGGCAGACATCAGAGACACTGCTGAGCAACTTACAGGGCTCTCCACAAAGACAAATTAACTGCCACAAAACATCATTAGTGCTACTGCTGAGGAACCCTGCTTCACTTACTACAAACAAATATCTGTCAGTTTTATTTCTGAGTCCTAGTTATCTCCTTGTTAATAAGTGCTTCCTAACTAAACAAAATGAAAATGATTATGGTTAGATGGTTTCCTAAACTTAAGTAAAAATAGAACATAACTATGTTACAAAAGTTACTTTTATCTTTCGTAAGCTTAGTTCTTCTTCATATTTCTCCAGCTAAATCACTAGGTGATTTGCTGAGAAACTAATCTCATTTGAAATTTCTATGGAAAAAAGTTTTAAAAAGCCAAAAATAGTGCTATAATGATCCAAGGTGACTGAACTATTGTTATCACCGCCATCAGTTCTCCCATATCAGTGTTTCCTATTTCAAATGTCCAGTTATCTGTAAGATGTTTCCACTTATAAAGCTCATCATAACCTCAAATTCAAAAGTGGGTAGAAAACCCCAGAACCTACCATTCCTTCAGAAGGATGAACCTTGAAGTGTGTACTTTCCTCCAACTTTCATAGTGAGTTATTTCTTGTTCATTACTCTTTTGACACTATCATTACAGTAACCTGGGTCAAGTGTTTATCTCAGATCTTCCCATTTGCTGTACTGTCTTCCTGTAGTCCCCAGGTGGCAAACACAAGGCCTGTGGGCCAAATCCAGCCCTCCACCTTGTTTCTACCAGGCAGCAGCACCAGCTCTTGCTTAACTATTAAGGATAGTTACATTTACAGTCCTAAATTACATTCGGCCCTTTGAAGGCAACTGTGAGGCTGATGTGGCTGCCATCAGCCTTACAGTGAAAATGAGTTAGACACTCCTGCTGTAGTCATTCACTTATTCATTCATTCAACAAATGTATTGAATACTTCTTATGAACTCATATGAGAAGAATGATAGGCATTCTGGGGAGAAAGACAGACAATGCCCTTACAAAGCTCTCAGTCTAGTAGAAGGTCAATTATTAAACAAGCAAGTGTAATGGACCAAAACATGATAGGAAAGGGGGCTCACTGTAGGAACACCCATAGGTGGTATCTGTTTTCATATAAGTGAAACCTGCACAATAATTAAAGAACATTTTTTAAACAATGGGTGGAAAATTATTCACATGCAAAGAAAGAGCAAAGAGAAAAAATGTTTTGGCATTTTTGAGGCAATGACAGAATGTCAGTGTGCTGGAATGTAGAAGAGAAACACGTAATGAAGCTGGAAGAGAAGGCGGGGGGGCGGTTAAGAAGTTTTTTACTCTATGAGAAATAGGAAACCATTGAAGGATTTTAAGAACAGAGTGTGGTGAAAAGACTCACATTTAGAAAGACCACTCTAGCTACAACAGAATAGCCGCAGACAGAAAAAGAGAATGGCGAAAAGGCTACAGCCGTGACACTAGCGAAAGATGACGGTGGAAGTGTGTTTACGGAGAACAGGGCATTCAGTAGATCTGGGAGGAAGAATCTCTTAGAAGAATCAAGAGATTTCCACTAGAGAGTCTCCAGTCCCTTACACTTTCCAATTGTGCAGCACATACCAGCAGATTCAATTTTGAAATACTCTAGAATAAAATACAGTTTGATTTACAATAGCAATGAGGGTCCTTGTAACATCAAATGAGATAGGTGAGGCAAGCAAAATCCTCTCATTTGACAGATGCTGAAAGTGGAGGCTCAAAAAAGACTAAGTAATTCAGGCCAACTCATAATGCTACCAGGCAGTAAAAATAGGCTTTGGACCCAACTCAGTTTCTGAATCCACTTCTGTTCCTAGTAGTGTGTTTCTCCCAGATCCAGACCTCTGCTGAAGTCTTGTGCTATTTGCCTATACTGCACATTCTGGCACCCGATTACTGTCTAGTATAATTTTCTAATCATTTCATACATGTATATGTATATTCAGTAACCATTCCACAGAGAAAGAGAAATAAAAGCATAAACTCTTATTACACTGAATATAACTAAATGAATAAAATTATAAGTAGACACTTATGTTAATATAAGTAATACAGGAAGAAGAGAGCTAATAGCATTGTCCGGGCTAAAATTATGTTTCATGTGGATTAGTTGGCACTATGATTAGAGCATAAATATTTAATGAAATATGAAAATCAAATTTGCCTTCATGCAAGTTCACTCTCAATGCACATTAACTCCAGTGAAGTAAAAAAGTTGAATTGCCTCTTCCTCCAAAACATAATTTTTCTTTCCATTTAGCTGTTTGACAAGTAATCCTATAAGGTGCTTTACATCTTCTGCTCTAACTTTGACTGCAAAAACTTTATAATTAATCAGTTTGCTATCATGAAATATAAAGTGCTGAGTCATTGTTTAATAAGTTAATTTTAGGGCAAGGTAATTACTTTTGTTAGTGGACATAACTACCAATTACTCATATATAAATTTATTTTTGGATAAGATAGGTAACAATAAGTGCATATTTTAAAAAAGCTATAATATACAAAATATATTTTAAAAAGTGGTTACTTTAGAATGTATAAAATGTGTGAAAAGAGGAAGCCAAACACTTTATATGGAAGACGACTATATAATTTATTATCCAAACCAGGGCCTTTCAAGAGTGATGGGGGAACTATTAATGGTAATAACAAAATGAGTGTCACCGTAATCACTAGAGTAGGTAACAGCAAAGGGAAATGGGAGATGTCCTGAAATCACAATGATAAGCCACGCACAAGTTACAATAACTAAATAACCCAGATATACACCAAAGTGTTACAATTTGTATATTTCAGAAATTTTACCAGCCAGCTCCTCTCCCAATATTTATAGAGGTGAGTTAGAATCAAAATATTTAACAGTAACAACTTGCTTAAAACTGAGTTTAAAGGTGAAAGAAATTTTGTGTTGTTTGTTTTTAATATTTCTCCACACTCACTAAAGTACCCTTGTTTAGTGCAAAGAATTTGGGTTCCTTGCCACAGTTACAAAACAGATTTCAATCTCTGATACATTTACAAAAATCTTTTATTATTTCCATTTAACACTTTTCAATCTATAACAACACCAAATTAACTTTGGAAAGCAAAGCATAAGGCAGGAAACAAATCAAACCCTATTATACCTCTCCTAATTTTTGCATTTCAGTTCTACCTTCACGGGACAAAGTAAATATTTTTGTAGGGGCAAAGAAAAATACTTTAACTCAAAGTATTAAGGTGTGAGTTGTGAACAATAACCACTTACAGTATATAATAGAAAAGCAATATGCTCCCTCAAAAGCATTCCTCCGTGGATACCAGACATTTTAATCCGTTTTTGTAAAGACCAGGAGGTATGAAAGAGTTGAAACAGAAACAGAGTTCTTTAAGATGCCTGGAGAAAGAAATATCCATTAGTAAGCAGGATTCTCACTGGGATTGCATTTCTTGGATATTCTCCGTCAAGGAGATGAGAATGTCGCTTTTTACACTTTAGTCCAGGAAAGTGATAGTCTGAAACCAGAGCTGCTAAAAACAGGCAGGTACTGTGAAATTCAAGGAAATGCTGCATCAAGACGCTAAAGGAAAGAAAAAAGGATAAAATTCTCTTTAGCCTTACAAAATTGGCACATTATTCCAAGTGAGGTAACAGGCAGAACCTCGCAGCAGATTAAAAGGAATTTGAGGACAAATGTTTCATTCAGTAGGCCTTTCTATATAGCAGATAACTTTCCACCCAGTAAAGAAAAGCCTTGTCTTTTATTAACTACATTTGAGGGTTTGCCTTAGTATATAAAACCCCTCTTTTTTCACTTATTCATGACTATATTGGCAAGTGCCTCTACATCATTCATACTTATAAAATTCAGCATGGCAGGTGGCCCAATTTTTTTCCTGTAACTATTAAAAGCTCTGCAGAAGGTAACTGCCTTGTTTTCATTTGCTTTTTGTTTGCTTCAGTTACCATTAAGCAATTCCTCCTGAAAATTTTCAGAAAGCATTCTTTTTAAAAATTATGAAGTCCTCTTTAGAAAGGAATATGTAGTAGATTTTTCTGAAGAAAATTTTACTGTTCCAAGCACAGGTATATCCATTTTAAAGGATCACATTTGCTGCTCACAAATTCATTTACTTTCAGTGTTATTTATACGAGGTGTCCTTGACAACACAATTATAAATTGAGGAAATTCTAAGGTGATAACTTTTAAGTTAAAAGGAAAATAAGCAATACAAGCAAGCCATTATTCTAAGTTATTACTTAGATAACTGATACATATCTCATTTTCATAATTGGGAACTGGAGGGAAATGGTGGGAAACACAAGTAAGATGTAATGCAAAATGCCTTATAAAAGATATTATTGTGTTTTACTACCCTCTCTGAAAGAAACTAAAAGATTTCTATTATGCAAAATCCTTTTCATTTCAAAATATGCCCTTAAAAACAAGAACCTTTCAATTTAATTTGTTTTGTAAGCCAGATAAGCTGCTTCTTTTGATATTGTGATTATTAACACATGTATTTAGTAATTCTAACAACTGAAGAATTAATAAACATTAGTAAATTAATCACAAATTAAATCACAAAATAAAAAGCCTAGAAACTTTGTATCAAAGGTTGTTGAAACCAATGAACTAATAAGTTAGGAGAAAAGATAATTACATTCTGGAATTCTGTAACAGATTACTTTTTTTTTCTCTTCTTTTTCTTATAGGCTGCGATCCTCTCATCCCAAATCTTCTGGCCCATCTTTGGAGAGACAGATTGATAGCATCGTCCTCTTGTCACAGGCACAGCCATACGTAACCCATCATCACCAATCAGAACTTTTTTTTGTTTTCCAGTCACAAGCTCTGCACTTTTTCACTTTGACCTCAGCCTTGAATCTTGTTCCTTTCCCACTTTAATCCTGCTTTTTTGCTCATCTCCTTCAAGAGCCCTAGACGATCACTTCCCCAACTATGTTTGCAAACATTGCTCCAAATATTACTATGAATCACATAAAAAACATTTACTGTAAGGTCAACTGCCCAGATTACATCAATCAGTTTAGAAAACTTCGGATGCAAGAAGCCTTTAATACCAACTTCTCAAGCCTTTGTCACACATTATAATCCCCTCCAAAGGGAATAAACCCATTTTGATGTGGACCATGCAAGTAAATTAGAGAAATTTTTATCCACTCTTCTAACAAGTTTACTTTCACTGATCCCTTTCCTTCATGACAACTGCCTATTTTCTTTCCAGCCATTTCCTCACTTTACCATTGACTCCTTGGCTCACTTCAACTTGGTTTCTGCCCTCACCACTGTTAGATGATGGGATCTGCTTACCCATACAGTTCCCCTTAAAGAACTCTCTCAACAGAATTTACCTGTATTTTTCGGACTATAAGATGCACATGCCCAGCAAATTTGGCAGAAAAAGGGGTGTGTGTCTTATAGTCTGAATGTAGCTTACGTGGCTTGCTGGGGGGGGAAAGGGTGGCAGCCTATGTTATTAAATATTTTACCATAGTTTTTGCTTCAAAAAAATGTCCCCTATTTTCCTCCTCTAAAACCTAGGTGCATCTTATGGTGTGTCTTACGGTCCAAAAAATTCAGTGATCTAATTGTCTTCCCAGCTTTTCCTACAACCCCTATTTTCATAAACACCTCTGACAAGGACCCAAGTCACTTTCGAGAGGTATCGGTAACAGCGAGCACAGCCACGCCTCCAGCCACACTCATTTCAGGGGGGATCCCAGACTACCCGCGTTTCTGACCTGATCAAGGAGGAGACATCAGCAAAAGTGGGTACGTGAAACCATTTTTTCTTTTTTGTCTGCTGCTCCCAAAGTCTTTACCCTATGTTAAGAGCCATCATTAAGAATCCTCAGTTTGACTGGCCCATTATTTGATGGGAGAGTTTCATTCCGTATTTATGTATATAGTTTAGGTAATTCACATCGTCTTGCACAGCACCTAATATAATTACCAAGCACGTGTTGGTTTCAGGAATGTCATTCAGTAATACATATGCATCATATAATTTAATATTGGGTAGCACTCAGAATCCATAGATTTTACCATGGGTCCCCAGTTTAAGAGAAGAAAACTGAGATTATGTGCAATTCAGGAATTTCCTCAAGGTCACTAGTAAGAAGAAGAATACAAATTTGGCTCCAAAGCTGTTGCTCTCCACCACTAAAATACAGTATCTTAGGCAATAAATTATTCTTCATAAGAAATATACAAATAAAATATTCTGGACTTCTAAGAGAGGAGAGATTAGTGTGACTGTGAAAATCAGAGAGGGCTACCTGGAGGAGTTAACGTGAGTTTTTGAGGGACACACAATACATGAATATTTTATGAGGATATGGAGAAAAAGGAGTGCCAGGTACATAAAACAAATACAATAAATACAATAAATACAAATTCAATACAATAAAAAGTATTGAATTCAAAAAGTAAGGGTTATATTTAGAAACTGTTGACAAATTACATTAGTTTCACTGAAGTAAAGTGGGCTTACAAAGGATAGTACTAAAAGATAAACTCAGAAATTCTCAAGTCACCTTTCATCCTTAATGTCTTGTCTTTCTAGTCCTTAGTTTTTAGCTCTCTAATGTGTGACCCATCCCTTCCTTCCCATTCTCAGTAACAGGGCCTCAGTCAGTCTTTACCCCGAGTCACTCCAAACATGCAGTTGCTTTCAGTTTCTCTCACCTCTAATCCAGTCTTCAATCTCCCTTACAGTTACTACCACAGCACAACTTTGACTTTATGTCCCCTTAACAGTTCTGGATGATTTCTCCATAACTACAGATGGTGGTATAAATTCCTTAAGGCTATAACAGAGAAAGTCCTCTGCCCAAGAGTCAGTCCAGTTTACCTCATATTTTTCTAGCTATATCACTATTTAAAACTTTTTGCATGCACCCCCAGTTATCTGATCACCAAATAGGGCTGTGATTCCATACATGTCCCACCTTTACCCACAGCACTCAGTGGGTCTGGAAGTGTCTTTGTGTGATTTCCTATCTCTCTACTAAAAGTCAATGTACATACCATCTCCTGCAAGCCTTTCTTGGTTTCCATTTGAAATCTGTCTTCTCACTTAATTAGAATACAAGTATATACACAATTTATCACTTCTGCCTTATATTTTAACTAGTCATTTAAACATTCATACTTCAATGAAAATACAGAGTCTACCTGGTGTGCACAGAATAGATGCTCAGTGCAATTTTGTTTTGTTTTTCTGTTGTATCAGCTAATAGATGGGGATACCAATTTGGGAAGAAACTGTCAATAGAAGTTTTCCTGATACAACTCTTACAACGGGCAACACTGTTGATATGGGAAAACACAAATGCTGGGCAGCCTTTTCCACAGACTACCAGTCACGAATTCCCTGGTACTGCAGAAGCATGTAAGACCGAGATCCTCAAACGTTTTCTAGTGCTGAGCATCTGAGTAGAGAGAGCTGATCTACCAAAATCAGAGAGGACTAAGTAGGGCTACAGGCTACATACACATTTATATGTCTTTTTAAAAACCCATAAATTATACTCTATCATATGCTTCACATTTATCTGCTAAAATATTTTCTGTAGTCTGTTATGGAAATAGTTTTTCTTAATGTTAATTCCTTAAACACACTGAATGGCATGAAAGTTAAAAAACTGTATTTCTACTGGAACTAAGAAACAAAAGATTTTGAATATGTCATATTGGACAATCAAAATCAGTTTCATGACAAATACAAATGTTCATGTAATATCCATAATATGGCAAGATTCAACATGCCACTGAAGATTATTGTTACAATATATTCATTTACTTTTAGTAGTTAATCTTATAGTTAATTTGGTTTTCTTTCCAGAATTAATATACAATTATATGCCAATTTTTCCTACCCCCCCCCACACACACAAAGAGATTTACCTTTGGGGAATTCATATACGAAACTTATTTTGATTTTAAGCTACTCATTTACAGCTAATTCCATGAGTGACATTCACTGCCACAAAACAATGCAACCGACTGCAAACACATTATAGCTTATTAGTAACAGCTACAACTCAAAGACTATAAAATCTACAAGAACGGGTGTGTGTACACATACATGAGTTTTATGTATTTTATATGTTAACGTGTGTTTAAATAATATACTTCTCTGTGTTATCCAGCAGGCAGAAGGAAATAAAGTGTTAAATTCTTCCTAGGTTTTTAAAACCCACAAAGTCCCTGTTTTCCTTCTACATTTATGGTCGTGCATTGACTAAATTTGAATAGATTGTGTTTCTTAATATTAAAATATTCCCCCCAAATAAGAAACGCTGTATTTAACTAGAGTGGTATCCCATATTTTTAAAAAGCAACCAAAGATAGTACTTGCTCCCCACACGTTAATGAGAGTAAAAAACAAGGCAAGGAATCATTAATTTTGTCATGTTATTTCTATGCTCCTTTTCTTGCTTTGTAAAATTATATATAGGTTAGATAGAAAGATGTATTGGTAAACACACATATGTATGTATAATAATGCACAGTCAATGCAGAAAACACAAAGTAGAATAATCAAAAGAAGACTACATATAACCTATAGCCTACTGGACACAGGGGATCCACATTATCAATTGTATGTATATTTCCCAGTCTTCTTCTAACAGTTGTATCACACTTCCTTGTACACTGCTTTGTACTTAGCTTAATATTAACAATTTCCCATATAAACAATTATAATTTACTGACATGATTTGACAGTCCATAAGAGATCTCATTTGATAAGTATCCTGTAATAGTTTTAGTCTCTTATTCTCCAACACGTAAGTTGCCTTTTTCAGAGCCAAGGATCTTTTTCTAGCCTTGGAAGAGAATCCCTATTTTCATTATTATCGTCATCAAAATTGCTTGTTGGTACTTAATGATTAACTGGCAATTAGCCGAACACTGAATAAGAAATGTAATTTGGGGGTACTGCTGTATAGAAGTTAACTAAATAGCTACATTTATATACTTAATACTTTCTGTTCTACTTACTGAGTAGGTAGGGTAAGCCAGGTAGGTTGCGAATTTTGGGGGATATAAAGAAATGCCATTATTTTGCAGTAACCTATAGCTAATGAGGCGCATTACGGTAAAGCTTACGCACTTTGGAAACCTGTCTGATCCCATATCTGGGAACCTGTGGGAAGAAGAAGGGAAGGGGAGGACAGAATGGTACGATTATAAGACTTCGAAAGAAAGATGATAGTCAAGGCAGAAAATTATAGTGCCTCAAGATCACAAGGGGAAATAAAGCATTTAGGTTTCCTCCATTTTTAGTATAGTTAAGCACTAGGTATAAAAATAAACAGAGGCATGTAAGAAAGGATTCTGAATAAGATGGTAAAAAACTATCTTGGCAATTACTTGAGTAAATATGTTTACAGAAAGTCATGACATAACTGAATTTGCATTTTAAAAAATTACTCTGGAGGGGTAGGTAGAAAAAATATTAGAAGGGAGTGAGACAAAACTTATATAGAAAATAAAAACCTAGGAGGCTACTAATATTCTCTAAGTTGATAAAACAAAGACATGAAATTGGATAAGGGCAATAGGACAGAAAAAAGTGATCGGACAGATTGAAGAGGTTCTGTGAAAGCAGAACGAATAAGGCTTCTGCATAATTTCCAGCCTCTTTTAGCAAACTAGAAATACAGAGAACAATTTTTAGGATAATAACAACTGTAGCTAAGATATATCGATTGTTTACCATGTGTAAGACAATATACTAAATGCTTGGCAAGCATCATCTCATTTTTATGCATATTTATCTTCTACTTTCCATGTGCAAGTACTCTATGTTAGATCATTTAGTCTACACAACATCTCTTGAAAAGATACTGTTACTATTTCCCATTTTGAATGTAGGAGACCAAGGACTTGAGAGATTCAGTAGATCACCCATTCACACAGCTACTTCGTGACAGATTCTGCGTATGCACCTCAGTGTATCTCTAGTCAAGAAGAAATATTTTCAAGCATTATTAATTACTTTAATTAGGCTATGTTCCCAGTATGAAAGATTTCTCAAAAGTCTCCTGAAAATGAAGTACGTTTTCACTCATTATGAAGTATGCATAACAGTAAAGATGCATTAAATTTCTCTTTAAAGGAAAAAATGAACAAAGGCTGAAAGATGCAGGCTAGAATTTCAATCTTAAAAATTCTGCACTGACGTCAATGTGTATAATTCACACTCAATTTGATTCTTTTTAAGTAGAAATCATTCTTCTTTATCTAGAAACTCACTTTGAAAATAATTATTTTATTAAAATTTGTGAGTCCATGGCACTATTGAAAAATTAACTGGGACTAGGAAGAACAATAACTCTTACTTACAGAATAAAGCAAACTACTAAATATAGAAAGAATAAGAAAATTAGAAAATCAACATTTTGAAATACCAATGTAATAAATGATTTCACATGCTATTAACAATGGATAATAAAACATTGAGTGAAAGACTGTCAAGGAATAGGAAAAGTATAGTATCCCTAAGTATCACTGCATAGATTACTGATTTAATTACAAAGGGAAAACAGTAAAGTTACAATAATATAACCTTAACCAAACCATCAAACTTAGTATTGCAAATAAGGGGACAAGTTGACAGGATGTGAAAGAAGCAGAAATAACACATACCAACGATGCTATCTCTGCCTTTGGAATTCCTGTCAAAAATTTAACTTGAATATAATAATAAGATAGCCAAGCAAATTTACAATGTTTTCTTAGTCTAAGAAATAAATGATCTAGATTCTTAAAAAATTATTACTAAAGAGAAAAAACATTGAAGGAAAGTTCTAGATTAAAATGAAAGAAGAGAAATATGATAACCAATCATGAGATCTTTAATTGTATCATGGATTGAAAAAATATCAGCTATAATAGATAGTTTGAGACAAATAGTAAATTAGCATATGAACTTTTTTTAAAGGATTTTATTTATTTATCTTTAGAGGGGAAGAGGAGTGGGAGAGAAACATCAATGTGTGGTTGCCTCTCATGTGTCCTCTGCTGGGAACTGGCCTGCAACCCAGGCATGTGCCTTGATTGGGAATCAAACAGTAGTCCTCTAGTTCACAGGCCTGTGCTCAATCCACTGAGCTACACCAGCCAGGGCAGCATATGAACATTTTATTAGATAAACTTTTACCTAAATATTCAAGTTCTTGTGTTTCAGACTTTCAATCAAGATGGTGGCACAAGTAAATGCAGCTCACCTCATTGCACAAACACATCATGACTAAACTACAGAACAAGCATTTTTCAGAACAATCAGAAATTGAGCTGAATGGAAATTCTACAGCAATAGATTTAAAGAACAAACTACACTGAGACTGGTAGGAGGGGCGGAGATGGGGAACCAGCTTATTGCATACCCATGTGTGGCAGATAAAAATTGGGAGGGTATCTTGGGAGTGAGGGATCCCAGCCCCATACCAGGTCCTCTAGTCCACAATTTCAGTGCCAAGAAGAGAAATCCCCATAACTCCTAGCTATAAAGACCAGGGAAAATTGAGACTGTAGAAAACAAACTGCTAGAGTCCCAGGCAATTCCTCTTAGGGGTCCATTCACAGACTTAATCCTACTCATCTCTCTTGGCTCCAGCAGGGGGACAGAAGATTGAAAGACATCACAAATATACAGGGAGGAACCTGAATTGTCTGGCACCAGTGTGAAAGCTACGGGGCAGCTTATACCCAGAGAGAAGTGCAGGTCGCGGCCATTGCTTCTTTTTTGAGCCCTCCCCACCCAGAGTCAGCAGGCATGAGCTGTACCTGAGACTCCATCAACCTCGCTTACACTGTCTGCCCCACCATGGTGATTCCATGAGGCCCTGCCCCACCTAACATTCAAACCACCCAAGCTGCTTTCCAGTGGCTTTTTCGTATGAATGGCTTGCCTTGGCCCATGCTTCAGATTTTCCTAAATTCTCTCAAACAAAGAGATTCTGGCTTCAGTGAGCCCTGTATCTCTCATTACGTTCCCCCAGGCCCAGCGCTACCAGATGCTAGACTTGGTTCACAATTTGGCCTCTTCTGTGCAACTCCAAGCCCAACAAGTAGCAGCCATCTGCAGATCACTTTGTGGCTAATGCTCTGTGACCCCAGGCAGTGCACGGGCAATGGCTGACCTTGGGCATGCCAATAGCAATCAAGGCTCAACTACAAGAAGGGGGTGTACTCAGCCCACACAGAAGGCACACTTCGAGTAGCCAGCGTGGGTAATAAGGAAGGTTGTGCCACTAGACCCTACAGGACACAAACTACATTAAACCACTGCATCAAGCATGACAGATGTCATTTCTCCACCTCATACAAAAAACAAACATGTGGAAGCTGCCAAAATGAGGAGACAAAGACACATGGCCCAAATAAAAGAACAGAACAAAAAAGAAAAAGAACTGAACAAAATGGAGAAAAGCAATCTATCAGACACAGAGTTCAAAACACTGGTTATAAGGATGTTCAAGAAACTTAGTGAGGACCTCAACAGCATGAAAAAGATCCATTCAGAAACAAAGGACACATTAATTGAAATAAAGGACAATTTACAAGGAATCAACATTAGAATGCATGAAGCCAATAATCAAATCAGTGATTTAGAACACAAAGAAGCAAAAAATAACCAATCAGAACAGTGAGAAGACAAAAGAATTTAAAAAAGTAGGGACAGTGAAGAGCCTCTGGGACAACTTCAAGCACACCAACATTCTCTTCATATGGGTACTAGAAGGAGAAGGGAGAGAACAAGAAATTGGAAACCTATTTGGAAAATAATAAAAGAAAACTTCCCTAAATAGGGGGAGAAAATAGGCATTCAATTCTAGGAAGCATAAAGAGTCCCAACAATATGGACCCAAAAAGGGACCACTGTAAGACACATCACAATTAAAATGTCAAAGGTAAATATAAAGAGAGAATATCAAAAGTAGCAAGGGAAAAGCAGTTAGTTACTTACAAAGGAAACCCCTTAAGACAGTCAGCTGATTTATTAAAAGAAACTTTGCAGGCTGGAAGGGATTGGCAAGAAGTATCCAAAGTGATAAATAGTAAGGACTTACAACCAAGATTACTGTACCTAGCAAAGCTATCATTTAAAATAGAAGGAAAGATAAAGAGCTTCTCAAACATGAAAAAGCTAAATAAGTTCATCATCACTAAAGCAGTGTTTTATGAAATGTTAAAGGGTCTTCCTAAAGAAAAAGGTCAGGCCCTGGCCGGTGTGGCTTAGTGAATTGACTACTGGCCTGGAACTGAAAGGGTCGCCCTCTTTGATTCCCAGTCAGGGCACATGCCTGGGTTGCAGGACAGGTCGCTAGTACGGGGCCCTCGAGAGGCAACCACACACTGATGTTTCCCCTCTTTCTCCTGACCCTCTCTCCTCTGTCTAAAAATAAATTAAAAAAGGAAAAATATGAACAATAAAATGGCAATAAATACATACCTATCACCAATTGAATTAAAAAATAAACAAGTAGAACAGAAATAGAAATCATAGAACATTTTGGTGATAAAGCTGAAGGGATTAATAAGAACAAATCGGTAGTTACAGAATACTCATGGGGATGTAAAGTACAGCATAGGGAAGACTAGTCAAATAACTTACATGCAGAACCCATGCACATGGATAACAGTGTGGGGATGGCCTGAAGGTGTCAGGGGCAGGGGTGCTTGGTGGAGGTAGACAAAAGGGGAAAATTTGGGACAACTGTAATAGCATAAACAATAAAATATAATTAAAAATAAAGTTCTTGCATTTGAAATATAGTATTATGCTTATATAAAAGAATGTCTTTGTTTTGGGAAAATGCTAGAGTATTTAAGAGTTACTTATTTTTAAATGGTTCAGCCAGGAAAAAATAAATCTAAATATATGATGTATAAAAATATATGATATATGCACAAGGGTGAAGAAATAGGAACAAATAAAAATGTGGCAATATTTTAAAGATTGGAGAGTCTGAAGACCATTAGTGTTCTTAGGCTATTCTTTGTACTTTTCTGTTGGTTAGACATTTTAAGTTTTCATGTATTTATTTTAGAAAGAGGAAGGGAGAGAGGGAGAAAGAGACAACAATTTGTTGTGCCCCTTATTTATGCATTCATTGGTTGGTTCTTGTATCAGCGCACAGGAATTGTGCCCCAACAGGGGTTCAGTCCTGCAACCTTGGTGTATTGGTAGAATGCTCTAGCCAATGGAGCTATTTGGCCAGGGTTGGTTAGACATTTTAACAGGAAAAAAATTATGAGGTGGAAATTTATTTATCAAATGTAGTTCAACATTTACTGCTTGATTGTTAACATTATTAATTCAGAGTGCTTTGGTAATCTATAAACTCATGTAAATTTATCTTGCAGTAACATATTTATCATAGTAATCTAGAAACAAAAAGTGCTCAAAAAGTGTTTGCTGAACTAAATTAAATTGTTTTTATATTCCAAGCACCTTTCCCCAACAGTGTTTTGAGTACTGAATTCTTGTTAACACCAACACTACTTTGTTTGACCATCTACTCTCCTTGCAGCATTGGTGAATTCCTTATCTGCTGATATGTTATATCCCTGTACAGTTTCATCTTTTTTCAGTAAAATGCATTAAATTTTGGCAATCACTTAAATTGTCAACCAATATTTAAATCTAGCCTACTAGTACTTGTAGCCTTGACATGAGTGCACTGCAATGAGAACAATCCCTCTGGAATTTTATACCAGGTACTAACTCTCCAGAGGTTCCTAGAGATTCTAAAACAAGCATCTCTTCCTGAGGGCAAGAAAGGTCACTACATGTATAAAAGCATGAATGGAAACTTCACTGCCATCTTCACCTGAAAAACTATTCCTATGACACCACTGTTTAAGGAATAAATGAAAAGAGACATTTGACAATATGGGAAATTAGAAAATACTTCCTGATATTCCAATGGTGAGACATAATTATATAGTGCTACCAAGAAGAAAATAGAGCATCTCAACCTTCACATGTCAACTTTCATGGCTTGGTAGAGTAAGACAGAGAAGGGCCTAAGGGAAATGGCGTGAACAGAGCAGAACTCAGGGAACAAATTCCTCGGTCATAAACAAAACAATACAGATAAGAAAGGATTTACTGCAAAGCCTGTGGACCTGAGAAAACTGTCTATATACTTATGAATATACCTATATACTAATGAACAATTCATATTTGTGAATATAAATATATAACAGAAGGAAAGGCGGAAGGACGAGAGGGAGAAATGGAGAAAAGAGAAAACTGGTTATTTATTTAACTAGCTAGAAAGAGCAACAGAACACAATAATCCACTATTCTAACCTGTTTCTTCCGCATTTAACTTCCAGCTAATTAAAAATATAATAAAAGTTAAACTCATGGTTTAAGAGACAGAAAACTTGAAAACTAAAAACCCAAGGTTTGAATTCTGATTGCATTAAAACCCAATACAATTATTATACTTTGGATCATAAATCAGCATTAGAGAATTTTCTTCAATATAAAATGGCACAATCAAATTTTTCAAAATTATACGTTATGATCTAAATTTTTACAAATTATATCATAGTCTTCCACTCTACAGAAAAAGTAATTTTTACACCCAAATCTTTCCATCTCAGGATTCTTTTACAACTGTCTTTTAACAGCCACAGCCATGCTGACAAAGCAGTACCGAGTAAACTCCAATCTACGCATAGCTTCAGAGATCTGCAGGTACACAAAGTGAAAATCACCCCCTTCTCCTGACCTCAAGCATAGGTCAGACTTCACCAGAAATCCTTGATCCCTGTACCACAGTAAGAATCAGAAATAAAATCAACCATGCCCTCAAAGGAATGGCTACTTTTTCAATTGTCCTGTGAAATGTCAGCCCAAGTATTGGAAATGCTGGTTTATTTTTTCCTCCAGACCGACAGAAAGGAAAAAAACAACTTCCATGAATTTCAGTGAGAGATGCACTATTCACCTGATGGTTCATTCTCCAATTGAATATAGTACAAGTAACCTCTCCCATTTTTTTCTGTGCCTTTTTAAACAGGAAAAACAAACGGAAAGCACTGCAAACTGAATACTACCCACTCACTGGATTTTTCTATAAATTGTTTCTTTAAGACACAAAAGTAACACTTATATTTTAACACAGTATATAAAATCACTATCAAGGAAAAGACTATGGGGAAGGGAGGGTAAATGCAAAGTAATTTCTTTCATATTAAAAAATATAGGCATGTCAGGCCCTCCTTCACACAATAAGTCATAATTTATTATTTTAGAAAGGTGTCCATTTTGATATCATATAATCCCTATGTAAGGTCTGTGGTGATTACTGGGGACAGGGTATATAAGGGGACTAAATGGTAATACACTAAATGGAAAAAATTACAGTAAAGATTAAATAAAAATAAATAACTAAAAATGGTAAAATTATAAATTTTTATCTAAAATTTCCATTTTTCTTTGAAAATGAATAGAAACAGATTTTTATTGGGAATCATGGTTTAACAGTTATATAAACTCCATTACTTTATAAATCACCTAATACTAATTAGGACAAAATATCTCATTTCTTTTAATAATATGTGGCAATAATAACAATCAACTCTGGGAAAGGATGCTTTCATTCTACAGTCTGATTGAATTTAAAGATCTTCAAAATTCATATTAAAACCTGTTCTAGAATATTATAATTTATACTGAGGTGACATGATTTGTTTAGTCAACTTTAATAATCCTCCACTGGCCTTTTTTTATTTTATTTTACCCCAAACTATTGCCCTCGGCAATTGTGGCTTTCTGGCAGGAATCTAGGAATCCCAATGATTTCAAACATTGTTTGGTTCCTAAGATCTGAAATATAATTAGTATTTATGTAAATACAGTACCTAGTAAAGGTTGAGCAATGGTAATTAATGACTGTTATATTAGTACACGAGTGATATTTAGCACTTTCCTAGTCTCGAAGAAGTTTCTAATCCAAATAATGCCTCTAAGAATAATCTGAGAAATCCTGTGAGATGATACCACTGGTTCAAATGATTTAACAAAGAATAATTTAAGAAAGTTACCAGAAGCCCGTATGACACCAGAATACACTGACTCGCATATTTAAATAACCCTACACTGGGCTCACCGGACTTCGCCGAACTGAACTCTGTAAATTCTTAGGGTAAAGGGGCTGAGACTTAGCAACAGCATGAAATGACACTTGTTTCACTGTTACTAATCTCATCTGACTCCGGCAGATCATAACGTACAAATGGCCTTTTCAGTTTAGATGCAAACACCTGAATCCATTAACTAGTAATTCCACGAAGCAAAATCTACTGGCTTTTCACCAACTCTTCCGTATTTTCTTCAACCATGGAAACTCTCTGAATGCTATTTCTGAAGAAATCAAGAAAATTATGACAACATAATGTAAAACTCATATGCAAAATTGTATCTGTCCTCCTGGCAGCTTTTCAGAAATGTTTATAAAGGAGTGACTACACTGAGTAGTAGATCATTTAGAAAAAACACTAGCAGGAGGCTGCTATCATTTCTGGAGTATGTTTGTGTATATTTGTGTCCATTTGATTTATCTGGACGATTCTTTGTACAAAAGTAATGCAATTCAAGATAATTGAAAATCAGCTTACCTCCTACCACCATCACTGCCAACATGACTAACAAAACTTAGGAAGTTACTCTTTGTCAGAGTACTGTTTTGAAAATAATTGATGCATTGACTGAATTTAATATCTGTATGTGCAGATAGTGAATACAACTCATAAACAAAGCTACAACTCTAATACTTGCAATTTTGACCTACATCATTTTTAAATCCTGCAGAAGATAACTGATGGGGGGGGGTCAGAACTCAGCGAAGTCACTATCAACAAGGATAATTTCTCTCCGATCCTTGAGCATCATTTTACTTAGAAGGGTGCTTAGATTCAAACAAATAAGAGGGGGGAAACAGGAATTTGACTAAACACATGTTTAGTGTCTTTGTATGATTAGATTCTGGAACATTGCCTGCCGGTGCCAGGAGAAAACTCCGTGTATGATCTCATCTGATTTTAGTTACTTGTAAAAAATAAATAAGAATACTATATCTTATTAATCAAATGCTGTCTTTTCAAGTTTGATAGAACAAAAAACATGTCTCCTACTTTAATAAGTATAAATAAACAAGACTGATGAGGTGAAAAAAAAATCAATACCCAGATTCCAAAAACGTTACAACTGTTTATTTTCAGTTCAAACATGACTGATGTCAATTAGATGCAGTCTATCCTGGTGATTCTCATAAAATCCACCATGTCAGACAGTCACCTTCCATGCAACTCTGAAAATTCAGCACGACGTTTTAACGCTTCTCTTTCCTAAATCCTTAAATTCCATACATTCCTTTAAATCACTGTTTTATATTTATCACAGGTATTCTATTTTTGTCGGTGGTAATGTTCTAATTACCCTATAGAGAACTACTTAAAATTGTTGATATAATGGACATTTATGGAGACTGGTACATTTTAATCCTAATTTTTTCAGTGCTATGGATTTTTTTAAGTACTGAGATTTTTAAAAGTACTATGGAAAATCTTTCAGCGTGAGAATATACGCAACATACAATTTAAAATATAGTAAGAAAATACAGGAAAATCTTGCTTTATAGACTATAGTCTGTTAGGTTGTAACAGACATTATTAACTAAAAAGAAAAGGCTTTTTGGCTATGCTTTAAAATGATAAAGCCATTCTGACTTGCTCTCTAATAAGAGCAATCCACGTTGTATAATCATAGAGAAATACAGTCTGCTTCATTGTGTTTTGCATGTGAACTAGTAATTCAGAATTTCTTTGAAATTTCTATCTTTTATTAGTGAAGAACGAATCTGTTCTTCTGTGACAAGACACTGTTACAGAAACTAAAGGAGGTCAAGTGAGAGCGTGTTCTGCAGTAGAGTCGAGCTCTGCATGTGCAAACATCTTGATGTGTAGTGAACATAATACAAACTTAAACTGTTATCAAAATGCCGAGTCTGTGGCCACTGTGAAAATCAACTAAAAATATCAAGTGGCTAAAGGATACATATTTGCTTTCTTGACCAAGAAAAACAAACACACATACACACACAAACACACTCAGTCCATCATTCACTTTTTGAAGTGTCAGATAACATTATTTCTCAAATGACACACGGGGCTTCATTTGCTATGCGTAAGGTCAGTGAATATTAGCTTCATTTACACTTGGCTGAGAATCTGGTGGTGTCAACAGTAGAGGCTTAGTTCCTCCACTGAACAGGGTTAGAATCTGACAGAAGGCTGCCACTGAAGAAGATGGATGATCTTCACTGACCCTGCTCCCCTAAAGTGTCACGGTTTGGGTCTCTGTCCATTGCTTCAACAAAAGGCCCTCTCTGAGCTCCCCAGTAGCCTTCAGCTTCATTGGTGCTAACAGGTCCAGACATTTTCATTGATTTGGTTCTCTACCTTCCAAGCACAAAGGCCTGCCCTTTTTGGCTAGCTAAACCTTGGCACAGATGTCTTTCTTCATAACTGCATCTCTGCTGTCTGTTGGAAAGGATGCAATCAGGCAGGCAAACATCATGTCAGCACAGAAAGTGCTGAACTGTTTATCTCAGTTTCCCAATGTCATTGTCTGTGGAAATTAACTCTTAATCTCCATGTATACTTCTAAAGGGAAAACCGAAATCACATGTTTATGTGATGATCACTAGCTTGTAAAATGTGTTATGCAGAGCCATTCAGTACATAGGGGGGAAAAAAGTGCTTCTGAGTCATTTTTATGTAAGCAGTTATTAACGACCACATTTTAAAATGAATGTATCTGAAAACATTCTACATAATTTTCATAGCTCTATTTTGCTATTATTAGTGGCTAACACTGTGAAATACAGCCTTCCGTAAGACATACATAAAAATATTTACCATCTAAAAGAGATGCTATAACAATGTAATAAGTTACATGTTGCTTTGAAAGGCTATGAGCTCTACTAATGTTACATTAATATTGATTTTGAATTATGTGAAAGAAATGACCAAATCTCAGATTCAAATGTTCAAATATGCACATGCATAAAAGTTCTTACTAATAGATTTTTAAAAATAAGTAATTTGAGTATATGTAGATTTAAAACTAAGAAGCTCTAAAATATAATTATTACTGCCAACATTATTCCATGCAAAATATAATTTAATAGATTTACATATCTAAAATTACAGAGTCAGCTAATAAATATGTGTACACATAAAATATACCAATCTCAGTACTAAAAGAGAACTGAAAATAAAAGTAAATTTCACAAAAATTAAGTATGTACATAAGCTATAATTCAAGTTAACCCTTTTTTAAATTGCAGACAAAATATGATTTGATCATTTTCCACTACTTTAAAATAAAAACTATTAACCCTATATTAAGAGATTTTGAAATTCTGCACATTATTTTCAAGTGCTAATGCTTTCATTCAAATTGAGAAAATTAACAAATTTTAATTGAAAATAACTTCATTAAATAAAATATCTGCAAACATTTTCAGATATTACTAACAACTATCAATAAAATGAGTACACACTATAGTTGAGGAATCCATTAAAAATATACAATGCTGGTAGTCATTCAGGCGAAATTCAAAATCACAGTTCACTTTTATGTTTAATATCATATATACTATAAATCATATATACTATACATCAATGACTCAACTTTTATTCTCTTCAGTAAATAGCATTTCTCTAAGAAAAATTCCAATAATTTCAGGTATGTATATGCAAAGCAACTATAAATTTTTATGCATTTATTTTATTTACTTAGGTTTGTGTAAGACAGAATGAACAAAATCAAAATTCTTTCTCTAAATGTTAGTCAAAGCACCAGGGGCCTGATTTTAAAAAAGTGGAATCAGTGATTATTCTCACTCGATAATTATGAGGCTAAAAATCTAAAATTAATCTTAAACACAAATGAACTGATACTAAGCAATATTTTCTTAAAAGTAAAGAAAAACAGCAACATGATTCTTCATGGCCAATCAGGTCCAGGATGATTTGATGTGTTCAACTGGCTTAAGCAGTCTGCCTGTGCAGATTTCTCAGGAGCAGGTCCATCCATCAGTGTCAGCGTTCCATCAGACTCCACTCTGATTCAGGTGACAGTCAGTTAGCTACTGATACTAATGAATAATAGATAACCATGCCCTCTTGGCGTATAGGAATACAACGTGAATTATTCTCCATGTAGATGAGCCTTTATGCAGAAGCAGATTTTGGGGGGTTGTTTTTGTTTGTGTGTTTTCATCTCATACATTAGGAATTGGTTAAAAAAAAAGTGGCTGCAGTCAAGGATGTGCTTAACCTGAACTCTGGTGCACGTTAGTGTTTTGTTTGTCACCAAGTTGACCTTGTCTCAGCTTTCATCATCTAAGCTTAAATGAGTCTCCTGAATGTTTATGCTGTCTTTTACGGATCTGACACATAGTCTGTTGTCTCTGCGACAGAGTACAAAATGACAGAAAATCTCTTAAAAACTAAAGATCAGAAGAAGTTGTGTCAAGCACCTTAACCCTGCCCTGCTTTTGGAGTCACCCTTAATCTGCCTTCCTGGAGGAAAAACGATTTAAATTATAAGTACACTCTCCTTAGCTGTTAAGTCTCCATCTATCTCCGGTTTAAACACATAATAACAGAAATCGTTACATACAGTTTTTTGAAAAAATAAGTATTAAGAACTTTAACTGATTAGGCATTCCTATGCACATCTTGCTGACTTCCTTTACGGTATTGACTGACAGAGGTAATTCTAGACTTACATAGTTACAGTCAAATGTTGCAAACAAGACTATGTTCAAAGTGTGAAACATTTTCTTAGCTCAACAAAAAACACCTAGAATTCAAAGTATGCAAGTTTCATCATATATTATGATCACTTTTAAATTTACCATTTTACTTTTCCACTACAAAACTCTCTTCTCAATTTCTTATTAAGTGTTTAACTTTATTAACTTTTTGAAATAATGAACATAGTCAATGACTTCAAGTGATAAAAACTAGATTTCTTATTAAACCTAATTAAGAATTTTAACAGAAATGTAAAAGAATGAATTATAGTTTAAAACAGAAGGATATGCCAAGATTACATCAATACTTCACAATGATAATGAATAATAGTTATTATTAAAGAAAAACATTTTTATTAGTTGGCTACTAATTCATACAACTTTGAATTATAATATGTAAAATCACTGCCACACAGAAGAGGCAAAAGGGCAAAAGGTTTCAGGCTACATATTTATTCTTCGGTCAAGACACAGTGCAGGGAAAATGTATTTCCACTATTCTAATCCGCTTAATTGATGGGAAGGTATACTCTAAAAAGTTTTATTTTTTTAAAAAATTTTATTTATTTATGTATTTTTAGAGGGGAAGGAGAGAGGGAGAGAGACATCAATGTATGGTTGCCTTTCGTGCCTCCCCTGCTGGGAGTTGGCCTGCAGGGAACTGGCCTGCAACCCAGGCATGTGCCCTGACTGGGAATTGAACCGTGATCCTCTGGTTTGCAGGCCTGTGCTCAATCCACTGAGCTACGCCCGCCAGGGCCTTAGAAAGTTTTAAATCAGGGGATAATGTCGAATTTTCTGAAAGGTAAATGAAAAGCTATCATCAACGTTTACAAAACTTGGAAACAATGCAGAAAAAAAAAGGAAATCAGAGGAAGTGGGGATGGCAAAGAATATCATCCAGTTCACCACATTGAAGGATAAAATATATTAGAAAGAAAGATGAGTACACACATAGCAATGGCCTGGTGAGTAATTTTGAAAATCAATGAGAGCTGTTTGAATTTGAAGTGAGAAGCAATGTTGGCTTATTGGGAAAATTTACAAAGAGTAAAATGATCAAAGCATGATATGTTCAGCCTTAAAAACACACAGCGCTCTCATTCATAATGTTTGTGCAGAATAAACATTAGGCATAGAAAGAGCATGGCTGAGGCAGCAAACTTAAAAAATTCCTCCGAAATTTCCTTTGCAAACTAAAATACTGTCTCAACATAATAAACCTGGAGCCACATGTTTTCCCAGCTCCAGCTTGTAGCCTGAATGTCTGAGCTTACCATGTGTTCATTTTATAGCTCAGTTTTGAAGAAAAGATTTTGCAGAAGCAAGGGCTGACGGTCCAGAGTGCAGTTTTCTCAGAGCAGATCTAGTCATAACTACAAGGCTGAATGGCAAGAGTCTTTGTCCCTCCGAAACTCCAGGTTTCTAATAATGTAAGGAGAAGTGGCCACTCGTCTCAGGCTGAACACTGACAAGCCATTGTCACAATATCCAAACCGTGTTAATTGCTACAATTCACCTTCTCATGATATGGTAAAATACTACAAGAATCGAATAAAAAATTTACTTTATCTTGCAGTAGGGAAATCCTAAATAATCTACTTGAAAATCAAGAAGCAAAAGTTTGTTTATAAAATTGTTTGGCTTTGTGGCAGAAAATTTAAAGGCATTGCTAAATCACGTTTATTCTGTTTTTTTCTCTTTTAATAATATGCAATAATCCAAGAATATACTATAGGCCTTTCCAGCCTCTTCGTTACGGTCGATTGAGTTTTCCACAGAGAAAAAAAAATTTAACTATTCAGCCCTTACAAATTAAAAGATTAGTGCACAGCAATTTAGAAATCTAAAAAAATGGGTCAAGGACAAAAATATACTTAATTTTTTGATACATTATGTTAACTTGTGATTTTTTTCCTAGTAGAGGTAGAGTTGGCAGTGTATGTGTACCTATGTCAGCATGTGAACATGTATGTATATGCATGTACATGTATGCACAGTATGTGTATTATGTTGAAGTGGGAAAAAAGGAATAAATTCTGATTTTACCTTGAAATCTGTCAAGAATAATCCATTAGAATATAGATGAGGTCTTTCATTATTCCATTCTTGAAAAAAAAGGAGATCGGCCCTCTCTCACTTTTGAAATCTCTAACTTACACTCAAAATCCAAGAATTTATTATTCTAATTTTCTAAACAATTATAACCTCATGGAGTACAATAATACCCACAGAACAGTTTTGTTATAATAAATTTATGTATTTGAGAGGGAAAATCAATTATTTATTTAATCCATCTAGTAAATTAAAGTCATTAATTAATGTGATTAAGTAAATTAATGCCCTTACTTTGTAATTGTCTACATGGGAACTAGTTTAGATAAAAATAGTAAACAAACTACTATTAAAACAAACATAAAACCATAAAACCATATAAACCCATTGAAAATATAAAGAAGTATAGTAAACTTACTGATACTCAATTTACTTTTCTTAGAATAAACTTTCATTACATCTAATGATGCTTTAGACGTATTTTATCCCTCGACACCTATGTCCCTTTGTTACTCTCTTTCAGAAAGAGTCCTCTTGTTAAAAAGTAGAGATTGCTGACTGACTTTAAAAGTAATAACTTTGCCCTGGCCAGGCGGCTCAGTTGGTTGGAGCGTTACCCAGTCCACCCGAAAGTTTGAGGTTCAACGTCAGGGCGCACACCTACGTTGCTGTTTGATCCCCAGTCAGAATAGGTAAGGGCAGCAACCAACAGATGTTTCTCTGCCACACAGATGTTTCTTTCTCTCTCTCTTTCTACCTTCCTCACTTTTTAAAAGCAATGAATATATCCTCGGGTAAGTATTTGAAATAATAACATAATTAAAAATGCAAGTTATGTAGATGATAATTGCAGCTGATATTATGTTCCCCTCCCCAGATCTGTGTTTCCTATAATTTTGGCTATAACTTAGGTGTCAGTATTAATGGCTTAGGTGCAGGTCTGATAAAACCATAGGTGAGGGGCTAAACTAGGTATTAACTGGGTGAAATATGAAATAAAATATATAAACACAGTATGTGTCCTTTTGAAGCTTTGTGATTTTTTTAAAGCATTGAAAGCAAGAGATAGTATAATCATCAACAGTAAATAATAAAACTGAATAAGCCAAATAAAAAAAATTAAAACCCACAGTACTATAATTCCCTTTTATCCAGGGGTGAATAGCTTCCAAAATCTCTAGCAGATGCCTGAAACTGTGGTCAGTACCACATCCTGTATATGTATACTATGTTTTTTCCTACATATTCAGGTCTATGAAAAAATTTATTTATAAATTGGACACAGCAAGACATTACTGACAATAACTAATAATAAAATAATTATAATAACATACTGTAATAAAAGTTAAGTGAGTGTGGTCTCTCTCTTTCTCTCTCAAAATATCTTATTTTGCTGTACTCACCTAAAGGAAGCACTTTACAGCTTCATTTTTGCCAGCATTGCTCTTTTGCACTTCAGGGCCATTAGGAAACAAAATAAGGGTTACCATAACACAAGCACAGTGGATCTGATAACTGAGAGAGCTATAAGTGACCAGCAAGCAGGTAGCACATACCGTATAGATATTCTGGAGAGGGGAATGATGCGTGTCCCAAATGGGATGAAGAGAGAAAGTATGAGGAAAACATAAACTGTTTATTCCTGGAATTTTCCATGAAATATTTTTGGGCTGTGGTTGATTATGGGTAACTGAAATTGCGAAAAGCTAAATTGTAAAATAAAGGAAGACTACTGCACATAACATGAAACTACTAAAATTTTTTTTCAAATTGCTATACTCAAGAATGTACTTTCCCTGGTTTTCTATGTCAGTCATTGATCTCTGACTAAACAAAATAAGGTAAATAATAAAACTCCCATACTTATTCATAAAACCACAGAATTTTTAGAAATAATACACATTTAACTCAACTGAAGTGTGTATTATTCTCAGTTCTTACAAAATTGTGCTATTTGGGATTAATACTATGACCTATACATACAGATTCTCAGATTCTGAAACTTTTAACAAAGTTGATATCACAGGTAGAAAACGGAAAACAATGTCTATACCTCACTAAGCTCAAAGTTAATGACTTTTGTTACCAGATTATTTATTTATTTATTTTTAAATGCATTTTATTGATTATACCATTACAGTTGTTCTATTACCAGATTTTTAAATGCACATATGTATGCTTGTAACCCACTACATTCCAAGTAGTAACACTATGTGAAAATCCTAATAAAGACATGCCTCCATAAAACTAAATTTGTGAGCTATATTGCAGAAGATGGGATAACTTAAATGTGAAGAAATGATATAAAAAGGATTTTCTGAAATTTCCTTCTGTAACTCAGTCATTGTATATTTATGCACATAGAGAAAACTACAGGATTCAGAAGAAATTAACACCTGCTTGAGTGTGGTTGGTAGGGTAATAATATGAGTATAATAATTTATAGTTTTAATTTGAACATTTCACCTAAAATGTCACATGGTGGGCTTGAGTGCGATATTGTTATCTTATAGAATTATATGCTTAGGATTTTTTGTAATAAAAGATTTTGTAAAAGGTGGGGCATTATTTATGCTAGACCCTATATATATACTAATTCAGGGTGGGGCAAAAGTAGGTTTACACTTGTGAGGGTGTGAAACACAAAGTTTATTCTTGTATTATTATTTATTATTTTATTATTTTTCATACAAATAATTAAACCTATTTTTGCCCCACTATGGGTATAGTAGGGTTAAATTCCGTATTTGAAGATATTATTATTTATACAAAATAACCACATTTTACACAGTATCATAATAAGTTACCTAAATACTTTATAGATTAGAATTACAGTGACAATTATCTTAGAGGAAAAGGCTATAAGTTGAATACAAAAATCAAATTAAATGCATAATTTTAAGGTATCATTGATTTGCATCATGACATTGCCTGGTGGACATAAATGCCAATTTAAACTTCCACGAGAAATATAACAAAATGACCATATACATGCCAAAGTTAGGATAATTAGAAAAGTTCTAAAGTTATAAACTGAGGTTATAAATCATAAAAAGTTAAATCAGACACATTAATTTCCCATGTTCTTCTTTAATTATTTTTTCTCACTTTCATCAGATCCTCCTTCCTGTCCTTTATTTATGGAATAGTTAAGTGCACTGTAGGCACACACAAGGATAAGTAAAAAGCAGTGTAATTTTAAAATCAAGTCTACAGTGTTCTAGCAGAAAATTGTGATACCCGAACTTAAGAATCACAATTACCCTTCTCCGTTTTTCTTTTTCGAGGAATTATTAGCCAAGGTCTCTGTAAAGGACAGAAGAAACGGGGACCAGCAGTGGCTGCTGGGGAACAGGGCTGTGCACTGGAACCCAGGGAAGGCGCCTGCTCTGCATCTGGGCACGTCACCCATTCAAGCCTGTCCCCAAGCAAGGGCTATAGGCGTCGGAAAGTGAACAATGTAAAGAACAGTATAACATTGTAATGTGATGCAGCTATCACTTTCATAGAAGAAACATATCTGGAAATTGTACTTCATTTATGTAATTTCCAATTTGTAGAGTGTAATATTAAGTTAGGAACTGATTTCTCAAGTTTTGTTTCTTTCTGTTATTTTTTGCTTGTTTTGCAATTCAGGAAATATTTATAATTTGGAAGCAAAACAATAAAATCTTATAACAAAAGTCACTTTCTCATATCAGAGAAATGGCAAATATACTTCAAGGACTTATCTTAGGTATTTGGAACTCTGTCTTTTTCAAGACACAGCTAATAGAAAAGAAGGTAAGTGGTTTTCATTTCATGAGAAGAGGGAGATGAAGTTGTAAAGGAAGACACAAAGATAGTGATGAGCAGAATGGATATATGATAATGAATAAATATTAGATATATCATTTTATAGAAATAAATTTCTCATATCTAGAGCAGACTCCTGTTCCTATTTACTAGTTATTAGCATTATCACCTCACTATATGCTATGAAAATATGCAATATAATAAAGGATTCTCATACCACAAAGTTTAAGACTAATCATAGAGACTAGCCACACACAATTAGAAATTAAACAGTCATATAAATCTAAAGTAGAAAAATATTTAACTTGGCAATGGGTAATACATAATTAAGTCTTTAAGAAAATTGATAAACATTTATTGGCAGACTTATGTGGTACAAGGAACTGTAGGTTTCCATTGTTAAGAAGCTTAGAAGCTATAAAAGGAAATCACAAATAACAATTAAAATCAGATAGCATGTGATGATTCCATAGGGAAAGGGCAAGGTATTTACAAAAGGGCAAAGTATTTATAACCACTCACAAGGAGAGATTATCTGACAGGGGATCAGTGGCATTTAATTTGAAATTGCAAATAAAAGCAAAATTTCCCCTGGCCAAGACAAACTAGGTGGCATTGCAGGTAGAAACAAGCAAGTCACAGTGAGAACAGGAGACCAGCACTGCCCGCAACACCGTCAGCATTTGGAAGACTGAGGTCACTGAGCAAGATGGGGAAGTGTAGGGTTAAGGTACAACAGGTAATTGTGAGAGGTCATGACGGTTTGTGTTTTCTGTTTATCTGGGGCAAAATGTTAAGGAATAGGACATCACAAAAATATCCACGGTGTGCTAAAGGTGGAGTGAGGCCAGAACCAGGCAGGAGGAGCAGGGGTATGCTAAATATGTACTGGGGGAAAGACAAAGGAGACGAGGGTCATGTTGCTGGGATTTAAACGCCAGCCTAAAATGCAGGAAATTTTTATTGATAATTAGGAGCCTGATGCTTTCTGAAAAATAAAGTGATACTATGTTGTGTTGTACAAAGCACATTTTGATTGCCGTGTGAAAAAGATGAGTAGGAAAGGGAATGGTAAAGATGAAATATTAGGATTTTGGGAAGACTGAGTCCTAAGTCTTTTGAAATTACTATAAATGAAATAATATGTTCAGATTTGTATCATTCTTCAAGAAACCTTAAGAGAAAGTTTATTTTTATAAAACACTGCAAAAGATAACAGGATCACCTATGAAGACACTGCCCACTGCACTGGTTACAAACGAACATGCTGGAGCAAGAAATCCTTGATCGAACAGCACTCTGCCACTCCCTATGAGACTGTAGGGACTTAACCCACCCTTCACTGTGTTCTGGCTTCCTCACATAAAAACTGGGTGCACACAACTTACATATAAATGGAACTTAATAGATAAATAATCTAATACTTCCGTAAGAGTCCTTTTTCTCCTTTAAATTGTGTTGTAACGTCTACCTACCTGATTAAATGGGTTAGTAAAATCTTGCTTCACAATTAAATGAATTAATATATATGAAGCTCTTAAAATAACTCTTCTCATCTATTAAGAATTAAAAAATAAAATAAAATCTATGACCTATTTCTCTGTTGAACGCCTTGAATCTCTCGCTTTTAAATGATTGAAACTATACCTGACAGTTACTACGGCTCTGGCTCCTGGGCCCTATATTTAATACAGACATTAACTTGGATATGCAACTTAATTTGTCTTTGTATGAACTATCAGCTTACATATAGCATAAATTATATTGTTTAAAAAAACCTCATAGACACAGAAAATCATATGGAAATTAACAGAGGGAAAGTGGGGCAGAGGAAACAGAAGAGAAGAAAGGAAGAATAAATGAGGATAGAATGAGACTTGACCTAGGGTGGTGAACACACAATACAGTATACAAACAATATATTATAAAATTGTACATCTAAAACCTATATAATTTTATTAACCAATGTCACCCCAATAAATTCAATTAGAAAGAAACAAAAACATTAGTGTTCAAGATTTTTTAAAATGGGGAGAACAGCCTCGGTTGGGTGGCAGGAGCATCGTCCCATGCACCAAAAGGCTGTGAATTCAATCCTCAGTCAGAGCGCATATCTAAGTTTCGGGTTTAACCTGTAAGTCGGGTCCATGTGGTAGGCAACCAACGGATGTTTTTCTCTCAAGCTGATGATACTCTCTCTCTCTCTCCTTATCCCTCCTTCTCTTCCCCTTTTCTCTCTCTCTAAATCAATAAACATATTCTTAGGTGAAATTTTAAAAAATAAATTAAAATACAGAGAACAAAAGATCACCAATAATCCCGCCAGTCTGACATTTAATGTGATATTTATGCTCCCACCTATTATTTTCTCTATGTGAATTTTGCATTGTTCTAAATATCAGTATATACAAAATTTTATTCTTCATTCTTCATTCAAACTTTTAATGGCACAATTTAAAATTCCTGTTAACACACTGTTGACATTTTAAGTTCAATCAAGTTGATGCACTTGAATCTGGACATTCAAGTTATTTCCAATATTTCAAATTACATAAAATGTTGGGGTAGCATTATGTAAATGGTTGTTTTCTTTTACAGAACTATCTTTTTTAGGTAAATTAAGGATGAGAATACTGGCTTAAAGGATACTGAAATATCTGTGGCCCATACGATCTGTTTATTCACTCATTTTCATAAAAATTCTTTACTTGACACACTCCTTATATTATTAATAAAAAGATAATAGCAAGTATTCATTGCTTATTTGCTATGTCCCAGATACTATTCTTAGGATTTTAACATACATTATTTCATTCAATTCTGACAAGAATCCTACCAGGGACATACTATTTTTATTAGCCCCAGTTTATACTTAAGGAAATTAAGGCTTTGCGAGATTGTCCTAGTTTATACACCTGGTATATTGTGGAACCATAATTTTAAAACTTTGTGACACCATCATCAGAACTATTAATTCTGTATGTATTTGATTATAAATACTATATATTATAAAGACTCACTCGTTATAATGAAAAGGAATGGTATAGATCACATACTACTTTTTTGTGAAAAAAAACATGCTGTTTTCAAAAACTCCAATCAAGCAGAAATTTAAATATTAATGCTATCAAATTGAATAAATGTTTTAATATATTGAATTGTGTATGTTACATGTCCATAATTATATATTAAATAACATCTATTAATTTAATAAAAATATTAAGAAACTATGAGAAGAATTTCTTACAAAATGAGAAACGTGTAATTATTTGAATGCCTCATTACATGAAATCATAAAAATATCTAAATCTTTGTTTTAATTCAGAAAATTAAAATTAAGCAACATAAACAATAGAAGCAGATCACTTCTCCATGTTTTAATATATGCACATGTAAAATGCATTACAGCTTTAGATGTTTTAAAATTAGAATGACTATACATTTTATAATTTATCATCCAAATCAGAATACTTCTGAAAGCAAGCAGAAGCAATGTTGATAAGTAAAAAAATTATCCCAGGCAAATTAGGCATATGGTCACACTACTTCAAATAAAGTTCCATCAATTGTTCCGTAACTAAAATCCTATAGTTGAAGTACAGGACACATTTTAGGAAGCAGTGGGGTGTGATAGGGAAATAATAAACAGGATCTTAGGTTCGCAATAAATTTTGTTCTTTATTAATATCCCTGAGTTTCAGTTTCTTCAGATGTCAAAAGAGAAAAAAGACAATACTTTTCACTTGTCAGGATGTGTTACAGATTAAATGAGAAAAGGAACATAACTGTTCAGTGTAAAATGCAAATTACTGTATAAATCCAAGTTATACTACAAACCTCCACACTTTGACAAATATTCTAATTTTTAAAGAAAATCAAATTATACAAAATTTCCAAAAATTTCAAAATATAACTTTATTAGTCTTCTGAAAATATTTATATATGTAAAATACAGGGGTAGGTTACAGTTGTGCATATGCAAAAACAGTTTATTGTTGCATTATTATTTATTAATTAATGTTTTATTTTCCATACAAATAACTGTAAACCTACTTTTGCACACCTCTGTATAATCTGCTCTCAATTATTTGAATGACTGAGCTTTTTATCTAAGAAAATGTATTGGCTAGTTTCATAAAAGTGACAACTTCCATGGTAATTTTTAAAAATGACTTTTGACTACACTTGAACAATAATAAAAATGTGGAAAAATAAAAATAAAATTAGTCTAAAAATAAAATAAAAGCATGTTTATTTTACTACCTGGAATTATATATTTTTAAATGACTATCAAAACATTTCTTCATAAAAGTACTATATTAAGGAATCAGACAGAAATTCACCATATATTAGCCTTGACAAATATTTAGTTTTCAAATTTGAGGGTTTTTTTCAAAATAACAAAGAAAAAAATTACATCAATTGATCAAAATTCTGATCAGTTTTCATAATTGTTAATATTTCAAATTCTATTCTAAGAACATCGCAATGGGTTGCCACTCTAGAAAGTGTCCAGATAAATTTGCCTTGAAGGGGCTAACCACCCTCATTTGGCTAGGGACTCACTAGCATTGTCTCCCAAACACTTGAGTTTTCCTCAATACGAGGCTAGAATTTGTTTTCAAACTATTAACAGGATTACTTAAGGGAAACAGGAGAAATACTATAAAGGCAGGCCTGGATTGCTTCCAGGGGCAAGTACTCTCAAAGAGACGCCAAGAAATTATGCCAAGGAGAGAAGTGATTTTGCAAATGAATATAGTGTCCTAGTTAAGTATAAGGCATTTAATTCTTTTGTCAATATCACCAAGGTTAAAAAGTAAGAAAGTTATCTGATAAACAATTTACTTGACTTATAAAATGCAGACATACTCTTTCAGTTAAATGATAAGGAGGCATCTTTACTCCTTTAATCACATTTTCTTTAATGAAGTCTTACTATTAATATCTAATTCCGCCTATTCTAACACATAATTAATGTAGATGACAGTGAAGTAATTTTATTTTACTTTTAAGTACCTTAGTGTATTTTGCAGGTGACAATAATTTTGGTATTCAAATGAGGTACCAATTCTTCAAATTGAAATATATGAATGTGAACATTGATAATAGTAACACATTTAATGTGATGATTTTGATCATTTGGAAGACTTTTCGTCACCGTAAATGTATCTCTTAACTGCAGTTAAAGATTGCTTTTCTTACTAAATTCTATACGTATAAGCACAGGACTCAAAAAGTTCCTGTTTATTTTTCTTAAGTAAATGTAGAAACCTATGACTTAAATTACATAAAATGAAGCGAAAAATAGTATCATTTTCTTTAAAACCTTTAAACATTAAAAGTGCAGGACCTTTAATATTATTTCTTAACCTTTCATAGACAAAATCTATTGTGCACTTTTATATGTACCCTGCTTTATTTGTTTCCCATTTTAATTGCACTAAAGTTTCACATTCCATTTTCACATCAGTTGAAATCTTCATATTAGTAATACCGATGGCAGACTGCCTTTATAGCTAAGATGTCAGAGTATGTTCTTATGAGAGTTACTGTCGAATCCACTATCATTTTCAAACAACTGTTGTTAGCCTCTAGGCAATGAGAACCTTGCCTTTCCTTTAACTGATGAGTTAACTAAGACCATTTCTATACTTACCCAGTACAGTAACATTCTGCCTACGAATAGTGATAAAGCTTCAGATTTTGATTTCCACATACATGGAACCTGCAGGACATTTTACTCTGTGAGAAATATGCCAGGGACAGAAAGGGGAAGAGGACAGCAGGTAGACAGGTTTGACTCCCTCGGGGAGCGTAAAAGCAGGCTGCTAAACTTTCCTATGGGATCTGGACCCGTAACATCTCCATTTATTTTGCACACAGCTCCACAGTGTCAGCTGTGGAGAGAATGCTAATTGAATGCTGAGTCATAAGTATTTTATATGCTAGTGACCATCCATATGAAGAAGCATTGAACTCTTCAACCAGGACAGAAAAATATGTTTGCTAAGTTACTCCACCTAAATAGTCCATCTAAGCACTAGAAATATAATGTGAGCCACATATGAAAATGTAAAACTTCTAGGAGCCACATTGAAAGGATAAAAAGAGATGGTTGAAATTAATTTTAATATTATATTTTATTCAACCAATTTATCTTTAAAAATTATTAACGATGTATTTTAAAAGCATTCCTTTTTGGTTTTTGTACTAAGTCTTTGAGATCCAGAGTGTAATTTATTCTTACAGCACATCTCGATTTTGACTAGCCAGTTTTCAAAACCTAAAGATGAGCTGGCTACCATACTGGACAACACAGATCTAAATATCTGTGATTATCATTTCTTTAAGTATACTACTAGAAAAAGAATTCTGGGGGAAAGAAATATGATTTGTATACCAAATTAGTATTAGCAAGACATTTAAGTTCAGCACTGAAACAGAGTAGTATTTGCTAGGGTTCTCCTTGCTTTGTGATAGAATATAGAACAATATTGTTAAATCAGAATGCTCCGAGTTTGAATCAAAGCTAAAACAAGCATTACTTACTAAAGCAGGCCATACACCCTTGACAGCCCCAATTTTTCATTCTGTAACATAGACATGATGATGACATCCCCCCTCCCTAAATGAACCAGCAATGTGAAGCACAGGGAGGAGTATCTGCACACACTGTTATCCCCTAAATTTAATTACAGTAACTATTGTTAGTTACAGTCCCCTGTGAATTAAGAATTAACTAATATTTGCAAATGTTAAAATTATGCTGCTGGCTAGGAGTAAAACAATACCTAAAAGTTATTTTTTGAAATGTATCATGTTTTATAAGTTACAGGTTAAGAGAGATGTGATATAATCCTAAGAAAATTTTTGATAGGTATATGTCACATAGTTTTAAATAAAAAAATTGATAAATAATTATGACCACATAAGGTTAAGTAATAGAAAATCCAGTTTTACAAAACATAAGGGTTACTAACTCATAGGCTATTACTGTTTCAAAACAAATAGAAAATGTCCAGCTGAGGTATTACGATAACTAAAACTTTACTCTGGCCCACTTCCACAAAAATGTGGTCTGCTATCATATAAACTTATCAGTAAAGCACTCATTTTATTATTTATTCCAGAAAAGAAATATGGCTTTGGCAGAAGTAACCTCAGAGATTTATTAAGTGAAATGTGATGATTTTGTATCAAAATTTTGGTATTTACAAAAAATGTTTCCAAACGTTTGCAAACGTATTTACACTTGCCCTGTCAGCAGAACTCTTGTTAGCAAGCCCCTTAACCTATTTTCTGTGCTACTCACAAGTCCAGATGATTTGGGTTTCAAAACAGAAGGAGTCACATTTCATCAAATCCTGATTAATATCACTTCACTTTCCTCTCTTAAATCTTATAGCTCAAGGTGCGACTGTTGACTGCTATGTCAAGCATAAGGCAAATGAACTTTTAGTAACAAATACCATTATTGCCCATACTTATTACATAGCCTTACTGCAGATATCACAGTGGGGAATCATTGATAAGTTTAATAGAGAGTTTGCTTATGATCTACTGAATCAGGCTGCTGGTACAGAGAAGACTCACCCGTTCCAATAATTATCACTACTTAAAGACCTGGATACTGAAATAGAAAAAAGTGCAAAGTAGAATTTTAACGGCACATATTACTTACGTTCACAAGTGTCCCCTTTTTGCTGGTAGCCTGCTTTGCAGATACACTTTCCAATGGGCACTAACCATTCTCCTTCTGCACTGCAGTGCATCCTGGGGGAGTTTTCCGCCTCTTCCTCTGCACTGCTGACACATGTCCCTCGAACCTCGACTAGAGAGGAGAATTCTGAACCAGTCACTGTATCTGGAAAGATAGCTAAGTTCTCAATAATGGACCAGCACTTCTTGTAGTACACTTTGACAGAAACCAAAGCTATGCAAGCCCCTACATCCTGAAAGGCAAGATAGAATCCCTTTTTGGACAAAGGTCCAATCTCTCTCACCTCAGTGTTAAGCTTCATCTTTCTTTCACCAAGGTCACCTTGAGTAAAACTTTCATCTGCAGCAATGGTGTCTATTTTTACATAGAGGTTTTCTCTTATATTCCTGCCAGTGTCGTAGTCTGTTTCATAATAGTACAAATTAAAGGTTTCCTTGCAAGTTCCCAGTACTCCAGGAAGACTGTTACAATCCCTCAGGGTGAATTTCAATTCTACAAAAATCCTTTGTGCGTTGCCTTTCGAAATCCAGTTAGTCCGCAGCCAGTTGTTTTGGTTGGGCTCCATGACCTGGCATACCTGGTAGGTTCGTATCGGGGTGTAGTTCTCATCCAAACCACTAATTTCTTCCCACTGTAAAATTAAATAAAGGTCATCAGTCATTCGGCAAAAAATAATGTTTTGATTTCGACAGTGCATGAGGAATCTTTTATAGTACAAGTGTGTACCTTTGAAAGAGCTGGGTCCCTACCCTGACTCACACTGTAACCTGAGAATATCGCATTCTCATTTCAGCTTAGAACTTGCGGTAGAACACCATTTAGGGTGCTTGCATCGTTTCTGCATACAATAAACACTTAACTTTGTTTAATATATCTTTGCTGGTGCATTATATTAGTGTTTCTCTTTATATGTTTGCTTACATCTGTAGTCTCCACTGAGATTATAATATTTATGGACTAAAGTGCACAACGCAATTACTGATAGTTAAATGCATACACATATGGATACGTGGCAGAATTTCTTATAACTCAGTTGACATTTCAAGTGTAAATGTTGTATTTAAACTTAGAAAGTACCTAAAAACATAGGGAAGAAAATGCCAAGAGTACTCTGTAACGTAAAAGCATTTTGCTGTATGTTGATATTCATAGTGCAAACCCTTTTACAATCTTTTCAAAATGATACATAAAATAGTAACATTTTACAGAGCTATTTATTTATTGCAATGTTATCAATAGTATTGTACATAAATCCACATAACTATAAACATATTTGTATGAAAGTATGATTCATCTTTTTAAATAAATTGCTTTCAATAGAAAATCAAATATATATGGCAAATCAGCATCCTGAATCATATTTCAGCAATAAGCTTCTGACAGGAAAAATATCAGATGTTTCAAAATGCCCATTCTTATGCTGATACAATGCATGCAACAGCAAACTCATATTGCATATATGCACAAAAAAAGGAAAATAAGTTTAGCAGTTCTGGCAACAATTGAAAGATTATTATATCATCTATAATATTACCTACATTGCTATCAGTAATTAAAGTCATTTCACCTAAAATAGCCCAAAAAGCCTAAGATAAGTTGTTTATGTCTTTCTTTACCATTGTTACAGAATTACCCACTTTATATTTATGTTGCTTTCTTGGTGAAATTGTCATCTACTTTCACTCATTTCTCCAACATGAAATGCCAATATAAAAATATACTATTAAAGTCCAAGATCACTTAGCATGCAATATTTAAACTATTACTTCAAAAAAAGCAGATGGGAAAATAAATAATCATGTGCTAATGATTTGTATCTATAAAACTTGACCATGAATCCACTTATTTAAATGCTCTATAAAGTATAGTATCTGTTTTAAAACTGTTTCTTAGCAAACTAACAAAACTGATGAATTACTAATATACTATATTTAAGAAAATTCTTCTATGATGTTACATAATTGCTACAATTTTACTATACATACCTTCAATGGTCCTCAACTACAGCAAGGAAACCACTACTATGCGCGGTTTTCACTCAACACAACCTGAGTTTGTGACTAGTTAACCTTATGCACACATTCCCTTTGTTTCCATCAGCTGCTTAGAATCTGTTAGAATGGCACTTAACCAAATAAACTCTAATTCCTCCATTTAAAGAGGTAGATTTTAGTCTGCTAAAAAGACTGAAATTAGTAAAAGAAGTAAAACTGGTAATGGCACCTCCAAAAAAAATCAAAAGTTCCAAAGAAAAATGTGCTATTTTTAATAAATTTCCAGTTTGAGGATACCAAAGCTAATTATTACAAAGGATTATATCTCAAGAATTCCTTTTGTCTAAACTTTAAAAACAATTACATTACTTTGGCCCATCTATAAAAAAAATCAACTTTACTAAGATATGAATCCCAGTTAATTTTAATTTTTATTAAAAAATTTACTCCTGAGGGGAAAATATTGAAGCAACTATGTACAGATAACAAATAGTGAAACTACATAAATGTATTTAACACAATTCTTGTTTTATTAGTTCCCCTAATAAAAGGGGAACTGAGGGGCTTCAGTGATTGCTACAAATGACATCACTGGGGGAAAAGTGTTAATTCAGATACTGTGCTTTTATAGTTCACTTATAAAAACAGCTTCGGTAAATTTGTATCTTTATAACAATTTACTTCCAGTTAGATATTTAATCACGTTAGCCAATCCATTTCATAAATGGGAAACAACATTAATCATCATTTTCTAGTATTATCTGTTGATTCCTTCAGAAATGTAGGGTTAACTGTATTCAGATACTTTGGACTGAAAAACCGCCCGTTTGAGTCCAAGATAACACAGACGGTCATAATTTATCATTTTGTGGATTACATGGATGAAATACTATAATCATATATCAGTTTACTTCTCCTAAGAGATAAAACCACCCCCTATCTTTATTTGTTTTAATTGATGGATGGTAGAAAATAGGCTATATCTGTCATTGGCAAGAAAGGTGTTTCATTTCTTATTGTAAATGTCTTCCTGTAACTACATTATTTCACTCATGGAAAACTTCCATTTGTAAGAGAAGTATTGATGCCTACCTCAGACTTTGTGTACTTTTTATACTTACCCTATAAAACATCTGTTACTTTTCATAACTTATTCTGACCAACACAGGAAACTACAATGTGATTTTAAGCAATCTCTCAGATACTCACCGAATAAAAAATCTGAATATTTTAAGCAGGTTTTCATAACTTGCATTTTGCATTCTTAAAGTAACTTCTACTTCATGACATTAACTTTATGATATTCTTATACTTAACAATTCCTTTTAGACTTTCATTCTTTTCTGCAAAATTTGTTATACTTCTTATATCCTCATTTATACTTCATGCACTTTGATTCAGATTTCTTACTGGACTAAAGATTAACTCAAGTAACAATGGAGTATGTCTGCCTTAAGAGGGAATGAAGTATGTGCCTTCTTTCACAATTAAAAAACCAGAACATAAAGACATTGAACTAAATTTAAGTAATATATCTTCCCTGATATATGAAACATATGGTAAAACACTGATGTGGGAAGATTACTTATATTTTTACAGACTTTTATTTGAATGATTTCACTCATACTTACTGTAACATATTTATTTTTACTGTAATATGTGTATATTCTGTCATCACTTCTGATTATAACAGCAGATAGCACATGATATAAATTTGGAGACTCTAAATAATATTTGATAGCAAACTGTATGCTAAAATAGTGAACCAATTACTCTTTTGCTACCTTTTAAAGTATTTTTAAATGATGCCAAAATTGTTCTTAGAAGAGGAAAAACAGATTACATTCTGTTTTAAAGAATGCACACAACCTACCTGGTTATTATACTAAAGAAGTATAAAGCAACTAAAGAGGTTTAAGGGAGTCTGTGGAAGGACTGTTCCCTGTAATTAGTTAGAATTTACAGCCTGGATCCTGAGGTATGATTCCACTCACAATAAGAACTCATAATATTATGGTTACAGAGTTTTTTAAATCCATGTCCCCAAGCACTAACTACACCTCCTTCTCTACTTAATAAATTCAATGTCTCATGACAAACACAACAATGTACTGAGCAAAATATTTGGAATTATGATAAAACTCTCCAAATATAAATAAGATGAATAACTCCACTGCAGAGAGAGGGAAAATTCTGTGTTTTACTTTAAAATACGAAGTACGATATTTTATAAGAAGCACTGACCCCATTAGGTGGATAGGAAATCCATTCCAGCTCTGTTTGTTGTGCTTTAGAATCCAGCAGTAGTACTGAAAAAAAAAAGTTTTATTACCAAATGTTACATGAACATTTTAAACACATTTTAAGTTATTAAAGTGAATTTAATTTTATACATTATCACTTTATGACTTAAGATATATACAATTATTTATACAAATGAATGATGAAACAATACCTACCTGAAACAAGTATATTACTCCACTTTGGGAAAAATATATTAAAATACCGCCTTATATTTGGTATTTTAAAATAAAACATTAAATTAAAAAAAAACCAAAGTAACATGAAAGTGAGGGTAAAAATTGCTATGTGGTACAATGTTTCTATAATAATTGTATATTATAAAGGCTTTGTAAACCCTGGGCCCTGCAAATTTGGTCAAAGAAGACAATGAAAACATAATAAAGTACAATTCTACAGTACTCTTAAGATAGTCATTAACTTATAATATTCTGCCTTAAGTATTTCCCAGCATCTTTTGAGAATCAGAGTTTATTTTTTTGAAACTTTTCACACACAGTGTCTTCTGTGAATCCAAAATGAATGTGATTAAAAACTTTATTAAGCAGTGCTATCCTGAGAAAAATAAACTATTATTTGCAAGGAATACTGAGTTAGACATCTGTTTTCAATATTTCTGCTTTCTTCATTTCCAAAGGCTTCAAAGCATTAACTAATTCTGAAAATGGTGTAAATCAACTCTGACTTAACTATGTTTCTGCCTTGCTTTTTTAAACCAGTTGCGTTCGGCTTCTATGTCTCAAAAATCACAATACAATGGATGTAAATGTATATAAATGTAATGAATGTTCCTGATAGTATTAATAGAACATATTCAAATGTCATTAAACACATTTCCAATTTGCTCTATTTTATTGCTTTTTAAGACAGTTACCCCCCTAAAGAATTCACTGTTTTCTCAAACTGGTTTATTACCTGAGTCTTTTTCTTTAAAATATTTTTGACTCTACAGCATGTAGAAATGTATCGTTTTTTCCAGAAATAACAGTGAATGTATTTTTGAGTATATAAATATGATTAATGTCAACCTCAGCAAAATGGTAAAACTCAAACTTTAGTAAAAATACATGCTTACGGGAACTTTTAAATAATCACTAGAGGGAAAAAACGTGTATTTTAAATGAAATGAAAATGTTATGCTTAGAAAACAAAAGAGCACACTGATGTGTTCAACTTTCTCGCGCCAGTCAAGGTTTATTCTCTGCAACTTAACAAGGTAGATACAGATAGATAGACGCTTTTTTGAAAAGGCGGTTTGCACTTAAGACTGTAGGGGGGACCATGACAACACAAACCTTGGTGACACTTGACTCTCCTCCAAATGAAGAGGAAAAAAAAAAACCTCACGTAAGTACAAGTTGTATTTCACACTTGGAACATCAGTAAGTCATCCGGCTAGTGAATTTATATTAAGTAATTTGTTTTAATTTATTGATTTGAGAGAGACCAAGGGAGAGGGGAAGGGGGAAGAGGGGGGTGAGGGAGAAGAGATATCAATTTTTTCCACTTCTTGATGTATTTATTGTTTGCCTCTTGTATGTGTCCTCACAGGGATGGAACTTGGCGCTTATGATCACGACGCTCTAACCAACTGAGCTACCCAGCCTGGGCCTTAAGTATTTTTCAAAGTTTATTTTGTTTTTGTCCTCAACAATAGAAAGGAAGCACAGGGAAACAATGTGGATGCCAGATACTCTTCTTCTGAGATGATTTACTCTATTTTTTTTTTTTTTTGTCTTTTGTATTGGCATGACAAGAGACAAGTAGGTGTTAAACACAGGTGACCTTCTGGGGTCGTTTCTGAGGATGAAACAAGCACTGCAGACAGTTTATTGCCATTCCGTTACCCCTCAGCACAGCCCGGGGTGGGAACTGGGACCACGACGGGGCGATGATGGGGATGATGGTAAACAAGTTGAGAAATAAACAAATAAAAACAAAACAGAAACCTCCCCCAGAACCTTTTATCAGAAGCAGCTCTAAAGTGATCCGTTTGCCTCGCTCCCTGCCGTCTGCTCCGTGGATACACCCCCGGGTGAGCGCCTTTGCCTTCCCGCTCAGAGCACGCGGCGCCACCTTCCCTCCGCGCCCACCGATGCGGAGCCGAGCGTCGGATCCGGACCCGCGGTGTCAGGACCCGAGCTCGGCGACTCAGCTCCTTCTTCGGGGCCGGGCTGGATAAGGGCTAAGGGCGCGAGGTGGGCGCGCTCCGCGGAGTCAGCGCAGGGCCCCGCGGAAAGCAGCGGGCAGCAGCGGGCAGCTGCGGGCAGCCTGGGCCGGGGCGGGGCCGCCGGCGGGGCGGGGCGGGGGCTGCCAGACGGGCGTGCCCGCAGCCCAGAGCATCCATTACGTCTCCGCCAGACCTGGGCACTCCAGGGAACCAGTGGCGCCCTCACTCCAGAAACAGACGGGAGGAGGAGAGAGGCTTTCGGGAAGCGTCTCATCCGAGGGAACGGCGACGGCAGCTTTTACGAAAAGGAGAGAAACAGCAGCTGCACTTTCGCCTGCGAGCGAAAGACTCTGATTTAGACACTGGCTCGCGAGAGCGGGAACTGACCACCCGGAGTTAAAGTGTACGGGAAAAGTAGAAGAAGGTGGGGAGGCCCCTCACCTTCCTTCAACCGTCCCATCCAACCCGGAGGCCGGGCACTGCTCCAGCATCCCCAGCGCCCGCTAGTAATTGCCCCGGTCGGGCCGCGCGGAGCTTGCAGATTTGCAGCTCCAGATCTCCTCTGCGCGTTGGGAGAGTTGCCACGGAGGAGCGGGGCGCATTCGCCACTCCGCCCACATTTTAAATATCTCACTTCAGCGTGTACAGAATTCAGCCTCCCAGAATCAGAATCCTCCCCGCGAAGGCTGCACACAGAAGAAAAAGGCGAGCGCGCGAGGCAGCCTGGCTGCGGGAACCTCTCCCCCTAGTGATGCAGTTATTTATAGCTCAAACTCCCGCCGGGGTCAGCTAGAGCGCGAGCGCCAGGCTTCGCCGCCGCCGCGGTGAAAACTTTCCGCAACTCCCGCTATTCCAGAGGAATCGGGATGAGGTTCCAGGATTGAATGTTCCTAATCGCACGCGAGGAGAAATGTGGGGTTCGGCGTGTATGGGTGTGTGTTTCCAGCAGACATCGGTTAGGCTGCAAACGCGTAACCAACAGTTCGGAGTCATGATTTTCCCTGTATGGGTTCTGCGTCTACAGAGGTTGCAGATGTGGAACTGAGGTCAGAAGGTCAGGCTGGATAGCGAAGTAGGACTAGACACTGGGTTGGGGCGGTATGTGTGAACGAAGAGAGGCGCACGAAGAGAACTTTGGGGGGAAACCCGGCACTAAATCACTAAGTTTTAAGGGATAAATGAAGCGAAGGCCGATTTGTAGCCCCCACCCCCATTACCACCGCGACCTAAATCTGATATCAGCTTCCTCCGACCTCCACAGTTCAGGAACAAATAATGATCAGTGTTCTGCTTTTAAATATCGGAAAATCAACCTTAGACTTACAAGCCTAGAAGACACAAGGCGGGGTGGGGAATAAATTGCCACTGCTCGGAGCAAGACGTTTCCATTGACAGGATTTCCTTTTCCCCAGCTCCAACTACAGGCACGGAAAGGTATTTTACCTTCTGTCAGTGGTTCAAAAGAGAAGGGGGAAAAAAAAACCATATACATAGCAGCGTATCTGGCTACCCAAGTGGAACCTGCTCTTTTCATCCACAGCTAGCCCGCAGGGTCCAGGTCTTTAGCAGGGTTTGACCCCTCGGACTGAACCGCCGGACTTGCGACAGATGTTTAGGGACTTCCAAAAGCCTAGGCGGCAGCGCGTTATCAGGGTCACAGCCCCAGCCGACCCCTGCCTTCCCGGCCGGGCAGAGCCCTCTAGGGTCCCCCTGCCCGGGGCTGTCTGGACCTGCGCGCCGCGCACGCAAAAGAGAGGCGTCCCCGACCGCCGGGCGCGCGTCCCTAGTCCGCTTCACCTCAGCGGCGTTATTGTTCCGCGCCGGCGGCCGAGCGCCAACCGCAGGCCCGCTCCTCCTCCTCGGATGCAGTGAGCACTTCATTAGTAACCCGAGCTTTCGGAGCTCCCACGAGTCACGGCCCCTGGTGGAAGGCTCCGCACTTCAGCCGCTCGCTGTCGGGCTGGCTGGGACACTAGAGGCTGCACTCCCCAGTCTCCGACTAACTCCGGCCGCAGCTTACCCCTCGGAAAGCAGACTCAGAGGAGGAAGGGGAGAGGTCTAGAAAGAGGAAGACATCTGACTCGCCCCGGGTCCTGGAGGATGATCACGCCGGTCGGACCCCGCCACCCCACCCTACCCCACCGCCCTCCATAGCTGCTCGCGCCTTCCAGACTGCCCGCGCCAAAAATTCTGCTCCAGTCGGGCCGACAGCCCAGGGTGCTGGGCTGCAGGCGGCTGTGGACGCAGCCCCACTTGCCGCCCGCCCGCCTGGGGCAGCCCGAGCGGCGAGGGGGCGGGGAGCCAGCGGGGAGGGTCGCCCTTCGCCGGAGGCGCGGCCGGCAGCCCCGCGGAGGAGACCGCTCCTGCAGGTAGACAGCTAAATAAATAAGTCAGAACAAACTTTGCTTTTCTATCACCTTACCTTCCTTTGCAGCCTGCGCCTCCCCGGTGTGTGCAAAACGGAAAAGCCAGATGTAGCATAAAACAATCCATGAAGGGTGCCGAGTTTGAAAAACCATGGTGCATGAGCAGGTTTTATTTTAGGTCTCAGTTGAGTCGTAGCTTTTTAAATGCTGTTTGATCCAAAATGGGTTCTTTTTTATTGCTCTCCTTGCATCGATTCCCCTTCTCGATCTCCGGGCGGCGGCTGCACGTTTAGCTTTTTAAAATTTCATCCCCCTCCCCTCCAGTTCCTTCGCACTGTGTTCACTGCCTGCAAGTCTCCGACTGCAGACCCGCCGCTTGCTCCACACTCGAATAATATCAATTAGGGGGGGTGAGGGCGGGACTCCGAGTGGAGAGCCTCCGCCACTCGGACTGAGTGGCAGGCGCAGCCGGCCTGCCAGGCAGCGATTCCCAGGGCCGAGGGGCGGGTCCCCATGAAAAGGCCGCCCCGGCCGCGGGGGCGGGATTCGGGGAGCGGGCCAATGGGCGGTGAGTGGAGTCAAGTTGCCGGTCCAGGATTCCCTCCAGGTTCTCGGTTCTCATATCGCGCGGGATGCTTAGGAAGGGAGGACGCGGATGGCAGCTGAGGTTCCTGTCGCCTTGGGCACTCTGGTTTGTAGCAATGGCAAGCTTTTGTGGAGCAGAATTAAGCCGAGAATAACTCTCCCAATTTACAGTTATCTGTGTAGCTTTACTCCTCTACGTCTTGTAGAAACTAGAGGCAATGCAAGCGGCTTTTCAGCTACCGAGCACGGAGCCGGGACAGTGAAATGAGCTGTGCCTTTAAGTCAAGTGTCTTTTACTTTTTTTGTTGCTACAACCTCCGCGGGTCGGATAACTGTTCTTTTCCTTTCTTGAGTAGTTTCTACTTTTCTTTTTGTTAATCCTACGGCAGTCAACTCTAGGCTCCACCCAGCATAGTCCCTAGAAGAATAAAAGTAACGACATGTGTTATGTTCAGTGTTTCCAAGAGTTTGCAACAAGCTCTAGTAAAAGAAACAGAGGAAAAGGGAATAGAGAAAGGAAGTCTTTTGTTTTATGGGTCCCCCCCCTTACCCCGCCCAGTCTTTTCACAATAGTTTGTTGGTTGCAGTAAAACATTCAGACAACCTTCAGATGATTCCGTATCACTTTTTAAAACATGTTTATCGTTTTCAGAGGTTTTTCCTTGGATTTCTCCACTTTGGTCGTTACCCATTTCCCTGCATAAGTTACATTTAATTTTAAAGAATGCTACTATGAGTTAAGCTCATAAAGTAAACGTCTTTCGCAAATACCAACTACTTTCCCATAAGTATTAAATAATCTCTGAAAGGGAAACTGAGAATAAAAGGTATAACCAACATCTCCGGTTGAATTCAGCCAACTGAAATGACGGGGACGACTGTGTAGAGGGAAATACGTTTACGGTTAGGCAGTTTTGGACTCTGCAATTCAGGAGGTGAGGAATATAATAAGAACTTTAAAACAGTAATTGCCAAATCATCAATTTCAAAGGTCACACAGAGTAACATCATTGCCTTTTTAAGATGAGCTTTATTTTCTTCTTGTCCTCTATTGTTCCTTTTAAAAGAATATCTGTCATTCAAAATTTATCTGTATTAATGATAGGCACAAAGTTTGATCTCACCTACGATTCCAAATTTGCCTTGTCTATCTGGAAGTATAAAGTAAATAGGGTTATTTCTGGTATTTTTAGTAAAAACTTCAGAAATGACAACCCCAGATTTTTAAATTTTATTTTATGGTAAATTGGCTCCTAGAGTTTTTATTTGCTTAATACAATTACAAAAGAAAAAGGAAAAAAGAGAGAGAGAAATGCTATCTCCTTTGCCTTTAACCTCTCTTTGGTTCCGTAGAGCTGTAGAGTTTCCTCGCCCCCCTTAAATATTACTTGTTCCTAGCCATTACACAAATTAAATACTTTAGAAAGTATATATAAAAACACCCTAAGTGACTTTAGGTGCAAAGAAATGATGCAAAGAAAATGTGAACTGCTTAATAAATTAACCTTGAAAAGAAACCAAAAAACAAAAACTAGAGTACACTTGTTACAGAGATCAAGCAGTATTTATACTAACATGCTTTAGGATTAAAAATTGTAAGGTAAAACATTAGAATTAAAAACATAAATCCCCACATGGAGTCTATAAAACTATTAATCTCAGAACCATAAAATCACCAATATTAAACCACTTCTAATAGTTAAAAATAGTTCGCCAGGATTTCAGCACTTTCCCCCCGGGTCTCATCCCCACTTCTTAGAATGACACCAAGCTAGCCTTTAAAGTTGAAAATATTCCTTTCATCTATTGAATGACTAATACTGAGTGATGTGAATACAAATACCTTTCCATTAAACCAGGAAACCAAAGAAGTAACATCCTTCACTCTGATGAGCATAGGTGGTGTAGGGAGGTCCCTTATTGTGTGCTCTCCCTGTCAAACACAGGGGCATGTGCAGCCTCGCTTTTATTTTTAGAGACAAGATGCTTCACATTACATGCACATGTGCCAGGCTGCTGACAGTTTTCAGAGTTGCACAGTGATGCTCATTTTAAGTTTACCAATCTTCCTTCTCCTCCACCTTCTCCTCCTTTTTCTTTTCTCTCTCTCTCTTTTTTTTTTTTTTGTTATCTAGGTACTGCATATTGATAAAGATGTCATGGCATTTAAATCAAAGTGAGTGATTTAGTCAAGAAGAGAATGTTAATTGCTCAGTATTATATAGCATATATTTTAGTATATAAATTGGTATTAGACTGCATTTCAATAGCAGCAAAGCATATTCATCTATTTGAACATGAAGCATTGAAATAAAAAAAATAATCAGTTTGTGAAACTTTCATATGTTAAGGTAACATTTGAAAGTTAATTACTTTGTATACATTTTAATAGTCTATTTTAGCTTCATATGTATGATATTTGCATATTATCTCTTTTTAAAGCAAATTGTCACAAGTGTCACAAATGTATGTGTGTATATAAAATGAGTTAGACAAGAAGTCATTTTCCTCAGCAAAATCAAATGGGTATATAGTCAACACATGTCAAAGCAGAGCTTGTGAAAACTATTTTTTAATTTTACATATTCATTATACAATGCAATTGATAGATAGATTTAGCTAATTTTAAATAAATGGAAAAAAGATAGAAACTTTAGTATTTCCATTCATATCCCCTCTTTTGAAACATCTATCATAAATGTATAGTAAACAGATGGAAAATGCCTACTTACAGATACAAAGATAATATACCAAGTTTTTGTGTACCATGTTATTTTTATCTAGTTATTCACTAATAATCACATATAACTGTACATATATGAAAATAAATGTACAAATTTAAGGCATATCAAATGAGGGTACAGAAGTTATTTTCTTTTAATTTGTTCCAATACTAACCTTTACCTCATTATTTGTCTCTGGAAGACATTCTTTTATTTTAAGAGAGACATGGATTCATAGTAGTACTAAATGATAAAGACTCAGGAATAAGTTCCATGGATATTTAAATAAAAGCCTCTGTGTGCGTGTGCACGTGTGTGTCCAGTAAAGGAGACGTTAGAAGGTAGAGGAACAGCCTGAGACTTTAGTATGTTACAAATCTAAGGTGCCAAACTAAGTACTGATCAGCCGCAACAAAGAAATCAAAGGGCTGTTTTTGAACCTACTACTTCAGCATTCACATCTAAATGCATTCACAGCTGGTAAATGTGACAATGGAACTTTATCACTGAAACAGTGGGTACTGGTAAGTTAAACTGAATTAGAAAAGGTACTGTGCAGAAGAAACTGATTATAAACAGAAAATCAATGGTATGTCTCAGTTAACAGATATTACAGAAAATGTGTTCTCTATTCGTGATTTCAGTCAAAATGTAAACAATCTATTGTGCAGGAAATCACATATTTACATTGTCATGATTTATGGTATATATAAAAATTGATTTGTAACCCAATGTAAAAAATGTACATAAGCTAAGCTCATTTTTAAAAGTAATAATTTAATTTATTCTTCTAAGCTTAGGTTTAGCTGGCCATATATGTGGAAGGCAGTGGTCTGAAATGAAATCATAAGTCAAGACTATATTCTGTTCCTTTATAAAAGTTCACTCACTTTTATGAGGTCAGATAAATATTATAATGTTCAGAAGAATACAATTTTAATTCTTTAATTGCAATTACTGAGTTAATTTAACACATCTTAACAATAATAATATTTATATCAAAATTATGAGTCCAGTTGAATATTGCTAAATTGTCAAACTGAAATTTTTTAATCACTTAAAGTATCCAAAATGATAAGTAAAATAAAATTATTATTTGACTAATATGAAAAGAACTACTAATATAGCAGAAAAAAATGTTGCACATTATTCTTAAAACCACTTAGCACGTGTTCAGTCTTCTTCAGAAATGTTTTTAAATTTGACTTTTTCCCTCAGAAGATTCCTCTTTTGCATTACTTACCCTTCATTTTGTGGTAAATCACCATCAATGATAAGAAGAACTATCTCAAATTATGCAAATTACATCTACATGCTTTCATGTTTTCTCATCTTGCAATTTTTTAGCTCTTCAAGCACAGTGAATTGTTGTCAAGAAGATCTGTGCTAATTCAGTGACCACCAGGGGGCATCACAATCTCTGGCTGTCCTGACCAATCAAGTCCATACTGAGTAAGAACGAGGTAATTATGAAATTATAAATATATAATTATATATATATATATTTATGAATATTTTGTGTCTACAACTTCATATATATAATTAGTATTATAGATACTTTTATCCTCTCTGTCAGCCCGCTGAAGACCTTCATAAAAATTTGTGAAGTGTTCTATGACCTATTTCAGTCTACAGAGGCCAAGTTCACTAAAGGAGCTCCAAAGCCACCTTTGAATGCGAATTATAATGCAGGAAAGTGCTCCCCAGTTTTTAAAAACTTAAGATCTGAGGATCTCAGACTTCAGATACTCTCTTCCTAACTTCCCACCCACCTGATCCCCAAAGTCTTTTACCCTAGAAACAGTGTAAGCACTGGGTCTTCTCTAGGACCTGACAGTTCTCAGATTTTAAGGGTCTTGTGAACTTCCTACAACTCTCTAGCTAGGGGAGCATTTTAGAGACCACTTTGCACCCTAGTTTTCTGCCATGGTTGATACTGAAAACATTGTATCAAAATTTGCCTGACTGCTCTCCAGGAGGTCTAAGACAAGGTCTAAGGGGTATTCAGCCTGCAGCCCCCTAGGCCACACGCAGCCCAGGAAGCTGTGAATGTAGCCCAACACAAAATCGTAAACTTACTTAAAACATTATAAGATTTTTTTTGGTGTGACTACGTGTTGCAATGTATTTAATGTATGGCCCAAGACAACGCTTCTTCCAGTGGGGTGCAGTGATAGCAAAAGGTCAGACACTCCTGATGGAATTTCTGTGTAATGGGGGAAACAATTCATAAGTTGTGTCTGCTAGCTATACAATTATAAACCTGTGTGTACTCTCGCCACAAAATAGAGGTGGAATTCTATGTGCTGCCAAAGGTGCCTAATACTACCCCTTGACTGGACATGTAGAGTTGTTCTCTCTCCATGGAAGAATTGGGAAAGTTTGCATGAGACAAAGACTGTCCTGGTAGGAGAGAGATCACCAGTTCACAACTCAATCCCATTTGAGATTCAACGATACCGAAACCTCTGAAATAGTAGGATGGTTCTGACTGAAAAGAAAATGAACCCAGGCACCCAAAAAAGTGCCGTTTATGAGGGGAAGAGAATTCTGTGCTTAAAATTTCCTGGGTGGAGACATATGCCTGAGGCCCAAAGGCCCTCTGAACCCAGCAACCCAGGTGTGGTATACCTACTAATTAAGTAGAGCTATATAGAATGAGGCAACACTGTATCAATTCTGTATAAAGTCTGTTTTCAAAATTATACAGTGTGATACTGATGAAAATAAAGTTAGTGGTGTGCTGAACTTACTAATCATTAGAAAAAATAACCGACCCCTTTGGGCTGAGTGTACTCCTCGAGTTCTCAGACACTGTGGAGAAGAGAAAGCCTCAAAAAGGAGATATAGGATTCTCTTAAGTTGGACAAGCCAACGTAAAAGAGATAAATGAATATATTTATTCTGGATGATGGGGGTCAGATTGATTACAGATTCACAGTCTAAATAGCACAGTATTCCTGAAAGAAAATAATAGCAGAAACTTCAATTAAAGTAGGATTTTCAAGTATTTATTCAATATTTACAAAGGCAGTAGGGGCACATGCAGACAGAGCACAGCCCAACACTCAGGAGACCTAACACCCATCAGGGTTCCTTTGTGACTCGCGTTTCCTTTTAGAGAAGTGGAGAAGATCATATGTTTAGAGAAATAGGTAAATAGCCAGTTCTACCCAGTGTTGATTTCAACCACATCAAAATGATGATGTCTTCATAATCACTCTATTGACCGTAAACTACAGAATGATTCAATGCACAATAAGGCTTTTATCATGTGGCTTGTCCAAGATTGTTTTCCTTTCTCTGCACTCAGATCAGATAAAAGAATTCATGAAAATTTATACTCCATCTCAGATTCTATGAGCTTATTATTACCATTGTTTGGCTTTATACGCGCATTGCTTTAGCTAAAGCTACATAGTTCACCTGGCACACTCTCTGGTTGGTTTTAGATTGATGAAATGGCTAAGGTCAATCTCAGTTTAATTATTTTGATATCTGACAGTCACCCTCTCTGCAGTCTTTTAACAGGCAAGCTCTAGGGGCAAAGTCTGTAAAACTAAAGCTGTGAGAAACATGGAACGAAGTTGGCTTATTGAAGAATAGATGATGATGATAAAAGGTAAAACCTATTTTATCTACCTAACAGGTACAGGGAAAGAAGAAATTGTCCTGCCTTCCAGTAAAGAAGGGCAGGCGCTTCGTGAGTTCTTTCACATCTCAGATCGAAATTAATGTTTCTATATTATCACATTGCTATGTTTATTTTAACAGTTTATCATATAGTGACATATGTCTTTGAGTTAAATTTTTGAGAGATTGATTACTTTATGTTTGAATAACGATATACTATGACTATATGCATGTCCTCAGGTACTTTCGGGGAACTGTGCAATAGATCATCACATTTTAGATACATGGCAGTTACGCCCATTTCAGAGAATAATGGCGATGATTCATGCAGTCATACTTGTTCCCAGGGACATAGGATGTACAGCAGGATGGTGCGGGATGATGAATGAAGAGGAAAAAGAAAAGTAGTTACACGCTTAGGGTCAATGTTAGAGTTCTGTCTTTTCAAACATTTTAAAATATAATAAATATTTTTAATTGTTTTATATCCACCCAATTACATGTTTTTAATAAAGCTTAAGCCTTAAAGAAGTAGATCCATTTTGACCAGAATGTAGAGTGTACATTTTATATAAATTTTAGTATTACATACATATATATAATTTTTAATTGTCTCTAAAATGTGGGTATGATGGTATATATTTTTAAACAATTGTGCAAAGTGTACACCATTTATTTATTTTAAATTTTTACTTATTTATTTTTAGAGAGGGGGAAGGGAGGGAGAAAGAGAAGGAGAGAAACATCAGTGTGTGTTTGCCTCTCATGTGGTCCCCACTGGGGACCTGGCCTGCAACCCAGGCATGTGCCCTGATTGGGAATCAAACTAGCGACCCTTTGGTTTGCAGCCCATGTTCAATCCACTGAGCCACACCAGCCAGGGCTAATTTTCACATATTTAATAGAGATTTAGCATGAAATAGATTCTCTAGTAATAATTATTCAATATTTATTCTTTTCAGAGATGATCATTATAAGCCAGTGATCCCAAAATTAAAAGTAAATGCTTATGTCATATTTATTTATGAATGATTAGAATAATGAACATAGATCTAGAAATACTTAGTTATTCAGGTATACATGTAATACATTCTTTCCAGGAGTTCCTTGGCTCACAGACTTTGCACATTTCTCTCTGTACCTAGTAGAAGCCAGTAAGCTTCCTCCTTAGTCTCTCTGCAAACTAAGCCTAGCAATGGGAAGGCAGAACTCAAGGACCCCATGTTACATACTCCGAGGACCAGTGCTTCCCTTTTGAATCTGGTATTCAAATCCTTATCTTGACCCATAAAGGCAAGCCCCTTAAGTAAACTCCCACTACTCCATCCCTCCAACAAGATCCTTGTCCTAGGACCTGGCCCTATACCTTAGGCCACTTAGGCCTTGCTGCCCACTGGTGCACCATCTTGATGTGGACCACCTGCCATCTGTGTGAATATTAACTGCTTTTCAGTGCTTTCTTTGCTTGCTACCTGCTAGGTTTTCCTGAATTTGTCCAATGCCAACAATTTACATGTCATGCCATTGTGCTTATCAAAATATTTATTAGACAGTATACTACCTCCATTTCTAGACTTGTCACTTATAGATTGGGGTATTTCCTTTAGCAAACCTAGGTGTATCTTATTCTAGACCTGACCCTTCCACTCCATTACATTCTTCTACACTTAGCTTGCAATGTTTCTGCCCCATCATGAAATGACACAGAATGTACCCTCTTTTAGATTACAAAACTTTGTGTGTGTTTTTTAAATATCTTTTTTTTAAGATTTTATTTATTTATCTTTAGAGGGGAAGGGAAGGAGAGAGGGAGAGAAACATCAATGTATGGTTGCCTTTCGTGCGACCCCTGCTGGGAGTTGGCCTGCAGGGAACTGGCCTGCAACCCAGGCCTGTGCCCTGACTGAGAATCGAACCGCGATCGTCTGAGTCGCAGGCCCGCGCTCAATCCACTGAGCTACACCAGCCAGGGCAAAACTTTGTGTTTTTTTTAATGTATGTATAATTCACATTTATTTCGGTTCTTTTTTAAAAGATTTTATTTATTTATCTTTAGAGGGGAAGGGAAGAAGAGAAGGAGAGAAACATCAATGTATGGTTGCCTTTCGTGCGTCCCCTGCTGGGAGTTGGCCTGCAGGGAACTGGCCTGCAACCCAGGCATGTGCCCTGACTGGGAATCAAACCGCAATCGTCTGGTTCTGGTTCGCAGGCCCACGCTCAATCCACTGAGCTACACCAGCCAGGGCTAAAACTTTGTGTTTTAACTACCTTAAGTTGAGGCCTGCTTTTAGAGTTAGTCGTCTCTTCTGTTATTTTGTCTCCTTCCCTTGTTTCTTCCCTCTTTTATTTCTTCCTTCTCCTCGTTTATGACAGTTTACAAAGCACACAGTGCACTATTTAGCCTTTAGCAAAGGTACATACAATTAACAGACGTTACTGTTTTAGTGAGATAGGTGGTCTGATAGATTATTCAGAGCAGTAAATCAGACTGGGGAGAGCATCCTACAAGAGACTGGTGTTTTAGACTGCACTTGGGTTGCGAAGAATAGCTGGACAGGTAAAGTTGATTGGAGAAGGGAATTCAGAGAGCATAGTGGGAAATATATGGGAATATATGATATGTTTTATTAAGAAACAGAAACTACCCTAAGCATTGTGAGCTGATAAAATGTAATTTGAATGATCTTGAATATGGGTCTTAGGAGGCCTGAAAACAGCCCCATTGTGTGAGTTAGTTAAGTGAATCCCCCCTGGGTTGAGCCTTGAGATGACCACAATCCCAGCTGACACTTCAACTGTAGCCTTGTGAAGTCCCTGAGCCAGGGGACCCAGCTGAGTTACACTGGATTTCTGACCCATAGAAACTGGACAAATAAATGTTGATTGTCTTAAGCTGAGGACTTTTTGGCTAATTTTTATGCAGTTATAGAAAACTAATACAAGAGCTTAAACAAATTTTTTCTGGACTTCTAATCTCCAAGCTACATTTATTTGATGTAAAATGCCTAGGCTAGTTCTCTTCCTCAGTATATCAATCAGAGCACCTAGGTGTGAGGGCTTACCTGCTCTACGTGCTGACCAACTGTTTGTATTTCTTTTAGCCATTCGGTGTGGTGGTATCATGTTGTGTCTAATGCTTATTTATCTGATGATTAATGAAGTTGAATATATCTTTATATGTTTATTGGTCATTTGAATATCATTGCTCAGGAAGAGACTGCCCAATTTTTTTCTTTTATTCTGACTTGTCTTTGTTATAGATTACATACAGGAGTTTTTTCACGTATCTAAATATACATCCTTTTGTCAAATATACATTCATCGTCACATTTTGCAGTTTGCTTTTTAACTCTATTACATCTTTTGATAAAAGAAGTCAGTTTTAAAATGGTCCAGTTTAACATTATGTTCTTCTGTGATTATTAATTTTACTATCTTCTTCAGAAAACCATTGCCTAATCCAAGGTCACAAAGATATTTGCTATTTTCTTCTAAAAATCGGTATTGGTTTACCTTTCCTATTTGAATCTGCAGTCCATGTGGATTCACCTTTTGCTTAGGATGGGATGTAGAGGTCAAAATGCATTTTCCCCCTAGAGTACCCTGTGGCCCCAGCATCATTCCTTATGCATTACACTCCAGCAGAACTTGGTCATAAGTCTGGTTGATGACTCTCTGTGTGGAATAGCTCACTACGTGTTTGTGTCAAAGACTCTGTTAGTTAGAAATCTGGCTTATTTATGTATTCTTGTACAAGAGGGGAAATGTCTATTTAAAATCCTTTGCAATCACATAGATTCACAAAGATCTTAACTTTATTGATAGGACTTTAAAACATGTACTCTTTGTATATTTTGAGACAATGTCTAGTTATCCATTCTACGTTTACCCTGATTCTTGGAAAATGTATTGCTCACATGAGACAAGTCCATGGATGTTTCATCTGCCTAAATATGTGTTCCCGTTTCACGGGATGGGAAGCTAGCAAGCAGCACCACAATACTGTTTCCCATCTTGTCAAGGATAAGGAAGCTTTAAGGGTATGTCCAGCAGCTTTTTTCTAAGGAAAAGAAGAAAAGTACCCAGGAGGCATATATTCCTGCTGCTCCTGTTCTTCACCTTTTTGCTTTATTCAATCTGGGTCAGTGCACAAGCTGAGAGTGGTTTTAAAGTAATTAAAGTAACTTAGACATTTAGGTATAAAATACAACATTTAAGTTTAAAATATGCTACCCATTCTCTGAAATTTTGGAGTATTTTGTTGAACTGGGCTCTCTGCTTCTGGCAGTGCCAATACCCTTGAGTCCATTTCCAACCGTTTAAAACATACCAGAACAAATCTCTCTTGCACTGAAAACTCTCCGCTGGTTCCCATCTCACTTGGTGGAAGTGAGGCTCATTAATGACTCAAACAGTGTCACGTACTACGACCTGTGTGACTCCTCCATCTCTTGCCTCTTCCCCCTTTCTCAGTTGTTTTCTTCACTGACTTCTTACTCTTCTAATAGACAAGGGGAGCTTCCACTTTCAGACATTTAAATGCCCTCTACCCTCTGCCTGGAATATAATTCCTCTAGACATTTATATAGACCACTCCTTCACCTTTAGATTTAGCCAACTGTCTCTTCTCACAAAGATTTTTCTTAGAAATAGGTGAGGAAGATGTTGGCCAAAGGGTAAAAACTTTCAGGTACAGGGTGAATGTATTCTGAGGACCTACTGTGCAGCATGGTGATGACAGCTAACGACACTGTGATAGGCTTGAGAGTTGTTAAGATAGTACATCTTAAATGTCCTCATCACAAAAATTGTCATTTTGTGAGGTGATGAATGTGTTAACTCACCTAATTGTAGTCATTATTTTACAGTGTGTATGTTTACCAAAGCATCAAGGTAAACACTCTAAACTTAAAAAAATAGTGTTGGAACAATTAAATAAAGAGTGAAATTTACTTTAATAATACATTTTATTTTGCCTAGTATGTTGAAATACTATTTCGGCCTGTGGCACTAGCCACATTTCAAGCGTTAGACAGCTGTACGTGGCCAGTGGCTGCCATAGTGGACACAGTGGGTACCTGAGAGGCCTAGACATCTTGTCGAAGCACAGCTTACTCTTTCCCAGTCTCAGTGCTTCTAAGCCAGTAGGCCGTGGGTGAAGCCTTGGCATTCGTATGACTAACACATTTCCAAGTGATTCTCTTGCTTCTGATTTTGGGATTACACCATGAGAGACAGGGCTTTGGAACACTGGTTTTTTTCATGTTGGCTGTTTATTGAAATCACTTGGAATGTGTTTAACCTGCTACTACTTGGATCCCACTCCTAGAGATCCCGACTTAATTTGGGTTTCTAAAAAGATTCTCAGGTGATTTTTAAAACCTTTTCTTTATAAAGAATCATGGATTCACAGAAGTTACCAAAAACAAAGATACAAAGAAGGACACTATACCATTCACCCAGCTTCCTTCAGTATTACCATCTTACAAAAACTATTGTAGAATATTAAAACTGTGAAATTGACACCAGTGCAATCCAAAGAGCGTATTCAGATGAGACCACTTTTACATGCACTCATTTGTGAGTGTATATAGTTCTATGCAATTTTATCCTGTGTATAGATTCATGTACCCACCATCATATTCCAGATACAGGACTGTTATATCACCAAAAAGATCTCACATGCTCTTTTTTTGTAGTTACACTCACCATTAACATCCTCCTTAACCCTATCATTTTCTGATTTGATCATACCCATATGATCATGTACAGTTTGTGACTTTTCGAGAATGGCCATTTTCACTCAGCACAATAGCCATGAAGTTCATCTGAGTTGTTGTTGAATGTGTTAATAGTCCATTCTTTTCATTGGTGAGAAGCATGCCGTTGCATGAATATCACAGTTTCATTACCCATCCACCCACTGAAGGGCATGTGAGTTGTTTCCAGAATGTGACCTCTATAACTAAAGCTATAAACATTCATGTGCAGGTTTTTGTATCATCGTAAGGTTCTGTTTCTCTGGGATAATGCCCAAGAACGGAACTGCTGGGTCACGTGGTATGCACAAGCTTAGTTGTGTAGAAATTGAAACTGCTCTACTCTTTTTCAGTGTGGCTGGACCATTTTACATTCTGATCAGCAATATGTGAGTGATCCAGTTTCACTGCATCCTTGTGAGCATTTGCTATTATTGCATTCTTTTTCGGCCACTCTTTAGGTGTGTAGTGGTGTCTCCTTGTGTAATTTACATTTCATTGATAGCTATTGATATGCGGTATTTTCCTTTGTGCTTATTTGCCATCTGTTTATCCTCTTTGGTGAAATGACTCTTCATATCTTTTTCCCTGTTTTTCAATTACTTTGTTTTGTTTGGTGCTGCTTAGTTTTGAGACCTTTTAAAATATAATCTAGATGCAGACTTTTTATGGGCATGTGTTTTACAATAGTTATCTCCCTGCCTGTGACATTTCATTTCATTCCCTTCACAAGGGCTTTCACAGAGAGAAAGTTTTGAATTTTGGTGAGGTCTAATTTGTCAATTTGTTTCTCTTATAAAATGTGCCTTTGTTGTCAAGCCTAAAATGTCTTCACTTGCCCTAGACTTAAGAGTCTCTCCTCTGTTTATTATTTGATAGTGTTGCATCTTATATCTGTGATAGTTTTAAGTTAATGCTTTCTTTTAAAGTATGACTTTTAGGTAAGTTTATTAAAACGTGTGCTTCAGTTGCTCCTGCACCATTTACTGAAAACACTTCCCTGGCACAGTTTGAAAACCACTGTAAACTTTGGCAGATTAATACCTTTGCATCTACCTCCCTCTTCTGGTGCATTACAAATCATTAAGAAGTATGTTTCAGTGGTCTCAGATTCCAAATGTACTAACACACACAAAGTTCGGCTAATTCGAGTGTTCTGAGTTGAGATTCGGATTTATGAATACATTTCTTCACTTTCGTCTCTACCTCCCTTCCTTAACTCCTTTCCTTTTATCTTCCTCCTCACCTTCCTTTTACTCCTGTCCTCATTGCAGATACTGGGGAGGCAGCAATGAACAAATTATAATTGTCTTCATGGAATTTATAATCTGCATTAAAGGGCCAAATAATGTGGACAACTCAAAATACTACAGACTCAGAGACCAGTACGTGTTTGCAAACTGGTAAATGTTGGTAATATAAAGTTCATTAAAGGTAAGACTATTTATTTTAACTCGAGGTGTAAGCAAAGTCCTTTTTCAGGAAGTGTGTGTACACACAAATAGATGTCTTATAATAGGACTTTCATTTTTAGGGTTTTTTTAAATTGAAATACAGTGTTTCTTTTTTCTTTTTTCCCCCACCCAAGGACATTTTGTTTATTGCTTTTAGAGAGGGGAAAAACGGGGAGAGGATGGGAGAAGGATACACATCAGTGTGAGAGAGAAGCATCGGTTGGTTGCCTCTCATACATGCCTGGACCTGGGATCCATGCCAGGACCAGTCAGGGGATCATAAGCATCTGACCAGGAATCCGCACAGTGCTCTCCACTGAACCAGGGATCAAACAGGCAGCCTTGGTATGTGCCTTGACAAGGAATCCAACTGCAACCTTTGTTTGCCCCAACCACCTGAACCACACCAGCCAGGGCTGGAGTGTTTTTGCAAAGCAGGAAACAGTGTTGTTCTAGCAGGTGCCTGAAGCACCTCTGAAAAGCACTGGGCAGTGCAGTCACAGGAACACATTCAAGGCACAAACCAGGGACCTGCTTAAGGACAGTGCGTATCTTTGCGATATAAATCCAGCTTTATTCATTAATGCTCAATTACCTTCATAATAGCCTATATTAACACATATGTGCTGATCATTATTATTAAAATGTATCAATAACCGAACAAATGTAAAAAACAAAAGAGGCCAAAAGATAACCCACTAAAGGAAAAGTAGGTACAAAAGTGAAAATGTATTCTTATATTATGCATTGAGCCCAATTTTTCTCCTAACTCAGACCTTCCTGAGATGTAAGATAGTCAAATGCCACTGACAAAACTCCCTTTGCATCTGTCATGACAAGGCTGAAGTTCCTTGCAAGGGACTTGTCTTGAAAGGAAGACTGTGAAGTTGAAGTTCCCAATAGAGCTTCCTGTCAGAGCTTGATAGAGCAAGATCCTCTTTGCTTATTGCACAGACTTAAGCCTGGGTAGAAGTCAATTCTGCAGTCGAATTTTATATGTACATCTGCAGTTGGCCAGAAAAACATTCCATGTGCTTTGAACAAGTTACCCTGTTCTTCCCACCCAAAGAACTACCCGTAAACGAATTTTCTCTGTATGTTGCAGATCCCACAGTTCATCATTTTCATGAGTTATTTTTAATAACCTTGTCTAGATTTGGATGGGCAGGTAAATGTAGTTGCAAAAATGCTGTAAATGTATTGTCTTTCAAAGACAAAGAGACTTTTATTTGTGGGAAAAAGAATTGTTGAATCACCTCTTGGTTTGCCGTGTGTACTACCTGGACAATCTGGGAAACAAGTGCGTTTTACTGTTGTGTCTCCTGGCAAGGGGCCTTTATTGATGTGTAGTTTTTGGTGTGAATTTCTTGGTACTATGTTTGTTTGGTGGTTATCTCAATTCAGTATACGTTTTCATAGAGCCCTCTGTCTGTGCCTCATCTTCAGGTGTAGTGCTCAAACAGCACTCTTTAAATTTTCTAAGAACTTGTCCTGTTTCCTGTTTCCATTCTACAGAACTTGAGAATGAGGTTTCTACTCCATCTAAACATCTGCACATATTCATTTTTCTCAAAAGTTTTTCAAAAACTATAGTTTCAATAACTCAGATGTAAGTTACAACACCTTACTGTTAGAAAAATTATATGAAACGGGAAAAAACTTGATAGTGCTTGTGCACTAATGGAATGCGATTTTTGTAATAAGTCCAGCTCTCAGTTCCAGGAATATAATCTTCAAAGTAAACACTGCCAGAAAGGTTATTATAGTCTTACTCTGGGGTGTAATGTTGAATGATACATAATGATACGTGCATTCGTAGATAGAGTCAAATCCCAGCCCCATTCTTTTTTTGCTTTGTAATTTCAGGAACGTCTCTTCAAGCTGTTGAATATGTTTCTTCATTTGTCTAATAAAAATAAGAATATGTATCTCACCAAGTAATTGTAACAATTCAAAATGATGAATGTAACTCACTGAACAGTGTTTGCAAATTTTACAAAAGTTTTCTTTTAGCAAAATGATTAGGTCACAGTCTTTTAACAAATTTATATATATACAATTTGTATCAATTAGGATAGTAAGTAGACCACAGTAATAAGATATATAAACAGTATTTACTAGCCTGATTAATGTGGAGAACTATATTCTAAATGGGCACAGCTTCCTGTGCTCTGATTCTAACTCCATTCCAGGCATTCCTGATTTGGTGCCTCATTCTCTTCAGCCTCTCCCGTCTCTTCCTTGGAACTAGTTATGGATCTTTGCTCTGTTGGAACCCTCATGTATCTGTGGTAGGTTTGAGGAACCCCAATCCCTGAATCCTTCTATGGAATGAATACTGGGTTGATGTGTGCCGTTCTGCCCCGATCTTCTGGGGCCCTAGGTCAACACATTTATCTAAATGGTGTTGGTGGCTAGAGTGGTAAGAATGCCGTGTTTCTCTTCTTGGGCTTCCTGGGCTTAGTGAATTCTTTCCTCCTTGGCAGTTCAGATGTCAGATGGCTTCTCTTCAGTCTCATTCTTCCACTGTCACAGTTCTCCAGCTACCCACCCCGTCAGAAGGACTCACCCATAATATTTTATTGTAAATTGTTTTTTCAAATAAGATAAAAATAACACAAGCTCACCACAACCAATTAAGTAACCCCAAGATCGATAGGGAGATGCTGACAATGCCTCACCCCCTCACTTTGCTGCCTCCCATCCTGCAGTGTAATCCCACAGAAATATGTTACCATTGGAGGGTGTTTGTAACTGCAGAGGCGTCCATCCTTTTTCAGTCATGTGGTCACTTTCCTGGGTTTATAAAATGATTTGAACAAAAATCGGTCCATCTGAATCTGAAGTTATGTTTTTACATTTAATAATACATTAAGGGCATCTCTTCATTTCCATGGGTGAGAATTGCTCTTCTAATATTTTAATTTATTTTTTAAAATTTAAATATTAAATTTATTTCAAAATTAACTTTGCATGTGGTGAGAGATTGGCCCCATATTTATTTTTTCTTGGGTGTCTAACGGCTTGAACAGCTCCCCAGCGTTGTGACTCACCGTTTACACTTAAGCTATTTTTGAATTCTCTATTCAGCTTCACCAGTTTATTTTTATCTTTCCATGCCCAAGCCACATTTTTATTACAAAATGTTTTACAGTAAACATTTTTAGTATTTAGAAAAGCTAGTATTTTTTTAAAATATTTTCCCACTCATTTTTTTTCTTAATTTTGTTACCATTTCATCAACTATGTATTTTTCACCTGAATATTTAAGTGTCATCACATTAAAACTGTGTTGGAACATTAAATGAGAATTAAATTAGTGAAAATCATATGAAACATTCTGATCCAGAGAAAAGTCTATTTCTATAGTTATTCAGGTTTGCTTGAAATAATATTTTATAATTTCCTTCACATAGATGCTTTACTTTAAAAAAATGATTCCTAAGCCCTGGTCAGGTTGCTCAGTTGATTAGAGAATCATCTGTCCCGATGTGCCAAGACTATGGGTTTGATTCTTGGTCAGGGCACACGTAAGAATCAACCAATGAATACATAAATAAGTGGAACAACAAATGGATGTTTCACTCTCTCTCCCCTTCTTCCTCTCTCTTAAATCAATCACTAAAAATTACTTTTGCATATTGTAATTTTTAAATTGTCACTAAGATATTAATTTTAGCCTTATTTTTTAATTTACTATTGGGAATTATTTATGGATCCTTGCATATTTTTGATATATACCCAGCTTATTGAATTATATTTTAAATTTTACTACTATAGCATTTTCTGGATTTGGGGGATATATATTATAAATTATGTAAATCAATATAATTTTATTCCTCCGAAATTTTAAAATTTGCAGTTTTTAGTTTCAATTACATTAACTAAACTGTCCAATGTAATTTTCTCAGTCGTAACAGTTGGCACAAACATTCTTGTCTTGTTTTTGACCTCTGTATTATGCTTTTAACATTTCACCATTCACTATCATGGGAGGTATTGTTAAACATGTTATCAATGTTTATATCACAGTTAAATCATTTCCTTCTATTTCTGTTAAATTTAGAGTTTTTATATGTATTGGCTGTTAAATTTTATTGGACTTTGTATGATCATATGAGGGTTTTTTTTTTTTTACTAAATAGATGACCTGATTTTGATCATTCTTTCTGGAATGCACCCTATTTAACCACCATTCATTATGTTTTTGTCTGATTCTTTGTGTACTTTTAATTATGTGAAAGTGAAATTCATGTAACATGAAATAGATCATTTTAAGGCAATTTACTTATTTTTTAGTACTTTTACAACACTGTGTATCACCTTTAGCTAGTTCTGAAACATTTTTGTCGCCCAAAAGGTAACCCATCAAGCACTTACTCACCATCCTCATTCTCCCCCCCTCCCACTTGCTAACAACCACCAATCTGCATTTTGTCTCTATTCACTTTCCCTATTCTGTATATTTCCCGTGAATAGAATCTTAGGATATGCGGTATTCTGTGGTGATATGTGGGGATCTCTTTTACTTAGCATAATGTGTTCAAGTTCAAACCAATTGTAGCGTGTATCAGGACTTCATTACATTGTATGGCTGAACAATATTCTATTGTATACATGAATTGTTACTCATTCACCCTTTGATGGATTTTGACCTTTGGGCTATTATAAACAGTGTTACTATCAACGTGCAAGAGTATGTATTTAAGTCTATATTAATTTCTCTTGGGTATATACTGAGTGAATTTTCTGGGTTATATGTTTTTTTTATTTTTAACTTTTTGAGGAATTGTCAAACTGTTTTCCATTGTACCTGAACCCAATTATACTTTTCACTAGCAATGTAAGGCAGTTCTAATTTATCTAGTCATTGTAAGCTACACTTTCCAGTCTTAAAGTTGAAGCATTAAATACCCCCCTTATAAGTTATCATGGAGAGAATGCACTAAGTTACCTTCTGCTCATGCCTGAGTGGTTCTCCCTCTGCCTACTGGCCTCTTTTACAGGAAGAAAAGTGTTTTCTGTTCCACCAGGCTAGTCTAGAGCTGAAAGAAGAGAGGATATCTCCAACTACATGTGGGTACAGATGGGAGGTAGTGTCACTCATCAGTGTCTTTAGAAATTCTGATTTATTCTTTCTCATCAGGAAAGAGTCATTTTCTTGCTAGACTCATTTCCATTCTGGGCAGATAGTGCAAAATTTATTTTCCTTCAAATCCTTACTCTTTGAGTTTTCTCACTTCTAATTCACTCTCCATCTTGTTTCTTTAAAGGATTCATGCTATACCTTTCTCTTGTTATAGAATCCATATCTTAAAATACAGTTCAACAGAATATATACACAGATTTAAGTGCAATAACTCCTTGATTTTCTTAAATCATTGAAGAAAACATTAAGTAGTTCATGCTGCTAATTCTTTTCTTTTAAAGCAACATTGCATTTCTAACTTAGTAATTCAGATTCAGATGGCTCTTCTCCCACTCCCTCACCCTCCAAATTGGTGGCAGTTTATTGTAACATATGCCACCAGGTAAAGTTCCTATTTGAACAACTGTGTGCTACTGAAGTTCAAAAGAAGGCTAGAGTTAAAACAGAGTGTTTCTAAACTGGCAAACATTGTACAAAGTTACTCTGGGGGGTGTGTGACATACTTTCCTTTCACTGTAAGACTTTAGTGATATGTATGATAATGTACATGCATTTTTTTTTATTTTTTAAAGATTTTATTCATTGATCTTTAGAGGGGAAGGAGAGGGGGAGAGTAACATCAATGTATGGTTGCCTTTTGTGCATCCCCTGCTGGGAGTTGGCCTGCAAGGAACTGGCCTGCAACCCAGGCATGTGCCCTGACTGGGAATCGAACCGCGATCGTGTGGTTCGCAGGCCCGCCCTCAATCCACTGAGCTACGCCAGCCAGGGTACATGCATTTTTGTCTTCCTCCTTTCAGTTAACTGAAATCTTCAAATAGAATTTCACATAGTTAAGGCCAGTTTTGTAAAAACAAGGCTAACCAAATAGTGTTTTGTTGAATTGTAATAAGGAGCTCTTCCAAACGCAATAATTCAATTAGTTGAAACCTGAGTTATGATACTTTTAGTATTAGGTAAAACTTACACATAATAATAAAAGTTGGAGCAATGTAAACTTCCAAATGCTATCAAAGATGAGCTTTAGATGAACTATTTAATGAAGTCTAAAAAAGTAAATCCCAACCTATTATCAGACATGAAGACAAATAAATGAACGGAAACAGAATGATTAAATGCTTTCATCTGGAAATTTGATTTCAATATTCAGAAACTCTACCATTCTGCTAATTCATCACAGTCTTTGTTTATTACTAATAAATTAGTGTGCTGATGGAAAGAATTCATTACCCTCTCTGCACACTTCACCAGTTGCAGGTCATTTATTTCTGTGTTATCTGGTGAGACTAAAACAGCTGTAATTACATTGTTAAACATTGATTAATAAGCAACTCTCATCACTAATAAAAGAAACATGTAAAATGTGTATTCTTTCAAGTATTAAGTTTAAAGTTTTACTGTCCTCTTGGGAATAAGGAATTTCAGAGTGCCATTAATATCTTCCTGAGCTCTTGATTTGCTTTTGCAGCTGCTTCCAGTCACACCTATGAAACCCGATTACCAAAAAGAATTTAGGTACACTAAAGAAGCTCACAAATTTATAATTTGGTATATTCATATCTACTCTTTTCACAAAATAAAATTAATTCCTTAAAATTAACATTCCAAATATGATTTTCAGTTCTTTTTCTTGAATGTTAACAGTCTACTCAATCAAAGCTGTGTTTTTATTTCCTCTATTTTGATTTGACAATTGAATACACATCTATTGCGGTTGGGAATTCAAGTGTTTTGTACATTGGCGGTACTTCAGCCAGAAGCATATTAAAAATCTCTGTAGCTACTGTTTATTAAGTCTAGTATAATCAGGTTGATTTAAGTGTTACCAGGACATTATTACATGCCAGATGTTTTGATTATCATTAATGGTACATAAGTAGACTCTGTCTGACACATGAGAAAATTATACAATTTCCTTTCCAACAATACCATAGCACATAAAGTGGCATTTTAAGAAATGGTTTTCTAGTAGGTGTTTTAAGCATAGCCCAATACAATGCATGACTTCTTAATAAAGTTCCTTTTGTGCTGTCAGAAATTCATCCTGAAATTTGAGGTGCCATGTAGTCTCTGGTACCTTTGTGACTGAACTGTCGACTGCCATGAATTTTTTTACACACATATGTCAGGATCTTTAAAGTGGTAGCTGTCATTTTCAGGCAGGGTGGTAGTGTGGCAAGAGCTGAAGATGGGACTTACAGGTTCAAATCCCATCTCTGTCACTCAACAACAGTGACTGAGAGAAGTAACCTGAACTCTCTTATTGTGAGAATGAAAGGAGATAATTTCAAAAAGTCTCCAGCACAGGGTGGATGACTTATTGTGGACAATTGTAAAATGGTATTTTCCCTCTTTCCATTGCATTAAAAATTTTAAGCAGACCAGTCAGTCATTGAGCTGCTGAGATTTTTAAGTCTTCCAGAAGGGTGTTTCTGTTCCCGTAATATCTCAACTAACAGCCGACCTCTGATACCAAAAATCTGTTGGTTATCATGCCAAGCTTCTACCAGCTGTGCACATTTATCTGAATTCAAATATTGGAATTTAAATGTTTGGAGTAAAAGTATTTCCAAAGATGAGTATTGAAATAGAAAAATACTACAAATAAATAAAAAGATAGGTAGAGATGGTGGGGGGAGCCCCTGGATGAGGACAGAGTCAGGGCAAAGGGGGGACTAGCTGAGGCACTGAGTGACTGGGTAAGGGGGTCAGGACAAGCAGGAACAGGTCCAGGCCATGTGTGCAAAGGAGTAACCCCACCTACTCTTTGGGGAAAGATGTTACCATCCAACTAGCAATTCAGTGGTGCAAACAGGAACCATGTACTTTAGGGTGCTCTTGAGTACACATAACAGAAGCCAACAAGAGCATTTATTGGAAGGGTTTTGGGAAGTTAATGTAATTGTTGAGAAGCTGGAAGTCTAGGTTAAGGGAATGAATTGAATTAAAGGCTTCCCAGTAGATAAAGTAAGTACTCTTGTTTCTAGCAGGAATAGCCTAGCTTGGCAGCTACTGCCGCTGTTAAGGAAATGAGCAGAGCTTTCTTTCTTTTATTCTTCTCTTTTTAGAATAAATCCTAACTCCATTGTTAATATTGCTTACTTCCTCCAAATTTAGAGTCTTGGTAGGATATATCTCCATTCAACCGTCGCAGGTCCAAACACTTGCCTTGGTGAGCAGAGGGCTGCAAGAGGCAAGGTCTGCCCTCTGGCTTTCATAGTTGGTGACAGGAGGAGCCTTTTTCCTACTCCACCACAGAGGCCATAACAATGGCGACTTCCTTCAGCAAAGGAAAGGAGGTTGAATGCTATCAAACAAACAAACAAAATAGGCATGGCTATGGTACTAGCATTGAGTGTGAGTCTTCCGAACAGTGAGAGAAAAACCCCCCAAATCTCTGTGGTTGGGGTGGGGAGTTCATCTCATTGCTGCTTGGGAAAAAATGCAGGGTCTGAGCAAGTTGCTGAAGGAAAACATTTATTTTCTTCCTGAAGGATGTGCTAAAGATACCTGTTTGACACTTCTCTACTCTTCTCTGTGCTAGGGAGAAGCTTATGGCCATATGAGCTGGTTTCCCTTGTCTTCTGTTTGCGTTTAGAAAGTGGGAGAAAAGGCCAGATATTAGAGATTAGGAGGACAATAAGTTTGAGATATTTATTCTCCTCACTCCCTTACTGTCAGTCTTCATTCTGGTGGCTATAGCTATTTTTCTCTTAAAGACACAGCTCCTGCCCTGTCCTTTTCCTACAGTTACCTGATCACCTGGGTTCTAGCAAATATTCCCTCTCCTTAATTACTGAGGTCTGGGCCTTCTTTTCACTATTAAGGGCCCTTGGATGCTACGCCACTTTTAATTGTTTTCCTCCACCCATGTTGAAGCCTTTGTAAAATAGTTTCTTCTATAAATCCTCTTCACAAATACTCCTTTTGAGTATGTCTTTTGTTTTCCTGCCATAACCTGACTAATGCAGGTGAGCTGCAGGATAGGTCGTTACCTGTGAATGGTCTTACTACTGTTCCACGAAGGTATTTGTTAGTATTTGGGTGAAAAAACAATCTGTAAAATCTTGGGCATAATACATGCTTTCAGCATTTTTTCTATTTCTATAACAATAAGATGAATCAGAAAGTTCTGGCCAAGATGGAGGCACAGGTAGAAACACTTCACTTCCTTGCACAACCAGAAGAAGGATAACAGCCAATTTAAACACAATGAACCACCAGAACTGCCAGAAAATCAAACTGCATGGAACTCCAACAGCCAAAGAGTTAAAGAAACATCCATCCAGATCTGTAGGAAGGGCGGGCAGCCAGGCAGGCAGAGAGGACCTGTGGCAAGGTGGTGGACCTTGAGGCCAAGGAAAGACTGGCTGACTGGGTGAAAAAGAGTGAAAACCTCTAGTGGTAAAATACTGTGATGGTTGTGAAGGCTGGAGAAATTCCCAGTCTCACAGGAGAGTTTTTTTGGAAAGTGGGGCTAGAGCAGAGCACGTGAGCAGCATTGTTCCCTCTCTGACCCCTCCCCCACAGACAGCACCATGGCACAGCAACATGGGTTGCCCCTCCCTGGTGAATGTTTAAGGCTCTGTTCCTTACAACATAACAGGTGTGTTGAGACAAAGTAATACCGCCCAAATGAAAGAACAGATCAAAACTCCAGAAAAAGAGCTAAGCAATGAGGGGGTAGACAGCCTATTTGTTGCAGAGTTCAAAACACTGGTAATCAGGATGCTAACAGAATTGATTGAACTAGGTTGCAAAATGAAGGAGGAAATGAAGGTTATACAAAGTGAAATAAAGCAAAATATACAGGGAACCAACAGTGAAGGAAAGAAAACTGGGATTCAAGTCAACAATTTGGAACAAAAGGAAGAAATAAATATGCAACTGGAACAGAATGAAGAAACAAGAATTCAAAAAAATGAGGAGATGCTTAGAAACCTCTGGGGCAACTTTAAGCACTCCAACATCCAAATCATAAGGGTGCCAGAAGGAGAAGAGGAAGAGCAAAAAATTGAAAATTTATTTGAACAAATAATGAAGGAAGACTTCCCCATTATGGTGAAGAAAATAGACTTTCAGGAAGTCCAGGAAGCCCAAAAAGCTCCAAAGAAATTGGACCCTAGGAGCAACACACCAAGCCACATCATAATTAAGTTACCCAAAATTAAAAATAAGGAGAGAATCTTAAAAACAACAAGAGAAAAGCAGAGAGTTGCCTACAAAGGAGTGCCCTTAAGACTACCAGCTGATTTCTTCAAAGAAATCTTGCAGACAAGAAGGGGCTGGAAAGGATTTGAAATCATGAAAGGCAAGGACCTACACTCAAGATTACTCTATCCAGCAAAGCTTTCATTTAGAATGGAAAGGCAGATAAAGTGCTTCCCAGATAAGGTCAAGTTAAAAAAGTTCATCATCACCAAACCCTTATTACATGAAATGTTAAAGGGACTTAGCTAAAGAATAGAAGATCAAAAACTGAGTAATAAAGTGACAACAAAATCATAACTGTCAACAAAAGAACCTAAAAAACAAAAACTAAGCAAACAACTAGAACAGGAAGAGAATCACAGAAAAGTAGATCACACTGAGGCTTATCAATGGGGAAGAAGGGGGAAAATGGGGGAAAGGTACATGGAATAAGTAGTGTAAATGGTAGGCACAAAATAGACAGGGGTATGTGAGAATAGTATAGGAAATAGAGAAGCCAAAGAACTTGTGTGTACAACCCATGGATTTGAACTAAAGTGGGGGCAATTTTGGAGGGTGGGGGTACATGGCAGAGGGGGGATAAAAGGGAGAAGAAATTGGGACAACTGCAATAGCATAATCAATAAAATATACTTAAAATTATGATGAATCAATATCAAGTCAAAAATCACCTCAATCTTATCTTGTATGAGTTAATTTCAAGTTGCCATCTATCCTGATCTTCAACAATATTATAGAATAAAGTATGAGTCGTTGTTCTCTTTACCAACCCCTCTTTTTGTATGACATGTTTATTCTGAGAATAAAATATATTCAAATTCAAGTTTAAGAGCAAATTTATAATTTGGCATATTCATATCTACTCTTTTCATGAACCTTTAAATACGAAATCCATTAAGAATGAATTTATGTATTCTATTATATAGATTAAACTTTTCAAAAACACAAAAACCACATGCAAAAAGAATGTTTTGGACTCCTTCTATGTATTTTCTCACTTTCCATTCCCCTAAAATACACTGGGATCTAACCCCTATGAAACCAACAATAATCTCCAAAATTCCAAATTCATTTGAATTTAACCTCTTGACTGCATGGGATTTCTCATTATTTATTGGGCATTTTTTCCTCCCTTGGAAAAATGACAGCACCATCTCTGTTTTCTTACTGGCTTTACCATCCCTACGGTCCTTTTTTGGCACATCTTTCTCCACGTTTTCAGCTCTTTCTCAAGGAAAACCTTCCTTCCTCTCCTTCCCCCTTCCCTTTTATTCTCCTTCTTCTCATCTCTTCTTCTTTCTCCTTTTTAGCCCCCTCCTTTTATCTCCTAGAAGTGATTCAATTAAATATAAAGCTTTAGCTTTCACCTAGACCAGAGATTGCAGACTTAAAGATCATCAGAGTTTGCTTTTGCTAATATTTGTTGAGGATTTTAGCATCTAAGTTCATCAGAAATATTGGCCTATAATTTTGTATACAATAAAAACAATGATGGGCTAACAGGTAATACAAGTAAGTGAGGCAGGTGGATGTGAGTATGTGACTCCTAAATGACGAGAGGAGGAATAAGGAAGCAAATGTTGCTTGGCAAGTGGGAAGTTTGTCATGTGGTCCAGGGCTCCCCAAACTTGTAGAATTAGTCTCCAAACGCTTAGATGTTAGTTGAGAAACATATGTTAATATTGTGCATGTCAAACAGAACACTTGTATAGACCAGATTTGGTTTAAGGTGGATAATTTTTGACATTTAGTCCCAACCTTCATTTTTAGAAATCTAAAAAGACTCGTTTTGTGAATCTGTAAATCTTTACTTATCCTCTTGAAAATAGATTTCCATGTTGTGATCACTACATTTATTCACAAACTTTTCTATCTTTATTTGTGATATTGAGACCATCTACCCAAGATAGAAACCTCGAAACCATCTTCGTTTTATTCTTAATCTCCCAAAGTTGGCTAACACTAGACCCTTAATTTTTTAATAAGTTCTCTTTTGTCAATTATTACTGTCCCTATTGTGTATTTGCATGATGTCTACATCATTTAGAGGTCTCCCTAAAGTATGCATCTGTATTAGAGAAGTTTAAATATGTATTTAAAAGTCCACATATATTAAATATAAATATTTATTTATATATATTGAAATATATATATAAACTTCCATTGCCTCTCTACTGCCTTATGGGACTTTTCAAATTGCCTTCTTAAGTTTCCTGGGAATTGTGCTTTCTCAGATTATTCTTGGAAGGTTTTAGAAGTTCCCAACTAACCATGTCTGGGTTTGCTGTAATATCCATTTTACTCATTTACTCGAACCATTCCTAAAATATTATTACAAACAAAAGGGGAGAATGCAAGATTCCCCCCTAATTTTCACAGTAAGGTATGAGACTTTAGCATGTTTTTCTGCTCGCAGTGGAATGCAGCTACAGATGTTGCTGACAGACCTGTGGGTTTACAAGTTCACTGTCATCTCTCTCTATTATTATTAGGGCAAAAAGTTTGAAAAGCATTATTTTCAGGACAAATGTTCATGGCGTGCAAGACCTTAATAATTTGGCCCAAATTCAGCTTTTCTGCCCCATCTGCATCTCTCATCCTCACTCACATTGTGCCCGCATCATTGAATTTTTTGTGGTTTCCCAAACAAACCAGACCTTTTGCAAAGCCCTTTCCCCTATGTAGAGTAGTTTTTTTCAAGTCCCAGGTCAAATATTAGCTTTTTACAAAAGCTTCCCTGTTCTGAGGTCTTTTCACATGCATTGCCTTTTAATTAGTAACTAAATTTGTGTATTTCACTGCACTGTGAATTTCTGAAAGCAGAGGAAAGCAGAGATCCTCTTTTTAATTCAGAGTGCCTAGCAGAGTGCATGTTAATTATTGAAAGAATGAATGATGAACCTTATTGAATACATTAATGTGTATGTGTGTGTCAAACTGAAAGTATCTCTTATAACTGTGATTGAGCAATGAGACTCATACTGGGCCAGATTGTGCAACTATGTCAATAGTGGCAATAGGAAGTAGAAATAATTCAAGCAAGTACATCCTGGTTGTAGTTAACTATGTATATAAATTAGAAAAAAACCTTAGTTATGTAGGTTTTTTTTTTTTTTTATCTTGGAAATTGTTGGTTTGCTCCTCTAGACACCCTGTTCTCCTCTTTGCCCAGTTTTCTGTGTGAGAAAAATAAACAACTTGGCCTGCCATGGGGCTCTTGTGACGGAGGCTACTAATTTGGCCTGGCCTTTGGAGATCCCGGTAGAAGATCTGAGGGAGGGAAGAGAATGAACTCAAATACTTGTTCTCTTGGCTCTCTGCATTGGCCCAGCAACTGGTCCCTGTCTCCTTGGTTCTGACGGGGCACAGCAACCCACTGTCACTACTCCGCTCGCATGGCTGTGCAGCGCTTTGTGGTTCCTCTGGACCCCTGGCTCTGGGAATAGCCTCGCGTTAGAGTAATTTGTTAAATTATCCTGATTTTATTGTAACGTCTATTTCTTGTTGGAAATATGAGGATATAATTCTCTTCTATACCCATAAGTACTTATTAAAGTGGGTGGCTTTCGTGTGTGATTTCTTAGTACTTTATATAACTATAAGTTTTGTTCATCCTGAGGCAATTGTGTGTGTGTTTTTGTAATGCTAACTTAAAAAGGAACAGTCAAATGTTCACAAAATATACATTTGTTATAGAACAATAGTTTGAAATTATGTAGATTGAAATTGAATAGCATGAACATTTTCAGAATATTTTCAATGAAGTGGAATTATTTATTCAAAAGTATAAGTCAAATTAAGATGCATTAGAGTATTTCTCACAATACATAGGTTAAAAAATTTCATGAAAATTTGCTCCTTTAAACAAATAAAACTTAATTTACAACCTTCTGTGAAAAACAATTAAAATCAACAGTAATGAAGATGGTAAAAATTTAAATAATTTAAAAATATTTTATGTATCTTTTTAAAAGGTAAAAAATAAATATATAACTAATAGTTATATAAAGTATTAATCATTTTTAAGAAAATTAAATAAAGCATTCTCATCATAGATTCTTAGTATATTGTTTTGATTCCTAAATAAATTATAGTTATTATTCCAAATTATTAAAATACAAATATATATTGGAATTAGCTAAAACATTGTAGTCATGGTTTCTATTGTGAGGCAAACTTTAGTGAATATATTAAGATCCTATTGACATTTTATTGAATATTCCCCCTCCAAGTGACACCCAAATAGACTTGCTTCTTCTATAGTGTGTTGTATAGTGAAGAGCATTGCAATGAAGTTTTTACACATAGCTCTTTAAGATTCAATCCTTCATATTTAAAGAAAACTTTAAAATACATTTTAATAAGGAACATACTCTGAAGTGAAAATATACCTTTAACCCCTCTCTTTTATATGAAACGTTATTTCTACATTTCTCATTTTTTGAGCCTATTCCTTTCATTTTTTACATGTCAAATCATTTTACAAATTGTAGTCTTTCCTTCCTACCTTTTTAAAAATCTTTCCGAAGTGACTGACCACATTTCACAGTCTCAAAGTTGGTGACTCTGGCTTGTAATTTCCCTGTTAAGTATGGCTCATGTGTGGAATTGATTGAACTTTGCATGAGGTCAGTTATGTGTTTGTGTGTGTTTATGTGTGTGACAATTTCACATATTATATAATTTTTGACAGCGCTGGTGCTTACGAATTTTGGGCATCACATCAGCTTCCTAACAGTAACAACAGTCCTGGAAAACACTAACCCATGATCTGACATTCTGATGAATGTGATCTTGAAGCCCATCTATAAGAAGAAACACAGGTAACTATAAATCATTTGGTACAGAGTACAGATATGAAATAATAGAAAATTTTAAGAACCAACATATTGAATCAGTCACAACCAGAGAAATCTCATTGGCTCCTGGTCCTGAATTCTGCCAGTCTCCTAGACCTGATGTTAATTCTTTTCCACCTAAACCATTTTTTACCATGCTCCCTTTGACAGCACTCTCCTCAGTTCTCTTGACTCCACTGTTCCAAATTCCATTACAGGACTGAGTCCACTTTTACATATATAGTACACCTTCATATTCCCCCAGTTCTGAGACCATCTGACATATGGAAGAATTACTGAACATCTTAAGACATCAATCAAAGGACATTTAGCCTTATTATTGGCTCTTCTAGCCTCAGACTCTGAGCCAGAGACTTCTGAATAAAACTTGCTCTTATCCCTAGGGATCAGTTCCCAGAGCAGGGCTAATTAATAGTTTAGTTTCTTTTACCCTGTCTTCTTTTGTACTCCTTTCTAGAAATACAGAAGTGTTGCTTCTAAATGCCCACCTACTAAATAGGCCCTTATTTCTCACCTACAGACCTATTTCTGAATAGTAACTCTTTTTTTCTTCCTAAATTTCCCGAGCCATCAACCAGATTATAGTTGTTCTCTGCCTTCCTGCTGGGATCTAACACCTGCTCTTACAACCACCCTTTTTGACTTTTGTCTGAATCCAAATTGAGTTTATGACATTCTTTGTGCATTGTTCATGGCTCATAGTGCCTCCTACACACCTTCCCCTTTCAAGTACACTTTGTAGTTAGTCTCACAGAGAATCTAACTACTGAATCCTAAACATAATGTTCACCCCCGGTTTGCTCTGGTGGGTTCAGATGAAGGCCCAACCAGCTTCCCCCTTTCCACTCTATTGTTTGCCTGTTTGGAGCTCCACATCTCATAACCTCGTCCGGTGCACAGCGTGTCACTGCATCATGTGTTTTCCTTGCTCCCTCTGTCAGTCCCACAGCACACTCTTGGTTATTCTCAGCTTCCTGAGAAATGTATCCGGTGGCCACCTTGCTTATCATTGCTTTGAGACTGTCTTAGATTAACATCATTATCTACTTCAATTTCATCCTGAGTAGCAATATCTGTGAAACCACAGATTTTATGTGCTTTGTGTTTTTTAATGCATATTAAGAGGCATAACTATCAAAAAATGGTCAGATGGCGGCCAATGTGATCAACTACAGATTTACTGTTACAGTTCAGATAGACTTTAGGGTAATTTCTGTATCCATTAGAGGTTGTTTCACACTTTTTCATTTCCTTCCAGCTTCTAAGAACACTTTTGTCCCTCCACATCCCTTCCACTCCCCTGCCCTTCTCTCACTACTTCTTGCCTTTCCTCTCTGAGCAAATGAGGAGCATGGACCATCTTACTTTAGTTAGATAATCTTACTCCTTTGTCTATAGATAATCTCTCTATCTCAAGAGAGCCATGTCTTCATTCTCTGCTAAAATTTCTCACAGGTAGCTCTTTTCTATTGTTCTTTTATACAACAGAAAAGATTGGGTGGCCATCATTCTCAAATACAACACTTTTAACGATCTTCACTTTTCATACATTTATTGATGTATCCATCTTCTCTTAATTTTTAATCACTTCATCTTGGCCACCAGAAAAACTGAAATAGTTCCTTTCTTGGCCCCTCAAGTAACAGTGGGAAATTGTATCTGTTGAAGTAGTAACCCATCCCTATCATTCTTTTGATACTGTTTCTGTAAGTGCTGGCTCTAATATGTGGCTAAGAGATGAACAGCATGTATGTTCAGGAATCTAGAAATGACTAGAAAAGATATAGACCCTGACCTTCAGGCATCCCAGATCTGGGGGATTTTCTGACCTTTCAACCATGGGAACAGGATGACCTGAGCCAGGCTTACTAAACTAGGATGACTCACATCGGACCATTGCTGGTCTTATCAGAACGGGCGGTGCTGGTCTGCAGGTAGAGAACTTTGCAACCCCCTCCCTTGATCTCTTTTTTCTGTTCCCTTCTCCTTCCTTATGAAAACCTCTGCCTCCACTGAGATGTAGAAATGGGCTTTGAGACATGTGTCCCCCATCTTCCAGATGACTGACATCTGCAAATAAGCCACTTTACATCAGCACCTGCCTCTCAAGTATTGGTTTCCATAGTGGCAGGCAGCCACACCTACGTTGGGTTACACTCACAGCCCTTGAACTCCCAATGGAATCTCCTTTACATTCTTCACTAATGAGAGGGACTACAGTTTTCAGTCACTCTTCTAATATTTTACCTCTCAGTTGCTTGCTTTTTCTTAATGTATTATAGCCCACACACACACAAATGTATATACTTTTTTTTAAAATTATACAGTGAGCATCCATATGCCCTCCAGGTTAAGAAATAGATTATGACTGAAATGATTGAATGGGCTTCTGGCAATTGCATTCTCCATTCCATCCTAGAAGTAATTTCTATCCTAAATTTTGTGATAATCATTATCTTTATTCTTTTATGTGTATGTATCCCTAATTCATATATTGTTTGTAGTAATGCAGCATTTGTCACAATTATTTTTCATATTGGCAAATGCCTGTGGGGTCAACCAGCAGAGCCTCTCCCCCTCCCATGACTGAGGGCTGGTAAACGGCTGGGGGCCAGAAGGAATGTGTACAGTTTTGGAAATGGCTTGTTAACTCTTTCTTATCTCCATTTGGGAGTAGCTTCTTGTCCTGCGCTGCTTCTTGACTTTTTCTTTCTGCACATACACCCTGGGCAAAGTCATGAATAGGACATGGGCCTTCTTTGTCTGGCACCCCTTATAACAAGCTTCAGACTGGAGGAGGGGCGGTCTTTGCTGCATGGATCCACCGCCATCAGTGCACTGCTTTGTGAGTAAAAAGCAGCAGGCCCTCATCTGCCAGTCCTCTGGGTGGTTTTTTCAAAGTGTCACGAGCACTCAAGAAGTTTCCCAGTTTGAAGCTCCTGCATTACAACTGACGTCATGAACTGGATATTCCAGAAAATACCTTTGTTGACTAGCCTGCAGGTGATAACATGCTGGGTGGGGGAGGCCGGGAAGGAATCCTGGAAATAGCTTGGGAAGGGGGAGGAACCCCAGAATGGTGCACTAGCATTGGGGGGACACCCTAAATGCTCCCGCGGGTCTTGCAGGGGACCTGCATGGAGGGAAAAGCAGCAGCAGCCTAAGCAAAGCCTGGCAGTTAGAGAGTACGCTTTTGTTGGAAAGGTCAGGAGATAAAGTTCTAAGGCTAGTCCTAGTCCCTTCTTGAAATTCCCCCTTTGCTTTAGATTTTGTTTTTGTTTCCATTTTAGAAACGAGAGGTGCAGGTGACATTTTTGACTAATTAGAATTGTTTCACAAAAGGTCTAGTAAAGGGGGTAATATCTATGAAACATATCCATGAATTTGCCAATCTAAAGAATGTTAATTACTTATGTTTAACTTGGGGAAGAATTACATGGCTTTAATAATAAAAAGGTGTAAATTATGGCAATATGTCTTGAAGGAAATAGAATAAAAGTAGATCGTTCTAGTTTCTGGATGAGTTGAAAGGGACTAGGGAAGTTACAGAAGGATTGTATAGAGGGAAGAAGCAAAAAAGATAAGCAAGTGAAACATCTTATGCTTTCTCTTCCCAAATTAGTAGTCAAATTATGTGTATAGTTTTTATTGTGTTCAGTCTTCCTGTGTATGGTCTTATGTGATATGTGTTCAATTGTGTATTAGATGTGGTGTGTTTTCTGCCTCTGGATGGTATAACTAGGGTGTAATATTTTATTGGCCTAAAGAAAGTAAACACATATAAGTTAAGCAGGATCCTGTGGTCTGGGCAAATTATTTGATGTGAAAACCAGTTTCAAGTTTAATTTATGTCCTTTAAATGTATTACCATAAAAATGTGCTGCTTTTAAAAAAGTTTATGTTACAATCTTTTGGTTAAGTTTGTTTGACAGCCTTCCCAAAACTCAAATTTTAAGAGGCTTTAAATGGGAAATGACTTCAGGTTATTCTAATGGACCCCTGGAAGACCTCAAGTATTTGTTCTCCTTCTTTTCTAAAAGAGAAGTTTTGGAACTAGTTAGGCCTATTTAATATGCTTAAAGCACATGGGAAGATTTGCCAAATAAAGAAATAATAAGTGTATTCTATTTGTGTACACATTTTTATTATTAAAGTAGATGTTCTAGAGATTGTTTTAGTTGTGATATACTTTATCTGTAGTTTTAGTTATCTTAAAATGTTGTTGTAGGGAAGCACATTCCTTTGTCAACTACATTATACTCAACTCTGTAACCATGTCGTTTTAAGTTTTGTCAGTTATAAACAGTGATTGTTTTGCTCTAATGCATTTGCAAAAATATATTATGTCTTGGGAGGGGTTCATGGAGAGCACCCTGACTTGTTTTGGGTCGCATATTTCTGAGAATGGATTTTCGGATTGTACCTTTGAACTGAGTGCAGCTTGCTGGAGCTCTGTGAAGTGATTGGATTTATAGAGGTGCTTGCAGATGATCAAGATAAACAGAAATTAATTATGGGACATAATAAACTGAAGATAATGTGGCTTCTACAACTTTTTGCTGAAAATATTGCTGAGTTTTACTCATTTGTTCTTCAGATATAAGAAAACATTCTGTTTCTTAAAGCAACTTGGTAAAGTATACTTTCATAGGCAGTATTGAGGCATTTATATTTTTTCTCCCTACCTGATCCTCTAGAATTTGGAAGCTCTTAATAAGTGAGTATTGGTTTTTTTCCATAGCAATATGTTTGTTTGCATAAATTTAATAAGGATCTAATTTCTTCATAAAGGATGCATAAAGCCAGTTTCCAATGGTGATTTTATGAACTAAGTCTTTGTCTGGAATGTGATGATAAAAGAAGTCATGTCTGGACTCTGCTTGCCATCAGAAAGCCGTAAGGCATTAAGATTGACTTGGGAGCCACTAAAATACCCTTGGAGAAATGGCCCTGGTACCTTACTGGTCACAGGTTCATGGCAGTCTTTCCAGGTAAGGATCAAAGTTTACTTACCTAAACGATGGCATGATGAGAACCTTTAGACATTTTCAGGACCTCAAGAACTTGAGAAACTTGCCCAAATCTGCAGGTACTGCAAGCAGAGCCTGATGGCAACTGTGTGATTTGGCTTCCTAGCCCTGAGGGGCTAATTAAAGCACAATCTAGGAATTCCTTGAAACATTACAGCAAAGTAGATTTAAGAAAGCCTATATGATCAATTGTTATTCCTGTTGTGTTTATGCAAATAATCAGGCCAGATTGAAACTGGACTTCATACAGTAAATGAATTGGTCCTGATTTGGCTCTTTGATAAAAGCATGATTTTAGGGGGGAAATTATGTTTCAATAAAACCTATTACACACAATTATGGAAAGAAGACTCACATTCAGTGAATTGTCTGTAAAATTTTATTTCTCACCTATGAAAGAGACTGGATCCTGAATTTTTCCAGTTTTCTTTCAAACTAATGTTTCATTTTTCCTTGATCCTTTGATTTGGAATTATTGAGAACTACTGATGCAGTGTCAACCATACAGAATTTACCTGAGCACCTGGTATCACCAGAGACATTTAAACTACAGATAAAGAGGATCTATCAGACTGTCACTGCTTAATTTCATTACAGCAAAAGCCTCGCATTTGGAAGTCTTCCCATTTGACACTCTTGCAGACTCAGAAACTGGCTTATAGTTTCTGGCTCTGTTCCTTAACCATTGTGTTCTTTCTGTTTGCATAGAAAGTATACTATGACCCCGTTTACCTCCTTTCTCTGCCAGATTCTTGGGGGTCGTCTGGTTAGGTTCTGCAGAAACAACCGCTCCCACCGTGGGCTGGAATGCCATCCTTTCTGAGCAACTGCTCGGGCAACTGTGTTTGCATAGAGTTTTCGACTGTGGCCTCGGCCATGGCGGATTCACCCTGCAAACCAGACATGCTGCAACTGACTGCAGAACTGGAAGGCTTTTGACCCCCCCTTCAGTCAGTCATGTGAGAAGGTATTTTTCATCGTGAGAAAACAGGCTAACCGTACAAGCCATGGCTTTCATATGCAATTTGGGATGGTGTAGGGTGGCAGTCAGCATTACAGGTAGAGGTGTGACAACCTGTACCCATAGGCATTGAACGCAGAAATGGGACTGCAGATGAAACTGTTCCGCTCATGGGATGGATGCCAGCGGCAATATGCAAGAATATTACGGTAATGACTGCTGCCAACTACTGAGGACAGTCTACTTATGGGATGCAGGCGCATCCTGTCCCATGGGGAGACCTATGGGACTGTGGTCAATATGGTTGGCCTTAACTCCTATTGAATCAAACTGGGCATTGCACCTGGGGAAAACCATATAGCCCAGGATGAGAGCTGAAGACTCTTCCCCATGTGCCTCCAAGTGGGAACTCCTTTGAGGCATGTTGTCAAGTTAAGCATTCTTATCAGTGGTTCTACCCTTTAGCCCTTTTTTGTACTCCCTGCAGGTAGTATTTTAACCCATGAATTGATTAAGCCCCTAGCAAATCACATTGCAATAGTCCTTAATCACACCAAGCACACTATAGCTCTTATTTCTGATGAAGTCACCCAAATGAGGAAAGTTGTTCTACAGAATAGAATGGCATTCTACCTCATCTGTGCTGCCCAAGTGGGCACCTGTAACATTCTGCACAGGAAGTGCTGTGCATATATTCCTGATAATGCCAACAATGTATCCCAAACATTAACTGTCATAAGAGCTAAAACGATCATATATCGGCCACAGCTTCTGACCCTTTTAAGACTTGGTGGAACTTCTTAGGTTCTCGGTGTCATTCCCTCCTCCTGGATCTCTTTGGTTTCTGTCTTGGTGCATTTAGCCTTAGGGCGTAGCCTTTACTGTATCTGTGTGATATGAATGGAATGCACCAACATGCTACACACAGGTCTCTCATTGGAAGAATTAACATGTATAATGTGAAGTGGAAGAGCAATGGGGTGGAATGTGAGTTACATGGACACGGTTCTTCCCCCTTCCGTGACTGAGGGCTGGTCAGATGGTGCTTGCCTGGAGGAATGTGTATTGTTTTTCAACTTATTGTGTAACTCCCTCCATATGTCCTTTCTGGAACAGCATCTTGTCCTGTGACTACTTCTTGACTTTTTCTTTCTGCACGTACACACTGGCATAATGTAGTTTAGAGTTGCACGTAGTGCACGTGCCTCCTTGGCTTGGGACCCTTTGTGAAGAGCCTCAGGCTGGAGGAAGTGCAGTCTCTCCTGCACCGACCTGCCACCATCAGTGCCCTCCCCTGTAATGTGAGTAATAAGCGGTGTGTCCACATCTGCAAGTCCACTGGGTGGCTTTTTTAAATGAATATCACAAACACTTAAGCAGCTCCGCAGTTTGGAATTCCTCCACTGCAATACCCTTCTGGTGTAGTTTCAGAGCCCCTGCGCTCACACCTGCCGTAGAATTTACCCCATTTACTTTTTGCGACTCCCTTGGACTATGAGCTCTGTACATTTTATTTCTTTATTCTCAGAACTTAATCAGTACCCAGAATATAGTAAGCATTCAACAAATATGAGTTAAATAAATTAATAAAAGAAGAAATTGGGGGCATAACCTCCTTGTAGGTTCAGATTTCCTATATTTTCATATTTAACATTTAAGTAGATGAAGACATTTTTAGTGGAAAAATGTTCAATCACAAGGATTATAACAAAAAGCGTGTTCCAGTTAAGTTGCTCTCATAATCCCACTTCTGTCACTGATTGACTGCCACCTTGGGCCATTACTTAACCTCTTGGTCTTCTGTTGCCTAATCTATAAAATGAGGTTGGAATAAATGGTCTCCAAGGTCTTTTCCAGCTGTGAAATTCTGTGATTGTCATCAATGATTGTATAAATAAAAATTAAATTAACAGGAACTCTTAATTCCTAAGCATTATCATTAAATTGAGATTTTACTTTTTCAAAGAGCAATTATTTCACATACACAGCAGGAAAAGAAAGTGGTCACGTACCTTCCTTTCTAGGCACAATTCAACTTCATCAACACAGCTCTTTTTACATAATGTGAATAGTGTCTATCCTAGTCAAATACGGGATCTTCTCTTTCTTTGTAGTGTTAAAGAGAGATCTCTTTTTTAGTTAATGGGTGAACTCACTTCTTAGATTAGAATAGATGTGTCACTTGGCTTAGAATAGATGCATACTAGTCCAATGAAATATATACTAGGCTCAACCCAAAAATCTAATAAGGCACTCTAGACTGTAGTTGTTAGGGGACCAGCTTGGGAGCATTTCTTAGATCTTCAACTACTGACCTTGGCCTTTCATGTGTTCCTGGACTTTTCCAAACCCTTTTCCACCTGCTAACCTATGTTCATCATTCTTTATCCTTTGTTTTTTTTCCCCCCACTGCTCTCTGTCTTTTCTCTTATTCCTAAATTTCATGGAGAGATTTCTGGGTAACACGCCCTGCCTAATTGTCCACAGAAGACTCCTTTCCATAAATCTGTCCCTAGAGGGAAATTCTTCATCCACCATGGTACTGCTACAAGGTCAGAATCTGGATACATAATAATGTAATCACAGTTAATGAAAATAACTTAAATATAAAAAATAATACATGGCCATTATAAATTTCTAAGAAGCTTTTTATGGTATATAGTAAATGTTACATATCAAAGTATATTTTGATAAGTTGTAAATCCATCAATAAGATCAATATCATGAAATTACTTTAACCTTTTTAAATTCCTGTTTTCTACCCTCCCCATACTCTTCCATCCTTTCCTTCCCAGGCCTCAAGTGCCACTCATTGGCTTTCTGATACTATTTATTACCTTGTGTTTTCTAGATCTTAATTGATGTTTTCCACTAGTTGACCATTGGTTGGCTGATTTTGCTTTCCTTGTTGTTTCCCATGTTTCCTTCAGCACGTATTCCTTTATGTAAATGAATTCCTTTATGTAAATTTCCCCAAAAGTTGTTTGATTTCTTCTTTTATGTTTGTGAATGTTATAATTATCTTTTCAAATTAAGATCTCTTTAGAGTGTTGATTAAAATTGTATTACAACTTAAAAGTAGTTTGAAAGAATTTCAAATTTGTGTATTTTGTAAACCTATCCCAAAATAGTGTATGACTTTTCACTTATTAAAATATCCTTTATGGCTCTCAGGAAGTTTATAGTTTATTTCATATGGATCTGAAATATTTCTTATTCTTTGCCTTACTAAGTACCTTATATTTATACTAGTATATATGTTTTGAAATTATACTTTGATTATTTAATACTAGTATACTAGGAGCTATGTCATTTTGTTTGTTTTTTGTGTGTGCAGTCACTTTATTGATTTTTCTTGGTAAGTTTAGTAGTGTTTCTCTAGATCCTTTTGATTTTCCTTGCTATAAAATTATGTGATTCATAATAATCATAATTTTATTTTTTCTTCATATTTTTACTTTTATTCTTTAACTTTTATTTTTGGTTATATTTTATTGGTTAGAATTTCTAAGGGTATTTAAAAATATAAGTTTTCTCCCTGATTTTCTTAGTGTTTTATAGTTAGAATAAAGTTAGCCATGTTTTAGCTTTTTTTCATTTTAAAGTTTAGAGCCAGTAGTAAGGTTTGCTCAAAATTTTCTCAGTTCTTCCTCACTTAATCAGGTAGTCATTCTCTCAATGTTATGTAAGAATAATAATAATAACTATAGCATTTCAAAATGTTAAATATTTGCCAGTTTACTGTTACCTTTGGAAGTCAATTTCTGATTTTTAATTAAAACTATGAAGTGGTCAGAGAAATCAATTGATGGAAATATTCAATTCCACCCACACTTACTGAGCTGTTTTGAGCAGAGTTATAAGCATCTACTCTGCCCTAGAACCCTTTGTAACAGATGTTTGGGAATGATAAAAAGCGTGTCCTGAGCTTTGAATATGTCATCCTTGTCAAGTCACTTTACATTTCTGCATCAGTAGGTCATGGAATGTTACATGTCTCCTTACAGTGTGTGTGGCGGGAGATGCCTGGCTGGCAGTCAAGACCTTTGTGAATTTGAGCAAATTACTTTCTTTTCTCAGTTTTTTTACCTCATTGATTTATAAAGGGCTTAAGATAGCTTATCTCTTCTATTTTTTCCCCTCAAACATCCTATAACTTTACAACAATCTTTGTTACTAATAAAGTATACATATGTAAAAATATGTCTATATGTAATGCAAACTCAAGAGTCAATGTAGTATAGTGGAAATATTGGAGATTTGGGCTCAGACTGTTCTATATCAAAATCATGCACTTTACTGTCTATGAGACATTAGGTAAATTATTTAAACTCTACAAGCTTGAGTTTCATTGCTGTCAATAAGAAATACTAAAATGCATATGTGTTAGGATTGTGATAAGAACTACATAAGAAATAGTCTTGTAAGACGGGGGTCTGTATCTGCTGGAATACCAACAGGAAGCAGATGACCCACATAATTCTAGAATAATATATTTATAGAGATACTAACAAGAAAGGTGTAGGTACATGGTAACTACAAACGGTATTGCAATAATTTGGGGCATATTAGCCTCAAATAATAATAGATTATTATTACATGTAGGCCCAGGGGGAACAGGGAAGGAAGCACTTTTGGGAGCCTTGAGGGCCATAGATATTTAATCTTGGCCTTGAGGGAAGCAGTGACCATGGGCAAGGGACACAGTCAGCCTAAGACAGAAATAAACTTCAATCAGAAAGGTATACGTTTGGTTAACTGACTAATCAAATCTGGGTTCTTGAATTTTAGCTCTAATATGACCTGTGTTTTCTAGGTACCTTCATATAAACCTATCCAGAGTCTTTTCATATTGAACTTAAAGAAGGTATCAAATCATTTTTCCAGAGTAACTAAGTCCATAAACGAAAGGAAGGTTTTATACAATATACAGTATAGTCAGGTAAGCGCTATAATAGGCACGAGTGGTTCTAATATTTCCAAATTCTCCTCACATAAGACTTGTAATATTTATTTAACAATGTGATATGGTCCAATCTGGGTTCTGATCTTTTTGTATCAAGTTTCTCATGCCCAAATCTGCCTGATCTAGCAACAGGCTCCTTAATACAAGTTGCTCAGGCTTTTCCTGTTTTTCTTCCTCCATGTATAATCTTTAAGCACTGGATCTTTATCAATTGATTTCTACAACAAGCTGTGCCTCACTTCAATATATTCTGGAAACGGCTGTCTCAGAGTAGTATCCAGCTAGCTGCTCTTTGCTCTTCTATTTTGAGAGCCCTATCTCCTGGCAGATGCTTTTGTAGAATTAGTATTCAGTTCTTCACTTTGTTGATGACAGAGGGTTTGTTTGTAGGAGTCACTTCCTGCTTAGAATCAGAACTGAACCTGCTGTTGCAGGGAAACATGGATGTCATGATACTTCTGTGGGTAGCAATAGCCCAAGGCACTCTTCTTTAATTACTTCATGGCCTACTTAACAGGGGTAGATGGTATAATGACAAGAATGCTGTAGTAGAAATTTCAGCTCTGGTCTGTATAATTGTCCATTTCTAGCCATGTCATTTGAAAAAAATTATTAAATTTTTGATCCTCATATTTCTTTTTTCTCATTTGTAGAAATAAAAGAATACACTGCTATGCTTAACTCACTAATTGTTATGAGGCTCAAATGAAATAATGTATGTGATATGATTTGCAAACTATAAAGTGGAAAGGATTATTACTATCTGGAAAAGTGAATATTCTTGAGGCTTTGGAAACAGCACATATGTTATGTAAATTAGTATTGACTTTGTGTTCATAGTTTCCCACCTGACTAGCCAAACGAAAAAAGACATTTATTTTTCATGGAAATCTCAAGGGATATTAACCAATCTTCCTTTAGTATATTTACTATAATTCTAAGAATTAATAGGGACACTTAGAGTAGTCACAGATACAAGACTGCACAAATCAAATCATAATCATGTTTATTTTACACTGGTAAAGTTTCCAAGAGTAAAGTGTACCTTACTTGAATAGCTATTTGTGACTTATGTGAATAGTTATAAAACTTCAAAATTATCATATTGACTTGAAGAAAAAAAATGCTTGACCTTCATTAAAGGCCATGACTATTGCCTCGGTCTATTGAAGCAGCCTATTGCATGGTTCTTTGGATCTTCAAATGTTTATGTGAGTTAAAATATTATTAGGGGATGTTATTTTGCTTAGATTTCTTTGTCGATAAACCAAATCATAATAATTACATGATCATTGCTTAATTATATATCACTATTATTAGTAATTAGATTCTGTGCTATTTTTCAATATGTAGCAAAGAGAATTTGAGAAAGGAAAGATGTGAAATCAATACTTGAAAATATAAACATTTCCTTGATGTGAAAAAGACATGTGGGCAAAGCCAAAGGAAAGGGGAGAAGGATCAAGGGTGGGAGGTGGAAATGGCTGGGGTGTGAGTGGTGGAGGGAAAATGGAGACAACTGTACTTTGACAACAATAAAATAAAAAAGTAATAAAATAAAACACAAACATGTCTTCCTTTGATTTAGATTTTTAAAAATATTTTTTTATTTATTTTTAGAGAGAGGGGATGGGAAGGAGAAAGAGAGGGAGAGAAACATCAGTGTATGGTTGCCCTTTACATGCCTCTTACCAGGGACATGGCCTGCCACCCAGACATATGTCCTGAGTGGGAATTGAACTCGTGACCCTTTGGTTCACAGTCTGGCACTCAATCCACTGAGCCACACTAGCCAGGACTGATTTGGAATTTCAAATGATATCACTTTATTTTCTCTATTTCAATATATTTTAAAAATATGGATAAACATTTGAGTATTATCCACAATATTCATATTTTTGGTGTTTTTTTCATCATCTGCTCCTTTGAACTATTTAATGACATTAATTGAGTGGTTACTATGGGTCTGGCAGTTGACAGCAGGTGGGGTAGGAAGTCATAAAAGGTACTTTCTCTTATGGAGATTACCTTTCAAGAGAGAAAGACATAGCCAAATAATTGAACAAGAACCTTTCATATGGTGATAAGCACTATAATAAGCAAACTGGAATTCAGGCTCCGGAATGACTGGGGTAGATATGGGAGGGAGAACTCCTTTAAATGAGATGGCCAGGGAAGATCTCTTTCAGGAGGTAACATTTGAGCTGGACCCGAATTATTAGAAAGGACCGGAAATTTTTCAAACCAGGGCAAGGACATGTAAATAGAATACAAAAAAGCCCTAATAAGAGAATGAGCTTAGCAAAGACAGTCTGTTTGGATGGAGTGTGGTGAATGGTTAGACAGGGAGGCAGAAGTCAAATCAAATAATATACTTTAGGCTAAGATAGCGAGTTTAGATTTTATTCTAGTCACAATGAAAAGCTATTAGAGAGATTTAAACAGAAGAGTGACATTATTTTATTTACATTTTTAAAGTTTGCCCTAACTAGCATATGGAAATGAGTCATGTGAAAGCCAATGATGGAAACTGAGGAACAGGTTAGGAGGCTGTTACACTATTTCAGGTGAGACAGAATGGTAGTGAACAAGGTGGTCAGTGTTCATTGGAAATGGTCAGATTTGGGGGTACATGTGAGAAATATAGCCACTTTTGCCCTTTGGCATTGAAATGCAAAGCTGGAGAACATGCAAACATGCAAGAAAATGTGAAAATGTGCAATCAGCCCTTTGGCATTGAAATGCAAAGCTGGAGAACATGCAAACATGCAAGAAAATGTGAAAATGTGCAATCAGTTGGTTTGTGGAGTCACTTTTCCTTTCATATTTGTGGTATGTGATCATTTGGGTACCACTGACTGTGAGGGAGGAAATCTAAAAGCAGCAGCAGTTTGGAGGTAAGGCAGACTTGGAGCTGAGGTTGAATCAAGATTTCTGTTCTGATTTGTTAATTTTTGAGATGCCTGTTGGGCACCCAAATAGAGATACTGAGTAGCCAGCCATTTAGGTGTGTTATTCTAAAAAACGGATTAGTCATCTTACTGGAAGAGACTGTTAACTTGGATCATTTAATCATTAGAAAAAGAATCAACATTTTTGAGCAACTATTATGTACTGAAATCTTTATATATAATAACTTAGAAAATTTTCACCATACTGTGAAGTGCTCATTATTTCTCTAAATTTTAAAGTGAGAGAAAACTATCTCTTAGAGAACTTGCATTGTACTGAAACCTATCGATTTAAATTCAGGTCTATTCGACTACAAACGTCATGATTTTTTCAGTGAACCTGATGACTTTCAGATATTATTATTATTATTGTTAGTTGTACTCCTACCTCCTAATTAACAGAAACTTGAAAATACTGAATGAAAACGTGGGTTTAGCATAAGGAAAAGCTACTTTTGCTGCCATGTCCCCAAACCAACCGATAGAACACTTTCAAGTTTCCTTGCGTGTTCTCCAGCTCTGAATTTTAATGCCAATTGTTTAACACAGTAATTAGCAATTCTTCTATTCGTCAAAAGTAGAACTAACTTAGGAACACTTAACTTTAGTCTGAATTGTAGAATGTCATGTTGAAAATGACTTTAGAAAATTGTGTCTTATCATCTAACAGTTTAGAAATTTATTGTGGCTCTTTTTTACTTCAAAAACTTTTAAGTAAACGTATTGGGGTAGCCAGTTAATAAAACAGTATAGGTTTTTAAATGTATTTATTTATTTATTTTCTGAGAAAAGGGAAAGGAAGGAGAAAGATCGATGAACAAGAGAAACATCAATTTCTTGCCTCTTGCACTCCCCCAACTGGGGACCTGGCCTACAATCCAGGCCATGCACTGACAGGGAATCGAACTGGTGACCTTCTAATATGCAGGCTGGCACTCAGTCTACTGAGCCGTATCAGCCAGGTCACACAAATCTGTGATATATAATCTGCATCACTGCATTGTGCGCTTAGGGACTGAGAAGTGAGTAAAAATGAGGAAGTTGAACTACCAATTTGTGACATTGTTTTCAATCTTTGAGTATAGTTTTAATCATCAGATAGCAAAATTTATTAGAATGAGCTTTATGCCAGCCCAAACTACAATTTTAATTAATTAATAATTCACTTAATATTTAGCTTTACTACTAATCTAGAAACCTTGTGTGTGAATGCCAGGACACTGTTTTGTTTTGTGTTGTGTGTTGTTTTCCCCATCACAATTTTTACTGCACTGGTAAAGTCCATGGTATATTTTAAGTGTCCAGTTAGTACTTACTGAATTTATTAGTGAAGAAAATAATAAAGGCATGTATTGATTCTATCTTCTACTTAATGGCCAATTTTCCAGACATTATTTTTTGAATACTCAATAAATGCCTTGTATATGTGACTGTATGGACCCCCAGCAGACCTATCCATTGCCTAATCCTAAGAACCTTGGAAAGTAGTCTGTTTTGGAAAAATGATTTTATAGATATAATTACATTAAAGGTAGAGATAAAATCATCCTGGATTATCCAAGTGGGTGCTAAATCAAATGACAAGTGTCCTCATAATCCTTATAAGAGATACTCAGACGAGAACTAAAGAAAGGAGAGATGAAGGAGAAGGATTTACAGGAACTAGTATAAAGGACATATGGACAACAACTAAGGGGAGCGGAAATGGGAGGGAGGTGGGGAGTTCTGTGGGTGCATGAATGGGAGTAAAAGACAGAAAACTGTACTTGAACAACAATTAAATTTAAAAAAAGAGAGAAACAAGAACCATGGGTCAGAGTTGTGCAGCCACCAGCCCGAGTGTGGGTGGAGCCACCAGAAGCTGGAAGAGGCAAGTAAGGTTCTCCTTTACAGTCTTCCGAAGGAGTGCAGCACCTTGATTTTGGAGCTCTGACCTCCAGAACTGTAAGTGGGTAAATATATGTTGTTGTAAGCCACCAAATTCATGGTACTTATTTTAGCAATCTCAGAAGATGCTACAATACAGTGACCAAGCAACAAGTTGAAGTTTGGAAGGATTTGGATTCTAATTTTTGCTTCATTTTTTTCTTAAACCGGTTCTGTGATCTTGAGCAAGTGACACAGACTAGTGAACATCTGTTTCCTCATCGAGAAGAGGGGTTACAACACTAACTTATGCTATTACCAAGTATCAAAGAAATAAAGTAAAAAAAAAAAACCTATACAAATAGAAGTGTTTTATGTCTCCTCAGAATCCCCTCTAAAATATAAATCTCTTCGGGACTTTTGTCTTTCCTTGATATAGCATAATTTCCAAATTCTTCATAAAAATGGTTTTCTTCTTATGGAAAGATACACTTGACCATTGTAAATATAGAAAAAATTTCATTGTCCATCATGAGAATATAAGAGATAAGTCAAATAAAATTGAGAGGGGAGAGAGAAAGAGAGAGAAGAAGAAGACGAAGAAGGAAGAAAGAAGAAGAACATGACAAAAAAGAATAAAAACAAGAAGGAGATGAGAAGAAAGGAGAGAAGAAGGAAAGAAGAGAACAAGGAGGAGAAAAGGGAAGGGCTAAATGAGAGGAGCAGAGGAGCAACGAAAATTTATTAAAGAAAGAAGTTTGAAATTTGACTCAATGTTATGAAACTATACAGAAAATAAGCACAAATTTTGCTTTTATTCATAGGGTAGAAGTTGTAAAAAAAAAAGAAAAGAGTGGGAGCAACCAAAACATTAATCAACAATAAAAATGAAAATGAGTTCTATTGTATTTATATTAAACTATTATTTGGAGGTAAAACAGAGCAGTTCAATCTCTGTGTATCAATGTGAACTAAATTTCAAAAATATAATATTTAGTAAAAAACTGCAAGTTGCAGAATGATGCAAAGAGTATACACTTATTTGTATGAAGTATATAAACATATGGAGCAATATAGAATCATGCTATATATTGTTTGTGAATACCTGCATATGTAATAGGAAAAATTAAAACATGACAGGACAAATACAAACCAAATTTCTGATAATGGCTACCAGTGGGAGGGAGATAAGGGGATGAGATGAACATGTATTGCAAATGGGCTTGAAAAGTAACTATAAATGTGTACTTAAAAAGAAAAGAGAGAAAGGAAAAGAGAAAGTGAGGGCATGAGGGAGAGAGGCAGAGAAGGGGGAGGAAGACAGGGCAGAAGGAGAGAAGGAGATACATACAGCAAATATAGCAAACTGGTAACTATTAAATCAATGCATTGAGTTCTTGAACTTAGATTTTTATAGTTTTTCAAATCATTGGAATATTTGTCATAAATTTAACAGAGTAGTATTAGAATGCATACTTTCTGGGGTTAAATTATTTTTACTCAAATGCTTATATTATTATATAAAAGACAAAAGCAGTATTAAGGGAAAAAAACCTTACATGACCATAATTCCATAAATAAAATTATTTTATTTTTTAAAGATATAACTTAATTTTAATTCTTTCTAGGAAGTGGGATTAGTTTTGTGCTTTTCCTGTGCCCAACAGGGAAAGTCTTGATGTCTAAGTGCTTTATTTATTATCATAATTTAAATAAAAGTTGATTCAGGAAGGAAGAGGACAGATCTTTTGGTTTATACTTTTCATTAATCTGGTAAATGATGCTATTCATTTACCTAATGGAAGGGTCTTAGGCTTTGGTTGAACAAAAGGCAAATGGATATAGTGAGACACTGCAAGCAGTAGTATTTCTGAAATACAATACACTTTAAGGAACCTAAACAAATTCATACTTAAGTATAGGCCCTTAATTTTGTTCCAAAATCTATATAGTTGACACTGTGATCATCTTGTGTTCTTGAGGATGCAGGGCATTCTTCTCATGATATTTGTGTTATTCCCTACTATAGATAAGTGGCTGGGGCTCCATTATAAGTTTGATGGTGTTTCTTAAATGCCTGCTCCGTTTCCTCTGACTCCATTACTCTAGTGTGCTTTTGTTTCCATAAATGAATTATATCTTGCATCAATGTACATGTCTTTTTAGGACACAGCTCTTTTTAGAAATGTTGTAAAGTGATCCAAAATAGTTTGGAGGCAACATAACAGGTATTTTAAATTTTATAACATCTGGTTACCATATGATATCACCTTTAACAGGAATCTAAACAAAACAAACAAGCAAGCAAAATATGACCAATGACACTCAAATACAGAACAGGCTGACAGGGTCCAGAGGGGAGAGGGGAGAGAATCACAGGGGAAAAGGGGATTGACTCACATGAACAAGTATAAAGGACACATGGACAATAACTAAGGGTGGGGGGTGGAAAGGGGAGAGAGGTGGGGAGCACTGGGCAGGGGGCAAACAGGGCTGGGAATATAAGACAGAAAACTGTACTTGAACAAGAATTACATAAAAATATGATTTAAAAAAAAACATCTGGTTACCAAAAACAGCTATCTAAAAGCACTTCAGCGGAGTCACAACAACCATCCCTGTCCACAGAACAGAGCACACTTCCTTCGCGTTTGCGTATTTCCTGCTGGAGTTTCACAAGTGGCCCCTGTTGGGAAGCAGCGAGGAAGTGGGTGAGGAGGGTCTGTAAAAGAAAGGGCTCTCTACAGGAGATGGATTTATTTTAAAACTAGCACAGAATTGCATGGATTATTCTGACTTTTTTTACTTGGGATATGAAATTTAAATTTACCATGCTGCTCTAAACCATGATCAGATTTAGACCAGTCCACTCTGCTTTTTTTTTTTAAGTTTTATACGGGTTGTATATAAACTTGATGTCAAAGTTGTTGCAATTATAAAAAAAAATTCTATGCTTTTTCTACTTTTATGTAACGATTCATATTTCTATATTTTATTGTTAAAATACAAAATACTACTGGTAAACACTTTTAAAGTGATTTAAACTGTACATTTATACACTGCTACTATAATATATTTCAATTCTATTCTATATTACTTTATGTTTGTGAGAAAACCTGAAAGAAGCTGTTGGCATGAACAACATCTAATAGACATGCACAATGAAAGTTTTTATGATTTTTCCCCTTAGTTTTTTTTTCTTGAGCCTTTCACTGTCGATAAAATGTTGTTAACTCCTATGTTTAGGATTTCACCTTAAACCATACTTAGAGATTATATATATATATATATGTATATATATATATATACACACACATATATATACATATATACACATATATATGCTTATATAATTATATAAATTATATATTTAATTATATACATTTATAATTTTTCAGTAGATTTACTTGCCCAGTAAATATGGTTGATGAGAGACACCCTGGCAATCCATACAGGAACAGGCTGTAGGGATCCTCATTAATCTTCTAATACTTTCTGCTGCCCTCCTTGCTTTGTAAAGTATTTGCGATAGAGCAAAAACACTTCTGCTTCCCACTAAGCAGTGTCATCCCGCCAGATCTCAACAAAGCCTCATCTGCCTTTCAAATTGTTTCAGCCTCAGCTGTATTATTGGCTGGGGTTCTGAACCTTGAAAGGGAGACACTATTTGTTTAACTGTTTCACAATACAAACAAGCTTGGAAAATGCAACTCCTTTGGTCTTTTTTGTGTCCTGATGGTAATGCAGTGTTACTTCTTAGTGACTGCAGAATTACTTTGCAAACAGATGTTAAGCTTTTAAAATGTTTGTAAGCATTTCTTTAAATACTGTACCTTAATAACATAGTTGTGTTTGCAATGAAAAAAGAGAATATCTAACTTCTTACATTAAAAATAGTATGTCAACAACCTGTAAAATGTGTTTCATATTAAGCCACAAATGTGAGTGGCTTCTAGTTAAAATTGAATAAGTTAGTTAAGGAAAATAATTTCTGACCAGCTTTTAATGTATCTTTTTAAGTAATATTGGTTAATGAACATCTCTAATTTCAAGATTAATTTTGTAGGGTAATCTTCTTTGAAAAGAGAAGGCATATCTAAGTAAATTTTACTCTCAGGCATACCAAATTTTTACTCTCAGAACCTGATAGAAATTGTGCTGTGTAAAACTTTATTTATACTATTCTAAATCTATTATAAGAAATGATTATTTTATAAAAGAGAAAATAGTGGGTGTGATCTAACTCAATGCCTCAGTTACTTTATATGGGATGTATATATGATAAGAAATGTAGTTCTTCATAATATTACCTATTTACAAGGAAGATCAACTTGAAGCATACTACCATTTTTTGATTAAAAAAAATCTTTTCACTTGAACACATTATTACCTAGAACTGGTGGTAATATAAGAAGGAAGATTTACATATGTAAATGTATCCCATTTCAAAATGTTACATTTCTGTTATTTGATTTAGGATCCAAGTATCCAGGAGAAAAGGGTGTATAAGGCAACCATCCTTGAAAAAAGAAGGTATAAAATTTAAATATCTATCTATCTCTCTACCTATCTATATATTATCTATCATAACCAATTATAAATATTAAATCTTATCAATCCTAACAGAGAATAACCAAAGACATTGAAAATCATATGCAAATCAGAATGGTTCAGGCTTGGCTTTAAGACTCAAGCAGCACACATTGAACTGTGGTTTTTAAAGTGTCATCTCTCATCCAGCACTGTCAGCGTTACCTGGGAACGGAATAAAATGCAAAATCTCCTAGGCCTAATGAATCAAAAACTCTAGGCACAACTGATATACAGATGTTGTATTTTAAAGTTGTACACCTGAAATTTATATAATGTAGTTAACCAATGTTATTGCAATACATTCAATTTAAAAGAAAACTCTGTACCAATAAACTGAATTTTAGCCAGCCACCATGTAATTCTGATACACACTAATGTGTGGTTAGCCACTGCTTCATGCAGCACACCAGGTTGGCTAAAACTGACTCTGAGCCCCAAACAATGTAGTCTTCCAAAACTGTAAATCCAGGGGTTCAGCAAACCCTTAGTCACATGATAAAATAAAGACAGAAATGTCTTCTTTCCTTATCCATCCTTTATTTCTCAAGCAAACATGATCTTTGGATGTCACGTGGAGAAAATATTTAATGTTTCAAGACAAGATATTATTTTGAAATAAGAGGAAGTTTGACTCAAAACACTACAGTACACTCTGTCCAGATCAATTTAGTAGTGCTTGTGGGGAATTTCATTATAGAATCAGACCTGTATCCTTGTTTTTCTTTTTGTTTATTTGTTTTTTTATATTATTTTTAAAAATTCACACCCAAGGATATGCTTATTTTAGAGAGAGAAGAAAGGAGAAAGAACAGAAGGGAGAGAGAGAGAAAATATTGATGTGAGAGAGAAACATTGTTTGGTTGTCTCCCTTACATGCTCTGACCAGGGATCGAACCCACAATCTGGATATATGCCCTGAGCAGGGATCAAACCCACAATCTTTTCTACCATATGACACTCCAACCAGCTCAGCCACTGGCCAGGGCTTGTTTGAGATGTAGTTTAAACAGAGTGCTCAGAGCAAAATATTACCACTATAAAGATGCATCAGGCTCTCTCAGCCTTTGCACTCTGTTTATTCTAATAAAAGAGCTATGACACAAGAAGCAGAGTGTCAACTTTTAAACACAGCTCTAGTGACTTTTTTGGGATATAGTAGAAGTACATTTAGCCCACTTATACTTTGAGAAAATTCACTCATCGCTATATATATATTTCTGGTAGACATAACCTATAATGTAATATAGTAATAAGTATCTTCAAACATCAGTAATGTTCTTTAACTCTGTAGGTATTCTACTAATAAGCAAATGTTACTGTTAATTGCCATCCAACAAAATATGTTATTTATAAAACTTGGGGGACAAAATACTTCATTTCTTTGCATCTCAGTCTTCTCATCAATGCATTGAGGGTAAACTTATCCCTAAAATTTATTCCCTACAGTTGGGGTCATCTTGAGCCATATATGAGATTTTAAAATGTACAGCACTGAAAATAATTCCTGGCAAAAAACAACTACTCACTTAATACTAGCTACTGCTAATTAGCTGGCTAATTAGCAATATTAGCTAGTATTATCTTTATTTAATATTTTATAATTAACTTCTGAAATTAGGCATTTTTTCAAAAGATCTTGTCTATTGTGGTGGTTATTTTGCGATATATACAGACAAATTTCAAATCATGCCATATACCTATAACAGATATAAAGTAGTTACATATCAATTGTAGCTCAATAAAAAATTATAAAATAAAAACAAAAAATATTCCACTGTGGTGTGATTCTGAGTGTTATAATAAGTCCTGTTGGAACAGACTTTTTTATTTTAGAAAAGACTTAAACACTTAAATGTATTTATATGTTGTAAAGCAATTGTGTTGGGCACTGACACCACTAGATATTAATTTGCTTTGTTTTCTATCTAAAGTTGCCCCAATACACGTTGAAACAGAGCTAGAAATACAGCGCAAACAGTCATTTCTCAAGAGATGCAATCCACACACCTACAATACGTTTTGGAATGTACTTTAAGTCACCCTTTGAAAGTACTATAATAAAGTGCACGTCAGGAATGGGAATGAGTCCATTCTCACCATCTGTTCCTGATTTTGTTGAGCTGAAGTCTCTGTATTATTAAACCACTGTGCAAAATGTTAAGATGGCATTAGAAATTGGAGTTAAGTCTAGAGGAGTTCCGAGAACTTGAGGTTATTTGCAAAGATCTATAGTTGCATTACACTGATGAGTAAAGCCAACCTTTTTTTTCTCAGGTAACCCTGAACTTCATTTTCAAACCTTCCCACAGGTGTAAAATTCTTCAAAATATATTGCTAGCCAAGTTGTATACATATATTTAATTTCTATATAAACATGTACAGTTTTGTAGCCTGCTTTCTTTCCCCTCATTTTAGCTAATAAGAATTTTAATATATCCTCTAGCCATCAAATTACAAAACCTTAAGTGTGGACACAATCCCATGAAATAATTTTGTTAACTTTCTTAAGACCTCAAAATTTCAGACTGTGTTCTCCTCAAATGGTAAGTGATTTGACTTACTTTCCTCAGGAAATATAGTTAACAATGTTTACATTACTTTTTTGTGGCATCCTTGGCAAATTCCAGAAACTTCTACAAAAATCGCCTGTGTTAACATCTGGGTCCTAGAAATATACAGGTTTCCAATGGGATCTGAAAAGGTGTAAAGTTTGCTTGGCTCCCCAAAATCTTCATCCTTAGTCCTGCCAGTACAGTAGAAACTTCCCCCGTCAATCACTACTATATATTAGGATTAAAGGTACAGTTAAGATAGAACTTCACTCTGTTTTAGAAACAGTCAGCATGCATTCAGCATGTACGCTGGGACAAGCATTGGAGTGACTGGGTTTATGTGCATGTCAGTGCTTCGGCATGTGTGGAGGTCTGCACTATCTTTGCCCAGTCACGTGGATCAAAGGGCATGCAAGTATGTGGAAGATGCCCTGTTCAGTTTCGGAGGAGATACAGGACCAATTGATTAATTTATGCATAAGAAGTTCTTAGAAACATTTCACTGCTGATTGGGTGGCAACAGTCTGTCTCAAAAAAAAAGTCTCCCTGGGAGTTTAGGCTAATTACTTGATCCCTTTCTTTTATGAGCTCATTTCACATTGGTTCCTAGAGAATACTGATGCCTTAGCCCCTTTTGACTGAGGTCATGCTTCTCTCTTATTTTAACTTGATTCATTTCCCATGGACTGAACTCTGAATAGTTTTCCACTCATGATCTCCTTCAATTTTCTGATGTGTCTCCTGGGATGAGTCGAATCTCTTCCGATATGTTCACTCTCATTGCTTTGCACTTACACTGCTGCTCCACCACCACATGGCTGTCAGAGAAGAACTGTTTCCTCTCACGGCCATCTGCTCTCCAATCTTCTTAGGGGCTTGGCTCCGAAGTGGATTAATTATCTGTACCCATGTCCAAGGTCAGCCTCCATGAAGCTTCCGCTTTGCCTGAGATTCTGCACCATCTTTCTTTCCTGCTTGCTCTGATACCATTTCCATTCTGGCAAAATCTCTCTTTGCTGTCTCACCACCTTACAGCCCCCATATTTTTGACTCCCAGGCTGGAATCAGACACTGACCATATGTATTCCTGTGGTCATGATTATGGGACCACCCGTATCTTCTTGGTAGAGTGTCTTTGCATTTTTTGCTTTCTCCATTCATCTGCAAACTCCTGTCTTAGTACAGCTAACACAGTCTTCTTTATGTCACATTTCAAATGCATCACACAACCCACCCAGTTTTTCATTCTGCCTTAGTATCACTCTAGAGTAGGGCCAAAATAAAAGTTAAAATAATAATAATAATAATAATAATGACTATCACATTGAATTTATACATGTTCAATGCATTTTTTAGTGTTTTGCATTATTAGCATGTTTAATTCCCACAAAAATTCTGTGAAGTTGATACTATGCCTATCATGAAGAACCTAAAGAGTGACTTGTGAGAATTTATATTGATCAGGGCAGGAACAATGGCTGTAAAGAAGAGAAATAACTCTCTAAAGTTCATCTTCCATGAACATTCTGCTACTAATTCTAGCAGTTATAGCAGTTGTCTGCTCATTTTTACCTCTAGTCTTTCTACTGCATTTCATTTATTCAGAGACCCTCCAAGGTGCTGGCTGCAAGCCCTAACAGAGAACAAATGCTCAGATATCCTCAGAATGATTTTCATCTTGAAAGTGTGTGGGATTTACTTCTTCCTGTCATGTAGGTACCCAAATCTAACACTAGCCCTTATGAAGGGATATTATTCCTTATTTTTATTTTTCATAGACTATAGTAAGGAGGAAGAAGTCATTACAATAAGACTTTTTATTCTTTTTGCCTTCATTAATAGGAGTAACGTGGTAATAAAGCAGTCACTATTGTGTGTACCTTGTTAAGCAATAGAGTGATGGGAGAAGACAGGGAATTATTATCTATCCTGTTCTTAGTACAAAGATATAGAGGCCTTTGTTGGAAAAGTACTTGCAAAAAGAATCTTGCCAGGTAAACATTTGACTTTCTTTAAAAAAAATCAAGAGAAAGGAAAAGAGAGTGGAGGAGTGGGAAGAAGAGAGAGAGCAAAAAAGAAAGTGACATAGAAAAAGAGATAAGTGATGTGAAGGTATTCAAGTTAAGAACTTCCCAAGAAAGTCCATTATCAGGTAGTCCTGGCCTCTCTGCTAGCCCCTCATAACCAACATGCTTGGACCAAATTATGAAAAGTGGGATTGGTGGTCCAGGTAGCTTGTCTACAAAGCTGTTTATAGTAGACATATTCCATGTATCTTAGTGTTTTTGCTTGTTTTCTCCACAGACACAAAGGTGCACACATTGATTAGTTCCCTTGGTATTATTACACAGCTTACTGGAGTGCATAAAGACTACCTAGGCTGAGGGGGCAACAATTAGTGAGCACTTACCATGAACTTTTTGCAAGCATGATTTTTATGTGATTAACACAACAACCCTTAAAGAATAGGTATTTATTTTTCTCCTCTTTTAATGAAGAAGGACGTTAGTTTAGAGAGTTTAAATAATGTGTCTAAAGTCACACTTAGGCTATGGCAGAATATATTCTCATGTCTTTTATTAAAAATATGAAACTCAATCACCAACTTACATCATGCACAAAAATAAATTCAGGGTAGATAAAGGCTTAAATATAAGTTGTGACACCATAAAAGTCCTGGAGAAAAACATTGGCAGGGAAATCTCAGGCATTCCACACAGCAACATCTTTGCTGATGACCCCTAAAGCATGGGACATAAAGGAAAGAATAAAAAAATGGGACCTCATCAAATTAAAAAGCTCTGCATGGCTAAAGAAGACAGCATTAAAGTGAAAAGAGAACCAACCATATGGGAAAACATATTTGCTAATGATGCCTAGGACAAGGATTTGATCTGCAAAGTATATAAAGAACTCACATGACTCCACTCTAGGAAGACAAAAAAAACAATTGAAAAATGGGCAAAAAACTTGAACAGACACTTCTCCAGGGAGGATGTACAGAGGGCACAGAGACATATAAAAAGATGCTCAGCAAAACTAGCCATCAGGGAGATGCAAATTAAAACCACAATGAAGTACCACTTAACACCAGTGAGAATGGCCATTATAAACAAATTAATAAACAAGTGTTGGAAAGGGTGTGGAGAAAAGGCAACTGTAGTGCACTGTTAGTGGGAATGCAGACTGGTGCAGCCACTGTGGAAAACAGTATGGAGTTTCCTCAGGAAACTAAAAATGGAACTGCCTTTTGACCCAGCAATTCCGCTACTGGGATTGTATCCTAAGAACCCTGAAACACCAATCCAAAAGAACCTATGCATCTCAGTATTCATAGCAGCACAGTTTATAATAGCCAAGTGCTGGAAGCAATCTAAGTGCCCATCAGCAAATGAGTGGATCAAAAAACTATGGTATATTTATGCAATAGAATTCTATGCAGTAGAGAGAAAGAAGGAGCTTCTACCCTTTGCAACACCATGGATGGAACTGGAGAGCATTATGCTAAGTGAAATAAGCCAGGCAGTGAGGGACAAATATATGATCTCACCTTTAACTGAAACATAATCAACAAAAGAAAAAAGCAAACAAAATATAACCAGAGACACTGAAATTAAGAACAATCTGCCCTGGCTGGTGTAGCTCAGTGGATTGAGCACGGGCCTGTGAACCAAACAACCGCAGTTCGATTCCCAGTCAGGGCACATGCCTGGGTTGCAGGTCAGTTCCCAGCAGGGTATGCACAAGAGGCAACCATACATTGATATTTCTCTCCTTCTCTTCCCCTCTAAAGATAAATAAATAAAATCTTTAAAAAATTAAGAACAATCTAACAATAGCCAGAGTTGGGGCAGGTAGTGGGAAGAAGGGTTTTCAGAAACTACTACAAATGACACATGAAAAAAACAAAGGGGGAGTCTGAAAGCAAAGGAGGGAGTTGGGTTTGGCTGGGGTGGGGGTCAGTGATGGGGACAATATGCAGAAAATTGTAGTAATCAAACAACAATAAAGTAATTTATGGAAAAAAGTCCTGACACTCTTAGTTACTAGACTAGTAGCTCTCATTTTTTGTCATCACAGCACAGTTTTGAATATTAGAATTTTTGACAGTGCACTTGAAATGATTAAAAGACTCCATAGAACACTAAACAGGTTAGCAATAACTCTAGCACAGTCACTACCACAGCATAACAATGCCTTCACAGTGTATATAAAAGGAACCACTGTTCCCCAGCACAGGCCACTGTTAAAGCTGCACTGTTTACTGTCTATCTAAACAAGTGCTGTTATATACTCACCAGGGAGAGTTCTCACATGTCATGCTTAACCTGAGCTTGTTCTCTGTCATTCACTTGACATCTGACTCTACTTAACTGTTACATAGAGCATCGTGTTCCCAGCTCTGAAGCGTTATGAAGGACCCTCTCCTCTTCTTTAGACTCTTTAACATTATATATATTTGGTTTTAGCAAAAATTAAATTGTATACATCAATTAAAATATATGGGTGCATTGGAACCTCAAAGTGTACGTCATTCGAGGGGGAGACAGATTAAGTGAAGTGGATTAGCAGGGAGAATCATAGAAGACTGAACAGAAACAACAACCTTGTATCCAAACCATGAAAAATTGGTAGGGTTTTCACCACATTAGGGAGAGAAGAAAGGGCATTCATTATAAAATAGCAGCTTTGACAGAGGGCCAGCAGACTCAATGCACATTCACTGTTTGGTAGTTTTGAGAAGATTATATTGTGTGGACCTGAAAGTGCAAGTTAGTAGCAGAAGAGACTGAAAGGGTAGGTGGCAACAGGTAGATTGTAAGGATGGTAACAATAAAACTTTCTGATATGGCAATACTTTTGGAAAAGTGTAAAAGGGATGCTATAAATAATGACAACAAAATAACAGTTGACACTGGGAATTTCCCCAAAGAGGATAAATGGTCATCCTAGTCATAAAGAGCCTTGGATATTAATTATATTAAGGAAATAACTGAGATACTTAGCAACAGGAATATTTAAAACATTATTCTGGCATTACAATAAGAAGACGCACCCTTGCAAATAATTGGGGATGACAGAACTATTATAAGCATTTTCAGTGAAGCAGGTGAGTGCTGGGGACTCTTTGTTTCTGTCTCCATGTCCTTCATGGACCTTTCTTTGATCACTGTGCTGGTTTCTCTTAAGGGGACATTGCTAACTCCATCTTCCTCATTTAAGTTCTGAACCAAATGAAAAATTAGATAATAAATATTCAGCTGGGAGCCAAAACATCATTGTTGATAAACACTGGCTTGAAGAACGTGGCTTGTATCTGTTGACAAGTCTCAAACCAAAGGCAGCTCTGGGCTGGGGCAAGATCTCTCTACCGCCTGGGGCAGAGCCTGAGCCTTGGAGAGGGGCCCACTCCAGAGAGCAGGCCACTCCCACAAGGGAAGAGGGGAAATGTTAAGCTTAGCTGTTCCAAGGTGAGAAAAACTAATGTGTCTTCCTGGGATGGGAGGACTAAAGAGGCAAGGATTGAACAGAGTGTTCCAATAATTTTATTTACTATCACATGAAAGGAAATATTTGGGAGTGAAAAAAATTATTGCATCTTAACACTCTTTATCCTGAAATGTTCTTTCTGGACTCATTATTTACCATACACTGTTCAATTATTTATTAGACATTTATATGTTGACTACTTTGCCCTGTAGTGATAGTTATCATATTCTTACACATTTGCGTATATGCTTATGTATTACCCCCAACAGAGTAGAAACCCTCTTGCACAGTCTCTACTGAGAATAGCTGCTGGATTAACAGGCATTCCTGGTCCCTCCATGAACCACACTGACTGTGACCCAAGTTGTAATGACTATTCTTTACTTGCAGGCCACTCTCTGGTGAACCTGAGCACTTCTGTTCTCATGAGATAATCGTATGCTTACCAACAGTCAGATAAATGTGTTCTCAAACCTTCTTATAACAGTTATAAATAAGACTGTAATTATATGATATAATTATGTACAAAAATTACTATGTAAATGTGACAAGAGATGGATCTATGAAAACTAATGGAAGTGGTTTGGAAAGACTCAATACGTAGTAACCAAAGACAAATTTCCTTAAGTTCATGTGCAAGTGATAGCAGATTAGATAAAACAAAAAATAGAGGATTTTGCACACAGATCATCAGAAAAATCTGTAAGTTCTCATTTTACTTCAAAGAAATGGAGACTAAGAATTATAAGTGATATATTATGGCCCAATCAGTAGAACTATATATTTTTAAGAGTTTTTACATCGAAGAGTTGGTGAATATGTGTTCATTTATATATTTTAAGTTAAAATAAAATGTTTAATCTATGTATTATCTTTCTGTATAACCCCTTATTTATTATATTTTACTACTCGACAGTGAGGCCAATTGACAGCAAAGACCCTCTGAAATAATCTGTATCCTCACTAAGCAGATCTCCTGGTTTTAATTGATACTGTTGGAGGTGGTGATGTTGGTAATGACTGTGGTAGCGGTGGTTCAGACTGAGTTCGAGGAACAAGAATGAATCTTAGAAACTGTATCATTTAATGCACTGATAACAGATGAGTAAGCTGAGACTCAGAGAAGTAATTTAGTCACTGCACACATAGATAACTGTTGATATTCGATGGAGAATGGACGATTGAATGTTTTCATCCTTAGTTTAACAATTCAAATACCCTTAGAAATATTATTTGAAATAGAAATATTTTTTCCATGTCTTCTTTACCCTTTCCCTAACAGTAACCTGAATGGTTGCTCTTTCTGTAATTCTGAGCTCTCCTAGCCCTCATGTAGTCTTGTGTGTTTGTTTTCACCCTGATGACAATTTCCCTACATTTCTTGCTCAATTATCACCTGGGATTAAGTTTAAAATGATGTCGTTCTGGTAAAATGCAGCTAATCTTTGAAAGAAATATGCCTGTGTTCAAATAGGAAAGCATGGGATCTCATATGTGTTTCAAATGCACGTGCATGTTTACATATCCCATTTTACATTCACTTGCACTGTTTATTTGGTGTGTGGGGGGGAGTAATACACTGTATGTATCAGTGTGGAGAGGTGACAGATTATGTAGGAAGAGAGTTTATGCTCTATGGCCAAGGCATTGGTGGGAGTACAGTCCAAAATCTGCTCTGCCTGAAATTGTCACATGGAATGACTATGGAAGTCTGTCACAGTCTACATAGTCTTTCAGCCCAAATAGTTACAGAATCTTCTCAAGTTAAATATGGAGACTTCGATATACTTGAATGTTGCCATAATATGAAAAAAATACTATTGTATTTTAGTTCTTCATTTAAGAAAATACTTCATTAAGATATTATTTTCTTGAAATTCTTTCCTGATAACTCCTTTAAAAAAAGGTAGAGAACTATTCAAAGTTTGTGATAATATGTAAGAGAAGAGTAAAATTGAAGGTGTAAAATTTTATATGTAGGAAGTGTGTGTGTATAAACTATGTAAAAACATACACATAATGTAAAACATGTAAAAGCATGTAGAAACATATACAAATATTGGAATTAGACAAGCCAAAGTATCAAGATAATTGTCTTTGAGCGGGTCTATCAGTGATTTTCCTTCCCTGTTTTCTACATCTTCTTTGTTTAATATTGTTTTTATATTTAAAAAATATGTAAACATTTTTTTTATCCTAGGTGAAAAAAATGCCAGTTTAGGCTATTTCCCGAAATAAGAACAGAGTGCTCTGGCAAACTTTACAGCTTTAGCCTGTCAGACTAACTTTGACATTAAGGACTAAGATTAACCAGTGTTCCTGCTCATGACCTATTATGTTCCTGTGTTAATTGTAGATATTCCCAGTTCCAGGTTTGTGGAGTGTTCCTAAATGGTGTTTCTGCTCAGGTTCTGTCACTAACTAATCCTGTGGCCATATAACTCACAGAGGCTCAGTTGTTCATTTACAGGGTGGTATAAGTACACTAGGTTACCTAATGCCCATTTCAGTGCCGACATCATACAGTTATATTTTGAGGCAATGATTACTATGAATATTCAAACAGTATCAGCATATGTCTCCAAATATTACTCATTAGATGATTAACTTTCAGTTTGAACATTTCCATTGAGAGGAAAATCTGAGTTTGCCCATAATATTTATTAGGTGCTCAAACTCTCATAGCATTGTTAATGAAAAATTTTGTAATTTTAATTTTTTTCTTTTAGCTTCAGGAATATGATCACATGTATTTTATATTGTGGCATTCACTTATGTTACCTGGAATTATAAAAAATTAGTTGACTATTTCTAACTCATAATAAGCTTAAAATATTTGAAAACTGTTATTATATGTTTTCTTCCCTGTAACTGTTATAAAAATATATATTTTATGTTAATTTACCCACTGTTTTCTGGGTACTTACTGGCTAGGTTTTCAATGTCTACTTTAAACTATCTCACACAAAATGGAATAAAAAGGTGGAAATATTTTCTTCAGTGTAGTCATTGCCTACAATGAATATTCATAGTAAGTCCTAACAGGGGTCTTTCTAGCCTCCAGAACCATGACTCCTTCTTAGTCTTGACAGAACTGATGATAATTAATCCAAGGTATGAGATGCTTCAATGAGATTCTCTCTGTTGGGAACTCGACACATTCCAGAATATTAGGAATCACTGGACTGAAGCACTTCCAGGCAAAATCCTGAAGAGAAGTTCCCAGATTCCTGAAGTAAAGTCGTGAGGACTTCTCAGAGTTCTGCTCTTCTCCAGCACTCTTTTGGTTCTGGCTTCTACCTCCGCACCCTGCTGTTAAATTCTCCTCCCTCTCTTTTACTTTAGATAGAATATTGAGCCTTCAGTTATGTGCCGCTTTTATATCCAGAAGAAGCAGACTGGGGAGGGGAAGCATCAGAGAAGAAGGGGAAAAGGATAAGTGTTATATCATGAACGGCAGTTGAGGAGAAAATTTCAAGTAGAAAAAAGTGGTCAATGAAGACATTGTCAAGGAGAATGGAAAAACCTAGGGGAGGTGTGATGATTTCGGCAATTGGTAAATCATTGTTGAACTTTGAAAATGAAGTTGCAAGGAGCAAAAGTTATGTTGTGAAAATATAATGGGCAATGTTAGTCGGGAGAAATAAAAGCTTTTTTCCCCAGATATTCGGCCTAAATAAATACAGGTTTAGCTTGATGAATTAACAAGCCATGATAGAGTTTTTCTACCCACTAAGTTGCAGGCAGATGGCCATGTTTAGGAAGCTTAAGAGGGAAAAAGTACTAAAGCATTTATGAACTGGATTATTTCTTCAGAACTAGAAGATCATGGAAATAATAACTCAAAAATGATTTTTGGAAAAAGAGAGATGAATGAAAAGGAGTGATGGAAGCTGTCAGTTATTTTTTAGGTAACCAAAACAGGTAAATGCAAAAGAACTACTAAGAATATGTTAATACCTTCACTGGGAAACAAACCTGCTGCATGAGCTGAGTGGCCCAAGTGCAAAACACAGATGAGGGACCCCCGGTTCAGAAATTAACTATTTCAGGGTGGCAACACCAGAACTTTAAGTGAATTTTAGGCTCTTCTGAGTTAATATAAGCCAAGTTATGTTAATTAATTGATTGATTACTTAGTTAATAGAAACCAGGATTGGGGAAGGGAACTGAAATATAATACACAGAATGTAAATAAGCTTAATAATATCACAAATGAATAACATAATTCACTGAAGGTGTGGAGAAAATAATATATCTTTGTAACTTTGCAAAACAATATTTTAGCATATAATCTGAGGACAGGGACAAAAATAACTTTATACCACTGTCATATTTCAGTGGGAGAATGGGTAACAAATTGGATTGAGAAAATAAGTAGAAATTGTGGGTAATAAATGCCAGGTTTTTATTGTGGAAGACAAGAGTTATAAATAAGAAAAGACAGGAAGCTAGAAGTTGTTGAAGTGAAATTAGAAATATTAAAATAGACTCATGATTTTAATGTAGACATGTAAATAGACAAATAGATATATAATATTATAGAAATAAAATATAAATGTGGCTACGTTAGTGTGTATACATACCCGTATTCCCTAACTCTGTCTGCTTAAAAAGCTGGAAACAATGAAAACCAAGCAGCAACCAGCATGCCCCGTGCTTGGATATTGGTTTCATAATGCCACTCTCCAACACATGGAAACAGGACTCCTTGAGGAATGGCATATCTCAGGGCAGGGAATGCACCTGATGAGGCAGGAATGCGTTGGTATTAGAAAGTGAAAGTAGTCCTCGAAGAGTTATTGGGATGTGTTTGAATGGCTAAATTTATACAAATGGAAGAAGAAAAAAATAACATCAGTAATGGATTATAAAACAAATATTCATGGGCTCACAATGATAGATATTTAAATAAATAACTGAGAGAGAAGGGACAGTTCTTTCTTATAGAATAATTCAGATTAAAAAATTATAGAAGGAACAAAGGGATAAGAAAAGTGCCATTTGGTAAACACTGCAGTTGTAAATGTTTTAGGCAAAACTTATCAATGTGTACTAAAATTAGTGTGTAAAAGTATGATGATAAATAAAGGGTTTACATAATCTAAACTATCTTCCCATGAGACAGTTATTAAATGCCAAGGAGAAATGGTGGCTTTACAGTGGAGAGACAGCAGTCCCCTCTCAGTGACCAGAGCAGAGATGACAGGTACTGATAACTCGAGCTTCCTGGTACGGTGCCCTGAGAGGGGCACAACATCACTTCTGTGATATACTTAAAAAAAAAATGCTTATAACCTGGACCATCGGAAAACCTTCATTGAGGGACCTTCTATAAGATAATTGGCCTGTGTGGTTTAAAGATATTCAAGCTCATGAAAAATAAAAACTAAGAATGTCTCAGACTAAAGCTGTGGTAATAAAGTAGATGGCATCTAAACAAATGCAATGTGCGTTCCTGATTGGATCCTGGACTAGAAAAAGAATATAAATGAAGCATCTGATGGAATTTTTGTGAGGTCACTAGATGAGTATTACTATGGTATAAATGGTTATTTCCTGGTTTTGATCATTTTATTGTATTATATGAAGATGTTAGCATTTAAGGATGACGAGTGGAAGATACAAACTTTTTGTATTAATTTAAAAATCGTTTTGTAAATCAGAAATTGTTTCAAAATGAGAAGTGCAAAATGTAAATAACTGATTAATGGCACAGACAGAATATGTTTTGTTCATAATAGATTGATATGTGAAAAAGAAGCAGACTATAAATGAGTATGTACATACCATTACATACATAAATATTTTAATGAGGTGCATAGTATCTACTAGAAAGAATGTACAACAAAATAGTGAGAAAAATTAACTTTAGGAAGTTGGATCACATGTAATTTTTTCCTTTTTTCTTTTTTATTTCCCTTACTTCTTTTTTCTTTTTCTTCCTTTCTCTTCCTTCCCTCTTCAGTTCCTCTTCCCCTCCCTCCCTCCCTCCCTTTCTTCCTCCCTTTTCCTTCCTTTTCTCCCAACTCCCTTCCTTCTGCCCTCACAGCCTTCGTTCTTCACTATCTCTCTCCTCATGTCTTTCTTTTTCCTGCCTTTTTGTTTTTCTGTGCTTTTCAAATTTTCTACAATTACCGTATATTGCTTTTGTAACTAAGAAAACAGTGTAATAATTATAAGATAACAATGAAAACATGTTGCATAAGGAAAATTAAACTTTTTACTGTATTTTTATTTTAATACCTGAAAATACAGTTTGTTATGTCAAAATAATTCTTTTTATATGTGGTCTTATTTTTTCCTATTGTTCTCTTTGTTTTTACCTTAATAAAGTCACAGATGGTTATAATAAGTGATTGAATCAAAGCCAGGTAAAGATGGCCTTACGATGATTGATTCCTCTAACTTGTCTTAGACTCTACTAACAGACTATACTCATCATCTCTGCCTTCTTCTCACTGTATCACTAAATTCCTAAGTTCATTTTGCACAACACACATGCATAATGGCAATATATCAAGGAATTCCTTTTCAGCTAAAAAAATTTTGAGTGTTATCTTTTTATATAAATAATAGATATTAATAAAGTAATTAAAATATTGCTATATATTTTGCTAAAATATTATAAATGGGTTTTGATATTATTAATTGTCTGAGGACTCCATGGCTTTAGAATGTGGTTGCTTTAGACTTCGGATATAGTTCTGAAAGAGAAACTATCATTAAAAGGCTGGAGTCTGGTACTCATTTATCTAATTTCAAACCCTACCTACAAAATCAAATACCTTTGTATCCTTAAACAAGTAATTTAGCCTGCCTGTGCTTCAGTTCTCTCATTTGTAAGATGAAATAATAGCATGTCCTTTTTCTCAGGATCATTGCTAGTAGAGGATTAGTGATTGAAGTTAAGTCATGTAGAATAAGTCCCTAGCACACAGTAAGTGTACAGTCAGTATGAGCTAATATTATTTATGTTAAACCAACTAAGAATCTGTTTGATTGTGACCTCCAAAATGATAGAGCGACTCTATCTTACATCAATCAAACACATTTTTGTTGTAGTTTCTGCCATCATTTTACATTAGAATGAGAACCACGTGTGTGCAGAATATCTTCATTATAAAATGTATCTTTTTTTTAAAATTTATATTTATTCTCTTTTTTAAAATATTTATTTATTTATCTTTAGAGGGGAAGGGAAGGAGAGAGGAAGGGAAACATCAATGTATGGTTGCTTTTGGTGCATCCCCTGATGGGAACTGGCCCCTGCCGGGAACTGGCCTACAACCCAGGCATGCGCCCTGACTGGGAATCGAACCGCGATCATCTGGTTCGCAGCCCGCGCTCAATCCACTGAGCTACACCAGTCAGGGCTTTATAAAATGTATCTTGACTAACCTAACAGACCTTTCCTTAAAAAATGAAATACCTTATATTTGTTTGAAATATATAGTTGAGAGTCTTTTGATAAATTACCTGATCTAAGTTAAAACTTCACACTTTGTCACACCCTAAATAATTGAGCTCCTAGCTTACAGGAGTGATTACCTGAGTTTTATGCATTCAAACTCCAAGTTTCAGTTAATTAGCTTAGTTAATTAAATTTTATTATAATTTGATCCCTTAAGCCCCATTTTGGTTGCAATTTCTTGTAGTGTCCCACGCTAACCAACGAAGCACACAAAAAATAGCACAACATTCCAGCTGTGACTTATATCCTTGTATAACAAGAGATAAAAGAAAACTTATACTTAACAGTTAATAAGTTACATGAAAAATGAAAAAACTGATGGGGAAAGGTGCTGGCTGATGTTAAAGATAAGTAAAGAGGAAGAGGCACTCCAGGAAAAAAGAAGATAGAAGAAATTCAAGAAATAAGAAAGAGGCAAGGGAATAGAAAATATTTGGAAGAAAAATCGGAAAAGAAACCCAACAGGTGAGGACAGAGAGAAACAATTCTCAGTCAATAAAGCTAATAAATGAGGGAAGTGCATGGGGTGCCAAGACTTATCTCATATAGAGAGGGAACAAAGAGGAAATACCTCTTTATAAACATATGGGAATACTAGACTAAAAAAGCTAAATATCTGAACTGAAATAAGAAAAAAGCGAATCCACGCTACCTTGAAATTAGTGACAAACCCAGTGCAAAAGTAGCAGGTCAAGGCTAATAGCCAGGGGGCTGAGGGATTGGGGTTGTAGGAGGTCCTGCAGGGGCTGAAGGTGTGGATTCTGCACTTTATGAAGGTGTGCAAAGATAGGCAGCATGGCCTTGGAGCTGCAGGAAACTCAACCCTCTTCAGTGACCCTCTCCTCCTGAAAAGCAGTAAAGGAATTTCCCATCTCTACCTCTGAAGGGGGAATGTCACTGAAGAGGAGTTGAAGTCCCAAGCCTCAGTTACATATCCGTATGGAGTGATGATGCACAACCCTGAAGAATTTGAGAACTACATGACAAAAATTCAACATAAAAGTTGCTCCAGGATCATTGAAGTCCTTGAAATTACCGGAATAAACAAGCCAAAAATATCTCTGAAGGGACAGTTTTGAAGCAACTCTAGGGCTTCAAAATTAAATAAATTAATTAGGAAATAGATTTTTGACTAAAGAAAAATTATTCATGCATAGTATAATAACACAACGTGAGAAATGGCAAACACAGTGGAGAGAAGAATGGCTAAGCTAAAGTTTAAGGTACGAATGTTAAAAATGATTGAAAAGAAAAATAGTGAAGCCATAAGAAAATAAAAGCAAAATGAAAAGACCTGAATTTAGAGTAAAAAGGACCTGGGATTGACTGAATTTACGAATAAGTAATTGGATGACAGGTGTTTATTTCTCTGAGCTTTCATTTTCTCACGGAATTATTGGTATGGCTATCATGTGGTGTTTGTATAGAGACTGAATGAGCAAGCGCATGTCAAGTTCCTAGCAAATTAGAGGTGCTCAATAAATATCAGTGTTTATTTTACTACACATTTATGAAGGTGTAAGGTAGAAGTTAAAGTGTGGTCTACTCCTTACTTGCAATTCTAATTATTAAGATTTATTTAGTAAATTTAAATTTTAAAATACAACTTCCCTAATAGTAGCATTGCAAGAAATTCATATAGAATAGTTTATCCATCAAGATACACAGTTAACTAACTGCGATCTCATACAAATTCTCTGTCCACCTGTATATGCAATACCTTCTTCAGGTAGAGATAGAGTCGCAATGTTTTCCTGATACATGGCCTTCTTTAGAGGAGAAGGCTCAAGAACAGCACAATCAATTTTTTCAGATACAGCTTTTAGTTATTTTTCTGGAGCTTGAAATATACCCTCTTGAGATGTTGATTAGAATTTCATTATATATACAAATAATTTTGAGAAGACTGATATCTTCATAAAACCTCATTTTTCATCCTGAAATCTGGTATGACTCCGTCTTTTATTTTCTTTCAAAATATTTTTGTTCATCACTGAAATTTTGTGATATTTTCATAACTATTTCTTATACAATGAATTTTATATAAAATTTTATATCATGGTTTCTGTAGTGGCTGGCATCTTAGATACTGTTGTATATCAAAGGAAACTTTTGATTTCCTTATATTTATATTTCACATCTAACATATAGCATTATTTTTTGAAGTGTTTTTAAGTTGATTTTGTAATCGTTTTGAGGTAGCTAATGGCATCTTCTAGAAGCTTTCCTTTACAAATAATTTCTACTATTATTCATTATATTGATAAGAATTTTCAAATAATGTAGCATGTTAAGGAAAGAGCATAGGCCTTCTTGTCCGGTACATGTTGAAGTACTATCTACATTTCATTTTCAAAAGATGACACTTGCTTTGTTGTCGTTTGTTATTTTTTAAATGATAATTTGTTTCTCTCTCCTTTAAAGTAGTAAAGTATTTTGTGAATAAAATACCTATTTGGAACCCTGCTTTTCTTCCTGTGTATATCTTAATTCGTTATGAAGTAAATTTTTTACATAAACTTGAAAAGCATGCTCCTGTATTTTTAGACAACCTCAGAAGTGCAGTTGATCCATAGCGTAAGCGCATGAGTTATGTGTTACTTTGTTGGGTCTGACTGTGAAGGCCAAATCTACCATCCTGGGAGTAATATGTTCTTGACAGCTTGAGTGATGCAACTGTTGGGCTGTACTGAAGCTCCCGAAGATGAGGACACTTTCTGATATACACACCCCAGAGCCTTATGGAAATATGCATGATTAGGTAAAGCCACAACAAAAACATGAAACACTATCAATTTTACTAAAATACTTTTTTTCTCTGCTGAGGAACTAATGCCTTTATTTAAATAAAGAATATTTATTGGAGTAAAATAGTAAGTTGTCTTTTGCTATTAATGGTCCTTATTGGAGAATTTTAGAATTATCGAGTGCCCTTGACCTGTAAACATGTTTTTACTGCTCCATTTTTTCAGGCTACCTTTTAACTTTTTTTTACTTTTTGCTTTATGTATATCGAGACTATCTATGATAGTTGGCAAGATCTCAGGTTCGCAGAATGCTTTCCATTTTGATATTCCCCTTTAAGCATTCACTTCATCTTTTCACGTAAATAGTCATTATTTTATTTTTGTCATTTTGATATTATTATTATTTGTTTGTAGTCAACGATTTTCTAAGACGCTTCTTGATTTCAAATGCATTTGATCATCTTTCTATTCCTACCTGTTCAATTTACTGCTTTTGGGTAGGTGTGGACTTTTCAGCAATACTCTTAGAAAGAACTCGTATGAGGTTAGGATTCTCTTTCTCCCTGAAGATGCATTTATTCTTCCTTTGGTCTGAAACAAAAGCTCATCTAGGTATTCAGTTCAAACTTCAACACTTTGAAGATATGGCTTCAGCCTTTATTGTTTTTGATAAGTGATTGTGCTCTCAATACAATTGTTCTTTACATGCACTCAGCTTCTTGTGTTTATTCTATGGAAGCTTTAACAGAAGTTTGGATTTGAATTTATTTTTATTTATCACGTACTTTTCTTACTGTGTTTTGGTAACTTGAGGATTTTGACATAGAAATTCTCAGTCATTATTTTTGTAATATCATCCCTTACTTCCCCCAATTTTTAGAGGTATTATTGATATATAACATATGTAACTTTAAGTATATGATGTGATGACTTGATATACACACATATTGTGAAATAAATAACAAAATAAGGTTACTGAGCACCTTCATCTTCTTACATTATTAACATTTTTGCCATGTTAGCACTTAGGATTTACTCTCTTAACAACTCTCATGTATACGATATATAGTACTGTTGTAAACTAAAGCCGCTGTGCATGAGATCCCTAGGACAGATTCACCTCATGGCTGGAAGTTCATACCTTTCAATCAACATCTCCCGTCTTTCCCATCCCAGAGCCTGGCAGTCAACCATTCTACTCTGCGTTTCCCTGAGTTTGGCTTATTTATTTATTTATCTTTGTATTTTTCTTTTTTAAAAATATTGTTATCTTATTACAGTTTTCCCAATTTTTCTCCCTTTGCAGTATACTTGCAGTATGATATTGTCTGGTTTCAGTGTACAGCATAGTGGTCAGACAGCCAAGTTTAGCTTTTTCGGATTCTATACGTAAGTGAAAGTGTACAGTATTTGTCTTTCTCTGTCTCACTTATTTCATTAGCAAAAGGCAGGAAATTTTTTTTTTTTTTTTTTTTGGTCACTGTCTCTCTGTTCGGTCTGCTAATCTTTGCCTCATTCAGGTTTTTAATTTGGTGATCATATTCTTCTGGGTCATATTTCTGCTTTGAGTGTCTGCCTAATAGTCATGCAATTGCCTTGACTTCTATAAAGAAGCATTGATTATATGTTTTTCCTGAAAAATTATTTTTAGCAAGTGTAACTCCTCCGAGTTACTCTTTTTTGAAGTCCCTGTATCATTTCATGTACCCAGTAAATGTTTTTAGTAGTTTATCCTTTCAGAGATCTTTCGAGGACCATTCTGCTCTGGTGTGAAATGGGACTCGTCAGAGGTTGGGAGACTGACTTTCAAGCTCAAACGAAAGGGGACATTAAAGTTCCTATGCATTGTAGTTTCACTTTGTCTGCTTCGAGCTCCATTATCGGACATCTGTGGAGAGAGACCCAATGCTACAGACTTTGCAGCAGGAAGCTTCTCTCTGTATCAAAGACCACCCTTTTGTGTTTATTGTGGTGGCCATCTACCCTGGCAGCTAAATTAGGAGCACTTCCAAGGCTGTACTGCTAACAAATGCTGTGGGAGCCAGACATGTAAGACAAACGGAACTGGGCCCAAGTCTCAAGCAGAAGTGAGACTTGGTGGGATCGCACATTGTCTTACTGTCCTGATACAAAATCAGGTCTTCCACCTGTTGGGCTAGTGAGTAAGTATTTCGCCCCCTCATATCCTCTGGAAAAGGAGAAATACGAGTTAAGTGTTCCAGATTCAGCCTTTACAAAGGCAAATCATCTCTTAAACTTCCTTTCAGATGTAGAAATAAGCCAGAATAAAATATTTAAGACATATTTTTGACACAAGCTAAATGTAAGCCTAGAATAATTTGCTAAATGTCACAGGAGAGGAAAAGAATTAGTCAGAATAAATAGCTGCCTTTAAGCTTAACTGTAGTATTTTCTCGTATCTGTGTTTTAAAAATCACCCCTGTTAGCCAGCAGAACACATTAAATCAAAAGGAGTTAACGTTGTGGTCAGTGTCTTGTTCTTTATGATCTGCACGGGCCTAGATATTACAGAACATATTTTACATATGTAATTCTGCTCTGGGACTACTTTAAAAACCTATGTACAATATGCTGAATTAATAATGCTTATAAGTGCTATATATATGGGGAGAGTTGGAAAAACTCTGGATGAAAGCTGACATATATTTATGAGGTGCCAGATGTTTGCCTTTAAAAGTAATTTTTACTAACCCACACTACTGAGGTTTGTATTGAAGTGGTCTCTTTGTGGTTGTATATTATTTGAAATATGTTCTGTGAGACCTAGGCACAATGGGGTGAATAAAATAATAAGTACCTGTCTAAATTTTATGTACTTTTAAAAAATTAGACCATTGGGGTACATTCTTAATGCAGGTGCAGTGGATTAGATGGAAAACAATAAAAAGAGTTATACATTTCATATACATTTGCAGGTGTTGAAAATGCACATATTATTGTTATTTTAATATTTTCTTTTCTATTTATTATGGAGGTAATCATGATATCATACGCTTATATGTAATATTCTTCTAAGGTGTTCAAACACATTACAGTCATTAATTATTTTACATTTATTAACTTCCCTGAAGGGAAACAGGGACAAGTATTATCACCCCATTTTATAGATGAGGTAACTGGTTACCAAATGACCACTCTCTAAATGTTTCCAAAATCATGTTAAACAATTTGTCATGGATTTTCTTCCCTTTGCACTTCCACTGTACTTGGCCCCAGGTCCAGGCTCATCCCAGGTTCCCCTTCCTGGCTGCCTCTTGTCTTACTCTTGACTCCAGGGTGGTTCCTCTCTTAGCACATCCCAGAGCCTGACCTACTTGAGGCTTCAGGCAGACCAGAACAACTTTTATGTTTTTAATCTAAAATTCACTTCCATAGCTCCCAGAATTAACTTTTTCCTAGGATGGACGTTTCCATTTCTCTTAAAGGAAATTCCATCCTCATCTAAACGAGTGTGTTTCATCTTATGGGCACACCACCAAATGACACAATAGTCAAGTTCATATAGCTGGCTTATCTGACTTGAATAACATCGTGTTTATGACAGAAACAGTCCCGCCAGATGGTTCTGCATCTAATTCTATTTCTCCTCATCAGGGAGTTAGTATATACTAGTGTCTAATCCTATGCCAGTCTCCTGGTTTCTGTGATATACGACCCTCCGGTGAGTGACAACAGATCACTCAGCAGCATGGAAAGTTCTAAGGCCCAATAATACACCGAGACCCTATTTAAGTCTCATGTATCTGTCATTGTATTCATGCACTCAATTACTGATTCATTAAACATTTGTTTAAATGTGTGTCTTTGTAAGTGTATGGTAAGTGAGCTATACCATTACAACAAATTAGATAAGGCCATCTTATAGTTCACTTGATCTTAGCCAAAAGGCCGAGAAGTGATTAGGTCATCTTAAAGTTCAGGTAAAGAGACAAGTAAAAGCAATTTCCATAATTTCTCCATTTAAAAGTATTTCAGTTTCCACCTCCACACTGAGTCTTTTCTACTCGGTACCATCCAGAGGGACTGTTAATTTGGTGTTTCAGTAAGAAACGGACATCACTGGTTCCTTTGATCTCTCTCTGTTTCCCTTTCTTTCCCTCTGCCTCTCTCCTTGTCTCTCTGGAAAAGCTAAAAGGCATGCTTTTAGAAGTTTCTTCACCCTTGTGATGATTCATAGCACCACTTGCTTCAACATATCCAGAGAAATAGCAACAAGACTTTGGGCAGCTGTTGAATCTGTGAATTTTTCTAAAGCAATGTAAATATTTTTCTGAAGGTCTGTCTCACCAGTAAGCCTAACATGAACAATAACCAAAGATTATGTGAAAACATGGACTGAGCCCCTTTCATGGAATGCCTTAGAAATATACTTGATGGGAGCAGGGTCTGTGAGTGGTACTCTAGTTCCCCTTACAAAAACAAAACCTTCCATTTACGCATATTGATTACAAACATATTTATAGTAAAATTTAGAATGTTAGGTAACTATTTTTATTATGACATGAATTAGAAATAGGAAAAATGTTGAAATATGGATTATCAGTGTTTGTATTAAGTGTTTATCTGAAGATGAAAATTAGGATGTCCACTTAACTAATACTTAAAATTGAATAGCAAGTATAATTTATACTAAAAAATTTAAGTGTGTCCTAACTGTTCTCTCTGGAACAATTTATAATTATAAACACTAATTATAAATAGCAAGTATAATTTATACTAAAATTATAAATAACAAGTATAATTTATACTAAAAAAATTTAAGTGTGTACTAACTGATCTCTCTGGAACAGTTTATAATTATAAACACAATTAAAAATTTATAATTTTATGTCAATCATTTTTATCAACATTTTGCATGTCAAAGGGAATAATTTTGTCTTCTTATTCTTATATAAATTCATGAATTTTTTGAATCTTAGGAATTGGAGGTAATTTAGAGGTCTTTTCATTTTAACTCCCACTGACCACTGAAATCCCTTTATCCCCATAATGGGCAGATCTTTGTTCTTTATTTAAACACACCAAAAAATGGAAAACTCACTGTTCCTGAGGCAGTGTATTTCATTGTGGGTTAGCCTTGATGTCTTTCAGGAATTCTCTATCATACCTGAAATCCTGCCCTTTTAGTCTTCTGCATGTTGGCATGTTTGGTGCTATCTCTTTAAATAATTGAAGAAAAAATGTGTCCTACTCTGCCCCTTCTAAGAGAAGGGCATGTTATTTCAAGCAGAGGAAACAACATGAACAAACATGCAGAACATACACCCTATGAATTAAGCTGAGAGTGTTAACCAGAGAATGGAATTCATGAGGAATGAGTAAAGAAAATAGAAAGGTTGGAAACAAAGACTGGGATCTGTCTGTGGATGGTTGTAGGCAAGAGAACCTTTGTTATTTGTGCTGGGCAGGGTAATGATGTGCTCAGAAAGCTGCTTCAGGAAGACTGCTCAGGACGTAGCTAATCATGCAGTAGAGCATGAGTCCCATTTGGATATGAATGTTTGGTCATTTCTTCCCTCCGTATGTTAGCCTCTCCACCTTCCAGCTCCTTGTGTAATCCTTTTTCCTTGAAGGTAGGCTAGACTTAGTAACTAGATTTCAACCTGTAGAATACAGTAAAAGAGCTAGGATGTCACATTTTGATTAGATTACAAAAGATTGTGAGTTCTATATTTAAAAACAAGCATACCCTGTTGCTTTCTCAGCTTTCATGATTTACAAAACAAGATGGCACTTTGGAAGGATCTTTATGCAAGGAACTGGTCACACACCAGTGAGAAGCTGACACTGTCCTAATGACAGTTTACAGAAAATGAATTCTTCCAACAACCATGTGAACTTAGATGTAGTTATTTCCCTAGTTAAGTCTTGAGATGACAATATCCCACCTGACCCATGGATTGCAGCTTATTAGAGACCCTGAAGTAGAGGGCCCAGCTGTGCCAGGCCTGAATTCCTGACCTAAGAAACTTAGAACATAACCGAAGTGTTATTTTAAGCTGCTAACTTTTGTCATAGGTCGTTGCACAGCAAAATGTAACTAACACAGAGATGTGCATGTGGTATCTTGAAAGCATATGCCAGCCCTCAGGGCAGCAGTAAATGTGGCCAACAGTAAACACGGCCAGCTAAAAAAGGCTAACCTTGACACACAGGTTGTGAGGATGCAAACATTGTGAACAACAAAGGCTATAGTGATACCCACAAGTAATGGGGAACTATGAATACTTAGATTATGGATTTTTCAGGGTTCTGGTATATGTACATTTGTGAAGTTCATTCATGTTCAATAATAAAACACAAAACTATATTGTCTGGACTGAGGTATTACTGGCAGTAAAATGGAATACTTCTTTGTCCCCAAAGAGCACACTTTATAAATTTTTATAAGCAGGTTTGTAGATACAAAGCATGTGCAAGGCTAAAATATTCAAGTTATTTTTTTAATTGGCAGAAGACCAACCAAATGAAGGCACTAAATAGGACCTCAAAAATTAAAACAGGGGTTAGCTCTTATGTTTAATGTGTCCGCACTACCATTTTTTTTTTTTCAAATGAAAACCTCATTCTAAATACTTGAATTTACAGAGCAGATCTTTGGCACTGTAGCCAAAAGAATAAAACCCAAACTGAAAAACACAAACAAAATGAAGTGCTGCCAAACCAAATCAGACTACTTTATTTAATTAAGCCAAGTCCAAAAATTGATACCTTCCGTATTGTGAAAATAACTCATTAATACATTTTTCTATAATTTTGCATTTTTAAAGAAATAGTAATTGGTAATGTGATGAGGTTTCCTTATTGGGAGAACTAGAAACGCTGAGGAAACACATATAAGAACAATTCCCTTAAGAAATTGGTGATCTGCCCTGGGTGGTGTGGCACAGTGGATTGAGTGCTGGCCTGCCAACCAAAGGGTCGCTTATTAGATTCCCAGTCATGGCACCTGCCTGGGTTGAGGGCCAGGTCGCCAGTAGGGGGCGTGTGAGAGGTAACCACAAATTGATGTTTCTCTCCCTTTCTTTCTCCCTCCCTTTCCCTCTCTAAAAATAAGTAAGTAAGTAAGTAAGTAAGTAAGTAAATAAATAAATTTGTGATCTAACAAGAAGAATTATAGTGCTAAGATCCAGGAAGAGACAGACTCCAAGAGGTAAACCCAGTATTTGGGCCTGCTTTTCTCCTAGGTTTAAAAGCATCTACAGATTCCATTAGAGGCAAACTGGGCAGAACTTTTTTAAAAATAATTTTTAAAGATTTTATTCATTTATCTTTAGAGGGGAAGGGAAAGAAAAAAGGGAGAGAAATATCAATGTATGGTTACCTCTCATGCATCCCCTGCTGGGAACTGGCCTGCAACCCAGGCATGTGCCCTGACTAGGAATTGAACCATGATCCCTTTGTCTGCAGGCCCACGCTCAATCCACTGGGCTACACCAGCCAGGGCTTTTTTTAAAAGAACCTTTGATAAGTGAGCAGTATCAATGAATGGAAATTCAAATCTATGCTGGTCAAAACAGAAACCCTAGAAAATCCATTTCATTGGAATCAATCTCTGAAGGGCTACACTATAGAAGAAAAAGTAAACCAGAAATATGAAATAAATATCCTGGCCTAAATAAGAACTGAAGCCCAAATTTGAACCACCTAAATCTCAGTAGTTTGAGTAAGATGATCACCAATTGCTGCTGATCTAAATCAAACATACATCCTCAGAGAGATTCCTGTCCAGGTAATATTAAGCATTTTAAAGCAGTTCAAAAATAATTAGAAAGTAGAAAACCTGAAAAAGATAGAAAATTATTTATTTAAAGGCATTGGAGAACTCCACAGTCAACAAAGACTTAAAAAAATAAAATTTCAGCAAGGGGATGAAAAAAGCTAAGGGTCTACAGCTGTCCTTGCAGGCATTTGTTGGTTGAAGGTTTGAGACATAGGGACACTGCTAGGCTGGATGGAGTGACCAGCAGAGATTTGGGGGGAGATTTTTGAACTGGATTGACATAATTGGAGGTTTCAGAGAACTCAAAAATGGCTGGTGTCCCAGTTAGTAAGTTTCCCGACCTCTAAATATCCATAGAACTGGAGGCCACAGAACTAAGATAAAAGATTAAATGCCTTTAAAAAATCAAGGGACTATGATATTGGGAACTGCTCTGCCTGGTTTCAGGAATTGTAACTACCCCCCATGACTAAGACTGAGTGAGCAACCTCTGGAATGCCAGCTACTAAGGAGACAAAGCTTATCTCTGGTAGCAAAGGCTGCCTTAGCTTACTCCTCTGCCCCCAAAGCATGGTCGATGTCCATGATGGGTAAGACTCCTCACAGTGAGGGGCAAACTAAGCCAGACACGACCCCTCGAGTCCTTCCACTAGGCCATCATGGAAGGACTCGAGGGGCTGCAACAAAGAGCAAGCAATAGACCCTTGTCCCCTGGCTATGTGACATAGCCAAGTCCCTGAGTCATCTGGGAAAAGCGCTTCCTGGCTCTAATCCACTCAAGCCTGAAAACCTGTGATGGGGAGGTGGTGCAGCTCCTTGCCTTGCTAGAGCAGTATCCAGGGTAAACCTGGCATAAGAAAGAATTCCTAAAAGTCCTGTGAAACCTGCTTTGCTGAGAATGCTTTTATTCATATGTTAAGGGTCTGAGCAGGAAATGAGTATGTCTCCCAAAGTTTCTGCAACCCCCTTTCCTGACAGACACTGACTCAGACTAAGACCTCAGATTTCTTTGAAATGTTATCTACTGTTTGATCTTTACTGCCTGTATTCCTGTGTATTACAACCCAATACAAGCTCCTGGGGGAAGGGGCTCCTGGCCTTTTTCTTCTGAGAAACTGGCCACCTCTCCTCCCCAAGCAGATCATGTCTTGGTAGTGTTTACTTTCACCTGTGGTGGACAGGGGTACTTGAGAGCAAAATTGCCCCCACACTATGGTATGCTTTTGAGTCAGGAAACTAATTATTGTGAATATGTCAACTTTTCCTAAGCCTTTTTAATGGATGTCAATTTTTCCTAAGCCTTTTTAAGGGTTCAGTGCAATCCCAACCAGAATCCTGAAGGGTATATATTTTTAGAGAAAACTGATAAACTCATTAAAAATTTTGGAACTGCAAATGACCAAATTTTGAAGAAGTATAAACTTGGAGAACCTATGCTATCAGTTATCAAAGTTCAAATTCTATTACAAAGTTACAGGAATTAAGGCAGTGTGTATTGGCGTATGGACAGAAATCTGGGGCAATGGAATAAAATTGAGAGTCCAGACACATCCCACAAGTGGACACACATAGTTGACATCCCAATGACAAGGGCCAAAGATGGCCTTTTCAATAAATTATCTTGTGCCAACTTTTTATTGATGTGAGAAAAAATTAAATCTGACACTTCACATTTACATTAAAAACAATTCCTGGTAATTATAAATGTAAGGATGAAAATAAAGTGATAAAATTTCGAAGATATTATATGGGGACCCTGGGAAAGGGTCTAATATTAGTTATAAAATTGCTAATTATAAAAAAATAGACTGAGAAACCAGGTTAAAGTAAGAACTTCTCTGTTTATCAGAAGACAACTTTTGAAGAAAAAACACAAAGCTCCCCCTCAGAAGGGTGAGACAATTGTAAACACGTGTGACTAAGGGAAGGTTTGTATCCAGGATTTATAAAGTACCACTACAAAGCAGTAAGGAAAGCTCAAATCCACAGAGTAAGCAGCAGGACTCTGTCGTCAAAGAGTGTTCAACCGCATGAGTCATCAGGAGACATTGCAGAAGGGGTAACATTTAAAAACTTAAATAGAAAAATTGGATGAATATGTGGGGCAGTGAGAACCATAACAATGCTTTGGGGAGTGTAACTTGGTACAACCACTTCAGAAAACAGTTTGTTATTATACACCAATGTTGAAGATATGTGTATTTTTTGATACAGAAATTCTAAGTGAAGGTTTATACTAATCATGAATACTGTAAATCTGAACACCAAGAGACATTTATAAAAATATTCACGGCAAAAATCGTAAGAGCCTCAAACTGAAACTAGATGGTAATGAAGATGAATTTGGCAAATACAATGGAGAGCACAGGATGCCAGACACAAAAGAACATGAGCTGTGTTGTTGAATCCATAAGGAGCTCAAAACAGAAAAAGCAAAACTGTGATGTTAGAAGTAGGAATAGTGGTTACTTTGGGGGACAAGAGAGGGGAGAATTAAAATAATTAGAAGGGGACCTGCAAGGGCCTTTTGTGTGATGGAGTATTAGTTATCTATGGCTATGTGATTAATTACTCCAAAACTTAGTGTTTAAAATAACAACTATGAATTCTATCAGCTTCTTTGTGTCCGGAATCAGGCTTCTCCTTACCCGAATGCCCCCATCGCAGTGTTGTTTGTGAGGGTGAATTGAAGTGCCAGCCAGGGCCGTTCTTTCAAACCTTGACTGAGCCTGAAGTGTCCCATTTCAAGATCACTGATGTAGTTTTGGCAGACCTCTGAAATCTGCTTCCAAGCATTTGGCATTAATAGGAAAATCAATAAGTAAGTTTGTACTTGTCATCCAGTAGTAATACAGATCTGTGAATAAATCGTTTCATAGATAAGAGGTGGACTTTACACCCAATGTACCGCTCACTCAGTGCAGGACAGACTTGGCCATGGCCCAGCCAGTCAGCACGTCTATCACTTCAGCTGGAGAAATGCAGGAGGAAATTGAGAATTGGTTGAGAAAAAAAGGCTTAAAAAATAACAATCCTTTTATATAAGCAAAAAACACTAAATATGAAGATTTACAAAAAATACACCAATGATGCATATCAAACTTGATTTTTTTGATTTTCACAGTTTATACTCAGATTTTTAAAATAAATTTAGTGGGGTGATATTGGTTAATGAGATCATATAGGTTTCAAATGTACATTTCTATGAGACACGATCTGTATATTTTTAAAAGGCATATATTATACCATGAAATTTAAATACTTAGATTTTAAGATTTCCACATTAATAACAATAAGGGTCAGTCACTTTCTTATTCTCTTAACTCCAGACCAGTCTTTGTATGTCGTGATGCTGGGGTAGGGACCTTGTACGCCACATCAGTGGCTGCACCTCCCTCCTCGCTGGGCCATCCATAGGGAGCATGGGCAAGCGGGGCCTGAAATAGGAGGAAGGCTTGCTCCGACCACTTTGATTGCTGGTCTTCACAGTATGGCCCAAGCAATAACCCTGCCACCTAGCAGGGGCAGCTGATTCCAGTGGCCAGATGCAGGTGTGTCCAGGTGCAGACCACTCAGAATTGCCAGGAGCTCTGCCTCTGGCTAAGCTTCCAGGACCCTCCAGCCACCTTCTCTCATTGTTCCCCATCCTCAAAGATGGTGCCTCTTTCCAGGAGATACTGTGTCTGTTTCACCTCAGTATTTCCCTTTCAGAATTCCAGTTCTCTGACATACGCTTAAGCAGTTCTCTACATTAACTTCTTTTGTGTTGAAGTAACAGATATCACTTCTCTTTTTCTGTCTAGAACTCCACTGATACAGTAGTCTACACTGTACTGAAGAATTATTACAAAAAAGTATTATGGCCATATCTGAGCCTATACCATTATTTGTTAAAGAGAAACCTAGTTTCCCCCTGCTGACTTAAATGAAAATTATTTCCTTGGTTTAAGAAGATAAATATTGATTATCATTTAGTTTTACAGAAGCCTACATGCAACAATTTGTATTCTAGACCAATCTAACTGCCAAACAAAATCACAAGAGGTCATGCCTGTAGATAGTAAGAATAAACTTTAGCTAAGATTATTAATACACATCCTGTTAAGAAGGCACATTGCCTAATCATGCATATACATTTTGAATAATCTATATATGCAATATAAATAAAATGATAGCAATTATTTTATTAACAACTATAGAAAAAGAATTAAAAAGCCTACTAATTTCATTTCAGTGTGGAGCAAAACAATTAATAACAATTATTCAAAATTACACAAATATTTAACAACAACCTAATTATCACCTTTGGTTAGATATTTTTAAAACAATGCTAATAATATTTTATTTCCATGGTATAAATGTGCATTTTTTAAAAATAAATAGTTTTAGATAGTAATAACGACCATAACAGTGTATTATATACATATTTTTGATGAGGTGAATACTTGTAAAACATATTTGTCATAGAGTTCCAGAGAGAACAGTTAGTACACACTTAAAATTTTTTAATAAAAATTAGTTTCTACCTATGCTTCAAAACGTCATATTTATAATTTTTAGTGATTACTTTGAAAAAGGGCACAATAGTAATTTTGAAAATAAATAATTATTGAAAAGCATATGTGAAGAATTAAGGCACGGTTCTAAATTATAAAGATTATCACTCAATTTGCATTAGAATGTTTGGAAACATTCTGACTTTTTTAAATAAAATTAAGCCAATTAATTACAAACATATCATAATACAAAAGTGACTATTTCAATATATGATACATATGACATATAGTAGGGTGTAACATAGTATTAAAACATTCAATAGATGAACTGGGAAAAATGAAAATAATTTTCTATAGCATATGGATTTTATGTGTATATTGATTTAATTTTCTTTTATTGAAAACTATTAATCTGTTGGGCTTTTCCTATTATTGGAAAAAGTGCCTGTGAGTGAAAGTGGCTGCTTTGATTACTGCAGGTACAAGAGTTTCTAATTGTCCAAATCATTATCCCCATGTGATCTTCTCAGAAGAGTACAGGTAACAATTTCAAGGCTATAAAGTTCGTGTTTTGGTCCATCTATTGGCCCAGGCAAGAATTTACATATCTATGTGAACACCATGAACTCCTGGTCATCAAATACGTAATTTGATGATAAATAAGGAATATGTAATGCTTGGTATCTGGAGTTACTATTGACACTGACTCTAAAAATTTTTTGCATTAAGTATCTGGAAATATATAATAGGAGTGTGTAGCTATCTTACTAAGGAGAAAACCATCAGCTGGCCTGTGATACTAAGAAGTGGCATTGGCACCAAGATGCATCCTATGATATGCTAAAAACAACTCTGTAACACTCTGTGTGGGCAATTTAAAGACTGTTATTGGGGCTCTGTCAGCAAACCAACCTTCCCATGTCTTTCAAAAGGCAGCATGATGGCTCAAGTATTGGTATACTTATGACTAGATGAGCAAAATATGATTCCTTTAATTCAGGCAATGTGCAAATGGAAACTTACTGTCATTATCCTCTGGAAATCTGACCACAAAATCTTGTTTTCAAAACAACCAACTGCATTTGATCCAGGGATATGATACCAAGAGATATGATAGAGAAAGGAGAAAAGAATTTAAGGAGGGTGCACTGTGATTCATTGTCTTTTAGACTAAGAAAGCCAATATGTATATTAGCAATCATATAGATTTGGCCTGACATAAGGGACTATCCCCGTCAGCTCATCCCTGTCAGGAAAAATGACAGAATAGTATACAGTATGGTATACTATTCAGTGTAATAGTATACACTGGAAGGGAGGGAAGGAGTTAATCCTATGTTTATGTTTCTAAGTTGGTGTTTCCCTGTATACTCAGCCCCTGGGTACACCTGTCAGGTAGGCTTCTTGAACTAATGCTTCCATGCCATGAAATACACACAAGAATCAATGCTTTTACTACAACCATGACTGTATGTTCAATGGCCTATGGGCTGCCAAGGCACTAATGACAGTGTAAAATCTTTCTTCTTTAAATTTATTTAATTATTTTTCAAGTACACTTTTCTGTCTAAAATCTTGAGGCTACAAAACAAAAGAAGTTCAAGTCCACAGTGAATTTACCAGGGTGAATATTGTTAAGGAGTGAGATTTCTTCTTAATGTCATTGTTATTTCTACCTGTGGTAAGAAACTGTCTTTCAGTATAAAAAATGTGTACTATCTAGCACATTTTGTAGAATTTTTTTTTTTCAAATAAACAGCTCCTTGTAGATTTACATCAGACTGGAGCCTGCATTTGCATTGGTGGAAATGCTAAGTCTACAAAGATGCTGCAAAGTAATAGAAAACTGAGTATTTTCTCACAATATTAGTGAGTGAGTGGTGAAGATCCTGATTTAGACCCAGAAATGTAATCTGCACTAAATGTGCTGCTTTCTCCTTTCTCCCTTATGGAAGTTTGAAGGCAAAGGTTGAAAATTACTGACGTTTTGCCTCATGAATTCATTTGAGGTGGCATACACCGAAATTGAAAGCACTATTACATGGGTAGCCTATTGTACACGGTGATAAGGAAGCTATTACTTAACTTGGCTGAGCACCTGTCAGGGACTGCTCTTGCAATGAGTCCTGCGCACACTTAGGCTCTGCCACAAGGAACACAAACTCATTCTTTAAAACACGAGGTGTCAAGACATGATCCAGAAACCTCTGTGTGTCCTGCTATCTGCATTCTGTCAGAGAAATGTCAGGGCCATGTGAAAATTACGCACTGGGCATTATGGGGTATATAATAGAACTGTTAATTCTTATTGCTATAATTACTCAGCACCGATAGCCGATAGTAATATAATTCAGGATAGACTAGCAATATAAATGGAAAACCTCAGCGTCTTTGGAAAACAATGGGTTATCTTTTTTTCCATGTCGTGTGTACATCATCAGTAAGCTGTGTCTCCTCTCTCTGCCTCTCTCTCTCCTCTTTTCTGTTTTACCTTGGAACTCATTATGTCAGCAGCTCCTTTCAAGGATACTGCCATGCTAATGAAGAGGGGGAAAAGCAAGGTAGCAGACAACATAATATCTTTTAAAACGTTTGCTCACAAGTGGCCCATGTCACTTCTATTTCTATTTCACTGGCCGGAGCACCAGTGACGACTCTGTTCATGGGTCCATATGGGCATGGAATGGTCAAGGACTTAAGTTGTCTGACCTCCATTGAATGAGTCATCTTAACCTCCTTATTATTTAGTGTCTCTTCTGTGCCAGATACTTTTATAGTTAGCACTGATATAAGATACAAAGATTTATGCCTTTGTGCCCACTCACACACAAACTGATGAGGCATTGTGATTTTCAACTGCATCAGCTAAACTTTCAGCTCAGTCTTGCTTGATCTTTGTAATTATATAGGTCAATGATGCCCTTGTTGGCTATCCACATTTCTCACTGCTAGGACACTGGGTCTATTAGCCATCAGCACAGGCCCCTGTAAGTCAGGACCTTTGGTTACCATTTTGGATTTATTTCTTGTTATGGTAGTTATAAAAACCTTTACTCTGACAGCTAGTTGCTGTGATCTGATGTGTGCTTTTCCAGAATCTTATCCTTTCTTTTGCCCCTAAACAACATATGACTTCCCTACCATCAACTCTGACCCACATAGGAAAATTACATCTGAGTGTGTGAATAATGGCAGTGCCCTCACCACTTGGTCATCCCTTACTTCTTTGGTGAAAGAAGTATCTCCTAAGTCCTCCTGGGGAGCACAGGCAGCCTATAGGGTTCACTGATAATACATACAAATTCATTCTAGCATGCTAACCTCTAAGAACCCCTTATTTCCTTCCTCAATACTCTGCCAAAACATTTTTCATATTTATATCTTATTTTTACCATGGGCCATCAATGTTTTCGAAGCCTCAAGAACCATTGTGTTTTTGTTCCTTGATAAAACTTGAATTATATTCCCAAGAATCTCAGATTAGTTTCCAGTTTTCTTGCTTGTTTGTTTGTGTTTAGAATTGTTGGACATATTCTGAAATGCTTAATGCTTACATTACTTTAATGCTCTGGGCAAAATGAAAGATCTTAATCCTGGTAGTTCAAGTTATATTGAAAAAATGCAGTGGGAAGTCTGGTCAATGCAAATCAGGCCCTTTACTGAAGGTAAAAATGTTACCTTTTCTACAGTATATGCTTTCTGGTTTCTAGTCTGGTGGCGTGCTCTGGGTGCCAATTTAGCTTACATGGTATGCAGTATATGTCTTTGAGTTTTTGTGTGCATAAATACAAAATACCTTTTAGCCATATCCATGTGAAAGGAGATTAGAGGCAACAGGACATGTATTCCAGGGCAGGAGAAGGAATGATGGCCAATATAATATGGTGGGCCTTGAGTGCTTTACAACTTTGTTAATTGTAAAGATTGTCCACTCTCCTTAGACATGCCTATGACCCAAAGGAGGGCAGACTATTGTGGGTGTTTTTAGATGCAAAATGTAACTTTTGAAAAAGAAAATGTAGTTTCATAACCTACATCTCCCTGTATATTTCATGGTTGGTAGATCCCATTATCTATTGGGTCTTGACAAATCTTCACTGGAGCAACACTGCTAATTTTACAAAAGCATTGACAAACCTAAATCTCCTCCTGATACGGCAATTTCCATGTCTTGGTTTGAAAGCCATGTTTGTAATAAAGCTGTCATTTAATTTAAGCATTGGTGCATCCACAAACGTGTTTATAACTATTTCCTTTCATCTGAGGAAGAGAGATTCCCCCAACACACACATGCGCGCACAGACACACACACACCCTGCCAAACACATGATATTATGAAAGATCCAAAAGTTATTTTGGTTGTTTTTCGGTTTGTTTTTAATAATGTACAAACAATATGACCTTATTCTAGCGACCTCTATAACAATAGACATAAACATACTATGTTTTTGACAACTCTGCTAAAAGGCCAAGATACACTTATTGCTGTCACTCTAGGCTTCCATACCTTGATGAGAACTTGCCTTCTGATTTTCCAAAATTCTGAGGCAGTACAGCATAATAATTTTGTTTTTTAATCAAAAAATGTTAATTCCAAGTTCTCCCACTAACTAGGTGCATGATCTCCACTAAGTAATGTGACCGTCTCAGCTTGTCTCTTTATCACTAAAATGTACATCTTAATAGTACCTATCCCACAGAACAAGTAATGAACATATTATTACTTTTTTGTTATGATCATCATAATCAACATGTGTATACATGAGGCTTACATTTTTTCTGGGCTCCTTCCTTCCTTCCTTCTTTCCTTCCTTCCTTCCTCCCTCCCTCCCTCCCTCCCTCCCTCCCTTCCTTCTTTCCTTTCCTTTCTTTCTTTCTTTTTTTTAAAAATCCTCACCTGAGGATAAGTTTCGTTTTTTTTTGTAAGAGAGAGAGTGAAAAAGACATTGATATGAGAGAGAAACTTTGATTGGTTGTCTCTCATACACAACCTGACTGGGGATAGAACCTGCAGCCTAAGCATGTGCCCTGACCAGAAATCAAACTGGTAAATCTTCTGTTTACAGAATGATGTTCTAACTAACTGAGCCATGCAGCCACAGCTGGGCATATTTCTTATATGAGTAATTTTTTATTTACCCGTGAGTGTTGGGCTTATGTTAAGAGTGCATAAGAAATTTTAGTCTTTGGCAGGCTCTATTTAATTTTTTTAAGTTGATAAATTCAGAATGACTTATATGGTACATTGTTTGATAGTAAAGAAGTGTGTTGTGATTGATTTGGGTAGTATGATTTAAGTAATAATCAAAAAGTGTTGTAAAGCTATCTAGCTTACATGGTGGATTATATAATAGGGAGATTCACTAATAGTCTCAGTAAATAGTGATTAAAAGGAAACAAAGCACCTAGCCATTGGAAGTCGATTGGGTATTACATTAAGAGAAATTAAGGGCCACAATGTTTCTTTCTGACATGATCTAGAATATTATAGCACTTCCATGAACTATGAGTATATACGATCATTCTACGTATTATACATTAGTATAATCAGTTATATATACATTAGTTCTTCTGGTCAAAGAACATATGGAGTAAAGAAATCTGAACTAAATATGTACTCGCATGAGAAGTAGGTGAATTACTCTTCTACTTAATACATTTAATTCCAAGCTATGCTTTTTAGTAGAAACATTTTTTAGTATATGCTGGTTTGTTGTATGCTAGTGCAATTTTTTGTTGGAATTCCTGATATTTTGATGAGCTTAGCAGCTCTGCCAGTCATTTTCCTAAAATTTAATGCATACAAGATTCCAAAGCAAGGAATTATTCTCTTGGGCACATTTCAGGGTAATTTTTGAAGGGGTTCATGTCTGCTAAGTGATTTTTTTTACAATTTTACTTTGATTATATCACCTAAGAGGCATGGGAAAGAAATTTTTGAAAAGTTTTAAGTATGACTTCACATGCAGCATTCCTAGATAAATTGTTAGCAAAAAGCAAGGGCAAAGAGCATAACCAGAACTGAGGTAATCAGAGATAGCACACATTTTTCAACAAAAATGATCGCTTAGAATATAATGCGGGAGAGTTTGATGAAAACAGTCCATGGCTGTAGCTTTAAACTAAACAAGTTTAATAAGTAGAAATACAGCAGGAAAATGGAAGTGCTTTGGGAACTTCCTCCACAGAGTGCATTGTTATGGATTTTAAAATGGATTGCACACAATAATGACAGTTTCCATATATATGTGTATGAGCTTACCAAATTTTAGCTTTTGCCTAAAAAGACATTAGTACACAATTTTGACAACACCTAGCTTTATATGCTCAAAACTAGAGAATAGAGGATAGTTTTTCTGATATTTGCTAATAATTATTTGTCAAAATAGTGAGTGTTCTGTTGATTCCCTTTGCTCAGTAAATGATATGATCCATAATAATGCATGTATTTAAGAAGTAGACAAATCAATGATAAAATTTTGTATTCTTCATAGGCAAATTATATTGAATGTTCTGAAGTGTGCAAAGATGTATCTGATAAACTTATAATCGAGTTGGTCAATTTCCTTAAAATTAATTAACTTCAGTTTTGTCATCTGTGAAATGGGAAAAATTAATAATGCCTGCCAATGAGGATACTAGGCTATCAGAAATCTTGTATAAAATCTCTGGAAAATGTGCCAAACTCCTGGAGCAAATGTGCACATGTGTATGTGAAGTGAGGGGGATGTTTGTTAAGAAGCCAAGATCATAAATCCAAGTTGAACTGTCATAGATAAAGAAGTGTTTGTTTTTTTAATTTGTGCTCATACTTTTCCATGAAACATGGGTGCACATTTGCCACTTAGACTGTTGTGAACATTTTGAAAGAATAAAGGTAGGGAGACATATCTATAATAAATTAAAATTTATATTAAAGCAATTCGTAAGATACTGTAGAATTGATACTAGAGCTCTTTGATTTATGGACATGGAAAAACTGTGAGAATATTTCTCCCATGTGACTTTCCTGAAGAAGCAGCTAGAAAATAAGATTCAGCTACCCAAGATCTCTTGATGAAGTTTTGTCATTGGTATTAGTGATGATTATATAATATAGTTTGAAATTAAGGAATGCAATGCCTTTATCTTTGTTCTTCTTTCTCAAGATGCTTTGGCTATTGGGTTCAGTACAAGTTTTTAAGATGATTTGTTCTACTTTTTAAAAAAATCCCATTGAAATTTTGATGGGGATTGCATTGAATCTTTAGATTGCTGTGGGTAATATTGACATTTTAACAACATTGATTCCTCCAATCCATTAGTGTGGAGTATTTTTTCATTTATTTGTGTATCCTTAAATTTCTTTCATTAATGTCTTATATATAAAGGTCTTTCATCATCTTGGTTAAATTAATTTCTAGGCTTTTCTTAAACATCATCTGAGGATATGTTTATTGATTTTAGTAAGAAGAAGGGAGAGAGTGAGAGAGGGAGAAATATAAGTGTGAAAAAGAAACATCCATTGGTTGCCTCTCATCCACGCGCTGACCAGAGATTGAACCTGCAACCTAGATAAGTGCCCTGACTGGAGATCAAATCTGCAACCTTTTTGGTATAAGGGATGATGCTCCAGCCGATGGAGCCACCCAATCAGGGCTAGGTTTTGGGTTGTTTTTTTTTATGCAGTTGTAAATGAGATTGTTTTCTTTATATCTCTTTCTTATAGTTTGATATTAGAAAATAGAAATCCACCAAATTTTTGAGCATTGATTTTATATCTTGCAACTTCACTGAATTGATTCATTAGTTTTAAGAGGTTTTTTAATGTAGTTATTACGGTTTTATATATAATATTATGTCAGGTGTAAATTGCAACAGCTTTACTTCTGCCTTTCCAATTTTAATAACTTTTATTTCTTTTTTCTTACCTAATTACACTGGCTAGGACTTGCAGTGCTATGTTGAATAGAAGTGGTGAGATTGCCATCCGTGTGTTCTCTTCAATAAAATTTCTCTTCATGCATTTGTTTGTCTATCTTACTGTTTAGTTTTAAGAGTTCTTTGAATGTTCTAGGTACCAGTCCTTTACTGAATACATAGTAGGCGAATATTTTCTCCCCATCCATAGTAGCTTATCTTTTCATTCTTTTTCATAGAATAAAAATTTTAAATTGATTCAGTCTAGTTTATTAATTTTTCTTTTTATGAATCATGTTTTTGGTGTCTAAGAACTCTTTCACCATAGATCACAAGATGTTCCATTGCTTATCTAAAAGTTTTATAGTCTTATATTTTGCATTTAAGTCAGTGATTCATTTTGAGTTAATTTTTCTATTAAGTGCAATGTGTTCTTTTGCCTAGTGAAGTCTAAATGCATCACGTGTTGAAAATCTTATTTTTACTTCATTGAATTGCTTTTGAATCTTTACCAAAAGTTTGATGTTCTTGTGTGGGTGAATTTTGAATTCTCTATTCCACTGATTTATGTGTCTATTGCTCTGCTAATGTCACACAGTCTTGGTTGATTTAGCAAAATACTATATTTTAAAATTGGGTAAAGTGATTCCTCTTTATTCTTTTTCAAAATTATTTTTAGTTATCTTACTCCTTGTAGTTCTATATAAATTTTAGAACAATCTTGTCTATATCTACAAACCTTCTGGCTGGGATTTTGATTGGAGTTACATTAAACTTAGGGAGAACGGACTTAATTTACTATGTTCAACCTTCCAATCCATAAAGATGGTATGTCTCTATTTATTTAGATCATCTTACAACAGCATTGTGTAGTTTTCTGCATGCAAGTCCTAACATATGTTTTGTTAGCTTTACACCTAAGTATTTCATGTTTTTCAGTAAGTGTAAATAGTGTTGTATTTCTTAGTTGTGGTGCCTTCATGTTGCTTACTAGTATGTGTAAGTACAGCTGCTGTTTTGTACCCTGCGATGCTGAGACTTTGCAAAATCCACTTATTAATGCTAGGAGTTACTTTCTTGCCTTTTTTTTTTTGGTAAATTCTTTGGAATATTTTATGTAGACAATTATGTCATCTGCAATACAAGGCAGTTTTATTTTTTCCTTTCTTATCTGTACACATTTTATTTCTTTTCTAGACTTACTGCACTTGCTAGAACTCCCAGCACTTTGTTGGATATCATGGAAGGAGCAGGTGTCTTTGCCTTGATCTTGATCTCTGGAGGAAAGCTTTCAGTCTTTTAGTATAATGCTAGCAAAAACAAAAAGAGAAGTGGTGAGAATGGGCATCATTGTTTTTTTCTTGTTATTAGAGGAAAGGCTTTCAGCTTTTCACCATTGAATATGATAGCTGTGAGCTTATAATTTATGGCCTTCATTATGTTGGGAATGTTACATCTATATCCACTTTGTTGAGAGTTTTTATCATAAATGGATATGGATTTTTTAACAAATGAGTTTTCTGCATCTATTTAGATAATCACATGATTTTATCTTTCATTTTGTTGACGTGGTAAATCACATTGACTGATTTGCAGATGTTGAGCTATCCTTGCATCCCTGGATTAAATTCCACTTGATCAATAAAGATCATGATCTTTATTTTTTTAACTTTATTTTTATTGTTCACACTATTACATATGTTCTCATTGTCTCCCCCCTCTTTGCACACCTCCACCTCTCCTTCCCTATGGCCATCACCACATTGTTGTCTGTGTGTGGCTCATGGACATCAATTCTTTGGCTAACCCCCTCACCATCTTTCATCCAGTCCCACCTCCCTGCTTTTCTCTGACAGCTAGTTTGTTCCACGTATCCATGCCTTTGTTTCTATTTTGTTATTCAGTTTATTTTTTTCATTAGATTCCAAATATAAATGAGATCATATGGTATTTGTCTTTCACTGACTGGCTTATTTCACCGAGCATAATTATCTCTAGGTACATCTTTACTGTAAAAAAAATTTGGTTTGTCAATATTTTGTAGAGGGGTTTTTAATACTCTTGTTTCTCTTCAGATTGCATAAATCTTTCACCTTTTAGATTTAAAAATGTTTTTAAATTAACTTTGATGAGCTAATAATTATCCATAGAACTTTTATTTAATTTGAGAAAGAAATAAAAAGTATTTCACTAATACATTTATTAAATTAAATAACTTACTTCACTCTTGAATAAATGCTACTCATTGCTGTCATTAGAAGCATAAAACAACTCACCTATTAAACTATCTACTTTAGAAGTCTTTTCTTACCTAATTGTTTTCTGAATTTTCTTCTGTTCTTTTATGTATTCTTAAATATTTTATTCTTTAAAGTCTTTTGTAATTTTTAAATCAATCGTGACACTCCAGTAAAAAATAGTACTACCTTTACTTCTAAAGTTATTTTCTTTATTTACAGGCTATCCCAAAATAGATTATAGAGACTTCAATTAATTTTACCACAGAATTTGATTTATTTAATGTTATTTCACTATAGTGATAAGATGCCAATATACTGTTACTTATTATCATGGTCTGCTTCACACTCAATCACAGGGTACAAATAGTAAGTTGAAGAAGTTGGGTTTTAGAAATATAATATATACACAATTACTAATTATTAATTCAAGGTTCTACAAGTAATTAAACAGGACTATTTTAAAAGTAAACTATACATAAAATCCCTATAAGGTTTAATAGTTGTGCCATATCTCTGAAATTCCTTTTTTGATTTCTGATCCTTAGAACAGTTTAGAAGAATGTAGGTAAATGAAGTGAAGAAGCATCTTTTTATTATTACTTTAATAAAGCTGAGTACTTTGTTATCTAAGGAAGTCAGACTGTATATTTTATTGTGCTCTGCTCCATCAATAAAGATTTATTTACCCAACATATTTTTAAATTTTTTAAAAATTTAATTGTTGTTCAAGTACAGTTTTCTGTCTTATATTCCCTGCCCTGCCCAACCCCCAAATTGCTCCCCACCTCCCTCCCATTTCCATCCCCCACCTTAGTTATTGTCCATGTGTCCTTTATACTTGTTCATGTGAGTCCAACCCCTTTTCCCCTGTGATTCTCTCCACTCTCCCTCTGATCCTTGTCAGCCTGTTCTGTATTTCAGTGTCTTTGGTCATATTTTGCTTGCTTGTTTGTACCCAACATATTTTTAAAAGGGAATTGAACCCTGTAAAAACTCTCTTGCAAAGAAAAGTTTTGCAATTTTATTAGAATGCACAATACAATCATTTTACTCCCTGAATGTTAATGTGGATAGAATTATTATTAGTGTCACATTAGTGAGTTTGATTGTTGATAATGTATGGATTACAACATATTCATTACTACTTTACATATTTATCACCACTTTCATTTAATTATTACACACACACATACTAGACACTCCCCAAAACTGCAGTGAAATCTCTTGAGTTGAGAAAAATCACATATATATGTAACGGTTCACGCACTTCATAGCCTATCCTAGATATATAATAGACATTCAAAAAACATTTTGAATTGCTTGATTTTTTTGTTCAGTTCTAAAAGTTTTACTGGTAATTCTTGTCTTTTGACCACTGAAATGGGAATGAATATTTTCCATTTATCTCTCATCCCATCCGTCACTCTCACAGTCATCTCAGCATCAGATGCCTCTTATTCTTTGGTACCTCTCAGGATACCATTAATACATTCACAATAATGTTTACTCACCTCAGTCTATTACTTTCTGACATTGTCTTTTGATCTCTTCAACCTTGGTAACTATTATCACATTAAGCAACCTTTTACAATTATTAGTATTTAGAAAATAATAACCCAAGCAGCAATTAGATGTGCTGCCCTTCTGGTAGTCTATAATTTTCCTTTTTCCTATTAAGTAGTGGACTTATACTCTTCAGTGACATTCTTTTGATTCTCAAGCACTTACAGTAAGTGTTTCCTTATTTCTTTTTATAACCTCTGCCAATTGAGTTTCATTCTGTGACTCTGTCTCATGACTTTGCCCTAGCACAGACCAAGTAATTACTACTCTTACATTTTTACCTTGTAACTACATTTTTCCTGCCATTTTAATGTAATTTCAATAGTGCCCTATACTCAAGTTAGGGCACTCTAGGTTTCTGAAGGTGATTTACTGAGATGAGACATATAATCAAAATCCTAACTGCTGTTCACAGCACTTATTTTAATACATTGTACGCTAATATTTTTGAACTTAAAAACATCAGACATTTGAAAATTTTATATTAAACAATAAATGCATATTATTATGACTCTTTGGCTTATTTTTTTAGGAGCAAACTTCTCTTGAAATTCTACATTTGAATGTATAAATATAAGGCTAACCAGATATAAAACCTCTAAATTATGCAGTGATAACTGGCAGGGATTTTTTGTTGTTGTTGTTTTATGTATAGATGATTGCTTTTGTGGAAAAAAACTCCACTATAAAATGAAATATTTCCCATTGTCAATTAAGGTGTATGTTCCAAACAATGCTAGGCATAGTACATTATTCAAGGTTCTGAGAAGTTTATGCATAAATAATTCTGGTAATAAAATTGAACATCAAGCAGTTCATACATTTGGGGGACAATCTGGTCCCAGACATTATTATTCAGAATGGCCAGACACATATCTGGTCAACTGGCCTTGGCAGTGGGATGGGAATTTTGTGAAACAATCTACTGTTTATATCCTAAGTAGGTATTCCTGAAATTCAAAGATAACCACTTCCTTGTGGTAATCTTCTAGGTCTTTCAAAATTTATCTCTTGGATAGTAAATGTCTTTTTAGTTGTTTTGGTCATGAAAGAAACACACACACATACCCTGCACTTAGAACTTAATTTTAAGTTCACCGAAAGTCTATGTATTATAGTGCTAATCTAGTGAGCATTTAGTTGTTCTTTGGCTTTCACATTTTCTGAAAATTCCATTTGAAACACTGAAAATAAAATACACATATACCTATCTTCTTTCATAAAATGGTAAATGGGATTGATCACTCAGCCTAAAACAGAAAGTGCAAAGCAGAGATAGATATTCACTTTGATTTATAGCAATATGTGTATTTCAGCTTAATGAAGATTTTACTCCTGGGGACATTTAGAGAATGAATTGGAGGTGTTTTGATATAGGAGAGCAAAGGGAATCTTGTTTTGTTCTGATTGATTTTCCTGCTTAATCTCATACCGTCTCTGGAAGTGGTACAGTAATGGTTGAATACTCTTTAAAAATGAGCTGAATTTTTGAAATTTGTTTTATGAAAACTAAGACAAGGAAACTTGCTTTGATTAGATTATAGCACATTTGGTGTATTAGATATTGGCAGAATAAGTCATGGGAAAAGGATGCAAATGCTCAGGAAAACTTTGTCCCATCAGGCATCTTTTACATTATGAATTTTTGTCATTTTGTGGGACTAGAATGACAAACTTAAAACCTAAATAAGTTGCAGAGGCAGCACCAGAGTAGCAATGGCACAGGACAGAGGGAAAGAGATGGAGTGACCATCAGAGATCACAGTTGTGTGCACAGCACCAGTAACTCAGTGCACAGCACAGAGTCTAAGTGAAAGGTCTCCCTCCGTGGGTCTTAGAATTTGATGCGATCATACTGACTACCAAAAGGGGTAACTTTATTATTTTTCTTTGAAAAAGTAGTGTTTTTAAATTTTCCTATGTTAGTCATCTGGTAGTTGCATCTATCTCCCTGAATGAAGAAAATATATGAGCCACAGCTGAATGATTAGCATCTAAAATAGAACTAAGTAAACTTTGAATTTTCATGTAAGTTTTGTGGCCCTTTGTTATACAAAGTTAATAAGTGTCTATTTTAGAAAATTCAAACTAGCACAAAATAAAATTTAAAATTATACGTAGCCATATTTTCCGGCCATAACTTCCATTAATATTTTGTTTATATATTTTCAAATGATTATCAATTTATCAAACACATGTCTATTTTTAAAAATGTCAGAGACAGATGGAGTCATGGCCTATATTTTGGGTACACTGACATTTTTTAGAACTAAATATATTGCTAACAAATCCCCATTGTTGCAAAGATCCTTCTCTATGATCATCTGCATGGTTATGGCAACTCAACTTGAGGACGCCCCAGAAGTTATTTGTGAATCATATCTATAAAAATCACTGTATTTATCAGGGTTCAGAATAAGACTGTCAGAAGCTGGAAACATTTTGTTGGAAAGTAGAGAGACTTACTCATTTTCTTTTCTTTTTCTGTTCTATTTGCTGAAATCATTCAAACTTTCTGTTTCTTGTATCCCATACCGTTATATTTTATGTGTGGTTTGGTAGTCCTCATTTCAAAAAGAATTAGATACGTATGTTCTTCTTTCAGGTGACATCATAGTATTTTATAATATCTTGATTCTAATTTTATTAGGGTATTATTTTTAAAAATAAATATTTATTTCTAATGGAAATACTTAGAAAAGTGTGCTTTAATATTTAAAGATCCTTGTTAGCTTAAGAAAACTTCTTTGTGTTCCTACTGTTTATTAAGGGGATAGATTATTTATTTTCGTGCAAAGACTGCTTGGTATCATACAAAAGCATTCATTTTACATCAATATAGGGGAAAGCTTCCAATCATTGCATTGCTAATTTTGGTGTGATTTTAGGAAAATTATTTAACTTCACTGAGACAATTTTCTTTTGTAGAATAATGAGGCCTATTTTGCAGAGTTCTGGAAATGGAGATGAAATTTATTTTTCAGAATTTTTAGGAAGTTCAGCAATATATTATCTATTGTTATATCTATATAAATTTTCCCTAGTGTATGGTACACATGCAAAGAATTATAGATACAGACATAATCAGCAGTCTATTTCTGTCATGCCATTTATTATGAGAATGATTTTTCCATTGCTCAGTTTCTTCTCTTTCCCCGTATCCACCTCTATCCCTTCTTCCCTTTTTTTGTTTCTTTTTTTCTTATTTCTTTCTCATCATTCCCTTTTTCTTCTTCTGTTTCATTTTAGCTCTCAACAGCTATAGAAATGAGTTATATTTCTTTTAAAAGATGCTACTCAAATGCCCTATGGGGGTTAGATCAAGTCATTACCAAGAAGTTCTAATTCCATACTGCATATTCCTTCTTTCTTCCCTGAAGACTATACCTGGTTCCTTACCTATAATATTTATCACAATCTTATTTCCAAATTTACTAATGTTAAGCATTAATTGTGCACATAGTTACATTTGTTTAATGTATTTTCTCTCTAGATAATGATTATATAACACCTTAAAATGTTATTTTTTAAAATATGATATTCTGCCATGTTCCCAAGAAGTTATTTCCTATAATTGAAAAGCACTTTTTTTTCCTTTTGGTTTGGCTCAAAAAACATGGCTTAAAATATTTTCCCCAGTTAAAAGTCTGTTAAATGCTTCAATATAACTGTGATTAACGACTCCTTTTTATAATAATAGGCAGAGTTTCCTCCAAGTTCCTAGAAGTGAGCAGAAAGATGAAGCTGAGTAGGGCAAACTATTGGGTGTAATACGGAGATTATAGAAGTATGTTAAAGAGAGAGGAGGAAACCTCTGTGAGGTAAAGCTCTGCCAAGATGGAAGAGTAGGGAGGCCATTCAGCTTGAAACTGGGAAACCTGGGTTCAATTCCCAGAATTACTACTTCCTCTTGTTACATTATTACAGAAGCCACTTAACCTTGCTTAGCCTTTGTTGCATTACAAAAGTCACTTAGCTTTTTTCATCTTAGTTTCCTCATTTGTACATTACAGATAAATAATATCTATTTTGAATAACTGTTAGGATAATTAAAGTAATAAGTTAAAGTGGCTTGTGTACTAGCGCTATTTTTTATTTAAGGAAATAAGCAGTTCTTTTTTACAATGGCAAAAGGCAAAGGGTGCTTTAGAAATAGATATGCACAGTGATGAGTACAGGGACCATACTGAGATAAAATTAAAAATTATGCCCTCACATGGAATCCATCTGAAAGGCAAAACAGGTGGTTGAATTAGATTTGTACTCAGGGTGGGGAATAGAAGACGAAGAGAAAAGCCTTACTATTTAATGCGGGTACTAGACAGCTTTACTCATGTCATATTATTAAATCCTTAAGACAACTTGGCAGTAAGTTTTATTATCCTCATTTCACAGGAGATTAAATAGATGCAAAATAAGTTTTCTAAGTAGCTTGTTCAACATCACACAGCAAATGAAGAGAAGAAGCTGGGAATCAATCAGACCCAAGCCAGCACACCCAAAACGTGCTCCACCAGTGAGTCATACCACCACTCCAACAAGACTAGTAAAAGGCAAGCAGACGTATAGCAGCAACGTGCTTATTCTTTTCTGAGGATTTCTGTTAGTCCACTAGCCCAACAAGGGGGTAAGAACAAAGGCTTTTGTCTGCTTTATCGTAAAATTCCCAAGGAAGATGGGTTCTCATTCCCAATATTAACACCTTTGATATGCCATTTTCATGATACCATGCATTTACTGACCATACAAGAGTGCCATACAAGTTTAGAAAAAAAAATGTTGTATTTTTAATGATGGGCACACTGTCTCAAGAAAATTACTAAAAGAGTATATATTTGGGAAATGATGCTAACGAAATCATTTCTTGAAATGTGAACAAATAATTTAGAATACTTTTTCCACAAATGGCAGCCTATATTCCCCTGCTGGGACAAATGAGAGACAATGAGGAACAAAAGCACAAGAGGGAGAGATAGAGTTATATATTAGAAATCATTTGCATTAATACCTCCATAAGTAGGTAAACCCACTTTACTTTTCTCCAACTCAGACTGTACAGGTTCCTTTGATTTAAAGTAGTTGGAGCTTTTTTTAAAAAATCGTGTAAGAAAATTAATTTACATCGCAGTCTGGATTTGACTTGTGAGCATAAAACTTTCTGTTTGCCTGAAGCCTTTGAAGCCGATACCTCTATAGGAAGTGCTGAACTCTATGAGTAGACTACTTTAGCTTTATAATTTCTCCAGCTGCTGGAAGCTTAACTATGTGGTACCATGTCCGAGAATGTGAAATGAACATCTGATACGAAAGCATTATGACGTGTGATCACTTTGCATGTGGTGTGTGATAAAGGTTAACAGACTCCTCTCTCCATTTGGTGTTTCAGCTTTGCACACACTTACAGGAAAAGTTGCCAAAAAGCTTTCCTCTAGTTTCTCTATTTCTAAATTTATTCCTGCTAAGAGGTGAATCTTTATGTGCTCGACTCTAATGCAAAGATCATGGTTATAGTACCTTTCCTAGGATTTGCAGGAAACATATGGAGAGCAGATTATTCGGGTTGTAAAAATTACCACTTCAGATTTGGTTCACTTGCCTTGTCATCCTTCCTGTCATCCAGTACTCTCTTTTCACCCGCCACGTAAACATCACTTTGGCACAAGATTTCACTTCTGAATTTGATGAGGTCTCATGGGCTCTTTGTGTCTATAGGTGTGCACAAACGTGCTGCAAAATGTGAACTTCTGTTTTAATGTGAGGCGAAAGGAAAAGTGGTTCTTTATTCTTTACTTGGCAAATACATACAAAGTCAATGCTCATTTACTTTAAATTGAATCTCAAGTATTTTCAGAGTGAAAGGATTTGACGAGGAGTGGGGCAGTTCCAAAATTGGCTGATGGCTGATGTTAACAAGCTTGAATTTGCCAACCAAGAAAATATATGTGCATAGAGAAGTATAAGGAAGTGCGAGGGAAAAGATAAATGTTGAAGGGAAAACATAAGGTCTTCTGGAAAATTAGAGAATTGGGAAAAGTTCTGGCTGAGGAACCTAGCAGACTTAGTGGGAGAGAAAGATTTTGAAAAAGTCTTTAAAGATGCATCAGAGATGCTCTGGTGTTTGAGAAGTTTAAAAGGGTGAACTTGGTATCAAAAATACATAATTTTAGGCACAGCGGCAAGAAAGCACAGATCAGTTTTATTGAGTTGTAATTGTAAAGTGAGTACATGTGAAGCTCAGTGTAAGAAGAGTGTTGGAAAATCATTTGGGGTATATTTTAGAATCCTTCAAATGCCTTGCATAGGAGATGCTAATTTGTTTCTCAGGAAATGATATTTTATTACAACAAAAGTTATGTGAGAGGTGTGATTTGGGGAACTATTCTTATAATAATGTGAAATATAGATCTGACAGGGAAGTTAGGGGTGGGAAAACCAATTAGTAGGTGATGTCAATAATAAGAAAACAATCAAAGTATATGTATAAATATGGAAGGAACCAACAGGAAGATATCAAAGCAAAAAACATTAAGAGAAAACTTACATAATAGTACGGTGTCTTAGATTCAAATACGATTGGAAGGAGACAGAAATTTAAACAAAAATTTAACTTAAGTTGGATACTTGGGGTGAAGTGAAAAATCTGGGTAGCAATAAGTTACTGATATCCAAGATCCATTCAGTCTACATTCTGGGTTGTATTTTCTCTACTTTAGGATGATGTGGATATTGGGAAATGTAATTTTGGTAATAAGATAAATCAATATTTTACTGGGTTGGAAAGAAGTCACCAAGGAAGAGGGAGAGTCTGAAATACAATGAAGATAGAGAGGATTGATGGCACAAAGGGGCTGGGTGATGGTCAAAGTCCTGAGTGGATAGGTAGCCTTGGAAAACAGGAGGAATTTTATATTTTTTCTCTAACTCAGTGAAGGAAGGAGGAGAGAATGGGAGAAAAAGTAGAGATATTTTAAGATAGCATAGCATAAATTCAAGAATTTGACAGAGAGTTAAACCTAGGTCAAAATAAAGTCCAGATGAGCTGGTTTTCTGGTCGAAGGAACTGTAATTGTGGCTGGAAACAGAAGAGTATCTGCACCACAGTGAAGACTCACTGGGGAGTGTACAAGGCTCTGCAAAATCACGTCCAAGGGCTCCCAGCTGTATGTGCTTCATGAGGAAGTTCAAACCAGCTGGGGGAAATGCGTCTCACTCAACCTGTCTGTAGTAAAAATTTTGCCAGGGCTCACGTGGAATTTGAATATCAACTACACTAAATAAATCATAGCAGCTTCTGAAAACAGTACTGTTTCCCTGTTTCTTGGGAGTTATTATTTTTCCCATTTTAATTTTTAATTGTTTCTTTTTAAATTTATTTATATGTGTGCACTTATCAATTCTTTGTTCAGGAATATGTGATATAACACATATACTTTACTAAATTTAAGTATAATTTTCTAACCTAGACTCTTATAGTCAAGTGTTGTCCATCTAAACTGTGTAAGTACCGCGCGCTAACCGATTGCGCCACTGGAGCTCCAAGTGTTGTCAATCTAAACTCCATTTCCACCAAATCCTAGTTTCTAGACTACCAGGGAGCAACAATAAAAAAACATTTAAAAAAATAAGCTCCATTTCTTTTTTAAAGTAGCGGTAATAATCAGCATTAGTTACCCTAAACTTTATTGAAGAGTACATAGGTATAAGGTTGATTTACCATTAATTTGGGGGGGTAATAATGCACACTCTCATTTATATCGTGATTTTAATGGACAGAGAACTTTGCCCTACATCTGATTATAGTCTTATAAAAACCTTGCAGTAGGTATTATTTTATAGTCATTTTAATTTAGACAGAACTGAGTTATAGGGGGGTGAGGTAACGTCCCCAAGGTTTCTAGGATGACTGCACTTGGAAAGTGGGAAGAAACAGCTCAACACTGATCTTTTTACTCTGTCCTGGGTTATGTCCTTAATTAATGAAGCTGAAATTTGGGGGTACATATATAGTTAGAAATAATTATTAGATGTTATTTTACCTTTAATTTTAAAAAAGTAGTTCATTACATTATTCTCAGTACTCACAGTTTTCTGGTTTGTCAGAATACAGGTAACTGTGTAGAAGGACTATCACTGTGTTCCTAAGGAAATGCTGTACTGTGTAGGAAGTCACACACATGTATGCTAATATTCTTAGCGAGAGGGTTATGTGAGGAGGAAGATGCCTATACTTCAGATTCCTCTTTCCCTAGAATACTTTGCTCTTCTACATTGCTTACTTACTGCATTAAGAAAAAAAGTTTTAAATATTTTATTTATTTTACTTTATTTTAGAGAGAGGGGAAGGGAAAGAGAGAGGGAGAGAAACATCAATGTGTGGTTGCCTCTTGTGTGCCCCCCACCAGGGACCTGCCCTGCAAACCAGGCATGTGACCTGACTGAAGTCCAACTGGTGATTCTCTGGTTCACAAGCCAGTGCTCAATCCACTGGGCTACACCAGTGAGGGCAACAACAACAAAAATTATTATGCTTACATGGAACTGATTTCTGGTCTCAGAGACATCAAATAACAAAATTATTTTCTTTATTGAGCAAACGTCATTAAATAAATGTTTTAATCTAAATTAGGGGCAAATGCAGCAAATATCTGTTCAGATAAATCTGTTACATAGAAAACATATTTATATGCCTTAGTATAGACTACGTAAATCCAAAGTATACTTTTCTCTTTTTCTTTCTACACCAATGCTAAAACTTCATTGGCAGAGAATAGACATTACCTAGCACAAAATGTCATTTATCAAAGTTATAACTGGTGCATATGAAATTTGCTATGGATTCCTGTAAATAAGAACTATTACTTTCTTATTCATTCCAAAATAGTTACTCTCTTTTTTGTTCATATTTTCATGAAGTCCTAATGCTGTTCTGTATCCTTTTGGTAGCATGGTAAGAATAACTGAGTTACTGTTTCAATAAATTAATCTTAACCATTTAGTAACCACTGAAATAAGATTTGGGCTTCAATAAAATTTCATTATGGTTTGTTCAGTTTTCTCCTTTAATATAGCTTAACTTTGGGGACTGTTGGTTTAGAGTAACAAAGATAAAAAAGGACATCTAAAATGGTATTGATTTGTTAAGGTCCCCAAATTGGGAGGGAAAGGCACATTCTCTCTTGAGCCAAAAATCGATTTGCTTTTCATGGATTCTACTTCGAGAGCACTTGGAGAAGAGAGAATTTTGCATATCTTACATATTGCATAAATGCAGCCTTCTCATTGTATCTAGTATTGGATCCTATGTACCTTATTTCAGTATCCAGATTGTGCACAAAGGATACTTCAGATATAATTTAACTTTAATTTCTGACATTTATATAATCCTTTATAGCATCTGACATCCAAGCCTTCTTTTATATTTCCTTTAGCATTATTCAAGGAATTCTACATCAATTGATCTTGACCAGGAATGGCCCTAAGCCAATAAAATGCCTTTTGCTTAATAAAATTGCACTCAGAAGAGTTTAAAAGGTGCCTGCATTTAAAGGTGAATATAACACTGGCTGCTCCTTTCCTGTGCCAAGTTGCTGTCTAGTTCAAGGTGTTAAATAGCATAATGAGTTTGGTCTCTTCTAATAGTGAAAATAAAGACCCCAGAGAACTTGCATGGAGAGGGAGTTTTACAATGGGAGATGACAAGTCATTCTGAATATGACTTTTCCAAATGAAGCTAACTTTTCCAGTCTATGTTCATTCTCTTAATTCATGAGGTGGTCAGAAAGTTCTGTCAGACAGAATTGTCAATAGTCTCAGATGCGTTACAAACACCAGAATTCAAAGATGTTAATATTTCTTGCTTTCTGATTCTGCCTGTGTGAACAATGCTCTGCTCAGAACACGTGATTTGATAAAATAGACTTTTATTCTCACAATACCTATTCTGTGTAAAAAGTACAAATCAAATCCTTCATAAATCCTAAATTATAGTTTTAGGTTGGATAAAATCTGTGGTTTTGGTAATTATGATTTTTTTGAGAGGAGAAAGTGTAGATTATAAGGTTTGGCTTAAGTTTTGAAAATAATTCCTGTGGACTTATATGCATGGTAACAATAAAATAAGAAATTGTCTTTGAGCTTTGATTATTAAGATTTATTAACTCCTTTAAAAGAAGTAATAGACTAGAGCAAATGTCATAAAGAAAATTACTACTATTTTGAAACAATTATTTTTATATATTTTAGATATATCTCAATATATTGGAATATACTTTTTATATACTTAATAATCAGGCTTACTAATTTTTTACACAAAAAGACAAACTTTAGACTAGAAGTGAGGACTAATGTTGTGGGGGCAATTTTGCCCAAAAGTCCCCCTGTCTGCCACTGGATGAAAGTAAACACTACCAAAACATGATCTGCTTGGGGAGGAAAGGTGGCCGATCCCTCAAAGGGGAAGGGCCAAGAGCCCCTTCCTCAAGGGACTTTTATTGGGTTTGTTTTGCACAAGAATACAGGTAAGGATCAAACAATAGATAGCATTCAAAGAACTATGAGGGCTTATTCTCAGTCAGGGTCAGATAGCTAAAGAGCTTAAAACTTTGAGGAACAAACTTCTTGCTTGGACCCTTATCATTTAAATGAGAGCATTCTAAACAAAGCAGGTTTCACAGGATTTTCACATATTCTTTCTTATGCCTGATTTACCCCAGATACCACTCTAGCAAGGCAAGGGGCTGCACCGCCTCCCCATCAGGTATTCAGGCTTAAGGGGATTAGAGCCTGGAAGCACTTCTCCCAGAGAATGTGGGGACTCAGGCTTTGTCAAAGCCAGGGGTGGGGCGGGGCAAGAGTCCCTTGCTCTTTGTTGCAGCTCCCCCTACCCGCCCAGTCTTCCAGGATGGCCTCCCATGTGATCAAGTCTGGCTTAGGTTGTCCCCTGCTGTGAGGGGTCTTAATTGTCATTGACTTCCTACCAAGCTTTGGGGGCAGGGGAAGGAAACTGAGGCAGCATTTGCTACTAGAGACAAACTTTGTCTCCTGCAGCTTGCATTCCAAAGGTTATCACTTACCCTTAGCCACAGGGGATGGAGTTACAGTTCCTGAAACCAGCCAGAGTGGTCCACAACATAATGTTGAAAATTTCTATAAACAAATTCCCTTGGTAAACCATAGAATGATGCATAACATAAAGTTTTCTATTCCTATTTCAGACCTGGGATTGAACTTGAAACCTAGGTATGTGCCCTGACCAGGAATTAAACCCACAAACTTCTGGTGCACCAGACAATGTTTCAATCAGCTGAGTCACCTTGCTAGAGAAAAGCTTGACTAATATTTTATCATGTTTTCAGAGACCACTCAATTCTGTTTATGAATAAGGGTTTTGATAAATAAATAATGAATGAGTTATGTCTATTCACTAATCAGTAGTTTTCATAGTCCTTGAAAATACTTTGCAACTTAGTTCAAGTAATATAATTTAAGTATAAAGTTACTATATAATTCATATTTGGCTTTGAGAAGCAAAAGTAACTGTTTTTGCTTGAGTTCATTTTAGTTTATATGTCATAAATAATCTATATTCTGTTGGATTTAACAGATAGAGTTTGTCTGAGTTTAATGAAGGGATACATTTAAAATTATAGAAATATAAAGAACATGGTAAGTATTAACCATAAACTCAGACATAGTCACACTTTGCAAGTTTTTCTAAGTTCATATATACATGCGTACATGTAAATTTAATCACATATAAAGGCATGTAATATTATTAAAAACTATTTAAATATATATGGGTAATAAAATGAAAGTAAATTGAGATTGTAAGCAGCCTGTTTTTTAATAATTTTATATTATGTCTGCTTTTCGCACATTTTATATGGTTTAAGAAAATGTTAATTAGATCTTTGCCCATAGTTAATCATTTAGTTGGATATTGCTTATTTTTAATTACTGATTATAAGAAATAACATTGATATAAATATGTTCATTTATGAAGTTTTGAATGGATAAATGATATCTTTAAGATTAAAATTTAAAACTAAATCTATTAGGTAAAACTACTAAATGAATATACTATTCATTGACATATAATTTCTCACCATTTAACACTCCTAACTGCAATGTGTGGAATAGCTACTTCACCATTCCCGCCACAGCATTGGTATTACAACATTTTAAAATAGTGTTAAACCTTAATTGCTTGAAAGAAATACTATATTTTTGGTTAATTATTGTAATGGTTTATTTGGTGTGATGAAATAATGTTTATACTTATTCACTATATTTTTGCTTTTGTTAGTTACCATTTTGGTTTCTTTGTTGTTGTTTTTTAAATTGGTAGATTCATATTTTTTTCATTTATTTAGAAGATCTTAATGTCTTAACCCTGAAAATACACTGTGTGTTGCAAATGTTTTCCAAGTATGCATCCTCCCTTCCTGCTTTATTTAGAGGGCTATCATAAAATGGAAGTTTACATTTTTAACACGAGTAGCGGCAGTTTCATGCTCATTACTCCCAGATTTCAGGGCCACTTTTTTTGAATTACCTCCCTTTGCCATTTTTATTTCTTCAGTCATCTATATGTAGATATATAAATAGTTTGCTCATAATAAATTTCATCAGTTGAATCCTTGACAAATGAAGAATTTGCTCACTTATAGCCTTCCACCTCTATCTCCAACTCCAATTAATTCTGTAAGCCCATCTTTAATTTCTCTACTGATTCTTATTTGATCTTTAAGTCATATCTTTAAGCTTATGTATAATAAATACTTCTTGATTCCCTTGTCACTTATGAACAAACTTAACAAAGACTCTGCCATTTCATTCTTTCTTTTCCTTTTATATTTTTTACTTTAATAAGTGTTTCTTGCTTTGTCTATAGGTTGGTTAAAATTGAAATAAAGAGACGCTATTTATGTGATTTGGACTAGAGAGATAGAATTCACTGCTGCATCACAGGGTCTTCTACATTACACTCCCTTCTCCTTGTTTTCATCATCACAAGTCCAGTGCCACTCAAAAGAGTCTATCCTTTTATAAAGCCTAGTGGATGCCTAAAATGAGACTGTTTTGGTCCTTCATACTTGCCTCATGCTTTTGTTTTTGAATTGTAGGTTTCTCTTGGAGTTGTTAATTGTCTTTCTTTGTTTGAGGGAAAATTAATACATGTTTTTTTCTTCGTCACTCTAAGATGTTCATGTTTGTACTTATGTCATTGGATTTTTATCTTTACTATACCAAATTCATTCTATTCTTTTTCTTTAATACAAAAGCCTTCTTGCTTTGTCTTCGCCTACCTTCTGTACGATTTATATATGGCTTTCACTACAGTTTGTTTCTCCTGAAGTTTCTAATCGCCCATTTTTCCTTCTAGTATTTTATACCTTTGTCATTGCTTATTTTTTCTAAAGTTTCTGTCATAGTGATTATTCAATATGGCATCTTTCTCTCTGACCCTGATCTTTAGGCCTACTATAGGTCTAAAGGGTTAGATCAACTCAACCTTGAATCTCGTAACAGCTTCTTGTTTATTGTACTTCTGTACTTATTAAAGTATATCCTCAGAATATTTCTACAAAAGATGAATAGGAAGTGAGAGTCTTTACATGTGAAATGCCTTTATTCTGCCTGCATATATGATTGAATGAATAAAAAAATTCTATTCTAAAATTGTGTTTGTTCATCATACAATACTTTAAAAATAGATGTATTTAAATAAATAAACATTTTTCTTTAAATATCTTCCACTGCTCTCATGTTTAGCGAATACTTTTAAATTCTTGAACACATCAAAAGTGACTTCAATTTCTTTTTATTTTATTTTCAGATTTAATTTGTTATTCTAATATATGGCATATAATATAAGATTAGAATTTGTGTTGAATTTTTCTCTAATTATACACATTTCCTTATACCATTTGTTGGATAATCAACCTCTTAACCCTAAATTATCTGTGATAAGTCCTTGGGTGTATTCTATCAACTACCTATATTTAAATACCAACAATATCAATTCTGGTAGACCTATCTTTTGATCCTTATACTAATACTATATTATATAAATTCTTAAAAACTTGTGCTATGATTTAATATCTTAAAGACAAGTCTTATTATCCATTTTGTTACTACTCATTTTTTCTGATTAAAGATATATATGTGCTTGTCATTATATATCATTGCATATATATAAAATAGAAGAAAATGGAGATTGAGGTATTACTTTCCCATGCACAAAATGTTGGATCATATTTTGTCTATAGTTTCCATTTTTGGTATGTTTAAAAGCATAGCAGAAAAGGCATACATACCAGTCTGTGTACCGTGACTGCATGGAATTTCCATGTGATGATATACAGCATTTCTATATATGGTTCAATACTGATGGACATTTCAATTATAGCTCATTTTACCTATTAAAACCAACACTGGTAAACGTACACACAAGTCTTTGCACTTATCAAATTATTTAATTTATATACATTTCCAAAAGTTGAATTTTACTTATAAATAACTGATATTTGTTTAAGATATTTACATGTCTACTTATAAATAAGATACAACACTTGCGAACATCAATCAAATGCCTACTATATGGTCAACAGCTTTCAAAGTAATGAGGTTTCAGCTGTGTATTTATGGAGTTTACCCTTTAATGGCCAGAAATGTACAAAAACATGCTTTTTTAAAAGGTAAAATAAATTCACATTGTGATACAGTAAGTAAAATAAAATTGGTCAAATTGAATAGAAAGATTGGATAGCACAATCTCCAAAGCAGTATTCAGGGAAGGACTTCGAACTTTGAGGAGTTGCCGAAAGGAAAAAGGACTCATGGACGTGGGCAACAGTGTGGTGATTGCTGGGAGTTGGGGGGGGTGGGTAAAAAGGGACTAAGTGGTAACGAGAAAAAAGATGAAATGATCAAATAAAAAATAACAATGCCTGATTCATACCTTAAGGAAGAATTCTCCAGGGAATAGGCAAAAAAGTCCCAAAACAGTGTTGTTAGTTTTTTTAAGTAAATTTTTAGATTGGCAATGCTAACACCATAAAATTATTGAAAAAATTAAGAATTTTCTATTTTATGGAATATGTTTCAGTGGCATAGATATTATTTACTTGCTCAAGGTATGATAGGAAATCATTAGGATCTGGCTTTATCTGATTTAGTATTTCTCTGATACTTTTTGTTTCATGTTTTTTTGTTATTTGTTAATTCTTAGGTTTTCTACTACTTTATAAAATGATTTCAATATTTTTAAACAACTATTTGTTTTCAAGTTTATTTTCATTATGTATGGAGTATTCTCTTGTGATTTTTAATGTACCCCGTGTGATTGCTAGTCAGTTTGTAATTACTTTTGTCAAGAAATATTCTTCATTTCCTCTGAAAGTGTTTCCAGTTGCCTTGTTTTTTTTTTTAGTTTTCATCTTTTTACAAAATATTGGACCAAACAGGAATCATCAGGTCTTCTTTTCCTTTTTGTTTTTAAATTCTTTAACTTATTTCTTTGAATATTTTTGCCTTGTCATTTTTTGACATCTTAGAGCAATTTTTTTGTTGAAAAATTGCCCTCCCCATCAAAAAGTCTCTTTGACAACATCCCATAAGTTTTGATATCTAATTTGCAGCAATGTTTTATTTTTCCTTTGACCCATCATTATGTAATAAGAGGATGAAATATTTTTATGTTTGCATAGGTTTTATTTTTGCTTAACCCATTGGAGTCACCAATTAACTTTTACTTATTTCTGGTTCGATTGGCCTTGTAGTTTGTAGAAAATTCTTCCATGTACTAATAATACGATTTTTTAGCTAAATTTTCAAATTTTATGAAAATCTGCATTCTTTTATTTGTATCTATAATTAAATTAGTGAAAATTAGATAGAATTTTCTTATTAGCTATCCACTTGATATAATATTGGTTCATTAATTTATTTGTTCATTTAACAGGTATTTTTTGAGCCACTAACTTGTGTTAATCATTGTCCAAAAAATTGCTAGACAAGAGTTACTATACAAGAGAAAGAAGGCCCTGGCTTTATGTAGCATTATAAATGTAATACAATGCTAGAGATATAATGTAGAATGAAAAAAGTACACATAACTAAAAAGTTACAAAATCACCCACAGTAGTATTTCACTTAACCATGTTGGTGTATTTACTTTGTTTTTCTCACTTAGATTTAAAATTAAATATTTGAGAAAAATATTTTACTCCCCTTTTAAACATAACAAGCCAAATTCTGAAGACAATCACATTACATTTTTAAGGTCTTAAGGTGAATTAAAAAAGAAACCTAAACCATTTGAACCAATGTCCTCAACCATTTTTGAAAACTGGAAATAAGCCAGGTTTTCTTTGTTGCATGCTTTCCATTAGCTGCTGCTTAACAGAACATTTCAGATGCCTCGGTTTGCATTGCTGTCTTGATTTTCCTTTTTTCAATTTCAACAGAGTGGCTCATAAATAAACATGTTCACGGCTCAGGTTGGGAGTGACAGTTTATCCCTACTATTTTGATTGTACAAGATATCTACAGTTCTCTTCTCTAACTAAACATCCATGCATGCACTGTAAAATTAATCATAACATGGCAGGATGCCTAAGAATTTGAAACTGCTTCTCTCTTAATGATTCTCAGTGTCAAAGTGAAACTTTCATTTAGTGATAATTAACAAAACCTATAAACCTAATTTGGGGAGATTTACCCTTCAACTGATATATGTACTGCTTTTCTCATACATAAAATCATATGATAAGCTGTTTGTGATTCTATTTTATTAGAAAGTGAATCTCTTTCTTTGGTCCTGGAATCATTATTGATTCTTTTAATAGAAACATGATTATTTTCACATATTTACTGATGACCTTGAAGTCTGTGTACACAGGCATTGCTGCATCGTTAAAGATTGGCACCCAACTGTGGTGATGCCCTTCTGTGAACCCCAGCTGCTCTGCACCTTGAGAGCAAGATTTGCCCTAATTGCAGGGGAAATGGGAGGTAAAGGGAAAGCTGTGTATATATATATCACTGACCCCCAATAAGAGGGGATGTCACATTTGTTCAAATGTTTACTTTCTTTTTTTATTCTTCTTCCAGCTGAGCCCTTTCAACTCACTGCAAAGAGGCTGGGACTTGAGATCTGAAGGTCACAAATTCTATTGCACTGGCAGTTTTCATGGATGTGGTTAGCAGATGACTATGATGCCTGTATTCTTTGTATATGGGGTCACAGATCATTAAACATCACTTCTATTAACATCTGCTTCTGCCTTTCAACAATAATGTATGTGAGCCAGTGGACTGTTTTAACAGGGGGAAGGTAACAAATTTATTTGCCCTGCTTTACAGGCATGTTTGCATGTATACACATAAAAATATTAATGGCTGTGTATTATATGATCATCCCAAGAAATTTTTTTTCTTTGTATGGTATAAAATATAACTGAATGAGGAATTTTTTTAAAGTAGAATTGACTTTTTTGAGATCCTGTTAATTCTACCTTCATAATTAATAACTCTTTTCTCTTTCACTCCTCTCGTGTTCTATGGTGTACCCTTCATTTCAGTGCTAAACCACATCACCTTTTAGCTAATCTCCACAGCTCTAATGTGAGCTGAAGCATCTGTGTCACATTGGCTGGTCTAGAGCACTTTTTTCTTCTCATCAACCTCCAGTTCAGAATCCATCAATGAACCCATTATTAACACAAAGAATTCAAATTCTTTAACCTAATATTCAAAGCTCTTCATGATATGAACTAAGCCTTCTTTCTAATTATATCTTTCTGCTATGCTATGTATACTTTTTTCTTTAGTCAGCTAAGTCACCCACATGAGAAAGTGTTGTATAGTCAAAACTTAGGGTGTAGAGTTGAAAAAGTCTGTAGATTTAACACTAGTTTTACCTCTTAGGATACATTTCTGAAAATTATTAACTTATGAGCCTCTTCTTCAATGGGAATGAACCACCATCTTTGCTGGATAATGAACCAATGATGGTAAAGTGTCTGCACAGAGCTTGAGGTATGAGAGATATCCTATTAAGGCAGCTGGGAGTAATAGTAATGGTGCTGTCAAATTCTCCCAGTTACTAACTTCCTATCATTTTCATTACTTAAGTTCAATCATTCATTTAAGTTACAACAGTATTCCTTCTTGTCTTATGAGTTTTTCATGTTTATTATCCACTTATTATGATTTTCCCTCCCAAGTTCTACAATCTAATTATCTACATCATTAATTTGTATTTTAAACTCTGTTTTATACTCATATCAAGATTAAAAGCTGCTAGAAGAGAAATTCCTTAGGTTATATCTGTCAGTTCTTTGCTACAATGACAATTTCTCAATTTTGCAGAGCATTTAATAAAGATTTGTTGGTTAATTTATCTACTGATACATTACCGAGAAAATACCATACATCTAAGGAATACAGCTTAACAACTATATTAAACGGAACTTAATATTTTTATGTGAACTTTCATGAGCAGCCTGAGTTCAGTATTGATTTTAAGAGAAGTAAATGTAATTCACTAGTTGGTGACAGTAAATTCAAAATAGCCAAGTTTTTACTTTCAATTTTAGCTAAATCTGTTGCATCACACAGATCCTTGTTGAAAGGAATAACACCACCAGCTTATTTTCATCCAATCAACTTTGTGTCCAGAGCAAACTACTCTCAACATAGTTCTGAGCATTTTGTTATTATTATTCCTACTTTATGTATGTTAACACAAAAACTCAGAGACAGTTAGAAAAGTGTCCTAATATGGACAACTATTGTAATAGATTAGAGAAATATTCAAAAAATATTACCTCACATCTCTGTTCCCTTATTTGGAAGCAATACAGTTTATGCCTCATTTTGATTTGCTTAGTGGCTTTGGGAATGGAATATTCATAATTGGATGTTATGTGAGCAGAGGCTTCAAATGGGTTGTGTAGTTTAGCTTGTCTTTTGCCTTTATGCTATTTACCTTGATAAATATATATACTGGCTGGGCACCGATCCATAGAAGGTGTACCGAAACCTAACCTATAGTGACAACTTAAGCCCATTTGCAGTTACAGTGTGAGAAAGAGCTCTCCAGTCAAAAATAGCTTATAGAGCCAAACAGCCTTGACCTGTAGATCTATGAGGTAGAAAGTCAAGTGTTTTCTGTTATAGATTTGGGAGTGCTTTGTAGGTAGTATTAACATAGCAATAGCTGAAAAAATTCACCAATAAACAGATGAGCTAAGACTTTGAGCTGTCAAAATCCATGTACTTTTCTACTATACCACACTTCCTTGCCAAAATGCAGCAAGAAGGACTACGTTTAGAGTGTTATTCAAATCTCAGCTCAAATGATTTCACATTAATCAAAATACATTCTATTGCCTTATATTGCTACAAGAACACTTCTATAAAAAGCACCCTTGTTGTCAAAGGAACATCATTAAAAACCCTTTCTTAATGTCTGTGAATACGTTTTTGGCATACTATGTGTATGTTGAGAACTTCCAAGCCACAGAACTGTCACTTGGAATGTCTGCTCTCACATGTGTATACTCCTTGAAACATATCCTGCTTGAGGTGATTCATTATCACAAGACAGTTCTAAATCAAATGTAAAGTTTAGGAACTGATTATATATTCACCTATGTTAAACAGTAATTTTTTCAGAGGTAGAAGGTAAGCTATTATTTTAGAAAGTGACATCAAATTGAAGAGTAGATGATTAACAAAATATTAATTGCTAAATGTGGTAGGTGATTGAAAATGTGATAATTGGTGTATAATGTTGGTTATTAGTACATCACTCACTGTTTGTAGTATTTGTATATCCTTCTGATGGAAATACTGAAGCCTGAAATAGATTGCTAAGAAAACTGAACTGGTTAGCATCAGTAATATTTGATTGCACTGGTGCTTACTAGGAGTTTTTAGTTGGCATCTAACTTTGCCAATATCTCAGTATGTTCATTATCATTTTAAATGTTATTTTTAAGTCTCCGAATTATTAAAATGCAGCAGCCTTGTCTTACATATATTGGTTTTTCATTTCATGTCTGAAGTGTCACGTATCGAAGTTCCTGTTGACCATCATTTCTCTTTCTTTAAATGCTCAGCTTGATAGTGAATGTGGGAGCTGGCTGCAAAGGTGGCTGCCAGCAATTGGTCGCATTCCCCTAAATGCATGTCTAACCCTCTCCACAAGGTGGAATCCATTTCCCTTCTCCTAGAACCTGGGTTGACCTTTTGATTAGGACCAACAGCATGTGGCAGAGCTGACACTGTGCCAGATCCTGATCTAGGCCTTAAGAAACCTGGCTGCTATAGTTTTTGCTCTCTTGGCATTCAACTTTCCTATAAAGAAGTGTGCACAAGACCTCTGAGTGAGGAGAGACTATGAGTATAGAGAGAGTCCAGACCAGCTCCATTGCTCTTTCAGCTACTCTATCAGGAGGATCAGAACGTGAGCAAAGGCACGTCTGATCCTCAAGCCCCAGTCAAGCCACCGAGAAGGCAGAGAAATGTAGGGTAGAGACAAAATGCTTCCAAGTTGTAGAAAAATGACAAGCAAAAAATGGTTGTAGTTGCTGTAAGTCACTACATTTTGGGGTGGTTTGTTATGTAACAATACATAACTAAAACAGTGATGTAAGTTATAATACAGGACAGAGCCTTTTACACTAGATTTTAACCTTTCTTATGTGTGATCTCAATTCCTGTAAAAGCATTTTACCAATATCCCTTTTTCTAGTTTAAAGTCACTAAAAAATCATATTTTATTGCAGTGTTTTCTTATATTTATTTAGCTTGCACAGTGGAATAGCTCAATTAGTTTTCAGTCATTATTTTAAATAAGTGCATATGCTGTTGGTGGGATTGCAGACTGGTACAACCACTATGGAAAACAGTATGGAATTTTCTAAGAAAACTAAAAATGAACATGCCTTTTGACCCAGCAATTCCACTGTTAGGAGTATATCCTAAGAACCCTGAAGCACCAATCCAAAAGAACCTATGCACCCCAATGTTCATAGCAGCACAATTTATGATAGCCAAGAGTTGGAAGCAACCTAGATGCCCATCGGTAAATGACTGGATCAAGAAACTATGGTACATTTACACAATGGAATTCTATGCTGCAGAAAGGAAGAAGGAGCTCCTACCCTTTGCAACATCATGGATGGAACTGGAAAGCATTTTGCTGAGTGAAATAAGCCAGGCGGTGAAAAACAAATACCATATGATATCACCATTAACAGGAATCTAAACAACAAAACAAACAAGCCAGCAAAATATGACCAATGACACTCAAATACAGAACAGGCTGACAGGGACCAGAGGGGAGAGGGGAGAGAATCACAAGGGAAAAGGGGAAGGACTCACATGAACAAGTATGAAGGACACATGGACAATAACTAAGATGGGGGGCGGAGATGGGAAGGAGGTGGGGAGCACTGGGAGGGGGGCAGGACTGGGAATACAAGAAAGAAAACTGTACTTGAACAAGAGTTAAATAAAAATTAAAAAAAAATAAGTGCATATGTATACAGACAGCAGAAAAATTGAGTCCTGTATGTAAAATATAATGANGAATCACAGGGGAAAAGGGGAAGGACTCACATGAACAAGTATGAAGGACACATGGACAATAACTAAGGTGGGGGGCGGAGATGGGAAGGAGGTGGGGAGCACTGGGGGGGGGCAGGGCTGGGAATACAAGAAAGAAAACTGTACTTGAACAAGAGTTAAATAAAAATTTAAAAAAAATAAATAAGTGCATATGTATACAGACAGCAGAAAAATTGAGTCCTGTATGTAAAATATAATGATAAATCATAATATTTATCTCAATGATTTTAAATTTGAACTTCTAATAACATATATTGAAAACAAGTAATTTTATGAAATTTTCCACAGTAGAGGGTAATAATTACCCTAACATTGGAAAATATTCAATTCAATAGAATATTCTGATTCTCTTTGAATATGTTATTTTAAAACTACATCTGCCATAATGTGGAATAACTAACTACTGTTTCATAATGTCTATGTTTAAAAGTAAATTATAATTAAGTACAATTAATTAGCAAGTAGCAACAGAAAGCATAACAGTTTAATCTTGGCTTTCAATTTACAGTAATTTCTTTTCTTCAAAGTATGGGAGTATTAATAATTAAAAAAACATTTTTAAAGCCTCTGTACAGATGATCATGACAATAGCAATTTTAGTATATTTTAAATTCATGTACTACTGGCCACTGGGCCTAACAACTGAAATGAATACAGGCTATGAGTAGATTCTTAAATGTACCAATTCAACTGAAAATTATTTTACTTACATTTTCAGTATTAAATAAGTCCCTAGTAAGTACAAATATCAATGACAAAAGTCAGTAGGATCACTATTAAAGCTAATTTAGTCAATATCTGTATAACACCATGAATCAAAAGTCCACATCATTCATATGAGGATAGTAAAGGTGAATTGAAAACTTGACCTATAGTGTAACTTCCCTTACTTGATATGTGTATTGAATAGAAATTATGGTGTTGGAATTCTTGATTCAAATTGCATGAATGAACATTGAATACTTGGAACTTTGAGAGCAGAAGAGGACTAAGGGAAGTAATAAACTTTGAGGTCATAATCAGAAATATTGAACTTGGACTCTAACAGAGACAAGTTCACAAATCAAATGGTTGGGAATGACTCAAGATTTCAGATGACTCATCCTTTCTTAACAATCATTCCAAATGGAGGCTTGGGAAATATACTTTCCTGTGTGCTGAAGAGGGAAGAGGCAGAATCAGGATGTGCTTATTATCATTCATTGTTTTAGGCATTAAAATATTCAAAATCTTGTAAGAACACTGGGCTGCTTTCAAGCAATCTGAGCCTCGGTCACAATTTGTATGAAGAATTTAACTACCTTAGCAACTAGCTCCAAAGTTGTAGATAGGAAGAGACTCTGGTAAAAATAACTGTTTAAGCCACTTGCAGGTTGTAGACGAGACTCCGACAGCACTGTTACTCTGGAAGCCCTGCTGGGAAAGATCAGTGCAACACTGCCTTTCACTAGGTGTAAACAAAAATGTTAAGGGTGTGCTTTAAGAACAGAAATATTTCCAATGTGGAATATTTTTAAAGTCATCAATTTTATAGCAGTTTTAAGTTGAGAGAGAGAGAAAGATTTGTTGTTCTATCCATTGATGCATTCATTGGTCGCCCCTCAAATTTTCCTCAAACAGGAATCAAACCCACATAACCCTGGTGCTTCAGATGGTGCTTCAACCAACTAAGCTACCAGTCCAAGGCTTGGACAGAGTACTTTCAAGGCCCGAAGTATCCTCAGTGCTCTGAGTATTAACCCCTTCCATTCCCCCAACCACCCCAAAAGTGATTTTAAGTTGTGAGCCATACTACGCACTCCTGGCTCTCTAATATTGAATAAAACGTTTTGTACAAAGTATAGCAGGTTGTTCCTCAATATTAGCATTTAAGAACACATCGAGACAATTTAAACATTAAGTTGATCCCCAAATGTAAGAAAACAGTTGAAAACCAAAAAGATCTTCGGAAATTCATAGAAATCTTGAGGAAGAATTTGATTCTCCATAGCATACTGACTAGAGGTTTTAAACAATTTTTTAAGATCTGAAGGAATAATTTTTACCTGATATCTGGATTAAATAAGTCATGTAATATTTTAAGTATACTTTGTTGTTTCAAAATAAGCCTCCAAACTAGTTGTGCTGGGAGTGGCCATTGTAAAATTAGGTAAATCACCCAGTCTCTTTGTGTGCTCAATCAAAGGATCTCTATTTCCTTAGACTCAAGTAGAGTCTTACACACATAAGCTGGTCAATCACATCTTATGTGGTTAGTCTTCAAGTGATACTTTAACTATTCATAAAGAGCTGACAAGTTTTGACATATGAATTTCTTTTAGGTGGAGAGGATTCTTTCAAGCAAACGAACAGGAATTTCAGAGTATTGGTTTCTCTGGGAATATTGTTTAAAAATAAAACAAAACATCATCAACAACAAAAACCTCAAAGGAATTTTTGCGTTCAAGAAATGTTTTTTTCTGAAGGAAAAAATACTCACTCAAACCATTTATAATCAAAATAAATGAGAAAAGGAGCCGCATTTTAAGGGAGGGCATCATTGATCCAACAGCCTTGGGAGCATAGATTGAGTAGTAGTGTTAGCAGGGAGAGGACAGGAAGTCCCTTTGTCTTAACCACCATAAGAGTGTGTGAAGGGTGTGAGGAAGACAGGACAGCACAGATAGGGATCAGAGAGGGGCAGCCAGGACCCTGTCAGCTCTGAGTTGCCCATTTCTGGCAGGCTGTCATGAAGAGAAAATATAAGGGACAAAGATGAAGTGGAAGGGGTAAGAATGGAGCAACAGTAAGCATTAACATATGCAACAAAAAGAGAAAAACATTAGAATAATAGTAATAATTGAAACCTCCCTTGCTCAGAAGGTCATCTCTCTACTCCCCAAAAATTTGATGGTTTTTAGATGTCAGGTTAAAAGTGACAATACAAAGTCATCAAAAGGAGTAAGGACAAGACAATAGCTATTTAAATTATGGCAATCCTATTATGTTTATCATGTGAATGCTTAATCAGCACTTATAAGCTGTGTGAGTGTGTTCATTGTATATTTTTAGTTTAGTATGCTACAGTAGAATCCTCTATTTAGCATCGATGTTGTAGGTAGCTACAGTGCTCATTTTTTAATCTCTTGATTATAGTAAACTCTTAAATTATACTTCAAGAAGTTTGACTCAAATAAATGAGTGATAAAAACCAAAATAAATGAACCATTTTCTGTTCCAGTCTTAGCTTTTTATGCATATGTTGAGTTAGTGTGGGTTGCAATGTGTATACATTATGCTTATCTCTTTGTACATTTCTGTATCATGTTTTCCATGTGTGCCTCCTTGACACTCAATCTTGCTTCCTATCTGTGTGTATTAGTTTTATATATCTGTGTAACCAATTACTTATGTTTCAGGGAAAATAGTTTAATAGGTCTCTGTCCCCATGGGTTAGGACTACAAAAAATGATAACTTCATATGCAGCACGTACTAATTAACAGAGATCTGGAGTTGAGGAAAGAATGCTTGCGAACATCCCCCTTCAATGGAGAAAACATCCCTCTCCTTCTGGAGAGGAGGTCAGGGGCACAAGGAGAGGTCTGCAATCCAGGAGCAAAGACGAATCTTGAAACTAAGAGACAAGTGTGAAGATTCCACTGAAACAATACTGAAAATATTAAAGGATATCTTATAATTTATTTAAAAGTTTAACTTGACTCTGATACTCTGAAATTTATCCCCTGCATTGTCCAAAATCCACACAATGTTTGCCACATATACATCTATGAATCGGTGGTGCCTCAGAGAGTAAAATGGCCAGAATTACACCTGGAGGTGCAATAGTGTAGAAATGAGCATCAGGCCCAGAAAACAGTGAGTAGTGAAGCCGTTGGCAAATGCATGGCTGGGAAGTGAAGATGAAGCTCACTTACTCTGTCCAAACATTTTAGAGGTTGTGGACCCCTGTAGGGGGATGTGAGACCCACACCTGGGTTACATGCAACACATGAACGTTAAGGTCCCATCCAGAATCAAGTGCTACGACTAAACTTATGTGTAATTTCCATTAATTACCTCATTTTGCATGTGTAGACAGACTGCAAAGAAATATAACCATTCTCTCACTCCTTTTCTATTAGGCATAAGTTCATAAGGACTCCATTGTGTAGGAGCTTAGTTTATATTTCATGATATTTCATATAATACTAATATGGTCCCTGTGTAACTGCAGCACTAAAAATAGCACCCTGCTTCTGTAATTGCTCGCACAGTTGATAGTCTTTGTAGGCTGAGCAGGAATGTGTCTCATTGCATAAATCATTCACAAGGGCTGCAGTGATCCGGCGGCTCATAATCTTAAGCAAATAAAAATGAACATGTGTCTTTTCCCCGGACAACTGCACGCACACACTGACCCTCTGCTCTTCTCCAGTTTGATGTTTTGGGTTAAAACCAAAAAAGTAACATGTCTATTCTGGTAAGTTTTAGTATTCTTCCAGTATTCCTTTAAATCTTTATCTCCTAACAAATGTAAAAGAATAAACATGAGTAAAGTGACTGCCTTACAGCACGTTATATAAAGGCTCCATCTATTCTATTACATGAATTAATGTGTCATCCTTGAAAAACCAGACTTAGAAATTAATGACTTACCTAAGGATCATATTCCTTAAGAAAAATAATCACCATAGTGTTTGATCATTGTGATTATTTTAAGACTAACCTGGCCTCAGTAGGGTTCCCTTGAAAGAAGCACTGAGTTATCGCAAAGGGAGAAAGACGAATCAGGACTGGAAGGAGCGACTCGGCTCTTCCCAAGACAATGTAGCCGAAGCAGGAGGTAGTCACGGAGTTTATATGCTTATGAGGCCAATAGTGTAGTACCCTAATTCTTACCTTAAAACATTGCTTCAAAAATATTTTATCTCAATTATAAGCTAATTAGTTATGTTAATATAACTTTAAAATCATACACATTTATAGAAATTCCTATGATGCAAAAGATTCACTTAGAGTGATTTTTTTCACCCTTCAGAACTGGCTAAAGGAACTAGAGACCCTTTATTACCATTTATTCCGCCTTCTTGAGCCTCTCTCCCATTCTCTTGTGGGTTGAAGAAAACCGTCCAAGTTGGCAGAATTGCACCTAACATCAACACCATACCTGGCACATTACGGGCATTGAATAAATATTTGCAGTTGGCATATGTAGTTTTCGCTGGACCAGCTCCCACTCCAGTTTTTGGCACGCAGTACCTATTTAAGGATTTATGCCCGTTCCAGACTGAGGACATGTTCTTGGAGGGAGACTTACCCTATGCCCCACCCTGAACCATAGACATATTCCCCAGGCCTGGCTCTTCACACACTTCACATGCATCTCCCCCTGGTCCCCTGGCCCAAACAAGTATACGGCTTAACACAAAATGATACACATTTAATTCAAGGATGCCAGTTGGAATTTTGGAAATAAAAAATAATTTGCAATTTAAGTAGAAATTCTGGCTGTAAAAATGACAAGAGTCTAGAAATGTCAGGTTTTCACGTCAACTATATCTGCATGAGAATGAGTTCAAAATAGGAAAGAAAATACAGAAAGAGAGAGTGAGAGGTCATGCAAGAGGGAAAGAGAGGCTGGAAGACATTGGCTGAGTTCCTGCATTCCGCCATGCCTAAAGCCAGTCAAACGTGTATTTTTCAGACACTTAATCAAAAAATTGTAATTTATATTTATCTGAATTTGGTATGGTTACTTGCAAGTGAAAGAATTCTGATTAATACATTTTAAATTGGTTTATATTTCCCCCAAATAAATAGTGTGTCCTATTCTTGAAAAAAAAGGTGTCAAATATATGTATGTCATACTCCTAGGATGGCCTAGGAGAATTGTGCACTGATTTCTTTGAGCAGATTAAATAAAAATGCCTTAGAAAATGTCTGTGGAAGGCTAAAACAGAGGAAATTAAATTTGTCTAGCCCTTATTTCCTCTTAAATGGGAGGGTGTAATAGGTGGTTCTTAAGATGACTCCCAATGATTCACTCCTAGTACTATGCCTTTGTACAATCTCCGCCCCCCCCCCCTCAGTGTGGGCTGGGTTTAGTGAGTCACTTCGAAATCAANCCTAGGAGAATTGTGCACTGATTTCTTTGAGCAGATTAAATAAAAATGCCTTAGAAAATGTCTGTGGAAGGCTAAAACAGAGGAAATTAAATTTGTCTAGCCCTTATTTCCTCTTAAATGGGAGGGTGTAATAGGTGGTTCTTAAGATGACCCCCAATGATTCACTCCTAGTACTATGCCTTTGTACAATCTCCGCCCCCCCTCAGTGTGGGCTGGGTTTAGTGAGTCACTTCGAAATCAATAGACACTGGCAGGAGTGATGTAATGTCACTTCTACAATTAGGTTACAAAGAAACAGTGGCTTCCTCTTGAAGATCTCTTGCTCTCTGTTGGATTTCTCACTATGTCACAAAACTGTCCTGTGGAGGGGTTCATGTGCATGAGAATGAATCAGAGCCCCTCCTGCCTTCCCCGGGCCCCACCCAGTCAGGTCTCCTGGTTAGGTAGCAGTTCCAGATTGGTTGTCTGCAATCTTATATGAGAGCTTGAGGCATAGACACCAAGATAAACCCATGCAGATTCTCCAATCGAAGAAATGCAAAATAATAAGTACATATTGTTTGGTTGCTAAGTTTGTAGCATATTAACACAGACATAGATAACAATACATAGGAGTGGAATCTGTATCAGTGCTAATACAATAAAATCAAAGTTTCTCTTGTAAAACTGTAGCCATTTCTGCCACCAATTAGCAGAAAGCAACCAGCCAAGGGAAATTGGGCTCCTTTCAATTTCATCTGAATCTACCAGCCATTATTATTACCATGAAGGACTTGAATAAATTTGTCTCTGCTAAGAAATTTAACATACTCACACATTTTTAAGGCTTACCCCCTTGTATTACTTATCTGCTACTGTTTCATTCTATTTATTTATTCTCCAAAATTCAGCATTTTCAAACTTGGGCAGCAGAATTCACTAAGGTGTTATCTCCATTATCCCTATTACCTTTAAAATACAAATTCTGAAAGGTAATTGCAAAGAAACTTCACTTCTGTGGACATGAACAAGTAAAATGAAAACTAAAAATAATGAAGATATCCAGGTAAAAAAAAGTTGCTAAATTTTTTCTCTAGAGGACTTTTATGCACAAATGTGGTCTAGCATAGAATCTTACTTTGGGAGTTAAAATTTTACACAGGTCATGTGAATTTTTTTGAAGTCCACATGTACTGAGCTTCTAAACTTTGATCTGATTTAAGAGAGTTTAGAGTCCTAAAAACTCATTCTGCTAGCTATCCTGGGAATAAGTAAGCAAGCAGCAACGGTGAGAAGATGCCAGTATATACACTGGATCAAATCATTTTTTCCATTATTGAGAAAATTACTGAATAGATTCTTCCTAAATTAGTGTATCTAGATTATTTAGTAATTTTTAATATGGTTAAATTGATTGTTTTCTACCACATTGTATTATTTATTGATTTATGTGTTGTTTGCTTCAAAATCTAAATCACAAGGCTGTTCAGTATGAGAGAGTGACCTACATAAACTGCTCAAGTCTCCTTATAATGTATATTCCAGTATCAGGGGTGTATATTCCAGTATCTCCCAAATGGAGACCTGAAAGTTTTAGAAAATTTCCAGAATATTCCATCTTCCTACACAACTGTTATGCTGGCTGCTCTGAAAGGGTCTTAATATGGAAATTTCAGATAGGAATCAAAGAGAGAATCAGAGGCAGAACACTATAATAGACATGAGATCTTCTGAGATTTCTGGTAAAATCTGAGTTATATCAGTCCATACACCTGTTTGGCTCCTTTGGCTTTTGCTGTATTGACAGAATTGTTTGGCTATTTATCTAATAATATGATCATTGGCAGATGAGAATATAAGAGATCACAGGGCCAAGAGCAATGAGAGAGAGAGAGAGAGAGAAAGAGAGAGAGAGAGAGAGAGAGATGATAGGAATTTCCATACCCGCATTTCTATACCTGTCTTGTAAGGCACCACTTCCTACTAAAATGTACCTAGGAGTCAGCAGGCTCCTCCACACATTGCCAATGAGAAAATTAACTGCTTCTCTCAAAAGAAGAAAATTTTGGAAGGTTGAAAGGGGTAACAGGAACTGTTAACACAGTATTTCCCTCCTGTTGGGAATGGCAGAAATCTCCTCTCTGCGATTAACAGATAATTTTCCCACTTCATGTGTGCCTTCTCTTCTGGAGAACTATTCCTTTACTCATTCAACAGCATTTCTCAAACTTGGATATGCCTACAAATCACATGGAAATCTTGTGAAATGCAGATTTGATTCAGTTGGTCTGGGTGGGGTCAGAGATTCTACATTTTTATAAAGCTTCCTAGTGATGTCATTCTATGGTCTACATTTTAGTAGCAAGAATTAGAATATCATATTTTGCAAGACTCTTTAATTCTTAGTTACTGTGAGACTGTATGTAGACACTATTCTCAAGGAGCCTACAGTATCTACAAAAGGTCAATCCACATGTAAAAATAGCTTGTGCATTAGCAAAATTGACAATAGCAGTTAGGGCCTTGGAGGGGGTTACAAACAGGGCCGGCTTCAAGGGGGGAGACCTGTGCAGTCACACAGGGTCTGTGTTTTAAAAAGCCCATGTTTGCCTTCCTGTTCTACTGCCGCTCTTTTCAAATCCATAACTTTTGAACAAGAGGCACTTCATTTTCATTTTGCACTGGACTTCATAAATTACATAGCTGGGTACAGATAAGATCTTATTGGGAATGAACAAGGGGAAAATCACCTCCCGCTGAAGGAAATAAAAAATAATAATTTTGAAAAGGAAGAAGCATTGGAGCTATGCCTTGATAAATGAGCAAGATTTGAACAGAGATGCAAGTGATCAAGTAACGAGGGACAGTAATCTCAGCAGAGGCGTTGTTACACTCAAAGGAATGGAGACTAGAACAGGTGGTATGTGGGAGGAATGGCAAGTAGTTCGGTCTGACTGGAACATAAAATGCCAAGCACATAGGAGACACTCAATAAATTTTTTGCTGAATGAAGGTCTGCTGAATGAGTGTCCCGGAGATCAACGTACTGTCTGTATTGCCAACTTAGGAGAGAGAAACAGTAACACCACTGTATTGAACTGTAGCAACTACTGCGGCCTATACCAGAGGTTCAAACGTGGTAATGGTTAATAGCGAAGATTCAAATAATGTTTGTGCACAGACCTGTTTCCTAGTTCTGCGAAATGGTGGGCTCTTTAACTTGTCACCACATGTACCTGAGTGACGGAATTGGGATGGTGATTTCCTTCCACTGAAGCATTTTATTTTAATTTCCATCCACCTGGAGAAATGCTGTTTTATGTTTAGGATGTTTGAAACAAAAGTGCACATTGAAGCAAAAAAAGTTAGCTTTGGAAAGAATTAGAAACTGAGATGAAACTATTATTATGATACTTAACTTAAAAAACAGACAAATAGCAATGATTGTTGAAAAAAATTATACTTGGAGAAAGCCACACATAGAAGTGTGAAAGGATTGAAATAACCATAAAACAGTAGAAGAGCAGTACATCAGTTTCCTAATTTTTAATTTATTACATGTGAATAATAAACCTAAGCTTTCATTTATTATTGTAAGAATGAGGTTAGAACTTTGAAAAACATTCATTTGGGGAAAGCATGCAAATTTCTAAGGCTTATCTTTCTGCTTTAAAATTAGTGTGAGGTGTCTAAATTGACAGCTGGGGAAATTTTTATGCCTGACTGAGGTGCTGCTTTGCTCCTTTGCTCTTTAGGTGTCTCTTAACTTTCTTAGAATTTATCCCCCATGTCCTTACCTTTCATCCCTGCAGACACAGATTAAATGGGCAGGACAAAGGAATGACATGGCGCAGTGACTCAGTTCCCACTGGAGATACTGAACACAGGAGCCAGAATGTTCAGTAAATTGCCACCAAAATATAATCTCCAGGGCCAACTCAGAGCCAAGGTTCCCTTTGAAACTAAGAGCAAAAGCAACATTGCAACAGCGTTACCCATGGTGAACCTCACAGAATGGAATATGCCCTTGATCCCTTAATCTCCTCTACTGGCTAGAGCTACTTATACCCAGTGTGATTGGTAATGCAGGAATATTGTACAAAATTCTTACATAAACCAGGCCCTGTACTTTGTATATGATATAACACAGTCTCTTTTTCCCTTCCATTCTGTAATCACTTTAATTGCAATTAATTTCCCTATCCCTAAAATAACTGCTTAAAATAAAACTTTGACAGGAAATAGAATGAATCAAAGCTTTTTAAAAACCTTACAGTTTCTTGCTTTCTTTGTAAGGAAAACAAAGTAAGACAAAAAGTAGCTGAAATGAAGTGAACTTTTTAAAATTTTCGTATCAAAAGTCTGTCCAGAAATTGTCATAAAATAGGTGTGTATAATTCGCAATTAACAAATGAAGGATGCATGAATTGCAATAAAGATGGAAACAGCCGTATTTAAAATATGTATTTCTTTATCTCCTGAGTCTCCAATCAAAAAAGCAAATTTTGGTTTCTGTCATCTGCCTATTGGTCAGTGTATTGTCTGTCGGTGAGTCAGATTTTATTCATGAAGTACACACACAAATGTAATGAGTTTTGGAATAAACTACAAACTGGTCAGCTGGGTCAGCTTCATCGTATATGGTCTATGTCGGAGGTCTTCATTGCTCCCATTAATCAGACTCTTTCTAAATACTGTGTTCCTTTAGTGTCAGAGAGATTATGTGAAATTTCCCAGTAGAGAACAAAGGTTGGCTTCTTGGTGCTGTCTCTCTGGCTTTCGAGCAGAAATAAAACAGACCCACTTTGCGATGCTGTTGTTTGAACTGCCTCACGTGCGTGCTGTGGTACCTGGTATAGTCGCTCTTCAGAAAGCCCTCTTTTGCTATGGAGACATTTGCATGCACAGAGGACAAATTAATGTCATTGCATTGGCAAGTCTCCACAGTCAGAGTGAAGTGCGAAGTGCTGTAATTAATTGGGGTGTTTCAGAGAGAAACCTATTAGCCAAATAGTTAGAGGAATTGTGGGATAGGGTCTTTTTGCCTGAGTTATTGAATAATTACTTCCAATTTCATTTTGGCTATGAAAATGTGCCAGTAGATACCAGATTTGTGACATTTTGGTCTGAATGCATCTGCTGGCACTGTTGCTATAGTAAAGGTTTAGAAAGTAGGAACTCAACCAGTTTATGAAAATAGGAGATTTTTAATTTATCCTGAAATCCCTGAACACATGTAGACACTCTTTTACTTTCACAATTAAACCTTTTATATTTTAGGGATCATGACCAAAAACAACACGTGTAAATGAAAAAAAATTGCCGAGTACTGAAAAAGTATAAAATATTAGCAAGACAAAGCATAATGTCATCACACCGCATAGCATTAATTGTAACTAATGTTTGTCTAGTTCAATATTAATCTCACAATTTCTAAAAATATGTTTAAAGATATTAAAAATTAGCTAATTTTCTGAGTAATAAAACACTATGAATGCAACTTGAAAGAGAGACTAAATTCATCAATGAAAATCTGGAGTTCTTATTGATGAACTATTATACTAATGTGGAGGGATTAAAAGTTTTAAACTTCTATTTAAACTTCTATTTAACCATCTAACACACTTCTCCTAAAAAGTAAGAAATGATTCTGTAACTCTAAATGCTTAAATAGCCAATAGGCCTGAGCGTTCACCTAATTGTCAACTTCTGGGTAAAACCTGTAAAAGTGGAGGGAGAAATGGGAGTGGGTCTTTCTCCACAGGACTCCAACTTCTAGCCCAAACAGTCACATAGACATCAAAGAACACTCCGGGAGAACCAGAATAGAACAGCTGCAGACTTCCTTTGATCTCCGCTCGATGACTTCTTCATCACATGTAGTGTTCTCAGACTGAGGTAGTTTTTGAATCCTTATTCCTTCTAGAAGAGTTACTGCCTGTAAACTAATGCTAGTTAACACAGTGTTTTCCGCAGGGGGAGGAAGCACACTCACAACAGTCCTCCCTGTGGGCTGTGCGTGTTCTCTGTGCACATTTAGTATTGAGATCTTCAGTTTTTGACTCTCCTCCTTCTGACAAGTGAAACCCCAGTCTTTTGGAATTGGCCTGCAATTAGCAAGAGAACCTTGATAATTTGGGGCATGTCATTTATGGGCTGTCTAGATCTTTTCATTTTTCAGTATTTAATTATTCCATTGATGTGTTTCCCTTTAGACATAAATTAGTTGGAGGAAAGAAATTCTTAAGTTCAGACAATTAGTTATGAAAAGATTGGTTTAAAAATGACTGAAATAAATAATTTAGTGTTTCAATTTTTCATGTCCTCATGTTCCGTAGACAAATAATTATAATTATGGTTAGGATGTTTATACAGTTATAGACCTTCTGTTCAGTATTCAGACATGTTTTTGAGATCAATTACTTCAAAACTGTTAGTATGACTGATTTGTTAGATATTTTCACTTAATTCCATTGCATTCCATTTAACCCACCAAGAATTGATTAGACATTGACTGTATAACATATATCATGGTAGAGATCTTGTGAAAAATTTAAAAGGGGAAATAAATGAACACTCGGTAGCAGAAAGTCCTCCAATGGTGTAGATTGATCTACTTTCAAGAAAAAACTCTGATACAAAGAAAATAATGTGATAGGCAATAAATGCTAAACATAGTAGAAGATAACTTTGTCCATATTTATATATAGAGTTCTCAATTAATGGCAAAAATTGGATTTGAGCAATTCATTAGTTTGTTGCAAAACTATGCACATAATGGCTGGGCATTTGAATAAATTTATGCATCTACTTATCTCTAAGTCTATCTATATGAAACAAAAAAATATCTTTAAATTTCTCCTGGTGCACTGTTGTGCTTTAGGACATGTATTGTGTAAAGAACTAAAAGCACTTCTATTAACTTTTTGGTTCTTTTTTTTTTTGCCATAAGGGCTTATGTTAATAAAAACAATCAGCAAGATAAGTGTTTTACACATTAATCAAATAATAAAACAATAAGTATATTTATTTCTGAATAACAGAGCCTTATCCTAAAAGAGAATTAGAATGAGTAAGATGTTGATACTTCCTGATGAATTACAGGCAGCTAACAAAAATGGTTTATTGCATGCAAGAAACTGGCATATTATTATGTGAAGTCACCGTTTGATCCTCATTTTTCCCAGAAGCCTGGCTAGGTAAGGCCATAAGTCCCAATGATTTCGCCCTTCTTTATAGCATATGACACCGTTGTGATTTTTATTGTCTGTTTTTACTGCTACACTGTAATGTCTATGAGGGTAGGGCCTGTCTCACTATTGCATATCCAGAGCATATCACAATGGATAAATAAATATGCCCCTGGTAAATAAAGAAGGAGTCTCAGAGAATATAGGGAACCCTTTTTAAATTGTGGCAATTTTTTTCTTAGTTTATACCATTTATTTTTTTATATATTCCTATTCTCTCTCTGCTCTAATATACTTCGTAGACTTCTACTGAGTGATATCACATGTTTCCCAACATACATGTTTATATGTTGGTTTCTTTTGTTTAACTTTCAGCTCTTGCCCAAGGGTCTGATGAAAGAAAGAAAGCTTGGAGAAGTGCAGTATTTAGAAAGAGAATTTCAAGGCTGGAACCCAGTAAACTAATAGAAGCATTTGTTTTCTTATGATAGCTGAACATGAAACAGTATAAAAAGAACTTGAATTATTGTCTGGAAGGATCCATATTTAGTTAAGGCCCAAGGTTAAGATAAACAAAAGTCAAAAAATTAGGATAGTTCATGTTTAAAAGACAGAAAAGAGGGAGAGATTGAGAGTGAAAAGCAAAGAACAGTAGTGGCCAAACAGGGCCTTAATCTGTGAAAGGCCACTGAAGCTGTCTTTTCCTTAATACTCAGTAAACTATGGTGATTAAAAGATACTATATTTGGCTACACTATTGACTATAGATATTATGTCTTATCTTTGATTTCTGGCACTTTGCTTACTTGTTGAGTATATGATAGATACCAGGAAGTATTTATTGAGTTAATGGATGAATCATTTTGTCTTTCAAATCCCAGACAACATTGTCTTTTGGTCTTAATGGATTCTTTTATTTTGCAATAAGTATGTTTCCAAAACAGCTTGACATTGTGAAAATCATGAAGATTATTGCCAAAGCAATTAACAACTGTCATTCAAATGTCTTGAATAAATAGAATATAATTGTACTTAATGTAATGTTTTTATTTATTCAAGAATAAAGTAGTAAAATAATATTAAATTTATCTCCCAGATTAACATTCTAGGCTTAAATTTTATTTTGTCAGCAAAATTACTATTTACTAATTGATAAAATTGAATATTACATATATTCACTTACTGATTATGTAGTACTTTGTCTCAAAAACAATGAAAATGTGGATTATGTTCTATGTTAATCATTTGCAAAAGGGATGTGGAATGTTCCAAAGCAGGAGAGATGGAGATGATGGGGGGAAGAAGTCCTCACCGACTGAGCATCACCGGGGAAGAACAGTATCACTGAGAACACGCATTCACCGATGACCTGTCTCCTGTCCCGCTCGAGAAAGAGTTTTCAATTAGACAACAGCCACAAGGCCTTAGTAGCTCTTTCTGTGTCAGTGACCTCTCACCTCATACCACACACTCTTAAAATCTTGCATCCCTAGTAATTATTAAATAATAGATTAGAACAACATCCCTCTAAAAGAATGTAATATGTGTGACCTAGTCATTGCAGGGAGAAGGCGACAGGCAGCACCTTTGGGTGTGTGACATCCTGACTCACAGCAGTGTCCTGGACAGGGGAGGCATAAGGGTGGAACAGAGGAGGCCAGGCAGATGCCCTGATGGGTGGGCAGGAGGCCAGACTCCCTGAGGCTCAGATCAGCCCTCCCTAACTCCATACCTTGACTTTCTCACTCTGCTTAGATTCCATGCAGAGATAGCAGGAATAAAGAACAAACTAAGGATTGACTAAAGTGAAAACCAATAATAACAATAATAAACGATAATAATAAAGAATGAAAGGTAAAAGAGATACAACTTTAAAAAGATAAAAGTATATCATTTAAGATCAACTATAATTTTAATCACAAAGTTCCCCTCTATGGTTAAAATTTAAACCCTCTGTATCTAGGCAGGTTCTATTTATTACCATTTACAGGTTTAACATTCTATGCTCAATACTAAAATTACTAATTTAGCTTATGTTGAGAGGAATGATTCATTGGGACACAAGCTTTTCTAAAGACGTAATTAACTGGTAAAGAATATTTTTTGAGGTAGTGGTGGGAGGGGAATAGCCACTATTTGCTTTAAAATGTAAGCTTAACTATGAAAATATGGTGTTGGAAAAGATTTATCTTTTATATACCCAAACCGACACTTACAGTTTTATTTCATTTTGACTGTGATTCTTAGTTGTTAATAATGACTAATTCTTCTCGTAGTAGTTTACACTCTGTTTTAAGAAGATGACTCTTTCAACCACTTTGAATATTTTAAATTAAAGTTAAAATGTTTTTGACGTGCATGCACTGCTCCACGGCTTTAGGCCAGGATCCATCAACTGCTTTGCTCTTTCGGTTGAGTGTGAGTCTCATCCATGACAGCTTTCTGTAAATTAGAGATAAAGCCCTGCTCTGCCTTTGTAACACTCTCCTGCATCTTGCAAACTTCTGCATCTTTCCTTTTCCAGGGCCAAAGGGAAGGAAATGTGTGTTATATTTATTCCTTTTTTCCTCTCTCATCAATTATCTGACTTATATTTATTTACATAAAGTTTTCTTATTAGCGATCAGATTGAAATCACAAATTGTGCTCAGAATGCACACTGCTTTCCATTAAAAGAATATGTGTCCTGTTTAAGACAAATGGTTTTTAAAACCACTTTTAAACAGAACAAGAGTCAGAAACTGAGATATACATTGATCTTATTATGTGGCTTCTGTCCTAACTGTGAAGCTATCAAAATATCACATCTTGCCTCTTCCATTACCATATACCAACTTACTCTTTGTAACAAAAATACTGTACAGTAATTCAAGGTTGCAATTGCCTTTGTATTTCTAATAATTGTCACTAACAAAACCTAAAAATATGATTTCTGTGCACTGAAATTCAGTTTGTGTCTTTTCCTTTATTAAGTAGACAATATCCTAGTTACTAAGTTTAGAATTATACTTTTCACACTAACAGTTTAAAAATATAACAAATAGCTTTTATTCAGTGATACAGCGATGACTTTTTATTGCATTCTAAGTAGAAATTTACATGTCTGTGGTTTTTATTTTTATATTTACTGTATTTTTATTTATTTTGGTTTCCATATCAAAGGAGCAGTTTCCACATGCTGTTACTGACTCTTGCTGTTTTTGTCAAGGTAGATTAACCAAATTAAGTCTTTATTCAGGGAGGACTTTGACACTTTGGCCTAAATGAATGATTGCTGAGTCACAAAAGTGAACCAGGTGCTGCCTGAAACATAGGAAGAACCCAAATCCTCCTTCCCATGACCTCTGGACTCCCCATATTTATCCCTTAAACCCTGTTGTAGGATTTATCTGTGCACATAGCATGTCTCCACTCAGCATCATCCATGAGTTATGAGCAAACCCTCTCTAGTCACCCTTTTCTGTCATTGGAGCAGGTGATAAACCAGGCGGGCCCACCTCCATTGCCCACCAGACTCCACAGAGCAGGCTCGGAGTGGCCCTGGCAGCCCGAGGCCAAGCATGCCTGGCTATGATGGCCTTTCCTTCATACCTGGTTGCTCAGGTGTTTCCCATTTGTTTGGATGGTAATACCTACCAGAAGTATTTTTTAAAATGCAGTTTCACCGCACACAGTCTCAGATGCTTTACGAAAGTGCCTATATTCTATCTACTATGTCCTTTTATCTATGCTAAAGCATAGCCATTCCCTTCTGCCAGCTGCTTCTTCTGGAGAGGACTCATTAGTCTGCAATTCCCCACAGCTGTGGCAGGCTACCTCCCCTGCCCCCGCCACCGCCCCATTCTGTCCTCAACTCTCTCCTTTCCACACTACCTCCCTCCCCACTAATATGCTCCCCCTTTCGGCTGTACAGCTTGCTGGGACAGCTCCCAACTAAAAAACCTAAAGATTCCCTCTTCTGCTGCAGTTTTAAATCTTCACTACCACAGGTTGCCTGGGACACCTCCCTTTTCTCCTAAAGAAACATGCTTCCGTTCATAGTTAAGAATATGGGGATCTGGCTAAAATAAATATCACAACCCTTATCTTGCAAGAAGCGCACAATGACATAAAATATCACCCTCTATGTCTAATTTAATGTTATGAAAACTTAGAATTGTGAGTATGGGAGCAAAGGAAATCCTAACTTGGGAAAGTGGCTCTATAAAATAATTCAGGCTGAGGAGAATATCATCCTAAATGCCATTCACATAAACAAAGGAAGGAAAGGTGGTTTAACAGAGTAACGTGGATTGTATTTGCACAATTCTAAATGTCTTTGTGAAGAGCAAAACTTTAGTTATTCATCCACATGCTTCTAGGTAGCTGAGTATTTGATATAGAGTGGGTATTGTGAACAGTGACAGTTATAGTTGTCCTAGACTTTCTAAGTGTTTATGAAAAATAAACATAATAAAAATGTATTTTTAAAAGGGAGATGAAAAATACCAAATTCAACATGACCACATCTCAGTACCTGGTACATTTATCCCTGGAGGGTCTGTGAAACCTGACACTGCTTCGCAGGCGAGTTAAAGCACTGCATCCAGAATACCATCCAATATCAGAGGACGCATGGCTTCAGTTTCCACAGCCTTGACAGATGTGCACATCTCCATTGTGGAACTAGGGCACACATATGACCAGATGCCCTTGCCCTCAGGTACTTCTGCTTTATAAATGCAAACAACAGTTTACTTAAATGATGGGCTCAAATGGGCTTCCCAGACAGAAACGAGTCTCCATTGAAAGTGTGTTGATTTGAAAACATTGCGAAGAGAACACATCTACTGAGTTTAGGAAGTATTTAGAAGGTCATGTTGTCAGAAGAATCAGTGACCTGCTGTGAGTCTTTTTTCTAATTTAAGCTTTGATGGATTACCCATGTACAGGCAGTATGCACTTATAAACCAAAGCACAGAGAGGTTTGATATGATACAGTGGTTTTAAATTGTATTTTAATTTGCAGCTATTTGAAGCACTTCCATTTTTTACAGATATTGAAAATTGGAAATGAGTCAAGCAGCAGCATGTTCCAACATACTGCTCCAAGTAACAGCATATCTCTTCACCATGTACAGTAAGAGTCTGAAAATTAATAACCAAGTAAAAGACACTTAGCTTAAAAAATCCCAAAATAAGAGATTAGCATACATTTTTATTAAAACCTGACTGTTGTGGGGAAAAGTACTAAATCAATTGATTCCAGAAGTCCTGGCAGCAAGAATTGCTAATTAGCTGACATTGGTCGGATCCATGTCTTCTCTAAGGCTCAGCTGACACATCACTTAGATGGGAAACATACCAGTCATTTGTAATAAGGTTAATTAACATGAGAATCAAATGTAGTGACAGGTTTCCTAAATGGAAGAGATATCTACAATGTCTTGTCTTATTATTACATTTGTAACTGCTATTGTTGGCCAGTGCAATGTGGTTTCATTAAAATAATTATTTATATAAATATTTTCACATACTTTCACGTACACAGAGCTTTCTCAGCTCTGCCTTTTACTTTACCAAATCATGAATTCATTTATCAAACTCTGAATTTGTCACATACAGTGCCAACTGTGGTAACTTTCCTCATGGACTTTACATCTGACTGGGAACCTTGACATAAATATTTGTTAAAATATTGTAAATAAAAATGGAGGCATGCAATAGGTATGCCTATGCACAAATAGAAAATATTCAACTAACTTGCCGGAGAAGTGAAGATTTTTCTTTATTGAGAGTGTGATAGTTAATATTTATTATATGTCAATTTGGCTGGGCTACAGAGTTCTCGATAGTTGATCAAACATTATTAGGGGTGTTTCTGGATGAGATCAGTATTTATGCCTGTGAACTTGAGCAAAGAGGACTGCCTTTCCCACTGTAGTGGGCCTCATCCAGTCAGTGGAAGCCCGGACTAGAATGAAAAGATTAATCCTCCCTTGAGTAAAAGAGAATTCTCCAGCTGACTGCCCTTGGCCTTCATCTGCACCATCGGCTCTCTCTGAATGATGATTTTCAAACTGAAACATCAGCTTTCCCCCAGAGACTCCTGTATCACTGGCCTACTCTGCAGATTTTGGACTTAGCAGCGTCCTGTATAATTGCATAAGCTAATTCTTTATAACAAATCATATATATATATATATATATACACATATATATATATATATACACACATATATGTGTGTGTGTATTATATATAAATCTATGTATATGAATATATATAATTGTAATTGGTTCTCTTTTGCTTGAGAATTCTGGCTAATAGAGTGTGGCACTTGTGTTGAATACTAAAGTGTGTGTGGGAGTTTGAAAAGTAGATGAAGATGGAAAGGACTCTATAAGTAGAGAAAGCAGATTGGGATAAATGAGAACTGGATTGAACAGACACTCCAAGAAGTTCCCTTTGGGCTATCAAGAGTGAGGGTTAAGATGGGTGGAAGAAAGGATAGAAGCAAGAGATGAGTTTAAGGGTTAGATCAGGGAAATGCCTTGTGTGCTGTATAAAAGCTTTTGGACTTTACCCTATAGGAAATTAGAAGCCATTTGAAGGATTTAAACGGGGAAATAAGATGATTAAATTTGCATTTTAAAAGATTACTCTAGCTGCAATGTCAGGTATGGATTAGAGAGGGTCAAGGCTGCTGGCAGGGAGATTACTGAACCAGTGTAAGCCAGGATAATGAAGTCCTGCAGCAAGTCAGCAGTGGTGGAAATGGAAACTGGGTGGATATAAGGGACACAGAAGAGATAAAATCAACAGAATGCAGTAAGAGCACTGGCATGGGGAAAGGGGCGTGAGATAGACGAAGCAGAGTGTTCAGCATCCAGGCCTGTGGCTCTGGATGGAACTGGTAGTGTTATGCAGATGGCAGAGGAGGCTTGAGGACATGAAAATTAGTTATATTTTGGGCATGTATTGTTTTTGACACATGTTGCTAACTCCAGAAAAGGATGTCTAACAGACAATTAGATACACGGATCAAGAGAGAAATTAGTAGTCAGGGCTATAGTTACAAAGGTTGGGCTATTTTGGAAGCTAGATATAGAAATTACTGTTATTGATGAGATCATTCAAGAAATCTGTGAAAAGCAGTAAGAGGAAAATAACCGAGACAGAACCTTTGACGGCTCATAAAAAATGAATCCCCTGTTTGCTGGTTAATGATATCTGTGGAGTTAGGATTAGAGCAAATGGTACTTTCTAAGATGTTCCTTGAAAGATAACATATTTAAATGTAAACACTAGTTATGATTTGTACTATATAAATGTGTAGTTTCATGCTGCTTTGACACACCTATGTTTGTTTTCTAACTTATTGTTAATTACATCTATAGAATCAGTGTTTTAGTGAGATGCTAACACTTTAGAAATCTTGGAAAAAGAGAACTGGAATTGATTTAAGACTGATGACTTAAAACCTGCCTGGTATCTCAATACAGAATTATAGAGGACAACAACATATAGTTATTCTTATTCTGCTTGCTCACTAGAAAATAGAACAACTTCAGAAACAAACCAATGTTAAATGGAGTGACATTAAGGCTATTTCCTTTAATGATGGTCATAGTTCCGTGGTTTATATTCTAATGCTCTTCAATGCAAGGTTCCTCAGTGCTGCATTACTTTATCCAACTGGGGCATTTTAGCAGGAGAAGAGAGAAGAAGAGAGGAAAGGGTAGGGGAGAGTAAGAGGAGGAAGAAAAAGAGGGGAGGGAAGGATAAAGGAGAAGCAGCAGCAGAAGCAAGAGGCTGTATGTGGCCCATAAAACCATATACAAAGTGTATATATATAATTACATATATATAAATTATATATATATATACACACACACACACACCCTTTAGAGCAAAAATTGCTGACACCTGCATAAAGAATATAAGTGTAAATAATACAAACTCAGAGAGCAATCAAATTAGCATAATCCCCAAACAATAAAACAGCTGACCGGCCTTCAAAAAACTCCTTTACCTAAAATGACATAAATTTCTAGTAATTAGTATCTTTTTTCTTTTTTGCCCACAATGTCGCCTTTGGAAAAGGAGCCCATTGGGGAGCCCTAATTTCCCTCTGCAGCAGAATGATAAGACCCTCCAAATGATAAGACCCTCTAAGACCCTTGTGCTGAAGCAGGCAGTGTGTGCCCCCCATTCATCCCAAGTGTATGGCTGGCCTGTGAAACAGCCTCAGCTCTTACGTGAGGCCTCTGCTACAAAAATACGATGCTGGTTTATGGTTAATACATCACTACCCAAAATTCCAAGACACCCAACACATCAAATACATTTTTTTAAAAAATCAACATATTTTATACTTTCAATTTGGGGGGAATTTGAAGAAAAATGAATTGTGAGTTTTTTTCTGATGGAAAGAACATTCTTTGAAATCAGAGCCTAGGACTTTTTGTTTTGCTCATTTAAAAAAGCTAGTTATTGTTTCTTTTAATTGTTTCCTACTAACTTTCACATAGCACTGTTTTACTTCGTCCATTGTTCCGAACAATGCCTCACCTGCTCCCTTTGTTTTCTCCCCCTGAGGAAGGCGTGTGGGTACCCAGGGCCACAGAACACAGCACGCCAACACACACCATCCCACTCCACACATTCTCCCTGCTGGCGTGCCTTCCTATTTGCTTCCCACTTGATCCAAGGGATCCATTTGGGAGGTTATTTTATTCCTTTGTGTAAGAAGCATTTATTCAGCTCTTCTGAGAATGGCTTATTTCTACGAGTAGTATCTTTAAAATATTTCCTAGAGCTTTGAACAAAATAAAGGTGCTAATTACTTTGAGAACAAAACACTTAAGTCTGTAACAGAACAGAAAAGATGAAAATGTCACTGTTCCAAACGGTTGCATTCATTCAGAGTAAAACCAAGTGTCCAAAGAGATTTAGTATTCCATTAACCTGACCAAAACTATAATCAGAAGTTGTTGCCCTGGCTGGTGTAGCTCAGTGGATTGAGCTCGGGCCTGCGACTCAGATGATCGCGGTTCGATTCTCAGGGCACATGCCTGGGTTGCAGGCAAGTTTCCTGCAGGGGACGCACGAAAGGCAACCATACATTGATGTTTCTCTCCCTCTCTCCTTCCCTTCCCATCTAAAGATAAATAAACAAAATCTTTTAAAAAAAGAAGTTGTTGCTATTCGTTTATGACATGGCCTGGGGATGTAACATACAGTGTGGTGACTGTCGTTAGCAATATTGCACTGCATATTTGAGAGTTAAGAGAGTAGCGTTTAGAAGTTCTACAAAAGCAAAAAACACAACTTGTAACTGTGGTGATGGCTGTTAACTAAATTTACTTTGATAATAATTTTGTCATATATGTATATTAAATCATTATATTGTACATCTAAGACTAATGCAATGCTATACATCAATTGTATTACAATAAAGAAACCCCCCAAAAAGTGCATTGCTGGATTCCTAAACTATCATGTATAAATCCAGAAAATGAAATATCGCCTATTTCCCTGACTTCTAATCCTTTTACACTCAAGGAAAATTGGGTTAGCAAGTATTCTTCTGCTTACTTATGATTTTTCTATTGAAGTTCATCTTATAATGTGAAGACATCCAGGACCTAGGGAGACCCGCTCGTGCTGCGGTGGCTAGTACACAGAAAAGATGAGGGAGCGATAATGTTATTTTTCTTAGCCTAATAGGCTACTAACCCAATTTGTTGATGCAGTTTTGTAAGGTATACACAGGCCACTTGAACGGGAAAATGAAATCAATCACTGAAACCTCAGTCAGGAGAAATGACCTTCAGCTAATGTCCCTTTTGAAAAAGAAAAATTTTAAACGTCTGGAGAATTGTGAGCTTAGTGGAGCAGGCACTGCTGTGCTTTTTGAACCCCCCGTGAAGCCTGTGAATGTTACTCAATCCCACTAGAGTGAGGTGGATCACCTTACTGTTTCCACAGCTGCCAGGGTATTAAATTCTGAATGCATCCAATGCTGTGATCATCGTACTGTGTCTAACTACAAGTCAAGTGTTGGAGAGAGGGCTGGCAGAGGACTTCTTTGCAGAGGCTGTTGGGCTCTGATTCGCACAAGGCCTCCTGCTTTCCACTGATCTGTGTCAGTGCCCACCACTCACCTCTGCTGCCTTCCCAACGTGCACTTCATGTGGTTTCCTCTTAGTGCCATTTTCGAAAGGGTCATTATTCCTGTCATCTCAAAAATCAAAGATTTACTTATTGACAGAAGAAGGAAGCTTTGTGGAGGGGATGGCTCTCACTACTGCTTTAGACCTTGAGTAGATACTAACTAGCAAAAGACAGGGAAATGAAGATCGATGGCTTACACCTGTTCCTTACCATACACTGTCCCTTGGCCATAATTTCAGGTACTGTCACTTTAGAATACCAGATTGTGTCATATATTTTGATTCTCATGGAAGGTTAATATATATCAATCACTTACAAAAAATAATACCCCAAAGAATACCACATTTAAAAAATATGCCATTCATTTAAAACTAACTATTTTATATATTTTTAAAAGTTGCCACAATTGGTGGCAAATGGTTGTGGAAGTTCATGTGTATTGTTTCTAAAATGGTGCTATTGTGTCCATGTGGAAATTGTGTTGTTATAGCTTAAAGAACCTATCAAACACTTTTTTAAATGAACTTTTTTATTGTTTATAAATTAACCTCTTTCAAAATATTAACAGTATTTCTTCAAGTAAAACACATACATATTTTACACAATATTTTTACACATGTGATATTTTTACACAAGTGTACGTGCAACATTTTTCATTTAGTATCTCATTTTTCACAAAAATATATCCTCCCTAGTTTTCTTCTCCCAAGAGGTATGGGAATGAAAGACTTTGATGTGAGTCTGTGCAAATTATTAAAATGCTTTTGATTTCTTCCTCAATAGAAAGTGATTGTATAGACTTTGAAAGTACAAATAAGAAACATTTATGAGGAATACATTTTGAAGCATGGAAATAGATAAAAATGAAGAGAATAATCATTATTGTCATTCTTTTAAAGTTCCAAATCTTCCTAAGGAATAAAACCTACCAGGTAAAACTTTCAACTTTCTAATAATTAGCTCTATCACAATTGCAAAGTACAGAAAGATAAACTTCACAAAACAACCTAAGGTAGTATCAGAGTTAGCAAATTATGTTGAATTCTCTAGCAAACAGTTATTGTGACATTCAGGGCAGGGGGGTGGGAAACAGAGATTTCAATTGTCATTAGATATTGCCTAGCATTTCGTGTTGTGTAATCTGATGCCATGTATTTTTTGCAGTAATTTCCCTGATTTCTCACACCTGTTCCATGCCACAAATTAAAATCAACAATTCCTTTCTAAAGAAAATAGAAAAAAGGGATCGTGTGATGATGCTTGCTAGGAAAGCACATAGACAATTCCTGATTGGAGCAGTAGTCAGCATGTATAAGTCTCTGGTTTGTAGCTTTACTCAAATTTCTATAGAGTCGAAAATGCCTTGTCTTAGAAAATGTATATTTAAAGAATGCAGAGGGGATCAGGAAGGAATTATATACAATTGAATTTCAAATGTCTGATAAAAGATAGCATATGGCTGTTTAGATGATCCTTATTGGCAATTTAAAATAATGATAATAAACCAATGAACATTTTTGAGTGTTTCTGGTATGCCAGGCAATGTGTGAAGAATATTATGTGAATTACCTATTTTATTTTTCATAACAATATGGCAATAATATTCCTATCATTCTTATTTCACATAAAGGAAAATCAGTTCTCAGACTAAGGAATTTTCTTAAGGACACATAGCTATTCTGTAAAGGTCTTTCTGATGCCAAGATCCATACTTCTAACCACTACCTTAAATAAAAGTGAAAGTAACCACTCAGATGAACAAAACAATATTTGTAATTGTGATAAGAATCAATCCAAAAAGCAGAAGAAAATGTTTTCTGCATTTTCTTTAGAATTTAAATTTTGGCATTACTGCTGGTTCTTCCTTTTATTTCAGATTGTTTCCTCACTTAATTCAATATGGATTTCATACATACAGGCTATGCACTTTATGCTATAGATCTTACCAATTGGAATGGTTGGGGAATATTATTGATTTTTTATGTACATAGTTCATATACATTTATATTACAAATATCACATGTACAGGGCATCATTATAGTGTGGGAGAGTACAGGGTGGAAAATCACATCTTAATATTTAAGACATTGCCTTAATATTAAGAGGTGGGGTGGGTTGGCTCTGGGCCTCCACTCCTACCCCACACCCCAGGCAACCTTCAGTTTTACATCCTCGGCCCTTGTCTTCTGCCTGGTCCTATCATAGCATCTACAGCAAGTCATTCCACTTCAGATTTTGCAGACCTATCTCTTCCTATGGAGTCCATATTCCCATAGTAAATAGATAGATTTTTATTCCCCTCTGTGTCTTCTACTGACATCCTAAGGCTTAACACAAAGAGAAACATTTAAATGTTTTTAATGAATAACCAAATAAATGAATGATTGGAATATTAAGTAGTGAATTCTTAATTTGAGGGAAGTTTGACTAGATAACCTTGTCAGTTGCTTCTGTAATTGTCTAATATTACAGATCAGTGGAGAGAATAGTGCATGTGTGTGTTATGAATTTGGAGCCTAATATTAAGGATATTGTCTACTCTTTGAATGTACTATAAAAAGCATACACTATACAGGAAAAAGAGAAATAATATAACATATGTTAATAGATTCGACATACACCCTAAGAAATAAAGCAGTTCCTACGCGTTTGAAGATCCTCCTGCTCCTACACGGAACTTACCTCTACCCCTGCATTACAGGTTTCCTGCTTTTCTACATTTCTTTCCATTTATCAGACCTTAATAGATTTATGAAAATCTATATTTGCATGTGTATTTATAACATAGTTTCTGCATTAAAATTTCTATGAGATGATGTCAAACTACACATTCTTCTACATTTCTTTTCATCCAATGATTTGTGACTTGTTAGTGTTTTGTGTGTAGCTCTAATTTGTGAGATCTAACTTTAAAAAAATTGAAAAAAAAGGTCTATAGTAAGAACTTGTGTATGGGAAGGGGCCAAATGAGAGTATGAGTATGAGCAGGAGTCAAGGTTCCTCAGCTATGTTTGAGTTGGCTCTAGTACCCGTGACAGTTATGGACTGGCACACAGAGGGGTAGTCAACTCCAGGAGGGCATGGAGGTCAAAAGGAGAGCCACTGGGGATCCAGTGACTTGAAAACAGAGGAACAGAGGTTAATTTTCTACGAGACTTACAACTAATTGACCTTTGTGCTGAAAATAGTGGCACATTGGATGGTAATGAGAAATTAATTTAAACACTGATAAGAAATAGATGTGTGTGCCCTTGAGGTTAGTGGGAAGAGTCTGAGTATGATATGTTTGGTAATGCAGAGTAAGCAATTGCATAGGGATCTGAGGGAGAATATTATAATTATGAGTGGAATACTTTGGAGAGGATTTGGAACCAAGTCAGTGAGATCAGTCATTAAGAATGTCCATTATGTTAGAGATCAGCCATGGAGAGCATATATTACAGAGATAGTTGTATCAAGGCAGAGAGGGATAAAACCAAGTGATAATTATAAGAAAAAATAAGCATAGCATCTTGAGTAATCTCCCTTACAACATGAGAAAAAGAAAAGGTTAGGATTAATACACATGTAAGTGTTCCAAGCCTGAAAATAGCAGTATTTTTTAAGCCAGAAATTATGTAAATTATGAAAAAATATCCCAATTGGTAGAACAACTTCCTTGTTGATGACTGGGATTCCAGGGAGATGAAAGACTGGATTATTTCATCTCTTAACTTTTTTAGGATTTTGGTGGGGGGGCGGGTTGGAGATTTGTGGGCACGGAAGAACACAAGTAAACACAGGAAGGAAAGAGAAAATGTGACAAACTCTCTAGAATGACTTAATTTACTCAAGGTAAAGTCAAAACACAGGAAAAATGAGCTCCCGCCCCACCCTGCCACCACTGGTTCAAATGATAGCTTACCTGCATCTGTTTTAGGTTTTAACAAATGTATTTGCGGCTGAGTTAGTCCAACTCCTTCAAGCATGACATTCTTGAGGTCAGTCTTGGGTTTGCTACATCTACAGAATAATTAACTTTAGCCCCAACCTGTAGTCACAGCTCATATCCCAAACCTTGACCACTTGTCTTTGTTTGGAAGAGGGGACCAGATGAAAGCCTAGTACTGTGAGAACACAACCCCAAAACACTCCCAACAGACAGGAGTCAGTAACACCACATTTATCTATAAAACATGCACTTTGGATCCCTGATTTGCATTGTGTATTCTTAGAAAACAAAAACCTGAAATTTGCTGTAAAGCATCATGTTAAGTTGAGTTCTAAGTTAACAAACTGAGGAAGGCATTTAAAGATTAAAAAACTATAGCAAGTTAAAAATCATATTTTCTACCATGTAACATGATTAGAATATCTATAATTAAATACCATAACTAGTTACCACAATAAATCAAACAAGAATTTATACTGTAAACTTTTTGCAGAAGGCAGTGTAATTTTTTGATATAGAAATTAGAGTTAGAGCTTTAACCTCATTTTTTATTAGATTTCACTTATTTTCTCCGTATTTAGATTCATAAGGTCATTAGCATTGCTCAAAGAAACTGAAAAATATAATATTCTAAAGTAAATTGGGGTTATTTAAAGATTATTTTCATGCTTAGAAACCAAGTAAAATGAGTTTTTAAAATATTATATATATTGTACTTCTACCTGGAATTATTATGAATTTGTCTTATTTTTTGTGGAAGCCATCACCCTCATGGAATATTTTTTTGCTTTACAATAATATTTTTCTGTATTTCTCTGTATACTTCAATGTCAGTATATTTTGTATTGTTCTTTATTCTAACCAATCATTTTAGAAAATAAAAGAATCTCAACGGTATCCATTTAATTTATTTTGTTGCTTCAAAAACACAATAAAGAGGCTAATATGTAATATCTTTGCATTTTTCTCTTCTGTAATCACTATACTTATCAGTATCACATTTGTCACAAAATTGGCTTATAAAATTATTCTCTGATTTTTATGAAGAAATACTTGTTTCTTTCTCTTTATCATTTTACTGCTTTACTCCAACCTCTCTTAGACTAAATATTTTCAAACTTTCTTTTTGTTCTATCACTATTAAACAGCTTTTTTCCTCTGCTCTTCTCAAATCCCTGATGAGAGAAGGAAAACAAGTATGTCTTTGATCATGCCCCTGAACTGCCGCCATCTTGTTGTCAGTATCACTGTAAACTAAGATCATGGAAGTGACTGTTGGTTCTAACCTAGCTGTGGAAAGTGTCTGGGTTAGGTGAAAGTAAGGTATGACGGAGTCAGAAAGGAACCAGTTCTAGATAAATTAGCTTAGCGATCAGTAAACAAATACCCAAGATTTGTAAAAACAAATTTTAGTGTTAGAATAGTTTTAGATTTACAGAAAAATTGCAAAAATAGTAAAATTTTGAAAAAATTAAAGTTGTAAATATATAAGAGACATTGGAGAGTTTCCATGTGCCCTACACTTAATTTGTCCAATTTTTCATGCTTATTAGTATGGTAATTATAATTAGTGAACTGATATTGATAAATTTTATATTTTATTTAGATTTCTTTAGTTTTTAATTAATTTTTGGTTGTTATTGTTGTTCCAGGGCACAATCTGCCAACTCTACCATACTGCATTTAACAATTATATGTCCTTACCTGTCACTGGCTGTGATGGTTTGTCACATATTTTCTTGTTTTTGATGACTTTGTCAGTTGTGATACATACCGGTCAAATATTTTTTAATAGAATATTCAACAATTTGGACTTGTCTAATGTTTTTCTTATGGTTTAGTTGGGGTTGTGGCATCGGGAAGGAGGACCACAGAGATAGTATGATTTTCATCACGTAATATCAAGGGTCCCAACATGACTTATTACTGTGGATGTTGACCATGGCCATTTAACTAAGGTGAGCTATTAGTTTGCTATGGTGGCCCTAACTAACTACCACACATTGGGTGCCTTACACAAGAGAAATTTATTGTCCCTCAGTTCTGGAGGCTTGAAGTACAAGATCAAGGTGCCAACCAGTTTAATTTCTTCTATAGGTGGTGAGGGAGAATGCCTTATGCCTATCCTTTAGCTACTGGTGGTTTGTTGGCAATCTCTGACATTTTTTGGCTTATAGATAGATGCATCACTCCAATCTCCACCTTAATCTTTTCACATGATATTGGAAGGAGAGACTGGATGTGAATACATCAAATATTAATGGCACTTGTCTCTGCAGTTAGAAACAACAACACAGTATATTGGAAGAGAATTTGAAATTCTCTTCCAATGCCACACCTTCCTGCTGTCTCTCTTGGTACTGGGTGAAGAGTTTGGGTTCCAATCTAAAGCAAATCTATTTATCTTTTCTATTCAATTATTTTATTTGTGAAATGAGAATTGTGTTCTCTCTTTCCTGCATCACAGCTTTTCCCTCAGCACTGTCATTTCTTGCTATCATCCTTGTCCAAGTCGTAATCATCTCTCTCCTGGATGACTGCAATAGACTTCCAACTGGCTTCCCTAATTCTACCTTTGTCTTGTGGCCTAGTCTCAACAAACTTGTGAAATAGTGTCTTTTAAAAACCTCTGTTGGATCATGTCTACTAAAAAAATTCTAATAACTACTGGTTTTCACAGATTAAGACCCACAGAAGGTACAAGTACCTTCATGATAGGCTTCTCCTTTTGCTCTCTGACCACATCTCTGCTACCCTGTTCTTCATCCATGCTGTTCCTTCAACACCCAGGTGCACTGGTGTTTCAGGACCTTTGCACTGTACGTTTTGAACAGCCCAATCTAACACTTCCTTTGAGTCTTTGCACAAATTGACTTTCTCAGTTAGGTATGTTCTGCCCATATTACTTAAAATTATAACTACGTGCTCATCAGGCAGTTACTGTCCACTAAATTTGCCTACCTTTTATCCATACTACTCACTACTTTCTTAAATTTATTTTTTTGTTTATGCAATTGTATGTGTTCTTGCTTTCCCTTTCCTCATCTCCACCCAGCTCCACCCTCTGCCCTCCCCAAGTCAATCCCCTTATCATAGTCCGGTCCTTGGGTTGTGCATTACAGTTCTTCGGCTAATACCTTCACTTCTTTCATCCAGCATCACCCTTCGCTCTGGACACTGTCAGTCTTTCTATTCTTCTGTTTCTGTTCTGTTTGTTAGTATGTTGTGCTCATTATATTCAACATATAAGTGAGATCATATATTTTTCTTTCATTGACTGGCTTCTTTCATTTAGTATAATATTTTCAAGGTCCATCCATGTTGTCACAAAAGATAAAGTTTTGTCATAAAACTCTTACCTTTTTTATCACTCTGTAGTGTTCCATTGTGTAGGGGTATCACAACTTTTTTTATCCACTCATCTACTGATGGGCAGTAGACTATTTTCAGATCTTGGTTATTGTGAATAGCACTGCTATGAACATAAGTGTGTGTGTATGTGTATGTCCTTAGATATATTATATGTTATATATATGTGTGTGTTTTGGGATTCTTAGATATAGTTCCAGGAGTAGAATTGCTGGGTCAAAAGGCAGACCCATTTTTAATTTTTTGAGGATATTTTTTTCCTCAGTGGCTGTATCACACTTCATTCCCATGAACAGTGAACTAGAACTCCCTTTTCTCTACATCCTTGCAAACACTTGTTGATTGGTGATTTATTGATGGTAACCATTCCAACAGGTGTGATGTGATATTTTATTGGGGTTTTAATTTGTATCTCTCTAATGATTAGTGTTGTTCAACATTTTCCATATGTCTATGGACCATCTATATATCACCTTTGGAGAAGTATCTATATAGGTTCTTTGCCCATTTCTTAATTGGATTGTTTGTTTTCCTGATGTTGAGTTGTATTAGTTCTTTATATATTTTAGAGGTTAACCCCTAATCAGATGTATCGTTAGCAAAAATGTTTTCCCATACAATAGATGCCATATTTGTCCTCCCAGTGGGTTCCTTAGCTGTCCAAAAGGTTTTTATTTTGATGTAGTCTTATTTGTTTATTCTCTCCTTTGTTTCCAATGCCCTATAAAATATATCAGCAAAAATATTGTTGCAAGAGGTTTCTGAGATTTTACTGCCTAGGGTTTCTTCTAGGATTTTTATGGTTTCGCAAGTTACATTTAAGTCTTTCATTTATTTTGGTTTTAGTTTTGTGTATGGTGTAAGTTGGTGGTCTAGTTTCATTTTTTGCATGTATTTGTCCAGTTTTCCCAGCATCATTTATCGAAGAGACTGTCTTTGCTCTATTGTGTGCTTTTACAGCCTTTGTCAGATGTCAATTGATTATAAAGGCATGGATTTTTTCTGGGCTCTCTGTTCTGTTCCATTGATCCAAGAAAATCTCAATCAAACAATCTAACACTATACCTAAAAGAACTAGAGACACAACAGCAAATAAATCCCAGACCAAGGAGAAGGAAGTGAATAAGATCTGACTGAAAATCAATGACATCTACACTAAAAAAAAACAACAACAAAAAACAATACAAAAGGTCAGTGAAACCAGGAGCTGATTCTATGAAAAGAAAAACAAAATTGAAATAACTTTAATCAGGCTCATTAAAAGATTAGAGAGAGAGAGAGAGAGAGAGAACCCAAATAAATGAAATCAAAAATTAAAGAGGTGAAATAACAACTGATATCACAGAAATACAAGGGATTGTAAGAAATTACTATGAACAATTATTTTCCAAGAAAGTGGACAACCTGAGCAAATGGATAAATTTTAGAAACGTATGATCTCCCAAAACGTAATCAGGAAGAATCAGAAAACCTGAATAGACCAATGACAACTAATGAAAATTGGAAATAGTAATAAAAAAACTAACAGCACACAAAGGTCCTGGACCAGATGGCTTCACAGGTGAATTTTAGCAATCATCCAAAGAAGAACTAACACCAATCCTTAAACTATTCAAAAAAATTCAAGAGGAGAGAAGACTTCCAAACTCTTTTTACACTGACGGTATTATCCTAATTCCCAAACCAAGGAAAAAGACACAACAAAGAAAGAGAATTATAGGCCAATATCCCTGATGGACATAGGTACTAAAAGCCTCAGCAAAATATTAGCAAACCTGATCCAGCAATACACCATAATACCACTTTTAAAAATGCAGTATATTCATTAATATGTATTCTGTCACTTTCCATAAAATTGTGAGCTTCATTACACAAGCATTTAACTCTGTTAAGCTTTCTTGTACATGGCCAATGACTAGACTAATACCTGACACTCAGTAAATTTTAAACAAATTTAAAAAATAAATTAATTTCTATAATAGTGGTAATAAAAGTAGTGGCTAGCACTTTCAATATTGCTATGTACTAAGTACTCTTATACATTTATTATACACACTAACAAATTTAATCCTAAAAAACAGCCTACAATATAGGTATTATTTTCTTACTTTACAAATTAGGAAGCATGCCAAATTTCCAAAATTAATAACTGGAGGGTTGAAGATTTTTGGTCATTTTCTTATTTATGTTGTTTTCTATTTTTCAAAAATTTTACACTGAACAGGTATTTCTTTTATAGCCCACAGAAAAATATTTATAAGTCTAGCTACCCCTTCAGTGTTACCTTACTCCATGATTCTCCCATCCAAGTACTAACCAGGCCCGACCCTGTTTACTCAATGACTCTTTGCAAGATGTGTCTGCCTGAAATCTGTAATTCATTTTCTCATACTGACTATTTCAATTCTTATTTTCTATATGTCTTTTATCTTTACAATTAGCTCCTGTGGTTATAGCTACTTTTTCATATAAACTTCACGAGTTTTAATACAGTGCTTATTTATTTATGTCTTGAATGAATAGTGGCTGATAAATATTTGGGTTTGCCCAACTTTGATAAGAATGTGCATGTTTGTATGTGTGCATTCTGAATGTACGTTTTTTTTTATGAAGGTAAGAGTTATTAATACATTTGCTTCTATTCTTTTAAATTGAACTACAGCATAATGAAGGCTTTAAGCACACTGAAAATTCCCTGAGCAGTCCCTTAAAACATGTCAACGAAATAATACAGGATAATTATTTTGTTCTATTTTTAAAGATGGCACATAGAGGTTAAGTAATTTTCTTGAAAGCAGAACATTTACATACTGTATTTTTAATTAAGCATCTTAAATTAACTGTGCAATTTACTCCTAAAAATTTTATGAATGTACGTGTGGTTCAAAAGTTAGCAACCTGATGATTCAGAAGGCAAAGAGCCAACAAATTTGTGGTAGAAAAAAATTACCTACAACCACTACAAACTCAGGTTTCAAAAATGGCCTAGTGATATATAATTGTAGTCATTATTTAGATAAACTGAGTAATGGAGGCTAATTAGAAATCAGCACAGTATAAGGATCAGTAAACTTTAGGTTAGCTAAAGCAGTCTTTAAAAATCAAAAATCTACAGCAGAGTTTTGATCTTTGATTTTCAGAGTGAATCTCTGAAAATTTACTTAACCAAACTAAATAAAAGCCAAATGTTATATTTTATTTGTTACATGGGGAGTTATTAGGGAGTTTATCTGTCATAGTGTTAATCTATGTCTTCATGATGTGCATACATATTCATCAAATGAAGCTCATAGATGAGTTTTAGTTTTTGTTAAACAATAAAAACAAAATAATTTAGCAATTGACATAGGTTTTCTTTCTCTAACATGATAGGGATGGACATTAATAACAGGACCAAAATGAGGTGGCTGTTGAATGCACCGTGCATACGTACAGAGAGAAAATTTATTACCTATCTATTTCCCAAGCCTGCCCATTCTGTGCACCGTTCTTTTCACTGACTTTGCACACACCTTTTGTGGTAGATAGTTTTCAAAATGACTGCCATCAATTCCTTCCCATTCCGCCTGCCTGAGCTTCTTCTCATTTGCTCCTGATCTAGCCCTAATAAGTTGTTTCCTCAACAGACTGCAGTAGAAGTAACATTCTTGATATTACAAGATTAGGTCAAAAGAAGTCTTGCAGTTTCTACCTAGGTCTCTTAGGATATTGCCACCTGGAAATCAATTTCCATGCTGTGAGAAGTTGATGGAAGCCCCACAGAAAGAGCATCTGTATCTGCTCTTGTTGACAGAAGAGGTGAGCTTCTTGGTGAGAGCTGGCACCACTGATGAGAGTACGAGGAAACCACCTCAGGTACCGGGCCCAGTAGAGGCTTCAGGTCACTCCAGCCCCAGACTTCAACCTACCTCAGTGTCCTGGGGTATCCGAAGTAGTAATCGATCAATTGACATCAGTCCATCTACAAAAACATGGGACATCGCAATAAACTGTCATTTTAAACCACTGAGTTTGGGGTTATGTTTTTCACAGTAATAAGCTTACAAAATGTAATATCAGTAGTTGGTTACTGCCACCACAAAAATTTAAAACATCACTTGTTCTTTGAAACTGAGAGTCTGGCATGCACTGGAGGGATGTGAAGGAGACTGAGGCAGACTTGAAGGCACTGAAGTCATTCTGTCAGAGGATGGAGAAAAAATGACCCATTTTACATAGTAGCAAGACGTGTGGCAACACTGTTACTTGAGATTAAGTACAAACTAGAAAGCACATGTAATAAATCTTGATTAAGATTTCCAGAGCCATAAAACTACAACTGTTTTTCTGAAAGCCTTGTATAATTAGGTACAGTTAGGGAAAGCGGGGGGTGTGGAATAAAAATGATTTGTTCAGTTTCGAGAAGAATTTTGAGAAAACATAAAGGAGCCTGGAAATGTTGGGTCAAAAATTAAACTGTTTCTCTCATTATCAGACTTCACTGTAACAAAAAAATCTTTCAAAATAACAAATGAGCTCAAGGCAAAGATCAAATAAAAGATGTTGCCAGAAAATTAGGCTTCGGGGTAGCGATATTCCTACAGGGTGTAGTTATAAGAATTTTTGTTAAGACCTTATTTTGTTAAATAAGAAATATGTAAGGCAGTGCTTTGTGTATCATCTCAGCTGGATAGAAAGACTTCTAAGAATCTTAAATGTATACTTCCTAGACACGTTCAGCTTGGAAGTCTAATAATGATGTGTCATTTAGATTCTCTGTAGTAGACAGAAAGATGCCAAAAATCTTAATAGCACTGTGCCATAGCACCATACTTTTTAGCCCAAACCAGAATAGAGTTTTCTCAAAGCAATTCTTTTCTACGTCCCCAGTAAAGTAAATTGAACACCAATCAGATTTATAAGAAATACCTAACATTTTAGAAATTTTTGCTTAAAAAAGGCAGAAGCAGTTCAAAAAGTGAAAGCCTTTGGGGCTCCCAATCTTCTATGTTTTCTACAAAGCGAGATGAACTATTTATTTCTGCATACATGCCCTTTTTCAGGGATGATTTGGATTTCAGAACCAAGCGTCCATAGAATGGATTCAAGAGACACAGAGCATCATTCCCAGGAAGTGGAGTTTAAGCTGGCCAGGTAACTAGTGATATGTGCTGAGCTGGATTTCAGAATTGCCAATGACTGCTGATGGCTATGTGCCACCTGTCATCTCTCTCACTTTTGAAATGGGAGTGTCTGTTGGAATTATTTTACTCTTGGATCCTCATTTTATATTGGGGTTAGAAGGGAAGTGGAGGGGGCAGAGAAATGAATCTATCTAGTTCACAGGATTTCAGACTGAGATGAGTCATATTTGGTGACCTGGACTGGCACTCAATTTAGATGTGTGTGTCCTGACTTTAGAACCAGTACTATAATGAGGTGAGTTTTCAGCGTTTGACTGCAGAGTGAATGCCTGTTGCCTGTGGAAGGGATATGAGTTATGGTCCTCACAGGACAGCCTTGGAGGATAGTCTTGGAGACGGTCATCAGCAGTTGCTTCCCTTGATATACATGCCTGTAGCTCCTCCCATCAAGATGTCAGATGCCCTCTTTCCTAAATCTGGGCTGCATTAAGTGACTTATTTGACTAACATAATATGGTAATGGTAGCACTCTGGAGCCTGAGTTTTAAAAGACTTGTAGTCCATTTGAGTGTCTTGAAAAGCTGACTCTTGGAATTCACCCCTTAGAAAGCACCCACAATACTTTGAGAAGCACAGAGTATGGCCTCTGCACTGAAAAAAAATTCTGAGTTTTAATGGAGAGCCAAAATTAGCTACTGACATTGGGAATGTTCCATCTTGGGCATTGAGCCTTTGGATAACTCTACAATAGGCCTTCATTTGACTACAACTCTATGAAATACTTTAGGTAATGATTGCCAAGGTTTGTGGAGGATGATTAAAGATCTAACGAATCCATGTTTTACACCAGGGAGTGCTGGGACATTTTGTTTGCAGCAATAGATAACTGGAGTACCATCATTGTAGCAGTGTGGGAGTAGGCGAGGGGACCAGAGAGAGGTTATCCATGATGTTAGTATTCAAGAGGTGATTGGTGGAGACTGATGGACAGGCACAAATCACTGCACACCTTTGTGAAACCATCTGCCACATGAAACAGAATTTTAGCTGCTTGGGGAGAGGCAGCAAACACTCTCATCTTCAAGGTGTGCATGGAGGAGTAAGCAGTAGCACAGGGGATGGATAAAAGCTTTGCCCCCTCTCCAGAGATCTTCTATGTGATGAAGCAGTAGCTTCTGGGAAAAGGGAAGATGTTCTTAGCTCTATGTCTTATGGGGACACCAAGCAGAAGTTTCCTAATATTGGAGCAATGTTAGGGAAATTCCATCTAATAGCAACCAAAGATATAAGATTGAGTTTAGCTATCATGAGAAGGTGGGGTACCAATGCTAAGAACATCCCAACTGAAGGCACAGGCAAATATCACCTTCCTAGGACTGAAGTAAGGCCAGAATAACACAGAACCTGCCCCTGCAAAAGCAAAGTTAGTACATATTAATAACAAATATCAATCAACTGTTGAGGGAGAGTCAAGAATGGGGAGAGAGACCCTTTCTGTGGCAGAGACATGTACAGATGGGGAAAGTTGAGGGTGGAGCACAAACACTAAAAAACTGGGCCCCCAATCTTTCCTCCTACAGACATAACTCAATGACAGTTGACAGCAGGAGGAACTGAAAATTGTGATGTCCTGACACTGACTATAGAAGCAACACAACCAAAACTTAGCTCAATTTCTGATTAGACTGATTCAGGTCTCCAAGCTAATAGCCTGAAGGAATAAAAGAAATGTTCATATTTAGATTAAATACTATTTACCTATGCCCTGACAGATCAAAAGACAACATATGGAATTCAATGGATAATTACAAGACAATGACAAAGTAAGAAAAATCACCCTATTGTTAGGTGTAAAGTAATCAACAGGACTCGATTCACACATGACTAAAAGTTGTAACTCAGAGGTGATTATAATATTAGGACTGTAATAGAGCTATGATTGACTTGTTTAGGGATCTAGTGGGAAAGGAACTCAGTATGTATGCACAGATGGGAAATTTCAGCAGAGAGATGGCAAACACAGGAAGGAGCCTAAAGGAAGTACCAGGAAGAAAACACAACACCGGCTCAGAGAAAAAATATTTTAATAACCTTGACCTAGTTGAACAGCCATTGCACTTGCAGATAGCTCAGTAGAGATACCAAATCCAAAACACAAAGAGAAAAATAAAAGAATGAAAGAAATAAAACAGAAAACTCAAAAGCTGTAGGATGATACCAGATAGCCTAACACATATATAATTTGTTTTTTCAGAAAGAGGAGAAATAGAAAATGTGGCAGATAAAATACATGAGGCAATAACGGCTGAGAATTCTCCAAACATGAACAAACATGGCACACCACAGATCCAAGAGGCTCAGAGAACCCCTTTGAAGATAAATAGCATCACTACAAAAAGTAACATCTAGACATTTTAGGGTAAAACTATCAAAAATAAAAGCAAAGGGGCAGAGAACATTTTGAAAGAACCAGAGGAAATAACATATAATGAACATAAGAAAAAAGATAAGAATTACAGCAGACTTGCTGTCAGAAACTACATAAGCTGAATGACAGTAACATGATATTTTATTAGGACTGAAAGAAATGTCAACCAATAATTCTATATTCAGTTAAAGGCTCTTTCAAAAAAATAGTAACAGCTTACTGATTGTCTCCACAGAAAGAGAGAAACAAATTCTTTTCAGGCAGACTGTATCTACACTGTAAAATATATTCATCATACAGAGTAAATATGACACCAGAAAGACTTATGTCTACACAAAGAAATAAAATGCACGAGGAATGCTCTTTACATGAAGCAAAAATGAAGGAATATGTATATTTACAGCTATATATCACTCGGCACTACTTTACCTCCTTTTGTCTTACCTCTTCCTTCCACGGCAAGAACACCAAAGGGCCTCATGGAGGAAGAAGGCCCAGCAAAAATTGCTCTTGTATCCTTCCTAGTATATGTGACAATAACGAATTCTGGAGCTGGTCTGAGTAGTCCTTTATTTGAATTCCTTTTTTAAAGATTTTATTTATTTATCTTTAGAAGGGAAGGGAAGGAGAGAAGGAGAGAAATATCAATGTATGGTTGCCTCTCGTGTGTCCCCTGCTTGGACCTGGCCTGCAACCCAGACATGTGCCCTGACTGGGAATCAAACCATGACCCTTTAGTTTGTAGGCCCACGCTCAATCCACTGAGCCACACCAGCCAGGGCTTTATTTGAAATCTTGGAGGAGACTAGAGTGGTCAGCCACATTTGAAGTAGTGATGCGTTTGACAATACACCCGAAAAAAGACTTTCCTCCTTTCTCATTCCACTCTCCCTTTCATCATTTCTGAAAACTGAGACAGACTTCTTAGCAGAATAATAGTACTGGGTGGGGCAAAAATAGGTTTACAGTTGTGAGCACATGAAACAGAGTTTATTCTTTATTATTATTTTATTAATTACTATATCTTTTTTCCGTAGGAGTGACTGTAAACCTACTTTTGCCACACCCTGTATGTGTTTCTACTAATCTCTGCTTTCTGTGGAACATTGGGCCCCCATAAGATATTTATACACGGATGTAAGTTTTTTTCCACGTTTCTGCTCCACTAACATTAGACCAGCTTTTCTCTTGGTTGCAAGATGCTGTGGATTTCAGTTTCACGACAGCAGCTCAGATCAGAGAAAGGTTTTATCAGTGTGGAAAAACTCTCCCCAGTGACATCCCGCAGAGTTCCCCTCCTGTAACACTGGCAGAGCTCTGTTGCATAGCAGGCTTAAAATGATCGCTGGAGAAGGCAACAAACTACTGCGACCCATGTAGGCAAATAATGATTCACTCTTGGGCCTGCAAACAGTAACTATCCCCCATGGAAAATATGAAGAACATAGGTGAAACCTAAAACAACAGAGTTTAGTCAGGAGAGAAGAATACGTATTCTGTAGAACTTAATTAGGCAATTACTTCCTCCACCAAATGCCCCAACTCTTTGTCCCAGAGTTACTTCAAACTCCCTTATTGGAGGTGGACAGGGAATCAAGCATAGACAAAATAAGCAAGGATCTCTCAGGTTAGAGAGCCTGACTAACTTAAAAGAGGGGACATAAAGCTTGGAATTTATTTATAAAATAGTTTAGTTTTTCTTACATGTTTAAACTTGAAACACCTGCAAAGTACTCTTCATGTAAGGTAAAACCCCTATTGAGACCTTTTTTCCACTGCTCAAAGCACCTTTTGAATTTGTCCATTTTGATGCTTTTTAAGGCTTCTGTTGTTTTTTGTTTCACCTCTTCCATGTCAGCAAAATGTTTCCTTTTGAGGACTGTTTTCATCTGGGGAAACAAAAAAAAGAGTTGCTTCAGGGGTGAGATGGAGTGAATACGGAGGGTGGCACATGGGGGTCATGTTGTTTTGGTCAAAAATTGCTGAACACTCAGAATGGCGTGGGCAGATGCACTTGTAAATCACCCATCGTGAAATGGACAAACACATTCAAAGAGTGTTCCCCCCAAAATTCAGTGAAGGTGAAGGCAGCCTCTCACAATAACACCAGCTGGTACTCTGATACATATGGGTTCCAAGAACACTCACCGTGGGGGGAAGCCTATACTACAAGGGATTTCCCTTCCAGAAGATAATTCTGGGGTTTGAGGGCCCCCTTTTCATATATATCACACAAAACCTTTTCATCCAATTAGGCCATTGGAATTCTGCAATGTGTATCGGGAAAAAGCAAGGCTTCCTTAGCAATAACCATGCATCTTAAAACAAACATTTAGCACATTTGGAAGTAAAGGCTAATGATGTGTATCTTAAAAGAGAGATGGTAAACCAAGGGCGAATAGAATGAAACAGTGTGAAAGGCAAATACTAAAAAGATAAACCTGCACAATAAAATAAGAGGGATTCAAATTAAGTTAAGGAGAATTTTGTGCAGTTTTTAACGCTTATTTTGGAGTAGAAATGGACATTAGAACATATAAATACTTAAGAGTTGCTGAATCTAATCCTGCCCAGGTTAGTTCTATAGTCAATACAATCCTAGTTACTAATAGGTTCAGGCCCATTTCTCTCTCTCTTTCCTCTCAATCTCATTCCCTCTCTGTCCTACCCTTCCTCTCTCTCCCTCTCTCCTCTCATCCACACACAAACACACACACAGGATAGAATCTGGAGTTATATCTGGTAGACATTTGGATTGAGTGGAAATACTTTATAACTTTTATTAAAATGGTCACTCCCTCACAAAATATTGCATTGATAAGGCACCTGTTCTATCTCTGTGTTTACAGTGACACCAGTACATTCCCTGCTCGTAGCAACCACTACAACTGCGTAGTGTGCTGTGTTGGCTCCGTGGGTGTAGACCAAGCTGCACCCTACAGACATGTTATTAATGACTACTTGTGATCTATCTATTCGTCTGACAAGAGTCTTACTATTTTTTCATTTACATTGACCAAAAAATTCTCACTTTTTAATTTTCAGTAAACTTCTATTCATTTGTATTGTTCACTTATTTGTCTTTGATTGTTTTAAAATGTGACAGGCGGAAAACTCATTGAAGAATTGAAGGTAGTACCTCAAAATAACTCATGACTTTAGAATTCATATTTTATTACAATAATATCTTATGCTTTAATGTATCTAAATACACAAGCAACTTATTTATAAATGGAAACATTTTTAATATATATATTTTTTACTATTATTTTTTTATCTTTAGAGGGGAAGGGAAGGAGAGGAGAGAAATATCAATGTATGATTGCCTTTCATGAGTCCCCTGCTGGGAACTGGCCTGCAACCCAGGCATGTGCCCTGACTGGGACCTGAACCATGATCCTGTGGTTCACAGTCCTGCTCCCAATCCACTGAGCTACACCAGCCAGGGTGTAAATGGAAACATTTTAAAAGGGTGCAATAACTAGGGCTTTAAAATTCTCCCAGTATTAAATGACAAAATGTAATTAATTTAATATCTTCATTCCTTCTAAAACTTTTATGTAATCCCTTGTTGTTGTTTACTTTTTTCACAAAAATGAATACTTTTAATATCTAATTATAAAATTTCTATAGATTTTATTTATTGGCTAAATTATTGAGGTTAAATCTATATTATGATTCTAAGATAAATCATTTAGAAAGGAAATTTATATTAACAACCTCAAGATTATTAGTAACTTTTATGTATATATATATATATATAGTTTTGTAATATGCCATTCTTAATAATGATCTTATTCTATATAATTAATAATTAATAGGTAATACATGAGAATGTAGTATCCAGGAGAGTGTCTGATAATATAAAGCTCTTAAGCTCCGGTGTTTAAAGAATACATGGTTATATGGATAAATGACATAGATAAATAGTGCATCTTCCAACTACTGGGTACTGTATATTATAACTAGTAGGTGTGTAGTACAGGCAAAACAAGTCCACGTTTCCTGGATTCCAAGGGCAGCTTGATTGGCTTTGTATAGCTAGGTGTCAAAATAAAGGTATCTTTTATTTTTCATTGACTCCCATCAATATTTTGCTATGAAATGTAGTCTAAAATTTCCAGTATTTCTTCCTGTCTCAAGTATATCTATCATCTATCTATCTATCATCTATCTACCTACCTGGCTTCTCTTTTATTTTTTCTATAATAACATCGTATTATCTTTGGTATTTCACCTCTTCTCTCGCTGTAGTATGATGGTTAGGCAGGTTATACTGAAGCAGATCTATTCATGTCAACTTGTACATGGAGATGATGGGCAAGATTTGGATAAACTGGTACAAGATCTGTACTAGTTGACCCTACAATCATTATTCAGGGTTTGTTTTTTTTTTAATACAAATACACTTTGTTTCTTAAAGGCAAAAAATTGTTTTTATAGGAACAGTTTTAGTGATGAAGTATCTACATATTTTATGGGGAAGCAATGTCTCTCTGGTAGAATTCTTTAAGAATGTCCTGCTGCCCAACAGCGATTCCCAATGACTTCAGAAATTTCTGGTAGAACCATCAATGATAAGATCAGTGCTAATAAATATTTTCATCTATAGTAAATATCCTCAATTATGATATAATTATTTAATAAATTCTTTTCTCTGTAATAAAATTTTAGATGATTATAATGGTAAATTTATAAGTATATGTAAATTCAGATATAATTTAATGGTGTTTTATAAATATCAACATTTTAAAATGTTATAGGTACCGATGAGGTTCCTGTTATATACATTTCATCGTAGAGAGGCAGTAATACACTTATTGAATTTGTATCAATATTGTATCAGATTAGCAATCTGTCTCATGAATATACATTTGTGTGCTTAATGTACATATGAGTAAAACATATTGGTACTAATTTGTACACAAGGAAGCATCTTTACTGTCAAGCTTACCTAAACTAAGATAAAAGAAAAAAATTCATTTCTGTTCAGTCAGTTTAAATCCATCTGGTGGTGAAGAGAAGTGAATTGGCAATCAGCGAATTAAGAGGAAGCGACTCTATATTCCAGTGCACTGAGCCAAGGCTTTACTTTATTATTTCCTTAAATGTAAGGGCTGAATAACTTATTTCATTAAAAATGATGGTGCAGTAAGTTTAGAATCTCTATTTGCATATTCCTTCTGCATCTATGAATTAACATTTGATGTACTCCCTTTAGTCAATTTGTGAATATGCACAGAGTTTCATTATTAGATCTACAGCAAGCTGCTGCCCGAAATTCAAAAGTCAAAGGATAGAGCCTTCTCAAATGGTTTAGAAGAAATCTTTAAGATTAATAAAATGTTAGTTGAACCCTCTGGATTTAAGAGTTAAAGATTAAAGAAAAGGTAAGAAAAGAACAGGAAAAGAAAATATCCACATTCAGGTTCTGTGGTGAGCTTCCTGGGCCAATTAAATATTGCTCCCATGCGGAAGGAAGACTCACAGCCTGGAAAGTCACTAAAAGTGCGTCAATTTTAAATACAAAAGCAGTCCTTGGGAAGTCCTGGCCTCTAAAACACCTTGTTTGAAAACTGTAAACAGAGAGTAGTACAAAAGGAGTGTTACCATTGCCTAGAGTAAACAGTTAAAAAAATATTGTTTCTGTGGAAACAATAGGGATAGTGACTTCCATTGGCCTCCAGTCTAGCCTGTGCTTGAAGAGTCCAGCTGTTTCCTACGGAAAATGACCTTCCCAGCCCTGGGGCCCCATGCAGAAACAGCCAATCGCCCTGGCTGAGTGCTTACCATTGGCAGCTACTGTGATGGCAAGCATGTTGGCTTGCTCCTTACCTGTGAAAAATAAGCTTCTTCAAGGATATTTCTTATAGGATATGTGCCTACTTAACTACTTTAAGCACCAGATAGGAAAGATTAGAATAGCTATTCTTCTGGGTTAAAAAATACGGAAATCTCTAGTTGCCGCTGCTACATCGCAGCTTCTCTGAAGTTGGCCTTCTTTTGGGAAGCCTGTTTTAGTTCTTTCCCAGCAAAGAATAGAAGTTAGCATTCATAGTTGCTGTTTAAATAGCACAGTCCCACAAATTCAGTAGTTTTGCTTTTCTAACAGTTTACTGAACAACTGGTTAACATGGTAAAGATGCTGCCGTAAAGGGTAAAGGCAATGCTTATAGTTTGACAGTGGTTAAATTCACCATGAAAGCACACTAAGAGATATGCACTCAGAACCTCCACGCTTTACATTTTAATTGGTTAAACAAAACTCTTGTCTAATTCCTACTATTTGCTAGTAGGAAATACACCACACAAGTGTTTATGTCATTTAGAGCAACTGAAGCAGGAGGACATGAGGAGGAAGAGTAAAAAGTCACATTGTGCTGAATTCTTAGAGTAACCAAGAAAACTCAAATTCCTCAAAATGACCATCTCAGCTTTTTAAGAATGGGACTGGGCACCCCACAGAAAGTAGCTCTGCAAGAAGCTAAATTTGGGTCCTTTCTCTGAACTGATATTCATCCAGGAATAATGAGCTAGCTTGCATATTTAGGAAAGGCCAGAATGTGTTCCAAATTTAAAAAAATTAGCATAATGAAATTTGGCATACAATGTGTTCTAGGATGTTGATAATTGGATTATGCAGTTTTTAACCTCTTACACAAAGAACTGGATTATTGGAAGTAACCAGTAATCACCAATACAAACATCGTGAAATTGCAACTGAACTAACCCTATTTTTTATTTGAATTTTTCAAGAGCTCCCCTTAATATAATTGGATATGTACCTGTTTGAGTCTGTTAAAGTATGTTTCTTATCTTTTTAAAAAATTATTTTATTGTTGTTCAAGTACAGTTGTCTTAGTGTACATTTATCCCCCACCACTTCCCCTACCCTCTTATTTTTTTATAAACCTTTTCTGGGGGTGGTGGGGACAAAAGGATTATGCAGACTTTCAAAAGAATCTGGAAAAAATACAACAGATCTAAAACCCTTTCATCTACATTTTTGTGAATCTCTAGCCTGGATAGGACCAAGAAGTACCACAGCTTTTCTTACTTATAAAGTAGTCCTAGTGAACTAATCTGCCAAGCATGGCATAAAAAGACAGGAGCAAAACCAGGTTCTCACTTCACCCTCACGCTGTTGGATGCCGTTGAAAGAAATTAATCTGAGCAGATTTAGGACTGAGGACTTCATGTCCATATGGATTGGCAGTTGGCGAGACCTCACCATTAAGGGCGCACAATTAATAAATAATATGTCTCTGTTTGCTACGGTAGCTGTTCAAGCATTAAAAAGCTTATAAAAAGATTGCTTAGACAAAAACCTCACATATGGGCAAGGTCTTGATCCATGCTGGATATCTCCCATTCAGGAATCCCATTTGCATTTTGCATGGTACATCAACCCCCAAAAGCCAATTGGTTATTCATTTCTCCAAGATGAACCAGATGAGTTGGGTACATTTATTAATAATTCTTATAAATGAATAACATTAAAAATAAAAAAGAACAATCAGACCCCATAATGTTACGATTCCAGCACGCAGGCAGAGATTGGGATTTAAGCAACCACGCGGGGGTAAACAAAACTGTGGCTTCTCAAAGCCTTCATCTTCTCCCACGTGATAAATGACTCTCAGATACCACTTTGATACTGATTTCAGAGGCAAATTAAATTTCAAAATTAAAACAAATTGAATTTTGAATGTTTCTTTGATAGCACCTATCAATAGCAGACCTGACCAAGAAAAACTGTAGGATCGGTGATCTTAAGAGATTTTTGACCTGATTTAAACCCTGGGGCCAAAAAATAAAGACACCACCAACTAACGAAGGCTTCTGCTAAAATATCTCATCTGGCATAATTCTGAATCAGGTTCTAAGACTGCTCTATGCTTGTGAGATCCTTGTCCAAATTGTATCATATCCAATCCATCAACTGATACATTTCAATTGTTTTTATTTTCTATTAATAGCAACTGAGTACATGCAATTCTATTTAAAAAGTAATTTGATTAGTGCTGGCCAGGTGGCTCAGTTGGTTGGGGTGTTGGTGCATTGCCAAAAGGTTGTGGGTTCTATCCCTAGTTAAGGTAAATACATAGGTTGTGGGTTTGATTCCCAGTCAAGGTGCCTACAAAAGGCAATCAATTAATGTTTCTCTCTCCCCAAAATCAATAAAATCATATCCTCAGGTAAGGATTTAAAAAATAAAGGTAATCTGATTGACTGCCTTACAGTCCGAGTAACTTTGTAAATGAACTGAAATGGAAATGAAAGCTCCTGAAACCTATCTTTCCAAAAATTAGCCGACATGTCAGAGACATGTGTCGACATTATAGAATACGGAATTATGAGGACATTGTCACTTTCTCTTTCTGTAGTTCTTCAAGGTGAGAGTACATGCCTGAATTTCCTTTTTCTTTTTCATTAAATCTTTTTTTTTCAAATGTTAAAGAAACTCTTGCTTTATTACAAGTAAAACGTTCAGGAAAGCCTATAGGACATTGCTGTTACGTGAGTGACATTTGCGAATATTGAGTATAATTCAGTTTCCTTTGAAATTGGTCACAGTGTTTCTACAAGAAATTCAGTTTAACAGATAGGTTGTAGTGAATCTGCAGATAAATCAGGTTATTTTGATGTACTAAATAAAGCCCCGGTATTCTCTTACATTCTTTATTGTGTTATTCTATCATACACAGAGTTAAGGTTAGCATATGTTTAAAGGTAGTGTATCATATTTTCTTTCAAAACTAGTACAATAATTTCATTATTTTGTTTGACTTATTAAACTTATTCATTGCCAAAAGTGTGGGCAAATGAACAAACACATCCATTAAAAGAGGAAAAAAATAAGCCTACATTTCTTTTTCTGGAATAACACTTCCTGGTCCTTCGGCAAGCAATTATTAAAATAATTGCTGCATTCCCTTATAAATTACATGGTTACATGCAAACAGGCTTTATCCAGAATTTTTAAATGCAGATTGCTAAGAGTTACTTTACTTCAACTGGGGTTGGGGGAAACTACATTTTATATTGTAACCATGGTAAAATGTTGCGCATTAGAAATCCTGTCAATCATTGATTTACTGCTTAGCTGTAGGAACCCACTTTTAAACAACACCCCCTGGACTGGCAGAAGCTCTTCCTTATTGTCAAGGTGTCTGATACGACATCCGGTAGCCACTAACTTTAGAAGTGATTTGTGATTTTAAAAGCCCAACTAAAAATTAGTTAGTATTACCATTTTTAAAACTACATGAAAAGATCTTTTAAATTATATATATATTTTTTCTGGTCTATGCAATACAAGCCACAACAGAGCAGTTAGGTCATAAAAAGAGCACACATTATGAGAATGTTCTAAATTTTCACATTTTGTTTGTATTTTATTGCTTTTACTTGAGTTAACATGTGGTATATTTTTACAAAGCCTGATTGTTCACATATTTAATTTCTATGCTCATAAAAGCCATATATTTTTAATACAATCCAACCAGCAGGAAACAATCAGAATCTACTAAATATTTTAATATTAGCCTGAAGTAGTGAAGTGAAATATAAAAGGGAAAGTGGTTTTAGAGCCTGTGACATTTCACACTATTCCATCAGTAATAAAGATATATAAATCAACTTCTCTGGAAGGTAATTTGGGAATTTTAAAATCCTAATACCAATGCTATGGAATAATTAAAGAAACATGATATGTAAAGTCAACAATGAACATAACACAGAGTGTATTTCTTTATTTTTACTAACCCCCTTTCCATTATGCATGAAAATTCCATTTTAAAAACAATACATTTATTACACAAACAAAGCTAGAGGCTTGCTAATTGGAATCCTGTATTGATCTTATACCTGATATATTCTCATGTAAAATTGCTGATAAATTTATTGAGTCCCCTAAATTTTAGGCATTTTTAAGGAATTACATTTCTTTTTATAAAAGTACTATTTTACATCCTTTTTTCCTCTTGTAAATTATTTGATTTTTAAGTTGTAGTTGTATAATCATCTCCATTACACTTTGACTGAAGGGGTACTGACCATTTCTGTTATACTTTAAAGGAGGCTGATGTAAGGAAATGGGGAAGGAGGTAACTGTTAAACAAAAAATCCCACAGGCACACGAAAGACCCTAACTCCAACTTTGAAGGCAGGCTGTATTTGAGGGACACACAAAAGCGTAAGGACTTTTTTTAAATGAAGGAGAATCACCTAAGTGAACTCTTCAAATACTCCTTTCTCATATTAGTCCACAAAAAAAGTTATCAGTAGACATTTCGCATACAATCTCCATAAAGGGTATTTTGGGAGTATATTCACACTGAAGAATAGTCCCATCTCCTAAAGTTATTGTGTGGAATTGGTTTGTGCCATAAGAAGACATAAAGAGAAAAAAATAGCATTTATAATAGAGATCAACTAATATATGAGACATGCTGTTTCAAGGCTTTAGTCAAGTTTTTGAGCAATGTCATACAGCAGGTATATCAGTGAGGCTCAGCCATCCTGCATGCATAGAACCTGTGTGGCCTGGATGAGGAACCGGAGACACAGAGGCACACAGGGGAGGACAGAATAGGAGTTTCTGTCATGAATTTAGAGAGAGGAATATTTGAGAATTGCTTTTCAAGCCTTCAATGTCTTTTTAATTTCCTAGACAAAACATATTTAACTTCCTACATTCAAGTCTTTACTTCTTTAAGCACTCACCATTTCCCAAATACACCCTATTCTCAAACCTTAATTTAACCACTTACGTCAGTGTGACCAGCCTCTGCAGATTTGCACATGCTCCGTCCTCTGCTTGAAATGCTCTTTACCTCCAAGTGTATCCAGAGGACTTCCACTCACCTTGGAGAGCTTGTTAACATGTCATGATTTGGGGAAATCTTGTCTCACTCACTTCAGATATTTATCCTTTGTGTCAGCATTATGATCTAATTCATTCTTGTTGAATTAATGAATGAATAATGGAAGAATATTTCCTTAGGTATTACATGTTAGGGAGATCACCAAATAAACAATGAGAAAATAGGACATTTGCGAATAGAATGGTAAGATTCAGTACTGTATTTATTTTATACTGCTAATGGTGTTCTTTGGGGGTACTATGGAAGAAATACTAGATGATAGAAGAGAAAAGAGATTAAAATAACAGTTAAGGTAATCTGTGTATTCGAGCCCATTTGCTGGCTTTTTAAAAAAATAGAACAAAAGATATCTTATTTTCTCAAATACTTGAGTCAACTGAACTGCATTTTTCTCTGCACATCTGTTTTTTTTAAGATTTTATTTATTTATCTTTTAGAGGAGAAGGGAAGGAGAGAGGGAGAGAAATATCAATGTATGGTTGCCTCTGGTGTGTCCCCTGCTGGGAACTGGTCTGCAACCCAGCCATGTGCCCTGACTGGGAATCGAACCGTGGTTGTCTGGTTCTCAGGCCCTCAGGCCGGTGCTCAATCCACTGAGCTACACCAGCCAGGGCTGCACATCTCTGTTTTTGACTGAACTATTTAAATTTCATTATTTTACAGGTTAGTTATTCTCAGCTTTCTATGTACTTGTTCAAGCACACACATCTAAGGGCCATTCTGCTGACAGTTTTCGAGATGGCAGGAAACCTAAATTGCTCTGCTAGCCAACACTGCAAAGTTGTGAGGTTCCCGGTCAAACAATGCATATACACATAACTTCTTTACAATAACACCAAAAAATTACCGAGCTCTTCCTTTGTCCTAAGCACTGTTGTAGAGACTTTACATGTCCTAACTTCTTTAATCTCAGTGATTCATGAAGCAAGTAGTATTTTATGTCCATTTTGTAGATGAGGAAACCAAACCACAAGCAGTTGCCCCAGGTCTCTTTGCTCATTAATGAGCACTTGAGAAAAATTAAGCAATAGAAATGTATTTCAGAAATTATGACACTTTTTGTCACAAATAAACAATGCAAGTTCTCCAGTGAATTCTTCCATATTTACACATGCTCTTAGCTATTTTGCAAATAACTGATTCTATTTCTGAATTCAATCCTAATGTTTGTTGAATGATTGCAACGTATGTTATGGGGAAAAGGAATAAAAGATCAAACATCCTGTCTAATTTTAATAGATATGTAGATATAAATCTATGCTCCTTCACCATAATCCTAAAATAAAACCTTTTTTTAATAAAGATTTTTTTTAAATTTATTTATCTTTAGAGGGGAAGGAGAGAGGGAGAGAAACATTGATGTATGGTTGCCTTTCGTGTGTCCCCTGCTGGGAGTTGGCCTGCAGGGAACTGGCTTGCAACCCAGGCATGTGCCCTGGTGGGGAATCGAACCGCGATCCTCTGGTTCGCAAATAAAACCTTTTATAGCTCAAGAAAGCAAGAAAATATTATTAATGACATTTTAATTAATACTAATTTTGAAATGATACTTTTAGCTATACATCAAAGCATATTGGATTTTTTTGTGTAAACAACATATATCATCTATTTATTGTTCTCTTGTATACTTTGGGGCTTAATTATTCCAAAAATTTTAAATATTAGTAGTTATATCATTTTGAACACTACGATATATTACATATATTCACATGGGGCCTTAATATGGTCCCTGGGATTTCATTCCACCTATAAAAACTGCTAGCTGGGATCTCCAGAGATCTCTCACTATTACCTAATTTTCAATTATCCCCCCCCAAAAAATCACTGTCATTATCCAAATACAGTTCACATCTCAGATCACTTTACTTTTACCATTGACATAATAATTCTCCCAAGATCCCAGCTTGAAACCTTGGAGCCGTGCCTGACTTCATTCTCCACTGCTCTCTCTACAGACATTAAATTACCACACCCTTTCTCTGTTTACTCCTGTTCTTTTCTTTCCCACCAGACCTCACCACAGCAGCAGACAGCGCCATTAGAAATGCTCATGGATCCTTCTGAAAAACTGTGTTGACACATCTGTTCCTTAAATAATTATATCTCATTATTTAGTCTGCTTTGGGTATTAGCACTTTGGCCATTTCTAGTACCTCTAAATATGTCCTTGTCTGTACTCTCCTCACAATTATCCTTGTGTTCATCATTTGTGTGTGTGTGTGTGTGTGTGTGTGTGTGTGTGCATGCCAGTACCAGGGATCACCAGCTGCCCAGATACCAAAAAACGATGCTTCTAAAATCACGATGCCCATTCCACATGCAGAGCAATCAGGCTGCCCTATGTGTGCTGCTTATGTCAGACGCCCGTTTTTCTTCTCTGCCATCTTAATCTCATTTGCAGTTGTTCACATGTGGTTTTTTGTTGTTGTCGTTTCTGTTGCCTAAAGTGCTCTCTCTCCCTTTCTTGCAGTCCCTTGAGGACTTGCCTCAAGCCCACTCGCTGCACAGGGCTCTCGCAGAGGTGCTTTCACATCGCAGCTCCTTTCCTACCCATTACCCATGTCACTCATTGGGCACTATGCCTATGTCACTCTCTACTGAAAGTTGTGCTTCCGCATGGATATCCTATCCCCTAGACTGGGCTATAGAGATTTAAAAAGAAGGATTAAAACGAACTGTTTAGCTCTTTACCCTGTATTTTTACTTACAATAACTATGGCTACTGAACAAAGTGAAATTCAGTTGCCTGCCTCTGAATACAAGCCTAACATAAAAATTGGTAGGGAAGGGAAAAGGCTATTTAAAAGTTGCCCAATTTGGGGAATCTGGTGACTTCCTAGCTCCAAGCCAATCTCTACTGCAAAACACAGAAAGAAGCCCGCCTCCCCCAGTACCAGAGTCAGTGTCGAAACACCCCACTCCAGTCTTATCTGTCCTGGGGCCTGAGGCTGTTACAAGAATGAGTCTCTGACTCTTCAGCTCTCTCTCCCTGGAGCATGTGCTGTGGGGTTGGCATCACCACTGCCTTGCTGCAGCTTTCTCCTTCTTCCATGGCCAGAGCACACTGCCAGGTCATGGCAGCTGGTCATGCAGGGGGCTCTGTGGGGCCTCAGCATCCAAGGCTGCTTTTTTCCCCAGTGCTGGTGAATGTTCAGGGCCCACACATCTGTCCGTGGCTCTCAGAGTGAGAACATGGGAGTGGTCCAGCGGCACCCACCCTGGGCAGCCCGCAGCTGCAGCCTCCTGCAGGCTGCTACTGGTGCGGTGCAGCCCAGCCACCATGTAGGTGAGCAAGGGAACGAAAAAGGGGCCAAGGGGCCAATACTCCATGCTTTTGTTTAAATATTCTGCCCCCAAATCCTGCTTCTGGGGGAGCATCCACCTTGCCTGCCAGTCGTGGCTGGCATCCATCACTAGCATCAACTTGTGCAGCGTCTCTGCTCCTCCTCCTTCTGCCATGGTCCAGAAGTGGGTAGCAGGGCACACCTGGGGCGGGGCATCACACTCCAGTTTGTTTACCCTCACCTGGGGGTACAGGGTCACAAGCCTGCTGCAGCTTCAATCTGCTGCCTAAGGGTTTCCTGAAACTCCTCCCTCACTTTGGGGACCGTAGCCTTTTGCATGGCTTCAGGGATCCCTCCATGACTCTCCACCTACTTGGCAGGATCCGGCCTCCCTCACCCCATTATACTATAACAGGGTTGATTGAAAACTTTGTTTGGGGATATGATTTCCAGCTACTACACTGGACGTTCTTTTATATTACAATTCCTGTAAAGGTACAACATGCTAAATGAAATTTGGATTGTAGGAGTTCTCCAGATGTGTTATCTGTAGTCACTCACTAACAATGCTCCTTACTTATAATTGTTGTGTACTTTGTATGACCTCACTATTCTGCCTTAGTATTAGTGCTGATTTTATTTTTATCCTCACCCAAGGATATGTTTATTGATTTTAGAAAGAGAGGCAGGGAAAAGGGAGGGAGAGGTAGAGGGAGAGGGAGACAGAGAGTGGGTAAGAGACATTGATCATTGATCAGGTATCTATCATATGCACCCAACTGGGGATTGGACCCACAGCCCAGGTATGCGCCCTGACCTGGATTGGAACCTGCAACCTTTTGGTGTACAGGACGATGCTCCAACCAACCGAGCCACATGACCGAGGGCGTGCTGATTTTTTCTTACCTAGATTTTAGAATTGTTGTTCTACTTCAAAATTTCTTCTCCAATGTGTTTGTTTACTGAATATTATAGAGTGTACATAGTATGTCTTTCTTATGTAACTATCAAAGTCATTTTTTCCTAAAATGTAATGTTTGCTCAGTTTATATCATGTTTAACCTAAAAATTCTTCAATGGCACCCAATTTTCAATAGAAAATAGTCCTAACTGCTTTGGTATGCATTTCCCTGACTTTGACATTTCCCTTCGCACATTTAATGGCCAGATTCAAACCCGTACTGTGCTGACCCCTGTGTGCCAGAGGCACTTGAAGACTTTATGCTTTGCTAATTACAGTTTCTCATCTTAGCAACTCATGCTCCTGTGAAATCTTACTAAGCTTTTTATGCTTTACTCCAAAGTTATTTTTGTTGAGTTGCCTTTTTTTTGCCAAAGTAATTTGCTTGCCCTTCTATGATAACAGTCCATTCACATTTGTGTTATAGTCATGTACATATGCACGTTACTTTTCCAGTACTAAATTGTGATACCCTCGAGGTCAATTGCATGTAAAATGGCTTTGTATCCTCATCTAGTCTCTATCATTGTAGAGCAGTAGGCATGCAATGTGTATATGCTGATTTATTCTGTACCATTTAATATAGGGCTCTATTTTCCAGCTGGGGTTCTGATGTGAACTATCTCAATTCTGTATTCTCCTAGAGAGGAAACAAAGATGCCTTGTATTTGAACCGAAGAATGTTTCCGCTAACCAGCTCATTCGGTTCTTTCTCATTCTCATGTCTTCTCTAATTTTTTAAAGCAATACAACTTGGCAGTGCTTAGTCTGCATTCTGGCTTTAGCTGACACTTGCAATAGAGTCAGCTTGTGAGAATTTTTAAAGTTGGTTCTTGAGAGACTCACTGTGCAATTCCATGAGACCTTAGAGTCACTAAAGGTGATTTCTAAGAGCGATAGTATTCTTCAAGTTTTAATAGGTTTGTATAAGAGGTAAAATGTATAGATTTACTGTGAGACATTGGTCAAGCTCATTGGGATAATTCCATCAGTTTTATAGAGTACAGGTAAAAAGATAGCTTTATTTGTGTACCTTAGCTGAATCATTTCACACCCCTTCAAGCCATCCCTTTGTGGTGAAATATTCCATCAAATTCACTCCCACCATCCTCACTATGCCTAATTAGAGTTCTGTGTCAAGCAAAACAAAAGAAATTGAAATTATCTATAGCAGCAAGGGATTAAGATATCTTTGTATTTACAAAAATAATTTATGTATCCTGGAATCAATCTAGAAAAACCCTAGGGTATTGATGTTGTTTCCTTCATTTTTTTAAAATAAATACCAACACAGTCCAGCATGCACAGTATAAGATTTAACTAGGACATAGTTTGCGGCTAGATTCATGGTTCAGTTTAAATATGGTGTTGATAAGGGATATCTTCCACAGATAAATGGAGAGCCTTAGTAAACTATACCTCAGTGAACATAACCTTTTTATGTCAGAGTATCAAAACTCATGGGCCTAGCACTTTTCATATTTCTCACACAATCTGATTGCGGACTCTGTTGAATTGAGCTGAAATTTAAGAAACTCAGAAGATCCATGTAAACATGGCAGAATATCAGGTTCCTATGCACATTTATACCCAATACATTATGACTTCAAACCTGCTTTATTAAAGAATTGCTCTGAACTTGAAATATCTTACCTACCCAGACTTAGACTCCCGGGGTTAAGGACACAAGACTGCCCTCACTTCAAAGGCCTGTGGCAAGTAACCCACGTCCAAAGCAGTCGCTTCTTGTCAACGTGGCTACAAAGTCAGGGATGCAACCTCAACCCTGTCCTGCCCCCACCCTGCCCTGGGTTCAATAACTTGTTACAATTGTCATGCTTATTAATTTATTGTAAAGGGTATAGATAAAAGGCCACCAGAAAAAGTGCATAAGGCGAGCTCTGGAAGGGTCCTGAGAAGAGTAGCTTCCTTCCTCTCAGAAGTGGGGCCTGCACCCCCTCCCAGGTTGTAGATATGTTCAGTTCACAACCTAGAATCTCTCCAAACCTGTTTGTTTATGTTTTTATGCAGCTTCCATTTTGTAGGTATGAATAATTAAATCATTGGTCATTGGTGATTAACTCAACTCCCTAGTCACTCCCTGTCCCTGGAGACTGAGACTGGGAGGGTAGGAGTGAAAGTTGTAACACTCTAATCACCTGGTTGGTTTCCCTGGCAACAGTCACTTTATTAGCGTAACCTGGGGTGTGTTGAAAGGCGCTTGTTATGAATAACAAAAGACGTTCCTCAGCTAACTCTTATTCTGCAAGTTATAGGGATTTTAGGAGCTTCGTATCAGGAGCAGGGGGTGGAGATATTCTCAGGTAAATCAGTGATCCAGAAGAGCTTTAGGACAGTAAAAATAACAGTGGAAGAGAAAGAGAAAAAAACTTAAGTGTTTTTGCCATGCATAATTTCAAAGTTGAGTCCACTAATGATTGTTAACTTGCCACAGTTTTGTGAATGTTATAGAATTCCTTTTTTTTTTTATATTCATCACCAGCCAATATTTTCTAAGTATTTTTTTCTTAAACAACTTTGGTAGTTTTTATTAACCATCTACTGTTTTCTCTACCTTGCTGGCATTTTTATGACATTTTTTATAATGTTAATTTCTATGGGGAGGAAGTAAGGGATTCATAGGTAAGTTTTAGTATAGGTAGACTTGTCAATAATATTCATTAAATGATACTGCCATCAACTAAAGATATTGGGGTGGACAAGAAGGAGGGAGGGAGAAAGGATGCATACAAATGTCCCTTTATGTGGACAAAGGAAGGTGTAAAGAAGGAGGTGAAGGAATACTATTTCCACAGACTTGCTAATAAAGTGACAGATTCTTAGATACCATAAGCAGGGAGCAACTCTTCAGAATATAGATTAAGAATGAACAGAGCTTTGAAATTGTGTTTTCATTTCACTTCAAAGTTACATTTTGCTTGATGTTTATTGTCCACTGCTCAAAAAGAATATCTTAGGACCAAGATGAAAAAAGGATTTCTCCTGTCCCTCTCAAGTAGTTCCCTACTTTTCTCTTGTTTTTATATAGCTAATTTCTCTACTCCTGGTTGAGATGTTCTACTTTTCAGTGGTTATTGCATCCTCAAAACTCTTGCATGCATAATTGAATTAACATGTTCAAAGTCGAGGAAGATATTTAAAACCAATTGCCTCGGAGGTAGCTAAAGCATCAGCTGAATTCTCTGCCTTTCGGCTTCCTCTTTATTTTTAACCACTGGGGGAAATTCCCTTGATTTCTCAAAAGCTAAACTAGACATTTAAAAATACGTTATAGATTATCCAGAGCTTCTCGGTATTTTGAAGATGGATGATATTACTGATATGTGTCGTGTTACTAGAATTAAAAATCTTAGTCTCTTGCTTCTAATTTTAGAAGTATTTCTTCTTTACTAGCATCCTGTGAATTCTCCTATCTCTAAAGTCTTCCTGAATTTAATGTCAGCATGAAGACACCCCAGTCAGAATTGAGATGAGCAGGAAATTTGGGAGAGGCAGGAGGAAGAACTGCTCCGAACCTCCGAATCTCAGGTCTCTTGTGTTGGTCTCTGTGGGATGCAAGGTTCCGTTTCTGATGGGACTGCTTGTTTTCCTAGGTTCACCTCTCTCGTAACTCCAACCTTAGCAATCCCTCAGACTCTTTCTGCTGAGTTTGCAACGCACCATCTCACCACGTGGAGGCAGGGCCCAGGGAGGTTAAATTGCCTTTCCAGGAAGTATAATTTTCTTCTTGGATTCTGAGCTGAAACTCAAGTATTTCATTTGAGCAGTACTGTAACATTTTCTTTCTTTTTTAAAAAATTTCATTTTATTGTATTTTTCCCATGACCATTTAGTCCCATTACACCTCCCTCTCCCCCAGCAATCAGCGCACTCCTGTCCATGTCCATAGATGCCTTTTCCTTTTTGCTCAATCCCTCCACCCCCTAACCTCCCTTCCCACCTGCTGTCATCTGCTCCCATGAGGCATTTTCTGAATAACAGCACTAATGCCCCAATTTTCTACCCCCCTTCTGCCTCAGTAAAATAATCCCTCTTTCCATTCTAGATAATAGTAAATTTGACAAATGCTACCATAAAAAATGCATACACAACCACATAGCATTGCCAATTTCTGGATTTGCTATAACCTAGCAAGAATCCTAGTCTTCAAGTGATGAGAGAAATGTTTAACCCCAAAATTTGTGTGATAGGCTGAATAGTGGCCTCCAAACATATCCATGCCCTAATCCCTAGACCCTGTGAATGTACATCATCTTCTATGGTAAAAGTCAGAACTTTGCAGATGTGATTAAATTAACAAATGAAGATAACGAGATTATCCTGAATATCCCAATGTAATCACAAGCGTCTTTGGTAGCAGACGGCAGTAGAAATACAACCAGAGGGAAGGCAATGTGATGAACACTGGAAGCTGAGTTTGGAGGGATGTGGCCACAAGAAAAGGAACGCCCATACCATCCAGAAGCTGGAGGGAGCAAGAGAGTCTCCTCTGGAATGTCCAGAAGGAACCAGCCCTGCGGATACCTTAACTTTGTCCCCATAATTTTCACTTCAGACGTCAGAAAGCTAGAACTGTGAGAATATGGGTTTGTGTTGTTTAAGGCACTACATTTGTGGTACAATTATTATAACTAGAGCCCACTAATCCAATGGGCAGTTGAGATATACGTAAGAACGTTCTCTCCAAGAGTAGTAGTGAGCACTGGCAAGGCAGCAGTAGCAGTTGTAGCTTCCATTTTACTGGGGTTTCATTATCTACAAGAAATTATTCTGCGTGATTTATTCACTGTATTTAATTTTATTTTTATAATAGCATTGTAAGGAGTATATTACATTCCATTTTGTAGAAACAAAACCACAGAAAACAATTTCCCCACTGAATGAGTGGCAGAACCATGATTTGAACACAGGACTATGTGAAATCAATTTAAAAATTGTTACATTGTACGAGCAAAAGACAAGAAGAATTTAAATGTCACTGAAAGAAATAAAGAAATGTTGGAAACATGCAATAGGCTGTCTTATAGGTTGAACAATAAGTCTCAAAAAAAAAAAAGTCCAAGACCTAAACCCAAGTTTTTCAGATTGTAATCTTATTTAGAGATAGAATTTTACAAAGTTAATCAAGTTAATATGAGGTTGGTTAGGGTGGATCCCAATTCAATATGACTTGTGTTCTTATCAAAAGGTACGTTTGGTTGTAGAGAGAGACCTGAACTTAGGGAGAACACCATGTGAAGATGAAGGCAGAGATTGGGATGCTGTTCTCACAAGACAAGGTATACAAGCTTGCCGGCAAATCACCAGAAACCTCGGAGGCACAGATCCTTCCTCACATCCCTCAGAAGGAAACAAGCCTGCTGGCACCCTGAACTTGGACTTCTGGCCTCCAGAACTGTAAGACAATAAATTTTTGTCATCTAAGCCACTCAGTTGGCAGTATTTTGTTATGGCAGTACTAGCAGACTCATACAAGCACCAATGATGATGGTGATAGTAGCAATAATAATAGAAACTCTGGTTAGGTTAGAAAATCATTAGTCATCCATTATAGTTATAAAATTTAAAAAACATGGTCTTACAAGTCTTTATACACACATACACACACACACATATATATAAAATAACACATTTTAACACTCATACCTTAAAAGATGATTTGCATAAAATTTGATCACATTTTCAATTTGGTTAAACAACTAAAAACATTATAAACAAGATTAATAAAGATAATATATTCTATTTCCAATAAATTAAACTTATAAATATGTTGAATCCCAGAGTATTGAATGTCCCAGCATTATATATAAATGATAATATTTCAATCTAAAATTATAAGCCTTGACCGAGTACTGAGTTAGACATTTAAATTTAGTATTATGGGTTAACTTCCTTAAACCTTTAAAGCACATAAAATATCAAAAATGTATGAAATCTTTAACCCAAGTATGTAGAAGTTGTGAGGTGGATTCTCTCAAACATTCCTATGCTGAAGTCTCACTCTTTCTCAGGTCGGAAGATATTTACCAAAAGAGTAGTTTATCATTCTACACAATTCTGGGGCTACTGACTTACTTTGCTGAAGTTCCCTAGAGAAGAGAAGACAGTGCTTATTCTTGACTGGACCTGTATCTGTGCACATATGGAAACTCTGAGCTTTATTCATGGCCTTTAACTGGGACTTAAGGAAGAATATTGTCTTTTGTTCCATTTGCTTGACATTTGAGTCAAACTCTTACTTTTCAAGCCAAAATAGATTCTGACCCTTACCCATGTGCCATGTGGCTACATAAATTGGTGGCTGGTGGCTTTTTTTTCTCTTAAAAGCAGACACTAATATGATATTAACAATGTGCCAAGAACAAGTCTAAGTTTTTAAGATACATGAATTCATTTAATCTGTGAATTGAGATTCTAGGTCCCAGTGATGGCCACAACATCTTAGCAGTATCAACAAATGAGGAATATCTACTTTGCATAACCAAAATATCCTGTAGCTAGATGGGGGGTGGAGGGCAGGGGTAACAGAGCCAACATTTGTTTAATAATCTTATCTAGGATCAGCACATTAAAGTTAATCAGTTTGAGTATAACCAATTATAATAAGGAGTTAACTAGACTACCCCAGGCAACAGAACCCAGTCAGGGAATGGTGGACTGTAACAACCCTGTGAGATACAACCATTAACAACCCGTAGCTCACAGACCCTTGCTCCCACAGCCAGGCTGAATAGTGTCCCTCTACTCTCCTAACTCAGGAAGGTCAAATCTCTGGTTGGAGCTGCGAGACCCATCCTTGGCACAGGACTGATGACATAGGCCTGAGGAGGAAGAAAATATCCCTAATGCTAACGTAACTAATGGGCCATTGAATGCATCCCATCCACAGGTTCAGTTACTGCCATCTCTAATACTAACCCTAAAGCATGGGTGCATGTGGTGTTTATTGATTAGAGAGTTCATGCTGAGTAGACTGCATAATTTCATAACGGAAAATTTTATGGAAAATATTTCAAAAATAAATACAAGTGATTTTGAAAGTTTGCCTCTTGTAGTTTCTCTTCATTAAGCTGAGGAACTGAGCTTAATGTGGTTCACTCTAGGATTCTAATACCATAAGCTTGGAGATATTTTATGTATAACTAATACTATAATGCTTACAAAACCTCCATTAAAGAACTGAGTCTTACGGAAGTTTTTAAGAAACTTGGTCAGTGGGAACCAAAGTTAGGATTCAAACCCAGAGCTCTTTTAATCCCAAGCTAGTGTTTTTTGAAGGCTCCATTGCTCTCTCTGCCCAGTGATTTGAACAAGATTTTAGCTTCTTGCATTTGGTTTGTGAATAGGACTTCTGCTAAGCCACTACATTCCAAAATTATGGATAAAAAGAAAGATAACATGAGAACTTGGTTAAACCTATTCCTTCTCTGAGTTAGTCATAAATGATAAATAAAAATGATAACCTTTTCGGATTTGTAAATAGAAATTAACAACTTGGAAAACAAAGAAAAGGATCTGTATGCCCAATATGTTTTCTTTGGGTGGGGAGGGTGGTTTATTTCAGATGAAAATAGAAAAAAAAGGTGTTTTATGTTTGGCATTCCAAGCTATTCAACTCGAAAAAGGGCACAATTTCTAATCATTATCTCATAATGGCTACAAATCTTGGTGCAAATCTTCTCATTTAGTGCAAAGATTGAATATATACAGCACCCAGCAGCTTACATTTTAAGATGAAAGTTTATTGCTAGAAGTAATTTTGTTTAAGCTATTTTTACTTCTTTCCCCTCCTTGTGTTAACTGTTGGAGATACTCCTTATTCAGCCATTCCCTTGTTATGGAAGTGTTGCCTGCTGCTGTGGTTTGTAGCTTTCCTTTTGTTTAAGATCAGAGAAAAATTGGGGGATAATTCATTTTTATCATTCCCTTTCCAAGAGTTTATGTTCATCTTTAAAGCAGTAAGCTTTATTTTCTTTTCTGCCAGACAGTCTTTAAATTATAAACATACCACAAAAATTTTGAATATAACGAATTCATACCTTTTGAAAATTAAACCCCAAACTTCAGTTTATAATATTTTTGAAGAGTGTTCTCTATGTTTATTCTTTAATTTTTTAATTGAAAACGTGGTCAGAGTCAACAGTTAGCATAGTTCAGTGCTACCCAGACCTCATTTTCTCCTTCTGCTCAGCCTCTGATCCTGCTGCAAACCCACCTTGAAGTAGGAGCAGCGTTTTGGTAGATCCCAACTCTACAAGGTATTAGATGTCACTGAGGACTCCATGGGGCATGAAGACGTGTAATAAAGTCCCCTGTCAATGTCTTTGTTTCCCCAGAAGATCTCCTGTGGTTTATGTTAGACGCTTTATCTTCCCTTTCTCAGACATAATGGGGTGCCCAAATAACACGTCAAATGACTTTTTGCAGTAAACAATTTTGAAAGGGTTGTTATAGCTTTGCTTTTTTGCTTTTGAAGTTATTTATGTAGAAGTGACTTATGAGAAAGTCACAATTGGCTCTAATTGCACTGAATGAATCATGGTAACACACGGATTCTTGCAAAGGGAGAAAATGTAACCAAAAATTGTTCTTGTATATCATAATTTTTTTAGAATTGAAGTTTAAAAAATTATGAAGTTGACATAAGGTTATGTATGTATTTGTGGACATTGAATTAAAATGTAATTAAATGTCAATTTAAATACTTATTTTTCCCAATAGTTTTTTTTTGTGTGTGTGTTTCCACCAATGCTCCTCCAGGTCTGACCTGTACATCTGCACTGCGATTTTGAGCACCATGCTAGTGTACAAAGTGTCCGCACTTGGTCCTCAACCAGCATGACGTATTCAGAGAAACAGACGCTTAGTAATCAGCCGTCCCCAGCCCCTTTGAAAGCTACACTTGTGTGTATACACACGCTTGTACATATATACATACAATTTGTTTTCATGTATGAAAGGATGCTACCTTTAAGAAAAAAGGCTTGCCTCAGATTAAAAACCTCTTCCTCAACCAGTAAACATTTGCTCCTCTCAGCAAATCTCTACATGCTGCTTTCCCACGAGATGTGGATCAGACTTGCGGAGAGACTCTCCCTGACATAGGAGGAAGTGGACGAGAGGTCAGGCCTCCACAGCCTGCAGTCTCTACATCCCAAACTGCCAGAGTTTGTCCGGATCTTATCACCTTCACTGCTGTCGCCTTGTCCAAGCCACTGACTCTTTTCTGTTCCATTTCAGTGGGCTTCTAATTGGTTTTCTGCTACAGCTCTTGCTCTCCTTCAGTCGGTTCTCAACACAGCAGCCAGAATGTGCTGTTTCAAACTTTCCATACTAGACTGTGAGTGCCATGACACAGGTTTCGTTGGTCAGTATCGCACAGTGATGGACCCCAGTGCCAAAAACAATGCTTGGCTCATTCCATGTGATATTTTAATTTGTTCAGTGAGTGGCTACATAATAAGTTTCTTTTTAAAGGAATTGAGATGCTTAATGTGATATTTACCAGTAGTATTCAGTTTTCTGACAACTCAACAAGCAAAGGCTCTTCCCCTAATTCAACCTCTAGTTTCCTTCCCTGGGAGGGTGGGCCAACCCAACCATGAGGCCATTTTGGGGGAAGTTTTTCCCTTGGGTTGGCAGTTTCTACCTGGAGAAGGTTCACATTCCTTGCTCCTTCCAGGCATTCCCTCAGTAAGAACCAGCCAGCATACGTTTGATCCTCTTAGTTAACTCTGTTGGGACAAGCATATTATAAACAGAATTAATGAAGTATGGGGCCTGAGGGATGTCACTAGCTTTCTACCTGCGTCCACATTTTACAATAAGACTTGAGTCTATTATGAGGCTCAAGGAAGGTATCCACTGATCCTACCCTATCCTAGATCCTTGCCTGCTGGGGACCGAACTCCAAGGGTGAGCATCTCTTCTTACTCCCCAAGTCTGCACCGCCACAGCCAAGCTGGCAGATCTTATTCTGTGTAGAAAGATTGTTACCGCTTTAGTTTCGTCCTCCTCATTCTCTCGGAACTAGGAGAGCTCAGGAAGTCCTTTGGGACATTTTTTGAGCAGTACATCCATAACCCACATAAATTTCTCAGACAGCAATCTGAATCCCTCGGGTCAGACTTTTCAAGGAACTCTCATTAGCGCTTTGCACCAGCAGGGTCCCAGTAAGACTCTTAAAATCCTCCTGTATTGGGGTCTTTCTTTCCCTTCTGCTCCTGTGCTCTCAGTTGCTCTTTTAGAGGCCTAACCCTTCCCCTGGCTTCTCTGGTGAATGATTTAAGCACAACTCAAATATGTCTTCTGGTCGCTTGTATTTCACTCCCAACATATGACATGACATTTTCTGCTCCACAATCTGCATAAGAAAATACAAGTCCCTTCAGTTCGTGTGACTGGTCCTGGCACAACCTGGCATATATACTATCTGAATCTTTCAAGTTTTCTTCAGATGCTGAAAAAAAATGTGAAGAGTGCCTGAGAGTGGCTTCACGATGTTAGTGGCCACCGAATGATTGAATTAGAAAGAGTATGCATATGTATAAAATGTATTTATAATTTGGTCTACAAATTCATTAATTTAATTAGTGATTAATTTGTTATAGTTAAGTATATCAGGAGTCCCAATAAAAGCATGGCATAATTATTATAAGATACTTTGAGACAAATTCATTTATAAAAAAAGCAGTTTACTTCAAAAGTATGTGTGGGGGGAGCCACAAAAGAACGTGGGGTAACACCGAGGTAGAAACTGCTAAGCTGTTAGCACTCATCAGCCTGGATGGGGATGGGAAGGGCAGTTCCCAGAGCACGAAAAGAATATAATGAGTTGGCTGCCTTGCCATAAACACACTTTCCTCTCCCTCATATCTTCTGTTGGGATTTTCATTGGCCCAACAAAACTGGAAGTGCAAGGACAAAGAAGTCCTCCTATTCAGTTTGTTTAGTTTAGCCCCCTGGAATAAGAGGAGGAATGGGTTTGTAGGGCCAAGTGCAATGAGCTTATAATTTGTGGCAATTCATCACTCCTCAGGCATTTATGTCTCTCACTGCTGTGCAAGACTATACCTTAGAAAAGAGACCCCCTACTTTAACTTTTTTGACATTTAATAAGATTTCAAAAATAAATTGTCTTTATATAAAGTATAAGGGACATTCAAGAGAGCAAACAGAAAAAAAAACACTCTAGTAAACAATTCTCAGACCAAAGAATTAAGACGATAAAAAATCCAACAGAGAATTTCTGAGGCTGAAACTTTGAAATGCATTGTAACCCTCTGGAGGTTGATTTAGAAGTGTGTATGTCTAAAAACTCTTTTTCATTTAAAACTTTCATTCAGCTTTTCAGAAGTTGATGTATTGCCTACAGGGAATACACTGCAATCCGCATGGCAGTAGGTTGACTACAGAACTCTGCAGCCTCAGGTCACATGATCAGACACCTAGACTTTGGATTTATTAAGAGGATCCTTGAGGAGATTCTTGCTGAATTCAAGTTTTCTCTTTGCATTTTGATACTTAGTACATAGAAAACAAAACGATTTTCAAGGCTGTGCATATTTTTCCATATGAAACATTTTGTATTAAACAAGTTAAACTCCTTTTAAAAACAGGAAAACATTTTTGCACAAACCACTTAGTAAAAACAGAACAAAACAAAAAAGAATCACAACACAGTATAATGAGCTTTAACAAAAACTTGATAAGATTAAGGAGTTGTCAGAAATTATGTAATGGGCACTTGGGAGACTATTTTTAAAAGTCATTTCTAATTACTTTTTAATGGGAAGATTTCATATTTTTCTAGTGCGTATGTTTTTGTGTGTGCATTAGATTAGTTTAGATGAAAGCCAACTACAAAAGAGCCGACAGATTTGTTTTACAGATGCATTTTTAATTTGTCTTTACACAAATAAACAGATCTCTATCTTTAATTTCATAGCATTTCTATTTTATGTTTTAATGAAAAGACTCAGTTCTTTGGCTTTCCTATTAACTGAAGTGCTTTTGTATTAACCTACTTGGAAAGAAGAAGAAAAATCAGATCTCATATTACAGAAGAGATTGTCCAGGTGAAACGTCATATGATGCTTTGAGCTTGTAGCATAGACGCTTTTTATAATGGTGTTGCCAATTCAATGCATTTGAGATTTTAAAAGTGAATAATAGCACTTTTCATAGAACTTTATATATAAATTTGCCAGGATATCTTAGTCATAGTTCTTTTTTTCCTAATTTGAAATTGTCTTATTAGAAGAGATCAGTGGCAGAATGTACTATTTGTTCTTTTGGAGATGTTCATGTAGCATCAATGATTTGGTTTAACTTTTTGTAATTTTATATTTACTTTGATATTAATTTTTAACTTTGGTTATTTAGAATCTAAACTAGTTATTGCAACAGATATATAATAATATTCATGATTTAGCAATCACCTCCTAATTCTACAGTTGGGTGCAATTTTGGGGGGAAGAAAATATCAATGATCTTAGTTTAGGGCTTGGGGGTAGTTTTTAAAAAGCATAGAGGAAAAGGGATAACACTTTTATATTCAAATTAAACACTGTATGTAAGAAAAATATGATTAATTAAATTAAAGATAGGGAACAGACTGAGAAGATAAATTTTTAGTGTATATTATTTACTTAGATTTACTATCTAGAATATATCAACTACTCGTAAGAAGCCAAACATGCAAAAGACATCAAATATTCAGTAAGAAGTAATGACTATAGGTAATTCTAAAAAGAGGAAGCAGATTTTTTAAAGACATGAATGAAGTAAATTTTAATTAGTATTGAGGAGACACAATTTCAAACAAAGACAGTAGTTTTCAGCTGTTGAACCAGTGAAAGTAAATACCCACTGGCAAGTTTACATGAAACTGTAGAGAGCAGAAACCCTCACACTCTTCCAGTGAGAATGTACAAGGCTACAAAACAAGGCCAGGTGGCCCTTCAAAGGGCCACTGGTGATCACCACCGTGTCCTCTCGCTAAATTATGCTGTGTATAATTCCCTCTCTTGAGCCTTAGAGGATGAGAGTGGACCTGGCACTTGTGTAGAACCGATAGAACATGGTCGTGGTAATGGAATGTCACTCATGATTAAGTTACAATATACAGTCAGTCCTTGCTTTGCTCAGTTCTGATATGTACCAAAATTCCATTTATCGTGATTTAGGTAAATAGCCCCAGTCTTCCAACTATATGATATAAGTTTCTGTTAACATTGGGAATAAGTTGTGAGTAATTGGAAAAAAAATACAAATTTTCCTGCTAGCTCTTCAGTCTATATATCACTATGTATATAAGAGACACGCATGATGATCAGTGACCAATCACTGACTTTCTTTCAAAATCTGTTGGTAATTTAACAGTATGGATATCAGTTTCTTCATGCACAGATAACCAAGCATGGAGTTGTACTGTCTCCTTGCCTCCCTGAAACAAACCATGTAGTATTTTACAGAAATGGGTAACTGATAAAGGAAATGCACTAGGAAAGATAGAAGTACAGCAAAGAGATGAAAAAGTGAAAACACTGGGGCTGAAATTGGACTTGATTAGAATATCTGACTATGGGACTGAAAAACGAAACCAGGACAAGATTTTCCCTGCATTAACTTACTTTTTCAAGGACAGCGAATATGTTTTTAAAAGGCAACATTGTTTTAATATCCTTAGTTAAATTATGCTAGGAATGGAGTGTTAACATCCACTTGGGTTATAAGACTGTACTAAAAAAATTCCAATCAGTTTGTCTGGCATTCAGGCCAACACATTGAATTAATGGCATCTTTGAAAAAAATTAAAGCAATTGCTGCAATAATTTTTACTGCCAGTAAATGCTGCTTTTATTGTTTCAGAAGTAGCTTAAATGATTTACATTAGCTATTTGATGAAGCTAAAAGAGCTAATGAAAAAGCAGCTATAAAATTTGCACTCAGAGTCCAAGTATTGGTTAATATGGTTATTTTGATCGTCATATGTTTAGTGTTGATAAGACAAGTTGCTGTTTGAATGTAGCCCTTATTAAGAACTTAGATGAAGAAAGATACAGAACTGCAAAATGGTTGTCTAAGAGTAGTCAACCTTTTCCTCTCTCTGGGCCACACTGAAACAAGAAGAGTTATCTTGGGCCACACATACAGCACATACAAATATACAAACACTAATGAAAGCTGATGAGCAAAAAAGGCTTTAAGAAAATTTAAGATGTTTTGTTGGGCCTCATTCATAACATGTAGCCCGCAGGCCGAAGGTTGGTCATCCTATAAATATATACTCTGAAGAGCTTAGTAAAGGTGAACCTTTGGCCTAAATGATGGCACTGGTTGTGATGAATAGGATGGGGATATCCAGGAGAGGAGACTGGAGGAATGCTTTACTTTAGGGGAGCCCTTCCATACATCTCATGATATTGATGGTGCGAAGGTTAAAGTGTCGGAAGCTGATTCATACTTAGAAAGGACTATGACATTTCACCAACACCTAGAAAACATGCTTGTTCCGCACAATAATTTATGTGATGAGAAGAAGGCAATCACTGTTCATATCACTCTTCATAAGTTTTTCAAAGAAATCAAACACTAATTCTGATATTTCTACTGTTTAAAGTTATAGTTCTAAATATATTTTAGTTTCAGTAATATAATATTTTTGATATTTTCCACTTAAGGTGAGAAAGTTTTTAATGTTTTGAAAAATATATATTGAATGCTATGATAAGCATATCACACACATTATCATATTTAAATCTTGAAATATTCACAGATGAAAGAAATTTTGCCATCCCTACTTTATAGTCACAGAAATTGGAGTCCAGAGATATTGAATTGACTTGCCCACATCCACAAAGTTGGTAACTGATTGAGTCAATATTCATGCAAGGTCTGTCCAGTTGAATCCAATATAAGTTGATACAATATATTAACTAAAATGTGAAAGTAAAGAAGTTTAATTTTTTAGAAGTGAAGAGAGTCTAGTGTAGCTCATTTTTGCTCCTTATAATTTATGGAGATGTTAATTTTAATCCATTACTTTGAAACAACCTTTCGATCCAATGGCTGAAAAGATAGTAAAATATGATTTCCTTGCCATATCATAACCAGCTAAACATGGAAAGAAACATATTGCATTGGATTGCAAGTATTCATCATCATTAAAAAGCATTTAAAAATTCAAAAGTTATTTGAATGTATATTGTGCATTCTAGAAGTTCAGCATCAGTGTCAATCTAGACATAGATATGTAGATTAAATTAACATGCAACATTTCCTCTTTATGGAATTATTATTAAAATATTCCATGCACTTGTGCTTTAGAGCTTAGTTCTTAGACACAATTATTATTACGCAGAACTCTTACAAATCCATCCTGTCCTTGAAGACATTACTTTTTCAACTAGCCCCTTCTAATTGGAGTAAGCTTTGGCTATCAGTGTTTTCTTTTGTCCTACATGGGCCACTTGATTCGTCCCCTAGCCAAGAGGGAGGAAGTCCTCACTTACTGGCCGTGGCTGGGAGGCACCCTTAGGACTGTTCGGCTAACTGGAAGGGTGTCACTCTGCGGTGGTCTCTGGATCTGGGGGGTCTTTTCCTCTGTATTCCTGAGAGAAGTCGTTATGCTTATTTCTAGTTTACATGTAAAATACTGTCTTTAGAAAACTTTGCAAGGCAGATTCAAAGGCCTCACCATACATTATTAAAAAAGAAAATTTGACCCTATTCAGTTCTTTATATTTTACATTCTATAAAGAAATTAACACAAAACAATAATACTTTTCTATACTAAGTTAGACATGTAGAAACATTTTCATTTCAGTGTAAAGAATATTGGGAACTGGCTCTCTTCTGTAAGTGTATGAGTGGTATAAATAGGCTTTATTTACATTTTAATTAAGGAAGATGTAAATTCTTACTTATATCAATATATTGTCATTTGAAAAATAAGAAAGAATAAAAACACTGATGAGTCAATACAATATAATTATAAACCACAAATGATAATGGTGATGATAATGATGATAGCTAAAACATACACCTTGCACAGGACTTACTATTTACCATGCACAATTTTAATATATATACAAAAACATATATACATATATATAAAACTTACTTTACATGTGTACACACACATACTACATACCACACACACATTTATATGCATTGCCTTATGAATAAATATCATTCTTACCTTCATTTTACAGTTGGGGAAAACAAGGCACATGGAAGTTAATGTGCCCAAGATCACTCACTAATGAGTACCAACAATGATAAAGACCTAGGTGTTTCTACAAGGATTGAATGACAGCTGGAGTCAGAACAGGTCTTGGACATTGTAGCAGTGAGTGACCAGGGTACTTATCTTTAAGTAACTGTTATATTGTCATGTGAAATGGGATTAGAAAAGAGTAGGACAATATAGGCAAGACGGAGAATTTAAAACCTTGTAAAAACTTTCTTACACAGCTGGAGTCACTCTTTCATCTGACAATTATTTTATTGTTCCGGAGGCAAGCCAAAAGTACCCTGGACAGGACATGACCATGAAGGTGAGGTTCAAGCTCACCTTTACAAACCTTGTCCTACCTGAATTAACAACCACATATTGTTGTCTTGTCTAAAACTCTGGTCACTCATTAATGGGCTGTACACTCTTATTTGTGAGATAAGAGAGACTTTTATCAGCATTCTGTGCAGCAGAATCTACCACAAATGGTCGGTTCAACAAGGCTGTTTTACTGCAGTTTTCCTTCTTGCATTATTGTCACGTACATTTTCTAAATTTTACTGTTCCATTCCTTTCTTTCCTTCTCACTCTCAGCAAGTCATCTTGCCTTCCTCATCACAGAGAAGTATCTTCCAGGTGTAAGCACTAGCATTTTTACTTCCACTGGTTGGGAGGACAGATAACTAACACAATACAGGCCCAACTGTTCCTTAATTATAATCATGCATTGTCAGGCAGAAGCACAATTTTTTGAGGATGTGTAACCTGTTACTATTTTGAAGGTACAACACACCACCTGGATAAGTGATTCTTAAATTCTTACACCTAGATTGCCTTAATCAAAGTGAACTAGAGTGTCTATTAAAATGAAGACACTTATTCCCACTTTAGAACTTCCGAATCTTCATCTCTGGGGAAAGGGACCATGTAACATGTATTCTTAGCAAACTTCCCAGAAATTTGAGAGTACCTGAATTTAAAAGCCAAGTTAGGCATTTTTCATTCACAAGGAGACTAATATAATGCCTGTACATCAATAACACTCAAAGATATTTGAGGGAAAAGCTAGATGGTACAAATGGAATCCTCTGTAATTTCTGGAAGAAAGTCCCTTCTCTAAACTCCCCACAAATTGCATAGCTAGATTTTGCCATTTACTCTTCTAGCATGTCTGTTTCAGGGTGTTTTAACAAGTGGGTTTCGATGGCACATCAGATAGGCATCCCCAGGCAGACTCCCCTGTCCAGTGCAGATGGCTCTCTGACATCTGCCGGCTCACTATGCTGACCTCCTCCTTTTTACTCAGGCCCTGCTCCACAGGCCTCACTCTCATGTACACAAGGCATACCTCCTTCAGGACTTTTGTACTCACTGCTCTGTTTTTCTGGAGTTTTCTTCCTTAGATACTCACAGGCTCTCTCTCTAACCTGTGCCAAACTTTGCTCATGTTTTACTTCCTAATCAGAACTTTCTTGAGCTCCTGTGCTTAAAATCACAACTACATCCTTGTCTAGAGTTCTCTGTTCATCTTCCTTGGTTTATTTCTGCCCGAAGCACTTATTTCTTTCTAAAGTGAAAAATAATATGTTTATTTAATTACATGTATTCCAAAATTGGATCATAAATGCAGTGAAAGAGGGAATTTAATTGTTTTTTTTCACTGCTTATAGCTCAAGTGTCTAAAATAAGACTTAACTCTAAACTCAATAAATACTTCTGACTAACTTAATATGAAAGTTTTCAACCTCCCATTATCTGTTTTTGGCATCCTATAGAATTATATATATATATATCAAAGTCTGCCCAGAAAGAGTCCAGCCATTGTTAATATAATTAGAACAGTTTGCACAACATCAATGTATCCTGGCAGCCAGGGAAAGAGGACTGGAATGTGCCTGTGTGAAAATGATGACTTCACTGTACTAGTCAGTGGGGGGTGGTAGACATCACTGAGTGAGCATGTGTACTATGTGGCCATCACATTCAAAATGACTGAGTGAGTAGAGCAACAAATTTGCATCAAATTTTGCATTAAGCTTGAACATTCTTTTGTGAAGCTCTTTGGATGATTCAGTAGGCCACAGCTATGGGCAGCCAGTGATTGGCAGCTTCATCAAAACAACACGCCTACCCATGCACCATGTCTTCCGCAGAAATTTTAGGCAAAACATCAAATCACCCAGGTGACTCAGCCCCACTAAAGTCCAGATTTTGTGTCCTGCAACTCCTGGATTTTCCTAAAACTAAAATCACCTTTGAAAGGAAAGAGATTTCAGACCATTGATGAGATTCAGAAAAAATACAATCGCTTATGGCAACTGGGAGAACTGTATGAGGTCACAAGGTGACTGCTTTGAAGGGGACTGAGGCATCATTGTCTTATATACAATGTTTCTTTCTTGCATCTCGAATCTTTTTCAATAAATGTCTCTATTTTTCATATTACATGGCTGGAAACGTTCTGGACAGGCCTCATATAAATAGCTCATGTAATTTCCCTCTCTTAGAATCTGAATAATTAGGTGAAGGAAAGCAACATACTTAATTCTTCAAAGTCAGATAAAGTCTACATGTAAGACAAAAAGTATATTTTTGATAACATGGCCCACATAAACAGCAATGGGGAAACATTATAAATACAACAGGGTAAGCATTAAGATGTTGGTTCTTAGTAGTAATTGAGCCATGAACATTGGCAATCTATTTAATTCTTGTCAGCCCATGGAAGAGTGTATAATCTAAATATTGTAAGTTTAAGAAAATAAAATCAGAGAAGCACTGAAGAGAGTCCTTCCAAAACTCTTTTTTTTAAATATAATTTTTATTTAATTCTTGTTCACATACAGGGTTCTGTCTTATATTCCCAACCCTGCCCGCCCCCCACCCCATGCTCCCCACCTCCCTCCCCTTTCCACCCCCCACCCTAAGTTATTGTCCATATGTCCTTTATACTTGTTCATGTGAGTCCATTCCCCCCAAACTCTTATGAAATTAATAAGAAATGCTTTAATGTAAGAGGATGTTCATTCTTCCTGACATGGTGGATTAGAATGTAAGTATTTTTCAACATTTAAAATATATGTAAATTTTGAAAAATTGGGGGAATATGTTAAACTTTCTAATTAAGATTTTTGGTGAAACACTAAGAAACTTCCTTGCTCTGTCTCCTCTCACCATTACTGTGTACTGTCATCCATTCACTCTTTCGTGTTACCTTCTCTGCCACCAACATAGGGAAACCCACCTTCACCTTCTTTCTGGACAGTCTTTACAAATTATACAAACTTCATCTAAAAATGTAAGAACTGTCAGATTTTCTGTTCTGTCTTTCTGGTTGCCCGACTAGGCCCTAGCGTTTCGGAAGAACCAGCCTTTCTCGGAACTAGGAGGTGACTGTAGAGTGAAGACTGAGAAAAGTGCAAAATAATGTTCCTCTTCCAAGCTTTATGGGGTTATTTTGCAGTGAGAGGACTGCGTGGGGGTGAATGGTGTGGAAGAATGATCTGAATACCTTCATCTCCACCTTCGTCTTCACAAATGGCAGGGGTTTAAGACTGATTTCACCGTGTTTCCTATTGTTGAAAATGTTCTCCTCCTTCCACATGTAGGGTAATGAGTGCTGCTTCCTGGAGCTGGGAGGGTATGACAAAGGGGATATAACCTGAAAGCTTGCCCCTTCCTGATTAGGGAATAGGGAGTAGAGTGTGGGGAACAGGGAGAGAAGGAGAAAGCCGGAGGAAGACGGGGATCAGAAAACCACCACACTCCCCCCTGCCAATTTCCTGTCCCTATGGGATCAGGCAGTTAGCCTGCGCTTGGAAATATTCAAAAGACAACCCAGGGAAAGAATCAGGCAGTGGGGAGGAAAGCTTAATGAGAGGCAGAGTGTTTTTATTCAAGAGAGATTAATCACCAAAAGAACTGTAATTATCAGGTCTGATGAAACTTTATGCAGAATGAAGAATCATTTCCCCTTGCTGTTGACCCATGGGTTAGAAATGAGAGGAAGATAAAGACAAATATGAAAAACTTACAGACAAGCAACATAATCCATGCTTTTGTATGCACATTTGTATGCATATTTTAATTAAATTCTGTGATCTTCCTATATCTAAATCAAATCATCTCTACCCCATATTTTAAACCCTTAGTATAATATACAAACTCTTTTAAGATGCTTGGTCTAAGCTTGGTCTAAGATGCTAGAATCTGGCCTTTTCTTATTTAAGCAATATCATCTTGCTCCAGTTTCTGCCTGGGTCACAAGGCTCCACCAGGTGTTTCAGTTCCTTACGTGTGCCAAACACTGCCACGTAGGGTCTGCCTAGAGCGCCCCCTTCCCATTTTCACTGTCTATTCAGTGACATTTTTTATGATTCTCAATCTGTAACAGTTCTGGCTTCATCATCATAATTTTTTCTTTAATTTTATCTTGACATTATTAGAGATGTTCCCATGTGTCCCCCTGTGCCAACTCCCCCTTCCCTCTGGCCATCACACATTGTCGTCTGTGTCCGGAAGTTATGTACATATGTTCTTTGGCAAAGCCCTTCACCCTCTTCATTGTTATAATTTTTGGCATTCTCCCCTTACCTTCCTAGCATTATAATATTCTGTGAGAATATACTTAAATGTGTATATCTGTTTCATGTCTGTAAGCTCCATGTCTGGGGACTATACTCATTTTATTTATTTACTACTATCCACTCAGGGCCTGGCACATAGTAGTCATTCCATATTTTTAGAGAGTTAAAATGTTAAATGTGGTCTTATTTTCATGAACTGTAAGCATATATTGTTTTCAAGTCGATTTGATATCTGCTCTATCATGTCCTTCTAAGTATAATGTCAACACTTTAAAATTATTTAGTTGTATTTTCAGAAGCATTACTGTTGTCTTGTCTAGCTTTAGTCCAAATGATTTTAACCTCTCTTAAAGTATCATAAGTGAACAAAATTTTTTAATTTTTATAAGCTCTTTTTTGAGATGGGAGTAGAAGAAGAAAATAATATTTATGGTGTACAATAAAGTGAGAGCCATTTCTATTCTATCACTGACACATATCACTGTTTTTGAGGTGCTCTTAAATCCCTGAAAAGTAGAAAAGGTATTTTGCAGATAAAAAAGTGGAATTAGCAGTTTTCCTATTACATTAACATGATGACTTATGTTTGAAGAAATGAGGACAGCATTTCAATGTGTTGGAATATACTTGGTCGACTAAGAGGGTTGATGAGTTTATTGAGTGTTATGGTGAGATCCCAAGTATTGATTCACCCAAACATGGATGACAAATTTCAGTGAGTCACTAACATTAACAAGGCCTCTGAGGGTGGCTTTGGAATTTAGCAGAGAAAGTATTAACTGTGGGGCCACAGTGAGTCTCTGTTTCCCTTACCCCCTAATTAGTTGTGTGAGCTCAGGTAACTTGCTAATTCTCTGAACTTTGGAGTCGTCTGTTGTAAAATAGGGATACTCATAACTGGCTTTTAGAATTGCTAATATATGTATAGAGCACTAAATCCTGAGTCTTCTCGTAGTAGGTACTTAGTTAATGGCAGCCATTTTAGAGCACAGATTAGCTTTTAGCCCACAGTGATGCAGAAAGACCGTGTGATACAGTCTGCCTGCGTCCTGCCTGGACGTGGGCTGTACAAACAAGACACATGATGAGATCACTTTCTCCTAACTTTTCATTATCTGGAGCATCAAGTGAAAAGTGGTTTTGTTTTCATCTCTTCCTAACCTCAGAGAATAACAATAAACTGTGGATGCATTGATGAATGGCTGTCTCTTGGCCATATCTACCCCAAATGGTCAGGAACTATTAAGCTGGTGCTCATACACCAGAAACTCTCTATATATTTGCTAGTCAGTAAGCTGTCACCCTTTTTTAAACATGCTTTGTTTTTGGATTTCAACATTTTCTTGTAGGGTTCTCTATCTCTTTACACACTTTTATATTTCTTTTGTTCATCTTTTCCATTGAAAAACTTTGATGTTTTCTGATTCAACTCTGTTTCGGGATCATTCCTATTGTTAAGACACACATTAAAGATAGTGTGATAGCCTCTCAAATCATGTCCAAAAATGTAATGATTATGCACACAAATGCATATTAAATGAACATTTTATAGTTGAATAATCTAAAAGATATTTAACAAATTAGTTACTAATTGTCCACCAGCTGGGAATTTGCATAGTGTGGTCAGGATGACTGGGCCAGTCACCTCATTTCAAATGAATCATTCTGCATATGAACTGATTCTGGGACTAATTCTGCATATAAACACAGGAATGTGATAACAGTGCTGACATTGGCCATTGGAATTTAAAAACTCAGTCAAGATTTTAGGCAAATACTGTTGGTAATGTTGGAAATAGGGGGGGGATTTAGAGGAACATATATAAAGGATACATGGACAACAACTGAGAAGAGTGGAAATGGGAAGGAGTGGGGGAGCACGGGGGTGGGATGGGATGGGAGTAATAGACAGAAAACTGTACTTGAAAAATAATTAAATAAAAAAATTGGGGGAAAAAGAAAATTCGTATGTGCAATAAAGGAATATTACAGCATTCTTCAATATGTATATTGCAAATTTAAAATCTTTGCACTTATTTCTTATAATGTCAAAAAGAGTACTGTGTAGTTTTACACTCTTACTCTATTCTGTTTTTTGTGTTTTTATTCTAATGTTAAAAACTGTTTTATAACAAATACACAAAGTAGTTAGGCAAAATTATTTTTAAATGAGAATCTGTCTTTAAAAATCCACTTTAAATATGTTCTCTCTATTAGAGATATTGAAGAAGGAGGACTATATAAAGAGATTATTTGACAAGTGAGAACAGAAAATAATCAGAAACCCAGAGAATCACTCCTTGCCTTTATTGGACTTATTCAAATTATTTACAGATAGTCTTCAGTTTCTTCAGTCTTCTCTTAATTCTGCATAAGAGGTTCATGGCATAACACTTTCATATTCCTTTAAGTTTTGACTCTGCTATAACTTTGACTCTTTTAATGAAATCACACCAAATTTTAATAATTAAAAATTAATTTACATAATGTGTTTCTTATGAGATAGTTGGTAAAACATCAAGATAAGCAACTTAACTTTTGGTTTTCCATACTTTCTTAACTATTATAAAATGAAGCTGCAATACAAAACCCTGGTGGGGTGAATACATAGACATTCTGCTGATCCCATGTAAATAGCTGACAGGAAGGCCGTACTGGGGTGTGAGTCACGTGAGTTTATCACAGATGAGATACTGGTCATATTTCCCAAGAGCAAACTCTGAGAAATGTTTTTCCTAGGAACTAATTCAAAGATGAATTTCTGAAACTGTGGATTTCCCCAAGGAATCAAAATAAGCTTTGAAGTAGAGGCCCTACGGAAGTCTATTCTGAAGGTAACATTAAGTATTTCCCTCAACTTGTTTTTATATTAAGGCAATTAAATCATTTTGCGAAATTCTAGAACTATCTTTCCTCTTAGGAGAATTTTTGAATTGGGAGTAGGTGGGCTTCATACACAAGAAACCCTTAGGAAAAGACGGATTTGACTTTACGTTCCTAAAGATCTCTATTATGGGGACTTGTCAGATCTAACAGAGCTGCCCCAGAATTTCAGAATGTGAGTTTCCAGGTTTAGAGTCCCTTTATAGTAGGCATAAACAAATGCTATTTAGGCACACTTTGACGAGTCATTTTCATCAGGAAGACTTGGTTGTCAGGTGTTTCCAAGGTAATCTGTACAAAGCACCTCTTTACAGTGCCAGTTATCAACCTGAGTGGAAAAATATGCAATTGAACTTTATTTATTTAGCTCAAATGTATGCATTGGTTCCTGCTGTTTTAACACATATCCAACTGGCTGTTTGTATAGTAAATAAGAATAAGAAAAAGTGAAAAGCCCTTTTCTTCTGCCACTATTAATTCTTTTCAAATGATTAAGGAGGAACTATTAACAGGAAGTCAAAAATAACCCACCTATGAGATTTAGCATTAGATCCCAAAGGGCACAGAGCAGAAACCTGATTGTCAAAACACTAAGAGGTTTCCAAATATGATTTTATATTTGGGAAACAGAACCCATAACATTAACAAAATTGAAATATGCAATATTTACAATTCTAAGTTGTTTTCATTTTGTTTCTGTAGTTAATGTTGCAAACTTGCGTAAATATTTGAATTGTTGTTTTACCACGATGTTCAGAACGTTTTATTAATACTTCCCTTAATAATGCTTCTCTGTTTGGGAATATAACAGGAACATACAATGTTGCGTCCAGCATTTTTCTCAATGGCAGGAAAGGTAGAAGATTTTCAATTCTGAGGTGAAGTGCGGTCTAAAGCCATAACGTGCTGTAGAATTTCACTGGGACAAGTAAAGGAAAGGGAAAGATGGTAAAGGGGAGAGTTCAGGAATTCAGAGTGAGAACGTGTTTCACTAGGAACACAGCACATGTCCTTTCATTAGCTCCTTACACGTACTGTGAACACAAAACAGAGATGGAATTTTAACATTAAAACAAATGAGATCCAGACAGTTTAAGTAAATTCTAACTAGTAATTCTAACAGGAAGGGTTAGAGCTCAAATCTCTTAAGCTATAGGCTAGGCCATACTTGTCCAGTACATCCAGGGCATTAAGGAGTACATTGCTGGGGAGTCACCAGAATTCATCAAAAGGCTGGAACGGTTGTTTTCCATGGGCTAGAGAAGACATGAGCTGGCAACAATGTACTCAGGTTCCCTAGTGAAATGATGGGATCCAGAGTGATAGAGGTCAGGTGCTGGCGTGTATTCTTTTGAGATATAGTGGGCACAATTAACATAATTAGCCACAGAGATCTGTAGCAGTGGCTAATTATTCCCAGGGCTCTAGGAATTAAAAACAACAACAACAACAACAACAACACTGGGCAGCTTCTTAATCTGACTTATATAAGCAGAAAAAAACCCAGATCTGCTGAGCATGAACAAAACTTGAAGAACTGAAGTGTAGTGAAGCTCATGGCCTCTTATTCAATTCTAAAACTTAACCAGGGGTGTCCAACCTTTTGGTGTCTCTGGGCCACACCTGAAGAAAAAGTGTCATCTTGGGCCACCCATTAAATACACAAACACTAACAAAAACGAACAAACAAACAAACATCTCATAATACTTGAAGTAAATTTACAATTTTGCATTGGCCGCATTCACAGCCATCCTGGGCTGCATGCGGCCCACGGGCTGTGGGTTGGATACCCTTGAAATGACCTTACAGACACAGAATGGCTTGATTGACAGGGAGGCTAGGTCCCTCTGAGGAAAGACTCTTAAAATGGGTCCCAACTCTTTAGTTAGTGAATTATTCTCCAAGTCTTCTCTGGAAGCTATAATGCCTTGATAATGTGACTAAGAAAAAAAGCAAATAACCAGCCTTATATGGTCATTAAATACTAGTTCTGAACAGAGATATGTTACAGTGTTCTAATTAGGGACTAATGGGGATCAGGTGAGAGATGAAGTCTTGGGAAAGTCAGACTTATGCTAAATTTATTGGGACTGTTTCTCCAATTTCTCTAAACTGGCAAAGTTCTTCCATTGGATCTCTGCTATGGAATGAGAGCTATTTCTGTAGAAATAGTTCACACACCTTCCTCTCATGGTTGTCTTCCCCCAAGATACTAGCCCAAAAGACACAAAATCAAAAGCAGTTCCACATTTCTGGTGGGTATTGCAGGTATTAGTGTCACCCTCAAGGACTTACGAGATAACAGAATGAATATTTCTTCTTTCCCTCATCTAACTTTTCTGTTTGACTACTGCAAGAGTCAGTGGGACCTTGGAGAGTGACTGTGGATTATAACAACCTTAATCAGACGATGCAACAAGTGTGTCTGCTGTTCTGCACAGAGAAACTTCAAAGGAACAGACAAATGCATGTCCTGGACCCTGGTGCACCACTAGCCTGAAAACCAGTGGGCAGTCTTTGACTGTTTACTACAACGTAATCTTCGACTGCCTACTACAACATAAACAGGGGATCTTTACATATCAGAGGCGGTGACACTCTTTATCACCTCTCTTCACTTCTATGGCATTTTTTGCTATGTCATAATCAAGTATGGAGCGATCTTTGTTTATTTGTTTGTGGCATTCTATGGCCTACATTCTGATCCATTGCATTATACTAATTGAAGCAGGTAAGAAGAAAGCACCAACTCCATGGTTGTTTTAGTAAGGTACATGAAGGTCCTGAAAGATCCATAAGGTTTTTGGATTTTGCTGGGCCTGCATGAAATGCAGGAAACAGGGTCCCTGAGGTGGAACGTATCCCCTCTCTTAAAGTGAAGGACAAGTTGCTGCACGTTTCACTAACCTCCAAGAAGAAATAAGCATACTGCTTGATTCACCTGTTTAGATTTTGGAACAAATGCATAAAATGTTTGGCCTGTAGTTTTGATGTATTTACCAGGAAGCCTTTAAGGCTGCAATGGGGCTCAAAGCAAGAGAAGACTGCACAGAAGGTCAAAGCTGCAGTGCGAGCTTTCCTGAAATTGACCGCATGATACAGTAGGCGTAATGGTCCTGAAAGGGAACGTAGCACACAGAGATACTGTGTGAGGTCTCTGGCAAGTCCCAACATGAGACTAACGGCAGAGATCACTTGGGTTTTAGATGAATCAATCCATGTTCTATTTTGCCAAAACTATAATCCATTTGAAAGTACCTCCTATTATTTAAGTGGGTTTTGGTAAATTCAATGCTTAACTATGGACACCAAATGATGTTTTGACTCAAGCTGCCCAATATGAAAAAAAAAGAAAAAAAGGAGGAAAAGAACAGATGCTGAGGGGATACAATGCAGAGGTGCAAACTCTGATTATTCTATATTTGTTCTTCCAGTTCAGTTCTTCACTCTTCTCTGAATTTTGTTCTCTGAGAGGCTAACGTATCTTGTGGGCTCCCATGCCCTATAGCTTCTAGCTGGGTTCAGCCAGTGGGAGGCAATGAAATGGAGAGCAGTGGGAGATCGATTATTCATTCACTCCTGTACTTCCTCTTTGCCAAACTGATGTTCAGTGGTAGTTGTGTGACCCTCTCTAAGGCCACAGTTCCATTTCCTATGACCATAGCTCTTGGCAAAGAGCCTATATAACTTCCTGGGTCAGCCTAAGTACAATGTGGACTTTTCCAATTGCTAGTCATTGGGATCATCAGTATCCTCTTTTCTTGCTCTTAACCTTCTCTACAGCTCTATAAATAGGTCCTTTATTTATCTTTCAACCATTATTTCTTTGAACATACAATCATTCCCTCCCACCCCCAGTTTAATGATAGAACAAAAGGATGATCCTATGAAAACATCAGGTCATATTGTGCTGCATATTGATGGATTTTTTAGCAAGAGATAAATAAAACTGTGCTTTTTTATAGATATTGTTATTTTGGAGTTTTCTATTACAGGCTATTTCTATTTCTATTCTAATCATAATCTTTAAAGATATAACTCCTCCCTTTGATAACTCCTTCTCCCACTCTCTGTAAAGTGTGGTTTTATTGGCCTCATTCCAGCCTCCACTGTATCCATTGGACATCTCTTCTTCTCTGAATGTCAATAGACTTAGTGTCTTAGCACTTTCTGTAGGCTGAGAATATCTAAATGTGTCATTATCTACCACTATCACTTAACAAAACTGTAGCAAATATGTGCTGAACTTATTTATAAGAATGGCATTTCCCCATTTATTTAGGAAGAGTCGAATTTTATAGGCTTTTAGGTTCAGAAGACTAAAGTATTTCCTTTCTGAGTTCTTGCCATTAGTATCTCTTATGACAAGCTGATTTTCTATTTTCCTGACTCTGCCTGAAAAGAGATGTGGAATAGTACCACTGGGGGATGCCGTAGTGAGAGAGAACAAGGGGTAGGTCAGAGACCGTGCCCTGTTTCATCTTGCTCCATGACCATGTGCTAGGCAGCCTTGGAAGTCAGTAGCTCCCAAAGACCTTTCTGTAGGTTGTGGTCCTATCAGCATCTGCTCACTTGACCAGAGTGAAAACTACTATGCCTTACTCACACCTATCCATCCAAAAGCTTGGGATAAGACTGCCAGCCTTGCACTGAGGAGTGATTTTTCTCTGTCTATGTCTGACCGTCACATATCTCATGAGATTGGGGGCACTGGAAGGGCCAAGACTTATCTTGAGAATTTTTGAATTCTTAGCAGTTAGCACATGTCTGGCTCATAGTACAAAGAAAAATAAGTCATTTAAAACAAAGTTTTAAACACATCTTCAAGATATGACTCAAAATTTAGCACAGGAATTCGTGAGACCTTCCTCCCTGCCATTTTTCACCACCTTCAAACATGCTATACTGATAGGTAGGTTTTACTCCCTGTGTATGTCCACAGTAATTTATATATGCTTCTCTCATAGCATTTTTCCTGCTAACTCACAATTGTATGTCTTTTCCATGAGCCTATATAACTAGCAAGCACCATAGCTATAAAGCTCAGTATTTAAACCTTCTGCTCTGAATCCCAGCTCTGCTCCTTCGTAGCTATATTATCTTACTTTAGTTACTTAGTGTTTCAAAGAGTGTTTCCTTATTTGTAGACTGGATATATCCACTCATATATATTCACTCACTGGATATATTCACTCATTCATGTATTTATTGTTCATGTATATATTACATACCAGGTGCTAATATAATGTACGTATTGGCAATAAAATTAAGAGAAAGGAAACAAGAAAGAATGGGACAGCGGAGAGAGGAGGAGGAAAGGAAGGGTAAGATGGACCAAGTCTTTGTCCTGTAGAGCAGGGTCTTGCTCTGGATGTATCCATATCACCCATACCCATGTCTCTCAAACAATTGATATGGGTTTATATAGTTATAAGTAATTTAAGGTAAATAAAGCAAGGTAAGGTAATAGAGTTTGACTGAGTGGGTCAAAAGTTTTGAATTCATTATAGTTGCTGATTTGAGGATTAAAAATGATCCTCAAAATTTTAGGGCTGTGCACACATATTTTTCTTGGAGTGAGGTGAGGCCTAGTGACTTGCTTTGGCTCATGAAGGCTGGAGAGAAGGGGGAGAAGGGGATTGCACCCAGAAGCTTTAAGAAGAGAAGAGCCAGTGAAGGATGACTACATCTCCTTTCCCGTGCTGGACTTATTACGGAAACAATCACAGAAAAGTAGCTCCTTCAGGTCAGCTCATGCTGACCCATGCTGGATGGCAGCTGTGATTTGGGGATGGTTTTACTAGAGCACAGCCCATCCTATCCTACTGAGGCAGGATATCCACTGTGTTTTTCCTGGTACCTGGGAAGCATTTGGTAAATTTTTATAATAATTATTAATTGTATTATAGTAGTGTTGATATTGCCAATGAAGAAACATAATAGGGACTCACTATCTTTCTATTACACCAGAGTGAGTTTTAAGGCATTCATACGGGAGTATTTTGATCCAACCTCAACAAATAGAAAAAGCAAATTTCAAGTCATTCAAATGTCTGGTCAGAGGTGGAAGACTGGCCGTCCTCTGTTCCACAGAGGCCCCCTGACAGAGAAAGTCAAACCGTATGCTGTGAATGCATATTTCTATCGATTAGTGATGTAAAACCAGATACACACATTTTCAAAATCGTCTGGCTAGAAAACATAATACATCTAATTATGAAAACAGAAACCTTTGACAATCAAGCATACAAATTAAAAATGTTCAGTAAAATTCTGTAGGAATAGTAAAGTTTGTCTCAAAATGTCAATGTAAACTAACCATTGTTATTTATTTGGGGGCACAAAAATTAAAGTTTAAACACTGGACAGGAAGTTCAGTTTGAACTGAAATATAGCTCAGTTTCTCTCAAACCTGAGCGAGAGAAGCACAGGGGGAAGATATATATAAACCTTCTCTGGTGGCAGAAATTACTAGCAGCACCAGAGTAAATCTGCTGCTTGTGAAACATGTAAGGACAGATCTGGAAGGATGAGGGAAATGCAAAACACATCAGAGGCAATTTTTCAGTGGATAAAATTAAAGCAAAGGGGAAACCAAGTTTACTGGAATATAAATATATGTGATAAAACGAGAACTACATTTTCTAAAATAAGAATGTGTCCCTTAAATAATATTTCAGTAGTATCTAAAAAATAAACACTAAGTTTTAAAATCCTATAAATAAAAGTCTAAATGTCCTGTTTCTGATGTATGCTATAAACTAGTCACTTGAGTATATTCACTGTTTCTTAGAATTCACTAGCTACCGCAACAATAGCTGCAGCAACAGAAGTAAATTGATTTGGATTACATGTTAGTAATGAATATAGTGCAATTACAATAGTAGCTTTAGAAGACATGGCTTGAAATAATGTGCTTCAAAAGGCTTCATTTGAAAATATGCATAAGGTTTTTTTTTTAGTCATCAAAATAACCAATGCAACTTCCTTGCTCTGGGAACTGAACAAGAAATTATTCAATAGCTTAGAAGGTAGAGTTTTACTGTACCTTTAATTTTTCTGTTATTTGACAAGGTATATTAACTTAAATAGAACAGATTTTAAAATGTGTCCTAGTAAGAATGAGAAATGTCCTTTTGCTTCACTTTGAGATTTTTTTCTTTATTCTAACCTTACAGTTTTGATTAAGTGACTGTCAAAAGAAGGCTTAACCAATCGGCCAAGTTTTCAATAAGTAGTTTCTAGGACCTGCATGGTTCAATTTGCATAGGTATTAAAAGAACACTATCCCACACACACACTACCACATCAATAAAAATGATCTATTTTAAGTGCATATTCAATAAGTACTTATTTTAATTGATCTATATGCCCACTTCAGTTGGTAAGCAGCTTTTAGATTCAGAAAGTCAAATACACTAATCTTTCCAGTAATAAATCATAAAAATAATTCTTTTCAAGGAGAAGATATGCATATATATCTTATAATAGACATATGTGTATACTACACATGATTTAATACACACATGTGTATATATACACATATGCACATGTGTGGCTTAAATTCTATAATTTGTGTTTTATATTAGAAATAATCTAAACAAAACTTGAACACATTGAAACAGGAAAAAGTCTTCTTTTCTTTTGTTCTAAAGTGAAAATGCAGATCCCATCCTTTTCTTGAGTTCGCTGAGGTTGTCTCAAATGGCTCTCTATTGCTGAGTTAGCATGGGCAAGCAGACACCCCTGAATTTTTAAAATACATTAAAATAAAAGGTTCTTCCACTAACAAATTCAACTAGAATTATCAGGTCTTCACCACTGAAGTGTAGTCATAGGCAGATGGATGGGTTTTTACTCCTCCCACCGTTTTTAATTGTCATGGATTACATTTATCCTCCCTAAATCAGTATAGTATATGCTGTTCGTGGTTCAGCTGAAAGGAATTCACCACAGAAAAGATAAATTATTTCATTATCACCAAAACATTTATTAAATGTCCATATTTGGGGGAGGCAGTGTTGAGTATTATCAGCAGGAATTAATTAGGCTCACTTCCTGCCTGGTTAGAGGTCAGAGTGTGACATGTCTACAGAGCAATGATGCAGGCATTTTAAGGTTATGCATTAAGTTTTTACCATGAACATCTGCACCCTTGTGCAAAGGATATCAACGATGTGGGTGAAAAAGGAGAGGCTAGGGAGATGCACGTCCTGGTGATTCAGGAGCACTCCAGCAATCACGTGGGAAAGACTCCTGCGGAAACCTCCACCTGAGTTACTGCTGTTACAATGAGAGCATGGTAAGAAGGGGTGGGAGCGGCAGAGTTTTTCTAAATCTTCGATCTCTCAGAAATTACTAACCAGAAGGGATTACCAACTTTCATCTGCTCTACATAGTAGTAAAATGCTCTATGTGCTTTGGGAATGAGGGGGTCAAATGGGAAATGAACTAGCTGTGGGCAAATATCAGAGAAATGCACGAAAGCAGAAGATGACTTTCATACTGAGAGAGATTTAACCAATGCTTAGAAAATTACGCCCATTTTATATATCAAACATCTCCAGTAGAGCAACATATCACTCCCTCTCCTTTACTCCCAACTTTAAATGGTTACCAGATTTTATTAATTCTACCACATCTCTAAAAACTCATCTTTTCATCTTTTTCAGGAAAACAAAATTGACATCGATTGTTAATCTTTTCTTTCAGGATAACTGTACCAGCTTCCTAGCCATTTTTAATCTCTATTCTCTTTATGCATAGTAGATCCTCTCCATACCAAGTCCACACTGCTAATTTGGTATTTTTTCAAACATATACATAACATGCTGTTTTCACTTTGAAAATCCAAGAGCTTTGTATCAATTAGGCAAAGAAATCTTTACTCATCAAATTTTTCTTTAGCTACCTCTTTTTTACTACCTTCCTACTCCCCCATCTCAGCCACAAGTTTGCTGAAGTTACTGTGATTTTTCATGGGTATCTGTTTATGTATATGAGGGGTACACAAAAAAAACAGAATTATCTTTTGGAGGGCAAGTCCCTTGTAGGAGAGGCTTCCCCGACCAGGTGAGTGTTCTAGGAGCCCATCTGTACCAGTGCAACAGCTGACTCTGTTTTGACAGGCTACATTTGGTTTCAATGAAGGTTTTTTGGTTTTTTTTTGAGACTTTCCACACATTTGCCCATGATTTCATGATGGGTGATTTACAAGTGTACCTGCCCACCCTACACTGAGTGTTCAGCAGTTTTTGACCAAAACTGGCATGACCCCCATGCCCCACCCTCCCTATTCACCCCATCTCATCCTCAAGGACATTTTTTTTGTTTCCATGAATGAAAAACAGTTATCAAAGGAAAATGCTTTGCTGATTTGGAAGAGGTAAAATAAAAGAGGCAGGATCACTAAAAGCCATCGAAACTGGCAAATTCAAAAACCATTTGAGAAGTTTCAAAAAAACATTTGAAAAAACATTTCAGTAGGTGAATTGCATAAAATGGAGAATATTTTGAAGGTGACTGAAGTTTAAACATGTAAGAATACATGAACAATTTTTATAGGTAAATTCTAGTGTTGGGGGTACTTATATATTTTTCTCTGTTCTGAATGTTGTTTTTTTCCTTCTTTAATTGAAGAGCCCTTACTTTACCTCCATTTAATTTATTTATTTATTAGAGGGAGGAGAAATGAGTGAGAAACAAAAGGACAGAAACATCAATTGGCTGACAAGCCAAGCATGTGCCCTGAGTGGGAATCGAACCCGTGACCTTTCGGTTTGCAGGACAAGGCCCAATCCACTGAGCCACATCTGTCATGTTCTCTTAAAAGGCAGACATGTGCTCTTATTCATAGATCCCTCCTTACCAGTGCAGTTAGTGAATTAATACCAACTGCTCACTGCATGTTGATTATGATTTATAGCTCTCTTAAGCACATAGTTTCATTTCATATTTTCAATAAGTTTTAAAGTATTACACAGTAGATATTATTCCCATATAGTAGTAAGAAAATTGAATATTAAAGCCAAGAAATACCTAAGAGTTTTAGTTTTAGTTTAAATATTTGCTTTGTTTTGTTTTGTTTATAGCTTAATGTCTTTCTAGTGTATCATAGACTTTGTTATATAAACACTACATTCGATCCCACACATGTGTGTGCATGTGTGTATAGAAAGAAAAATTATCCCTCTCTATTTACATGAGTCTCTTTGAACACTCACAAAGAATCAGTACATTAGAAACCAAAAGATCCCTTGGTCTTTACAACTTTCATTCTGATTTTAACCTCATCATGACAAATTATGACTTGAGAGATGATCCAACTGAGGTATTATGAATCATGTTAGGTAGGTGCTTTAGGATAATGATTTATAAAGAAAGCACTGAGGTCAAGTACTATGAGAGGAACATTCTAAAAGTTGTAATGTAACAGTTCTAATAGATCAGATCCTTCATGAATTTTAGGGGAGATAACTATACATTTATTTTAATAATGTCTGTCAGTCCATATGTTTTATTTTTATTTTATGCAAAAGACAATATAAATGAAAACCTGTGAATAATAAAGCCAAATAAAGAAGGAGCTAGGTATTATTGTCCTTACAGTTCTGTATGGAACATAAGCCAGGTTTTAGTTTTCATCCTACATGAGAGGGAGGGGGAAGGAATAATGTTAGCCAAATATACCAACTCATTTTTCAGACACAGCAAGATTTAAGAGCAGAGATAGGGGAAATAAATGAAAGGAAGGAAATTCAGGCATTTTGTAGGACTTAATATGGAAAAATCAAATGACTAGATAATGGGTGTTATGGGTTAATACCATGCTTTCCTACACAGAACTATGTCCTTCACACAGCTTTCCGTGGGCACATTGCTCTAACGCTTCTGCAGAGGCTGCCATGGTTTTGTTCTGGTTCATTCTCATTTAGTCGCTCGATCACCATTTGTGTGCATAGCCCTAATTTATAAGCAAATGACCTTCTGACCAACTGTGTGTGTACAAATCTCTCTTCTCTGAACATTTGAAGCAAAGTTTGGTAAATAGTGCAAGATTCAGGAGGGAAGACATAAATCAAAACTAAAATCTTGATTTCAATGCCTTGAACTCTTGCTATATATTTTGTCGTTCTTGGGCCTTAGTCAAATGGTTAATGAGACCCAAACTATTTGAAATGCATCTCTCTAAAATCTAAGTGGGATGCAGACACATTTGAGTAAAGAACTATTAAAATGATGAAATCATTATACTGTATCCAAAGGATAAAAGACATTGTAAATATTTAGTCTTTCACAGTCACAAACCACTTAAATGGATGAACATAGTCTATGCATTGGTTTATGGGTCTAATAGCCTCCAGGAAATGTCAAGGTCACATACTCTCCCAGAACACAAGATTTCACTTTTGAATTTTTAATTTAACTAAAAGATGTGTAAAAGCACACAGTCACTGAGCTCCCTATTGGCTCCACATCTGTGTAGGATTATATGCAAACAGTATTTGAGCTAGCATTGGCAGTCACAGAGACTCACTAGCTTGAGTATAATTAATTTTTTTGAAAGAGAGACAAGAATTAAAGGAAGACAATTTGGAGAAGCACTGTTTTCAGCAATAATCTCACTCATGAGGTAAGGCTCAAAGTTGCCAAAAAGGAATCTGGAAATAGGGATCCATCAGCCCATGTCTGAAGTAAATCATAATTGTTCTGAAAATGATTAACCCTGGGTGACAGCCAATGTTACTTTGATAAAACAGTACTTAGCTTGATTCTACAATTGAGTAGACAGGAAATGGCTCACCTTTGGTAATGACTTAACTCTTTCACAGAGGGCTATAGTAATGCCAAAATAGAAGCCAGAAAAAATGTCTCAGATGCCAGGAAATTAAACAGAGTTTCCATGGATAATAGACAATTGCTCTTTTTCTGTCACTGTCTCACATTCCTTTTACCTTTTTCTTCTCTGCAGATTTTGGTGGACAGCATACCTGCTGCTCAAGGAGCGTTATAAAAATTATCTCTGCTGATTTGGCTGCATTAACGCAGTTAGTAAACAACGGCATGACTCACTTCTTGGTGACCTTTTCAGTTTGCAAAGGTTACACAAAGTATTTTTTTAAATACATTGTAATATGGTAGGAGAGAGGCAGGGCAACTTTCCACAATTAGTCAAATGCTGTCTTACAATTATAATACAGTCTTGAGATGTCCTGATTCCTGGAATGCAAAAAAAAAACCCTGCTAAGATCGGTCTCTCTCATCATATTCTGTATTTAAAGCCTCTTTTAGACACACACATCCCCATTCTACACCACGCTCTCTATTTGCAACATTGCCAAGCTCAGGCTCTTCCTTCCCATGGGCATAACTTAAATCCATCTAGAAAATGATTTGATCTGCAGAACGCAAATCATTTGAAACTGGAAAGAAGAATAAAGCCTTGGAGACGGCATAGAGTGTGGTTATAACAGTCCAAGTTAAAAATGACCAGAGCGTCAACAAGGGATTTGGTTGCTAGACTAGTGGGTTATTAATGGACAAATGCTCTTTCCTCAACCAGGGGATGGCTTCTATTCCTTGTGGTTATGGGAAGAGGAAATGGAAGGAGACAACACTTTACTGGCAGACACATTACTGACCCTACAGAGGCAGCAAGAAAAATGAGCAGAGAAGGTTTTAGAAAGAGAGTTTTGCCAAGCAGAGCAATTGTTGAAGGAAATGCAGGATTCCTTGGACGTGATGATGACTGGGTTGGGTCCCCCTGTATCAGAGTAGGATCTATCAACTAAATGAGTTGGGGAATCAAACCATTCTGGAATGTTGAAGTCACTGAGTCAGGAACAAAGGCATACTGATTCTTGTCCATTCGTGAGATGTAGATATTCCAGGGAACGTACCTGTCACTTCATGCATGACACATATGGAAAGGCGCTTGTTATCCATATTCTGGGATGATACCGAGTTCAGGTATTTATTCTGCAATATTACCATGGCTTGATTTTTGCTTCAGTAAACATAGCTACCAAAATAATACAGAATGCAGTTTTTAGACTTTTCTTACTCTCTAAGATAATGCCTAAAATAACATGATCAGGATATATTTTAATGACAGGTTTTAGTAAATACTTATTGTTAGAAAAAACAGATATTAAATGTGTTTTTAGATTTGATATTTTGCTCATAGCACATCACAAAACTGTTCATTTAGAATCAAATCTGTATGAAAATCATATTTAGAACTGGAGTCAACCTAACATAATACATAAAACAGAGAAATAAATAATGGAAGAATATAAGTACATGAAATTAAATGAGAAAGAAAGCTCTGTTACTGCAAGCTAAACAACCTCTAAAAGTGGCCTGTCCTTAGCAGCAGGTGTTCTTTCTTACTCTTTCCCTCTGACTGAGGAAGCCCAGAGAAGCGCTTCACCCGGGAGAATGAGCACAATCACAGGAGTCAGGCAGGCGACAACCTGGTGTGTCTCTGCTACTTAGAACCGGAGCCATAGGTAGATCCTTCCTGGAGACAGCTTTTGCAGAACTGCGTTTGTGAAATGCTGAAAATTCTTCCACTGACAATCTATTCTTTCACTTGAGATGTATTATTGAATTTTAGAGTGGGAATTTATCAGGGCTTTGGGGGCCTCCAAAAAAAACCCCACAATTTGTTCAAATAAAACTGCTCCTGGAAATGGTCATAACATTACTGGCACATCTTTGGGCAATTTTCTTTGTAATCTTGTTAGAAAACCTTGCTTGCTGGAGAGGGAAAATACGATGATCCTCAAAGGAGCTATGGGAAAAGGAGTACAGGTGTCTCAACCAGGAAGACGTGGAAGTAGCAAGGTCTCCGAAATAAGCCCCTCCGGATCTCCGCGTTTTTCTGCCGTTTGCTCTGTTCTGCAGCACGAGGGGCCCCGCGCTGGCTGTCCTTCCTGATCAGGTTGTTGGCAGCCAGCCGTGTGTCTGCACGGAGAATGCCACAGTCACCGCAGGATTGTTCCTGTGCTGAAAAGGCAGACACAGACTTTGCGGCACTCCGTCAGAAGAGAGGGGGTTTCCTGACAAAGGTGGGATGCTCCGTCAGAAGAGTTTCTGGAAGCTTGCCCTCTGCCATGAAACCTGCTGAATGGTTTGAGTTTTTCCAAAATTGCTTGAAATTTAGCTGGTAGGAGGCAGTGCAGATCATTCCAATTTTCCTTTCCATTTTGCGTTTTGTTGGATGCTTCCCTCAAGTACTTCTGTGTAGTTCAGTCATTAGTCAGAGCTGGAAAGTTTATTATTTATTTTGACAGTCACCAGCCTATTTTGTCAAACAGTCCACATCACTGCTCCATGTGACAAGTGTTACTCTCGAAATCTCTCAGCTTTTTTTCCTTCCTTTGAATGAGGCCTTTAGATCTGCTGTCTGTTTCTTTCCCAAAGGAAGCACAGTATGTTTTCTGGTTGATAAAAAGCTTTGTTTTGTTGCTCCTCTTCAGTGGTAGATTAAGCAGCCTTTGGTCAAAAACATTTTCTTGGTTTAATCTAAATTTCTGTGACTGCCTAAGCTGGGATCTAATGGGAGATGAAATAGAAAAATGGAAGAGAAGGTAGTGAACACAATGTAAGTAGAAGCAAGGAAGTAGTACCATATCACCTCAATGTACACAGTGCGAGGTTAGGAAGGTCAAAACAAGCTTTAATTTTAATGATGTGAGGTTTGGGTTAAAAAAAAAGCTACATAATGTGTCCCATACTCTCATAGAAGAAAATGCAAGTGGCCATGGTGACACAGACAAAACCACTAGCTTAGATTAGAGAAGGCAGGTAGGTCTTTCTGGAGAAGATGGCATTTGAATTGATTTTTAAAGATATATGGTAACATAGACAAAAGAAGAGTGGGTGGGAAGGACTGTCTATATCTACACCAATAGAAGGAGGATAATGAATTTGATTTTGGATATGTTGCTTATCACACATCATGCAAATATTTGGCAGATTTTCCTGCTTAAATGTCACCTCCTCAGGAAGCCATCTCTGATCCCTGAATGCAAACACTTCTCTATCAGCACATTGTAACCCTTTATTTTTAAATCTTGTTTGATGTTTCTTAATTGAATGCTTTGCTACCTGTCAGAAAGAATAACAACTGTTTCTTTAATTACTTATTGTCAGTCTCCTCTCATTTAGCAGTACTGTGTGTGCAACATGCTACCCTAACAATGAGTTTATTAATCATAATTCTGTGGTTCAGGAATCTGAGCAGGGCTCACACAGATGATTTATCTTGTTATGTTGTGTCATCTGTATTGGGCCAGCTGGTCTCATTCATTCAGGTGGTGGCTGGTTGCAGGAACAGAAGTGGCCTTACTCACATGTCAGGTACCTTAGTGCCCAGGTCTTGGCTGGGGCACCTCTGATCACATGAATGCTCTTTCCAGAAGTGCCGCCTGGACCTCTCTACCAGGAGCCTCAGGCTAGCAAGAAACTGAAAGCAGCAGCTACCTCATCTCAAAAAGCCTCAGCTCTGAATTAGTACAACGTCACTGCTACCAAATTTGGCGGTCCAATCCATTCTAACACCGACATAGATGCGAGTGGAGAAGCAACAGATTTCCGTTTTTTAACTTGAGGAGTTGCGTGGACATACAAGAAGGAAATATTGTAGGCCCCTTTCCCTATTATTCATCATATCTTCTAGAATTTGAAATTGTTGAAATCACTTAGTTGGGTAGAACCAAGAATGTAGTTGCTCATTTTTTCTTATTATGTCTGCATTGCAACACTATTGAGTACCATACCCATGTTTATAATCCTAATTTTTTTAACTGCAATCTTTTATGTCTATTTGTTTATCAGACATTTCTTCTTATATGACCTAGTATCACTTCAGAAGCAATATATAATAAATTAACTCACCTCTTTGCTCAAGATGTTTTTTTCTCTTAACTCCCCAAATCCTTGGAAAAGGACCATATGCTTCTCAACTTTTAGAATCTGGATCCTAATGAAATATGTAGGTTACCTGACATGAGCATGAATTTAAAAGTTTAAATACCAATGCAGGTTGTGTAAAGGTAAACTTACTGGCTTTACTGAAAATAAAGGAAAGCATATTTAATCATTATGTTGTGGTTTTGGTGTTTTGCATTCTACATTACGCTGTATTCTGTACAAAGCAAACTCTATTGTAAAAAAAAGTTTGTAAGAAAATAAGGTTAGAGTATAACACTACTGAATTTGAAAGCCACAGCAAAGTTTTCAAAACCTAATGCTAGATGTTCAATCAACCTTGGAAATCATATTTGTTTAAGTTTTACATTAAAATCTTTATATCTGCTTTTCAAAAGTATGTAATATCGCAGTAATTACAACTTCAAGCAAAAACATTTTACAGACCAAATGCTTTTTCTTCCTTCTCACCAAAATATGGTTATTTGAATTACTTGCAGCAACAATTAATCACTAACCAATTCATCAGCCTGCAGCTGGGATTAGAGAGCTGACTGCCTATTTAATTCCTATCTTATGTTCTACTGTGCTCAGCAGGGACTGAGTAATAGCAAACCGATAGCCTTTCCCCACCCTTAGTACTTTTTTTCTAATACCAGTAAAGAAGAGAATTTTGAATATTTTTCCCAGATACATTTTTTCCCACACACATTTCTGAAAAGAACTTTAGAATTGCCTGCTGATTCATTCTGAGGTAAGAATAAGGCATTATAGAAAGATGTTAAAAATTTGGCCAACCATTCATTGCTATTTTTCATTAAATGACTCATATTAAAGAAACACCTATATAATTGACTCCAAATGGATAATGATTTTTCTATTTCTTGGATACCTGAATTTTGAACTTCATGTGAATGACATATAAAATGTTGTATTAATGCCCAAAGACAGAGAACAACTACTAGTAAATCTGTTAGTCGGATATTGTACATACTTATAAACTTTGGAATATGCTTTTTCTTTCCACTTCTAATGTATGAAGTCAAAATGACTTTAGAAATTTACTTGAGTCATGCATGAAAATATATCTGTCTACTCGGCAATAGATTTTCTTCTAATGTTCTGCTTACCAATATGTTGTATTTTGTAGAATTCGGTGAAAAGGCATTGTAACCTGTTTAGGTAATTCCTAGGAAGTGCTAGAACTTTGGCCTTGGAGCAACATGCTTGCTCTCTAGTCCAGGAAAAAAAACAAGTTCACTGAGAATAAATGTTCTCAATTAAACAATTTACAGACTTTAAATAGTCTGAAAATGTTAAAGCACAATTTGTGTCCTTTGGGCATTTTCTCTACCTTTCATGAGTTTATCCAATAAATAAGTTTATCCAATAAGATAAGCTTTTATCTTATTGGATAAACTTTAAAATGAATCCCCTTCATGGAAATTGGAAGTTCTCTTTTAGCACAGAATTCCCTTCACTATAATCACATTCATTCATTTATTTAATTATTTTAAAGTCCAGTAGCCTTTGAAAATGTTAGCTACAAGTTTTTTCCTCCAATTCTCCTTAATGTAACTGAAATCATAATTAATGTGCATTAGGAATATTACACATACCAAAAACTTAGAATGGTCTGAAACTTCCTTCCACCTGTGTGCCAAGTTAGCTTGCTGTAGTTTCATGGGGCCTCACACAAGACACAAGCCTCCTGAATTAGAAACAAAGGACTTACTCATCCCTAGCAGTCGTCAGCATCTATGCTGGTGTTCTGCAGGGCACTGCTGAGTGGCCCAGTGGCTGCTCACGCACAGTGGTTTGTATTACAGGAGTGGCATTCCACTCCTGTGCAAAAGGAATCTTTTATGATGTGTAGTGAACTACCTACTTTTTGCCCCCAAGTGAAACGTTTTTGTCATACTGAACAATAAACATGCAAGACCTATGGAGAATTGTCTTCTAACAATACACACCTCTTAATTTAACACTGTTGTTTTCTGGAAGATATTATTATGAATACACCACTTTGTCAGCCGTGTTGATAAAACTGACTGGTAGAGATTAGGACTAAGTCTGTTCCTTTTGTCTCATACTACAGTTAGTAAGGTTACCATCAACAGGACTCTGAGCAGCAGCACGAGGAGTCATGCAGTGGTAACATCCCCCAGCTAAGCAAATCTCATGAGCAACCTTAGAATTCTAGTTAGGCATCTACATGATTGATCTGGATAGTGCAATCAACATGCTGGTTTCCACAGTTTGTGGCCCTAAAGAGAAATGCCTTTAATCTGCTGGTCTGTAGTTGACAAGGTAGCGGAATACATAGTTTAGAGTGGGGTGTCCAACCTTTGGCATCTCTGTGTCACATTGGAAGATCAAGAGTTGTCTTGGGCCACACCTTAAGTATATTGTGACACATAATCACTTGAGATTTTTGTAATGTTTTAAGTTAATTTATGTTTCGTATTGGGCTGCATTCACAGACATCCTGGGCTGCACACAGCCCACAGGCCACAGGTTGGACACCCCTGATAGACTGTTGGAAATAGCTCAAGAGACAGTAAATATAAAATAAGTTTCATCAAGGAAAGTATTGCTCTACCAAGTTGAACAACCATATCCATACACAGTTCTGCATAGTTGGTGCTATGGTTAAACAGGTGTGTGGTCCAGTGGACACCTCAGGTTTCAGTCCAGACGAGTCATCAGTCAATCAAGCCCAGACAGTTAGGGCAACCTCTGTGAGTCAAGGGCCCTATTGTGCCAGCAGCTTTGCTTCATTTGGCAGAATAGAGGCCAAAGCTTTTTCCAATGAGATGACTACATTTTTTTTCCTTTTCATATAAAGCAAAAAATGTTATGTGGCTCAGACCAGCAACATTACCGAATACTCCATTTTGGTGTGATAAGTGAGGATTTCCGGGATTGCTAAACCCTTTCTTCTTAGCCATTGTTAGTCACTGAATCTAAGTCAACTGTACCCCAAATGGTAGTTTTAAGCTGGAAAGTCACAAAGCCTTCAAGGGCCAGGTATTCAGTTTTGATTAATGTATCAAAGAAAGCTGATTGCTGTTTTTTAAGGGCGATATCTACTAACTGTGCCATGGAAGCAACAAATCCAAAACCCTACCGGGCAACTCTGGATGTAGGGTGCCTCCCTTACCAGAGACTCCAATGAGCAAAATCGTCAGTCTCTCTCTCTCTCTCTCTCTCTCTCTCTCTCACACACACACACACACACACACACGAGAAAACACAGAGCAAATGTTGAAGAAATGTATGTTTTGGGGATGTTTTACACCTTTAAACCTATCCTAAAATTTTTACAATAAATATCAGAAAGTTCATTTCATGTGAACCTAAGAATTTCTTTAGTAGTTGTCGGGATAAAAATAATCCTAGTTTTTCAGTAATTATTAAAAGGGAAATATAGAGTGAATTCTAATCATATTAATAAAAGAGCTGAGAAGATGATCGTAGAGAACAAATGGGAGACTGGTATGTGGCAATATTGAAAGTCACAAAATCAGGAGCATTGTGTGTTACTAAGCAAATATCAGGCTGAGGAAATCGGCTGGAATGAGAAAGTTTGGCAAACATTTGAAAAAGAAAATAATTTGAGTTTAATTTCTGAATGAAAAGAAATTTAGCCAGTTAACGTGATGGAGGAGGAGTGAAGGTAAAGAAGTCCCGCTTCACTGAGCAAGATAATAAGTCTGCTCACAGAACTCTGGACCCTGGAATTTTAGAGACTAAAGATTTAAGGTGGCTATAAAAGAATGAATTGTAGTAGTTGACACAGGAAGGATGAATAAGGAGATCCATTGAAGCCTACTCAATGTTAGAAAGACCTGGCAATGTTTCAGAGATGATGGTAGTCAAAACTATATGTGGAAGAAAAAAATTCTCAGAATTTTTCAGTACACAAGTTATTTAATTCACATGGAAATTAGGTCTTTTGGACAGCCTGGTACTTCACAGGGCATAAAGATATTTTCTAGTGAGAGGTAACAGATAAAGCCCTCCCAGCTTCCGTGTGAAGATATATGCAGCACAAGTTTAGGAATGTCTGTTATTATATTATTTTTATTGTGCTGTAAATATTCATAGCATCATACCACAGAGGAAAATTGTGCCAAAGGAGAAATAGAATTCCAGCATCAGTGAGCTTATGGAACAATGCAATATGCACAAGGAACAGAAGAAGAAATGTAATATACTGACTTTTAATTTTTGTTTGAGCCTGATACTCATGGCTATCTAGAGCTATCTTTGCAATCTCATTAGTAGAGGAGCAAAATAAATTACATTCATACAGCAGGGAAATACACTATAAGTTCCAAACTATAGTTTTGACACTTATTTATTGCATAAATATGATGAAAATGCAACTATTACCACTTATAATTATGCTTTGCAGTCAGGTTTTGTTTTTCCTTTTTAAAAATACACATTCAAGGGGCAAGAGACACTGAACAAGGGCAGTTTAATTATTCTCTCAAGAACAAATGAGTTCATATGGTCAACGGTTTTACATAAGGTGTACACATAAGATGAGAACTTCTTTTCTGATATTTCTATCCAGGTCTGCCTTGAAACTGAGAACTAAAAGGGGAAAATGGAAAAGTTGATACATCAAGACTTAATCTTCCTCAAATGTCTTTTACCTTGCATGCATAATTCTGTAATGGAATACATTTCATGTGTGGTTATCTGTCTCAGAAGCTACCTACTGCAATTGCCTCTAATCATGCTGCCTGTGCAGTCTCTCTTGCAGTGAAATGTAATTTGTATCTGTATTACAGAAGGTAAACACATCTGAGTGGTAGGTCTGTGGACAGACACTTGTGTACATGGCCTTGTATGCACAAAGCAGATATGTTTTAAATTGCAACTTAGGAATACAGTTCTATCGGTAGGTTTGTATAGACATAGGCATATAATTAAATTGATTTAATTCTAAAAATATAGCTTCAGTTTTATTTTACTTTCTATGTTTCTAGTGAAACCACTGAAGGATGTTGCATTGTTAAATAAATAATATAATAGACACTATTCATGTAGTCTTTTCTATGTATTGAGCATAAAATAAACATTTGTATGCAATTCCTTTTTTAAAAAAATTATTTTATTTTATTTTTTGCAGATTTTATTTATTTATCTTTAGAAGGGAAGAGAAGAAGAGAGGGAGAGAAACATCAACATATAGCTGCCTCTCATGCGTCCCCTGCTGGGAACCGGCCTGCAACCTAGGCACGTGCCCTGATTGGTAATCAAACCAAAATCCTTTGGTTCAGAGGCCCACGCTCAATCCACTGAGCTACGCCAGCCAGGGTCAATTTCTTTTAAAATCCTAACCACAATTCTATGAGGCAGGTACTATTATCTATTATCTTTATTATACACAAATGAGAAAATTCAGGTTTAGATGGTTACATAGTTTTACTGAACTCATATGTTATCAGTACTTAGGCCAAGTACTCTATGACTTTGGAGATCAAGTTCTTCATCAAAATCTTTGCATAGAAGCACCTAAACTTAATCTAGGATTTTGCAAAGAAATAAATCTAAAATTGATTAGAAAACTAAAGATGAGGCATGCACTTCAATTAATTTATTAGAAAGTATTATTTAAAACTGCTTTCTTTTATATTCTCCCATATTGGGAAGTTATTTTTATTAAGAATCCTGCATCACAGGGTGCAAGTCCAGCCTGGAAAAGTGCCTTGCAAATACAAGCTGCTGATTTCAAGCGGGACCTTGAATGGACCTTGAATGGACCTTGAATGGACCTTGAATGGAGCTCCGGACCATTCAGAATGGAGCATCACCATTTTCTGAGTCTCATACTCAGCCCTAATTGTAACTCCAGTGGTAACTTCAATATCTCAACTTTATAGCTGAGAATCTCAACCACAGCTTTCTATTTAAAAATTTACAAAATATCTTAAAAAGACTTCAAGTTAATTATAGAGTTCATGTTTAGGTATGCCATTGAGTGCAGAGTAGTCATACATAGGAATTCAATATACATTGATGAGAAATAATAATTTTTAATCTTATAAAAATTTACTTGATAAAATGTTTAAATTATCTATATACATGCAGACAAAAACAGAACAATTATATTATCTAATTGTGCTTGATTATTTTCCTGTGAAAATAAAATAAACTCTGACTAAATGTGCAGTGAGATAAATTAATCACACTTTGTCTGATGGCTAAAAGACAAAGGTATTAAAGATAAATATAACTACAGTAATTTATTAGCAAGGTCATATATGTAAATTGTAAAATAAAAAAATAGAATATGTGTGTGGAGAGTTCAAGAGTAAAAATGTAGAACTTTAGTATGTTTTAAATTATCAGCTTAAAATAGACAGTTACAGTTATGGTTTTTGTAAGCCTCATAATAACCCCAAAGCAAAAACCTGTAGTAGACACAGAAAAGATAAAGAAAAGGGAATATAAGCATACCACTACAGAAAAATAATCATATAACATAAGAGGAGAGCAAAAGAAGGAAAAAGATACAAAGGAATTACAAAACAGCCACAAGAACACTAACAGCGTGGCAAAAGTAAGTCCATATGCATCAATACTTACTTTAACTGTAAACAGACTAAATTCTCCAATAAGACATATAGAGTGGTGAATGAATAAAGAAAACAATACCCAACTATATGCTGAGGAGTCTAACTTCAACTTTAAGGACACTCACAAAGTAAAGGGATATTCTATGCAAATGAAAACTCAAATAGTCCAGGGTTAACTACAGTTGTATCAGACAAAATTGACTTTAAGCTACAGACTGTCATAAAAGCCAAAGAAAAAATAAAGATAGGGATATATTGAAGGATCTTATAAAAAATGACAGGCATCTTGAAGGTCAAGCAGGCCCTTGGAGATTTCCTGAAGGTACTTAAGACAACATTTACAATAGGAATGCTTTACCAATGAAAGCAATAGCAACCCAGGAATAGACTGTTAAGAGGAAGCTGAATGCTAACACCTTACAAGCCTCATCTCTAGTGGCCCTGGGCTCCAGAATCCCCACCGTGTCGCTGCGCGTGGCAGGACTGTTTGAGGCAGCTGTACAGCATCTTTACTATGAAAGATATGACAAAATGTTCTAAATATATAGTACAGAGTGTTGCATTAAAAGCTGGAAAGGGAATAAAATTACAAACGGTTGACAAGAACATCACCAATGAATAAATAGATTTTTTTAACAAATAAACAGATTGAGCTGTAGGAACTAGTTGGAAGAACACCATGCAACAGCTGCACTGATATTTTTGTCTACTCCAGTGCAAACAAAAACTGCCATTAAAATATAAAGGAATTCCTTTCTGCAAAGAAGAGAATTTAAAGTTATATTGACAGAACCAGCGTTTTGAAAAAACAAAAGGGTTTACTGTAGCTGACCATCCTGAATGGTTGAATTAGTTAGATTTTTTGATGACGTTACTTTGTGTAAGTGAAAAAGTGTCCAGTTTGCCTCTTTTCTATTATTACTTTAAAAAGGAAACCAAAAACTCAACTTAAATAGTATGAAATCCATGAACTTAATACAGGAATTAAAGCATTGTTTGAATCTTTACTATGACTAAACTCTGCATTGGGTTAAAAGCAGCAAGCCAGCTAAAACTAGGTATTAACCTTACTTCCCATAGATGCCCCTCGAGGAGTAGATTGAGTCCCTGACTGCAGATAATTGAAGTTCCCCAAGCTAAAGTCTGTCCTGGCAAACTTAGTTACCGCAGTAGTTTTAATTTAGAAAATAAAAAGCTTCTGCATGGCTAAAGAAAATAGCATTAAAATGAAAAGAAAACCAACCATATGGGAAAGCATATTTGTCAACGATACCTCAGGCAACGGTTATTCTTCAAAATATATGAAGAAGTAATACGACTCCACTCCAGGAAGACAAACAGTCCAATGAAAGAATGAGTAAAGAACCTAAACAGACACTTCTCCAAGAAGAACATACAAAAGGCCCATAGACATATGAAAAGACACTCATCATCACTAGCCATCAGAGAGATGCAAATTAAAACTACGATGAGATACCACTTCATACGAGTGAAAATGGCCATCATAAACAAATCAACAAATAACAAGTGTTGGAGAGGATGTGGAGAAAAGGGAACCCTAGTACACTGTTGGTGGGAATGCAGACTGGCACAGTCACTATGGAAAACAGTATGGAATTTCCTCAGGAAACTAAAAATGGAGCTGCCTTTTGACCACTATTGGGATTATACTCCAAGAACCCTGAAACACCGAGTCAAAAGAACCTATGCACCCCAATGTTCATAGCTGCACAATTCACAATAGCCAAGTGCTGGCAATAACCTAAGTGCCCAACAGTAAATGAATGGATCAAAAAACAATGGTACATTTTACACAATAGAACACTATGCAGCAAAAAGAAAGAAGGAGCTCCTACCTTTTGCAACAGCATGGATGGAACTGGAAAGCATTATGCTAAGTGAAATAAGCCAGGTGGTGAAAGACAAATATCATATGATCTCACCTATAAGTGGAGTCTAGTCAACAAAACAAAAGCAAACAGAATATAACCAGAGACACTGAAATTAAAAACAAAGTGTCAGCAACCAGAGGAGAGGTGGTAAGGGATAGTGGGAGGGGGAAAAAGGGGAAGGGTTTTCAGGAACAACTATAAAAGATACATGGACAAAAACAAAGGGAGTTAGGATCTAGGGTGGGAAATGGGGATGGTTGGGGTAGGGGGAAGTGGTTGGGGGTAAATGGAGACAACTGTATTTGAACAACAATAAAAAAGGAGGAAAATAATTAGTAGGTTTACACTATTCCTTTCTTCAACAAAACAAAATAAAACAAAAATTATTTTTTTCTCTAAAAGATATTTTTTCCTTATGTTTTGATAAAGAAGTTCTATCTGACTTCTTCTTAACTTTACTTGAAAAGAGCCACAACTATCTCTCCAAAGTGTTCTGCTAAAAGGGCAGGAAAATCATTAAGCACAGTGTTTGTTGTTTTGTTAATACTTTATAGTTGTAGTAAACATTTTGCATTTTGTTTACATTTTGAAATTGGACCCAGAGAGGAAAAAGCTTATTCAATATAAAATCTTTAAAATTTCATGCTGCCATTTTTTGATACAATCCCTTAATTCTTTCTATTCTGTAAAAACTGGGTTTTGAGAATGCAAAAGGGTTTCTTCTTGTACTTTTATTAATTATCGTATTATTTTCCATATGAATGACTGTAAATCTACCTTTTCCCCACCCTGTATATTTGCTTCAAAGAGGAAAAGATTTGAAAACGACACCATAGATTGGCCTGGGGAACAAGAAAACCAAGCTTTCACCCCTACCATGACTGCTACTGTTAGTGTGGGCCTCGGTTGTAAGATCACATTGATCCTTAACAAACCTCACTCTCACCTTCATGCAATGTGAAGAAAGCTTATAAATAGCTGTAAAATGAAGCCCTTGGATATTCTTCAGAATTCCAGCATGGCCACGAAATCTTATTCTCTATACAGACAGGTCTGGTGCTTCTCAGGGGTTGGAAATAATCACATGAGGCCAGACTTGGAGTAGCTCAGTCAGAAGTTCTGTATGAAACGAGGTGAAGGCGTTGCCTTTAATGTGGAGACCAGTCTAGAGTGCTCACAGGGATTGTGAACAAAATCAGATGGTCTCTGAGGTAAACCATCAACGTCTGCCAGGAGTTCTTGGACTAGGAATGGTCCACCCATGACTCTTACACACTTCTTTGGTCAATTAGTGGAAATAGCCCTTCTAGAATTTCTTATATTCTTAAAGTTTGTATCTGTGTAAACATTTATGACTGGGAAAGCTCCCATGCTTCTGACTCCCTCCCTGGCTACAGCCAGCCCACACATCCCCAGACTGGACAGAGGACTCCAGATTTCATGGAGGCCTGTTTTCAGCGTAATTCCAACTGCTGCAAGAGGCAGAGCAGAAGCAGCCCTCAGAGCAGAAGCAATCATGTTATCTCTGAACAAAGCCGGTTTTATTTCTTCTTTCCCAATCTGTATACTTTTTATTTCCTTTTCTTCTCATCTTGCATTTGCTAAGAACTTTCAGTATGATGTTTACAAGGAGTGGAAAAGAGGACATCTTTGCCTTGTATATTTTCTCAGAGAGGAATCTTTGGTGTTAGCTCTTAAGTGTTTTGTAGATTTTTTTATCAAGTTGAGGAGATCATCCTCTGTTTCTAGCTTCAGAGTTTTTATTATGAATGACTACTGGATTTTGCCAAATGTCTATTAATATGATCATGTGATTTTTTTTTCTTTTTTTAGCTTACTGGTGTGATAGACTACATTCATTGATTTTTGAATGTTGAACCACCTTGCATACCTGGGATAGATCTCACATGCAATGCTTTTTGTATGTTGTTGGATTCACTTTGCCAATATTTTGTTAAGGATTTTTGCATCTATGTTTATAAGGGACATTGGTTTTAGTTTTTTTTCTTCTTGTAATTGGTTTAACTAGTTTTGATATTATGGTAATTCTGGTCTTATAGAATGAGTTAGGTTGTATTCTCTCTGAGCCTATCCTCAGAAAAAAAAATAGAGAATTGGTATAAATTTTCCTTTACATGTTTGGTAGATTTTGCTGGTCTGTTGCTTTCTGTTTTGAAAGGATATTAATTATATATTCAGTTTTTTAATAGATATAGACCTATTCAAACTATAGATTTCTTCTGTGAGTTTGTCGGATTGGATTTCAAGAAATTTAATCTAGGTTATCAAATTTGTAGGCATAGAATATTTCATGGTAATCCTTTATTATTTTTTAATGTACATAAGATCTTTAGTGATGTTTTCTCTTTCATTTCTAATATCAGTAATTTGTGTCCTCTCTTTTTCTTTAGTTTCTAGAGCCATATTAATTTTACTGATCTTTTGCCAAGAAGCCACTTTTTAAATTTTTTTAATTTTTAATTTTAATTGTTGTTCAAGTACAGTTTTCTGTCTTTTACTCCCATCCCAGTCCACTCCCCCAGCCCTACCCCGTTTCCCATTTCCACCCCCCTAGTTTTTGTCCATGTGTCTTTTATACTTGTTCCTGTAAATCCTTCCCCTTTCCCCCTGAAATTCCCTCCCCCCTTCTCTCTGGACACTGTCAGCCTGGTCTCTATTTTAGTGTCTTTGGTTATATTTTGCTTGTTTGATTGTATTGTCGTTTAGGTTCCTGTTAAAGGTAAGATCATATGGTGTTTGTCTTTCACTGCCTGCTTATTTAACTCAGATTAATGCTTTCCAGTTCCATCCATGCTGCTGCAAAGGCTAGGAGGTCTTTCTTTCTTTCTGCCGCATAGAATTCCATTGTGTAAATGTACCATTGTTTTTTGATCCATTCATTTACTGACGGGCACCTAGGTTGCTTCCAACTCTTGGCTATTGTAAATTGTGCTGCTGTGAACATTGGGGCGCATGGGTTCTTTTGGACTGGTGTTTTAGGATTCTCAGGATATAATGCTAGCGGTGGAATTGCTGGGTCAAAAGGCAAATTTATTTTTAGTTTTCTGAGAAAATTCCATACTGTTTTCCATAGTGGTTGGTTTCACTGCTTTTCTCTAATGATTTCCTTTTACATTTTTTTTGAGTTCTGCTCTATATCTTATTATTTCTTTTCTTCTGCCTAGTTTGGATTTCATTTGTTGTCCTACTTTATTGAGGTGGAAATGTAGAATATTGATTTAAAACTTCTTCTTTTCTTATATTCATTCAATAATATACAGGATGGAACAAAAGTAGGTTTACAGAGATTTGCACAGAAAAAACACACTAGTTAATAAATAATAATACCAGAATAAACTGTGTTTTACATGTTCACAGCTGTAAAGCCACTTTTGCTCCATGCTGTGTATTTCCCTTTTAAGTACTTTTTCACAACATTTCCCAAATTTTGTAAATTGTGTTTTTACTTAGATACACATATTTTAACACTTCTTGGGGAATTTTAATTTGATTCATCTATTATTGAGAAATTTATTGTTTAATCTTCACATATTTTGGGAATTTTTCATTATTTGTCTTTTATTGATTTATAGTTTAATTCCACTGTGGTTTGTGAACAGACCATATATATGATTTCTTTGAAATTTGTTAAAGTGTATTTAATCTCCCAGAATGTGATCCATCTTGGTGAATGTTCCATGTGAGCTTAAAGAAAAATTTGTATTCTACTGTTCTTTTTTTTTTAATTTTTTAATTTAATTATTTTTCAAGTACAGTTTTCTATTACTCCCATCCCATCCCACCCCCCATCCTCCCCCTTCCCTCCCATTTCCACCCTTCTCAGTTGTTGTCCATGTATCCTTTATATATGTTCCTCTAAATCCCTCCCTTATTTCCCCTGAAATTCCCTCCCCTCTCCCCTCTGGTCACTGTCAGCCTGTTCTCTATTTCAGTGTCTTTGGTTATATTTTGCCCATACTGTTCTTGATTTAAGCAGTCAATTATATCCAGTAAATTAATGGTGTTGAAATCAGCTGTGTCCTTACTGACTTTCAGTTTGCTATATCTATGCATTTCTGATAGCTTAAAATAATTTTTTAATTCTTGAAATTCACATATTTCATCAGATTATGACTAGATGCTTTTCCTTCCTTCCTCTGTTCCTCCCTTCCTTCTTCCCTCTCTTTCTCTTTTTCTGTTTCTCTCTCTCTAATTATTTTTTTGTCTAATACCAAAGGAACATTTTTAATAGTCAGAATTAGCCTTTTGTTGAGGTAAATTTGTGATTTTAATGTATGCAAAATATTTTTCAGTAAAATTATACAATGAATTGAAAGTTCAATATTGCAAAGATGTCATTTTGTATCAAATTAACTTATTTAAGCATATCTAAATCAAATCCTAGTATACTGTATATACAATGTTTGTCAATGAACTCTAAATTTTCTTTATTGGTTTGTCAGTTACTATATTTTTTCCACTTGCTTTCTATTCTCTTTTACTTCTTCTTTTTGAAAAAGAAATGCTTTTTTCAAAAGCAATTTATATTACAGGTATTAATTACTTGCCAATTTTTGTTTTTTATCTTCATGCCACTTATATTTTTAATGTTTTATGATATTGTTATTATGTAGAAGTTTTCAATGTTTGAATACACAAAACTGTTATTGTTTTATAATTTTTTCTTCCTAGGAAAGATATTGTCCCTGACAAGATCATATAGTTATGTTTTATTACTTTGTCCCAGAATGCATTTATTTATTTTTATTGCCTACTGTGTTAACTTATCTGGGCAGTGGTGTGTATGTGTGTGTGTGTGTGTGTGTGTATGTTTGGTGTGAAGAAGGTCTCTAACTTGATAGTGCTTTTGACACTACTCAGTACAGAGTCCATCTTTTCCTAAATGGTTCTAAAGATCATGCTTGCCTTAAGCAAAATTTGTATGTATGTATATATATATATATATATATATATATATATATATATAAATTTTATATAAATTTTATGCTTCCTATTCTGTTTACCTACTTATTTTTCTATTTCTTTATATACACTACAATAGTTTGCTTGTTTGTCTTTATAGTATGACTTGATATTTTCTGGACTACTAATTTTCAATATTGTGTTGCTCCATGTCACTAGGAAATATTTTGAAAGTGCAGGGGTATTTTAGGATGTCATAATGACTAAGGATGCACCATTAGTAATTACTAAGTGAAGGCCAGATGTTTACATATTTCAGTAAGTAAGAGTGTCACCCAAAAATAAATTACTTTCACCAAAATGTCAACAATACCTCTATTTGAGAAACCCCGTTCAAGAAAAACAAAAATAAAAACAAAGCAACACCCCCCACGTAAAAACAAAAAAAATCTCAAATGAAAAACAGTTTCCACTCAGTTGGTTGGGTACAATTTCAAAAACTGTATATAACTTGGAATTTTTGTAAACCTCTCTAACTGAGTGGAGACTTGTCAATTAAGGAAAATTAAGAATCAAGATTGAAGCTGATCATGCAGGAAAAAAACATTCTTCATATATTTTATTTCCTGAGGAAAATTTTATATTTTTCCTCCATTTAGATTTATACATCATTGTCAGGTTAATCCACAGGTATCTTAGGTTTTGCTACTACTGTGAATTGACTTTGTCTTTTATTTTCCATAATATTTTAATTATATATTTATATTTTATTTTCTAGTAGTTATATTTTTGTGCATGTGAATAGAAAGGCCATTAAATTTTTGCTGATACACTCAACCACTTTTTTCAGAACTGTTTTATTAGGCCTAAAATTTTAAAAAAATAAAATTTTGTTTGTTCCATTCATTTTTTTAGATTTTCTGAGATTGGATTATTTATTCTATATTGTATTTATTTCTTTTTATTGTTGTTCTGTTACAGTTGTCTCCCCCGCCCTTCCCCAGCCGCAGTCAGTCCCCACCCAGCTGTCCCTATCCGCTGCTCTTTAGGCCCTTCCCCTTCTTTCCTCCCTGATCTCCCTTCTCCCTGCTCTGGTCCCTGGCAGTTTGTTCCTTGTTTCCATGTTTTTTTAAAGAGTAATTTTTTTACCATTCTAATATCTTATGTACGTATTAATTTGTATAATTACATGAACTAAGAACCCAAGCAGTAGTAAGGGCAGCATTTTGTTTCTCAGTTCAATGGGAGTGCCATTAATATTCTCTCATAAAGTATATTGATGGCACCGTTCTTATGATATAAGCTTAACCAAATTTTCTCTCTACTTCCAGAATGTTAACTATTTTTATAAAGGAATCTTCAATCTGAAAACAAGTGTATCAGCTCTAAGAAAAACACTTATTCAATTGTTATGATAATAGAAGCAACCTAGATATGGATCAGTAGATAAATAAAGAACGTGCCGTACATGCATATAATGGAATATTTATTCAGCAACAAAAAGTGAAATCTTGTGACTTGCAACAACATAGATGATATTGCAGGTATTATGCCAAGTGAAATGAGTCACACAAAGATAGATGCTGCATGATTTCAGTTATATGTGAATCTTAAAACATGGACTAAACTAATAAAATGATATAGAAGCAGACCCATAGATATAGAGGACAAGCTGATGGTTGCCAAAAGGGTGGAATGTGAAAAGCAGGGATAAATATATGTGTTTATAAGTGTAATATATATATATATGTAAGTATAAATATAAATATACAATATATTCTGATGAATAGAGGGAGTCACCTAATTGACTAAATTCCAATACAGTTTTAAAATTAATTACAGTAAAAATTGCCCAAAAATTGCTCTCTTCTTTTTGAATTTATATCTTTGTAATTATTTTCTTCAAGTTTTAAGTGTCTCTAATGTTTCTCTTCCCTGAATACTACTACTAGTTAATGAACACCTATAAAATATACATTATGTGCTGGATACTATTCTGAGTGTTTGCATATATTACTCACGTTGGCCTTATGACATTCTCATGAGAGATAATTTATTACTACCTTCATTGTAGAGAAAATGAACCAGTCACAGGAAAAATAAGTGACTTTCTCAAGTCCATACAATTGATTGCTGCCTGTCATGGAAGATACTGGATGAAAACAGCATAATAACTAACCATCCCTTAATATCCTTTCCCACATAATCTCAGAGAATGAATGCCTCTATTATATTCCTCTTTATTCCCAAGAGATATGCACACGTTTCTTCGTTTCTGTTTATTTTTTATTCTTTCTTGTGCTTACTAGTGATTTGTAGTTGGATCTACATCTTTTAGACTTATCACCTGTCATTCTCTGCTATGAGCAACAGTGGTGGCACCCAGGAATGGCTCTGTCTGTTGGCACCAGAGGTACCAATGGGACATGCAGACGAGTGCATTTCTTCAATGTAATCTTGGCTGTGGGTCCTCTTACAAAGCTTCTGTTGTTTTCTATCACTTTCCTAGCAGGTCCCTTCATCCTGCCAGCTAATTTTGTGAGCTACCCAACATTTTTTTAATGCATTTATTTTCTCCTTTTATTAGCTAGAGCTGCTTTTGCTGCTCACAACTGAGATCCCTAACTGAGCAATTGTTACCAGGGAACGGGTGCATTTGCTCACCACAAGGGATTGTGGGGATCATCAATTGTTTATCTGGCATAGCTGGGTCAGAAACTAGTCAGAATCTTGCTTAAATGCCAAGACGGGAATTCAGCAGCAGTAAAAAAGCTAATCAAATCATTGCCTCTGGTCACCTGGCATCAAGTGCTCATTGCAGACATCACTTTTGGGAATTGAGTTGCTCCAACCCCAGAACAGTAAGATGCACATAAGGAATTTATGGACTTAGAAAAGGGGCAGCAGCTTTGAACATCAATGGGCAGCTTAAAGAAAGAGAATGACAAGTTAAAATCCTTGAATTCTAGGCTCAGAGCACTGACTGAAATCCAGAGAGTTTCTGGGATCAAGATAAAAGAATCTCTTATCTTTTGTTGCTGGAGGGACTGATCTGGGTGAAAAACAAAACGTGGTCTTAGAGACAGTAAAATTAAACTATCAATGGAATTCAGAGCTTTCCTGTCATTCTGCGAAAATTAGAGATTGGTAGGAAAAGAGTATGTTGGCACGGCACCCTAAACACCAACTTCCGCCAGTGGAGCACCGTCAATGAAGAACGTGTGGAAAATCTCCTTATGCTTCTCCCGAAAGACACCTGTAACCACTTCTCAGGGTGAGGGTTCTCTGGCTACAGACTCATGTGCAAACTCTTGGGAGATGCTTATACAGAGATTTTAATTGTATATTAATCCATTGTGCCTATTGGGAGGATTTTCTTTTTCTATGACCTACATGTAAAGCTCGTGAAGTAAAATAATGTCATAGGAAGTCCAGTTTTCTCTGGTGCTCATATATCATGTAAAGCTTCACAATTGTTTCATATTGTGTCAGGAAAAGAACTACCAGAATGTATGGGAAGTGGATATTAATTATTCTAGATAATAAGGAATCTCACGGAAACTGAACTTGGGGACTAAAAACAAGGATTTGGGGGAAAGGGGAGAAGCAGGAAAAATTTCTTGAAATGGGCTTAGAACATAAAGAATACCCATGTTACATGCTGACTCAAAAGCATTTTCACTCATGATGATTAGGTGGACAAGAGGAGACGATCTCTCCACACCAATTATCTCCCTTCTGTAGCAGGTTCAGAATTTATGTAACGAATGCCATGACTATGGTGATAACGATGGGTTCTATCTACAAGTACAACAACACAGGATTCCATTCGCAGGTATAGGAGAATGTATTTCCAAAAGTAGTGTATCTGAACCTACAATATTGTCCTATATGTTTGCATGTCCATTACTTTTTTAATTATTACTTTTGTCAGGGCGAGTCTCTGTGATGTGGATTAGATCCTTATTCTGGAGTTAGAGTTATACTGGATTTTTCCATTCAGCATGCCTCAAGTCAGCATTGCCATGAATATCTTAGACAACTGGATAACTTATTCAGCACCATGATATCTATAACTTCTTCCAAGGGAGAAACTCAACTTCCCATGGGAAAAAATACAAGAGAATGGGATAGTGCCCTTAGGTTAGTTTAGTTTTAACAGTTATCTTATTAAAGAATAAGTGTGGCAACAGCTCATAAGATGCTACCAATGACTTGAAACATTGATTGGTATACGATACTATTTCTTTTATAGTCCATATGCATGTGTCCATAAACTAAGGAATAGAATTGGCATTAGCACTTCTCCCACCTAGACCTAATCAATCACGCCATTAAAAAAATTCCACCATTGAAATGATGAGAGCTACCAGTTTTGAAATTAGTAATAAAAAAGAAAAAATGTTCTAGGGGATTGAGCAATAGTTGTATGGAAGTAAACAATGCCATGGAGAAAATTTAGGGTCTCGTGACAATGTATCAGTAGGCCAAAAGGGGAGGGGGTACTATATTGGAGGAGATAATAGATCTGGGAAATCAAGAGAGAAGAAGGGTGATGATGCATCGGGGGATGGGTACCTGACTGCCTCCTGGGGAAAATCACACAGTCATTTCTAGTTCTGAATGACTGAGACTGTATATAGGTAAAACTAGCAATAGCTCAGAATCCCTTGGCACCTAGAGCAGGTTACTGACCTAAGCTCCGCCATCTGGATGCCCAGTTTTTACTTTTGAGGATGTGAAACAAATTAAGATTTGTTAAAAATTGAGTGACTGCAGTTGTTTCCATGGCAGCAGTGCCCAGCGTCAGCAGGACTAGTCCAGAGGTATCCAGGGAGAGCAAGGTGAGTGGCAATAAGGAATTCCTCTGATGAGTCTTCCTTGTGGTTCCTGATGCACAACCATCCTGTTTTTCAAAAATATGATTCTCCAATATTGATTCAACTCCAACATCAAAATTCCCATCGATGGAACACTCTCTGACTCCTCGTAGCTCTTCACATGCCACTCCAAAGGCTTATCCTGTCATTCATTGTGTATCTCATTAATTTATACTTGCTTTATCATATTAACTTCCCTATCGGAAACAGGATTAAAACTTTCTGTTGCTAAGACAGTCTAGGCTCACTCAGGGCCTAGTGCAGGGTAAGAACTACAAAACTCTGTTTCCATTAAATGAGTGTCCTTGATTTTTTGGCCATTACCTATGGTAATGAGTATTACCCCACGCTTTAGCCTCTCAGCTCAAACTCTTCTAGAGTTTGCTCTACGATGCTGGGGTTGGAAATTTGCAAACTACATGTCTACTTGGCCAGTTTCCACTCTGTGAGTCTTGGCCAGTAGAAAGCATTATAGAGAGCAAGAAGGATGGAGGAAGAAGAGGGACTTCAACCATCTTCTTTGTGTGCTCTTGGCTTCCTGCTTGCTTACTGCCAACTTCAGCACTGCCCAAGCCTCATCTCACCTCTTCCCCTTGGCAGCAGACATTTGTTTCAGTAAAATGTTGAATTGGGTTTTCAGTTTTTTAGCTCTTGCAGAACCAGCATCAGTACGCTCCTGCAGAAACCCCAGTACCTGCTGCTGTGGTTCAGTATCTCACACTGGAGGTGTGGGTCCTACTCCCACGTAGTTTCTCCTTCAAGCTGAGGCACCTGTCAGTTCCACCAGCACCCTCCTCCAAGGTCTGCATTTCCGCCCTGCAGGGTTCCTCCTCCAAGTTTGTACATTTGCACCCCCCGCCCCAGGATGGGAGCTGCAGCCTGTAGACACTCCTATAACAACTTAATTTTTCTTTTTGCCTTTTAAATTCTCCAATACCTAATTAAGGATTTTTATATAAGCATGCTCGATGGTATGTCTGAACTTCTGCTCTGGCCACTTGAAATCCGGACAGGCCCTGAAAAGTACATTTATCTGCTTATGCTTCTGCATGTGATATATTGACTCAGAGTACTAGAAAACTCCAGGTGCTAAAGCCAATTTGAATTGTATTTTCAGTATTAACAATCACAAAAGTTAATGAGGATGTTCATGTTTTATTCTCTAGTTTTGTATTGTTTGAATAATTTACAAGAAGAATCATGTATCAATCAAGGTCCTGCTGAAAATGGATTACATATTCAAATTGGGTAATTTAAGATGAATTTAATAAAATAACTGTTTACAAAAGCTAGGGCAGGGTATAGAGAAACCAAGAGAGAGAATGCAGTTCCTCAGGCTGAGTTACTTGGAGAGACCTGTTTCCAACCCTTAGATCTGAAAGGACTAAAACGCTTAGAGAAACCTGTCAGAAAGAAAGGAAAGGGCCTAGTCAGAGGAACATGTCTGAATGACCCGTGGATGTGGACAATAATGTGGGGATTGACTGTGGGGTGGGAGGTAGGCTGGGTGGAGGAGGGCAAACAGGGAAAAATTGGGACAATTGTAATAGAATAACAATAAAAAAGATACAGAAAATAAGAAGAATCACCTGACATGAGATGTGACCTTAGGCTGACATACACAGTCAATCTGAAGAGAAGGAGGTAGGAAAACAAATTCCTCCACTTATCTCTGATCTCCTGCCAGGAACCTCCATTAGCCAAGCACAACTGGGAACCAGAGGCCCAGAGAACTGCGTGATGCTGTTCGCAGAGGCCAGCCTCCTGGGCATCTAGCACAGTAGAGAGGGGAGAACAGAGAATCAGGAGGAGTGAATGGGGGCGATCTCACATAAATGGGATCATTGCAAATGTGATTAAAATGTTTTTAGTAACAGCAACACATCCAGGAAAAATTTCTTTTGAATCAATGGAGAAAATATACTTATGGCAGGGAGCGGGCGAGGTGGGAAGATGAGAGGAGAACATTTAGAAGACATTCCTGGAAGCACAGAGGTTAAATATCAAAGAGAAACTGTCATCCAAAAATATGAAGGGAATTGGAAATGTGAGTGCTCTAAGTAACATTTTTATTTTAAAATATAAATACAGATTTTTAACAAGCTTCCATCTCGATTCAGGAAAACATTTTAGTGCTAAGAAATATAAATAAACACAGAAACAGTTTTACAAATACCTCCACGTACATATAACACATGTGTATGCTTTAACATTTCAAAATATAACATGTGATAAGTTGTAGAGCATTTGTAATTAATTGAGTTGTTTTCACAGCCCTCTTGAAGATTATATTTGTAGTATAGCTGACTGCACAATGTTGACCATGATTTATTTATAGACCACTAATGAAGACATATCTAATCATCATAATTAATTGGTATTTTTGGGCTTTGGGGCTTAATCACAAAATCTTTCATATGCTGACTCAAAGTAAACCTAGCTATGGGGCAAGCATTTAGGACAAATGCTGCAAATGGTTCTAATGTACTGCTCCATAGTATTGATTTATTATTTATTCAATATTTCTGGCCATTGTTGTACAATGACAGGGCAAATAGCCATTTGGTTAACCCAGTTTAAAAAATTTTTTGTTGAATAAATTAACAAACAAAAAGAAACTAGAAGAATCATATTTCACATAGAAGGTGAAAACTTGAGTTTTTTTCAATAACTTTATTATGTTTCATTATAGTCAGATAGTCATACTATCTATAAGGATTTTGATTATCATCAAGTAAGAGTAGAATTTTGAAGAAATTTTAGCACAGTAAGATAAAAAATACATTTTTCTTCAAACTACTTGCTCATTTTTATTTCTTCTTTTTATTTTTTATGTATGTAAAAGTGATTCAAACTTGTTGGTAAATAGATTAGGATTTTATTTGTATTGTCTATTTTTATAGTTATTGGGAGTTTCTGGGAGTTTTTTTGCATACTTTAAAATTTTATTTTCCAATTGCTGTTTGCATTCAATATTATTTTGCATTAGTTTCAGGTGGATAGCCTGGTTGTTAGATAATCATATATTTTACAAAGTGGTATTTCCAGTAGCCACCTGGTACCACACAGTTTTCACAATATTATTGACTGTATTCCCCATGCTGTCATTTATATCTAGGGTCTATTTTGTAACTACCAATTTATACTTCTTAATCCCTTCACCTTTTCCACCGAGGTCTGCAAACCCCCTCCCCCCGGCAAGCTGTCTGAGTCTGTTTCATTTTTGTTTGTTTGTTTGTTTATCTTGTTCTTTATGTCCTACATATGAGTGAAATCACATGGTATTTGTCTTTCTCTGACTGACTTATTTCACTTAGCATAATGCTCTCCAGGTCCTTCCATACTGACACAAACGGTAAGATTTCATTCCTTTTTATGGTCGAGTAATATTCCATTCTCTATATGTAATCAAAGTTGTTTAGTCACTCATGTTTTGATGGCCTGTGGCTTGTTGACAAATTTTGGCTGTTAAACAATTCAGGATACATATGCTCTCTTTTATATTCATAAATTTCTAAATTATTTCTATTTCTATTTCTATTTTTTTAATTTTCCAGATTTTTAAATTACATGCATTGTGGTGACATTGGCTAACAGAATTACATCGGTTTTCATATGCTGTAACACTTCATGTATATACCATGTTGCATGTTCACCACCCCACATCAAGCCTTCTTCCATCACCATTTAGCCCCCTTGTCCCTCTTCTACCTACTCCCATCCTCCTTCTTCTCTGGTGATCACCATGCTATTGTCTGTGTTTCTTTTTTTTTTTTCAATTAATCCCTTTACTTTAAAAAAAAATCCCAACTCAAAGACATTTTTTAGTTGCTTTTAGAGAGAGAGCATTTGGAGAGAAGGGAAGGGAGAAAGAAAGAGAGGGAGATAAACATCAATGTGAGAGAGAAGCATTAACTGGCTGCCTCCCTCAATGTACCCCAATTGAGACTGAACCTGCAACCCAGGCATGTACCAAGGGAATGACCCCACAGCCCTCTGGTTTGTGGGATGACACCCAACCAACTGAGCCAGGGCTCCCTCTACCTTGTCCACCTAGTCTCTGCAACACACCTCCCCTTTGACAGCGGCCAGTCTGTTCTCTATCTAGGATTCTGTTTCTATTGTGTTTGTTAGTTCAGTTTATTCATTAGATGCCACAAAGGAGTGAAATCATATTATATTTGTCTTTCTCTGACTGGCTTATTTCAATTAGTACAATGTTTTCCAGGTCTATCCATTCTGTTGCAAAAGGTAACATTTCTCTACTTTTTTTGGCTGAGTAGTATTCCATTGTGTCCCATAGTTATTTTATCCACTCACCTACTGATAGACACTTGGGCTGCTTCCATATCCTGGCAATGGTAAATAAAACAAGGTAAAGAACATAGGGATGCATATATCATTATGAGGAAGACTCTCAGAGTACTTTTTTTTCATGTTTGGACACTAAAAAAGTAAGAAATTATACAAAGATGAAAAGTGGATTTAAAAAATCTCTTTCATTATGAATAGAGGTCAGGTTTAGTATGTAGATTATACTTTCAGAATTAATCTGCCCCATACCCTCCATTCATAGACAATCTCATGTGGAAGGCCGGTCTTGTAAGAGCAGATTCCCCAGAGGAAGAAGGGCAAAGTGCGCCTGGGTATTCTCTCCCAAATTTTTGCAGATTCCTTAAGTTTCCCCACCTCCAAGCATCGGGTAAGTAGAGTTAGAGAAAGAACAGGGTTGTACTTTATGTCATTTCAAAAGAGATGGGGATAAAAGATTTGATTCTTTTAAAATAAAACAAAGAAAATCATTATTTGCAATTAGTTTTATTAAATTTACATGAGTCTTTGAATATTTTAGGATTAAAATATTCTAAGTATTTTATCTTATATCTCTGGTGGTAATCAAAAGATCCATAACATGGTTGCTGTTTCCAAAGTGGGGGGATATGGACTTGGGTATAAGATTCCCAATGCTATTAGCTCCAGATAAAGAACACAGTAAAAAGTATTGAGCTCAGCGTGGGTCTAATGGAGAAAGAGTTGTGACCAGACCATGAGCAGATAGCCAGGGTGGTTTTCCCCATGCAATTTGTTTCTTCAAGAGTAGCCAGTCAGCCCTGGCTGGTGTAGCTCAGTGGATTGAGCATGGGCCTGCGAACCACATGATCGAGGTTCGATTCCCAGTCAGGGCACATGCCTGGGTTGCAGGCCTGTTCCCAGCAGGGGACTCATGAGAGACAACCGTACATTGATATTTCTCTCCTTCCCTTCTAAAGATAAATAAATAAAATCTTTTAAAAAAAAAGGGTAGCCAGTCAGTGCCCTGGCTGGTGTGGCTCAGTGAATCACAAACCAGCCTGCAAACCAAAGCGTTGCCTGTTTGATTCCCACTGAGGACACATGCCTGGTTTGTAGGCCAGGTCCCCAGTTGGGCAACCACATGCTGATGTTTCTTCCCCTCCCTTTCTCTAAAAATAAATAAATATATATTTTTAAAAGAGTAGCCAGTTATGACCTTGGTGGGTTGGATGACTGGGTGTAGCAATAGCAGAAAATAGTCACGGTGATCCCAGTGAGTTCAACAGGATTGATATATTGTAATTTTTTCAGAATAACTGACAAAGGACATTGTTCAGGATGCTCAGAACTAATTTTAACTCCCACTGCAATGATAGTGGATAATTGTAAATATTTAGGTTTTGTGATAAAAATTGAAATGTTCCAGCCCGACCTCACTGGGCTGTGGGGAAGGCGGTCAGCAGACATTTCCAGCCGTCAGCTCTTTCAGGATGTGTGTGAGCTCCAGGGAGCCTCTTGGCCCTTCCCAGAGCAGCTCCCCTTTGGTGGCTGACACAATGATAAAAAGGCTGGGTCACTTTAGCTCAAGGTGGGTCAACTCTGATGGGCAATGTAGGCCTAGGCTTTGTCAGGTTCTCAAAATAATCTGACTTCCTTTTGTTACCAGAGGTGTCAATCCCTAAAAATCATCCTGAATCCCAAATGCCTCCTCAGTGTTTGCTTCAGGGCACCTATCCTGGTGACAGGTGCCCTTGGTTTTATAAAATGAGCCTATTCTTCTCATAGTGAGAAGGATTAAAGTAGATTATAGGGCAATGATCAAATATAGCAAAGATGCTAAGAAATTAGAATATACATTTATATACTTAGCTTTTTATTGAAGATTTATGCAAATTTTGAACATTCTTTTTCTTTTATGTATTTTTCTTTTTTCTTTTTTGTTGTTTTCAATTTTAGTTATTCTCATTCCCCCCATTACTCTTCCCCTCCCTCCCTACCCCCACCTCCCACATTCAACACCTCCTTGCAGTGGTTGTCCCTTTCCATGGGTCCTTTATACATTGAACATTGTTTTTCTTTAAAAACAACACCATATGTTTGATCTTCTGCAAAGTATAGTGCATCTTCTGGACACTAACTTCTATTGAATTTTCTGGAATGAAATAACTTTCATAATTTATATATCAAATAATTTAATTTAATTTAATTTAATTTTATTTTATTTAATATTTTATTTATTTATCTTTTTTTTTAGAGGGGAAGGGAAGGAGAGAGGAAAGAAACATCAATGTATGGTTGCTTCTCGTGCACCCCCTGCAGGGAACTGGCTCCTGCCGGAAACTGGCCTGCAACCCAAGCATGTGCCCTGACTGGGAATCGACAAATAATTTAATTTTATGATTGTTCTGTATCTCCATTTCATTTAAACAAAGTCTTTATTGATTTACTGTTATTTACTTCTACAAAAAGTAATAACTAAACTGTTCATATTGAAGCCCTCCTGATAAACTACTAGAATGACAAGAAAAAGTGAATGAACACTCTATCAATAAGAAGGAATCAAACAAAAGGAGAGACAGATAAACATAATTTACTTGAATTAATTTGACATTAGCCACAGACTGTATGGCTTAAACAAGATTTATTTCTCACTGTTCTGGGGGCTGGAGAAGTCCAAACCGATTTGATTCCTGATGGAACCTTCTTCCTGGTTTGCCGACAGCCTCCGGTCTGTGCTCTCACATGGCAGAGAGAGTCCAACCTCTCTTCCTCTTCTTCTTATTATAAAGTCACTAATTTCCTCATAAGGGCCCCACCTTCACAATCTCATTTCACCCTAATTAGCTCAGAAAGACCTCATCTGCAAATACTATTACATTGAGGGTTGGGACTTCAGCCCATGAATTTTGAGGGGACACATTCAGTCGATAGCACTACTCACAGAGAAAGACTTTGAGATCAGCAGGAAAATTAGTTTTCCAGATCGTGGAAAAATTCATATTCCAGCAGATTTTCTCAGGAGAGTGCAGAAGAGGTAGTGAAGAGACCGGGCCTGAGTTCCTGTGGCAGGGTTGGATGCTTTTGTGATCTGATACCGGTTAGGAACTATCCACCTATACCTTTGACCTTCCTAGAGGGGAAGCTGGGGCTACCAAAAGCCCCCAGAGCATTGTTGTGCATATCTAAATGAGACAAGTAATGAGCTCTGTCATAACAATAATGGAACATTACAGGTAGTAAATCATTAAAGATGACTTTCCATTTTTTAGATTGACGTGATCTATAAACTAAATATTGAAAGCTATTATGAAAATGAAAACCGTTTGGAGAAATAAGCAACTTGTAAAAAAGAAAAGATAGCATATAAAAAAGAATTTGGGGAAACTATATTTGGGTATTGTTCTTCCTAGGATGTTTTAATTTGTCTTTTTAAAATAAACCTATGACATTTTAAACTATATTTTTACACTTTCTTCTCAAGCAGTGATGTCAAAAGTGATGGGTAATTTGTCAGAGAAACAAAGAAAATGAGAAGAAAATCACACTGTGATTTTGGGAGATAGCGTATAAGAGACCCCAGTGTTAGTGTTTAGAGCATTGGGTTAAATATTACCTCCTGGAAGTTATTGATGAGACTCAGCAGCTCAAACTTGTGAGTGAGAAAAATAAACACAAACTCAATGGTAACTTGTTTTACAAGTGTGAGAAAATACCGTTTCCTTAGAATGTGAGTTTTTATTATTATGGCTTGATAGATAATGGTTTTTAAAATTTTTAATATATTTTATTTATTTATTTATTTTTAGAAAGAGGGAGAGGGAAAGGGAAGGAGAAAGAGAGTTAGAGAAACATCAGTGTGTGGTTGCCTCCCATGTGGCCCCCACTGGGGACCTGGCCTGCAACCCAGGCATGTGCCCTGACTGGGAATCGAACTGGTGACCCTTTGGTCCGCAGCTCAATCCACTGAGCTACACCAGCCAGGGCTGATAGATAATGTTTTGAGACTGTGCCCACTCAGCATCAGATGTTGATAGTAAGTGCACTGCAACATATTCTTGATTAACACTATAAAGCAGGTATTTTCTACATGAACTATTCATGTACTTTTTATTAAATATATAAGCACACATTTTCTCTTGTTGCCCCACCTTACTCTACTTGTTAAATATTTGTCATCCATCTTTACTGTCATCCATCTTTCTGTCATCCAGAAAATATAAAAGCCCTTTATAGCTTAAATAATAAACTGTGCAGAGGGGATACTTCAGGTTTAGCTATCACTGGGACAAAAAGACTTGATATGTTTTATGCCATGTTTGTTTATCCTCAATGTAAAAGTAGAAATGATCCCCAGTGTAGTTTGATAGATAATGACTGAAGTTGCAAAATTTATCATAACTAATTGTGTTTAGCCTGTATGTCGAGCTAATTGAAAATCAAGGTGGAATCTCTCTAGATAGATTCTATATTTTATTACATTTACAAAAACTAGAGCAGTTATGCCATCCTCAGTTTTCAAAAATATATTGTTTTGAAACTGTCAGAACATAATTTCTGACTGTGCGTGACATAAACCGGTAAGCGAGCTGACTTTGTCACCTAGATGTCCCCACTTTAGCTCTCACAAGACTTGCTGGTTCTCTGGTATTTGTCTGGAAATAAAATCAATTGCATTTACAACATGCTTGTCAATGGTGATGCTAAATACTGGAGGTTTAAGTCCCATAGAAGGTGTCATCACTAGGGTTACTCATTGCACAGACTTTGATGAAAGTAATATCATTTTTCCTCTCAAGGTAAAATAATCATTTAAATTCAGTTGGAGAATTCTGAATTTTGGTAGTCAGTTGTTTTCTTTTGCTCTGTAAGTTTGCAATTAATGAGGTCTTAACAAAACTTCAATCTGGAGGATAAACTCGTTTGGGCTTTTGACTGGACTGACTCATCAGTTTGAGAATTGTCAATTAATTAGTCTGCTTCCACCTCTCCTCCCCCAACCCCCACCCCAATGGAACTATCTAAGTATCTGAATAACCAATTAGCCTGGTTTTATGTATCAGCATATATGTATCCAAATATATTTGCACATCGATAAAGCAGTTTTTTTGATAGATGGGACCATAACAGCATTTATCATGTTTTTGACATATATTAGTCAATAAAATGTGCCATTCATTGAAATGTCCCTGGGTGCAGTCTTAGGTGGGATGGAAACCCCAAAGAGAAAACAGAGATATTCCCTGCTGGTGAGAAAGAGATGTCTACATCCAGCACTGTCCATGTGGTAAGGATGCTGGGATGCAGGCAGCTGGATGGGATCCTGAATCACGTCGCACACAGCTGCTGCTTCACTTTCTGTAAGAACACGGCTATGCTGATTAAATAGTCATGAGTATTTAGAATTTTTTTCTTCTCCGGCCATCTGTAAATCATGGAAGAAGAGGAGTGGGTGGTTTTCTTCATCAGCCCCAAGTCACCCATCCAAATATTCCTCCCCGACATGTAATTTTGCCCTAGCTAAACAATATCCATTCTTGGATCAAATTCTGCATTTTCACATATCTTTCATTCTGTTTCTTCTGCCTAAAATGATTTTATTCCACTCTACATTTATCAACAAGCATCGATCACTGCATTTTAATGGAAACCTTTGCTTGTCCCTTGTTCTCACACACTTATGAATTCTTAAAATACTTTGCCTATACTACCGTTATGGAATTTTGCATACATATCTTTCTGTTACTTGTTGCAGCAATTTTAAAGATATGTCCACAAATTTTTTGATACTCATATTCACAAAAGGTGTATTTTAACCTAGCTACTTTTGCATGGGGTTTGGATTTAGTAACTCTATTCCAGTGAATAAAATTTAATAGAAGTAATGGAGTATTATTTGCAAGAATAGGTTATAAAGAGCTGTGATTTTCTCCCAGATTTATTTCTTGCCCTCATTTGAATCACTCCTGCTGGAGGAAACCAGGATCATGAGAACACTCAGGCAACCTCTGAAGAGGCTCTCATAGTGAGCAACTGACACCAGCCAGTATCAGTGACCTCAGAAAGAAACCCTGCCTACTGACCTTGTGATGACTCCAGCTGCAGCTTACAGCCTGGCTGAAACTTCATGAGAGTCTCCAAGTCAGAACTGCCCAGTTAAGGCACATGAATTTCTAGCCCTCAGAACCTGTGAGACAATAAATTTTTGCTGTTTCATGGAGTGAAGTTTGGGGTAATTTGCTTTACAGCAATAGATAACTAATATACTCACTTTCCTTACTTTCTCGTACTACATAATACATTTTTTTCAAAGATGGGAATACCTACTAGTGAGGCTCTATTTTTAGTTAAGTAATATGTACCTTCAGCTGCAGAAAATAAAATTTCAAAAGCGTAATCACATGGTTTTACTAGTATCAAATCGAATATGGGTATCTTTCCTCCAAATACTGACCCAAGCAAGTATTCAGGTTCTGGGTATCTTGGGGCCCCATTGTTTTCTAGAGTTCCCTCAGGAACATCTGGTTCTTTTCCTGTATTCAGATAGTTAAGGAACAAAAAGAGAGCTAAAAGAGGTACATTGGCTTTTTAGTGTCGTGAAATGGAAGATTTCCATTTCATTTTTATTTACATTCCATTGCATTACCTCAATCACATGTGTCCACCTAGGCTAGTCACATGGGAGTCTGGAAAGTGTAGTTTTCATGTGTTCTCAAGAAGAAGAGAACCAGATATTGGAGGAAGCTGGGAGAATCTACCACAGGCTTCTACCTTTATAACATCTACTTTAATATTCTGCAATATAACCACTCTAAAATACTTGTTGAATGAATGCATGAGTAAGTTAATGAATTATTGTAGAAAAACATTATTTTATGAAGGAGAGAATCCTAGAAGCAGCAAGAGACAAGGGGACAGTCACCTACAAAGGAGTTCCCATCAGACTGTCAGCGGATTTCTCAAAAGAGACCTTACAGGCAAGAAGGAGCTGGAAAGAAGTATTCCAAGTCATGAAATCCAAAGACCTACATCCAAGACTGCTCTATCCAGCAAAGCTTTCATTTAGAATGGAAGGGCAGATAAGGTGCTTCTCAGATAAGGTCAAATTCAAGGAGTTCATCATCACCAAGCCCTTATTATATGAAATATTAAAGGGACTTATCTAAGAAAAAGAAGATAAAAAATATGAACAATGAAAGGGCAGCAAACTCACAGTTATTAACAACCACACCTAAAACAAAAGCAAACCAAGAGGACAGCTAGATCAGGAGTGGAACCATAGAAATGAAGAACACATGGAGGGTTAGCAACAGGGGAGTGGGAGGAGGAGAAGGGGGGAGAAGATACAGAAAATAAGTAGCATAGAGGGTAGGTAAAAAATAGATAGGGGGAGGGCAAGAATAGTAGGGGAAATATAGAATCTAAAGAACTTGAGACACGTGGTTATAAACTAAGGGGGGAGAATGGTGGGGGAGGGGGTGTGTGGGGGGAGGGGAATGAAGGGAGGGAATAGAACAACTGTAATGGTATAATCAATAAAATATATTTAAAAAAATAAAATACAATTAGCTATATAAATGTTACAATTCAATATTAACTCAAGCCAACACATATTTATTAAGCATTTTTAAAAAGATTTTATTTATTTTTAGACAGCAGGAAAGGGAAGAAGGAAGAGAGGGAGAGAGACATCAGTGTGTGGTTGCCTCTTTTCCACCCCCAACTGGGCCCTGGCCAACAACCCAGACATGTGCCCTAACTGGGAATTGAACTGGTGATCCTTTGGTTTGCAGGCCAGTGCTCAATCCACTGAGCCACACCAGCCAGGGCTTATTGAGTATTTAACAAGTAACATAACCAGTTCTATGTGTTAGGAACGTAGCAGTGATAAACACAGGTGAAATTTATTTTCTACATTTTAATGAATAGGGAAATAATAGAAAGTAAATGAATAAATACGTAGTTTTCAGCAGTAATGAATGATCTGAAAAACATAAAATATTAATTCAACAGAATGACCAAAGGAGAGAAGGTGGAGGGAAAATTTAGAGCTGTCAGAAAGACCTCTTGTACACAGTAATATCAGAACTGAAATCTCAACATGACAAACTGCCTCTACAAAGATTCAGGAAAGGGCATTCTAGACTGAAGAAATAGCAGGAGTAAATGCCCTGAGGAAGGATTTTCCTTCTTAGCCTAGGATGGTTGACAAGAAATGTTCACAGATGAGTCAACATTTGACTCATGAGTCATTTTACTCTTTGAGACAGCATGGATGGACCTGGAGATGATGCTAAGTGAAATAAGCGAGTCACAGAAAGACAAATACCATATGATTTCACTCCTATGTGGAATCTCATGAACAAGCTGAATTAATATGCAAAATAGAGACAGAGTCATAGGGAACAGGCTGACAGCTCTGGTAGGGGGCATTGAGCTCAGTTTGGAGGGATTGAGCGAAAATGAAAAAGGACCCAGGGACATGGACAACAGTGTAGTGATTGTGGAGAAGAGGGGATGGGTAGAGGTGGAGGAAGGTGCAAGGAGGATAGATGGTAATGGAAAAAATACAATCAAATATGTGCGGAAACTGCAAAAAGTAAAATAAAAAATAGTATGCATGGGGGGAGAGTGTATTAAACTGCCACTGAACTTAGCAAAGTGGAGTTGAAGAAAAGTAGAGAAATTTACGACGTATTTTGATTTACTGAACTAGATGTATAGGTTGAAACGACATGGGAACTAAGGGTGACTTTTTTGAGATATATCGGACTAGAAACTGCCATTTACTGAGCAAATTTTTGGAGGAATAAATAATAAATATCATATATCTTTCTAGGATCCTTGAAGATAAGTTCACTCTTTAGAAAGACATACTTTATTTTTATATATCACTTGGAGAGAACAGGGTAGAGAAGGTTAAAGGAAAGGGACAGTTAAAGAGACAGTAAGTTAGAGAACAACAGACAAGGAAGGGAGAAGTAAATATGAACATGTGACTGAAGAAGAAATGAAAGAAAGGACCAGAGATTTGTGTAAGGGCCTTAAGAAAGAGAGAACATGAAAGGAGAAGTAATCTGTAGAGAGGTCATTCTGAGGAGTCTGGAGGTTCCTGAGACCTTTTCAGGCATCTGTGAGGTCCTCTTTTGTTCCACTTCATATCTGTTTAAGATCGGACTTCAATGAAGCAACTTACTGCAACAGACTGAAAGCATAAGCAGGTATGAGAATCCAGTTATGTCTATCACCCAGGCCTTAAAGAGATTTGCAAAAATACAAAACAGTGCCACATATTTTTGAAAACTATAGTAATTTTTCATGAAATTTTACTTATTTTAAAATGTGTTGTTATTTTTAAAAAATAAGCAAATGGACTACATCGAATTAAAAAGGTTCTGCATGTCTAAAGAAACCATCATCAAAATGAAAAGGGAACTGATCATATGGGAGAATGTAATTGCCAATGATACATCAACAAGGGTTTAATCTCCAAAATATATAGAGAACTCATATAACTCAACACCAAGAAGATGAACAATCCCATTAAAAAGTAGCAAAGGACCTGAATAGACACATCTCTAAGGAGGATATACAGATGGCCAGTAGACATATGAAAAAATGCTTAATGTCACCAATCATCTGAGAGATGCAAATTAAAACTACAATGAGATATCACCTCACACTGGTCAGAATGGCTATCATTAATAAATCAACAAACAAGTGCTGGTGAGGATATGGAGAAAAAGGAAGCCTAGTGCACTGTTGGTGGGAATGCAGACTGGTATAGCCACTGTGGAAAACATTATGGAGTTTCCTCAAAAAATTGAAAATGGAACTGCCTTTTGGCCCATTGCTAAGAATATACCCTAAGAAGCCTGAAGCATCAATTCAAAAACGTATGCACCCCTGTGTTTCTAGTATCACTATTTACAATAGCCAAGTATTGAAAACAGTCTAAGTGCCCATCAGTAGATGAATGGATCAAAAACCTGTGGTACATTTACACAATGAAATACTATGCAGCAGAAAGAAGGAACTATTACATTTTGCAACAGCATGGTTGGAACTGGAGACTATTATGCTAAATGAAATAAGCAAGTCAGCAAAAGACAAATATCATATTGTCTCACTTATAAAAGAAATCTAGTGAACAAAATAAGCTAATGAGGAAGATAGAACCATAGGCATTGAAGCGTGGAACAGACTGCCAGCTGCCAGGGGTGTGTGGTAGAAAAAAGGGGAGGGGATTAGTTAAAGGACTCGTGTCAATGACCGATGGACAGGGACAAGTCTGAGGACTAACTGTGGGAGTAGGGGGCTAGACAGAGGACGGCGAATGGGGAAACACTGGAAGTAATGGAAGACACAAAAATAATAAAAAAGTAGAAAATAAAAAATACTTTAAAACTTGTTCTACTGTTTTTTCAAATATGAAAACTATTAATAGATATAACCCACAGAAACAAAAGTTTTGGGGGTCTTTGCTAATTTTTAAGAGGAAAAATAAGTCCTGTGACCAAACAGTTTGAGAGCCATTGCTGGAGATTACTGGGTTTTCACAGTAGATGGTGATTCATATACTTTTCTACTGAACTGAGTTGTTATTCAATTTGGAAAAAATATTATCGCCTGGTTATTTGGTAATCACCTTCCAGAGGTTCCATTCTGGAACAGAAACCCAAAGCGGCTACATATGAAGTAAATTGCTAGATAAGTGTCAGCAATTTTCCCACAACTATGTGAACTGAAAGTCCGCTTACTGAGCGAACAGAGTCAAGCCAATGTAGGAAGGGGCCCTGATACGGCAACATTCTGTTTCTCTCTCCTATTTTCTTTTTCTACCTAGCCAGCTCTGACGTTCCATTATCAAAAATAGTAGGTATTTTATAATGAAAGAAATGGAAGAGATGAAGCACCCAAAATTCATTAATAATCCAAATAATTCTCTGAACCAATGAATTTATTTTTATGAGGTACAAAACTCATTTGAAACACCTTAAGAAGATGAGATTTCAACATAAATACATATAAGATCTAAAAATAGAGCAGTATTATCTTTATGAACAGAGGACATTCCAGGGCACTGACTCTCACTCCTGCCCTTTGTCGTTTCCCTTTAATTCCCTTTACATTAAACTGTTTTCCACCACATGGTATTATCTGCTGCGTTTTCCAGGCCCCTCTCTGTGGAGGGCCATTTGCTCCAGTCATCAGAGCCCTCTAGTAGGCCCTGCACGGAAGTTGTTGGCAGCACGGTGTCCCCCCCTCAGCCCGCCTCTGGCTGCCCCTCTCAAAGCTTATCTCAGCCCTGCTGTCAGAACAGTTTCAGCGAAAAGATGGCAGAGGCCATGGAAGACCACGGTACTTGATTTATTTTGTACATTTATGTAAACTTCTTTAAAGCTAGATTTTTTTTTAATCACAAAAATTGTGATTTATCTGGAAAGCACTTATAGGTGGAACTCAATTGTAATATAGTCCTTGTTATTCAGGCCATTTTTTTCCTATCTAAATTTGTTTTAATGTGGATTCTCATGCTTTGCCCTAAAATTAGAAATGGAAAGATCTGACATTTTTCCTTTTAGTTCAACTTCTAAATATCTTAATTTCCCCCCTTTTTTTCATTAGAAATGTTACAAGTTATTTAAAAAAATGCCTGTCATTTGGTACTTAGAAGGAGATTCAATGGATAAAAATCGTGCTGTACAACAGATACTATGGTAAATTTTAGTAGATGTGATAGGACAAATTAGTCACGTGGTCATTACCAAGATGATCCCTGAGAAATAAACATATAATATAGAAAGCTTGCATATACACACGCAGTGCCCAAAATGTCTCCCTGATTCAGGTTTGCACAATCGGTTCTATTGTCCGAATGCAAGTTTGAGATCCCATCCCGTGCAGACGGGTGCTGGGAGTGTGCCACTGACATTCCCGGAGATCCGTAATTATGGATTGTTCTGAGTTTTAAATCCAGACTGTTTACCAGATTTTTGTGTGCAGTTTTAAGCAATGGGAACTCTTTTTTTCCAGCTTTATTGAAATATAATTGACTTACAACATTGTGTAAGTTTAAGATGCACAACGTGATGATATGATACATCTGTAATATATATTGTGAAATGATTACCCCAATAAGGTTAGTTAACACACCCATGACCTGAGATAGTTATCTATTTTGTGGGTTTAATGAGACCATTAAAGCTCTAAATTTATAGCAATTCGAAAGCCGGTTGTAGTCACCCTGCTATTCATTAGATCCCCAGAACGTACTCAGAACTGAAAGTTTGTATCTCTGACCATGTTATCCCACTCTCTACCCACAGCTTCTGGCAATCATCGATATGCTCTTTGTTCCTATGAGTTCACTTTTCTGATTTTTTTATTTAGCAAAAAAATTTATGGAGATCAGAGATATATTTTATTTTACAGAAATTTCTTAGAGATATTGGTGTTTTAATATGTTCGAGCACTTTTAATTTACTTCAATTTTGGATAAAAATTAATTAATGTGACAATGAATTTTAATAAAAAATTTTCAATTAGATTTATGAAAAATTATTCTTAGTACAAGGATTAGTGAACAAAACCCGTGACAATAGTGAATGAAAAAGTACTAGGTAGAACTCTTTTCATCTATATAAGATTAATTTATAGTGAATACTGCATTATCATTACAAAACATATTTTTAAAATATATTAAATTTCTTCTAGGTATCTTCTTTGCACTATTAGTATTTATAACTTATTTTTCTTTAACTATAGGTCTTATTCTATGTAAGTTACCATCAATTCTCAATTAGTGTAAAATTGCTTTGCAGAGATTTTATTGAATTGCTGAAAGTATTGGTCAGTTTTAATTTTGAAATGAAATTATAAAGTGTTTTGATAGATGATAAAGAGCTAACATAATTAGGACACTGATAAGTAATTTTGAAATGAATATATATTTAGTGGTTATCTCCTAATTTATAGAAGTCTGGAGTGTACCTCTCTCTCTCTCTCTCTCTCACACACACACACACACACACGCACACACACACACACACACAGCCGCACCCCCCAGATGAGGAAATGTGGAGATGGAGACTCAGATTCAGACAGGTTAAGTAAATCGCTGAAATAACACAGCTATTGTCAGTTCAAAATATGCTTTATGGTAAAACAAATTGGATTTCTTCTTGTTCTCATAAATATAGTGAGAAAATAACAACTAGAGAGAGAGGCTACTGAATTCTGAGGTGCAAGGCTTATCTGTAGAAGCTACTTGTTTCCAAAAGAAAAAGACAAATATTTCTGAACCTCTCCAGCCTGTAGTTTTCTATTCTGTAAAGCAGATTAACATTGTCTACTTTACAAAGGTGTGAGCATTTTATTCCAAAAGACTGTTCTTACTCAGGATTTGTTTTTTCTCTGTGCTTTTTAAATGGATCAGGGCATAAAACGAGAAGCCAAAAGTGAAAAGACTTGCATTTGACATGTGCAGGTGGGAAGAGAACTGTACCAATGATGGATTTTGGCTGCAGGAACATAGTCATAGAGTAGAAAGCAAATGTCATCTCTCCCATAATGATCAGTAAGGGTAAGGGTTCCATGACCAAAAGCGAAAGAGAGGGGTTTGTGTGCACCTGTAATCTAGGTCGACAACTCTATTTTTTACTGATATGTAACGCACTTTTCCATATTTAGAGAAAACAACATCCATTTATTGTCTCACAGTGTCTTTAGGCCAGAAGTTTGGCCATGGTCCAACTGGGTCCTCTAACCCAAGTCTCACAAGGCTGATACAGAGGCATCCATGGGGCTATAATATCATCTGAAGTTCAAAGTGCTCTCTCAAGCCCTCAGGCTGTTATCACGACTCACTTCCTGGCAGAAGCGTGGTAGACCTTGGGCTCCTGGAGTCGCCTATTGTCTTTTGCCACACAACCCTCTCCACAACATGTAATTTTCATTTATTCAAGGCTGACATAAGCACATTCACAGCTGCTTTTTATCTTTTCCTTCTAGTTCCCCTTTTAATGCCTCACCTGATTAGGTCTGACTCACTTAGGATAAACTTAATTTTGACTCACGTAAACTCAACTGAATAGAAATCTTAATTATATTTGCTAATTCTCATTATCTTTCCCATGAAAAGTAAACCAATCACAGATATTATTTCATTATACTTATTGGTCTCACCCACAATTTAAGGGGAGGGATTATAAAATGGGGCCAGGTTCCATTTTTTTCATAGTTAAAATTGTGGTATTATTATCTAATTTACTTCTTTCCCTTATATAGCAGTCATATAGTTTAGGGACAGTACTTTGTCTCCTGAAGTAATCCCTAATTAGAATAAGCAAGTGCCATTTAAAAATTTTTAACTTTACCAAAAGTGTTAAATTGATAAATATGTTTTATTATAATCTGATGCAGACACACACACAAACACACACACACACACACACATAAGATGAAAACTTCTATGATTACAATATGTAATTTACTATTCTTTTCCATTCTAGTGTAGTCTAGTCTATTTCACCCCACAATTAAATTCTGTTTGTGCTTCAACAAAATGATTTCACAAACCCATTAATGTGTTACCTTAAGACATGATAATATAATAAAATAAGCCAACCATTGTCATTCTACTACCTTGCAAGAGAGAGTTGTAGAAAAACTAAGCAGTTTACCTCTAAACATAGGCAGACTAAAATTTCAGAGGGAATGAGTCTTCTAGTAAAATAATTAGTGGGAAAATTGGGGAATGTAAAAAATATATATCAACCAGAGCCTGGAATACGTGAAAATGCATGTGAAAACATATTCGAGTATAATGGAAGACATTTCACACATTAGTTTTGTGTTATCCCTCTATGGCTGCCTTGGATTTTTAGTAGCCAATGCCAGAGTTGACGGTGTTTCCATTCCTTCTATGCAGTCTTCTCACTTGAGTAAGGCAAATCTGTGGCTGAAGCATTGTCTTGCTCTACTCATTTTATGACACCATGCCTAGGAACGTAAAGAGAGACTTGGAAGCGAGTGTCACAGGTCTATGTGCACAATAGCAGCACTGGTTTTCTGAAATTCAGATTCAGAGGATCAGAGTTTCATGTCATGTGAAGACTAATTGTACAAATGTCAATCTTTTGGGGGTTCATTAAGTTATGATACTTAATTACCATCAATGTCAGTGAAAGAAAAAAATACCCGAAGCTTTCCTAAAAGCTGTACAGATTCAAATATATGTTGATTGATGGAAGCCTATTGTTTCCTAGTGCTTAGTAATGTTCTTCACTGCATATATTACCTGGAGACTTCACCAAACACTGTGATACTTGAAACTCCAATGAAAAAATAGTTTCTGTTGTTAGACGGAAAGTACTGTTTTAAGAGCAGACCCGAGAGCTCTTCTTCTCCATCTTTTGAGCATGGATCTACATCTTGGTTGATTTTGACACATTCTTTTCAGGACAGTTATTGGTCACAGAATCGCATGCATAAAAATAAGAATCTATTTGTTGGTTAACAAGAACATGTTAAGAAGGCATGGCTTCAATTTATGAAGTACCATACCAACTTTATTTCTAATTAATATGTAATAATTATAAAATGCAACTGTGTGGTTTATTAATTTTGATTTGAGGTTGGTAGGTTTTAGTAATTGCAACAATCCTGTAGCATTTTATAGAATAAAGGGCAGACACACAAATTAAATAAAAACCAAGTGTATTTATTAGGAATCAAAAATATATGGCATACTTTTATTTATCTTATGAATAGATTGTTTATCAAAGCACATAGCAAAATGAATTATTTATTTTTTACTACCCTTGAATGCATTTAAAGTTATCAAAAAGAATAATGTAGACTACAGAATAAGCCAGAAATTTTAAAAAGTATAAAAAATGCAAACAAGGGAATCTATGAACCAGCAACCTAGATACTAATGAGAGAGACAAAACTATAGGAATAGATCCAAATAAAAGCTACAGTTATAATACAATACTAACCTCTAAACACAATGTACATGTAGAGGCAAGACCTAGTTCCCTAAATAGCTACTCATAATCATATACAATTGGTATGCCACTATTTTCTATTAGAAAGAGAGAATAAATGAGAATAAACTGCAATATTAAATGTCTGTTAGAATTGAGCTCCTAATTAAGTCTTTATCTGAATTAAGTTAGCATCTCCCTTTTACACTCTTTATGTGTCATGTATAGGCTGCTAAAATTTTTATGTCATAATTATAGTCAAAATAGATGTACTTTGCCTGTTCTCAACAACATGAAGTTCAGCAGAAAATGAAGAACCCAAACCATACAAAATTACTGAATCCTTGAGTTATTAAGGCAAGGAAGAAAAACCTATGGCCTTTTAAGCTTATAAAATAGTTTTATTTCTGTAAACCCCTTCTCTGTCTAGCATATAATTTATAACTTTCTGCCACATCAGAAACGATCTTCTACTGGCACTCAAGTATAATCAGTAGTTTAACCTACTGAATATGCATTGTAAGAGCCTCACCAACATTCCCAATAATAGTAAATTTTAAAGAAATGTTTAAATCTTTCACCATTTGTGAAGAATGACTTTTTTGTCCAAGTTGATCACATTTCACTGGACTGTTATATTCTGGGCTTTTAAAATAAGCTTGAAATCTCTTTATTTCTACTCCTAGAAAGTCTCAATTTTGTGGTTGAGGGAACACGTAATGGGATATGCAGCCTTGCACCGCAAAGCTTTACATTTAGACCCAGTGTCCACTGTCGGTAGCCAGGTGTTTTAGGATTCCATGACCATCCTAAAACGGCTCCAGGAGACTTACTTTGCCTAGATTTAATTTCTTGTGAACATGCTGTTTGTATTTCTTCAAAGCAAAGCCATGTACAGATGCAAATCTCAGCTGGGTCTACAATTAAAGAGGTCAAGAAATAAGCTACACTCTGTGTCTGAGTTCTGTATAAAAGTTCTAGTTCATTTGTGAGGCTTTTTCTAAGAACTCTAGAAAGAACAAATACAATATTTTAAATGAAAATATTTGGTTAATATGTTACAACTATACAAAGTTAAAAATTTCGATAAAGCTATGAAACTTTAAGGAAACCTATGTTTAACCCCTATTAAAAAAAGAAGTAGGGCTTCTGGTTCTGGCTGTGATGAAGTGGCTGGTATTATCGTTATCAGAGAAGTCCCATTTCCCATCACAGACAAATATAAATACTAGTAGTGTGTGCAGAGCAATAGTTTCAGGAATTAAACAGCAAACAACAGAAAGATGCAATCCTTGAAAAGAGAACAGTACACACACTAAGCCACACATTAACCTTGACATCTCCTCAGAAACCATTTTCCAAGTTCTGTAGGAGAAACAGTACTTAAACTGAGAACTGTGTTGTTGGGTGAAAAAGCAAGGATTGCTCTTCAGGTTTACTGAGGGATCCCATTTGGGAGTCAGTTTATAGCAAAGAAGAGAGGCATAAAGACTAAATCCAAAATTCTGCATGGAAACTGCCAATGTATCTTTGGCTAACTAATAGGTTATACATACAGAAAGCAAGACTAGTCTACTAGGCATTGCAGAGCCGAACAGTGATTTCAGAAACTGCAAACTGCTGTGGAGATACTATAGTTCTAGCCCAACCAGAGTGGAATGACCTTGATGGCCAATGCAGGCATTGAGGTGAGACTTTAAACAGACTGTGCTCTTGGAGTCAGGTCTGCATCTAAGAAGCAAGGACAAAATTCAAATAGATCTACCCCAGAAGAAACTTAAAACTAAGGTTGAAGTGACTTAATTTCTTACTAGAAAATAAAGCATTTTTAGAGGATTATAACATAACCTAGAGCCTTAGCAATGGTGGTATCCAATAATACAAAGTCATTGGTCATGTGAATAAAAAAAAAAAACAAGTAATAGATATTTGAGAGATAAAGCAGCCTGAAGTCACAGACCCGTGGAGGAACCTAATGTCAATGGTGACAGGCAAAACTTCAAATACCATTAAACATTAAATTATATATCAAAGGAATTAGGGAAATTATGAACACAGTGGACTCATAGATAAAATAATTAAATGAGAATTAGAGCTATTAAAAACAGAGGACATGTTAGAACTGTAAAATACCGTAGCTGAAATTAAGAACTCATTTGAGAGCTCTTGATTTTCATAAAAAATGTCACTGAAAATCAAAGGGAGAAGGTAAGTACTTTAACAAAATGAAGCTATAAAAATTAGATATCTACATGGCAAAGACAGGAAGCTTGACTCATTTTACTCCATAAGCAAAAAATTATTCTGAAATCAATCAAAAATCTAAATGTGCAAATTTGAACAATAAGCTTCTATAAGAAAACATCAAAGTATCTTTGTATTTTGAAGATGCAAAGATTTCTCAGTGACATACAAAAGGCACTTACAATAAAGGTAAAACATTTAATACCAAAATTTGAAAATTCTGTTTATCAGAAAAACCATTAGATTGTAAATTTGAAGGACATACTAGTAAAATTATTTGCAATACATGTATCTGACAAAGACTTTTGTCCAGAGTAGATAAATAATTTCTACCAAGCAATTTGAAAGGATAGCTTTTTTTTTTTTAATGGACAGAAAACTGAATGGGCACATACTCTCATGAATATACACATAGAGTTAAAAGCAAAACAAAAAACGTATCTGAATTGTCAATGAGATTATTCCTCGAAATCATTCATCATCAGGAAATGGAAATTAAAATACAAACTAAAACATACTTTATAGATTAGGTCAACTAATAGACTGATAAGATCAAAGGCTGACAATGATGTATAGCCACCAAAACTCTCCTACATAACCGGTAAAAACATAAAAGTATAATGTTCCTACATTATACAGTATAAAGTTAAGTATAAGCAATTTGTAAAATGTTTAACTGTTTTATAAGTTAATAGAATAAGTTAATTACTAGTTGTATACTCATGGAAAATAAGTGCATTAATCAAATTTATGTCCAGTGTATTCATTATTGGCTACTACTAAAAATAATGAGGTGAAAGTTCAAAAACAGGAATATAGATAAATTGTGATACATTAATTTAATGGAAGATTCCTGTGTTATAAAAAGGTTGAAATATTGATACACATAACAGCATGGATTAGGTTTATTGAAATTATACAGGCAACACAAATTCTTAGGGGTTTAGTTAAGATTAAAAACAAGACACAAAATTGATTCATGGAGATAAAATTCATAAAATGATTACCTCTCTGAAGGGCAAAGGGAAGGAAGGCAACTGACATGGTGACTATTCTATAGTAATTGCAATACTCTGTATTTTTGTCTGAAATGTAGTTATGTAAGTACATGCATATGCAAGATTCATTAACCTTTATATTTAAAATTTGTAAATTTCAATGAATGTCAATTATATTTTAATTTCTGAAGTCCACTGGATGGCTCCAACAGTTGCTAAGAAACGGTACAAATTTTGATTTGTGAATTCAAGTGAAGGTGAATAAAAAATTTCCAATTTAAGTATAGATAGAAAAACAGAAAATGTAAAACAACGTTAAAAATATATGTGACATTTTAGATGATCTTACATATGCTTAGTTTTAGTCCCAGGAGGCTAGTTGAGAGAGAATAGGACAAAAGTGATACCTAAAATAATAATAGCTAAGAATTTTTTAAAACAGTCTAAAGATACTAACCTACAGTTCCAAACATCAAAGTGAATTCTAACACAAACAATATTTGAAAAACAACCCATATTATGCTCAAACTGCTAAAAATCAAAGATGAAGAGAAAATCTTAAAACTACTTTCACTGGAAGATGAGAAACATGGCTGACTTTTCAATAGACACTATGGAAACCAGAAAGATGTCTGTATGCACTGGCATTTATGAACTGATGAAGAGGAGACAACTTGCTCACCTTGAACTCTACATTTATATAAAGTGTATTTAAACACTGAACATAATATAAATTTCCTTTAAAAACTGAAAATATCTGTCACCAACAGACTACAAGAAACACTAAAGAAAGTTCTTTAGTCTAAAAATGATCGCATGAAACCATGAAACTGCAAGAATAAGATAACAGACGGAATGAGTGTATGTGAAAATGTGAGAGGAAACAAATTTAAATGTCTGTGGGGTTTGGACAGACCCAAAATGGTGAAGGAGTAGCTACACAAACCTTCTCCCAGGACTAAACTGGAATTACAACTAAATTAGAGGAAAATCATCCTGAATAAACAACAGAACACTAGCTAGAGAGAAGCCGTATTAACCACAGACAGGTGGAAGAAACAACTTCATCACAACCTGACTGGTAGGGGATGCAGGGAATGCATGAGAAGACTAGCTGGGCTCCCATGGGTGGCAGCTAAAGTTCTGGAGAGATATTTCAGCAATCAGGGGGCTCCCCTAAGTGTGGGGTATAAACCCCAAGCTGAGCTCCCCAGGCTACACCTCCAGAACCAGGAAAGGAACCCAAATAGCATACGGCTCTGAAAAGTAGCAGGGTTTCTGTCCTGCTACTTCTACTTCTCCCTCTATAGGAGGAGTAGAAAAAGAAACAGAGGAGAAAATCTAACAATAAAATGGCACTAAATATGTATCTATCAATAATCACTTTAAATGTTAATGGCCTAAATACTCCAACTAAAAGGCATAGGGTAGCCAAGTGGATAAGAAAACAAGACCCATATATATGCTGCCACCAAGAAACCAATCTCAGAACCAAAAATACACACAGAGAGAAAGTAAAAGGTTGAAAAAATGTGCTTCATGCAAATAGAAAATATAAAAAGCAGGGGTAGTAATACTTATATCTGACAAAATAGACATCAAAACCAATGCTATTGGGGACTACGTAATGGTAAAGGGAACAATCCAACAACAGTATATAACCTTAGTAAACATTTATGCACCCAACATAGGAGCACCTTAATTTGTAAAGCAAATCTTAATAAACATAAAAGGAGAGACTGACATAAATACGGTCATAATCAGGGATTTAAAACATCCATTGGCTTCAATGGCTAGATCTTGCAGACAGAAAATCAACAAGGAAACGGTGGCCTTAAACAGCACACTAGATCAAATGGACTTAACTGATACCTTTAGAGCATTAAATGCTTATGGGGTTTATAATAGATGAAGAAATAAAACATACAACAACAAAAGAATAAAAGAGGGCATGACCAATCAAACTAATCTCTTGTAAGGGTTTTTGCATCATTTAGCAACTGGCAAAAATAATAATTTACAGTAGACATTGATAAATTAAGATTGTATACTTTAATTTCAATATAAGCAATAATAGAATCAAACCAAAATGAGTAAAAGGAAATTAATAGAAGAGATAAAATGATTAATATAAAATTTCTGAATAAGTAAAATAAAGAAGTAATAGATGAGCAAAGGAATAAAAAAACATTGACACAATAGCACTAATGTCAGAGTTAAGAAACCATTGCATCAAGAATTTTGCAAAGCAATGCTTGCGAACATCTGTCACAGATGCATAACGTGCAACGTAGCTTTGTATTGACTATTGACAAGACCAATAGCTACATTTTTTTTTTTTAGTTAGAGAAAGAATAGATTTTAAACTCTAGGCTTCATTCCCACATCTGAGTATTTGCCATGTTTAATTTCTTGTGTAAGCGTGCTGAGTTATGAATAATGAATAAATGGAAATTCTGATCGATACCACAGGATGTATAATCTATCAGAAAGGAAAAATATGATATTTTTGCCCTTGTGTTCTGTATTCTCCAGCCTTTATTTTAACATTCTATTACAATTCAATAAGTTTAGTAATTTGTGTGTAGCAGTTTGTTTTTGTGTGCTAAACTGATACAGCAACATAAATTTCTCTAGGTCTCATATCCCAAAAAATATGGTGAGTTAACATGATATTGACATAAATTCAGGATCATGATTATAAACAATAATTTGTGAAACCAATCGATGTGGAATTTCAGTCAATGGCGCTGTTGGAGTAAACCTATGAAACACACTTGAAAGCTTTGCCATAGTCCTTTATTGTTCAGTCAGTTCAGGTCTCCATCTGTAAATTTTTCTTTCTGCTTTTTTGATATTTTAGGATAGACTTTTTTTTATAAATCATTCCAAAAATGCAAATTCAAAAATTTTGGTAAGGATACTTAAAAATTATTGCCATATAATAAACAACACTTAATTATTATATTGTGAATAAAATTACCTTTTCCATTAGAGGAGAACTATTAAGGGAATTAAAATATATTGCATGCAAAATGCAAAAAATAAAAAGTAATGGAGGCAGGATTTTGCAATGTTTAGAGACAATTTTTTTTCTGAGATTCTAAAATACAAACAGCTTGGTAAAATATGAACAGCTTCTAATCTGACAGCATATTACTTCTCATTGCCTCAGCAAAACTATTTTTGAATCTACAAAGCATTTGCCACCATCCTATTCATGCAAAATCTATCACAGTTCTGCAAAGCACTCAAATTTTGCAGAAAATTATAATGCTGAAAATGATCACACAACACTCCATTTTAGCTTTAGCCTAGTTCTGTTCTTGGATATCAGAATATGTTGCAGGTGTTTAATCCTGAAATGACTCCACAAAATTTGGTTCTCATTACTAATGAAGTCACCTTTAACTTTCAAAAGCAATCACTTTGATATCAATCTTATAATTATATTTTATACACTCTTTATAGTTACATTAAAATGTTTGTTTTTAATTATGAAAAAGCCAGATTTTTATATCTGTTGTGGATATTTTAATAGTAAAATATTACATTGTGCGTATATTCTAATTCTAAACCTATCTGCTTTGAGATTAAACTACATTTTCACAATTTGCTAGAAATAAAGTTGGGTTGGCATTTTGAAAGTAAAGGAAAAAATATTGAATGGAGTTAGAAATTGATACATAAAAAAGTGAATGATGGATTTGTCTTTTATGGTTGATTAACTTAAATAATTAAAGAAATAATTTGCAAAAATTACTACAAGCATGTCCATATCTAATTGTTAAATTTCCCTCGGTTAACTATTAGCTCAATTTACTCATATTGTAAAGTTATTGCCCAATATTTTCTAATATTTAAAAATTACATTTGCCTTAGCAGAAAAGTATTCTGAAAGTAACTGCCCACCAATGATGTCTTCAAACTAAGTTTTAAGTTTTGACAGAAGTAAGTTGTTATTGGCAGAAAAGAATGTTTTTCTTTCTAAGGTAATTCCAAAATTTTATGTAAAACCATGGCCAGCAAGAATAGCTGTTACTTGCACAAAAATGTGTGCTTTATTTCCCAAACATCTTTGAGCTATGTTTTTTCACAATTCTGGAATTTTCAACATATTCACTCTGCTAATAAGATATATTCTCAACCAGTCAAGCAATATTTTGCAGAAAAAAGTCTCATACTGAAATGAGCTAAAATTCAGAGTTCAGATGATCAAGCCATGGGTAGAAGTTTTGTATCTTATTTTCTAAAAGATAGTATCAGCATAGTGTAGTTCTAAAGGGGTTAGGCTTTGTAATTAGACGGACCTCCACTTAGTTCCTACCTGTGCTGGTTTACATACATATACGACTTGTGCTAGTTTTGTAACAGTCCTAATTCCTAGTTTTCTCACCATTCTATTAAGTTTATTAATTTAGCAATAAATCCATTATTTTCGAGGAGAAAGCACAAAACAGTATGCAATGAGCAAAATAAAGGAAGTATAATGATACTTCCTTTATTAACAGAGACATTTCATAATATTCAGGGATGACTCAAGCAGTAGCTAGGGACTCATGAGTAGCTAGAGACAAGGACTTGTAAAAGCCTCTTGATGAATGAAGGACGTGCTCTGTAATATGTATGGGTGCATGGTTTTACAACTCCATTCTCTCTGTGAATCGGCTTTTAACCAGTTCTTTTTACAGATTGTTTTCTCTACTCAGTCACATAAGGTAGATTTATATTGATCTAATTTTAGTATAGGTAGTGTAAGCACTGTTAATAATCTGTAAAATAATTGTACACTTAGTGTTCACTGTCAATAGAGATATGGATGATGTAAATTTGAAACTATATATATAAATACCGTACACTGAAACAAATAGTTTTATTAATCTTATTAGGAACTAACTTCCAAGTGTATTTGATTAAATGTAAATATAAAATAAAAGAAATTAAATACAAACCTGTAATAGCGCATTTTACTATTTTTATATGAACTCATGTATTTTTATGTTTTAATATGAACTCATAGCCTTTGTAAAATATTGCTCATATTTCTTACTACTGAAAACTTGACACAGTAATGGATATAATTATTGCTCAGGATTTGGGTTCTAAATACCATTCTATTAACAGCAAACCAGAGCTCCTTGGAGAAATGACTGATTTCAGGTCCAGAGCAAAGAAATTCCAAGATGAGCTTATGATATTGTACAGTGCCTGAGATCAAGGAAATATTTAAAGATAAATAAAGGCATTTTAAAGAAATATAGGAGAGAACTCACATGGTTAACCATGTAAAAATTCAAGCAAAAAATAATAAAAAGATTAAGAGAATAAGGAAACAAGAAAGGAAGGAAAGAAGAGAGGAATGGAGGGAGAGAAGGGGAAAGAAAGGAAAAGCCACAATCTTCAAATCAGAGAAAATAAGAATAAATAAATACATCAAATCAACCAAAACCAAAGATATTTTTTACCACCTGAGCTAATTAAAGTATCAATTTCATATTTTAAAAATTACTAAAGAGAAGAATATGAAGATATTTACTTTTTTAAAGGAAGAAAATGTAGTAAATTCTTAATTTATGTGGAAAATCTTCTTGCTAAACAAGAATACCAGCTAATAAGTTTAAGTAAACATTTTTCTTTTTTAATTTGTTAGCAAATTTTTATTTATTTATTTTCTTAATATTTTCATTCTTTTTAAAAATTTTTTTTATTTACTTATTTTTTTAAATATAATTTTTATTTAATTCTTGTTCAAGTACAGGTTTCTGTCTTATATTCCCAGCCCTGCCCCACCCCAGTGCTCCCCACCTCCCTCCCATTTCCGCCCCCCACCCTTAGTTATTGTCCATGTGTCCTTTATACTTGTTCATGTGAGTCCTTCCCCTTTTCCCCTATGATTCTCTCCCTTCTCCCCTCTGGACCCTGTCAGCCTATTCCGTATTTGAGTGTCATTGGTCGTATTTTGCTTGCTTGTTTGGTTTGTTTAGATTCCTGTTAACGGTGAGATCATATGATATTTGTCTTTCACCACCTGGCTTATTTCGCTCAGCATAATGCTTTCCAGTTCCATCCATGATGTTGCAAAGGGTAGTAGTTCCTTCTTCCTTTCTGCAGCATAGAATTCCATTGTGTAAATGTACCATAGTTTTTTGATCCAGTCATTTACCGATGGGCATCTAGGCTGCTTCCAACTCTTGGCTATCGTAAATTGTGCTGCTATGAACATCGGGGTGCATAGGTTCTTTTGGATTGGTGTTTCAGGGTTCTTAGGATATACTCCCAAGAGTGGAATTGCTGGGTCAAAAGGTACGTTCATTTTTAGTTTTCTTAGAAAATTCCATACTGTTTTCCATAGTGGTTGTACCAGTCTGCAATCCCACCAACAGTGAACTAGAGTCCCCTTTTCCCCACAACCTCTCCAGCACTTGTTGTTTGTTTCTTTGTTTATGATAGCCAATCTGACTGGTGTTAAGTGGTATCTCATTG